>NC_072794.1:163633502-164883502 GCF_028583425.1 Eublepharis macularius | reverse complement strand
GCACCATGTTACTCTGTCTGTAGCAGTAGAAAAGAGCAAGAGTCCAGTAGCACCTATAAGACTAACAACATTTGTAGTAGGGTATGAGTTTTTGTGAATCACAGCTCACTTCTTCAGATACCTGGTAGGATTTGAGCTTTTGTGAATCACAGCTCATGTCTTCAGATACCTAGTAGGATTTGAGCTTTTGTGAGTCACAGCTCACTTCTTCAGATACCTAGTAGGATTTGAGCTTTTGTGAGTCATAGCTCACGTCTTCAGATACCTGGTAGGATTTGAGCTTTTGTGAGTCACAGCTCACTTCTTCAGATACCTGGTAGGGTATGAGCGTTTATGAAGAAGTGAGCTGTGTGACTCACAAAAGCTCATACCCTACCACAAATTTTGTTAGTCTTATAGGTACTACTGGACTCTTGCTCTTTCTCAGCCTGAATGCGATCCAGTTTCTCACTGCAGCTCCTTGCACCCAGAACTGCTCACTTCGGCTCTGATCCTACCCTTGATCTCAGCTCTGCTTTGTTCCTCTGACCCTGCATTTTCAGTTCCCTTCCGATTCCTGATATTCACCCACCTGAGCCAAGGGCTATTGCTAGCAGCAGCAGGCCCTGTTCAGTCACATGTCTTTTCCCTCCTGGCAGGGCAGGGGACAGAGAGACACTGTCCATTCAAGCAAGTAAGTGAGCATGGAGATGCAGCAGCCACAGTTGCCTGCCCTCTGAAGAGCTGGAGTAGGAAGCTTGGATGAACTCATGAACGCAAGAACCAGGTTATCGGCCCATCGAGATCAGTGTTATATACCCAGGAAGGCCATGGCTCTTCAGGTTCTCAGGCAGTGGTCTTTCACATCACCTCCTATCTGATCTTTTTTGCGGATGTTGGAGACTGAACCAATGAGCTTTTATACCAAGTAGAGACTCTACTACAGAGCCAGGGTATTCACGCCAGTGGAGGAAGATGGGGTGCAGACCAAATCCTTCTGGGGCACCACTCAAAGGGAAAGGGCAGGCAGTGATTGCTGCTGCATGGCGGTGAATTCTTCCAAGGCCCTGAACCCCCAGCAGCTACCCAGTCATGCTCAGTCATGCTGTAGCATAATGGTTAAGTGGTTGGGTTGGGAATCCGCACTCTGATGGTTCGACTCCCACTATTGCCATGAGCTCTGCAGGTGGCCTTGTGGAAGTTGCTTCTCTCAGCCCCAGCTCCCCAGCTGTATTGTGGGGATAATAATAACAATGACTTTGTTCACCACTCTGAGTGAGACACTAATCTGTCTAGAAGAGCTGCTGTAGCATAATGGTTAAGTGATTTGGCTGCAAATCAGCTCTCTGCTGATACGACTCCCATTCCAGCCATGAGCTCAGTAGGTGGCCTTGGGTCAGCCACTCCTCTCAGCCCCAGCTCCCCAACTGCATTTGGGGGATAATAATAACACTGACTTTGTTCAGTGCTCTGAGTTGGGCACTAACCTTCTAGAAGAGCTGCTGTAGCATAGAGGCTAAGCAGTTGGGCTGCAAATCAGCACTCTGCTGGTACAACTGCCACTCCTATGAGCAGTTGGCCCCGGCCTCTGCCATGTTTAATATAGGCTTGTAATAAAAAAAATCACAGGGCCCCTGAATTAATGCAGCTTGATCTGCATTGGGGAAATTCCAGTTGGCTGAGCAAAGTGTTGTCGAGTCCCGCCCGGGAGATTGAGTCATGAATGGAATGTTCATGCAAATGTTGAAGACTGGGTGTGATTGGTTTACTGCCACTCCACGCTGAGGACCTGCAACCGTAACAAGAAAGGTTCTCGTTGAGTCACCCCACTTAGCACATTCCAATATCCCCTCCTTCCATGATTAAATCCTATCCTAAGATTGAGAGCCATTAATCTGCACTGATTTCTAATTTCCCCTGGGAACATGCAATCAAAATCTAAGTTCATCATCTTAGCTCTGGGTACACTCATTAGCAAACTGCTTGTTTGTTAAGCACCAGGATAGCATGCATTTCTTTTGTCACACCCCGGCAGCACCAATCAAAGGTGATCAAATCTTTGTCATTCCCAGGAACTGACCTTTGTGGTCTTTGTCCCAATGACTGAGGCGGCCCCCCACTCTCAGGACACGTTTTGCCATAGAAGAACCAGGGCTCTTGCCCCTTTTCAAACTGTACACGCTGTGTATGCTTTCCTGGATCCAAGTGCTGTACCCTTAGGGTCACTTTCCTTAAGACTCTCCTGGTTGAGAACACTGGCCGTTTGAAGCCCTTGTCCTCCATGGACTGCTCTACTCCTCTTTGTGGATAGCTAATTATCACCCTAAATCCCTCAAATCTATTTCACTTTCACCACTGCTTTCCCTAGGAATCTGTGTGCTTCTGCATTACTTCTTGTGTGTGTGTTTATATTCTCCTGTTAATAAAACCTATTCTTTAATTTAAGAACACCAAGTCTCTTCAGTTTCCTTGGGGAGGGGACCCCATAAAAATTGGTGGAGGTCCCACTTGTTACCCCTCTTGCAAAGCTTTCTCCTTGCCGCTAATTCCTCCCTTTTACTCGCAAGGAGTCCTATTCCGGTAACACTCCTGCCATGAGCTCAGCAGGTGGCCTTGGGGAAGCCACTCCTTTCAGCCCAAACTGTATTGTGGGAACAATAACACTGACTGTTCACCGCTCTCAGTGGGCATTAATCTGTCCAGAAGGGGGGTATATAAGTACATTGTTGTTACTGTTGCTGCTGCTGTTGTTATTATTATTTTCTTCTAATGCTGGCTTTTCCTTTCTTCGAGGGACTGCCTGAGGGTTTAGTGTGGCCCAGATATGCTTCTCATCTGGCCTGAGCTTAACTCCCCCCTATCGAAAGATCCTTTCTTATCATCTACCTCACCTATTTGCCAAGCCATGGCACAACCAAAGGGCTTTTTTATCCCTCCCCCAATGTGAATAGCAATTGAGGTTTTTGCAACCCCCCCACCCTTATTAGATTCGTCAGCTGCTCATTTCAAGGCAAAGGGGGCTTCTGAACACCGAGTTCAGAGTTAGGTCCATAAGATCCTGGCTCTTCCAGATCCCTTGTTTAGTAGATTGGGCAGCCAACAATCAATTTAAAATGGCCACTGCAATTAACTGTTGTGATTTTGCGCTCTCTTTTATAAAACTCGGATTTTCCCCCCTCTGGGGACTATGCAGCATAAATAGCTCCAGTCCAAAACCCTCCAAGGTGATGTGTACCAATCACATCCCATAAGGGCAGCAAAAGTTTGCAAAGGTTAACTGTTTTCTTGCAGTGGCAGACAAATACAAGTTCTCCCTGCACTCCTTGTCTTTGTTTTTTTCCCCTTTCTCTCTGCTATTTTAAACTTCCAAAGGGCAGGTGTGGGAACCAGCTATTTAAAATGCTCAACTAACTTTTGTGTGTGTGTGTGTGTGGGGGGGAGAAAGCCCTCAAACATTGTCAGAACAAATTAACAGCTTGACAGTCGACCTGGGACTCAAAGGAATATTAATACCAGGTGATGCTTGAGGTCAGAGAAGAGAGTTGTTGGCAGGGCTGTGGTGGATGTTAATGTGAAGGAACGTAGGAACGAGGTGACTACCAAGCAGCTAATGGAGTCATAAAATTATATATATCACTACTTGGGGTTTTTGTAGAGCCACCTTGCAGCTGGGGAAGAAACAGTCTCATCTCTGTATCCCGGGGCTGAAATTCTGCATCCCGATCAGTTGAATCCCACCGCCTGTATATTTTGTTCACATGAAGGAATTTTGCTGAGTCCAGATACTGTTCTGTCCTTCTTCCAGTTACGGAGAAAGGCAAAGAGTTATTCACTAAAATTCTGTTCCCAATCATTGGAAATCCTGTCTGGCCCCATGGCTTCCTCACCTGGATTTATTCGATTTCAGAGGAAGGACCATAATTCAGTGAAACAGTTCATGTTGTGCATGGAGAAGCTCCAAAGGGGATGGAGAGTGGAGAGGGAAGCAGGATGGGGGACAGCCATGGGGAAGCAGCATTTACAAAGCAATTGAGGACCATTTCAAGACGGTTTTTTTAAAAAAAGAAAGCATTTTTGCTCACTGGATGCTTCTGCTTGCAATATGCGATCAACTTGACACCCAGAAGCGAAGGCTTGATGGCAACAGCCACAGAGACACCACACAGGTGATGCTTTGCACCTCCTGGAACAGTAGCTCCAGAGACAAATATCTCATTTGCCCAAAGGATGGGCCAAGTTCCTTAACGAGTAAATTTCATTACATTAAAAATCATGCCTGGATAGATTCACACAACATGCAGATCTACTGAAATAGTTGCTTTGGGATTGCCCATTATATATTTGTAGTGGCTGGACCTTTTGGAAACTGAAAAACATCAAAATAATTGAATGATGGGGAAGTTTTCTGCTTTGGGTTCTCTTCAAAAACAAAATTGTAATTGGTAAATGGCTGTCCTTTGTGGGTGTTGGTTAGTAGTGTGCAGGTATGTGCTCTTATGAGCTACTTGTGCTTCATGTGGTCTAATGTCAGCCCTAGACTTGCTTATGTTCTGTGTCAGCATATCTTCAACTCTGTATTGGATTCTTACTAATGCAATGTCTCAGGTATGCTGGACTGGGACCGGCATACCTGAGGCACCGCCTCTCCCCGTATGTATCCAAGAGAGCGCTTAGATCAGCAGGAAAAAATCTACTGGTGGTCCCTGGCCCTAGGGAGGCTCGACTGGCCTCGACCAGGGCCAGGGCATTTTCGGTCCTGGCCCCAATCTGGTGGAACTCTCTGTCAGAGGAAACTTGGGCCCACCAAGACCTTGTGTCCTTTCAGTGGGCTTGCAAGACAGAGATGTTCTGCCAGGCATTTGGTTGAGGCCAGTATTCAGATACACCGATTGGCCTCCCTGCCTGTCTCCTATTAGTGAAGGGCTATATGAGTAATCTGCCCCATGTAGGAATGGTGGCAGATGGCGCACCAACTCACACATCCACACCTCTCTTCCCCTTATGGTTGACAGGGAAGGGTCCCTGGGATATTAGGAACATGGTACAGAGTTTGTTTTTATGCCCCTAAATCTGGCTTTTATCATTATATTGTTTTATCAAATTGTTTTTATCTGTATGTTGTGATCCACCCTGAGCCCATTCACAGGAAAGGCAGACTATAAATCTAAATAATAATAATGATGATGATGATGATGATGATGATGATGATGATGTGTAAAATTGTGTTTATTTACCCTATGGCTTTGGTGATGGAAATGTCCTTGAAAATGACTGTACTAATCTCACACTGTGTAATTTGCTTTGAGTCTCAGTGAGAAAGGCGGACTATAAATGAAACAAATAAATAAATAATCGTGTCCTAAGAGAGGGAAGATGGCATTGTATAGCCCGATTTTGTCATATTTCAGAAGATAAGCAGAATCGATACTTGGATGGGAGACCACCATGGAAGACTCTGCAGAGGAAGGCAATGGGAGAGGGGGACAAGCAGGCCAACTGGAGGGGACAATATGGGGCAATAAAAAGACTAAGATTGGCATTGAACCAGTACCTTCTATTCGAGAGTGATTTGGCTTAGGAAGGCTATCAAAATCTATCCAATCTATGTGGCTTCTCAGAATACATGCATGCAGAAAAGTGATGGATACAGCTGTACTGCAATGTCCTGCTTGCCTCAGCGGGCAATGTACTGGCCTGTCTATCAGTGATTTTTCATTTCTTTAGCTTACCTGTTATTGTTTTGTTGACATGAAAAGGGCTGAGCTATTGGGCTGCCAAGTTGGAAGAGCAGTTACCTTTATTTTCATTCAACCTTGGTCAAAGTCAAATTCTTGCGACAGGGGAGGAAAAAAAAGAGAAGTCCTTGTTAAGCCACCCAGATACCAGTAGGGTGAGCTGGCTGTAATCCAGATTTTGCAAGGTGAATGATGATAAGAAAGGAATATCTTGACCAGAAGGGGCATCTCATCTGCATTTTAATGCTGGTGGAGGGAAATAGATGTTTGCAGTGGGCTTGGGCATGCCTCTCTCCTTTCCCTTAATTAATGGAGAGGGACTTCCCTTCAATGAAACATCATCGGTGCTACACTTGAAAAATTATCAAATGGTGATTGCTCATGAATCTTGAACAGTGTGAGCCAGCCAGTGTGGGTTGGTAGGTCTAATGACATGCGGCTTGTATCCCAGAGTTTAGCCATAATGAACCACACCCTCCAGGGGCAGACAATGTAAACTGAGCTTCAAATGAGTTAGAAAGGGGGAGTCTATTCTTTTCCCGAGAAGATTTACAAGACCTTTGGATGCTGAATTCGACCAAAGTCTGGGAGAAAGAGCACACCAGTAAAGAAGAAGGTGAGGTTGGAAAAGATCAACATTCCACTGGTGGTGGGGTGAGGTCCTCTTAAAGGCCCAAGGAAAAGAGGAAGACCTGTTAGCCCCATAGGGACCCTCGTAAGTATAAACCAATAATACACACAAGGGGACTGAGTCTGGAAAGAAAAGCAGAGCTTTAATGCATTACAGCTGGGGAGAAAACATCCCAAGTTCTCCCAAGAAGCTGGGTTACAAACAAGGCTTATGTAAGTTTTGAGGTTCTGCTGGAGTACATCAGAGAAGGTAATGATTACGCAATTCTGATACTTCAACTAGAACTACATGATTCTCTTATTCAGTGGTTAATAGTTCAACTACAGAGTTTTGTTCTATTGCTTTGGAGCATTAACTATGAAGTTTACAAAACTCTGTCAATCCATCAACAACAAGTTTTCACTTAATTGTCCTGATCAACTACAAAGCTTTACTTCACTGTTCTGGTCAATGACAAAGGTTCACTTTACAAAGCCCTGTCAATACATCAACTACAAAGTTTCACTTCATTGTTCAGGTGGAAAAACAGTTCCATACGGAGGTCAGGACCTCTCATGGACTGATCAACACATTTCTTCTATCAGGATACCTTTATGGCTTTCATAGAACCAAACTCAGATCCATCAGACCCAAAATGAGATGGCTTGACTCAATAAAGGAGGCCACATCCTCCAGTTTGCAAGACCTGAGCAAGTCTGTTAATGATAGGACGTTTTGGAGATTTCATTCATAGAGTCACCAGTTTGGTGTAGGACCAATAGGGATGCACATAAAAACAAGTTGCAAAACTCATCAAACATCTTGCACCCCAAAAAGTGGCTAAATTTGAGCCCCCTTTTGGGTATGAGGCTCAAGCCAAATGGCCCGCTGCTCCTTCACTCAGATTGACCCTAGGAGGAACATTGTGACAACGAAAAAAGTGAAAATTTCCCTGGCAACAACAGGGAGAAAAATGAGAGTGCTGTTTGGAATCAGCCAATAGAAGCTTTGGGCTGGAGATCAGGCATCAGCTGGAAAGTTTACAGTTGGGTGGCTTGCAACAGTGGTAAGCAGGAGAGGAGAGGTTAGTGAAGGGTTAGTTCCAATAAGGGAATGGACTAAGGGCAATGACACGGGGAGAAACTGTCTAGGAACTGAGAGGATTTATTTATTTATACTTTTTTATTTAAAGCATTTGTTAACCACCCTTCCATCATAGAGGAACTCAAGGCTGCTTACGATATAAAACAGAAACAAACATCAAAAACACATAAAAACACAGTTAAAATCACCGGTACATTAAAGAGTGGCTAAATGAAAGCCATCCTAAATAAAACAATCTTCAGCTGCCTTCTGTAGATAGGTGGCCAAGGAAACTTCCTTGCAGAGATTGTTCCGCAGTTGTGGGACTACCACCAAAATGGCCTTCTCCCATGTACTCACCAACTGTGCTGCTTTAGTTGTTGGTACAGTCAGGAAGGTCTCTCGCTGTAGTCTTAACTCTCAGGCAGGAACTTATGGGAGAAGATGATTCTTCAGACGCCCTGGACTCAAGCCATGTGGGCTTTAAAGGATACAATTTACATCTTGAATTGGGCTCGAGAGCCAGTATAATTGCTGTAATGTCGAGGTCATATGTTCTCAGTAGTTGGCTATGACCAGCAGTCTAGCTGCAGCTTTCTACACTAGCTGCAGCTTCTGAACAGTCTTCAAGGGTAGCCCCAAGCAGGACTCAGTGAAGTAGTCTAGTCAAGATGTAATGAAGGCATGGATCACTGTGGCTAGATCTGATTGAGCCAGGAATGGGTGCATCTAATTTACCAGCCAAAACTGGGCAAATGCACTCCCTAGGGTTTTCAAGGCATGAGATAAACAGAGATGGCCTCTGCACAGTGACTCTGGACTTCCTTGGTGGTCTCCCATCCAAGTACTAACACAGGCCACCCCTGATTAGCTTCCATGTTCTGATGAGATTGGGCTCACCTGGGACTGGGGGCATGGACCTTCCTGAATAACTAAATCCTGATCAGATTGCCTTGAGTTTGGGTTGTCTAAATTGGTATTGTGAACTGTACCCATGCAAATAGTATGCATTCTCTAGTTGCAGTATGTGTTATCCTACTCCCACTGCTTTGTTTTTCTTCTTCTACAATACCATTTTCTGCATTGTTTAACAGATCATGTCTAATACTTTATAGACTTTGTTTCAGAATACTGCAATCCCAGTCCTATTACATTGCTTATTAGATGACTTATTCTACTGATCGCATCAACTTACACCGCACAATCTGCTTTGAGCCTCAATGAGAAAAGTGGACTATAAAGAAAGCGAATGAATGAATGAACAAACGAATGAACGGAACAAGTGTAATCAAACTAAACTCACCTGGTGATCACATTTCATCAAAATTCTCAACAAGCATCATTGTGAAGTTGCATCTTCTCTAAAACAACAGAGCAAACTGGCTTTAATGCAGACGCTACAGGTATAACTACAAGTGCCTGCTGGTGAGAAAGGATCTTTATGGGATGAAAAGTGTAGTAGCTTAAGAGAACATTCCCTCAGCTCTAGGCCCATGCCTGCCTGTGGTGTAGTGGTTGGGAGATCCAGGTTCAAATCCCCACTGTGCCACTGAAACTTGCCAGATGACCTTGGGCCAGTCACACACACTCAGCCAAACCTACTTCACAAGGTGATTGTTGAGAGGATAAAATGGAGGGGAGGACAATGATGTAAAGTGCTTTGGGCCCCATTGTGGAGAAAAGCAGTGTACGAATGAACAGAATCCATGAATGGTTCACGACCCTCCACAGTTTAATCTCAGTTTGTTGTGACATCTGAACACAGCCAGTGAATACGTATTCTTATCTGCTTTGCAAAATGGATGTGAACGCACAAGCCCATCCTTACCGTAGTGCATGAACTAATGCATTGCGTCTGGATACGTGCTGCTATGCAAATAGGAATCTGAATGCAGTTTCATGCAGGAAAGATGCATGCTTGCCCAATGCAAGGAAAAAATCAAGCTGCTCCTTATGCACACAGATCTCTGGGGCAGGATCAAGATGTTAACAACAACAACAACAACAACAACAACAACAACAACAACAACTGCACTTACATACCGCTCTTCTAGACAGATTAGTGCCTCACCCAGAGCGATGAACAAGTTAGTGTTCTTATCCCCACAATACAGCTGGGGAGCTGGGGCTGAGAGGAGGGGCTTACCCAAGGTCATCTACTGAGCTCATGGCAGGAGTGGAAGTCGAACCAGCAGAGTGCTGATTCGCAGCCGAACTACTTAACCACTGTGTTACAGCAACTCTGCATAGGGACCCTGGACTTCCTTGGTGGCCTCCCATCCAAGTACTATGATATAATGCCCAAGAGAACTTTTGTCTCCCCATAAAGGTAAGATGTGCTTCTACAATGAACACATGAAGATGCCTTACGCCGAATCAGACCATCGGTCCCTCAAGGTCAGTATTGCCTGCTCAGATTGGCAGCAGCTCTCCAGGATAGCCAGTGGAGGTCTTTCCCATCTGCTCCTACCCAATTCCCCCCATTTTAACTGGAGATGCCACGGACTGGACAGGGGACCTACTGCATGCTAAACAGACGTTCTGCTGCTGAGCCATAGCTCCAGCCAATCAGCTACTTTGTTTTTTGCATATTTGTCAAGAGGTTTATTTATTTTTATTTGCTGTGTTAAAGAATAGTACCTTATTTCAAGAGATGCTGGAAATAATGGGCCTGCAATATGAATTTATGTGTTCTGTAGTTTATATGATATGTTATTTTGGGCAACCTACCCTCCAACTCTTCCTCCATTCTTTATTCATAACAAGCTATATTTTGAGAAAATGCCTCTCTTTTCTGACTGCGTGGCCAGTATTTACCCATTAAGGCAGAGGCAGCAGCCGCTGCAGTTCTGCGTGTTCCAAAACTGCTAATTTCCAAGCCTCACAGAGAGCCAAGCCACAAGTGATGAATTACACTTGCTTGGCAAGTGAACAGACTCACGTGTATTCCTCCACTTGCCATTCACTTGATCAAATGGAGAGCAAGTGAATGGCAAGTGAACAGGGAAGAATACACGTGAGTCTGTTCACTTGCCAGCCAAGTGTCATTCATCACTTGTAGCTTGGCTCTCAGTCAAGATAAGAGACTGTCCTTCCATCCTGAAAGCTGAAATTAACTTAAGGTTTTTAAAACGGTGCTGCAATTTACAGAACAATGGCACGGTCGGCTGCAGTCCAGAAATCTAATCAGGAAGTCCAGGGTGGTATGCCCCAAGGCCAGGGCATGCCTCACGTAAATGTGAACTTTCCAAAAGCAAATGAAAGACGGAGGGGAGCAAAACCTTCTTTAAAACAACCATTGTTGAGAAAAGAACCCAAACCATTCCCTGAACAATAACCCAACCAATAACGGAAAATTCGGCCCAACGTATTAATCGTTTGGTTGCCTCACGATACAGTTCCCAAATGGGAACATCAAACATTCGGGTCCAATTGCACCTTAAAGACCAACGAGGTATGAGCTCTCAAGAGTCAAAACTCTGTTCATCAGATACAACAAACATTGTCAGAAGATTCAGAACACCTGGGGAGGGGGGAGAAAGAGCAAATTAAGCTGTCTCATACCGAATCCTTGTTTATCCGGTCCTACAATCAGCCATGGGTTTGCACTTCCATTCCTTCTGAATTGCAGTTCAACTAGAAGAATTTCTAAAACAAAATTTAAAAATTGGAGCATGTTCCTTTTGCAGCTATTTCCTGATCTTTCTGTTCTTTTTACTTTTTCCTCTGCATTATGGTCAGGAATGCCTGGTCATCAGCCTCGCCAGTTGCAAATAGGGAGCTGATTGTTCAAGGGACTGTTCAATTGCATCCAAACTAGATGTTCATTTTTTAAAAAGAGTTGGGTCCAGGTTCCCTGGGTCCAGCTTGGGTTTCCCATAGCCACACGACAGCCGTGGGGAATGGCTGTTAAAAAATAAAGGAAAGCCCGTTTGAGTTTAGAATGCCACCACGAAAGGAGGAAGTGTTTGGTGTAGTGGTTAAGAGCGGCAGGACTCTAATCTGGACAGCCAGGTTTGATTCCCACTCCTTTGCTTGAAGCCAGCTGGGTGACCTTGGGTCAGTCACAGCTCTTCCAGAGCTCTCTCAGCCCAACCCACCTCACAGGGTGATTGTTGTGGGGATAATAATGACATACTTTGTAAATTACTCTGAGTGGGCAGTGTTGTCCCAAAGGGCGGTATACAAATCAAATGTTATTAATGTTGTTATTATTATTAAGAGACCCTGCCTCCCCCCAAGCTATTTTCCTGCACTGAAACAGCACTGGGTCGGGGGCGAGATTTCCCCATTTTTGCTTCTCCATGTGGAGTACTCTGTGCATGCAGAGCAGCAAATGTGGGGAAATACCTCCTCCCAGCACTGTTTTGGAGTGGAAGTCTTCTGGGGAAGGGGTAGGAGCCCTTTCTCCCCCTGTGGTGGTGTTCTAAGTTCAAGCAGGCTCACTTTTATTTTTTAATAGCCATTCCCCACAGCTTCTGCATGACTGCGGGGCACCCGAGTTCCCTGGACCCAACTCTCTTAAAAACCAAACCTCTAGTGTGGCTCTTAGATGTGCCCAATTGTGTGATTTCATAAGGGATGTTTTCCTTTGATTTAACACACATGCAAACAGAAACACACACATGCACACCTTTGACCATCCCATTCGGAAGAAGACCTGAATTTTTATATTGGAGCAGAGCTGGAATGCTCTGTCAATGGAAACCCGGGCCCAGCGGGACATATTATCGTTCCGCCGGGCCTGTAAGACAGAGCTGTTCCGCCAGGCGTTTGGTGATTGAAGGGGGCGGTGCCATGTCGGCCTCCCACCTTTGGGGTGGGGGAGGGTTCTCCCCACCACTGCACCTTGTTAATTTGTTTTATTATTTGTATATTGATTTTAGTTTTTGTTTTTATCGATTTTAACTGTTCACCACCCAGAGCCCCTGGGGATGGGCGGTATATAAATTGAAATAAATAAATAAATAAATAAAAAATAAATAATTTCCCCCCTTTTCCCCCTGGCACCATGGGCGGTTTTAGAGACATCTATCATATTCTTCCTCTGTTGTCTTCCTTAATCCCCAAAGACCCGTCTAAAACCTTTTCTCGTTAGGAAGAATAATCCTCCCCCATTTATTGCCCAATTCTTCCAAAAACATCCTGGGGCTTCAGTCTTCCCTCCTCTCCCCCAACTTTGCTTCAGAGAGAAGGTGCATAATTTACACTCACTCTATAGCAGGAGAACAGATCCACCACACGGATGTGAGCAACAGCCTGTGACATCAGTCATCTGATAAATGGCTTTTACGCCACTTAAAGAATTAGACCTGACAAGGAATCATTACCTCTTACAAAAACAGTGCCAGCATACTAAGAGAGCTGGCAGGGGATCCATTGCCATGCGGCAGTTTCCTTTTGAAGGTGCCACTCAACGCCGCAACTGTCACCAAGAAGAGATGTAAAAAATGTTCCCTGCCTTCTACAACTGCCTCTGAGCGCTGAGCTCACATCACACAAGACTCTTTCAGAGACTGTACTTTCAGTCTTCAAATCCATTAATTTTTGTTTCAGCGTGTGACTTTCTTCATTCCTTGCCTCAGATTTCTAGAAACTTCTCCATGCTTTCCTGCAAGTAATGATGAGAGGAAGGCCTTCCGGGAAGTGTTGAGCAATCCGATCTTTCTCAGCTCCTGGCTAGTGAAAGCCATTACACACTTTTAACTCCATCTACAGAGGAGCACATTTTTGGACACTTTCCCCCCCTTGTCCCCTGCTGTTGAAAATAATAGTAAAGGACTACTGCCTATTTCAAGCTGTGTTTATTCCAAATAAATGTGTCTTTCTGCAATCAAACTAGATCTGTAAAGGCCCAGACTGTGACAAAACAAGCTGGCTTTATTTTCCAAGTCCTCCTGCTGTTCCATTCTCACACAAATGTTAGGCAGTAGTTTGCATCTCCTTCTGAGAGGCATGGCTTGCTATTAGAGATGCACACAAACTGGGAAAATGGTGGCTTATTGTGGTTCATGGTTCGTTGCGTTTCACGAACCATGAACCACGAATCAGCATGAAATTGTCCGTTTCACAAACCGGTCCATTTGGTTCGTGAATATGTCACTTCTGGGGCAGCAGAAGTTCTGCAGAAAGCCCATTCCCCCGTTGCCTGGGAAACTGATTGATTGGCACCAGACTGTCTGCAATGATGAACCAAAAAATGAACCAAATGAACCAGCTTGAAAAATGTCATGGTTCATCATGGTTCATCAGAAATGCCCTCTGACAAACTGCCAGTTCATGAACCAAAAAATGGCCCAGTTTATGACAAACTTCGGTTCGTATCAGTTCGTACCCACCTCTACTTGCCATTCTTCCTAGTACTCATCATATTTCAAAGTCCTCCAGAGCAGTATGGAATTAAATCTAAAGGAGGTTTTATTCACAGCAAGATAACCCTGTAGAAACAAGGCAGAGGAAACAGTGATTGCACAGGGCTTGAAATGTGAACATTGTACTTGGAACTATAGGCAGTTGCAGGGGTGGGGGTTATCTCAGTGAGAAAGATTTATACCTGCAGTTTTGGTTCTTGCACCAATGTGATGAGGCTGGATTGGTCCTTAGAGATCTTTTCTTTGGAAGGTCAATCAAACAATCAATCAATTTATTCGGTCAAAGATCAGCACAAATCTGAACAATACAGAATACAGAAAATGTCGACCAAAATTCCATTGTACAAAAATATAATTTTAAAAAAGAAATTGGCTAAAATTTAGGTTCCACGCGCATAATTTCATTGTGGATTTTACAGGCCGCCATGAAAATTTTTGTGCAGCAAACTGTAAACTAGGAGTTAACACCATCCAGGAACAATCTAAAAATAGCCTCCTAAGTAGAAGTGAGCATGAACTGCGAAAAATGAACTGTGTGGTTCATGGTTCGTGCGTTTTCATGAACCACGAACTTTCACGAACTGGGGCAAGTTCGTGAACCAGTTCATGGTTCGTAGTTCATAGTTCGTAGTTCGTGGGGTTTAAATTTAAACCCACGGATCAGCTGCTCCGAGTGGCGGGGAAATGGCCATTTAAACTGCAGGTGGGGCTTGGTTGGCCGGCGGGAAACTCCCTGCCAGCCAGCCAAGCCCTGCTGTTTACATGATCAGCTGCTTGTTGGGGATCTCCCTAACAAGCAGCTGATCTGTGGGTTGAAATGCCCCTTTCCCTGCCACTTTGCAGTGGCAGGGAAAGGGGCATTGCTTTAAAACAAACCAAATAAACCAGCAAACCAGTTTGGAAGTTTATGGAAAGGAGCTTCCATGAACCGCTGGTTCACAAACCACGAACCAGGCTGGTTTGTGATTCTTTTTTGTTTGTGTTCCATTTTGTTCCCATCTCTGCTCCTAAGTAAAGGGAAAATAATTTTCAGACATATTTTGTCGTAAATACAGCAGGGAAGCAAAACATGTTTAGCTGATTCCACCTCGCCAGCTCCACAGGGGCAGAATCTCTCCTGCATGGAAATCTTGTTGTATCTCCCCTCTAGCACTGCAGATGGGAGAGTCCTCTATCTTGCCAGCAAAAAAGCCCTCTACTGGCCTCGAATATCCAACAAATTGAGATAAGGGGTCAGAGCTACAATAAATCTAGAATTCTCTGTGATCAAGGCATTTGGGGCTCTATTCAAATCTCCCTGTCATTCAATATCAAACAGTCTCTGTTTAACAAATGTTTAGGCCTGGTCATAGCCCATTTCAAGAACAGCTTGAAGGGATAGTCCTAAAGTCAGCCACTTGTGATGCACAGCTTTTGACCAAGAGGACTGAAAATTACCTCTAAAAATTAAAGGTGTCAGGCCCTGTGGGATATGTTTTAACTTAAGGTCAAAAAGTTGCTTAGTCTGGGTTCACAAATTCACTAAGCCTCCCCTTTGTGCCTTTGGAATGCACTTAGCAATTTCTTGTTAATGTTTCCTTCTCCCTTCTAGTTAAGGATGGTTGAATACCACCAACTAGTTAGGCTCACCCCACTCTACCAATCACACACAATGAGTCAACCCCTCGACGGGCTGTTCAGCTGGCCACAACATGCCCAAGCCTGCTCATTATTCATTCATTCATTTCATTCATTTATTCGATTTTTTTGTCGGCTCTCCTCATTAGGTTACTCTTTTCTGTTAGGGAATTTTGGTGTAGCCCCTTTCATCCAATTAAAACTCATTGATCTGGGCTGCTCAAAGCTTATGAGAAAATCTTTTCACACCTTATGTTTTGCATTTCTGTTCCTGTAATTATTATTTTATCATTGTAACATAGAGGCCATGAAAAAAAACACAGCGAGTTTACTTCCACTATACACTGAAGGTCAAGAACTGTTTACATCCGCAGTTATTCAGCCTCAGCCTTGGGGCATTCTCTCTCAGTTATGTTATGAAATTAATGGTGCCATCTAAGAATGTTTTTATTATTGTATTCCTTTCAAATGCTGGCTATGGCCTGTCAATCAACCATGCTCTGAAGATCATGTACATCGAGTTGATGTTTGTAAGGACTGTTTGTTTACAGAACTATGTGAGCTCTTATGAATTATATACAACTGGCAACAGAGCCTGTTGTAAAAACAAATACAACGAGCTTTAGAAGCGGGACTTTGGGAGGGCCACGCCAGTGCAGCCCTCCCAAGGCCCTGCAGCCAGCAGAGGTGGCAGGAAGGCCGCATGGGGAGGGAGCCCCCCCATGCTGCAGCTCCCCGCCAGCTCCGCAGACAGGCCTCTGAGGGCTGTGGAGGTGGCGGGGAGTCGAAGTGTGGCCCTGCAGCTGGTGGAGGCAACAGGAAAGCCGCGTGGGGAGGGAGCCCCCATGCTGCGCCTCCCTGCTGGCTCCACAGGCTATCAGGGACCTGACACCGACTTCTGACTTTTTGTCGTGGTGCAGGTGCTCTCCTGGGCCACAGTGCGCCTGCACCAGGATAAAAAGTGAGTTGTTGAGAACACGGCTCGCCTTTAATATCGTAGGATTTTTTCCCGTGTTAACTAAAAAGTATAACTTACAGGTGCTGAGGCTTTCCTGTATGCATCAGTTACTTAATTGTCTGCATCGGGCTTATTGGAAAAATAAACCTTTACTCCTATGATTACCAAGCCTTGATTTATTATTCAGACAAGGAGAGAAGAGGGACTTGGAATTGGCAAACAGAGGTAATAAAACTTTCTCCCAACACTGGCATGTAGCATCTTGCACTACATTCAGCATGCTACACATGAAGAGTAGCTCCACAAGCAAGCTGGACCCCTCTGCAAGCCCTCCACCTCACCCTCTGCCATAGATCAGCTATCCTACTGTCACCACTCACTAGCAGCCTCTTAGTGCCTTCCCTTTCCAACAAATGAACCACTGCCACAGCTGAGCCTCAGCATACCTGCACTGTAGGGATGCCATAAGCCTGGGGATACCTTGAAATCTCCTGCCCCGGCTGCAAGCCCCACTAGGTCTCTTCACTCCAGTGGGGAGCAAAAATGGGGGTGGGAAACAATGTTGCACAATCTTATGACATCATTTCCGGTCAGGGTTGCCAGGTTCCCCCCAACTTAAAAATGGGGTGAGAAGGGTGCAGGGGTGATGGGACAGGTATTTAGAGGTGGAGCTTGGAGAGGGCAGGGTTTGGGGATCAGACCTCTGTGAGGTATAGAATCCACCCTCCAAAGCAGCCATTTTCTCCGGGGGAACTGATCTCGGTCATCTGGAGATCAGTTATAATTCCCAATCTCCAGGCCCCATCTGGAGGTTGGCAACCTCACCCCTGAAAGCCACAGTTCGGTGGAAGATCATATCTGTGAGTGGACAACCTTTGGTTGTTTCCAAAGGCCTATCTGTTTCTCATCTTCTGGACGTGCACATTCACTGAGGATATTTTGGAAGCAATTAAAAATATAACTCGCTTTGATTTTCCATATGTCTCCCCGTAGTGGTTCTGAAATTAGTTTTTAAACATTATTGCAGATGACAATCCTGAATACTAAGTAATCTTCACAAATGAAAGAAAAGAAAAAGTATTGCTTCCCAATGGAAATCAGCATGTACAACGGTTAGCACCTGGTGGTCACCACATTTGTTATATATTGTGACAGCATGGCCTCCTCTGCCACTGATTTTGTTTTTGGCGTCGCCCTGAGGTGATGGGGGAATGAAGAGGGAGAGCTGAAGGGGGAGACCTCTGAAGTAAAAGGCTCTCTGGACTGAATGCTTCCATATTATCCCCTGCACGTTGGCCTCTGCTTTCCTTCTGTTTAAACCCCAGCCATTACAATAACAGTAAAAAGGGATAGATCAAGATGGGTAGCCATGTTAGCATGTCTGTAGCAGTGGAAAAGAGCAAGAGTCCAGTAGCGCCTATAAGACTAACAAAATTTGTGGTGGGGTATGAGCTTTCATGAGTCACAGCTCACTTCTTCAGATACAGCTAGAATGTGAGTCCATCTGTCCTTATATCTTGAAGAGTGGGGTGCTGTCAGATGCCAAATGACAATAGCAGGTAAATGTAAAAAACTGGTGAATGACAATAGCAGGTGTGATTGGATACCCCACCCTATCCAATCCCCCTGCATACCCCACCCTATCCAATCACTGCTTTTGTCATTTACCTCCACTCTCCAAAATATAAGGACAGATGGATTCAAATTCTAGCTGTATTTGAAGAAGTGAGCTGTGACACACGAAAGCTCATACCCTACCACAATTTTATAGGTGTTATTAGACTCTTGCACTTTTCTGTTAATAAAAAGGGAGACACTATCCTTTATTTACTGGATGGTAGCATGTAGCTTTGTGTTCCCTAAAGAGCTTTGATTTGTGTCCCTGAACTTGTGGTACTTGATAGTGAGGCAATCAGAGCCATTTTTCACTTGACAGACAGAACGCATTCGGAACAGAAGGAACACCGAACATTTATTCACAGAAAATAAGTTGAAGAAACAGTTTGAGGTTTATGCGGAACAAATAGTAAGACAACCATACAACTGGCTTGCAACCCCCACTCCTCAGAGGTTGTTTTCCCCACCTGGTGTTAACTGGTTGAACTGGAACGTAAGTTCACACACACACACACAAACTGAGTAGAGAAACTAATTCCTTTTCCTCCGAATGGGGCTTCTCAGCATTTAAGCTTCTTTTGTAACCTCTTTTCCACAGCTGACGGGCTTCTACCCAGTACCCAGGATACTCTTTTAAATTCTCAGAGAATCTGGCATCAGTACCAAAACAGTTTTTTTAAAAAATAAATAAAGAGTCTTATTGAAAGGTTTTTTCAGATTAGTAAAAAAACAACAAAAAGGAAAAGAAAAAATACAATCAAACAAGAGAAAAAAAAGAAACAATAGAAATTAGGAATCAGTATCAATTTTTTCTGTGAAAAGATGAATAAATATCAACAATAATAAACTTCAACTCAACTTAACACTAAGTGATTGAATCTCCTTTCCCTCTAAAATATATTTCTTCATTTCTTAGTCCTCAAATACCAAGTCCATGAAATCATTTCTCAGTGTTATCTGCAAAAAGTCAATAAAGGGCTGTGAGGCAACAGTAAATTTCTCTACTGATTTGTTGGTTGGACCCTTCACAGGATGCTTGTTTACTTTAGTGTGCAATATCCTAACTAAAAGCCCCAAATAAAAGCCTGACTCAGCTTACACTGTTATCCACAGCCACAAATTGCCCTCTCTGAAAGTCTATCATTTCTCTGTATTTAAGCTGGGATGCCCCTCCCCAATCCCGTAAAGTGCCAGGGGCTCTGATTGGCTGGCCAGTCTCTGGCCTTACCTGAAGGCAGATTTCCCAGGACTGTTCCAGAGTTCTGGAGAGAGGAGGAACTTCCACGGCGCTTGTCACAGCACAACTTCGAATGAACTAGTAGAAATAATTCTGGACTGCAAATTGTTAAGCTAAGATCCAAACAACATGGGCCATCAGGAATCCATGATGTGTAATTTACCAGAAAGAGCAAATACAGGAAATGGCCTGGATGGCCAGGGCTAGCTTGATCTTATTTATTTTGCCATCTTCTGGGCATGAAGCAGGGGTCACTGGGGGCGTGGGGAGGGGAGATAGTTGTGAATTTCCTGTATTGTGCAGGGGGTTGGACTAGATAACCCTAGAGATCCCTTCCAACCTTATCATTCTATGATTTATTTATTTTATTTTATTTATGTCATTTATGATCTACCTTTCTCACTGAGACAAGCCAAATTACACGGTGTGAGATTAGTACAGTCAAAGACATTTCCATAAACAATGACATAGGGTAAATAAATACAAATTTATAAGGAATGAGCATTGGCAAGAATCCAATACAGACTGAACAAATACTGAAACAGAACATAAGCAATTCTGGGAATGACATCAGACAACATGAAGCATAGGTAGCACATAGGAGCACATATTTAAAGTAAATGGGTAGTATGTAAGGCAACATAGTGATGAAGTCTATGGTCCCTAACTCCTTAGCGAATCATCTGAGAACCCCTCCCTACAACACAGGCCACCTATCTGAGTAAAAAGCTTTTTTGAATAATTCAGTTTTGTATCATTTGCAGAATCAGATCTTAGAAGCTAAGCAGGGGCAGCCCGGGTTAATATTTGGATGGGACACCACCAAGTTGTCCAGGCTCCCTAACCATGTGACAAACCACCTTTGTTCATCTCTATGGAGTTGCTCTAAGTCAACTGTGACTTGATGGCACTTTACACACCCATGGTGCTGGATAAGGGGATTTAATCCTGCTTGCACCATGGCTTCAGCTGGAAATGCCCCCTCCAGGCTGATTTTAGCCCCAATAAGTTTTCATGACCCGAGCAAAGGCTGCCAATGACAGGACATTTTGGAGAGCATTCATTCAGAGGGTTGCCATAAATCAGAAATGACTTGACGGCATGTCTCTCTCTCTCACACACACAAGGGCCCCATATTGTTGCGGCTTTTCTTTCCTGCCAGGGTTTAAATCAGCTCAGGAGGGTTCTGTTCTGATAAGGAAAACAGCAAGAGGATAAATTGTTCATCCCTCTTCCACAACACCACATCCCTGGACAGGTCTGAGATCCCCATAGCTGCTTTTTATGCATCTAAATGACATGTCAAGGGAAGCTGATCACAGATCCTCAGTGTAGAATCAGAGGAGTTAGCCGTGTTAGTCTGTAGTAGCAAAATCAAAAAGAGTCCAGTAGCACCTTTAAGACTAACCAATTTTATTGTAGCATAAGCTTTCGAGAATCAAGTTCATCTGACGAAGAGAACTTGATTCTCGAAAGCTTATGCTACAATAAAATTGGTTAGTCTTAAAGGTGCTACTGGACTCTTTTTGATTCAGTGTAGAATGTGGCCCTAAATTAACATGCTCTAGAAAAGACAACAAAGACTTTGGCAGATTTGCTGAAAAGTAGGGTATATAATGCCTCAGAGTAGCAAATGTTAACATAAATTACAACCTTCAGTGTCATTTCCTCTTTTGCAAAGGATAAATCTCACTGTGTCGGACAATTGTACACATTTTTTTCTCCTAGACATAGTAAGGAAAAAAACCAATCCAGAATGAAGAGATTTGTTTTTAATATGGATACTAAATGCGACGATCCATAGGGAGACCTTAGAGACAAGACTGCAACTGAGGCTCTCTGGAAACAGCAGATGAGTCCGACATGACAGTCTTGAAAGGGGGAGGGAAGGAAAAGAAACCATCAGCTACCTCGATGAAGAGGCATCATCCTCATTAGCATTCCATAGAGGGAATGGTCCCTGGAGCAGACGTTCTGAGCGAAACAAATCAGCAAAGAAGGGATTTCAATCACTGCTGTAATAACATGGGGAGAGAGACTGAAATGGAAATCCCCAACAGGAAAGAGTTAATTGGTTCAGGATGTTTTTGTTCCCTATCAATCATTTCAGGAAACAGGCTCCTCCGGCTGGAGTAATTCCTTTCAAATTTGCAAGGGGGGAATGACAAAGGATACTTTCCCACAGTGCACTGTGAAGTGGCTGGAAGGAATCAAAACGGAATCTAGCCTGGCTCTTCAGCCTGGTTAAATTGGTTAAAGTCGGGGTGTCATGATCTGGCTGTGCCAGGAAGGCCTAGCAAGGCCTCAGAAGCCTGTTAGCAGTGAAAGTAGGCCTACCTACAATTCCCAGGAGCCTCTGGGCCATTTTGGCGCCCTTTTTGGCCAATCAGAACACAGGGGGCTGGGGCTATATATGTCTGGTAGGGGGAAAGCCTGTGTTTTTTCTCCCAGGGAGCAGGCCAGAGGAGGTTTCTGCTAGGGGGAGAGGCCCTCATCTAGGTACGGTGAGAAGATAGGCCTGGCAGACAGAGGGACAGTGAGTTCAGTCGCGCTAGGGCCTTTTGTTTATTTTGCTTTCACCCATCTATTGTTGCTAAAGCACCTTGCTCCTTATTTGCTTGTTTGTTTGATATTAACTGACCTCCTTGTAAATAAATCCTTTTGTTTGTTGTTACTCTGCTGGGTCCGCATGCCTGTTTATTGGCCAAGCTACGGGAAGTCAGAAGGGTTGGGAGGGTATTCTGGGCTTCCCAAGGGACCCTAAATCCCAGAGTGGTGGCAGTGTAAGGTGGCTCACCCTACCTGAGGCATGACAAGGGGTGATGGAAAAGCAAGAGTGTTCACTTGTTCCCACCACACCTGTAATTGATTGGTCTCCAACTTTATTAAGCCTACGGTCATTACTGTAATATTCAGAAAGATTACTGGGAGTTGCCACAAAATGACTGGCATAGAGGAGGAGTCAATCATAAAATTCAGAGTCTGGACTTAGCAATTTAGGGGGGGAATGACCCGATAGAGGTTTATAACATTCTGCTTGGAGTGGAGTAAGTGGATACAGAGAACTTTTTCCACCTCTCCCGTGATATTAGAACTTGGGGGCACCCAGTGAAGTTGATGGACAATAGATTCAGGAGAGATAAAAAGAAAATACTTCTTTACTCAACAAGTGATTACATTGTGAAATTCACTGCCAGTAGACATACTGATGGCCATAAGCATAGATAGCTTCAAAGGGGATTAGACAAATCTGTGGAGGAGACGAGACAAGACGAGACGTCCATCAGTGGCTTCTAGCCATGATGACTCAAGAGAACTTCCATATCTAGAGGCAAAGGAATGTCCATGTCCTCTGAATTCTAGTGCTAGCAGGCAACAGTAGGGAAGTCCTGGGCCTCTATGGTCACAAACCTAAAGACACTTTTCTGGGAGTAAGCCCCATTGAATATCATGGGTTTTACTTCTGAGTGGGCCAGTTTAGGATTACTTGCTATGTCTTGTTTGTTGACCCGCCAGGTAACTGGTTGGCCACTGTGTGAAATTGGATGCTAGACTAGATGGACCATTCTTCTGATCTAGCACAACTGTCCAGACTAATTTTCCTGCCATGGAAGCAACTGCTTCCAATGATCACACATCACTGATGTAAAGGCAAAGGCTCTCGGTCTTCTGAGGCACCTCCTCCACCGAGGACATGGAGGAAAGTCCAGATCAGCTCTTTGATTTGGGGCAGAGATGCTGTTTGGTT
Source organism: Eublepharis macularius (assembly GCF_028583425.1). Classification (NCBI taxonomy): domain Eukaryota; kingdom Metazoa; phylum Chordata; class Lepidosauria; order Squamata; family Eublepharidae; genus Eublepharis; species Eublepharis macularius. The sequence continues at coordinate 164,860,547 of NC_072794.1, read as the reverse complement.
TCAATCTCCTGGGAAAGGGGAGGGTTTGCTCACCGCATGGAGAATTTGCAAAACCCAGAGGCACAGAGGTTTTGTCCGTGGTCAAGCCAAGAATGCACAACTGTGACTCACCTACCTGGACTGAATTCAGTGCTGGAAGAGAGCAAACCAAAGCCCTCTATTTATTCCCTCTCCTGTTTAAATACCTGTCATGTCTGTCTGTCTACATACATGCCATGATTGCATTGCTGACATTTATTGCTTACTACTGCTGACATTATGCTAAAGTCATGCTACCATATTAATGTGTATTAATTAATATGCTCTCTCTCTCTTTCTCTCTCTTCCTGCATAACTGTAGTGCAGATGTTACTAAAGACTCAAGCATGGGCCTCTCCTTTATCTTAGAGAAATATGCGAGTCTTGGCTAACTGTAACCTTGAAGTGTAAATGCCAACATCAGCTACTAACCCCAAATGCTGGGAATAAGTTATTGTCTATCTGATTCATAGTCATAACTAGACATGGGCACGAACCGCATTACGAACCAAAAAAACCCACAAACCGCCCAATCTTCCGTTCATGATCTGGCGGTTCGTGAGTGTCCATGGCCAACGAACCAGCGTTCATTAGAGGCATGGTTTGGCCCGTTCTTCCATGGTTCGTGAAGCCAGACAGTCAGGCACCATCAATCAATTCTCTTGGAAACGGAGCTGGGGGAATGCCTGAACTCTGTCTGCTCTCCTTCTGTCGCCATGGAAACCTGAATGGAAGTCCAGCTTACCTTGATCAGCTGGTCTTCCTTCCAACCATGGAGCTGCAAAGTGGTTACAACCTGGGAGAAGACACCCGGGGGAGGGAGGGGGGAGGGGTGTTCTATAGCCATGGGCACTCCAATCTCATCCCTGCAAACCCTGATAGGCAGCTCTGACAGCCAACCACAGACCTCCTGTGTTGCTCAATGGGACCTCAGCTTATAAAAAGCAGTGGGCTCCCAGGCTGGGTTTCACTTTCAGCAAGCAGTGGAGTTTGACAGAGCTGTTGCTTGCTAGCCTTTGGGGAGAGAGAAAGAGAGAGTTTAATTGGAGCTTGGATCCCTATTGCAATCTTGACCAAACTTGGGTAATGGCTGGAGGAGAACTTGTTAAACACTTCCTGGGAATATGGGCTCTAATTCCAGCGGGGGCCTTTCTGATGCCCACAAACCACGAACTTCGAACTGGTTCGGCAACAGGAAAAGTTTGTTGTGGTTAGCTGGTTTGGGTTCATCGTCGGCACCGAAACACGAACCACCGGTTCGTAAAACTTTTTCGGTTTGTGCCCATGTCTAGTCATAACTAAGTTGAGTCTCACAGAACCTGTGTAAGCTGCGCGCCAAAACTCTAACTGTTGTTTGAAGCGCGGGAAAATGAAATGTAACAGAGATTGCCTGATTTGAATTGCCACTTCTGTCAAACTCCACGATGTGGTGCAGACCTGAACTGTATGGATTCTAATAAAGCCACTTCTTATGGAACCAACGTGTGTTCACTACAGATGGGCTTGAAGGATTACCTGCCAGGGACTGACAATACCTTTGGATTCTGTCTCCAAAACTCAGGAAGCAAGCAAGTCCTTGCAAGTGTCATGGCATCAGGTGCCGTACTGGAGATCACAGGTGTAACATAATGTATGACACAGTGCTAATCACACGACACTTCAACAATATGGTTTCCTACGTGGAGAGTTCTGTTCTTACTGGTTCATTAGAGTTTTTCTCTGGGAAGCAATGGGTTTAATAAGAACTGTGCTCCCATTTGTTTAAAATAAAGCAGTAAAGTGCTAGGCTTCTGTATTGGGCTGCTTCGCCCGCTGGAACATGTTCTATAGGCAGATAATATAGCAAACCTTCTGAAAATATGGAGGTTGTTCCATTCCAAGCGAACTTTAAAAATAAATCCCCCCCCTCTCATTTTGCTTCATTCAACTGAGGAACAAAAACAAAGGAGGAAAGACAATATATGAATACATGTTCTTCCAGAGAACCATTGTGGAAGAGTCTCATAGAAATAGTAGAACTGGAGCAAGACAAAGGTTGACCACGAGTTCATTTGGAATACATGTCCCGTTTCCCAGAACGATCATTTGAATTCATTTTTTGTTCTTCATTCTTTCGGACATCATCAATTTTCGAGCGTTCCAATTTTCAAAAAGAAAACGTCAAGCTGGGTTCACACGAACATGACGTACAGCTGAGCTGAAAGCACTAATAGATTTTTTTCATCCCTTTTAAATATCAATGAAGAATACCTCCCTCTTTCAGCATTGTTTGACAGTCTTTTTGAAAACGTTCATTTACGTTGCCCTCACTTGCCCTCACTCATCTCCAGTGATGTCATCACATTTTTATTCATATTTAAACACTTTGATCCTGCTTTTTCCCCATTTCAAAGGGGACACGAGGTTGCTTATATCAGTCCTTTAAAAACTGCATAACATCTTAAAATGTTATACATCAGTATAAATGCCTTAATCATAAAAATTACTTCAGTTGGCAACTAAGCAACAGTCAAAGGTCCTCTTAAAAAGGATACACATGTCTTCCTGTAAAGGAAGAAAGACTAGATATAAGCCTCAACTGAGGAACAATCCATTCTAGAGTGTTAGGGCTATTGCAGATGCTTAGTGATGGAGCGTGCATAGGTTCTTTAAGGGAGAGATGATCTTTAAAGGTATATGGGTCCTCACTTGAGAAGGGCTTTAAAAGTAATGAGCACCTTGACTTGATCACACAAATAAAAAAGAAATCAGTGAAGATGTCTCAAAATCAGAGTTACGTGCTCAAATTGATTTCTCTCAGCCAAAGAGCAAGCAAAGCAGTCATATTTTGCCTCTAGGCGAATATCAAGGGCAGACCTACATAGAATACATTACAGGAGTCAAGTCTCAGAGTTATAGTACTGTGGTTCAGCGTAGCCAGATTGGATGATTCTAGAAGGGAAGTCAACCTCTGTGCAACATGCATTTGATAAAAGGCACTTTTTGTAACCAGCTAGCCTGGTTCCCCCCACCCCCATTCACAGGGCACGTTTTAACACAAAACCCAAACTCTTTATCAGCTCGGGATGGTTTCCCCCCCATCCCGAGCTGATAAAGCAACCTCTTCCAGAACTTCACCTCACGTTGTCTAAATTCTGTTTTAGCATATTCTCCCTTAGCCACTTGTTCACAGCTATAATCTGATTCCTTGCTCTGAATGAGCCCTGACCTAGATAATTCAGGCAAACCCAATCTCATCTGATCATGGAAGCTTGGTTAGTAATTGGATGGGAGACCTCCAAAGAAGACCAGGGTTGCAGATGTTGCAATGACAGCCACCTCTGTTAGTTTCGTGCTTTGAAAACCCCAACAGGGGTTGCCATAAGTCAGCTGTGACCTGCTGGCACTTTCCACAATTACCCTCAATGACCCTTGGAGGGCAGTCCATTAGAAATGACTGGAATCAACCCAGTGCAGCAGCTTGTTTTAATAAAATGGCATTAAAGGTTGCACATAAAAAGAATGAATAAAAACGTGCTTTTTAATTTTTTACTAATGATGGTGGAAGATTTGTGCAAGAAAGCAATCAATTGAATCCATTTGAAAATGTATGTGGCAGTGATGATACTGGTGAAACACTTATATACCATGCTTCTAGGCAGATCAATGCCCCACTCAGAATGGTGAACAAAGTCAGTGTTATTATTTTCATCAGTCTACCACTCTTGTACCTTGACCTGGGTAGCCCAGGAGAGCCTGATCTCATCTGATCTCGGAAGCTAAGCAGGGTTGGCCTTGGTTAGTAATTGGATGGGAGACCTCCAACAAAGACCAGGGTTGCAGAGGCAGGCAATGGCAAGCCACCTCTGTTAGTCCCTTGCCTTGAAAACCCCGCTGGGGTCACCGTAAGTCAGCTATTACTTGAGAGCAGGATTTCATTTTTTCATTTCACCGCCCTTGTAACGGTAGAGTTCCAACATTAATGGAGTCTTAAGCAGAAAATGATCCATTGAGAACCCAGGGTTAACCTCAAGCCACTTCACCAATCCACCAGTTTCCTGCCCAGTGCAAAATAATAGATTCAACCTATGCTCTTCTTCATGTGTTGGGCCAATAATAAGGCAATCCCACGGTTGCAAAAATGACAATATAATTGTGAGTTTGACCAACATTGCTGAATTCCCTCAAGACACTCAATCTGGGGATCAAGACTGATTATATTGTGTGGGATGTCCAATTCACAGTCAGACTCCTGCCACAAAATAGGAAAACCATGAAAAATGATCGGCACTGTTTGTGAAAAAACTTGCTTATTTAGGTCTCAGTGTATTATCATATAAACAAATCAGATTACTTATGTTATGTTGGGATGTAACCAAATTAATTGGGTGGCTAATCCATTAAGGAAGAAGATAAATCAAATGTTTTTATTATTGATGGTTGTTGTGGGTTTTCCGGGCTATATTGCCGTGGTCTTGGCATTGTAGTTCCTGACGTTTCGCCAGCAGCTGTGGCTGGCATCTTCAGAGGTGTAGCACCAAAAGACAATGCCAAGACCACGGCAATACAGCCCGGAAAACCCACAACAACCATCGTTCTCCGGCCTTGAAAGCCTTCGACAATACATCGTTATTATTATTATTTATTATAAACAGCATCCAGGAAATGTATGAAGGAACAGTATTTGGGGAAACAATTGTACCGAGTCAAATTTTAAAAAGAGATTATTTGCAGAGTGAAATAATTGTTAGGAGAGATTCCCAATCCATGTCGATTGCTAACTTGTGTTGGAAATGGAAAAAGTGGAGAATATTTTGTAGAGCTGTAAAATAAAGTCGCTAGTAGCAGGATTTACCAGGTGTTGAAAGGGCCAAGCGAGCAAATGCTAGCTTTAGACTGCAGTTTGGTGCGAAGACATCCTATAGAAACCTGCGTTGCACCAAGCAATTTAAGTATCTCTTGCAAAATGCGGTTACTTGTTACTGTAAACCTGAAAATGAGAACATTTTAGCTGAATACGCTGCCGGGGGGAAAAAAACCCCAACCCTGAGCAATTTTAAAACAGAAAGAAGTGAAAAATACTGTGTAACCCGAAAAAAAATATGTATTTTGTACAAAAAGTGAATGATTCATATGCAGTCACCATGTTCCCCCCTCCTCCCACACAAGAGAAAGTTACTTAAAAGCTTCGGCATTCTTTATAGAGGATATATTTAACTCTGTGCTAATAGATGTGGGGGAAAGAGTCCTTGGTACCTGCATTGTCTCAGGAATGTGAAACTGCAGCCCCCAATGGTATCGATCGGCAGGAGAGAATCTTCCACCTGCCCTACAGTGAATTACTGTTGACGAAACAAAAAGATGAGAGAAGCAGCCACAATACCAAACAGAAGCCGTGAAAGAGTTTCCTGGATTGACCTTCAAAAGACTTTTTCTTCCCCCTTTTCCAACTGGATATGAGACACTAGCGGAGGTAAAAGTCAGGGATTTTAAATGAGGGACAGAGGAAAAGTCACACTTTGTCATCATGTAATTGCACCAAAGGTTGACTTTATGACCTTCGAGAGTCAAATCTGGCAGAAATTTAGCTGACCCCAATAGGGCAGGTCTGTTGGCAGCTCTCTTTTAAAAAAATCTCTACTAATTTTCACTTGCTGACCCTTACGCCTGGCAATCCCCACCAGAATACTTAACGGGTGATGACATCACCGCTCCCTTTTTATTTTCAAATCTGTCCTTTTTCTTTTTCATCGTGAATAAATTTAACAGTGGGCCTTGGTAGCTTGCTGAGAATATTAACCCGGACCAAACCTGTATGTGTGTATGTGCATGCTCTCTCTCTCTCTCTCTCTCTCACACACACACACACACATGTTAGGGTTGCCAGGTCCCTATACCCTCCCACGATGTGATCCATGAATGTTGCTTTTTACATGCGCGCCAAGCATGTGTGCACTCCCAGTGCTTGTGTGATGATGTCACTTCCAGGAAGTGATGTGATCACTCCAGCCATAGGTATGCTTTGCATGGAATAAATTCAGCCCATTTGGGGCAACAATCGGCCCCAGTGAAGCACGGGAGCACACCCATGGCTGGCGCAATGACATCACGGCAGGAAGTGACGTCGTTGCGCCCCAGCAATCAGTGGGAAATGGGGCAAACCCCCAGGAGATTGCCTGCCACCAGTGGGCAACTGGGAAGCCTAGTTGTGAGGAATGTGTAGTTAGTACCTGCTGAACTTGTGGAGGTGGCCTCTCCTCCCCCTTGCCACCATTTTTGTAGGCAGCCTAGGTGACTCTTGCTGCCTTGGCCTCCCATTTACCTGTCCAGGGCAGGAATTTACCTACCCCAGTTTTTATTTCCCTCCTCTGAGGAACTGTGACACTCTAGGAATTTTGCCAGTTTCTATGATCAAGGCCATAGAGATTAGGGGAAGTTGAGTAGATCATCACTCAAAAGTGACATCATATCCTCTCCAAACCCCATCTTCTTCCACCATCAGATCTCCTGGCAGTTTCTGAGGTAGTGTTGGAAATCTTGTTGCCACCCTGCCACCACTACTGCAGCTTACCATTTGGTAAGTTGTTCAAGGCTGAACATTGTAAGGCGAGGAGAATAAAGTTCAGCCTGTGGGTGCTCATGGCAGTGAACACAGAGTGCTTGCCTGCTGAACCTGCCTGCATCGAATTTCATGGCACCCCTACTTCTGGGGGCTTTGAAGAAAGGAAGAATTACACGTAGAATCTGTGCTGGAACAAAGCAGTGGCCAGTATGTATTTAGCCAATGCTTGAGCGATAATGTCCTGAGTTCTGGTGGCTTTATTTTATTTATTTATGTCATTTATGGTCTGCCTTTCTCACTGAGACTCAAGGGGGATTACTCAGTGTGAGATTAGTACAATCAGTATCAAGTACATTTCAATACAGTATCAAGGACATTTCCATAAACAATACCATAGGGTAAATAGATACAAGTTTAAAAGACATAGTAGTAGCAAGAATCCAATACAGAGTAGAAAAAATACTGAAGCAGAACATAATCAATTATAGGACTAACTTTAGACAACGTGGAGCACTGGTGGTACGTAGGAGTACATATTTAAAGCAGCAGATAATATGTAAGGCAACAGTCAACAACAACAAAGTTTATTAGCCAGAGGCCATCACATTATTGAAATCAATTCAAAATTACATGATTGCACATCAGCGAGACACACGCCATTTTAAAATAAATATTTAAAAGGCAATATAGTGATGGCCTACGGTTCCTAACTCATTAGCGAAACATCGGAGATCCCCTCCCTACAATACAGCCCTCCGATTTGAGTAAAAAGCCTTTTTGAATAGTTTGATTTGGCTAATGTTTCTTCAGACCTGATTATGGATGAGGCCAGCATAGGGTTGCCTTTTGGGTGCAAGGGAAAAAACCCCTCACTTCCTCTTTGTACCCAGAAGTGATGACACAATGCTCTAGGAATCTGCACATCTCTATGGTAAAATGTGCAAATTCCTAGAGCTTTGTGACATCACTTCCGCATACACACTGGAAGTGACATCATGGCATCACACATTATCATGCCATGTCACTCCCCACCCCAGACCCTTGCTCCAATGAAGCAAAGAAGCCCGGCAGGGCATGGAGACCTGAGGCAGGAGCTTGCCCGCTGCCCCATGAGAGAGGAAACCTCAGGCCAGGCACTGCCTGCCTGTCCACACTCAGAGCTAAGCTACAAGTGACGCCTGACACAGGTTGGACACTTGTCAGCTTCCCTCAAGTTTTGATGGGAAATGTAGGCATCCTGGTCTTGCAGCTGTAATGGAGAGCCAAGCTGTAAAACCAGGACGCCTACATTTCCCATCAAAACTTGAGGGAAGCTGACAAGTGTCCAACCTGTGTAAGGCGTCACTTGTAGCTTGGCTCTCAGCTCAGCCTGTGGACTTTGAAAAAGGTGTTTGGTTACAGAAAGGATCACAAGCCTCCAAAAGGCTGCTGTGCAACCTCCTAATGTTTTGCGAAGCAGAGAGCATGCAAATGAAACGTCTTTAATGGCCAACAGATTTGCTAGTAACGGATCTCAGGAGCAGAGACTGAATGAGGGACACCTAAAGGCTTCCTCTGGCGTTCCTTCTTGGGTTGTTTGAACGGTTCCTCAACTGCTTCTGAACTTATACACATCGTTTGATCTGTTTAGATTTATGGAAGATGAAGAAGAGTCTTCCTAAACCCACCTGGGACCTCCAGCAAGCCCTTGGAAATGCAATGAATCAAAAGAGAAACCGAAGCTTTGCAGTACTGTGAAATAACCAGGTAGCAACTAATCCACCCCCCCCAACAAACTGTTCCCCAGCTGTTAATAAATCACCCCTAATACAATGTGCTTCTTCAGCAACCCCCCCTTCTTTTATTAAACGCGATGACTTGTAATTTCCTCTGAAGGTCAGCAGGCTTGAGTTATGAGCGGCTGGGGAGCACAGTGTGAGCTGAAAGGGCTTTCGTTTGGCTGAAACTAAGCCTGGAAACGAGAAGAAAGAGTGCCCTAAACAGGGCTCTTCTCGTGTTCTTTGTTGTGGCTGGCCCCAAGAATGCCTGTCTTTACAACTGAGTTTCACTCCCTACTTCCTACAGCACCAACAGCCGACACAGGAATGACCTGAGATGCTGTTGCTTGCCTCCTGCCCAGTTGGCACTGGCAGAGGCAGATCTAGGGTTGCCGGTGCCCAGGGCAACCCAAGTCAGTGATGTCACATCACACAGGGCGGAGTGTGCTGCCTGCACAGCAAGCCAGCTGCCCCGGTGCAGCGCGGAGCTGGCGGTGGCAGCACAGGTGGCTGGGAGGCTGCCCGTGCCATTCACCTGCCCCGTTGAGGGGGCGGCTGGCTTGCCGCGCGCCCTCTGTCCTGTGGGGCAGGTGAATGGCACGGGCGGCCTCCCAGCTACCCGCACTGCTGCCGCCAGCTCCATGGCACACTGGAGCAGCTGGCTTGCCATGTGGGCTGCATGCTGACGGGGCAGCAGGCTTGCCATGCACCCCCTGCCCTTGGGGCAGGCGAATGGCATGGGTGGGCTCCTAGCCCTCTGCTCAGCCACCCGCACATTCCCGGCAGTTGGCAGCTGTGCCCTGCACCTCCTCTTTGATGGCGCCGGGGGCAGACTACCCCCCCTGCCCCCCGTCAGTCCAGTCCTGGGTGCTGGTGTACTGCCCTCCACTCTGCAGTGCTGTTTGCTGGCACTGGAATAAATGGGATCTCCTGCCATTTATGTACATATGTACATATGTAATTTATAGTCCGCCTTTCTCGCTGAGACTCCAGGAGGATTACACAGTGAAATTAGTACAATCAGTATCAAGGATATTTCCATTCAGTGTCGAGGACATTTCCGTAAACCATGCCATACGGTAAATAGATACAAGTTTACAAAGACATAGCATTAGGAGGCATCCTATACAGAGCTGAAGAAATGCTGAAACAGAACATAATCAGTTCTAGGACTGACATTAGACCACATGAAGCACGGGTAGTACATAGGAGTACATATTTAAAGCAAAAGATAATATATAAGGCAACATAGTGGTGAAGTCCCTAACTCATTATCAGGGTTTGCATTCTTCCTTTTTGTTGCCTTAAGGATAACCTTTCTGGAATTTAACTTCATGTCGGAGAGAGGGTCCTTCTTGGTATTTGTTTTATGTTTTTAAAAAATCCCACCTTCTTCCAAGGATTTCTGCACGGCATAGACGATTCTTCTCCAGTGCCCTTCCCCTCACAATAACCCTGAGACATAAGTTAGGACTAAGGTTAACCAGTGACCTTCATGACTGTGCAGGTATATGAACCCAGGTCTCCTTGGTCTATGCTTAGTCCTATAGCCACTATCGCACACACAATATATTATTTTTATATGTTTTCCATTTCCCTGAGTGTTTAGCCGTTCCCGGGGGCAATACTAGAGGGCTAAAAGTCCAGTCCTGAAAAGAGTTACTGGGCAACTCTGAGCAACTCTGTTGAAGATTGCATTGTTAATTTCCTTTGGAAGAGAGACTTATGATACATTGAATAATAGAATCATAGAATCATAGAGTTGGAAGGGGCCATACAGACCCTCTAGTCCAACCCCCTGCCCAGTGCAGGATCAGCCTAAAGCATCCCTGACAAATATTCATCCACCCTCTTCTTGAAAACTGCCAGTGAAGGGGAGCTCACCACCTCCTGTCCCGATACAGACTCACACTGGCAGCATGCGAGGGAAAACTCCCAAGTTGTCCGAGCAGGGCAGCACCCAGTTCCAAGGTTCAGGCACCAACTGGGCACACGCACGGCTTCAAGTCCAAAGGGGGATTCCAAAAACACATCCACAGGAACAGGCCAAGGTCAGGGACAAGAGAATCAATTCCAAACACGGCAGCAAGGTCAGTAGTGAGCGGACTCGTTGCTTCCACGCAGCCACTCCCTCTTCGGCTGCTTTTAAGCCTCACAGTGCTCAGCACCTGCCAGCTATCTCAGTCCTGCTCCTGCGAGCACTCATCATCACTAATGATGCTGGGCCGGTGCTGTGCTGCTAGCCTGGCACTGCGCCTTCTGGCTTGGAGGGCTCTTCTAGCCCTCCTCTGGCAGCGCTCCCGAGGCTCTGGTGATGAAGGGGGAGAGCTGGCCTGCACCTGGCTTTCTGTTGCCAGCCCAGGGCTGGGAAGCTGAGGAACCGATGTGCTGGGACCTGGCTGTGGATCAGTATCTGAGCCTTCAGGGCCTGCCTCCTCCTGCAGTGCCTCTGCCACTGGCTGTGGATCTGGGTCAGGTTCACCAGCTGCCTCTTCCTCAGAGGAGTCCTCTGAGTCTCTCTGCTCCACTGGGCCAGGTTGGTCCATGACACCTCCCTAGGCAGCTGATTCCACCTTTGAACTACTCTGACCATGAAAAAGTTCTTCCTAATATCCAGCCGGTACCTTTCTGCATGTAGTTTTAGCCCATTGCTTCACGTCCTACCCTCTGCTGCCAACTGGAACAGCTCTTTGCCCTCCTCCAAATGACAGCCTTTCAAATATTTAAAGAGAGCAATCATGTCCCCCCTCAACCTCCTCTTCTCCAAACTGAACATTCCCAAGGCTCTCAGCCTTTCCTCGTAGGGCTCAGTCTCCAGACCCCTGATCATCCTCGTCGCTCTCCTCTGCACCCTCTCGATTTTGTCCACATCCTTTTTGAAGTGAGGCCTCCAGAACTGCACACAATACTCCAGGTGTGGCTTGACCGAGGCAGTATAGAGAGGGGCTATGACCTCCTACAATTTCGATGCTATGGCCCCTTTGATACAACCCAGGATTGAATTAGCCTTTTTTGCCACCGCATCACACTGACTGCTCATATTCAGTTTACAGTCCACTCTTACCCCAAGATCCCTTTCACATATACTACTGCCCAGAAGTGTATCCCCCATCCAGTATTTGTGCTTCCCATTTTTGTGGCCCAGATGTAATACTGTGCACTTGTCTTTGTTGAATTGCATCCTATTCACAGCTGCCCACTTCTCCAGAGTATTCAGGTCTTGTTGAATTTTAATTCTATCTTCTTGGGTGTTTGCTACTGCTCCCAATTGATAATATTTGTTTTATTTGCACATACCGGAAGCAAGCAGATGCCAAAAAGTAGGCAGCAAATCTACTAAATCAGCATTCCAGAGACAGTGCCAGCATCTATGTCAGACTATGGAATCCCAGTTATCTAGAGTTCGTCTCCCCCCTTCTGCAAGAAGCACAAAGTTTCTTGATTCCAAAAGGTTTATTGAAAGACAATGCTCAGGATACAAGTAGCCATATTCCAAGGACTAGGAAAGCCTTGGCTGAATGAAAGCTTCGTTGAGAATGACACACAAAATGAAAGTAACAACACTTCAAACACCCATTCCCAGCCTCCCCCCTTAGTCCTGTCTAGAAGGCCTGGGAAGACGAGGATGTCAAGGTTGGCCGGAATGGATTGATAAGAATTCTTCGCTCCCATGGATATATGCAGCCTGGGCAGCACCTGGGCCTGGAGGGAGAGAACTAAACAGCTACAGATTATAAAATGAGAACATGGCGTAGCTATGGCTTGAGAACTGACTAGGAAACTGACACTCTGACAATCTGAGGAACAGTATCTTCACCTAATTCACAGTTCTTGAACACGCACACATGCTCTTTCTATATATCTCATCTCCCTCTTGATTCAAACTGCAAAACCTCCTTCTAGCTCTTTTCTCTTTTCCTCCCTCAAAACGTCAGAAAGGCAGCATAGTCTGTCAGCAGAAATCTCTCCAGGTCTTCAATGACAATTAACCCAGAGGAGTTAGCCGTGTTAGTCTGTAGTAGCAAAATAGTAAAGAGTCCAGTAGCGCCTTTAAGACAAACCAACTTTATTGTAGCATAGGCTTTCGAGAGCCACAGCTCTCTTCGTCAGAGAGATGACGAGAGCTAGAATAAAGTTGGTAATGACAATTAAGGTTATTTTGTCAAGTTTCTGGCCCCATTCCACATGGCACACTTTAAGCCAGCGAGGCTGAGCATTCATGCCAATCAGTGCTGAGTCCCATCATTCTGCACTGCATGACCGTGAAGCAATTTGGTGTCTGCTGAGGAGTTAAGATGTGTCTATTTGGAGCCCCATTTTGTGAGGGCTGGAGCTGACATCACTTAAAAAAATTTTTTATGCAGGTGTTGTAAGGTTGTAATGTTGGGGCCTATCTCTCCCCCCTACCCCGTTATTTGCTGACTAGGCTGTCCTGTGCCCACTGGAGAGGCAATTGATGGCAGAGTTCTGAGGCAAAACATGCACTTTGGGTGCTTGTTCCACTCTCATTAATTTTTTTAAAGCCAAGCCAGGAAAGGGTTAAAATGCTGCTGCTTCATTCCCTCCTGGCAGCTTCCCAGCTGCTTGATTAGCAAACTTTCTGAAACACTCAGGGAGGGAGGGAAAGAAAAGCATCCATTTAACCCTTTCTTGACTTTTAAAGCCAGGAGGAAAGGGCAGTAAGGTTACAACACAGCAACATTCCTGGCTTTGAAAAAGAGAGAGAGAGAGAGAGAGAGAGAGAGAGTGAGAGAGTGCATACCTTGGAGAGAGAAAGGGAAAAGCAGCCATTTAACCCTTCTCTGACTTTTAAAGCCAGCAGGGAATAAGCAGAGAGAGAGTGTGCATACCTGAGAGGGAGGAAGCAAATGGAGAACTTTATGACCCTTACCTCGCTTTACTGATAAATCAAAGGTTGTTGTTGCTATTATTGTTAATGTTATTGTTGTAATTGTCATTATTGTTGTTGATATTGTTATTGGAAGTGGTTACTGGCAGGCAGACCAATCAGCTCCTGGGGAAAGGAAGCGGGGGGGTGGGGACTGAGAAGCAGAAGGGGAATACAGAGTTCTGCACAGACATAACACACACCATCAGCGACTTGGCAGTGGCTTCAAAATAAAATCGTGGTATGTCTGCAGAGGGAAAATATGATCAAAAATCGTTTCTGCGTCCCATGATTCCCTTGCACATGCATAACTCTCAAAAACATGGGAAGCAGAAAAGAGTATGAAGTGTGAGCGTGCAGAAAACGCCTCTGACTCTAGCAGATGACACTTTAACCAAAACCACACATAGACCTATTCATCTGAACCAAGGCCGCCCAAACTCTCAGTCAATGAGTAACTATTACACTGCTGTTCTTTGTATAGGTCAATTTGCAAATGTTCATAACCTAACGCAGGAAGATTCTTAATGCATCTTGTTCCCTCCAAGGGAAAACAAAACCGTTTCTAATAGAGTTGCCAGATCCTCTGGAGTCCAACCTGAGGGACTGGGGTGTGTTGGGGGGGCACGCTGGGAGAAGCTTACCTCGGGGGCTGATTTTCATTAAATCAGCCCCCCATCAGGACCTTCCCTTACTTATTGCAATGGAGGCTGGAAGCGGAGGATCCCCAACTCCCCCCAGGGGACTGGTAACCCTAGTTTCTAATAAGCTCCATATTAGCCCACAAGAAGGAGAAAACTTGTGAATTCTACAGCTCTGTGGTTAATGGTAACTTATGGGAGTCTATGAATTGGAAAGCCTAGGCTGGCCTGATTTCGCCATATCTTGGAAGCTAAGCAGGGTGATCTGGTTAGCACAAGGATGGGAGACCACCAAAGAAGACCAAAGTCTGTACACAGAGGCAGGCAATGGAAAACCATCTATATTTGCCTCTGGCCTTTAAAACCTGGGAAGGGGGGTGTTGCCATCAGTTTGCTGTGACTTGATGGCATTTCACACACTCGTGAAGAACTTCCTGACAGCGAGAGCGGTCCCTCAGCGGAACAGGCTTCCTCGGGAGGTGGTGAGCTCTCCATCTTTGGAGATTTTTAAACAGAGGCTAGATGGCCATCTGACAGCAATACTGATTCTGTGAACCTGGGCAAATCATGAGAAGGAGGGCAGGAAGGGTTACATCAGTGTTCAGTTTTTGTGGCCAGGGTAATGCCAATTGCCACCTAGGGGTCAGGTAGCAATTTTCCCCAGACCAATCTGGCTAGTGATCCTGACAGTGTTTTATGATCTTCTGGGCATGGAGAAAGGGTAACTGGATATGTGGGGGGGAAGGGGAGATAGTTGTGAATTTCCTGCATTGTGCAGGGGGTTGGACTAGATGACCCTGAAGGTACCTTCCAACCCTATGATTCTATGATTCTATATAAATTGGTATAAGACCATACACTATATGGTCTTTGTTTACACAACTTCCTGATTTTTTTGGGAGCTGCTCCAGATAATTCAGTGCCTGTATTTTGCCTTCAGGTAAGATATGGGAGATGCATGGATGGTTTTATTTATTTATATTTTACTTACATTATTTATAGTCCACCTTCTTGGATTACACAAGGTGAGTCAGTGCAATCCATTTCAAAGACATTTCCCTAAACAATGTAATACGGTACATAAATGCAAATGTGCAAAGATTTAAAACTAGCAGGAATTCAATACGAAGGTGAAGAAATGCTAAAACAGAGCACAAACAATTCCAGGACTGACATACTAAACAACACAGAAACTATCCAGTATGATCATACTTAGTGCAATAGACAGTACATAGTAGTAGAGTCTATGGTCTCTATCCCTTTATGTATGCATCTCTTGGAGACCACTTACTTACTGTACAGCCCTCCTATCTGAGTAAAAAACCTTCTAGAATAATCCAGTTTTGCATCATTTGTGGAAAACCAGGAGAGTGTAAGGTACTGCGTTCAGATTTTTTTAATCCATCTTTCTTGGTCTCTAGAAGCTCAATCTCTGAGTGGGGAACCTTGCACTGACCTTATTTAAAACTCTCCTTCCTTCCTCCCTACCCACTACAATACCTAAGCAGCATTGCAAAACTCATACATGTGAATCAATTTAGAAGTTTTTTTTAAAAAAAAATATATGATTTTTTAAAAATCTCATTTACATAAACAAGCTTGTCTTTAGTGGCTCACAGACATTTTGGAAGGGCAGTGGCAAATATATAGTCCCGGTTTTACCTGTGAAAGGGTTTCCAACCTCCAGGTTAGGCCTGGAGATCTGGAATTACAACTGATCTCCTGACAACAGCATCCTGTTCTTCCTCTGGAGAAAGTGGCTGCTTTAGAGGATGGACTCTATACCTTGCTGAGGTCCCTCCTTTCCCAAATCCCAGACGCCCCGTCAAAACTGGCAACCCTCCCCCCAAAGCTGGCAACCCTCAAAATGACAGAGGTTTGGCCAAGGGGTGGCCCTTTAAAAAAACTTTATTCTCTTCCTGTGCCTTTAACTACAGCAGGGGCTCCCCTAGAAATCCAGCAAAATTTCTCAAAATTTTGAGAGCCAGTTTGGTGTAGTGGTTAAGAGTGGCAGGACTCTAATCTGGAGAGCCGGGTTTGATTCCCCACTCCTCTGCTTGAAGCCAGCCGGGTGACCTTGGGTCAGTCACAGCTTCTTGGAGCTCTCTCAGCCCCACCCACCTCACAGGGTTTTTTTTTGCGGGGATAATAATAACATACTTTGTAAACTGCTCTGAGTGGGTGTTAAGTCATCCTGAAGGGTGGTACATAAATTTAATGTTGTTGTTATTAAAAAGCTGACTCATTTCCCTTAAGCCAACAAGCACTGGGTTTATTTATGCTGTCTGCTTCCCAGCCCAGCCTCACCAGAAAGAAAACAAATCTCCATAGCAGAAAGTCGACCCTTTCTCATTTTGTGCAACAGAGATGACTGTGACAGGAAGACAAGATGGTCCCCTGAAACCAGTCATCATCACTACTCTACAGCCATTGTCTTGTTCTGACCTTAGTCATCTGTGCTGTGTCCCTCTGATGCAGTTTCTCAGATAACACGTTTGAGGTTAGCTTTGCACCACTGTACAAGAAAGAACTGGAACTGTGCAGTGATCCTAAGTCCGTTTGCTTGGAGAGGATCTCTCCTGAAAGCAGTCAGAATTATTGTCAAGAAACGCGTAGGATGAAATAGTGATGTTAGGGCAGCCAGGTGGCAACCAGGAGACCAGGCCTGCCTGTTAAAAGACCGATTAAATAAGAGAGACAGCAGCTGCAGTTGCTTCTGTCTGGGACTCACTGGGTTCCTTTATCCCTCCTTTGCCTTTGTTGTACATCACTTGGAGTTCCCCTCACAACTGGGAGAGCTGCTATAATGTAGAACTTAGTGTGTTGGGCTGGGATTTGGAGGATCAGGGTTCAAACTATGCAAAACTGAATTATTCAAGAGGGATTTTTGCTTAGAAAGGAGGGCTGTAATATAAGGAAGTGGTCTCAAAGGGATGCATCAGTAAAGGGATAACAACAACAATAACAACATAACATTTGATTTATATACCACCCTTCAGGACAACTTAATGCCCATTCAGAGTGGTTTACAAAGTGTTGTTATTATCCTCACAACAATCACCCTGTGAGGTGGGTGAGGCTGAGAGAGCTCCAAGAAGCTGTGACTGACCTCAAGTCACCCAGCAGGCTTTAAGCAGAGGAGTGAGGAATCAAGCCTGGCTCTCCAGATTAGAGTCCTGCCGCTCTTTACAACTATTGCTATAAGTATTATCCTACTGGGTAGTTCCTATGTTGTTTAACGTGTGAGTCTTAGAATTGTTTA
Organism: Eublepharis macularius; assembly: GCF_028583425.1. Lineage (NCBI taxonomy): Eukaryota > Metazoa > Chordata > Lepidosauria > Squamata > Eublepharidae > Eublepharis > Eublepharis macularius. Next base: position 164,843,440 of record NC_072794.1, on the reverse strand, counting down.
TCCCCCCCTCCTCCCATTGATAGATGATTGGATTGTGTGAGTACCGTGCGGTTTGGCTGAGTTTGCTTGGTGCAACAACATGGACACATGTTTTTACACATGCTGACTGTGTCGTGCACATGTGCTTTAGCATGGGAGCTGTATTTCCCCTGCGGACGCTTTCAAACCAAGGCATTCTTTCTCATTTGCCAACTCTGTTTCTGCGGCGGACAGCTCCTCCCCAAGTGGATTTCTTCCATTTGAGGCCTTTGTTTCTGCAGCTCCCCCCTCTGCTGAGCATCACTACATTATAAAATTCTTCTGATTTTGGCACTTCAATTCTGCCATTTCTGTGTTATGGGGAAAAAGTAGCCAGAAAGGTACTGTGCAGTTGCCGACCTGTTTGCAAGGGAGTTCATGACATTTGCTGCGCAAGCAAAGTAATCCCAATCGCTCTGATGGACATATTCATACATAGCGAAGTTTGTTACATCCCTACAGGAAATGAGGGATAATACGAGCCTTTTTGCTCTGATGACAAACTTCTAGGGGGCATCCAATCGGCCTGAAGTGGTGAAGTTCACATGGATTGTTGGTAGCATTTGGCTACAGGCCAGGGCTTTTTTTCAGGGGGAATGCGGGGGAACAGAGTTCCAGAACCTCTTGAAAATGGTCACATGGCTGGTGGCCCCGCCCCCTGATCTCCAGACAGAGGGGAGTTGATCCCCTCTGTCTGAAGATCAGGGGGCGGGGCCACCAGCCATGTGACCATTTTCCCCCAGGACAACCCACTGAGTTCCACCACCTCTTTTCCCAGAAAAAAAGCCCTGCTACAGGCCCTTCTTCAGCCGTCTGTGCCTGGTGGAATCTGCCTGTTCTTTGATGCAGCGCCATCAAAAGAAAAATTAGTGACCAAGCAGGGCCGATTCCAGACGACTAACCTGAAGGTGCTGCATGCCGCCATGTTCCGGATCGCGACGGGGAAAATGCGAAATATCGCGTTTTCCCCGTCGCGATCCGGAACATGGCGGCATGCAGCGCCTTCAGGATAGTTGTCTGGAATCGGCCCAGGTCACGAATGGTTGATGGCCTTTGAGCTACAAGCATTTTCCAGATCTGCTCTGGGGGTGCACTGCACCGTCTTCGTGTCTTATCTGCCCAGTTCATGTAAGACTTTTTGTTAAGGCACAAAGAGAAAAGACACAGAGAAGATCTTACTTATCTCAACTCTGCACCTGCAATTCACATGCTTACTGGCCAATGACTTCTAGCTGGAGATGACAAACTTTCTGATAACTGGTCAACAACTTCACATAAACAAAAACCAGCCCCTATCGGGGCTAACCTGCCAACTTTTGAATAAAATGCACTGATCCCAGGATGAAAGAATAGATCCCCTTCATGATAGGTGAACAGGTTGCTTTGTGATCTCTTGCTCGGCATGGATCCTGTTTTCTGCTTCACTATATAGAAGCAAAAAAGAAAGGGGACTGATATATTATGAGTTATCTGGAGGATATAAAGGGTTCCTTTTGGCTACCGAGCTAGTAACTCACATCCAACAATGTATTTGATGCATTTATTTAAAGCTTCTTTTGGCAAAGCGATGCTGTTTCTGTGAGATATGTTTCAAATGGGATTGGATTTTCAAAACCTTAGATGAAAGACACGAAGTGGAAATAAATGCCTTTTTGGCCAGTGAAAGAGCAGAAGGGAAAAGGTGGATCAAAAGGCAAAGGAGCGTCTTACAAAATTTGAGCCCCTTTTCCACTAATGGCATATAGAGAGATGAACCTACCCTATCGGAGACTGGAGTCATAGTCCTACCTCTAGGAGATATAGCAGATATACATTTTTAAAATGCTGCTACCACAAATGTCTTTGAGCATATGCAGACTGCCTTGGCAGTGTGGAATTACATGTTTTCCAAGAGACTAAAAGAAAAAAGTGTTTTTTAAATTGAGATAGGTATTTCTCATGTATAAGGAAACATGAGAATATAAGTGGGTAGCCGTGTTGGTCTACAGTAGATCAGCAGGATTTGAATCCAGTGGCACCTTAGAGCCTGACAAGATTTTCAAGGGATACGCTTTTGAGCTCCCTTCTTCAGATACAAGTAGGAATGGAGATCCCTGAGGATATAAGAGTCATAGTGTGGGACACTTGAAGTCATCTCATTCACACACACATACACACAGAGAGAGACAACTCAGGGCAGGAATATGTAACTACATCATATCCAAGAGATGGTCATCTAGCCTCTGCGTTAAGCAGACCACGAATGAAGTCTACCATCTCCTTACTGGTGGTGGAGAATGTCCTCAATTCATAACCCCTGGTGGGGTTTTCAAGGCTTGAGACTAACAGAGGTAGTTTGCCATTGCCTGCCTCTGCAATCCTGGCCTTCATTGGAGGTGCCCCATCCAATTACTAACCAAGACCGACCCTGCTTAGCTTCTCAGATCTGACGAATCTCACCTGGGCTATCCAGGTCAGGGCAAACCAAGGGTTACCTATACTCATATTTCCCAGTCAACCTTGTACTCTTAACAACGGTTCCACACTGGGATAGGCCCATTATTCCAATCTAAAAGGTAAAGGTAGTCCCCTGTGCAAGCACTGAGTCATTACTGACCCATGGGGGGACATCGCATCATGACATTTTCTTGGCAGACTTTTTACGAGGTGGTTTGCCATTGCCTTCCCCAGTCATCTACATTTTACCCCCAGGAAACTGAGTACTCATTTTACCGACCTTGGAAGGATAGAAGGCTGAGTCTACCTTATTCTGATGCTCATGTGCTTATTTTTCAGGAGCATCGATAGTCCTTGTTGGGATAGCAAAAGAGCTATCTAGGTCAGAGCCCTAAATGCAATCCTGCCCTTAAGTCATAGTTGACTTGTGGCAACACTTGCTGGGGTTTTCATGGCAAGAGACTATCAGAAGTGGTTTGCCATTGCCTGCCTCTGCAACCTTGATCTTCATTGGAGGTCTCCCATCCAATTACTAACCAAGGCCGACCCTGCTTAGCTTCTCAGATCTGACGAGATCAGGCTCCCCTGGGCTATCCACGTGAGGGCATCATCTCCTTACTACTAAGAACTTTTTCCTATTATCCAGCCCAATCTGATTCATTGTGTAGTTACTGTAATGCACTCTGTGTTGGGCTGCCCTTGAAGTCGACCCAGAAACTGCAGCTGGTTCCGAACATGGAAACATTTTTTGCCCATCTTAAAGCAGCTACATTGGCTGACATTTTTGGTTCTAAGTCCAGGTTGAGGTGCTGGATATGACCTATAAATCCCTTCACAGGACAGGACCCAAATATATAAGGAATCATCTCTTCCCATATATCTTCAGGTACCAACTACAATTCTCAGGCTACCAGCTACTGGATGGTCTCTCATTTAAGGCCGCCTGCCAGTTATCATCTAGAACATGTGCCCTTGATATTGTAGCTCCCACTTTGTGGAATGGACTCCCTGCAGAGAAGCCTAAAAAGGAAAGGCAGGACATGAATATTTTAATAAATATAAATAAAAAAATAAATTGGAATTTTCCACCCATTCCTTCTAATCCTGCACTGTGGTGCAAGAGGAAACAAACCTGCTCTATCTTTATGTGATAGATATTTGAAGATAGTGGTCATGTTTTGTCTTAGTCTTCTCTTTTCCAAGCTAACCGTATCCAGCTTTTCCAACCTTTTATCAGATGGCTTAGAGTCCAGATCCCTTCCCTGAACACACTCTAGTTTGTCAATGCCCTTCTAAAAATGTCAGGATTTGAGTCCACTGGCACCTTAGAGACCAACAAGATTTTCAGGGTATAAGCTTGTGAGAGTAAAGCTCCCTTCTTCAGATACAAGGAGGAATGGAGATCCCTGAGCCTTTATATCTAACAGTGCCACTGGACACAAACCCTGCTGTTCTACTGTAGACCAATACTGCTAACTTACCTGAAACGATCTTCTTAAAATGTGGTGGCCGGAACTGGATACAGTACTCCAAAGTAGAGATGGGCATGAACTGAAATATGAACCAAAATTAAGCATGAACCAGGCCAGTTCGTGGTTTGCGAACCACAGTTCGTCATATCCCATTTCTGACGAACTGCCATGAACTTTAGGCTGGTTCATTTGGTTCGTTTTTTGGTTTGTCACTGCAGACAGCCTGGTACCAATCAATCAGTTTCCTAGGCAACAGGGGATGGACTTCCTGCAGACCTTCTGCTGACCTGGAAGTGACCTTCTGCTGGCCTGGAAGTGACCTTCTGCTGACCTGGAAGTAATGATTTTCTGACCCCAGATGTGTCATTTTCACGAACCAAACAAACTGGTTCACGAACCAGGGGCAGGTTCGTGAAAATTCATGGTTCATGGTTCGTAAAACTTGACGAACCACAAACCGCATGGTTCGGGTTTTTTCCCGGTTTGTGCCCATCTCTACTTCAAAGAAGGCCTGACTAGTGCAGAATAGAATAGAACTATTGCTTTCCATGGGCACTATGCTTTTGTTAATGCAGGCCAAGATTGCATTCACTTTTTTAGCAGCCACATCACGCTACAGGCTCATGTTCTGCAAGACATTCTACAGTGCATTTCTAAGCAGAGGTACACCTTAGAAGTTCATTAGGATTGTACTGTAAGACACACAGATCCATTTCACATATAAGGCTATCAAGCCCGCCCGCCCCACCATTTATACCATTAAGTATTTGTACCTCAAGTTAAGATTTACATTTATCCCCACTGAAATTCATTTTGTTAGTCTTGGGCCAGCCTGTCAAGATCATTTTCAATCCTTTTTAAAAAAATGGAAAAGAAAAAGACAATAAACAATACATTAAAGAAACATAAACAGACTATATAACAACACATTTAAATTACAGAATATTGCTCTTCTCCATCTCCTTACTTACTTATAGTCAAGATTTATACACAACATTTTATAGCCAACATTTTAAAATATTAATTTTCTAATTGGTCTGCTTCCACAATAAGTATTCTTAGTTTTTCTTAATTTCCAGCGACATTGTCAAAAAGGTCTTTCAATTTTTCTTGAAATTCTAAGATTTCTCTATTATGCCTATAGGAAGTTAATTTAGTTGACGCAAATTCATACAGTCTGTTCGTTCATTTAGTTACCTCTGAATCAGAGTCTGCCTTCTATTTTATTGCCGCCTTCACCGTATATTTAAAAAGTTTGCTGTGTACTTTTGTAATGTTAGTAGGTAAGATATTTAATAATATATTTTTAGGATTCAGCACAAAGCAAAACTTTAATATCTGTTGCATCTCTTCATGAATTTTTTATCCAATATCTTCAATCCTGATTCTTGTATCTTTGGTGATAGTTACCCCTCCCAGGTTTCTGTTGTCTGCAGATTTGATAAACATCCCCTCTATGCAGGGCTTTTTTTCTGGGAAAAGAGGTGGTGGAACTCAGTGAGTTGCCAACACAGGGGAGGGAGGTAGTGCCCCTGGTACCACATGCGCATGCACAAAGTGCGCACATGCTCCCAGGACCGCACAATGACATCACTTCGGGTCAGCTGTAACAAGGGGGGAGTTTTTTAAAGTTTGAATCACCCTAGGTGAAAATGGTCACATGGCTGGTGGCCCTGCCCCCTAATCTCCGGACAGATCTCAGTCCGGAGATCAGGGGGTGGGACCACCAGCCATCTGTCCATTTTCAAGATGTTCCAGAACTCCGTTTTGCTTCAAGTAAACACAGCATTCTTGATAACTCCCCTTTCCTGCTAATTGTTCCCCAACATCTGACAGAGGCATTCAACCTCAGAGGTCCTGTTTAACAACCATGCGTAATAGCCAATGAGAATCCTCTGTAAATGTGTTCCACTTAGAGATGGGCATGAAACAAAATACGAACCAAAGTTCATCACGAATCAGGTCGGTTTGAGATTCGCAAAGCGGCAGTTCGTCAAAGTCCATTTCTGACGAACCCCCACAAAATTTAAGCTGGTTTGTTTGGTTCATTTTTTATTTTGTCACTGCAGACAGCCTGGTGCTGATCAATCAGTTTCCTAGGCAATGGGAGGGGGGGGGAAGAAATGGATTTTCTGCAGACCTTCTGCTGCCCCAGAAGTGACGTTTTCATGAACCAAACAAATTGGTTCGTGAACTGGGGCAAGTTTGTGAAAGTCCGTGGTTCGTGAAATGTGATAACCCATGAACTGCACGGATTGGCATTTTTCCAGTTCGTGCCCATCTCTAGTTCCACCCCATTCTAAATCCATCGAAACCAGTAGCGTCCCCTGTGTGACAGAATGTAACATGTACATTTTTATCCCATCCTTCTTCCGAGAATACAGGTGTAATGCTGCCCGTAGTTCTCCTCACCTTCATTTTATTTCAGCTACAACCTTGTGAAATAATTTAGGGTCGAGAGAGCTTGACTGGTCCACCATCACTCAGGGAGTTTCATGGCCTAGCAAATATTTAAACCCAAGTTTCTCTGGACCTAGTCTAATACACTATCCAACCCCCTCAGTTCTGTGGTTTGCAAAAGGGGATTTGGAAACCATTGGCAATTGGTCATGTCGGATCAAATATCTCAATGTGATTAATAGCTGCTTTGAGTTGGTAGCAACATACAAGCAATGCATCTCTCTCTCTCTAAGGAAAAGCAAGCTTGCTTCAGAACATTTTACAGTGGATAATCAGCAGGATTTTGTGTTTGCCTTACCTTCCCCTCCCACCATTTCCCCACTTCAAACCACTCTCCTGAGCTGCTATCCCACGACCACCACCACCCAAATTCAAAAAGTACCTTTGAAGAAACAGAAAAATGAATTAGAGAAACAATGTGGAGGGAAGCTTGAGATAGGTTAAGCACTCCCTCCTACTTATTCTTGCTAAAAGCAACCACTGGGCATAATGCTTGTGCATAATATCTACTTAGACTCCAAAGCCGGGGGAAATCAAAATGCTATGCATTTCTTAAAGATTTGCTTCAAAGGGTTCCCCTAACCTCCCAGGAAATTTCGGTAAATGGAAGCCTCATTTATATATATATATATATTAAGAATCTTGTTTATTAAAACCTATTTCTGGGGCTAGCTTTCATCCTTGAGAAAATATGACTGTCTCATTTGGTCTTGACTTATTCACAGCTTTTAAAGAGATCCCAAGGCTACTTTTTAAAAAACTGGATCAGTTTAAATAGCTGTTCCACCCTCTGTTTCAAGAACAACCAAGTGGAGGCTAATGAATATGTATGTTGCTCCCTGCAACGTTTATTTAACTGGAATGCTTTTAACTGACAGGCATGTTTTGACTTCAGTTGGGCCTCATCATGGTCTGTCAATTAGGTTTATTTGATAGAAAACCCGGTTCTGCCATGAGAAGTGAAGAGCACCCTACCTTTTCATTCACATTGGCAGGACTCATTTTGAGGGGGAACACGCAGGAATGCCATTTCAGCTGTTCTCCAAAGAGGTCACATGTCAAGTGACCCCGCCCACCTGACTCTCAGCCATTTTGGGCCCATTTCGGCCTGGATTGGGGCCGAAATGGCCCAGATCGGGCCTCTGACGGGTGCTGGATCACTCTCCTGCTCAGCAGCAGCCCAATCCTAACCATTTTGGGCCCCTTTTCAGCCATTTTCAGCCCCCTTTTGCCATTTTGGGCTCAATTTTGGCCCTGAATGGCCAGGATTGGGTCCAAAACAGCCAAGATAGGTGAGGCCAGGAGGTGTGGCATATGCAAATTAGTTATGCTAATGACACACTTCCAGTGATGTCAAGGGGCGTGACATATGCTAATGAGTTATGCTAATGTGTTATGCTAATGAGTTCCTCCAGCTCTTTTTCTATGAAATGACCCCTGCACATTGGAAATCAGTGTCGGGATACAAGTTCAATGCCACCTTCAAGACTACATTGTAGCTACATTATACCTTTGCATCCTGATGTCTTTTGTTACTATACCCCACCCACCTTCTGACTAGCATATAAGGATTCAGGGGTCTCCATTCCTACTTGTATCTGAAAAACAGAGCTTTGACTCTCAAAAGGTTATATCCAGAAAATCTTGTTGGTCTTCAAGATACTGGAGCGGAGATTGCCCTCAAGTCATAGCTGATTTATGGTGACCTCTGGCAAGGGAACACTTTGCCTCCCATAAGCCTATGCAAAAATATGCATTGCAAATAACATTGCAATAACAGTATTTACAATTGCTGGCTGACCGATTGATTTGCTTGCTGTTTGTTTATACCACTGGCTGTTGAACAGTATGCAGTGGCAACAGGTCTGTAGGGGAAGGAGGAAGTTGGAATGCCATCAGTCTGTGAGAATGGGAGTGTGTGAAATGCAGATTTCATTGCACTGTACAATTTAAATACTGGAAAAGTAACCTGATGAACAGGCTCAAACTGTTCATGAACAGCAAACTGATCATCAGAGACTCGGCTCCTTTTTTGCAGCTGGACCATGTACTCCTGTTGGTGGCTGGCTGTGTCCCCCATGGCAGCCATTTTGTGGTGGTACCAAAATATAGGAGGACTGAGTTAGCTGATACTTTGTACAATGCACACAAGATGATCATGGAGTAGCACAAGGGAATTCATGCTTTTCCAGACTTTTCTGAGTACCGGCAGCACTGGAGGGAATTACAGTCTTTTACTGGGAGTGGTGGGGTGGGGGTAGAAAAGCTTATGCCTCCTGTACTTTGCCAGTTAAGGTAGCCCACCAATCAGGGGTGGTTTTTAGGGAAAAGACCTCTGATGAGCGATGACTGAGATAAAGTGGGGAATGCCCTGGCCACTTTGTACTGGGAGGCAGAAATGAAGACAGCAAGTGTCTAAGTCAACACTTTATAGCTACATGACTGCCTTCAGTCCAAGAGCACCAAGATTGGGCATGGTACTGGCCTTGAGTTTCAGATTTTAGGCTTGTTTTCAAGGTCTCATGGTAGTTAGCTGCAATTACAGAGCCATTGACTACGCTACATACTTGATAGCGCCCTCATTGCAAGGGATGGCAAATGATGGCATGTCCGTGATGGAAAGCTGGTGATCACTACTGAATACAGAATATGGAGATGGGAGATGGTAATCTGGCATCACCTGACTACATTTTATGTTTTACTCTCAGTTAATTTCCATATTTTAAAACTGTGGTAAGTAGCTCATCGCTTCAAAGCCATGGGGTTATGACTATGTACATCCACAGCTACTGCATGTTACATTTCCTAGTGGTGTATGGAAATACTGTTATTAGGACTGCTATTCAGTGTGAGATCACCAGGTCCATCCTTGTGAGTCTTAGGGATTTGGGGTGATGAGAATATTATGAGACACCAATGCACTTTCGGATAGTCCGCAGATTTTCACCTGCTTGTATATGAATCCAGGGCTCCTATGCTTCCGGTACTGCCCCACAATACACCCCCTCATTCTAGGTCAGCAAAGACAGCCTCTTCCTATAAACCAAACTCCCTTTTGAAGAAGCACCTCTTTGCCTAAAATTCAGGAATTGCTCCTACAATTAGAATGACCTGCTGGCCACAGAAGGGAAGAAAATGGGGCAGGGTGATACTGGCCTTGAGCAACCAGCCATCCATTGTGAATAGTTTCTAGGGAGTTATGCTTGACTGTTGCCAGAGTATATGAAAAATGGAGACTGAAGGGAAAAGATCAATTTAGACTGATGTCACCGTTCTAAAGAGACAGAAGGATTATTCGTTTTCAGCAATTCCCTGGCTATTCAAAGCTTTACCCTTGCCAAAGTTTTCGTATCCAGTTAGACCTGTGTTGGATTGTCATAAACTAAACTTCAGATTAAGCTTATATATTTCACTCTCAGCTGTACGTGGGATTATATTTAGGTTTAAACCCAAGGTATGGGTGATGTTATTGAATCAAGGTTGGATCTTTTGCTGTAAATTTTTTTTAAAACCCTCAAAACTTAGCCATGGGTAGGTAGAGTCCAAGACATTTATAATTTGGACCAAAGCAGTGCTCAAGTAACTGTTGTCTGTACAGCTCGGGTCATCTTTCATTCACAGTAGAGGCAGATTTGTCCTTCAACTTACTGGGGAAAGTTGTGGTGGGATATGTCCCCAGAAGTCTAGAGATGGCCCAGGACGAGCAAGCCAAGCCAAGTCCCATTGTGGTTTTCTCCTGAGTTTTTTAAAGGCCCCAGTCAGCCCATGTGTCATAGTGATGGAGAGAGATGGCAGGTAAGTGATGGCTACCTTCAAACTTCTCTTAGGACTTTTCATCCTTTCCATTGTCCTCTAACTAAAGCTTCTTGACGAGCATCATCTTGAATATTTTATTTTCTCGGTTATTCACTTTGTTTCCTGCTCTAATTCCTGTAATTATCTTTCTTATTCTGTTGTAACTTGTCAGTTTCTGTAATTGTCACAACAGTAAATAAGCTGCCGTTCATTGCCATCGTCATGGGAATGACTGATGTTTAAATTGCCAGGAAATGTAACTGAAGCTGATTTGACTGATCTTGGCTGGAAAACAGGATGTTGAAGACAGACTCAGGACTCTTAAAACTAGGGACCCAGGGCTCTCCCAGAGAAACGTCATGGCCAAAAGAGAGTAGAACAGAGGAGGATCAAGACAGGAGCTGCGATGGATGCTTCTCTGAAAAATGTTACAAGCCTCAAATGTCTTGCTCCGATTAAAACTACTAAGCATGGTCAGTACTCGTCTCTAGCCCAAGACATACATGAATTCTCTGGCACAACCAGGGCTCATTTCGAGGGGGAACGTGCCGGAATGCAGTTCCGGCAGTTCCCCAAAGAGGTCATGTCAGATGGCCCCGCCGACCTGACTCTTGGCCATTTTGGGCCTGTTTTGGCCTGGATTGGAGCTGACAGGTGGTGTATCACTCTCCCACTCAGCAGTGGCCCGATCCTGACCATTTTGGGCCCCTTTTTGACCATTTTCAGCCCCTTTTTGCCATTTTGGGCCCAGTTTTGGTCCTAAATGGCCAGGATTGGGTCCAAAACAGCCAGGATAGGTGATGTCAGGGGTGTGTGGCATATACAAATCAGTTATGCTAATGACACACTGCCGGTGATGGCAAAGGATGTGGCATATGCTAATGAGTCATGCTAAAGAATTATGCTAATGAGTCCGTCTAGCTCTTTTTCTATGAAATGACCCCTGAGCACAACCCAGCCTTACCCTCTGATTAGACCCCAAAGCTTCACCAGGTGATTTGTTTGAAAGTCAGCTGACTAAGTCACATGAGGCTCCTGGAGGCCTTCTGAACACCTGCTGAGTTACATGGAGTTTCTGTAGGTCAGCTACCAATGTGATTGCATCTCTCTGTCTCAGTGTATCTGATATCGATCGTATCCCTGGGAGAGGATCTGGCAACCTTAGGAACCTGTAGCGATAATAATACTTAGCATTTAGAAATTACTTTTAGTGTCCAAAGATCTTCATATACATTCACATAGTCACTTCCAACAGTCCTATAAGGTAGGCCAGCATCATGATTCCTTCACATTGTAGAGAGTTCACCTTGTGAGGCCACTGGGCAAGCTTTGTAGCTGAGAGGCCATTTAAATGAGAAAACACTCCAATCCCAGATCATTCTTGTAGCCTCTCTGCTACTCTGGCTTTGTATTAGCCTCCCTCCCTCAATAACATTTTCAGTGTTGGGCATGCATGGGTATCTGTTGCACATATTGTGAGATTCATTCACTTCGGTCTCTAAAGATTCAACCTGTGTATGTAGAACCATGAATAGAACCCCTTTTGCTGGGTCACAGACCACACTTGCCTGGTCTCGAGTCTTTATAGAGCCACTGTCTCTATCACTTTAAGGATCCGCTGCTAGTTTGCATGTATACAGAGCAAGGGCAACGTGATTTTATTTGCATTATGCTGGCAGAATCAGTTGAACCATGAATTGAGGTCATTCTGCAGTGGAAAGGATCCTTCCATGGCCCTAACTAGGGGTGTGCAAGCCAAAAATTTTCGGCTATAGCCGAAAGTAGAAAGCCGAAAGAAGATTCTCTATCGTTAAAGCCGAAAGCCGAAACAAGAATCTCTTTCGGCTTTCGGCTTTCGGGATTCTTTCGGCATTATTTCGGCATTATTTCGGCTTTTTTCTATGGGAAAATGCCTCCGTCTTCCAGGACGCCTGGAGGAGGCATTTTCCCACCAAATAAGCCCAAAATTGGTGGGGACCTTCCTCTAACCCTTCTCTAACAACCACCCACGTTTCAGCCAGATTGAACTTTGGGGGGCCATGTTATGGCCCCCCAAAGCAGGTCCCCCCATCCTCCCATAAGAAAGCGAAGGAGCAGCATATTGTTAGCATGCTGCTGCTCATCTTTCTTCATTATTTCCTATGGGGAAAAAATGAAGAGGCAGGCTTCCTTTGCCAGGGGTGGCATTTTGCATGCAAAATGCCCCCTTACCCTCAGGGGCCCTTCTCCCACCCCTCCTCCCACCCCCCACCAAGGCTCAGCCTGCTCCCACTTGGGGGGGGGCATTTCATGGCCTCCCCAAGTAGGTGCTCTAATCTCTACCACTGACAGCTGGGGGAGGCTTGTGTTGCCAGGGGTGGCATTTTGCATGCAAAATGCCCCCCAGCCCTCTGGGGCCCTTCTCCCACCCTTCCTCCCACCCCCCACCAAGGCTCAGACTGCTCCCACTTGGGGGGGCCATTTCATGGCGTCCCCAAGTAGGTCCTCTCAGCCCCTAAAGTCCACCCCTTACAGCCCCACACAAACCCAATTCCCCCCCAGCTGCCACACACAGACCCAAATCCCCACATTAGCCCCTCACAGACCCAAATCCACCCCCACCTGCCCCACACCCATAACCCCAGGAACAGGCTGGCAAAGGCCAGCCCTCTCCCTTTGTTCCCTATGCTGGGAACTTCTAAACTCTCTTTCCCAGGGCAATTCTGCACAGCCCAGGGGTGCCACAATGGTGGGCACACTTCTGAGTGCCAGCTGGTCCCTGTGAAAGAGCACCTGAACCACAGACACCCTCCCTCAAATTCCCCCACCACCTACAGAGATGGCTGGCCAGCCAGCCCCATTGTTCCCTATGATGGGAACCAACTGCACAACAAAGAATAAAACAAGAACAACACAAAATAAAGTTTTAAATTTTTTTCTCTCCCTTCCAAAGTACAAGTAGGCAAAGCATTATGACACATTACACCAGCAGTCCCCCACACAGAAAAATAACACAACTCACTTAATGTCAGAGAATCACAAAGCATGATTCCTGTCAAAAAGACTTTATTTCTTGAACAGCTTTAGGTTACACATCAGGGGGGAACACCAAAGGGCATGGCAGCACTATCTTACACAAAAATAACACAACTCACTTAACATCAGAGAATCACAAAGCACAATTCCTGTCAAAAACACTTTATTTCTTGAACAGCTTTAGGCTACACAGCAGGGGGGGAACACCAAAGGGCATGGAAGCAGTATCTTAAACAAAAATAACACAACTCACTTCACATTAAAGAATCACCCCAAAAAATTGCTGTCAAAAGCACTTTATTTCTGTAACTGCTTTAGGTTACACAGTAGGAAGGCACCACAGAGCAGGAAAGCAGTGTACTACACAAAAATAACACAACTCACTTCACATCAGAGAATCACACAAACACAATTGCTGTCAAAAACGGTGAAGTGGGTTGTATTATTTTTTGTAGTACATTGCTATCATGCCCTGTTGTGCCCTCCTACTGTGTAACCTAAAGCTGTTCAAGAAATAAAGTGTTTTTGCCAGGAATTGTGTTTTTGTGATTCTCTGATGTTAAGTGAGTTGTGTTATTTTTGTGTAAGATAGTGCTGCCATGCCCTTTGGTGTTCCCCCCTGCTGTGTAACCTAAAGCTGTTCAAGAAATAAAGTGTTTTTGACAGGAATTGTGCTTTGTGATTCTCTGATGTTAAGTGAGTTGTGTTATTTTTGTGTAAGATAGTGCTGCCATGCCCTTTGGTGTTCCCCCCTGCTGTGTAACCTAAAGCTGTTCAAGAAATAAAGTCTTTTTGACAGGAATCATGCTTTGTGATTCTCTGATGTTAAGTGAGTTGTGTTATTTTTCTGTGTGGGGGACTGCTGGTGTAATGTGTCATAATGCTTTGCCTACTTGTACTTTGGAAGGGAGAAAAAAAATTTAAAACTTTATTTTGTGTTGTTCTTGTTTTATTCTTTGTTGTGCAGTTGGTTCCCATCATAGGGAACAATGGGGCTGGCTGGCCAGCCATCTCTGTAGGTGGTGGGGGAATTTGAGGGAGGGTGTCTGTGGTTCAGGTGCTCTTTCACAGGGACCAGCTGGCACTCAGAAGTGTGCCCACCATTGTGGCATCCCTGGGCTGTGCAGAATTGCCCAGGGAAAGAGAGTTTAGAAGTTCCCAGCACAGGGAACAAAGGGAGAGGGCTGGCCTTTGCCAGCCTGTTCCTGGGGTTATGGGTGTGGGGCAGGTGGGGGTGGATTTGGGTCTGTGAGGGGCTAATGTGGGGATTTGGGTCTGTGTGTGGCAGCTGGGGGGGAATTGGGTTTGTGTGGGGCTGTAAGGGGTGGACTTTAGGGGCTGAGAGGACCTACTTGGGGACGCCATGAAATGCCCCCCCCAAGTGGGAGCAGTCTGAGCCTTGGTGGGGGGTGGGAGGAAGGGTGGGAGAAGGGCCCCAGAGGGCTGGGGGGCATTTTGCATGCAAAATGCCACCCCTGGCAAGACAAGCCTTCCCCAGCTGTCAGTGGTAGAGAAAAGAGCACCTACTTGGGGAGGCCATGAAATGGCCCCCCCAAGTGGGAGCAGTCTGAGCCTGGGTGGGGGGGTGGGGGGAAGGGTGGGAGAAGGGCCCCTGAGGGCTGGGGGGCATTTTGCATGCAAAATGCCACCCCTGGCAACACAAGCCTCCCCCAGCTGTCAGTGGTAGAGATTAGAGAACCTACTTGGGGAGGCCATGAAATGGCCCCCCCAAGGGGAGCAGGCTGAGCCTTGGTGGGGGGTGGGAGGAGGGGTGGGAGAAGGGCCCCTGAGGGTGAGGGGGCATTTTGCATGCAAAATGCCACCCCTGGCAAAGGAAGCCTGCTTCTTCATTTTTTCCCCATAGGAAATAATGAAGAAGATGAGTAGCAGCATGCTAACAATATGCTGCTCCTTCGCTTTCTTATGGGAGGATGGGGGGACCTGCTTTGGGGGGCCATAACATGGCCCCCCAAAGTCCAATCTGTCTGAAACTTGGGTGGTTGTTAGAGAAGGGTTAGAGGAAGGTCCCCACCAATTTTGGGCTTATTCGGTGGGAAAATGCCTCCCCCAGACGTCCGGGAAGACGGAGGCATTTTCCCATTGAAAAGCCGAAAGAAAGCCGAAAGAATCCCGAAACGTTTCGGCTTTTTTCTTTCGGCTACCCGAAACGTTTCGGCATTCCCCGAAACGTTTCGGCATTCCCCGAAAGAAGCCGAAACACTTTTGTTTCGGCATTCTTTCGGCATTCTGAATGCCGAAACGCACATCCCTAGCCCTAACCCAAACTGTTCCTCAGTACGGTAATAGTAACTCTCCTGGTGCTTGGCTTATGCTTAGGACTCTCACTGATCTGCCTATTTTGGGAAGTTACCAGGCCCTAGCCCCAACTTCCTGTCCACAAGGAATTCAGAAGCAGAAAAAAACATGGCCTCCACTGATGCTCTAGGAATTTCCCATAGTCTCTATGGTAAGACCATAGAACCTATGAGAGGTAGCCTAGAGTGTCACCTGGAAGTGACCTCACCTCCTTCCCAAACTCCGTCCTTGACAGGCACTTCCTCCAGAATATCTCAGCATTTCTCAAAGTAGTATTTGGATGCCTACTTGTGCTTTTTGTCCCTTGTTTTCCTGGCCTTGACAAATGTGAGCTTATAACTCTGGCTTCCTGGGTATTACATATTTACAGCCCCATGGGTCCACTTCAGCTAGGGAAGAGGCTTGCCAGATGCTTGCCTGCGATTGGCAACCTCCTGCCCCATTTCCCCATCACTTGCACTCATGCGACGGAACAGTGAGAAAAAAATGGGGGGGAATTATCATTATCATTATATTATTAATTATTATTTGATTTACAGCATGATGTCACATCTGGGTGAGCACCCAGAACTGATGTCACAGCATTCATGACATTACAGAAAGATCTCCAAATCTCTATAGTTTCTACTGTACTGATTGAGGGAATTCCTAAAGCATCATCATGACTGCTGTGACATCACTTCCAGGTGCTTGCCTGGAAGTGACATCATAGCTCTTGTGCCATTATCCCCTCCCAAACTCCTCGTGCCAGTCAGCAGAGGACTGGTAACCTTACCTGGGAGTTTATGGGTGGGTCCCATATTTGGAAAGGTTGAACACCGTTGTTGTATGCGCTACATGCAAATCAGCCTTCAGAGGCAGCCAAATAACCAAGGCCTGGAAATGTGGGCTTGAATAAAGAACATAATGAGTAAGAATAGTAGCAATCCTTTTCTTCTTTGGATTCTTAAAATTAGAGACAAATTCTATTTGTTGATTTTCACTGGCAATCTCTCTTTGGTAAGATGGCTCTCGTTGGCTGGCATAACATGAATTGTTTGAGTGACATAAGCCTTGAGAAAAGGAAAGAGGGAAATAAATAAAGATGGTAAGCAGAAAGTTTGAATTAGCCAACTAAAGGCACAAGGGGAGCTTTGTAAGCATAATTAGAGATAATTAGAAATACTCAGAAGCAATCCATCAAAGCCCTGGAGAAAGCCCGCGCCCATTCACGTGTCTCCAAATTGAATTGGCTATTGTGAGATTCATTTGTGGAAAGAATGGATTAAACAATTATCATTTTTTTTTAAAAAAGCATTTTCTTCCATATGTCAGCCTGCTTTGCTATTTATGGCATTTAAGGTGTATTTCCAAATCAAATATATGCTCCAAATCGAAATAAACTCCCAGGGAAGCAACGCATACAACTGACGAACAGGTAAATACGGAATGTGTAAAGCTACTTTAATTTTATTTGTTCTTGGATTAGATTTTCCTGGGCTTTTCATTGTTATTTGGAAATTGTGTCTGTGTAATTTTTGTTCTCCTGCCTGTACCCATAGGAAAACCGCTCATTCTAAACAAGGCTTTGCATAGGAATTAATTCATGAAAAGAAAGAAAAGTGCCTGGAATCCGTCTCAATGATTGATTTCTGAAAACTGATTTGGGGAGTCCAAATTGCTTGAAGGGTACAAAATTTGATTGATAAGCCATGCTTCAACCTCTGGACGGGAATGGATGAGTTTGTGGTTATTCATATAAATGTTCTCTGCATAGCCTCAGACACACTCTTCCTTATGATGAAGTGCCTTACGCACACTTGGAATGAACGATCGGACGACAAAATGCTACTTTTAAAGTCAGGATATCTGCTAAGGTTGTGCAGCTGAAGCTTCATCAAGCACAATTCCTTGAGACTGTTCTATACTTCATAGAGGACAAAGTGTTTGGAGATGTCTTGGTTCAGTGGAAAAGTGCACACACAAGGGCCGTTTCCACACTACTCACCATCTTCCAGAATGCTGCAGAACGTTCCAAAAACAATGCGAAAGATAGCATCTTCTTGTGCGAGTTTTGCGCGATGTCACACAAAACTCATGCTAAAGACGCTATCTTCCGCGTTTTTTTTGCGACGTTCCGCAGCATTCCGGAAGAAGGTGAGTAGTGTGGAAATGGCCAATATCTCAGGTTCAATCCATCTGTTTTAAAAGATCTCAGAGAGCTGGTGTTGGAAAGACATACACACATGAACGCACACGAAGCTGTCTTATATTGGATCAGAACATTAGTCCATCAAGGTCAGTATTGTCTACTCCGACTGGTGACAGGTCTCCAGGGTCTCACGTGTAGGTCTTTCACATCACCTCCTACCAAACTTTTTAACTGGAGATGTTGGTGATTGAATCTAAGATCTTCCACATGTCAAACAGATCTTCCACCAAGGAGCCATGGCCCATAGTGCTGAAGATCCACTTAGTGGGTAGAACTAGGCAGAAGTCCACCCTCCCCCAAACTTCAAAGATGAAAACAAGGATGCTCAACACCCCACACTGAAGAGCATTGCTTGATAACTTAAAAACATAAGAAGATCTCTGTTGGATTAGACCCAAGTCCCAACTAATAAACTATTCTGATTCTAGGTGTCCCAAAAGACCCATAGCAGAGACACAGAGGCCAAAGGCTCTCTCTGATTGCTGCCTCGCAGTAGCTAGTGTTCAGAGATATTCTTCTCAACCTGGATATATCATTCAGTTGTCACTGAAAGACAATGTGGTGTAGTGGTTAGAGTGTCAGACAAGGATCTGGGAGGTCCAGGTTCGAATCCATACTCTGCCATGGAAGCTTGCTGGGTTACCTTGGGCCAGCCACACCCTCTCAGCTTAACCTACCTCACAGGGTTGTTGTGAGGTTAAAATGGAGGAAATCTGTGGAAACGGCTTTGCGTCCCTGTTGGGGAGAAAGGTATGGTACAAATGAAGTAAATAAATTAATCATGTCTAAAGAGTTAGTGATACACTTGTTATGCATTGGTGAAAGTGTTTCTCTGCATGCAAAGCAAAGCAAGGTATCAATTTATTCTGCCACTGCCTGTGCTGCAATGGTTTAAAAGCAGAGAGAGTAATAATTGTCCAATTATTTATACTATCAAATGCTCAAAATGAACTTCACTAGAGTGATAAATGGCAGGATATGCACTACATGGTGCTTTAAAGTCCACATGCCTGCAATTACTTGCATGTGTGCTGAAATAAGATAAAGCTTGCTTACCCCATCCAGAGACAGCTTCTAGGGATCCTGCAGGAAGCAGCCTGAATGATTTGCTGTAATGCCGTGAACTCATTCTCCAAGTAATTTTGCAATTTATTTTAAAGTGTTTGCAGGAGCTTGGGGCTTTATTTTTTGTAACAGTGTGGAGGAAGACTGGCTAATCAGATAAGACTAATGGTTGAAGAGCTAGCATTTGATTTCCAGGGATCCGTCTCTCATGCAAACAGTGAAGGTGGGAGGAAGCTGAATTTACACAGTGGTTGAAGACTCAGTTTGCAGAATCCGGGTTTGCACAGGTGTGGGTGTGGATTCTGTTCACAAAGCAACAAAGGATGTAGGCAGGTGGCGAGGAAGTGGGTGCAACTCTGCTCCCTCATCAAGCATTTATGGCCTGTAGTTCCTGAAAGTCTGTAAAGGACAAGAGAGAGAAAGAGAATGAAAACGAGAATGGGTTCTAACTGTTCTATTCATGGGGATCATTGGAAGAAGACAAGATGTGAGATGTGTTGGAGGATGGGGGAGACTTATCTCGGCAGTAGTACATGTGAAAAGGATCTAGGGGTCATAGTAGACCATACACTGAACATGAGTCAGCAGTGTGATATGGGAGCTAAAAAGGCAAATGTGATTTTGGACTGTATTAACAGAAGCTCTACCATAGTGCTCTACTCTGCTCTGGTTAAACCTCACCTAGAGTATTGTGTTCAGTTTTGGGCACCACAATTTAAGAGGAATGTAGACAAGCTGGAACATGTCCAGAGGTGGACAATGAAGATGGTGAGGGGTCTGGAGACCAAGTCCTAGGAGGAAAGGTTGAAGGAGCTCAGTATGTTTAGCCTAGAGAGGAGATGACTGAGAGGTGATATGACAACCGTTTTCATGTACTTGAAGGGGTGTCATATAGAAGATGGCACAGAGTTGTTTTCCGTTGCCCTAGAAGGTCGGACTAGAACCAATGGATTGAAATGAAATCAAAAGAGTTTTTGGCTAAAGGTTAGGAAGAACTTCCTGACAGTGAAGGCAGCCCCTCAGTGGAACAGGCTTCCTTGGGAGGTGGTGGGCTCTCCTTTGGAGGTTTTTAAGCAAGAGGCTAGATGGCCACCTGACAGCAATGCTGATTCTGTGAACCTGAGCAGATCATGAGGGGGAGGGCAGAATGGGTTACATCAGTGCTAAGTTCTTGTGGCCCCATCTTATATGCCCAGGGTAATGCTGATCACTACTTGGAGTCAGGTAGTAGTAGTAGTAGTAGTAGTAGTAGTAGTAGTAGTAGTAGTAGTGTGTGTGTGTGTGTGTGAGAGAGAGAGAGAGAGAGAGAGAGAGAGAGAGAGAGAGGTAGTTGTAAAATACCTGCATTGTGCAGGGGTTTGGACTAGATGACCCTGGAGGTCCCTTCCAACCCTATGAGTCTATAATTCTATGTGTTTTAACCGGTATGGGCAGAGTTGCCAGGTCTCCCACTATGGTAGGAGATCTCCTGGTGGCAACCTGCTCAGAGTGGTGATGGGAGAAAAATAAACAAAAAAGTCTTTATCAGGCTGACAGAGTGCCATCACTTTGAAGTAAAATCCAGAAGTGCTGTCAGTCCTCTCTGGGAATCAACTGAAATGGTATGATTTTACCATCGAGTTTCTGGTGATTCCTAAAGAGGTGTGGTGTCACGTCCAGATTTTCCCCAGAAGTGACATCATGATAATGCTTATAGCACATGCTTATGTCCATGCTCCCCTAGACTCTCACCTGTTGCCAGGTTGTGCTTGACAATCCTAAGTATGGAAGATGTGACTAAACTCATCGTTCCCAATTTTTGATAACTGGGCTACATTTTCCCTCTCTCGATTAAAACTTGAAACACATTTCAGTCCGTATTTGAAGAATGAGACATGTTGTTAACGGCTGCACATTTCTCCAAACAATGGAGCTTCCAGGGCAATGCTCTGGGCTTTTTTATTTGGATGAGAGAGCACTAGCAACGTACAGTATCTTTATAATGCTTAAGCTATTTACAAACATACAAGCAGAGCAAAGTGGCAGCAAATGGACTCCGCCTGCATTAGATTTCCCAGGAGAGCCCCTGCATCCTAGCTAATTCACAGCTCCCCCTACATTTCTCTCTCTCTTAAAATTCAAACCCCCAAACATGCTCAAAACAGCTTCTCTTCCCCTCCCTCTTTGCTAATGTGGCGTCCCTTTCTGCATGCTCTTATGGCTATTACATTCCTATAATTAGAGGGGTTTCCACCCATTAGGACCACATCGCCTCTCATTAGCTCCCATTGACAAAATGTCAGCATCGTCCTAAACTACTGACAAGCCTAACAAAAAGGGTGGTTAGAAACCATTACACGTTTTCTCAGCCAGCTCCCAGAATAATGAGTTTCCTTCTTGCAACTGTAGTACAGCTCAGGTCTCCTGTCCTCCGATGGCCTGTCCTCACCTTTACCTGCAGAATCAGAACTTGGTGACAGATTTTCTAAGGTGCCCCTCATATGTCTCGCTGGGGAATCCCAGTACAAACTTGTTGCATCACTCACGATCAAATTGCTGCATGTATATTGGTGTGTGTGTGTGTCATGTTTGACTGTACCCATTCATCCATGCCAATATTTCTTTTGTCAAGTATAACTCCAGTTTCTGTTGTCAAGTATATGCTTAATTGATTGGTATAACTCCGTTTCCTGTTGCCAGTATTCTAGTGGGTTCTCACACGTTCCCAGGTGGCTGTGTGTTTACAACTTTGAAACTTCCTTCCTGTCTATGATATGTCTTCTCTCTCCGTAGTGTGATAGCACAAATATGCACAATGTTCTCACACAGAAAGAACAACATTGAATTGTTTGGGAATTGGGAGGGGGAAGGAAAGCCGGGTAGAAAAGGGATGTGTTTTTCCTATGTTGCCATTCTTGTCAATTTTCTTCTAGAACTACTTAGAAGCTTACCTTATTCCTAAGTAGACCTTTGGATCTGAATATGGAAAGAACTGATTTCTGAATAAAAGTCATTCAACCAAGGACCTGTGTCTTGCTATAATGAACCGGGGATCTGTCTGCTGTATTCTGTCATCCATGTTAAGGGGAACCAATGCCACCGAGGCTTCCTTCCTGCTCCAATGGGAATTGAGTAATGGAAGCAGCCAACATGGCGGCCTAATTCAACACTTCCAGGAGAGAGCTATTTCCTGTGTTGCTGCCACAAAGATCAGAGGGAGAGGCATCAAGAGGACTGGAGGAAGACGAAAAGTTGGACTGTTTTGATATCTCAGTCTATCACTGACTGCTACCTCCTTACTCCTGTATTAGCTATGGCTGCTATTGCTGCTGAGAGCTGTCCTCCTAGGGCACAGTGACTAAAGAAAGGGAGGAGAATGGCTTGACCCACAGCAATGGCTCTGAGTGCACCTCACTCTCACTGGCCTGGGGACCATCCATTTCTTTTCTTAGCCAACTGGTAATCCTTCTGACAAATGGAGGGTTTTGATTACGTACCAAAGATTAAATGGAAAGGAAAAAAGGAACAAAGGAGAGAGCTTAGAAGAAGGTTGGAATGGAAAGGGGACTGTTTAATTGTTTGGCTTGCTTGTGATTGGTCAGATTGGTGAGCTGCACATCTGATTGGTAGCCAGGGCTGAGTTAGAGTCAGTTTGGCAGTTAGAGAGTCGGTTAGAATCTGTTGGGCAGATGGAATGTAATGGAGGGCAGTAAGGGAAACGTTGTAGGGGAAAAGGACCTGAAAATGCTTGAGTAAATAGAAAGGATACCAAACTCATGGTTAGGATCTAGAAAGCACAGGAACAGTGTATGTTACATGCTGTCAAGTCACCTCCGACCTACGGTGACCCTATGAATGAAAGACTTCCAAAACATCCTATCATTAACAGACTTGCTCAGATCTTGAAAACGATAGGACGTAGTTTCCTTTATTGAGTCAAGCCATCTCTCTTTGGGTCTTCCTCTTTGTCTACTGCCTCCCACTTTTCCAAGCATTATGTCTTCCCATGTGACCAAAGTACAATAGCCTCAATTTTGTCATTTTAGCTTCTAGGGAAGATTCAGGCTTGACTTGATCTAGAACCTGCTTATTAGTCTTTTTGGTCATCCATCTTTCTTTGTAGTGGGAATCCCAGTTAGCTTCCACTTTGTTCATATTCCCTCCATTTTACCTAACAACAACTCTGCGAGGTAGGTTATGCTGAGAGTATTTGGCTGGTCCAAAGCCACCCAGCCAGCTTCCATGGCAGAGTGAGGCTTTGAATCTGGGGCTGCCAGATCCTAGCTTGACACTCTAACCACTATACCATGCTGGCTCATGCTAGAATGAATGAATGAAGATATATTGAGCACCTACAGAAGACTTCATCAAGTCTCAGAGTGCTCCGCAGAAATGTTTTATGCCTGTTATTTATGGTAAGCAGTTTTGAGTGTCTGTGAGAAAAGTAGGATAAAATTGTTCTAGAGAAATAAATATTCAAGGAGGGGACCCATAGATCAATGGACGATCAAGTGATTTGCATGCGCCAGACTCCCACTGGTGGTTAAAAGCTTGATTTTTGAAGGTGTGCTGCAGCCCATCTTTTGGAATAATGCTGTGCCCCATCCCATAGTTTGAAATCCGTTGGCTTAAGCAGAATAATATGATGAAGGTGGAAGCAAGAAGAACTGAGAGAAAAGCAAAACTTGGAAAGTCTTTAAAGATAAAGTGTTTAAAGGAAGTGCAAATAGGAAGCTGGAGCCAATGTAAAGACTTCAAAAGGGGGTGGCGTGATCAAAGGAACGCGAGGAAGAAATTAATTTGGTGGAGGCTTTCTGATTTGATTGAAGAGCAGACAGGTGAAAGGCAGTCTGGAGGAGATTACAGTGATTGAAACGAGAAATAGTCAGGGATGGAACAAGAATTTTAGACCTGAAAAGGAAAAGACAAGTTGTGTTCGCTGATCCTTTTATGCCCGCTTCTGAGGCCAAAGAGATGTATTGGCAAAAGGGATGGCCAGGTGTTCTCACAAGATGTTCTGCAGTAAGCAGAGGGGCCACACTCAGTGGGAAGTTCACATTTTTGCAAGCAGAAGGTTTTGCATACAATACCTTGCCTCTCCAGCTCCAAAGCTTTGCATCCGCAGTGTGCACAAAGACCCCCATCTGAGAGTCTCTCTGCATGAGACATCTGACTCATGAAGAACACGAGATGCAATGTTAGCTGGGAAGGATAATTTTAAAAGACAGAGCTGGCAGCAGGGCAAAGGCTTTGCTCTATGCTGGAGCTGCATGAAGGGGCTGTGAAATGCCAGAAGGGAAACTTCAGCCCATTAGAACCTCTCTAGGTCCAAGCCTGGCTCTGGAAGGCAGCTCCAGCCCCTTTCCACTCCTCACTGCCCTCTACTTGTGATCCCATACAGTTTTGCGGGGAGAGGTGAAATTGACAGAGCCTTTGGGAAGCGAAGATGAAATTAACAAATCCTCTGAGGAGTGATTTCCGCCAGCTCTGTTTTTTAAAACTATGCTTCCCAGCTAACATTGCGTCTCCCTACACTTGACAAACTCACGTCAAGGCATCTCATGTAGAGAGACTCTGAAACATTGAAGATCTAACTGTAGACTGACTCAGGGCCTAAATAACTGCACGTCATTTTCCCTTTGGATAGCTCTGGGTCAGGTTGAGAGATGTGTTCTGGAATTCTGTGATTCCTGGGGTGGGTTCTCTAACTCAGTTCTCCTCCTTGCTGCTTTTCAGCCCTGAAACGGTCCAAGGGAGTAGCTTATTGCGCCTTCCAAAACTTCAAGAGCCAGCATGGCGTAGTGGTTAGAGTGTCAGACTAAGATTTGGGGAAACCAGGTAGGAATCCCCACTCTGCCATGGAAGCTTACTAGGTGACCTTGAGTCAGTTCCACACCTACCTATCTCACAGGGTCGAACCTATCTCACAGGGTTGCTGTGGTGAGAGTGGGAAAATCTAAGCCCTGCACACCATGTTCCCAATCTGAACTGGATCCATGTGTACCTGGGATGCATAGAACTCCAGATCACATCTCTCCATCTAACTGGGGGAAGGAAAAGGTAATGTGCAGTTAAGCACTCAAGATAACAAGTGGCTATTTAAATATATGTCGATAGTAGCAAAAGTAGTATATGCAGCAAAACTGGAAAGCAGAATCCTGTCCAGATTTGACGGAATGGATGAATAAGCTACATGAATATGTGTGAACGGCAAAATTAACATCTTATATACATAATAGGCCAATCTTAGAATTTCAGGAAAAATGGAAAGCTTTCTTTGATCATGTAGCCGAAAATTAAGAATACCTAAAAAAAAAATATCAGTAATATAGTTATCAAAATTGTGATTTAAAATGCTGAATGTAAATGTATTCCAACATAAGCAAGTATCATTTTATCTCATAGAAAGTGTTTTAAAAAATTTAATGAAGAGGATGGTGGGCGGAGATACTCTGTTTTATATATTCTGTTATATATAACTATCTCTGATTGACACAACTATGTCATATTATCCTTTTTTCCTTTCTGTATTCCCTCTTACTATTATTCTATTTTTTAAAAATAAAAATATATTAAAATTGAAAAAGAAAAGAAAAGAAGTGGCTGAGGCAAGTTTTCAAATTAAGGAGTTTGGAATATGATACACAGTCACACCCTGTTTGAAATGCCACACCTTATAGTGCAGATCCCTCCAAATTTGTGCCCGAGCTTTTATTTTATCTTACAGGGATTCACCAGTTTTTAGTCCCTTGGTGGTGGTAAAGAGTGACATCAAGCCACAGCGGTCTTATGGTGAACCCTGGTGAAGTTTTCATGGCAAGAGACTAACAGAGTTTCCTTGCCATTGCCTGCCTCTGCAACCCTGATTTTCCTCGGAGGTCTCCCATCCAATTACTAACCAAGGCTATTTTGCTTAGTTTCTGAGATCTGATGAGATCAGGCTCACCTGGGCTATCCAGGTCAGGGCCCTTAGTCCCGTAGCTTTTCTCTCTCTCTTTTTTTTTAATAAATTTTTATTGGATGGATATATATATAATTACAACAATTCATCGTTAATTTCTACATTATAAAATATCTTAATTAACATCAGTAAACTACCCTACATTTACCTACCCCCTCCCTAACCCCTTTATCCTGGTTGACTTCCAGCAGCTTTTGACGTCCCCCTATCCCGTTGCTTTTCTCAAACTGACTTGGTAGAGAGGCAAAGTCATCTAGAATGAGAGCATCCCAAATAAAGTAATCCTGAGAAGCATCATTCCGAGCAGTTAAAGAAATTTCAATAGTAATCAGGAGCTCGGGTGGCCAACTCTGGCTTGGAATATTCCTGAAGGTTTTAGAGCAGTGCCTGGACAGGGTGGAGTTTGGGAAGGAGAGGGAGCTCAGCAGATAAATGATGCCGTGGGGTCCACCCTCTGAACAGGGTTGCCATAGGCCCGCTGGGGTTGGGATATCCCAGCCCCAGCTATTGTTGCCTGCCGGTATAACTTCTCTTTTCATGGGTTCTATGGGGCTTAGGTAGCAACTTTCACACAATTTTAAGAAAGATTTTTTTCTTTTTTCCTCCTTTTAAACTTTTTAACAATTAATAAAATACAACTTAAAAAAAAAACTCGTAAGTGCAACCATACAGAAAACTTTAAATCAACAATGTTTTTGAAAAGGTAAAACAGTTCAATATTCCATGAAGTAATGAGTCCTCTTTCATTAATTTGAAGCAACTGTATCCCAGGCGTCTGTCTTCTTGTTGTGGAATTACCACCCTGCAAAATAATACAATCCCAGTAACACCAACCAAACACAATACACAAACACCACTTTAAATAATATTGTTTATATACAACATTTGATTACCGTGAATCAACATTTGTTTCAAGGTGATAAGAGCATATAGATTATTAAGCTCCCCAGCAACCAGGCTCCTCCTCAGCAGCCTGCCTCTAGCTTCTGACTCCACCCCACTGGGCTAAACCAATTAACCTCATAGGAGTTATACCAGCACCCCAGTGGCTGGCGGGAGGAAAAAAATTGCCATTGGGCAATTAATGTCACTTAATGTCACTTCCAGGAAAAAACCTAGAAGTGGCATTTCACTGTCACCTGATGGCATTTTAAAAAAAAATTTCTTCCTCTGGTCTCTGTATATCTAAGAATCCTTTCTAGGAATCACTGGAAACTCTATGGTTTCTATGGGAAGTCTGTATTCCTAGAGAGGCATGATGTCATTTCTGGGTTTTTCCTTGAAGTGATATTGATCAGTCACTGATATCCTCCTCCCAGACTCTTTGCTAGTTGCCAGGCCACGTCTCTGAAGCTTGCCATTTCCTCGCTGGAAACTGATCAGTTATAATTTGAGGAGAAGGTTTAACCCTACCTGGAAGTTGTTGACCCTCACAGGAGCTAAGACTTTAATGAAGGATAGTGAGATTAATGGCCTCCAGTGGAAATTCCATGGAAGGTGGGACAATACGACTCACCTTCTAACATAAGGGGCTGTTTGCTCAAGAAGAGTGATCCTGCCTACTTCGTCAGATGTGTGTCTTGCGAAAGCTTCTAGTCACAGTAAATGTACCTCAAAAGTGACACAAGACTTTTTTGTTATGTTGAATGAAGAAGATGGTAATCTAGAAAATCTGCTGTTCATCCCCAGATTTTTACCTACATCCTAAAATAAACAATAAGTGAGATGTCTATCAAATCATGGGAAAGTAGAAAAGAGCAAGAGCCCAGTAGCACTTATAAGACTAGCAACTTTTGTTACAGGGTACAAGCTTTTGGGCTGTGACTCGAAAGCTCATACCCTATCACAGGGCTTTTTTTCTGGTAAAAGAGGTGGTGGAACTCAGTGGGTTGCCCTCAAGCGGTGCGGAAGGCAATCTAATCTCCCCTCTGTCTGGAGATCAGGGGGCGGGGCCACCAGCCATGTGACCATTTTCAAGAGGTTCCGGAACTCCGTTCCACCGCGTTCCCACTGAAAAAAAGCCCTGCCCTACCACAAATTTTGTTAGTCATATAGGACGCTTACTCTTTTCCACTGCTACAGACATACTAACATGGCTACCCGTTTCGATCTATATCATGGGAAAGATTGACATCTGCAGCACCGGAGCTCAATGTCTTCAAAAATATAAACAGGGCAGAGGGAGAGACTGCTGGTGTTTTCATAAGGGCCTTTTTCTCTGCACTGAGCCGGCATTTTCCCAACTGCAGCTGTTCCTAGTGGGACAGAGAATGACAGGGTCTCTCTCCTTGGTGAAAAATGAACGACGCTGAATTCCTCTCCTTCCCTCCCAGCTTTCCTAAGGTGCCTCTCCAGACTGATAAAGTGGTTCAGGAATAAGCGGTGGAGAGACTCAATCTTTTGTGCAAAGGCACCTGCAATGTTATTACAGAGGATAATAATTTTTAACGGTGTAATAATATGGACCATGTTGATGTTCTTGCAAAATTGCTGCTATCGTTGCTGGCAGGGGAAAAAAAAATCTTATTCAGGAGAAGTGCTTGATTTCCTTGTTACCCTCGGCTTATCAGATTGCTTTCTAATTGCTTCAACGCTGACAGTCCTATTATTGGCATCCCAGATTACCTAAGTGCTGACTGTACAGAAACGAGCAAGAGTTTACCTTGCTTGTAATTGCCTTTAAATGCCAAATCCATTCCAACATTCCAACGTTTTGTTCAGTAGCATCACAGCAGCTTGAGTTGTGTTCAAAGCCATTGCGTCATTGGTAACAGCAGGCCAGAAACAGAGCTCTCCAGTCTTGGCACTACAGTGTTCAGGTCAACCCGAGCACTAGCATGGCCAAAAAAGAACATTTCTTGCCCTTTAAAAACCCTCAACTCCTTGCCAATTTGGAACAGTTAAATGTGCTACTGATTCGGGAAAAATACCCCATCTTGCTGTTTGCAGATGAATTGTGCAGAAAATGATGATGTGAGATCAGAGAGAGTCGGGATGGGTTGCTTTGAGCTCTGAGCTCACGTAGTTATTCTGCCCTAACCGTTCCAATGACGTGAAATAAGCCCCTTCTGCACTAGGGACATCTCCTCACTATCCCTGAAGTCAAGCCGAAAAAGCATGGAATTGGCTTGTCTGCGCCCTTTGGCACTTCTTGTGTTTGGTCAACGTGATGCCGTTCTTTTTAGTTGGCACCGTGTCAGAATGTGCCGGGATTGATGAAGGCTGTGCTTTCATTACTGATGTCATCTTCATTCAACATAACAAAAAAGTCTTGGGTCACTTTTGAGGTACATTTACTGTGACTAGAAGCCTTCCCATGGCCTAATAGTGATCCATGCAATGGTTACCTCCAGATTGGACTCCTGTAACTTGCTCTATGCAGCGCTTCCCTTGGGTATGACCCGGAAACTACAACGTGTCCAGAATGCTGCTGCACGTGTCCGATGGGTACTCCATATGGGGCACACGTCACTCCAATCTTGCGGCAGCTCCTCATGGAATTCTGGATCAGGTTCAAGGTTTTGGTTTTAACCTATAAAGCCCTAAACGGACTGGGACCAGCATACCTGAGAGACCGCTTCTCCCTGTATGTACCCCAGAGAGTGCTTAGATCAGTGGGTAAACATCTACTGGTGGTCCCTGGCCCCAGGGAGGCTCAGCTGGCCTCAACCAGGGCCAGGGCATTTTTGGTCCTGGCCCCAACCTGGTGGAACATGATGAATCAATGTATCTTTGGAACACTGGATCAATTTATCTCCTGAATTTCTCCGTCTCTCTCAACCCATCGGTGCATCAATCCTAAGCAGGATTTAAAAAAAAATAATCAGAAAAACAAGTAGAAGAGGAAAGAGGGGAGAGGGAGGAATGAAAAGGAAGGGGAGGGAGTGGCTGGATAGACAACAGTGGCCAGTCACAATGATGTGGGCTGGCAGAGGGTGAGAGGGGGCAGAAGAGGTTGGAACACTAAAAGTCAAAATAAAGAGTGCGTACGGGGGAAACTGCTGACTAGAAAATGGATTTTTTAAAAATAGTTGGGGGTATAAGCGCTCCCAGAAAAGCTGCAGAAAAGCTGTATAGTAGCCAGAGTGACTGCTCATGGCACCAAATCGGGTGCAAATGGTCACGAAAAAAACCCAACAACACAGGCGTATGAGAACTGAACCAGAGAAATTGGCCTGTCCAGAAGGGGGTGGTGGTAGTGGATAGTTCTGTCAAGTCATAGCTGAGTTATGGCGACCCCTGGTGGAGCTTTCATGGCAAGAGACTAACAGAGGTGGTTTGCCATTGCCTTCCTCTGTAATCCTGGTCTTCATTGGAGGTCTCCCATCCAATTACTAACCAAGGTTGACCCCACTTAGCTTCTGAGATCCAATGAGATTAGGCTCACCTGGGGTATCCAGGGCCGGGCCCAAAAGCGGTTATAGTCTGTGTAATGAAAAAAACCAAGCAGAACACTATTCACGTGTAGAGATTTGTCTGTCTCATGTACCCTAAAGTTTTGTTTTTAACCAGCTTTAGCTGCAGCCGCTTACCTACAAAGACTGCTAGCTGACCGTACCTCTGATGACAACTTCAAAGGCAGAAATCAGTGGGTGATATTTCTGTCTTCCCCACCTGCTAAGGTCTGCCATTACACTCCCAGGGTTCCAAGAGGTTATCTTCTGTGAACAGAAACGGAACCCACACCTGAACTTTAAAGTGATTTTAAGTTTGCTTTCAAGACAACTGTAGTTCCAGGCAAAGAGGAGGATTTAAGTTTAGATTCAAGGCAATTGCATTGCAAGAAAAATAAGATATTTTATGGTTGGGAGCTCCCAAGTTCAATACAGAAGGTCCCAGGTTGACAATAGAGCCAGTTTGATGTAGTGGTTAAGAGCGGCAGGACTCTAATCTGGAGAGCCAGGTTGGATTTCCCACTCCTTCTTGAAGCCAGCTGGGTGACCTTGGGTAAGTCACAGCTCTCTCAGAGCTCTCTCAAACCCACCCACCTCACAGGGTGAGTGTCATGAGGATAATAGCACAGTTTGTTAACCACTCTGAGTGGGTGACAAGTCATCCTGAAGGGCGGTATATAAATCGAATGTTGTTGTTATTAATACTGACCTTGGTGGACTGATGGTTTGATTTAGTATTAGGCAGCTGCATGTGTTCATCGGAAAAGCCTCTTTCAACTGGTTTTGGGGCTAAGGTTCAGGTCCGTTGGGGCTCCCCAATTTTTATCCTGTTGTCATCTTAGAGAATGCCTTTGTACCTCTTCCAAGTTGTTGAGATCCTTGCTTGAATCCTGATGCTCAAGATCAAACACAATCGTCCCAGTAAGATGGATGGAACCACGGCAGGGACCATTTCAGATTCTCTCCTCGTTGCCATGGTTCTAGGACAAACTCTTTGTTCCTGTTTCCTAGCAATGGCTGCCTTTGACTCCAACCTTGATTTGGCTTCCTAATGGAAACACTGAGCTTGTCAGACGTGGCTGCTCAGACAATGTCTGCTCTGCCGAACGATCACCCACGTCCCACCCCGGTAGCCGAGTGCTTGCCTCAGGGGACGTAATTTCATGGTGCCAAGCAATTTATGCCTTGCTGAAATGATCAGGATATTAAAATAACATCATTTTTGGTACTGGGCATGATTGGATTTTTAATAAACCACTGCCCTGGCACTGCAATATATAAAAATGTTCAATGAAAGTTCATCCTGATAAAATATTGAATTCCCCGAGGCTCTAAAATCACCTTTGTCATATTGCTTTCCTGGGAATAACCCAATGAATGAATGTGTTGACAGAGAGGTTCTCAAATGACAATTAATTTTAAGCCAGGATTCATTCTGATTAATAAGCAACGTCATGTTTTATTTACAGTGGGAAAATAAAAACCCGTTGGGGAAAAAAAAGAAACCTTTATTAGGGACACCCTGGACACATGAAGCTGACATATATTGTCAGGGCTTTGATTTATCTTATCTTTTCTGGCTTTCTAGCAGGAAAAAAATATACCCCAAGGCCTGCTACCTGAAAATTTTAACTAGAGATAGTTCAACCTGAGATTTTCTGTATATGCCACTGTCCTTTCCTAAGCTTAACTGAACCACAAACCAGATAAAGGTGGAATTGCTGCTTTGAATTCAGTCCACAATTTACATATGTACAGATAATTTCTAGAGAGGAACGATGTCACTTCCAGCTTTTCCCCAGAAGTGACATCACGCCGCTGCTGACAGTGTACCTGCCGGTCCCCTCAGGCTCCCACTTTGTTAATCTTACGCAGTTGAGTTTTTTGTCCACTCCTCCCAACCTTCCTGATATATAGAAGACCACGTCTGTCAGACATAAGAGCTGGACAAAAACCTTTCTGTGAAACCTTAGAGAAGAACTCTTGTTCTTGTTGACCACCTTCACACAAGTGAGCAGCGAGAGGAAGGGGAGAGGAGAGGAAGTGCCACTGGCATTTTGATGTCACTTCTTGGTGAAGACGTGGAAGTGACCCTCCCCCCCATGCTCTAGAAAACTGACCTAGGGCTGCCAATTCTGGGTTGGGAAATTCCTGGAGATTTGGGGGTGGAATTTAGTTCGGGGATGGGAGGGACCTCAGCAGGGTATAATGTAAGATTGCCGATCTCCCTGGGAAGGGATTCCCTGCTCCCAGTCTCTGCCCCTGCTCCCCTCTCACCTGGCCAGCGGGGGGGGGGGAAGGTAGGGGAACGGTCCTCCCCAGGCGCACTCCTAGCATCAGGAATGATATCATTGTGGAGGCCTTGGGAGCGCTCCTGTGCTTCATGCCAGGCCAATTTGAGCCCCAAATGGGCCAATTCTTTAAGAATCAGCCCTGGTGCAAAGAGTAGGAGCACTCACAAGGCCTGCGTGATGATGTCACTCCAGGAAGTGACATCATCATGCTGGCACAGGAGCGTACACGCTTTGCATGCATGCAAGGGCATCCAGAAGATGAGTGCCGGGTCCCGTCTTCCCTACTGGGAGGGTAAGGGAACTTGGCAACCATAGTATAGTGCCATAGAGTTTACCCTCCAAAGCAGTTATTTTCTCCAAGGGAACGAATGCTGTCATCTTGAGATCAGTTGTAAATCTGGGAGATCAACAGGCTCTGCCTGGATGTTGGCAACCCTAAACCGACCTAATCTCTATGGTATTGACCATAGATTTCGGGAAGATTCTTAGAGTGTCATGGGGGCCAGTGATGTGCCTTCTGGATCTTCACACAGAAATGAATTCAAAATGTCAGTGACTCTTTCCCGTCCTAGGCCCTTTCCCCAAATTGCACCTGGGGAGTGTGGGCACGCACCGGGAATCCCTATTAAAAATCCAGTGTGGTAAAGTTTTAGAGTATTGTATTGTAGGGAAGATGTTTCGCTAATGAGTTAGGGACGGTAGACTTCATCACTATATTGCCTTACATATTATCTGCTGCTTTAAATATGTACTCCTATGTACCACCAGTGTTCCATGTTGTCTAATGTTAGTCCTAGGATTGATTATGTTCTGCTTCATTATTTTTTCTACTCTGTATTGGATTTTCGCTAATACTATGCCTTTAAAACTTGTATCTATTTGACTTATGGTATTGTTTATGGAAATGTCCTTGATACTGTATTGAAATGTCCTTAATAATGTATAGAAATGGACTTGAAACTGATTGTACTAACCTCATACTGTGTAATCCACCTTGAGTCTCAGTGAGAAAGGTGGACTATAAATGACATTAAATGAATGAATGAATGAATGAATGAGTTGGGCTAGCACATGGAAGACTGAGGTTTAAATCCTCCCTCACCAAGCAACTCCCAATGTGACCATGAAACTCCCCCCCTCTCTCTCTGTCAAACCTACTCACAGGATTGTTGTGAGGATAAAATGTTGGAGGGGAGACACCTATACAAGCTACCCTGAGGAAGGGTAGGGTAAAAATAGAAAGAAACAATCTAATTTAGTACTTTCCAGAGATATTTTTGTATGAAATAGCAGTCAATCATGTTGATTTCCAAACTGCAATCTGAAATAGTATAGCTTGTAGGGTTGCCAGGTCCCTATACCCTACTGGCAGAAGGTGGGGGGGGGGCTGGCACTTAGCTCATGTTCTGAGCATGTGCTCCTGTGCTTGTGTGATGTCACTTCCAGGAAGTGATGTCATGTTGGCCATGGGATGGCTCCCACTCTTTGTGTGGGGCTAATTCTGGCCCATTTGGGGCCATAATTGACCCCAACAAAGTGTGGGAGTATGCCCATGGCCAGCACAATGATGTCACTTCAGGAAGTGATGTCGTCACATCCCTCGGGAGCGTGTGTGCCTCATTTGTTCCCAGGGTGCCTGCTGGTGGTGGGCAATCTCTGTGGGCAGCCCAAAACCTCCCGCCAGTCGCCTTTGCAAGAAGGTAAACTGCCAGAACATTGCCTGCCATTGACAGGCACCTGGGAACCCTAGCCTGGTGAGACCTAGGCTTAAGTGGACACCCAGTGCAAGAAATTTCACTGGATAGAAACCTCACAGATTAGAATTGTCAGGCCTCTACACGTTGTGATCCACAGTTCAATGCAACCCACAAATCACACACAACCGCCTGTCAGTTGTTTGACAATATCCCTTTTTTTCCTTTTTGCTTTTCCATTGAGGCAATGGGAGGGGGGATAAACAGGAGTTTTCAGCCAGCTGCTGCAGACCTGCAGATGGGTGGCTGGTTGTTGCAAGGTGGAAAGCTGCCCAAAGGGAAAGGGTTACGTGCCCCCTGAATATCCTCTACAAATCAGCCCCTCGCCCTGCTGTGTTGCAGCTGTTTGGCCGAGATCCAGGTTCACATTCCCCCATTTGCTTCCATCAACGTGTCTCTTGCCTCCCTGTAGACAAATCCTAGCCAATTTTTTAAAAAAGACCCTCCACAGGCATAATTTCCCTTGTATGCATTTTTTTTAAAGGCCACAGACATGAATACTGGGTGCTATTCTAGCTGCCATGTAAGCAGCTCATCATTTTACCTGCTCAGGAAGCCGCTAGAAAGGAGACTTTTGGATTGTAAATCCTTTGTTGTGCGCAGTTTCCAAACAGACAACGAAGGATTATTGATTCACCCCCTTGCTTCTTAAATGGCACATCTCGTAATTCAGCCGGCTCCCTCATGATTGCGCTGAACTGCTTCCACTGGGCTTACAGCAGAAATAATTAAAGTTATCATAAGCCTTGCTGCTAACAGCCGTCTTTCCTCTTTTTTTTTTTGTACAATGCCGTTATCGGCATGTAATTCTCCGGAAGGTGACCCGGGAGTCACATTTCTGTTCTTTTCTGGCACACAGAATCTGTTTTGTACACGATTCCGCAGGGTCCTCTCTGTGGCTGAGATAGACGATAGCAGAAGGAGAAATTAAGGGAATTTGTATTAATCTTCCAGCATCAAAATGTAAAGGAAGGGTAACATTTTCAGAATATCCTGGTTTGGGTTTTTGAGCTGGCTAGAATGGAATTTGGTTATCGGCTTAACTCTAGAACCTGTGAGGTATAGTGGTTAGAGTGTCGGACTAGGAACTGGGAGACCCAGGTCTGAATCTTTACTCTGCCATGGAGAAATCTTGCTGGGTGGCTTTGGGCTAGTCACACACTCCTGGACAGACCTACCTGACTGGGTTGTTGAGAAGATAAAATAGAGGAAAGGAGAAAAACACCAGCCACTTTGTCTCTCTACTAGACATGGGCATGAACAGCATTACGAACAGAAAAAACCCATAAACAGCCCATTCGTCTGTTCGTGAACAAGCCGTTCGTGAGGCTCCATTCTAAACGAACAAGTTGTCATTGCAAGCCTCGTCCGTTGCCTTTGTCAGCCGTTCGTAAAGCCAGACAGTCTGGGGCCATTCAATCAATTCCTCTGGCAACGTCAGGGACTGAACTCTGTCTGAACTCCTTCTGGTTTTCCTTGTGGCTTTACCCCTTCAAAGTACTTCCAGCAGAGAGTCCCGGTTTTGCCACTGTAAAGAGAAAATGACAACAAAGGGGGAGACTCATGCATCATGCCTTTCCCGGGGTGCAATCTCTCTGAAACTTGGGGGGTCTTTGGAGGACAGTGAGGACTATGTCCCCTGCAAATTTGGTGGGTATTGCATATTGGGAAGGTCAGTTTGTAACCCCTCAAAGTAGCTGCCTTCCAACAGGCAGTCCCGTTTTTGCCATTGTGAAGAGAAAATGACAGCAAAGGGGGGGACCCGTGAATCATGCCTTTCCTGGGGTGCAATCTCTCTGAAACTTGGGAGGTCTTTGGAGGACAGTGAGGACTATGTCCCCTGCAAATGTGGTGGGTATTGGCAGGTGGGAATCCCCTCTGCCACCTGCTAGCTGATAGTTTAAAGGGATTTTTAAAGGGCCATGAACAATGAACATGTTTGTGAACAGGGTCATGTTCATTACTGTTTGTTGTTCGTTGTTCGTGGATGGCAAGGAACAACAAACAGCTTGTTCAGGGTTTTTTTTCCGTTCGTGCCCATGTCTGCTCTCTACTAATGACAAAGGCATGGTATAACTGAAGAAAATAAATACATTTTCTAGATTTTATTACAATGCACATTGTTTGTTTCTATGATAATGAGTTTCGGACAGATTCAGAATACATTTTGAGAAGCCTGTGGACTAATAATATTTGATAATTGCATTGTTTCATCTGTTAAGCTCAAACAAAGCTCAAATAAATGACCAAGCTTATATGCACTGCAACTGATAGACACACCTTGCCTTCCTATCAGGGTAGGAATATTCCATGACATCATAGCAACTCAGCCAATGGCAACGGATGCTTAAATATAACTAGAGACAGCTAGTTGGAGGTTATTTTCAGACACGAATCTATTTTGTTCTGACTGTATTTTCCCTTATTTGTTTGTAAGAATCTGACTTTGTTCTCCAATAAAAACAACATATTTTAAGTGACTTCCGCAAACTGTGATTGCTGTTGGCAATAGTGCTGTGATTGCTTTGATTGTTTTGCTATTGTTTTTATTTGGCAATAATAATAATATTTGATTTATATACTGCCCTTCAGGATGACTTAACACCCACTCAGAGCAGTTTACAAAGTGTGTTATTATCCCCACAACAAATACCCTGTGAGGTGGGTGGGACTGAGAGAGCTCTGGAAGAGCTGTGACTGACCCAAGGTCACCCAGCTGGCTTCAAGTAGAGGAGTGGGGAATCAAACCTGGCTCTCCAGATTAGAGTCCTGCCGCTGTTAACCACTACACCAAACTGGCTCCTGTAGCTTGTACAGAATGTCCCTTTGGGCTCTTTTGGGAAAGTTGGACAATGTGTTTTGATAAATTAAAGTTTTAGCATTGCAAAGCTCTGAGGACTGACCCTGCCTACATGTGCTGGGGTATTTATTCTTTTGTTACAAAATTGTCCAAACCACCTTTTGCTCTTCTCACATCCCCAGAGCAGGTTACAACAAAAGCAAAGAATGATAGAAATGCTTAGTGCTTGAGAGCCAGAAAGATTTAATAGTTAGATTAGGATCTGGGAGACCCAGGTTCGAATCCCTACTCTGCCATGGAAACTACCTGGATGACCTTGGATAGTCACACATTCCCAGCCTAACCTACCTCTTAGGGTTGTTGTGAGGATAAAAAGGAGAAAGAGAGAATGGCGCAAGCCAGTCTGGGTACCCGGTAGGGAGAAAAGTGAGGTATAAATGAAGTAAAGAAAGAAATCATTAGGGGATGCTTCTAAAAGTCTCCCCATCTGAACTTCTTGAGTTATTTGGTCTCATTTCTGAAGCAGAACTGGTGAATTAAATATATTCCGTTGCTATTTTTTAACTCCCACATGTTTGTAGAGAACACCGGCTACACCTTTCAATTCATTTGCCTGTTTTTCCCTCTCAGCAGTAATGATGCACATTTGTGCATCACTAAAACACTGCAACAAAAGCCATCTGGATGGGATTGTATACATGATTCTTTTGTTTTGTTTTCTTATGGCACATGTGGCCTTGGGAACACAGAGAAAACACTTCGAAAAGCAACCTTGATATTATGTATATGATTATATCAAGATTCCATCCTGGGTGGGTGATGTGGAAGCAAGGTCATTTCCACACATCTGAATAGGGACGGCCCACTCGCAGAACAGTGGTGGCTTCCCCCCAGGATTCCAGATATCTCCATTTACAAAACTGTCACAGACTGCTTGGTTTCCAATTTTTGGGCACCTTTTCTGGGACTGCAGGATTCCAGACATTCCCATTTGCAAAATGGTTGCAGGCTGCCTAGTTTCCAGTTTTTTGGCATCTTTTCTGGGACCGCAAGATCTTAGACGTCTATGCTTGCAAAATGGTTGCTGTCAGGGCTTGTCGCTGCTGCCGCTGGGCAGGGCCCCAGCTGGGCCAGCCCTGACATCAGAGGGGTGCCAGGGATTCTGCAGGACCCTGCTCTGTGGAAGGAGGGGCGGTATACATCACCCAGACTCCCTCTCAGTCCACTCGCTGGCCTGCTCAACCTGGCCTGCTTACCCTCTGCGTCCTCCATCATCTCCTCCTCCCAGAACTCTCCTCCAAGCCTCCACTCTCACACTGCTCTGCTCTCACTCCACACCATCACTCCTTACTCACACCCACCACCTCAGAGCTCTTCCTAGCCACCTTATATAGGGCTTCCTTTCTCCGCCCCGCCCTCCTTCTAGGCTTGTTCCCTCTCCTGACTTGGCCCAGCTGTGCCTTCCCTCAGGTGTTTCCCTCCTACCACTAATCCCTTCTTGGCTTCCTTGCCTTGCTGGAAGGGTGGGGTTGAATGCGAGCCATCCCCAGCTGAGGTCTCCTTGGCCTTGCTCACAAGAAGCTGCCCCAGCCGGCTTCTGTGCTGCTGAGCATGCCTGGTCTTGCTCGCAAGGAGCTGCCCCAGCCGGCTTCTGTGCTGCTGAGCATGCCTGGCCTTGCTCGTGAGGAGCTGCCCTGGCCAGCTTTTGGGCTGCCTGCTCATTGATGCTGGGCAGGGCTACCCATCTCCTCCCCCAGAATGCCTGTGGCAGCTCCACCTGGAGGGGCTTGGCTCCTAGCACCTCCTGAGCCAGGCTGCTGTCCTCTAGCCAGGGTGTGGCTCTGGGCCGTAGTGGCTGCTTCTCCTCCTTGGAAGGTAAGGGCTCTGTTTGGGCTGCTGATGGGTCCCTATTCCCCCTGCCTTGGCCCTTTTCCTCTAGCCTGTTTAGCCCCCTCTCTTCCCCCTGGGGGGTGGGACTAGCTGGCTTCTCCCTACTCCCTCCAGCCTTCTGAGGCTTTGGCCTTTTGCCCCTTCCCCCTGGAGTAGGCAGGTTCTGGCTCTGTTTGCCAGACAGAGCAGTTGAACTGCTGTCTCCCGGCTGCCCCTGCTGCTGCCTGTCATCAAGTCCGGGGGCTGCGCTGCTGACCCTGGACAGTTGCAGGCTGCTTGGTTTTCATTTTTTGGGTGCCTTTTCTGGGAATGCAGAATTCCAAACATCTCTGTTTGCAAAAAAGTTGCAGGCGGCTTGGTTTCTGGGGTTTTGGTGCCTTTTTTGGGACCACCACAGTTCCAAAAAGGTGCCAAAAAAAACCAGAAACCAAGCCGCCTGCAACTGTTTTGCAAACAGAGATATCTGGAATTCTTGGAAAAGCTGCTAGCGTTCCATGAGCGGGATGTCCCTGTATGGACATGTAGAAACAACCCAAGTCTTCAGAGTATGAAGAGGATTTCTGGCAGGCTGCCTGGGGGAATACTGGGTGGCCTAGAAGTCTTATTGGGGCTCTACTGATGGTAGCTTTTGACTGTTAGTGGGTCCTGAAGGTAGAAACTAGAGATTGCCTAGTATGCAGCTCTGTGTCTGAGAAAAGTCCCCTTTTGTGAGGTTTGTGTTACAACTTCCCTCACTGGAACCCAGCCTAATTTTCCACATTCCTGTGGAAAATGGCTGTTTTGAAGGATGGACTCCATGGCATTATACCCTGCTGTCGTCCCTCCCCTCCCTAAACCCGGCCCTCCCATGTTTTTTCACCCATAAATCTCCAGGAAATTCCTGTGTTGGCAACACTTAAGAGGAGCAACCCTGCTATCATACCACCAAATTACGTTCCCCCAGTACAGAGATGTGCATGTGTACTTCAGCAAAAAAAAAAAAATCCAAAGAATCTCAAAGCTGTCTCACATATACTCACCTCAAGACCGCTTTTTCACAGTATTGTATCAATGTGGATGTCTACCCTGGTAATGCAGAGGCGGAAAAGAAGCAAACAAACAGACAGCTGAAGCAAATGGTTTGTGTTCCTGTTCCAGAATTAAATTTAGAACATTCCTAGTTAAAGCAGAATTCTGGAATGGAATGAAATGTTAACGGAATGGAATGGAATGGGGGACACCATGTTCCATGCACGTACCTTATTCCAAGTCAGACCACTGGTTTTTCTATTTCGGTGTTGTCTACTTGAGTGGTCCAACTTTTACAAGCTCGAGTCCCACTCTCCAGCAGCCATCAAGGGACACACAGAGCTGCAAGCATGTGCCGTCACAGTCATGTGACAGGAAGAGGGGAAGTGATCTCAATGGTGCCAAGGATTGGTTGGTGGGCCGCAGAACATGAGAGTTGGGCACAGAAGGAAACACAAGCCAAGCATCAGGAGGCAAGGAACAAGCCAAGAATCAGAGCCATGCTGAATGACCTTGCTTTCCAGGTCTCCTGCTCACCTCAGCATGTGCACAAATAGAGGCAGAAGGCACGGTTCCCTTGTTCTCTGGATATGTGAACTGAAAGCAGGTCCTTCAAAAAAGTAGCAAAAGGACTAGCTGCTCCATGCAGGACTTTCGACTCACCAGAGGGTTCCATCCCTTGAACTGACAGGACTGTTGTGATTGGCTCTCCAAGCTGTCAGGCACAGGATGCAGAGGAAAAGAGCAAGAGTCCAGTAGCACCGATAAGACTAACAAAATTTGTGGTAGGGTATGAGCTTTCGGGAGCCACAGCTCACCTGTTTAGATACAGCTAGAATGTGAGTCCTTCTGTCCGTGGAGAGTGGAGAGCAGGAGATCAGAAAGAGAGACTACTGAATTAACTGATAACAAAGCTCAAGAATGTGCGTCCACCTGGATTGAATCAAGACTTAGATTTCCTGTCTCATTACCAATGCTGATTTCTCTACCCTTCTGCATATCCCACCCTATCCAGTCACACTTGTTATTGTCATTTACTTGCTATTATCATTCAAATTCTGTAGTCACTCCACCCCCCAAGATATAAGGACAGATGGACTCATAGTCTAGCTGTATCTGAAGAAGTGAGCTGTGGCTCATGAAATCTCATACCTTGCCACTAATTTTGTTAGTCTTATAGGTGCTATTGGACTCTTGCTCTTTTCCACTGCTACAGACAGACTAACGTGGCTACCCATCTTGATCTAGGCACAGGATGGTATTTCACAGCATTTGAGATTCTTTCATTTGAGATGCCAAGTTTTAAATTGGGATCCTTCTATATGCAATGCATGGGCTCTGCCAGTTAAATTTGGATGCTCTGCTAGTAAGCCATGAACCCTCTCAGCCCCAGCGGAAAAACAGATGCCTAGACTCTGCAAAGTAGCCATTAGAGTGCTGGACTACCTTGGAGGCCCAAGTTCGAATCCCTGCTCTGCCACAGAAGCTTGCTGGGTGACCCTGGGCCATCACATGTTCTCAGTCTAACCCACCTCACAGGGTTGTTGTGAAGACAAGATGGAGGAGAGAAACATGATAAAAGCTGCTTTGGGCCGCGCTTGGGGGAGAAAGGCAGGTTATAAATGAAGTTAAATAAAAAAATAAAATAAAATAATGACTTATTCATGCATGAGTTCAGCGTGGCCAGTTATAACTAAAGGCAGGGGTCATTTTGTAGAGAAAGAGCTGGAGGAACCCATTAGCATAACTCATTAGCATATGCCATGCCTCTTGCCATCACTGGAAGTGTGTCATTTGCATGACTGATTTGCATATGCCACACCCCCTGACATCACCGATTCTGGCTGTTTTGGACCCAATCCTGGCCATTCAGGGCTGAAAAGGGGCCCAAAATGGTCAAGATCAGGCTGCTGATGAGAGGGAGAGTGATCCACCACCTGTCAGAGGCCTGATCCAGGCCGTTTCAGCCCCAATCCAGGCCAAAACAGGCCCAAAATGACCGAGAGTCAGGTGGGTGGGGCCATCTGACATGTGACCTCTTTGGGGAACTGCCGGAACTGCGTTCCTGTGCATTCCCCTTTGA
Organism: Eublepharis macularius; assembly: GCF_028583425.1. Taxonomy (NCBI): domain Eukaryota; kingdom Metazoa; phylum Chordata; class Lepidosauria; order Squamata; family Eublepharidae; genus Eublepharis; species Eublepharis macularius. Next base: position 164,801,509 of record NC_072794.1, on the reverse strand, counting down.
AATGAGCCCTGACTAAAGGTAAATGTTAAATTTAACCACATGATGTCTAACTGCTTTCAGTATTTTACTTTTGATATGTAACAAGGAGGGCTATAAAAAAAAAGTTTTAGGAAGTCACCTAAATGAAATTTCAGGCAATCACAGAAAGGTATGAACCACTCATTTATTTTATTAAAATATTTATATGCCACCTTTTCTGCTGCTCACCATGATGCATTGTTAGTAAACATTTTGCCCTTATGTGTTCGCTTCATGTCCCCAGCAAATGCCTGTCTTGGCAGCATTCGTAGCTGGGAATATTGGGGCAAGGCTTGTTGTACGAGCAAATTTGAAAGTGAAGGATTTGCCTGAGTATCCTCCATTCGCCCCATTTATTTCAGCTCTTTTGATAGTTCTCCATGAAGAGTTTTTCAGACGCCTCCAAAAACGGCAAAATGACCGTCGGAACGGTGAAGAGGAAAGATGCACTGGTGGGTTGCATGCCGGCTGCATCCCCAAATTGCAAACTGCAAATAGGGAATTGGCACCAATTCCCCTCCCCCTCCTGAAGTGGGCAGCACCATTTACCTTTCACCCAATGGGTGGGCAGGCTCGGCAAGATAATTATCTCATTAGGGAAATGTGGGCAGGACAGATGGCAAACAATCTCCTTGTACTCATTATTTAAAAGCAGCCAGGACATGAACCAGTGGGAAGATGATTTACGCCCCACGGTTTCAAAAACACAGGCAGGCGACAGCATCCAAAATGGGAAACACCAGATGCTACCTTGCTTTGCTCTGTCTCTCCAATTTCATTTTTTTCTAAAGTTGGGAAAGTAACACGGCATTAGAAGGAAGAGAGAAAGAAGAGGCATTTTTGAGGTACTGTTGGGAACATATAGAGGCAACCATTGGAAAGCCAAAGAGATGCATTCCCTAACCAAAAAGGCCATATGTCCTCCAATGGTCTTTGTTCACCTTGAGCAAATGAAGCCTGGTTACACATCTTGACTTGCAATTAATTATGGGTAGAGAATCTGGTGCCCTGACCTGCATAGCTCAGGTGAGCCTGATCTTGTCAGATCTCAGAAGCTAAGCAGTGTCAGCCTTGGTTAGTAACTGGATGGGAGACGTCCAACGAAAACCAGAGTTCCAGAGGCAGGCAATGGCAACCACCTCTGTTAGTCTCTTGCCATGAAAACCCCACCAGGGGTTGCCGTAAGCCAACTATGACTTGAGGGCACTCTCCACCACCAAGAAGGAAGAGCATTTTCACACTCACATGCATCACCCAAATGCCCACAGGATAGGACAAGTGGCTCACATCTAGCATTGCAAACCAGTCAGTAAACCAGCATTCCATTACATACCCACTTAAAAATTAATAAACTTCATGACCTGTATCCAACCATTTAGACACATTTTTTAAAAAATCATTTTATATATTTATGCCATTTATAGTCTGCTAGAGGTAGGCATGAACCAGGGAAAAAAGAACCATGCAGTTCGTGGTTTGTTGCGCTTCACGAACCACGAACTTTCACGAACTTGCTCCGGTTCATGAACCGGTTCACTTGGTTCATGAAAATGTCACTTCTGGGGCAGTAGAAGATCACTTCTGGGGTTGCAGAAAGCCCATCACCCCATTGCCTAAGAAAATGATTAATTGGCACCAGGAGGGCTGCAGTAAAGAGAGACAAACGGTTCCTTCTGTGCCTTCCATAAGGGCAGCTCTGCTGATGGAAGAAAGAGGAAGGGACATTTCTACCTTGGCCGATTCCAGACGGCCCTCCCCATCCCGAAACGTCGTGCGTTGTCACGCTTCGTCACGCGGAAAACGCGAAATATCGCGTTTTCTCACGCGAGTTTTGTGCGACGTCGCACAAAACTCTTGCGAGAAAACACGGTATTTCGCGTTTTCCGTGCGACGACGCGCGACGACGTGCAACGTTTCAGGATGGGGAGGGCCGTCTGGAATCAGCCCTTCTTCCATTTCTTCACTGCATTCACCTAACCAGCGCAGTGGTCCACCCGTGGGCTTCCTGCTACCACAGGAATGACCTTTTGGAAAAACTGGGGGCGGAATTTGGGAAAACTCTGCACACTTTTCATGCATGGATTTTTGTAAACAGACCATGGATTTTAATAGCTTTTAAGACCACAGCACCAAGTGACTGTTTGTTTACTGACCGGTTTGCAGCCCTAGCTGGGAGCTAATTATCCTCTCCTGTGGCCTTCTGGATCTGCACCCTAGCTCATACAGTTGGTCCTTGCTGCCTCGCAGAAGTTCTATCATTAAGGATGCCAACCTCCAGGTGGGGTCTGGAGATTTGGAGGAATTACAACGAATATCCAGGCGACAGAGATCAGGTCCCTGGAGAAAATGTTTGCATTGGTTCATGGACCCAATTGAAGCCCTTCCCCTCTCCAAATCTCACTCTGCTTAGACTCCACCTCCAAATCTCCAGGAATTTCCCAACCCAGAGCTGGCAATCCTATCTATAGTAATTTCCATTTGCTTATCATTTGCTCGTTTATGTTTGCCTTGCTAAGGCATCTGACCGAAGTGCCAAATAAGGCCATTCTCATGCAAGTGTGAGATTCTAATGTCCATATTTAGGGGCGGAGGATGACCCACTGCAAAGGGAATGCTGTCCAGAAAAATGACAGCTTCGTTAAAGGGCCCCATTCCTCTTGGCAATTAAGAGACTTAAGACTGCAAATGATCCCAACGTCTATTTGGTAAGGGCTGGTTATTACAGAGAGATAGAGAGGGAATTAAGAGAGGCAGATACGGCTTCTTCTCCCTGAAGATCCAAGCAGATGGATTTTAAATTAGAGAACAGAAACGTCTCTTTAGACAAGTTTGTTCTCCAAGGAGATCTTTGGTTTCATTGCACAGCGTTGGAGAGCTAAATTCAGCTCGTGTCCTTGCTTTAGCAAAGGGCAAAAGCTTCCCAGTGTATTCTCGGAAGAAATTTGCACCGGGTGGATTGACAAAAGTTTGTCTCCTTTATCAGGCATTTCAGTAGGGGGCTGCCAAAGCTTTGCTAAGGAGCTTGGCGGTATCTGGGCATAGGGTTGTTAAAAGAAATTATTTTATTGCCTCTTTACTCAGTTTCTCTGAAATTCAACAATCCTTCTTTTCTTCTTTTTAGGATTTGGAGTCAGTTTCTAATCAATTCCTTTTTGATCCAAGAGAAATTTGAAGAGGAAGGGCCAGAAGGGAGATGCTGCAAAATTTCCGAATTTTGCTCGGTAGACGCTCAAAGGCAGGCAATGTCTTTCCAAGCCTTTCTATCTTCCTGCTCATTCTAGCTGTGTTAGTCTGTAGTAGAAGAGCAAGATTCGAGTCCATTACTAGTTGATCTTTAAGGTGATACTGGATCTGAATCTTATCTTCCTGCTAGATCACCCTGGGGTGTATACCGTAAAACAACTGCAGGGCCCTTTGATTTCTCTGCAAAGAGAAATTAAACAGAAATCCTGCTCCTAAAAGAGGGGAAAAGAGAAAAAGAGGAATTGATGGCTATATCTAAAAAAATGAATTTTGGATAAAAGAAATTCCTCATCCCATAACAGCCCTACCTGGTATGCGGAGTAGTGCTGAGATGGCTTTGGAGGAATTCTAAGCAGTTTGCTGCTCCAAACACCATCCTCCACCACTGGGCACAAAGGTGGGTTAACAAGTAATATATATTCAGCCATCCCCAGAGCCTAGCTCCTTCTTCCCTGACAACTCAGAGTGGTGCAGAGGGAAATCTAAACTTCCCTCTGTCTGGAGATCAGGGGGCGGGGCCACCAGCCATGTGACCATTTTCAAGAGGTTCCGGAACTCCGTTCCACCGTGTTCCAGCTGAAAAAAAGCCCTGCCCTACCCCAAATGTTATTAGTCTTATAGGTGCTACTGGACTCTTTGCTCTTTTCTACTGCTACAGACCGACTAACACGGCTACCCATCTTGATCTATCTTCCGCAAATGATGCAAAACCGAATGATTCAAAAAGGCTTTTTACTCAAATAGGCGGGCTGTGTTGTAGGAAGGGGGTCTCAGAAGCTTCATTAATGAGTTAGAGACTATAGACTTCACCAGTAGGTTGCCATACGATCCTGTTACTTTAAATATGTGCTGCTATAAGCTACCTAATAACAAAATAATAACAACGAAATTACAACAACAACATTGGTTTTTTTACCGCTCTTCAGGACAACTTAACACCCACTCAGAGTGGTTTACAAAGTATGTTATTATTATTCTCACAACAATCTCCCTGTGAGGTGGGTGGGGCTGAGAGAGCTCTGAGAGAGCTGTGACTGACCCAAGGTCACTCTGCTGGCTTCAAGCGGAGGAGTCGGGAATCAAACCTGGCTCTCCAGATTAGAGTCCCGTCACTCTTAACCGCTACATCTGTGTTTCATGTTGTCAAATGTTGGTCCTATAATTGATTATGTTTTGTTTCAGCATTTCTTTCACTCTTGTACTGGATCCTTGCTAATGCTATTTCTTTGTAAACTTGTATTTATTTGCCCTATGGCATTGTTTATATAAATGTCCTTGACACTATATGGAAATGTCCTTGATACTGATTGTACTAGTCTCACACAATGTATTCCGCCTTGAGTCTCAGTGAGAAAGGCAGACTATAAATGACATAAATAAATAAAATCTCCATGGAAGGCAAGACCCCAGACTGGCCATATACAAGACCCGACCAATTCTGCCTATCTCTGCCCATAGTTCACACAGCTTTACCCAATCTGCAAAATTCTGCCTCAGCTTTTACTAATCTGATTCCTCCAACGTGTCGGATTTCTCCAAACATCAGTTCTGACTCATCAGATATGGCTCCACCCTGTCCCCCAGCCATGCACGGAGGCAGTATTTTTGACATAAACAGCTGGCAGAAAACGTAAAGGAGCGTAACCGTTCTACACGAAAGGTTTAATTAGGAAAGAACGGAACTAGACAATAATCCTTTTTTGGAAGCCTTTTTTAGTCTATTTAAATTGTCAAACACTTCCCACCAGACTACATGCCGGTGATAGCTCCTCAGACGTTTGTTATGATGCAGCCGTCATTGTCTGATTAGCACGTTTTCCTGTCCTCCTATGAACCCAGATCGGACCCTAGTTGTGTGACTTGCACTGCTGGAAAGGAGACAGATGTCCTACTGGTCAATGTATCTCGCTTTGAGGGCAATGAAGTATGTATAAGTGGAACACCGTTGCAGGTGGCTGTTGGAAGGACATTCAAATGACACCTGTGGTTTTGGACGGGGCACACAGAAGCCTGATTACATGTGACGATGCCTTAGATGGAGCAAGGAAATGGTTCCTGGCCAAGCTGGTTGTGTAGTATTTTATAGCCCTAATAATACAACCTTACGCACTCCAAGCCCATTGATTTCCATAGGTTTAGACAGGCATAACTCCACATAGGATTGCACTGTGAATGACAGACAAGGGCAAACACCATCATTTTTTTAAAAAATTATCCTTTGCATTTCAATCATTTCATTCTGTTACAATAACATTAATAATAAGATTTGATTTATATACCGCCCTTCGGGACATCTTAATGCCCACTCAGTGCAGCTTAAAACGTGTGTTGTTATTATCCTCATGAAAATCCTGTGCGGTGAGGTGAGTGGGGCTGAGAGAGCTCCTAGAAGCTGTGCCTGACCCGAGGTCACCCAGCTGGCTTCAAGCGGAGGCGTGAGGAATCAAACCTGGCTCTCCAGATTAGAGTCCTGCTGTTCTTAATCACTACACCAAACTGCCGCTCCAACACCACTACACCAAACTGCCATTCTAACACCATTTTTACAGCTTTCTGCCGCCATTTAAATATCATGTATGATTTAGATGCAAAAATAACATGAAAATGGCACAAAGTTAGCAGGAAAAGGCGATACAGAGAAACAAATGGATAGGAAAAGGAAGTTTCAAAGGTTTAATGTGTGCATTCCAGCCAAAGGAAGACACTACTGGTGCATTCTCTCTCTTTTTTGTCTCTCAAAGTCCTGCTAGCTACCAGGAAACATTCTGCTTTCCTCTAAATAGTTAGAAATTAACGGCTTTTAGGGATTACCAGAGCATCCAGAGATATGGCCAATTTAGTGGTTTGTGCCTCTTTGATACAAAGAGCAAATTTCTCTCTAACCCCCTGTTAGCGGAGTGCGAACAGAGCAGAGAAGTTATGCTGTGCTGATTAAAGAGGCTAAAAAAAGTTTATTTAAGAAATACATACTTGAGAGTGAAGAGGAGGGATAGGGATAGAGTCCTTGCTATCTGACTACGTCTTGTAGAAGAGTGACTAAGGCAGGAGAGAGAAGAAGCAGGATATTGCCCTGTTTAGCCCAATAGGAGACAAGACAAGGAAATGACCCCCAGGAAACAAGAGAGATGCTGCTCTCACTGTCCTAACTAAGTGATCCTTGCTGCCCGCTTCATAGAAGGCATCGCTTCCCTTCTGGCTGCTGCAGTACACCAGACATTGCTATTTCCAATACCCCCAACCTTGCAGGGACACAGTTAAGTTTTGGGGCAGGGGAGGCGGGAGTCAGAAGCCAACTCTCAGCAATCTACAGAGACCACTTCGGATCTCCCGTCCCAGGAAACACAACAGGGGCCGCCACAAACTTGTTTGGCAGCTGTCAGATTTGTGCAGCGCCGAGCAGAGATCTCAGGGTCTCCTCCTGTCTGATCGTGTCCGTAACTGTTCGGCTGGTGAACATAAACACAGCAAAGTTGTCAGCATCTCTAATGGGACTTATGATTTACTGTAATAACTTTGGAAGCACGCAATGAATGGCGATCACCACACTGCAGAGGGCGTACGCGAAAAATTTAATGATCAGCAATTTTAGCCTGAGTTGTCCCCCAATATATAGGCCACTGAGCAATTGTGCCTGACTCTGGAACAAATATTTATTCAGCCCGCAGATCTGTCGAATCTTTCACTCTGAACACTTCTTTCTTGAGTGGATCTGCTGCACCAAGCAGTTTTATGTAGGGTACATTGGCAAAGCTACCCAGGAGAAAGTTTGTTTGGTGCCAGAATCGCAGCGAGCCGTGCCTTGCGCTTCTGCTTAAAGTTCACTGCTTTGCCGACACCCAGAGCCATTATATTCACACCTGCATTGCAATGGGAACCGTGGAGTAAAAACAGCGTTCTAAAATGAAAGGCAAGGAAAGTTAAAGCTGGCTAGAATATTCAGCCTCCCCGCCACCTTGTCCTAGATCTCTGAGAGGAAAGTGAAAATTTCTCAACAAAAAAGTGGGGCCTGGCCGAAATAATGCATGTAGTGGTTAGAGTGGAACACGGGAGACCCACGTTCGAATCCCTGTTTTGCCATGGAAGCTCGTTTGGGTCACTTTGGGCCAATCACACATCCTCTCTCAGCCTAACCCTACCTCAGAGGGTTATTGTGAGGATAAACGGAGAAGAGAGGAATGATGTAAGTCATTTTGGGTCCCCAAAGTGGGGGAAAAGAGGTGTATCAATGAAGTTAGTCTGCAGGTAAATAAATAAAGCCTCAGACTATGGTTGCCACCTCCAGGTTGGGAAATTCCTGGAGATCTTGGGGGTGGAGCCTAGGTAGGGGAGGGGTTGTGGAGGGGAGGGACCTCAGCAGTGTATAATGCCATCGAGTCTACCCTCCAAACCTGCCATTTCCTCCAGGGAAACTCAACTCTGTAGTCTGGAGATTTGTTGTAATAGTGGGAGATCTCCAGGCCTCACCTGGAGGTTGGCAATCCTAGTGTGCTGTCATTTTTGTTAGTCTTACACAGATGTTGTAATAAAACTACATTTTAGTACTAGTCTGCAAGCAAAAGAGGTGAAAGAGCGAGGCCTCTTTCAGCCTAGCTGGGACCAGCTGCCTGCCTTCTCCAGCTCGCTCGTTCCGGAAACCTTCTTCAAACAGCCATGGGACAAATGGCTTTGGGCAGCTGTAGAACATTCAACCTTTCTCTGAAATGCTGTTTTTCCCTGGGTTTTATCTGGGTAGATAAAACAGGTAGGATTGCCAACCAGCCTGGAGATCTTCAGGAATTACAATTAATATTCAGACGACTTTGGGCCAAGCTACAAGTGATGAATGACACTTGAATGGCAAGTGAACAGACTCACATGTATTCCTCCCTGTTCACCTTTGCTCCAGTTGCCCTCCACTCAATCACGTGATTGAGTGGAGGGCAAGTGGAGTGCACCTCTATACACAAGTCGCCTTGGCACGTGTTTGTCAAGTGTAGGGAGACGTAATGTTAGCCAGGAAGCATAGTTTTAAAAGACACAGCAGGCAGAGATTGCTCCTCAGTGGGCTTGTTAGTTTCATCTTTGCCTCCTGGAAGGCTCTGTCAGTTTCACCTCTCCAGTCTAAAACTGTGTGGGTTCACAACAACCAGAGGGCAGCGAGAAATGGAAATGGGCTGGAGTTGCCTTCCAGAGCCGGGATTGGACCCGGAGAGGTTCTCATGGGCTGAAATTTCCCTTCTGGCCTTCCACAGCCCCTTCACACAGCTCCAGTGTATAGCAAAGCCTTTGCCCTGCTGCCAGCTCTGTCTTTTTAAACTACCCTTCCCAGCTAACATTGCATCTCCTGACACGTCTTCTTCATGTGTCGGATGTCTCACGTAGAGCGACCCATAGATCAGTTTCCCTGAAGAAAAGGACTGCTTTCGAGAATGGACTTCATGGCATTATACCTAGCTGATGTCCCTTCCCGTCTCCTATCCTGCTCTCCCCAGGCTCTCCCCCAAATCTCCAGGAATTTCCCAACCCGGAGTTGGCAACCTAAAGACAAACAATGCAAAGCACCAGCAGTTCCTCGCACTGCACCTTTTCGTTTCCCCACACAACCTTCCTCTTTTACTTTTAAAACTTTTTCCGGACTCGTGCTTTCCCTCTGTTCAGGGTGCCGTTTCTAATCTCACTTTGTGTTTGGGATGTTAGACTATTATGCCACACACACACACAAAAGTCCTGCTCTTGGGTGTACTTAAAGTTTTTGCTTTTTAAAGCCAGTAACTTTTTAAGAAGGAGTTGGATATTTTCATCCTCCGTCCACGGTCTCCTAAGAATTGCAGAAAATGAAGTTTTTCCTTTGGGCGTGCTTACCACCTCCCCCCTTCTCTACGTGCTTGCTTAATTGCTTATCAAAGTGCAAAGTGGAGATCAGCTGGTGACCTGAACGTCGTCCAGCAGCCAGATGCTCGCCTGCCACCCTGCTGTTTTCCCCATGCTTGGCAGGCAAGCAAAACTAGATTTGTTGAACTGTCTCTCGCTCCGTGCCAGGTGCTCCAGGTTCAAGCAGCTTTCAAGCAATTTTGAGCCCTGTGATCCAGCAACAGGCCCACATTGCTGTCAGACAACTGCTAAACTATTGCTACCAAATCCTCTAAAGCAGGGATCCCCAACCTTTTGGCACATGGGGGCCGCATTAGAGTGCCCAGTGCCTAAAGAGGGCCACAGCTTAACTCAAAATGCAACAAAATTGCAGGGTGATAGCAGCAAATAAGCAGGTTGGAGGGCCGCACAGAAAGAGCTTGGGGGCCACATGTGGCCCGTGGGCCGCAGGTTGGGAACCCCTGCTCTAAAGGGCCCGGAAGAAGCTAGAGCTTCAAAGATAAGCGGACGGGAGATCAGCGTTTTTGTTATGTGATTGCGCCAGTCTGCACTTTGCCCTGAGTCGTTGAAACGGGTCTTGTAAATTCCTTGTAAAGCAGAGAGGTTTGCCGTTCTCACAACACGATTTCCTGAGCTGCCAGCTCCAGGTTGGAAAATTCCTAGCCATCTGGGGTGGGGTGAGGTGAGGATGGGGAAGGCAGAATTTGGGGAGGGAGCTCAGCATGTCATGCCAGCGAGTCTACTCAGTGAAGTTGCCGTTTCCTCCAGGGGAACTGATCTGTGTAGCATGGAGATCAGTAGAAATTCTGGGACAACTCCATGAATAGGGTTGCCAGCCCCCCACTGGGGATGGGGAATCCCGTGCTCCCACCCTCCACCTGCCCCCAATTATCTGGCCGGCCGGGGAGGCATGGGCCACCCAGGGGTGTGCTCCTGGGCGGTGTGGTATGCTCCTGTGGGCCTGATCCGGGCCTGAATCGGGCCCGAATTAGCCTGGATTGAGTTGCTGCAAAGTGCGGGAGAGCTCCTGTCCTCTGCAGCAGCCCAATTCGGGCCAAATTCAGGCTTGATTCAGGCCCGATGCAGTCCGATTGGGATCAAATCGGGCCCGATTTGGACCCCCTGTGGAGCACGGGGGCTCTCCTAGGGGTGACCCCGGGTGACATGATGATGTCACTTCCCGAACAACAGAGCAAGTAGGTGCTGGGTCCCCCACCTCCCGCCAGGAGGACGGGTGGCCTGGCAATTCTATCCATGAGTCACCTGGCAGTTGGCAACTAAGACTGCCAGGCTGAGCTTGGCAACCAATTGAACAAGGGAGTGGGCAAGACAGTGGGAGAAAAATAAATAAAAATAAGGCTCTGGCCTAGTCATTGGCACATCATTTCTGGGGTACCATTGGGTTGCCGGTCCCCTTATCCTCCCAGCAGGAGGGGGGAGGTATAGAGTTGCCAGGTCCCCTTGCCCTTCCAATGAGAGTGGAGAGGGGACCTGTCACTCATTTGTGGAATGTCCTTGCAACTGTGCAAAGAGCGCTTGTGTTCTCCTGGCCTCCTGGGCTGCTCTCTTGGGAGTCATAGATCCAGAGGAGTTATCCATGTTAGACTGTAGTTAGAAAACAGTAAAGATTCCAGTAGCACCTTTAAGACTAACCAACTTTATTGTAGCATAAGTTTCGAGAACTGCAGCTCTCTTTGTCAGATGCTAGGGGGGAACCTGGCACTTATCACGAAGATCTTCTCATGCATGTTCACTCCTGGCAGTCTTGATGATGTCACTTCCGGGCATGACATCATCACGTATGGCAGGATAGCACTCGCTGAGCACTGGTCCAGGAAGTTTTTGGCCTACCAGAACCGTTCCCTGGGCCTTTCCCCATCTGTCGGTCAGGTGAGTGGCAGCAGGAAGCAGAGGCTGCCACTCCTTCTCCTGAGCCATCTTTAAGGCCTTATTAAGCCAGTGGCTGTTGCTACATCCTGTGGCAGTGAGTTCCGCCAGCTAATTATATGTTGTGTGAAGTAGTTCTTTTGTCTATCCTCAAGTAGCTGCCACCCATTCCTATCCTATCGAGGCTGCCAGGCAAAAGCGTGTGGTATCCGCTGAAGACAAAACCCAGCTTGGCTCATTTTCATTCAGCTTGAAGGGCACCAACTGCCTCTTGCGGAGAGAGGAAATGAAATACAATTCCGGCAATTATTAAAGGAAAACCATAAGCTGATGATCTACGGATGGGGCAGGGACGTGATGGAACGTTGAGAAGAGCAGGTCGACGGCTTGTCTGTTACTTCACGATAAATTACATAAGGGAATTAGTGCCAAATATCAGGTTGCTGGATATCTAGTCATTACTCACCGAGTGAAAAATTAATTTTTCAGTACAGATGCCGTAATCGAGTGCTTTATGTCCCTGGCGGAGTTTCTCGCCCCTTTCCCTCCTTGCAGTCAGATTGTCATAATGCAACTGGTTCAATAAATAATGAGGCAGAAAAAGAAAATGATATAGATTTGTATTCCAGTCTCTCAAAACCTGCGTATTTGGAGGGGGGGGGGTAATAAAAAATTACCCTCGTTTGAAAGAACAGAACCATCTGAGCTGAGTTGCTAAGCCGATTCAGGCTAAATTCTTTGATTTATGATGGCTGAATCCCATTTAGTATAGTAGAACTAACTGAAATCCAGCCATTTGAGATGGGCAAGGTCAAAGCAGCCAGATTTGTTCTCTTTCTCATGAGTCTAGCTTAAGGATGCCAGTCTCCAGGTCAGGGCTGGAGATCTCCTGGAATTACAATTGCTCCCCAGACAACAGGGATGAGTTCCCTGTTGGAGGGTGGGCTTTATACAATAATAATATTTGATTTATACACCGCCCTTCAGGACAACTTAACGCCCACTCAGAGCGGTTTACAAAGTATGTCATTATTATCCCCACTACAAAACACCCTGTGAGGTGGGTGGGCTCTGAGAGAGCTCCAGAGAGCCATGACTAGCCCAAGGTCACCCAGCTGGCTTCAAGTGGAGGAGTGGGGAATCAAACCAGGCTCTCCATATTAGTCCTGCTGCTCTTAAGTGACTGACTCAAGGTCACCCAGCTGGCTTCAAGTGGAGGAGTGGGGAATCAAACCTGGCTCTCCATATTAGAGTCCTGCTGCTCTTAAATGATTGACCCAAGGTCACCCAGCTGGCTTCAAGCGGAGGAGTGGGGAATCAAACCTGGCTCTCCAGATTAGAGTCCCGCACTCTTAACCACTACACCAAACTGGCTCTCATTATGCCATTATACCCCACTGTGGTTCCTCTCCTCCCCAAACCCCACCCTCTCTAGGCTCCACCCCCAAATCTCCAAGTATTTCCCAAGTGTGAGTTGGCAACACTAGCCAGCTCCCTCATATAAAGGAAGAGTTGAGATCTAGGTTAAGTTTTTTTGCTAATGGAAGATACTTCCTGTGGTGGGATGCGCTTCTGTCAGTAGTCCATAGATCTCCCTGAATTGCTTCTCCTGGGGACAAGGGACTCTCTGGAATGACAGGAAGGGAAAATTGGGGATCTGCAGCAGGAAGAGGAAACTTCCAGGAATTACATCTCCCCTTCTGTTAGCAGAAAATTGAATCTGCAACAACAACAACCCTCAGAGGTAGGAAAGGTTGAATGAGAGAGGAAGTAATGGGCCCAAGTCACAGGTTTACACCTGAGTGTGGATATGAACTCAAGACACCCAGAGTTGGCCCTGTTCATTCACTATGTTTAAGTATGAGTAGAATTGCGAACCTTCAGGTGGGGCTTGGAAATCTCCTGGAATTTAAAAAGCAAGATCTGAGTCCAGCAACACCTCAAAGCCAATTAAGATTTCCCAAGATGACTAGAGAAATAGGACTTTTATCTCACTACGGATGCTAATGTTCAGTATGTCCCCTATTCTAATCCAGCTGATCACGTTTTACATTGTACCTTTACAACCTGACTCCTTTCTTTGCAACTTCCTTCTCACCTTCTCACTAGGATATAAGGGCTCAAGGAAATCCATTGCTACTTGTTTCTGAAGGAGAGAGCTTGACTCTCAAAAGCCTGGAAAATCTTGTGGGACTTAAAGGTGGACCTCGACTTGAATCCTGCTCTTCTACCGCAGGCAATCACAGCGACCCACCTGGAATTAGAATGGATCTGCAGACTACAGAGATCAGTTCCCTGAAGCTTTGGAGGGTGGACAATATGACATCACGCTCTTGCTGAAGTCCATCCCCTCCCCAAGCCCCGCCCTTAAGGAATTTCCCAAGTACGGTTTGGCAGCTCTTAAGTATGAGCTATCAATATGATTTGGCTGCAGAAGACTTCCTTTCTTTTTTTCTTTCTATTAGATGTTGAGTGCTGTTCAAGGTGATCTTACAAAGACTTTTGTTTATTATTCAATATATTTCTAAGACATTCTCTCCATACAGCATAGCTATAAATCCCTAGGTTAGATGGGGTAATGACCTGAGAGTCTTCTGTCCCTCCCCAGGAGTTTATTTCTAAGCTCACTCACCAAGATCTATTACATTTTAATCCCATCCTTCCTCCAAAGAGCTCAGGGCCCTACCCCTACCCTTTTATAGCCTCACAACAAGCCTGCAAGGTAGGTTAGGCTGAGAGGGCATGACTGGCCCAAGGTCACCAAGTGGCAGAGCAGAGATTTGAGCAGGTTTCACGGCTAGTTCCAGGTTTTGGAGGGTCCTGTACAGAGACTGCTGAGAATCCCCCCCCCCCACCCCGCCCTTCCTCGGTTCACCACCAGTTTCTTCCTCCCGAGCATTTTCTTTTCCCACTTGCTTGCAAGACTTTCCATTGCCTGTACAATGCTGGGAGGTGCATGTAGCTAGAAGTGTGTGTAGTGAAACACAGTAACAACAACAACATTTGATTTATATATCGCTTTTCAGGACAACTTAACGCCCACTCAGAGCGGTTAACAAAGTATGTTATTATTATCCCCACGCCAATCACCCTGTGAGGTGGGTGGGTCTGAGAGCTCTGGAAGAGCAGTGATTGACCCAAGGTCACCCAGCTGGCTTCAAGTGGAGGAGTGAGGAATCAAACCTGGCTCTCCAGATTAGAATCCTGCCACTCTTAACCACTACACCAACCACTGCACCAAACTACAAGCAGGCAGCAGGGCATACACGTTAGGTAGCAAGGGAGGCTTACAGCAAGGGATTCTAGGCAATGGCCTCACCAGAAGCCCTGGTAGCTCCCCCAAATCAACAAATGCTGACAACTGTCCTACCAGGTCTTTCTAGTCCAGAGGTCCCCTGCAGGCACCTTTGGAACTCTGACACTGGGTGGTGAGTGCAACCCAAAATGGCTGCCACTAGAGGCAGAGCCAGCCACAAAATGGCTGCCATGAGAGGTGGAACCAGCCACAACATGTCATGCATAACACTAATAGTCACCCTTCTCCATTTCAAACAGAAGTTCTGTTTCACAGGATGCCTTTTAAAATGAACAGATTGTTTTGAAACATTTTCTTGCATGTACACAGGTTACCTTCAGTCATGCAGTGAAGATCCTTGGGTGGTGGTGGCAGCTTTTGACGAAGCAGACCCAATCAGATCTCTTCTCTCTCGCCTGGGTTCAGTTTCAATTTGTTTGCTTTCAGCCAATTGACCGCAGCTGTCAAGCAATGACTCAGGACTTTGGCTGAATCACCAGGGGATTTGGATAATGAGATATAGAGCTGGGTGTCATCTGCATATTGATGGCATTCAGTTCCATCGCTATGAATTATTTGTTCTAAAGGCTTTACATAGAGGTTGAATAACACATGGGAGGGGGAGCGATTTCCAGGCTGAAGATAGCTTGTCTCCCACAGCCAGGGGTCATTTTGTAGAAAAAGAGCTGGAGGAACTCATTAGCATTACTCATTAGCATATGCCACACCCCTTGCCATCACTGGAAGTGTGTCATTAGCATAACTGATTTGCACATGCCACAACCCCTGACATCACCTGTCCTGGCTGCTTTGGACCCAAGCCTGTCCATTCAGGGCTGAAGTTGGGCCCCAAATGTTCAGGACTGGGCTGCTGCTGAGTGGGAGAGTGATCCACCACCTGTCAGAGGCCCAATTTGGGCTGTTTTGGCCCCAATCCAGGCTAAAACGGGCCCAAAATGGCCAAGAGTCAGGTGGGTGGGGCAACCTGACATGTGACCTCTTTGGGGAACTGCTGGAACTGTGTTCCTGTGTGTTCCCCCTTAAAATGAGCCCTGCCCTCAGCAATCCTTTTGAGTCTGATCCATGAGGAATTATTTATACCAGTCCAAGTCATATCCCTTGATACTTACTTCTGCCTCTAAACACCTTAACAGGATGGTGTGATCTATGCTGTCAAAGGCTGTAGGTAGATCCAAGAGGAGCAACGAAGAAGCATGGCCTTTGTCTACATTTAGACATAGATCATCTATTAAAGCCTTTAGAGCTATCTCCGTCCTGTAACTTGGCCTGAAACAAGACTGAAAAGAGTCCACAGTTATCCAAGAAGGCCTGGTCTGCTACAGCTCTCTCAATCACTTTCCCAGAAAGAGCAGATTAGGGACTGGATGATAATTGGTCACATCATTTCTGTCTAGGGATTTTCTTTTTAGTTGTGGGCGGATAACCACCTCTTCGAATGGTTGAAGAAAGGGACCTTGAGTTAATGATTGATTTATGATAGACATCACCCTGACCTGGATAGCCTGGGTGAGCCTGATCTCATTAGATCTCAGATGCTAAGCAGGGTCAGCCTTGGTTAGTAATTGGATGGGAGACCTCCAACGAAGACCAGAGTTGCAAAGGCAAGCAATGGCAAACCACCTCTGTCAGTCTCTTGCCATGAAAACCCCACCAGGGGTCACCATAAGGCAGCTATGACTTGAGGGCTTTCTCTACCACTCCATGATTGACATGAAGGGCTCATTTGTGTGGTCCTTGCATGATATTAACAGCCATGATGGGGAAAGTTCAGTGCAAAAGCAGTGACCTTCACAGACACCAAGAGCCTGTCAATATCCATCACTTAACTGGGCCAAAATAATTCTATAAGCAGACTGCAGGTATCTCAACATTGTCTGACTCCTAAATCTGAACCACCATTGCTTCAGAAACAGACAATTGGTTGTAATACCTTTCAAAAAAAATTTGCTTATAAAATAGCACGGATATGCTCTGATCTGGATGCTGGATGTAATTTAGGTGAGGTGGAAGAAATGCTTAATATACTGCTGCAAGTTAAATGCAGAGGAGTTAGCCGTGTTAGTCTGTAGTAGCAAAATCAAAAAGAGTCCAGTAGCACCTTTAAGACTAACCAACTTTATTGTAGCATAAGCTTTTGAAAATCACAGTTCTCTTCGTCAGATGCATGGAGGGCAAGAAGAAACTGGTCAGATATATAGGTGGAGATGGGAGGGAGGAGTAGATGCAAACAGTCGCTTCTGATACGGAGATCAGTTTGCTTCTGTCTCCATATCAGAAGCGACTGTTTGCTTTTTGCAATTCATCTATGTATACTTCTGAATTTTGGAAGCCCACCTTTTCAAGCTGAATGCCTTCATTTCAGCTTTACAAACTGAGTTGTGTGGATTGATCCAAATCAAACCTATCCTTTCTTTTCAGGCCATTTTCTCCTTCTTTGCACTAAATTTACGCCCTGTTAAATGATCTTTTTACATCACATAACATCTCCCCACCACTGCACCTTTTGAATTTGTTTTATTATTTGTATATTGATTTTAGTTTTTGTTTTTATCGATTTTAACTGTTCACCGCCCAGAGCCCCTGGGGATGGGTGGTATATAAATTGAATAAATAAATAAATAAATAAATAAATAAATAAATAAATAAATAAATAAATAAATAAATAAATAAATAAATAACAAATTGCTTCCAGTAAAGAAATCAGGAATGCCCGCAACAAAAATAGATGAAGCAACAAAACTCACAACGGCAACATACAAAAAGGGAACCCAAATGGACATATTCATAAAACATCTCTAAATTCAGCCCCCTGGATCCTGGCTGAGATGACTGAGTTCTGCAAAAATTAAATCATGAAAATGAAAGATAAAATAAAGGATAGTAAAGAAGCTGGAATCGGTAGCGGGAAAAGGGAGGGGGTGGAATTGGCTTTGTTCTGCTGCAGAATATTTACTACATGTCTCCCAGGAGGTTTGCTGCTAACATCCCAGAAGGAGAGGCAAACAAAAATTTTCAGCAAAGCTCTGAGTAAATAACACGAGAATGCAGTTATTATTGATTTAGTATAATATGCAGGGTGTGTGAAAGCTTTTTTGCAAAATAAACACACAAGGAGTCCTGACCCTGCAGCCTCTGCAGTGGATGCTGTAAAACAAACTGTGGCACAGATGCAAGAACTACTACGGGTAGAAAGAGCCTAGGGCACTGCTGCAACTGAAGAACCCACAAACCCGGACACCACATTGAATCTCACCGGCCGGCACAGCATTTCACCACTGCCTGTTCCCTGGCTCAGTATAGAGGTGGGCTGCACATATACTATGCTGTGCAGTAACTCAGAATTTCTCAAACTGGGGACTGGAGACCCATGTGGGTCTGTGAGGGTACTATGGGGGCGGTCTTTGAGTCCTGGATATGTAAAGATAAAACCTCCAGGTGCAGCTTGGAGATCTCCCAGAATTACAACTGATCTCCAAGATCGGAATCCAGTAACACCTTAAAGACCAACAAGATTGCCAGGGTATAAATTTTCAAAGCTTCCTGGAAATCTTGTTGATCTTTAAGGAGCGACTAGACTTGAATCGTGCATTTCTATTTATTTATTTATTTATTTATTGCATTTCTAACTTGTTGTTTCCTCAAGCGGGCTCAGAGTGGAGCACAACATTCTTAAACATAAAAGGGGAGCCGTATTCCAGATGACTGACCCTTTTATTTGGCACAGGCGTAGTTTGTGCGCCTGCGGGAAGGACTGCCCACCTCCCTTCCCTTCACCACCGTGAAGGGCTGGGAGGCATGCCAACCCTCCAGCCCCGGAGTCCACCCGCCTGCCAAGCCCAGAGTGGGGAGGGCAGGTGGCGGGATGGGCAGGCACACCTCTCAGCCCTTCTGTGCCTCCCTGCCTCCCCCCCCCGCCTAGATCTGGGTGCCTGGAAGGGGCCAATGTCAGGCCCGGCCTCCCCCCCTCCCCCTGCCCCAACTGGATAGCTGGGGATGGGCCAATGCCACGCCCAAGCACCTTGCTCTTTCTAGAGTCCGTTGAATTTTCCCCCCACAATGAGCTTTGTTGCTACTATGTAATATAGCACAACATATTAATTTAAAGCCAGATAAAACATTAGTAAAATCAAGACTGCAGTTTCTAAAAGGCAGTGGTACACACACTCAGGGCCAGTGCCAGAGTTTCTGGTGCCTGAGGCCGGGGCACCTTCAGGGCTGTTGCTGCTCCCATGTGCGTGCGCTTGCACGTGGATTGTGTGATAACGTCACTGCATGTGACATCATCACACAGCATGCTGCTGTGAGCTGGCCCTATTGGCACAGCAGGCAGCTGGGATGGCACGTGGGTGGCCTCTCAGCCCTTCTGCTCAGTTGCCCCGCACTGCCCCAGCTGCCTGCTGTGCCTGGCCCGCCACTGCGTGCAGGTGGCGGTGGCAGCAGCACAGGGCAACTGAGTGGAAGGGCTGGGAGGCTCAGGCTGCCCCATGCTGCTGCCGCTAGCACATGCTCCCGGCCAGGTGCAGCAGCTGCAGGCCAGACATGGCAGGTGGCCGGGGCGGCGCGTGAGTGGCTTCCTAGCCCCTCTGCTCAGCCGCCAGTGCTGCTGCCGCCAGCTCCGCAGCCTGCACCCCCGTCCCTGCACCCCCTCTGGCGCCTCAGCACTTGAGGCGGCTGCCGGATCCACTTCCATGGATGCGCCGCCCGGCCCTGTCCATACTTCATGACCCAACAGTAACAATCCATAGGAATGGGTGGCCAACTGCTAGATGTTAGCAGAACATGTGTGTGTGTGTGTGGGGGGGGGAGAGAGAGAGAGAGAGAGAGAGAGCCCCCTGCAGGAGGCTGGTTCTTCTACTGCAGCCTGTCATCTTCAGATGACAGAGATCAGTTCACCTGGAGAAAATTGCTGTTTTGGATCACGGACCCTATAGCGTTATATCCACTGAGGTATCTTTCCTCCCCAAACTTTACCTTCCTTAGACTTCTTAGGCCCCACCCCCAAGTCTCCAGGAATTTCCCAACCTGGAGTTGGCAACCTTAGATCTCATGCAGCTATTTCCTCCACAGAGCAATCGCCTAGCTTGCAGATCACCCCAAAGCACAAACCAGAAAAGACACTGATTGGTTTCTGGGATCCATTAGCTTAGCTCAGACTAGGAAATCTAATCAGCTGAGTGATATCAAGAAGGCAAATTCTGCAGTCCTGAAGGCTGTATCCACACGTCACTGGATGGTGTGTATTGTTGTGGTATAGCAGTCATTACTGGAATGGACTGAACTCTCCGGTTGCAAAGGATTGTACTTATATAAATAAAGCTTCCATGGGGCTCAGGCACTTTGAAAGGAGGCTGTCTGGTGCACTGTAGATGCCAGTGAAGACAGAAGGGAAGGCTTGAAGTCCACGGCAACTTTTAAATGAAAATGGAGGTCCCATAGGTTCCTAGAGTTTGAGCACTGCTGCACTGGCTAACAGTGAACTAGTGATACTGCTTACCAGAAAGAATGTCCTTATGTCCATTACTTACTATCTTGGTGGCAGAGAGTGCCCTCGAGCCCTAGCTGGCTTATGGCAACACCTGATGGGGTTTTCACAGCAAGAGACTAATAGGTGATTTGCCATGGCCTGCCTCTGCAACCCTGGTCTTCGTTGGAGGTCTCCCATCCAATTACTAACCAAGGCTGACCCTGCTTAGCTTCTGAGATCTGAGGCTTACTTGGGCTATCTAGGTCAGGGCTCTTTCTGTCTTACTTTTGTCTTATCTGGATTGTTGTTTTTATTTACTGTTTTTTCCTCTTATGTCTTCACTTCTAATGAGCTTGTTCATGTCCTGAGATCCTCCCACAGCCTTCTCCTGGTTAAGTCCTCCCTTTGAGCTATCAATCTAGGCCGAGCACTTCTTTGGTGGTAGCTACACCATTATAAACAACAACAACATTTAGAAGTGGAATCACTTATATGTTCTTTCGTTGTCCTTTCCATCAAGTCTATAGGGACAAGTTTATTTCCCCACTCTTAGACACACCAATTGCAGAGGCAAATAAGGCCTGCCTGGAGAAACTCCTAATTGATGAAAATCCAACTATCTCCAGGCAAATAGCCAAATTCTGTCTCTATTTGGTTAAATTCCATAATAAAAAGAATAGCCATACATAGTCTCCTGCTTTTTTAATGATTTTAACTATTTTAATTTCAGTGTTTTAAATATTAGAATTCCTGCGGTTCCCAGAGAACTATATACATTTTAAGATAAGATTTTAAATGCTAAATGTACTTTTTTATGTCCTTTACATTTTTACGCTGGATTCAATTATTTTATCGATTGATAAGGATGTATTGTCATTGTTATGGTCTCTGGCCACAAATAAATTCATTCAGTGTTCAATTCAACAACATTTGATTTATACACCGCCCATCAAGACAACTTAGCACCCACTCAGAGTGGTTTACAAAGTATATCATTATTATCCTTATAACAATCACCCTGTGAGGTGGGTGGGGCTGAGAGAGCTCTGAGAGAGCTGTGACTAACCCAAGGTCACCCAGTTGGCTTCAAGTGGAGGAGTAGGGAATCAAACCCTGTTCTCCAGATTAGAGTCTGCTGCTCTTAACCACTACACCAAACTGGGTTGCCAACACCAGCCTTGGAAGTTCCTGGAGATTGGGGGGGGGTAGAGCCTGGAGAGGGCAGGGTTTTAGGAAGGGAGAAGACTCAGTGGTATATAATGCCACAGAGTTCACCCTCCAAAGCAGTCATTTTCTCCAGGGGAATTGATTTCTGTCACCTGGAGATCAGTCATAATTCCAGATCTCCAGCCACCACCTGGAAGCTGGCAACCCTCTGCCATATAAATATGGAAATAGAACAATCATTGAGGATGTCGGATGATAATATATACTTGGGGAGCAATAGAGGGCTAAAGGTTAAGGATCATTGATTGACAGCACTGGACAGTGATAATTTCTGGCTATATATCATCCCCGTACGCGACATCTTTTCAAGGATATGTTCATTGTTTAAAACATGACTAGCTTTGCCCTCAATGAATATGATAAATGGCTGTGATGAAAATGCACTTTTGAACGGGCCAGTGTTTTCACTGCAGTGCGTTTCCCTCAATAAATAAATATGCGAATAGTTCTTCAGGCATTGACGGTATGAAAATTGTTTCTAAGTCTTTTTGTTTGCTACAAAATTTATGTTTTCTGTTTCCCACTTTTATTTTCCTCTGCTTCTCAGACAGTGAAAATTAAGATATATATGCTTAGTGCTGGCTCGCTCTCTTTTTCATGTTTTTGCAACTTTTGCAGCTTTGTTTGTACGCTACTAAGGTATTTGTAGGCACAGTATAATTATATATATATATATATATATATATATATATATATATATATACCACCTCTGAAAGTCTCTTGCCTTGAAAATCCTATAGAGCTGTGACTTGATGGCACTTACACACACACACACACATGCAATTTTATATGACAGCCAACTTTTGAATGCCACACGTGAGGTTCTTAAAGCAGTCGAGTACGTTTAAGTTGAACGAGCAAGTAAATATATTTCACACATTCCCCTAACTTTTCTTTTTTTCACGGCTTCAAAATTTCTGAAGCTTGTAGCTGTCTGATCCATATGCATCTTCTGCATTAGAGCTGGCCATTGTACTATTGTTGTGCTATAGCACTCATTCACAACTGGATTGCCTACTGCACATTGAGAATACAGTTGCAAATTAGTGCCATAGCGCATTGTCCAATGACGTGTGCCTTGCAGCCTCAGATGGCTAGCAGAGGCAGAAACTGAAGGCCACGCAAGGATGCCAGGTCTTGAGAAATCTCCACGAGGTTCTAAGAAGTCGAAATCAACTTGGGGCACCCTTTAAGTTTAGACATCTCTAAGAAACTGAAACCAAGTGCTTGGTCTGGTGGAAGTCTGAGTTCCAGTCCAGGAGTGTTTCGCATTGCTCTTCTTCCTAAGAAGTAGATTAGGTAGGCCCTACCTTGGACTTTGAACCAGTTTTAATATAGGGCACGGTGATACAGCCTTTGCTTTGTGTGCAGAAGGTCCCATGTTCAATCCCTGGTAGCTCCAACTAAAAGGATTAGGCCATAGGTAGTGTGAAAGCTTGTGACTCTCTTAGGCAGGGGTCATTTCGTAGAAAAAGAGCTGGAGGAACTCATTAGCACAACTCATTAGCATATGCCATGCCCCTTGACATCACCAGAAATGTGTCATTAGCATAACTGATTTGCATATGCCACACCCTCTGACATCTCCTATCCTGGCTGCTTTGGACCCAATCCTGGCCATTCAGGGCCGAAATTGGGCCCAAAATGGCAAAAAGGGGCTGAAAATGGCCAAAAAGGGGCCCAAGATGGTCAGGATCGGGCCGCTGCTGAGTGAGAGAGTGATTCACCACCCGTCAGAGGCCTGATCCGGGTTGTTTCGGCCCCAATCCAGGACGAAACGGGCCCAAAATGGCTGAGTCAGGTGGGCGGGGCCACCTGACATGTGACCTCTTTGGGGAACTGCCGGAACTGTGTTCCTGCGTGTTCCCCCTCGCAATGAGCCCTGCTCTTAGGTGATGTTGAATCCTGAGACACTGGAGGTGGACTTTCAATCCCAGGTCTGGAACATAAGAACATAAGCAAAGCCATGTTGGATCAGGCCAGTGGCCCATCCAGTCCAACATTCTGTCACACACAGTGGCTAGAAATCCAGTGCCATCTAAAGGACTGTCAGTGAGGCCAGGACACCAGAAGCCCTCCCACTGCCTTCCTTCCAGCACCAAGACAACAGAGCACCACCTCCCCACAAAGAGAATACCATCTATCTCCTGTGGCTAATAGCCACTAATGGACCTCTGCTCCATATATTTGTCCAGTCCCCTCTTGAAGCTGGCAATGCTTGTAGCTGCCACCACCTCCTGTGGCAACGAATTCCATGTGTTTATCACCCTTTGTGTAAAGTAGTATTTTCTTCTATCTGTTCTAACCCGACTGCTCAATAATTTCATAGAGTGCCCACGAGTTCTTGTATTGTGAGAAAGGGAGAAAAACACATCTTTCTCTACCTTCTCTAACCCGTGCATTATCTTGTAAACCTCTATCATGTCTCCCCTCAGTCGTCTTTTCTCCAGGCTAAAGAGCCCCAAGCGCCTCAATCTTTCCTCATAGGGAAAGTGTTCCAACCCTTTAATCATTTTAGTTGCCCTTCTCTGTACTTTTTCCAGTGCTATGATATCTTTTTTAAGGTGTGGCGACCAGAACTGTACACAGTACTCCAAATGAGGCCTCACCATCGATTTATACAGAGGCATTATGATACCGGCTGATTTGTTTTCAATCCCTTTCCTAATAACCCCTAGCATAGCATTAGCTTTTTTTATGGCAGTCGCACACTGTGCTGACGTTTTTAGTGAGTTATCTATCATGACTCCAAGATCTCTCTCTTGGTCAGTCTCCGCCAGTTCAGACCCCATCAACTTGTATTTATATTTTGGATTTTTGGTTCCAATGTGCATTACTTTGCACTTGGCTACATTGAACCTCATTTGCCACATGGATGCCCACTCTTCTAGCCTCGACAGATCCCTTTGGAGTGCCTCACAATCCTCTCTGGCTTTCACCACCCTGAACAATTTCGTGTCATCTGCAAATTTAGCCACTTCACTGCTTAATCCCAATTCCAAATCATTAATAAACAAGTTAAAAAGCATTGGACCCAATACCGACCCCTGTGGCACCCCACTGCTCACCACCCTCCACTGTGAGAAGTGCCCGTTTATACTCACTCTCTGTTTCCTATTAATTAGCCAGTTTTCGATCCACAAGAGGACTTGGCCCTTTATCCCATAGCTACTGAGCTTACTTAGGAGCCTTTGATGAGGAACTTTGTCAAAAGCTTTCTGGAAGTCAAGATAAACAATATCTATCGGGTCTCCCTTGTCCACTTGTTTGTTCACTCCCTCAAAGAACTCTAACAGATTGGTGAGACAAGATCTTCCCTTACAGAACCCATGCTGAGTTTTCCTCATCAGCTTTTGGTCATCAATGTGCCCACTAATTTTATTTTTGATAATAGTTTCCACCAACTTACCCGGTATTGACGTCAGGCTGACTGGCCTGTAATTTCCCGGATCTCCCCTGGAACCTTTTTTAAAGATGGGGACAACATTAGCTACCTTCCAGTCCTCAGGAACAGATGCAGAGTTTAATGACAGATTACATATTTTTGTGAGGAGATCTACAAGTTCACACTTGAGTTCTTTCAGAACTCTTGGATGTATGCCATCTGGGCCCGGTGATTTATCAGTTTTTAAATTATCTAGCAGTCGCATAACCTCCTCTCTCGTCACCTCAATGTGACTCAGGTCTTTCAAAACCCCTCCCAAAGTCAGTGCTTCCGGAGTGGGCATGCACTTCTTATCTTCCACAGTGAAGACAGAAGCAAAGAACGCATTCAGCTTCTCGGCCATTTCCCTATCACCCTTTAGTAATCCTTTTACGCCTTGGTCATCCAAGGGCCCCACTGCCTCCCTAGCTGGTTTCCTACTTCTAATATATTTAAAGAATTGTTTATTGTTTTTCTTTATGTTCTTTGCAATATGCTCCTCATATTCCCTTTTTGCCTGTCTGATCACAGACTTGCACTTTTTTTGCCACAGCTTATGCTCCTTTTTATCAACCTCACTCCGACTAGTTTTCCACTGCCTAAAAGAATCCTTTTTACCTTTTACAGCTTCTATTACATTGCTTGTTAACCATGCTGGCCTTTTCCTAAACCTATTTGTGCCTTTCCTAACCAGCGGTATATATTTAATTTGAGCTTCCAGGATTGTAGTTTTAAATAGTCTCCAAGATTCCCCAAGTGTTTTGACCTTTTTTACTTTCCCTTTCAGTTTCTTCTTCACGTACCCCCTCATCTCAGAAAAGTTACCCCTTTTGAAGTTAAACATGGCTGTGTTGGTCTTATTTGGCAATTTCCTATTTATACATATGTTGTACTCAATAACATTATGGTCACTGTTCCCAAGTGGTGCAATCACATTTACATCTCTCACCAGGTCTTCAGCATTACTGAGGACCAAATCCAGGATCACCTCTCCCCTAGTAGGTTCTGTAACCATCTGTTCCATAGCACAGTCATTGAGACAGTCTAGAAACTCACTTTCTCTCCCCCGATTCGAACACCCATTGGCCCAGTCAATGTGTGGGTAGTTAAAATCACCCATTACAACACAGTTTTTTTGTTTAGCAGCCATCTTTAATCCTGTCATCATTTTATAATCCTCCTCTATTTTCTGATCTGGAGGGCGATAACAAACTCCCACAGTTAAGTTTCCATTTGGGCCCGTAATTTCAACCCATAGCATTTCCAGAAGCGAATCTAATTCAGTTACCTTCTCAATCTTACTGGAATGTATACCTTCTCTGACATATAGAGCCACCCCACCACCAACCCTTCCCTCCCTATCCTTCCGATATAATTTATATCCAGGAATCACCGTGTCCCACTGATTTTCCTCATCCCACCAAGTTTCTGATATGCCCACAATGTCTATGGATTCGCCTAACACTAAACATTCCAGCTCCCCAATTTTACCTCGGGCACTTCTAGCATTTGTATATAAACACCTGTAACTTCCCCGGCACACTTTGCCTCGAGACGTAGTTAGGTCATCTGCACTGTTTGTCTCCATCTCAGTTGACAACTCTAATCTATCTCCCTGTAGAAGTGTTATACCTAGCCCTTCATCTCTCTGAGATGAACCATCCTGAACCAGAGACACTTTATCTCTTGTCGGCTTCCCCCTAGCATTTAGTTTAAAAACTGCTCTGCCACCTTTTTGATTTTAAGTGCCAGCAGCCGGGTTCCTTCTCGGGACAAGTGGAGACCGTCTCTCTTGTACAGCTCCCGCTTGTCCCAAAAAGAATCCCAGTGCCTAACAAACTTGAACCCTTCCTCCCTACACCATCGTCTCATCCACGCATTGAGACTCCTGATCTGCGTTTGTCTCTCTGGCCCTGCGCGTGGAACAGGTAGCACTTCTGAGAAGGCTACCTTGGAGGTCCTGGCCTTGAGTCTCCTGCCTAACAGCCTAAATTTTTGTTCCAAGACCTCACGACTGCATTTCCCAACATCGTTGGTTCCAACATGGACCACGACCGCTGACTCTTCCCCAGCACTATCTACCAGCCTATCTATAACACGCGTAATGTCTGCTACCTTCGCACCAGGCAGGCAAGTCACCATACGGTCAGAATGCGGTTGTGCCACCCAGCTATCTACTTGTCTAAGGATCGAATCACCAACTACCAAGAGCCTCCCTCCCGCCCCACCCAGGGATGGTTCCTTGATGCGAAGGGAAACCTGCTCACCAACTGAAGAAGAGGTCCCTTCTGAGGGCATGTTCCCCTTATCCTCAGTACGGTGCCCTGATTCCACAAGATCCTCATTCTCCTTGACAACAAGAACGCTGCCATTTTTAGAGTGGGACACATCTATCCTGTCCCTGAGAATCTTGTCCTCGTGCCTATCTAACTGTCTCCGCTTCTCCAGGTCAGCCACCTTGGCCTCAAGGGTACGTACTCGTTCCCTGAGAACCAGGAGCTCCTTGCAGCGAGCACACATCCAGGACTTCTGACCAGAAGGCAGATAGTCATACATGTGACACTCAGTGCAATACACTGGAAAGCCCCCAACCCCCTGCTGGCATTCTGACTTCATTAATCTGTTTTAGGAATAACACACTAAGAGGAAAGAAAACGGCTATGATCCCCCGGCTAAGAGCCACAGGCCAAGAGCCCTTTAGCTCTCGCCCTTCGGCTCGCGCCAAAGGCTCGCGCCCCTGCCCAGCAGTTGCCTTTTCAATGCAAAAGGTCACTTCCTGCTAAGCACAGGAGGTGAGCACAAAAGGGGGTGTGTGGCTTGTACTGCAGCAACCCCCAGCAGCCTTACAAACACACTCACCCTCAAACACAATCAAGCCCAAACACACTCAGCCTCAAAACTACACTCAAATCAACACAAAACTACACACAAAAAGCCCCAAAGCTAGAGAGGACCACCCTTAGCTTCTCAGCTTAACCCACCACAGCCAAGAAAGGCAAAAAGCCCTTACCTCCTCTAGCAGCTGCAGACCATGTGCTCTTGAGCCCAGGTGACTCTGCTCTGCCAGCCCAGGTGACTCTGCTCTGCACATGGAGGATCTGTTGAACTTTCTTTCCCACATTCTAGCTCTTTGAGAGAACCGGGTAAATGATATTCTTGCAAGAAGAGCTAAAGATTATTGATGAAAGAGGTGATAGGGGTCTCATTATGAGAGCAGGCGGAGTGATGAAGAGGAACGCTCAGTCGATCCAAGCCTTTCCGTCATTCTCTAATTAATTGACTATGTCCGGTCAAATGCCAAAGATCTTCAAACGCTATGTGAAAGGTGGGCCATCTTCTTCCTGAAGCTCATTTGCAAAAGGAAAAAGCATGTGTGCATATTCTTACACACAGCACACATTCACACAAACACTGATATTACTGTTACTGTTACTGTTACTGTTACTGTTACTGTTACTGTTACTGTTACTGTTACTGTTACTGTTACTGTTATCATTATCGTTATCGTTATCGTTATTTATTACATTTCGAACCCAACCTTCCCACAAGCAGGCTCAGGGCGAGGTACAGCAGTTATAAAAATATAATACAAATATTAAAACAATTCATAACAGATAGGATGCAGTGAAAAGGAGGAGAAATATACTCTTCCCTGAGCTTTTTGGAGAAAGGAGAGTTGAAAAAATATGGTTGATAATGCCATTAATATACCAGTTGTTCTGCATACTAACATAAGCAAAAAAGTACAGATTGCTGTCCTAAAGAGCTTTCAGTCTAAACTTTTGGTTATTGGGGGAGACAATAGAGGGAGGGGAAGAATGGGGGAGAGCCACCATAAATATGGAGTTTCATCTACTCAGGTTGCTGTTCAGGTGAGGATGAGGGGTTAAGCGAAAGGCATTATGGGAAAGGTGGGTTTTATGGATGACAGTGGAAACAGAGGAGCTGTGAGTACATCGGAATGAATGTTTTTGAACCATCCGATGCTCCTCGGCTTTATTGTTTCTTCTTCATTTTCTGTGTGTACTTAATGTGCATAATACACACATCTGCTAACCGGGCGGAAGGAAAAGGTACTAGACTAATTATGTCTGATGGATGCTCCGGTACACATGACAAATCCCATATCCCTGCAAACAAAGCTGCCCACACAAGGTACGAAGATGTTCCCTATGACAAATGGCTGTTTCCTAATGATCAAAACATGTCCTTAAAAATCAATACAAAGGCTGGATAATCAACACTGTTAGCTCCTGTGTAACGATTGCGCTGATCTTTAATCCTTCACGCAGCTGAGCATGAAGGTCAAGGGTTGCCTGTGCCAAAGTCCTGAATTCTTATTCACAATCAAAAGGGGAAATATTTCACACTGTCTCAGATTCTTTATTGGAGCGATGCTCTGATGCATTTGTCAAGGCAACAGTGTTGTTTGAAGTTCTGAGGTCTTTTCAGGTAGATCAAAACACTATTAACAGGAAACCGAGCCTCACTGTCTGTGAGTATAAAATATAAACACCTACTGACTTCTTTGAGGAGCTGAGTAAACCAAAGGTGAATCTTATACCCTGGAAATCTTATAGGGCTTTAAGGTACTACTGGACTTGAATTTTGCTTTTCTGTTGCAGATGAACATGGCTGCCTACCTAAAATTTTAGACTTTGATTACAGGATTATAGGAAACTCCAACCCAACTCACATTTAAGGTGTGGCTACACTCACCATCAAAATGGTGTGTGTTGTGATAGCACAGTGTCCATATTAATAAAATGCTAAGGTATTGCTATGAATACTACAACTTGGAATAAGCATTTTACCACAGGGAAGCTGATACCCAAAAAACAACTCCATCTCTTACTAACATGGGTTTAGGGGTACTCTTTAGAAACTGGGCAGGAATTAATCTTCTTTTCCTCAGAAGATAAAAACCCTTCTTTTTTTGCCTTGTAAGGGAGTCTCAGTCCACTACCCAATCACTCTTGCCAAAACACACTTCCAGTTCTCTCGTGTCTGTGTAAAATGGGTTTCAGCTTACGTGACACTTATGCTTTGAATTCTTAAATAGAATTCTTCCTCCGTTAAGACACAAGATTCCTCTTCCCTCATATCAAGGGGATCCTGTCTGACCTTCCATGTCAGACGCACTCATACACTCTGAACAATCCTGTCAGAAACCAACTGACTCGCTTCAGACTGGTTCTAAACTGACCAATCAGAGAGGAGGGACCAGCCTGTCACTCAAGCTCTCCATTCCAGGCAGTAGTTAACTCTTTCCCTCCTAGCTCCCTGATTTTGCTGCACTTAGGAAACCTGCTTTTAAGTGCAGTCCATCACGCATGGGTTTAGGGATACCCGAGGGATAGTAGAACCACACCCCCTGAGGGATAAGTGCAGCCCAGTTTCATGGACTAAGACATAAAAACCATGGGGCCATGGAGGAATTCATTGCTCTGGAAGCATGGCTTGGGGCTCCCCCCACCTCCCATGCACAGAGGGAAAAGCACTGAGGCTTGAGAACAAATGGATTCCCCTGGTTTCACTCCTCCCATCAAACTTAATGGGCCTGGCAATTATGCTTTCTGTTTGGTATAGTTAGTCAAATCACTTTTAAGTCACTTCAACAGGGTGGGCTCTCATGAAAACCCTCAAATACACCAGTAGATCTCTGCAATGGATAAGAACCAGAGCTCCTTGCAATGTATATCAATGTACACGATATTGCTCTGATTTATTTTGTACATCAAAGCTATAAAAGGACAATGAATTGCTAGCAGCTTATAGAGTCCGTTCCCTTAGAACCCGTTCAGGATTAGAGATGGGCATGAACCTGAATACGAACAAAAAAAACCCATGAACCAGCCTGGTTC
The DNA here is from genome assembly GCF_028583425.1 of Eublepharis macularius. NCBI lineage: Eukaryota > Metazoa > Chordata > Lepidosauria > Squamata > Eublepharidae > Eublepharis > Eublepharis macularius. Next base: position 164,771,216 of record NC_072794.1, on the reverse strand, counting down.
ATGGTTCGCGAACCAGTGGTTCGCGGAAGCTCGTTTCCATGAACTTCCACAAAAAGGGGCTACTGGTTCGTTTGGTTCATATTAAAGGGCAGTTTAAATGGCCATTTCCCCGGGGAAATGGCCATGTAAACTTTTCCTGCTGCCTGCAAGTGGCAGGGCCCTTTAAACGCTCAAATCCCACAAACCCCAGTCCTAGGTATCTGGACTTCTTTCAACACTGTTACCTAACAATCACCCACCTCTTGCTTTACACTGCATACGCAAAGACCCAAACTTTCAATCCTAGCCCAAATTAGTACATACTGCTCAATCTAAATGAAGACATGTACTAAGTGTCCATATTAATGAGCTTTATTTACATATTGTGTAGGTGCCTTATAGGAGAAAGGTAGCACCAAAATAGGTGCTGTTCGCTCGTTCTCTGTGCCACATGTGTTTTTTGTGCACCTTTTTTGGGGTACTTTTGATGTACACCTACAGTGCCCTCTGCACTTTGCATACCCTTACACCAGGCACCTCTTTGGCCTGTGATCATTGTTGATTGCTGTTGAACGTGATCCCTCACAACTACTTTTTGGAGTTCCATCTGGAAATTTTCCTGTTTGGATCCTTCACTCTTCAGGTCAGGTAGTACGCTGTCTAATCACACCTACACTTACACATACATGAGCATGTTTAGGAACAGCTAGAAACATCTGATCAGTCAGGAAATCTGCAGCATTCGGTTCGTTATGGCTGTGTATGATTTGTAACCATGTATGATATGGAGGGTGGTGGTGGAGAGTACCCTCAAGTCAGAGTTGACTGATGGCAACCCCTGGTGGGGTTTTCATGGCAAGAGACTAACAGGTGGTTTGCCGTTGCCTGCTTCTACAACCCTGGACTTCATTGGAGGTCTCCCATCCAAGTGCTAACCAAAGCTAGCCCTGCTTAGCTTCTGAGATCTGATAAGATCAGGCTCTCCTGGGCTGTCCAGGTCAGGGCATGATATGGAGGGTGTAGAAGTGAATAACCCTTTGTTTTGTTAGGTGTTCTTTGTTGTATTCTTTGTAGTTTGTGCCCTTTGTAGAGATTCCGTTGTTTGCCTAGTAGTAAAAGCCTATATGGTAAATATAAAATTTATATTTATTTAATATAAAATTTTATTTATTTATAAAATAAATAAAAATAGACCATATAATTAAAATACAGCATTTAAATATAAGAAGAATAAAAAGCTGACTAAACCTAAGTGCAGATGATAGTACAGAGTCTCCCCTAAAACTTATCTGAGACTGATTTTGCATTTCAGTGAAATTATTATTGCCAAAAATTTCACCACCGAGACTGTTATTGCAGGAACAATGTCTGCTAATAAATAAGAAATCGTCCCCAGCTCCAGTGGAAGATGGTATTTGATAAAATGGGAAGTATCCAGTAGGATTTAAGAGCAGTCCATGGAAGGCAAAGCAATAACAAGTGGGCTGGAATATGATTGATTTGATTTCAAACATTTTGGAATGGCCTTTCATGGATGAATTAGCATGACACCGGACTGGGAATATATTCTTCCCTTGCCCCCAGTCCCAGATACTTGAATATTTCAAAAACTTCGCCAAACTGGGAATATATTCCTCCCCTGTCCCCAATCCCAGAGATCTGAATATTTCAAAATCTTCTCTTTGAAAGAGAAAGTGGAGATTCGTGCTTTTAAAAGAGTCTAGCCACATGCCTTGACCTCTAAGAGAACCCTGTATTGAAACGGATGTCCAAATGAAGTGTGGGTGAGGGGCTGATGGGAAATTCTGCAAGGGGCTGGTGATGCGGAAGAGAACTGGCAGTGCATTTTGGTGCGGGGGGAGGTCGCTTTGAGGTAGTGGAATGATGATAAAATATGTTCCTTCAACAACCCTGGTGCTATTGCCCTCTAACGAAGATGGGGAGGGGAGAAAAGGAGATTAAACCCTTCTTTGCCACAGAATGCCTACCCATGATGGATGTGTCTCGGAGGGGGGGGATACCATTTTTTAATCAAAATTATTTATAGGGTTAACCCAAAGCCAACCCTTGCGTGCCAGATTTATTGAGAGGCAGTGATGATTTGAGTGCATGGTGGAAGTTGATGGAATATAACTACCGAGGGTGCAAAAATGGCTGTTGTCATTTTGTGTTTAAGACTGTGAGCTTCGGGTTGGAAATTGCCTGCCTGCCTCTTGGTTGAGCTGCGGATTCAGAAAATGCCTCGAGCTCGCCATGGTGCAGTCTTTGTCTGAAATATGTCCTCTCTACTGTTCTATTTTGCGGTATGATACAAAGTCCTCATGGCTGGCATGAGGGAAATGCATGCTGGGAATTTCAGGCTTATTCTGATCCTGACTGTGTTTTTTATTTGTTTGTTTATTTATTTAACCAAATCATCAACCAAAAGGGAGACTGCAATAAAGAAATCAGAAGATTGAGATTTGGAAAAGCAGCTGTGAAGGAGCTAGAAAAGATCCTTAAAGATTAAGTTGTCTCTCCAGGAACCATGATCAGATTAATCCAAACTATGGTATTCCCCATTACTATGTATGGATGTGAAAGTTGGATGGTGAAGAAAGCTGAAAGGAAGAAAATGGATTCATTTGAAATGTGGTGCTGGAGGAGAGTTTTCAAGATATCATGGACAGCCAAAAAGACAAATAAGTGAGTTCTAGATCAAATCAAGCCTGAATTCTCCCTAGAAGCTACAATGACAAAACTAAGGCTATCGTACTTTGGTCACATCATGAGAAGACAAGATTCTCTGGAAAAGTCAATCATGCTAGGAAAAAAGGAAGACCTAAAACAAGATGGCTGGACTCAATCAAAGAAGCCACGTCCTCCAGTTTGCAGGATCGGAGAAAGTCTGTTAATGATAGGACGTTTTGGAGGTCTTCCTTCATGGGGTCACCATAGATGGGAGGCACATAACATACTCACACACTTATTGATTTATTGGATTTATATCCTGCCCTCCCCACAAGCGGGCTCAGGGTGGGTCACAACATCATATTAACAGCAATTATAACAATATATAAATAGCATACAATATTATAAAATATAACTTGGTGGTGAGTGCTCTCAATTCACAGCTGACTTACGGTACACCTAGTGGAGCTCTCATGGCAAGAGACTAACAGAGGTGGTTTGCCATTACCTGCCTTTGCAACCCTGGTCTTTCTTGGAGGTCTCCCATCTAATTATTAACCAAGACCGCCCCTGCTTAGCTTCTGAGATTTGATGAGATCAGACTCACCTGGGCTATCCCAGTCAGGGGATAAGGTATAACTTAAAACCATATAAAACAGTAAAACAGAGTCCAACAAGGACCTCCAAGATGTGGCAGTGTGGTAACTTAACAACAACAACGACAACATTTGATTTATATACTGCCCTTCAGGACAATTTAATGCCCGCTCAGAGTGGTTTACAAAACATGTTATTATTATCCCCACAACAAACACCCTGTGAGGTGGGTGGGGCTGAGAGAGCTCCGAGAGAGCTGTGACTGACCCAAGGTCACCCAGCTGGCTTCAAGTGGAGGAGTGGAGATTCAAACCTGGCTCTCCAGATTAGAGTCCTGCTGCTCTTAAGTGACTGACTCAAGGTCACCCAGCTGGCTTCAAGTGGAGGAGTGGGGAATCAGACCTGGCTCTCCAGATTAGAGTCCTGCCACTCTTAACCACTACACCAAACCGCGCTCTTAACCATTACACCAAACTAGTGATATGTAACTTCAGTACATATCACCGTGGGTAGTCACATGGGAAGGGACTGCAGCCTCTACCCTTGTACCTCCCGCAATTTTCTGTAGCTGGAACATGAGTAGACCCAGTGTTAGTGTTGGACTAGGAACCGGGAGACCCAGGTTCAAATCCCTGCTCTGGGTGGCCCTGAGCCAGTCACACACCTTCCACCTAACCTACCTCCCAGGGTTGTTGTTGCCAGGAGAAAATGAAGGAGAAAAGAATGATGTGAGCAGCTTTGGGTCCTCACTGGAGAAAACTTCCAGAACACGTTATGAAAAAATCCTTGTGGCAGCTGCGTGGGCTTTGTGAATGGGAGCGAAACTGGGAATCTGGGACTGGATCCCCTGGCATGCCATTTGGGTTAAAAATACAGGCTTGGAGGGAGCCCGATATAGATAGTGCTGCAGTGCTGGGACTTCCCCCCCCCCTGCCAAAGTCTTCTCTCCCATGCTGTTTCCCTGATAGAAATGGTGCCAGCCCCAGGCTACTTTTAGCCTGATTAAAGGGGGGGAAAGATATTGGTATGTATTCAGTGAACCGTGAGGAGTACAAAGTTCATAGAATGGGCTTCCCCTCTCCTGCTGGAGCCACCGAGCTCTCTCAGTTCATGTTCCCAGGGTCAGAGACTCCATGGTGATGGCAAAGCACAGGCCTGCAGTGGGTGGGAAGAACAGGAGAAAATCTTCTTTTGCTAACAGCAGAGTGTTTGGCTGGTGGAAATGGACTCTAGGAGACAAATGGGAGCTGTCTTTGTCCCCTAAAGGGGAAAAAACACCCTAGGAGGGAGGCAGCGGGGGCATTTCAATCAGGGAAACAATTTGCGGCAACGGGAATTTAATTCTCACACTTTGCCAATGACCCCCACTCCAGTACCCTGTTCCTCTTTGCTCTGCTTTCCTAGGTAGTTCACAGCTTCCGTTCAGGATGTCAACGCGGTCAAGAGAAATGATGAACGCTCCCCTAGTTAGCGCCCGTGTAACTTCTTAATGGATCTTGCGTTCCCGACTTGAATACGCTGCTGAGCCAGGAGTTTCTTCTGGAACGGATCGATCAGTTAATAGATAATTCCCTCCGTTTCCATACAGTTCATGCCAAGAGCTCCCCCCTCCCCGTCGCCCCGCTCAAGAATGAACTTCTGAATTCTGGCCAGTTTAACCACACATTATTTCCCTTATCACTTGCTCCAGAATACCCCCTTCCCCCAATCTTTCCAGCGTAACCACAAATCAGCAAATCTTCATCTCAGCATGACGGCCTCCCTTGCAGCTGGAAACCTGCCATGTCAGCTGCAAGATCTCAGCCCTTACGTCCTTATCCAAGGGCTCCATTGGTTCTGGCATTCTTGGAGCCCTAAGTTCTGGAGTTCTTAGATGTCAGTACCTAAGGAAAAAGAAGGAAAGGAGTGTTGGTGTTTCAGGGTGGTACCTATTGCCCCAAGGCACTTCCAGGAGCTATAATCTCCAGAGCTTCCTTTATTCCAAGGGCCTTAGGGCAGCCAGAGCTACAGGAAGACTCCATTTTGTATCAAACTCGTGTATCATGAGCACACTCATGCTGATGCAGCAAGATCCCCAGAATAAATGATTGGAAGAGGAGGACTCAGCGCTATCCCTAGGGTTGCCAGCTCCAAGTTGGGAAATTCCTGGAGATCTAGGGAGTGAAACCTGGAGAAACCTGGAGAAAGTGCTTAGAATGTTGGACCAGGACTCGAGAGACCCAGGTTTGAATCCCCACACTGCCATGGAAGCTTGCTGTACATTCTCAAACCTACCTCACAGCTGTACATTCTCAAACCTACCTCACAGGGTTGTTGAGATGATGAAATGGAGGCGAGGGGAAGGATGTAAGCCTGTTTTGGTCACCATTGGGGGAAAGGCGGCGTATAAATGAAGTCAATAAATAAACTCAAGTACCCTGAACTTAGATTTCCTGCACAGACAGGAAAAGGTTCCAATGTATGGTTTAAAAGGGACTCTCTTGTCTCCAGAATTCTTAGGGGTTTCCCTCAACCCTTTTCCCACCACAGACAACAGAGGCTCTGCTGACTCCTAAGGACAGGCAGAGCATGACCTAGTTTCTTCCATCTGGCTTTATTCTCCGTGTCCTTTCCCCCTCCATCCTCCCTCTTCCCATAATTTGATTTCCCCACCTCTGCTATGATCTCAGCCAACAGGCCCCCTCACTGTACAACATCACCCTTATACTTTCTTTCCAGCCTTTTCTGCTCCCCAAGTGGTCTGCTATCCCTCTCCATTGTAATACTCTGGGGTTGTCCCCCCCCTCTCTTCCTGCCTCTCTCTCTCCCTTCCTACCTAAGGCTCTTCTTCCCCCCTTTCTCCCTTGCTATCATTGGGGACATACACACACCATCTCCCTTTCCTTGCATTTACCCTTCTGGATTACTTGCGAGTGACGCACATCTGGGATTTTAAAGTAAAGTGACTGCTAGGCATTTGAAATCAAGCATTGCCTCTGCGTTTTTTCAGGATCTCCACTAGTACGTTGCTGTTGTTTTTTTTTTAAAAACGGGTCGCTTTACAATTGCCTTTAAAGATTCTTTCATTCTGTTTGCTTAGAAGCGTCTCTCTCCTTTATTCTTATTTTAGACTCTTTGTTACGTCAACAAAGTTAAACCTAGTTAAGCATCTTTCTGTCTAGCTCTCTCTGTCTTTCGGGGAGGTGTATTAAATCTAGCCTAAGACTAGATCTCTGCAGCCAGGATCTGGGATCTGCTTGACATAGATCTTGGCATAGGGCTCTCTTGGTAATACCCCTTCTCCTTGTCCCACCACTGCAGATATGCATATTTGCCTATTAGAATTTAAAGCATTCCTGGGAGGGATTTTCAATCAAGGAACAGCTGGGGGGGGGGGCGGAATGTAAATTACCCCCTTTTTCAGCTCCCAAGGGATGTTAAGGGATTCTAGTAACAGGACTCCCGTGTAATGCATCCTCCAGCCTGTAATCTTGTGAACCAGCAGCACTCATTTTGAGGGGGAATGGGCAGGAATGCAGTTCTGGTAGTCTGGTAGTTCTGGAGGTCACATGTCAAGTGGGCCCGCCCACCTGATTTTCAGCCATTTGGGGCCCGTTTTGGCCTGGATTGGGCCCAAAATGGCCAGGATCAGGCCCCAAACAGCCAGGTTTGGTCCCAAAACGGCCAGGATCAGGCCTCTGATGGGTAGTGGATCACTCTCCTGCTCAGCAGCGGCCCAATTCTGATCATTTTGGCCCCCTTTCGGCCATTTTCAGCCCCCTTTTGCCATTTTGGGCCCAATTGCGGCCCTGAATGGCCAGGATTGGGTCCAAAACAGCCAGGATAGGTGATGTCAGGGGGTGTGGCCTATGCAAATAAGTTATGCTAATGAGTTCCTGCAGCTCTTTTTCTAGGAAATGACCCCTGTGAACCAGTCAGAGACTGAAGTGAACTGCAAGGTTGTGTTGGTATCAGAAAAGTGTTTCAAATCTCAATTTGGGGGTCCGTCTCACAATTATCCCATTCAAAATACAGCATTTGACAATGTCTTTGCCACCGGATGTTTCCCCATCAGCCTTTTTCTGCATCCTCTGGCCAAATGTACTCTACCAGACACCTAATCTCTTCCTACAAAGAAGCAAAAATATTCCTCCTTAATCTCCCTCCGGCCTGAATTGCCGCGAGCTTTCACCGGAGGATGCCACATGCCAGCATCTGCCGCTCACGGCACTCTCGATAACCCCAAAGGCGCCTCTGGTTCCATCAACTACCTGTTCCCTAGGTAACCAGCTCTGAGGCGCTGAACCCAACTTTGCCGAGGTGGATGGAGTTAAAAGAAAACCTGCCGAGCATTCAGTCATTCCCTCCCTCTCCAGACCATTAGAGGGGCTGAATATACACACAGCGCGCTCTGCAATATCACACATATTAGTGGGAAACAATGTGGTGTGTATAATAGGGAGACCTTCACCTACCATGTACGTGCGCCTTCCTAGCAAGCAGGAGGAAAAGCTTTATTTCTTGTGAATTAGATCATTATCCCCTCAAACCTTTTTTTCTATCCCCCAAAAAGACTTTGGTTGTTTAGAGACAGTGTGAAATTTCTTTACGCAAAGTCAGCCTTAATCCGGTCTGTGCCTATCGAGGGATTAGAAAACACACTAGTCCCAAGGGATCGTGTCTTGCCACTTGCGGTAGAGTGGCATCCGTAAAATCAATTCACAGACCTGTATTGGGGAAGGGACACGAAAGCTAAGTGGGCTGGAGGCAGATGTGACTTCCCCTCCGCCTCTCTTCAAGATGCTTCAACAGAGGCATTCCTTTTCTTTTGAGACATGCTCGGTTCTTCTGTCCTGCTAACATCTCTGGCAAAGAGACTTTGTTTGAGGTGGGGTTGCAGCATCTTTGTTGCATGCAGAAGGCCCCAGGTTCAACGCACGGTATCTCCTCTCATAGGATCTAGGATGTCAGGTGCTGGGAAAGACCTTTCACTACCAAAGGGCTAATTCACAGGTTACAAAGTTCTTGCCTCCCCCCTATGTCATCCACTGGCCCTGTCAATCAGACATGTTCTGTTTCATGCTCAGATCTTAACTTCCAGGCTGTCAGACTATGGATGACAGGATATGGCAGGTAGATCCCTGGATCATTTCAGCAAGACACCGGTCCTTGGTTAAATTACTTTTATTCAGGAAATCAGTCTTTCCCCATATACACAGGTCCATAGGAGTACATGAAATAAAATGCATATGAGCATGGCAACTTCTCTTTGAAAGGAATAAGGTTGAAGACACTTTACAAGGCAATATACCCAAACAACCCCCTCCCTCCTAAACCACAAGTTCAAAGGCAGTCTGGGAAACATTTTCGGAGTTCACACACTAGGCAGACAAGATACTGAGAAATGCAACATTTCAGACACCCAAGGTCAGTCTAAAAAATATCAACGGGAGAGATGGTCCACAGCTTTGCCAGCTGCCGGGCTATGCTGGTTTTCAAAAGCTAAGGAACATACTCATCAGTTACAACATGAGATCAGTTACAATACAGGACCATAAACCTCAGACTTAACATTGGCATGGATGAATGGGTACAGTCAAACATGACACAGGCACTCAGGAGCCCAGTTCAGAGCAGGATTGCAGCATGTGAAGGGAGGAAGCTAAAACCTTCCCTTGCATGCCATTTCTCCCAACCCGAAACATGTTTGGGAAGCTATCATGTTGTTTAAACTTCCTTATATCGATGGGCTACCTGAATGCTTCCCCACTTCTATGTGCCCTGGAGGGGGTGGGGACATGCACCTCTCTCCTCATGCGTTGTGGCCCCAAACTGGATGAAGCTCTCAGGGAGCTGGGAATCTGCAGCGCAAAATGCCTAGAGGGGCACATATGTGTTGGACATGTGGGGGACTTTGTAATGGGCGAATTAACCGTCCAGGGACCTTGCAAGTCAACTGGTGAGATAAATGAACCCATTTTAATGCTTAATGACTAATCGGTGTTCTCTCTTTCTTTCTCTGGGTTATTTATATGATGCCTTTACAGGACAGAAGAAAGGAAATATTTCTTTACTCGATGAATAAATAAATTGTGGAATTCATTGCCAGTGGATGCAGTAATGGCTGCAAACACAGATGGCTTTAAAGGGAGATTAAATTGATGGGGATGGACAGTGGCATGGTATAGCCCAATCTCCTTGGATCTCAGAAACTAAACAGGGATGGTACATGGATGGGGGACCCTCAAGGAAGACTCTGCAGAGGAAGGCAATGCCAAACCACCTCTGCTTCTCACTTGCTTGAAATCCCTTGCTTGGGTCACTATAAGTTGGTTGTGACTCGATGGCACATACATATGTAGATGACCATCTATGGTTACTATCCATGGTGACCAAAGGGAAGCTTTATATTGAGAGGCAATACATGTCTGACACTTAGTGCTAGGAGATAACATCAGTGGAGGACCTTGGTTTCTATACTTATTTGTTGCCCTCTCCTGGACAACTAGTTAGCTGCTGTGTGAAACAGGATGATGGACTAAATAGTCCCCTGATCTGATCCAGCAAGGGTCTTCTTATGTTATGTTCATATGCTTGTTTTGTGGTGGTGGAGAGTGCTGTCAAGTCATAGCTGATTTATGGTGACCCCTGGTGGGGTTTCCGTGGCAAAAGTCTAACAGAGGTGGTTTGCATTGCCTGCCTCTGCAATCCTCGTTTTCACGGAAGGTCTCCCATCCAATTACTAACCAAGGCTGACACTGCTTAGCTTCCAAGATCTGGCGAGATCGGGCTTGTCTTAGCTACCCATGTCAGGCCTTGATAGATAATGGTGGTGGTGGAGAGTGCTGTCAAGTCATAGCTGACTTATTGCGACCGGCTCTTGGTGTCTGAGAGGGCCATTGCTTTTGCACTGAACCATTCCCATATTGGCTGCTAATATCACATAAGGACCACAGAAACGAGCCCTCCATGTCTATCATGGAGTGGTGGAGAGCACCATCAAGTCATAGCTGACTTATGGCGACCCCTGGCAGGGTTTCCATTTTGAACCATTTTGACCCAGTTAAGTGGATGGATGTCGACAAGTGTCTGTGAAGGTCACTGCTTTTGCACTGAACCTTTACCATCTTAGCTGCTTATCTCACATAAGGACCACATAAATGAGCCCATCATGTTTATCGTGGAGTGGTGGAGAGTACCCTCCAGCCATACCTGACTTGTGGCGACCCCTGACAGGGTTTCCATTGCAAGACACTAACAGAGGTGGTTTGCCATTGCCTGCTTCTGTAACCCTTGTCTTCCTTGTAGATCTCCCATCCAATTACTAACCAAGGCTGACCCTGCTTAGCTTCCGAGATTTGATGAGATCAAGCTTGCCTGGGCTATTCAGTTCCGGGTACGCTTGTTTTAGAGGCATTAAAAAAACCCCTGGCGTGAAATGTGTATCCCCTAGTGCTAGGATAGCTTCATTCTTGCCTGCTCTGCTTCTCCTCCAGCAAGAATCCCCATGGCCCAATGATGTCTTTAGATTTACAAAGCAAGGACGCATACTAAAATCATTTCACTTCTAAGCCATAATGACTAATCAGTGCTCTATCTTTCCTTTCATTGGATTATTTATGCGATGCCTTTACAGCTCAGCAAGATGCCCGGGGAAGCACAAGACAACACAAACTTAATTATAAGATTTTAAAAATTGTGAACTTGAGAACAATTTGCAGCCATTAAAAACCGCAATTTAAAACCAGGGATAGAATTTAATTTTAAAAGGCTTTCTGGACTTAAAAAGGTTTTTTTGACAGTCTGAAGAAGGCCTGTAAAACGAGAGGACCAGCTGTAGCTTGTGGGACAGCTGTGAATCTTTGTCAAATGTACCCCCAAAATTCTGCCACAGGAGTTCCTTTGACAGCTTCAGAGTACAGACAGGGCCTGGTCAAGCCATTTGGCCACTCCAAGGGGGCTACCACTGATGGTGCCCTGACCAAGATGTAAGGCAACAGAAGCAGCACACAAATAATGGGGGGCGGGAACCTACCTGTGCTTCTGGAGCCTGAGTGGCAGTAGCAAGGAAGAAAGGAGGCACCTCTTGTCATTGTTGCCACTGCACAGGGGTCTCTGGATGCTCTCACTCCTGGGTTGCCAGATCCAGGTTGAGAAATTCCTGGAGATTTGGTGGGTGGATCCTGAAGAGGGTGGGGTTTGGGAGGAGACGTGCCTGCAAGTTATAACACCATAATGTCCTCCCTCCAAAGCAGCCATTTTCTCCGGGGGAACCAGTCTCTGAAGTCTGGAGCTCAGTTGTAATTCTGGGAGCTCTCCAGACACTACCTGGAGGCTGGCCACGCTCGGCCTGCTGCCACCCCATCCTCAAGTCCAGAACAAGGTAAAGCAGAATGATTTGTGTTTTAAAAATGCTGCATTTAAAAAATCCTTCCTTGTCCCCAGAAAGGGACCTCACTATCTTTAGAAAGCACCAACAATCAGGGCCGTTTCCACATGGCTTACCTTGTTCTGGAAAACAGCAAAATCTCATGCAAAATTGCACAAGAAGAGGCTGTTATCATGTGAAATCGCACGAGAAGACATGATAACAGCGTCTTCTCACGAAATTTCGAGCGAGATTTCGCTGTTTTCTGGAACAAGGTAAGCCATGTGGAAACGGCCCAGGACAGCTCCACCGCCTCCCAAATGGCCACGTCCCTCTTCAGTTACTGCTGGAAGGAGAAGAAGTTCGGAAGAGCAGGCACCAGGAGAAGCCAGGCTAAGAGGTGGAGGGATTGTAAACTGACAGCCTTCGCAGCAGTGGAATCGGCTGCCTAGGGATGTGGTGGGTCCCCCCACTTTAGCAGTCTTCAAGGAGCAGCTGGAAGAATACTTGTTGGGGGTGTTCCTGCACTGGGCAAGGGGTTGGACTAGATGGTCTGTAAGACCCCTTCCAACTCTAGGATTCTATGAGTCTATGACTTCTAGCCTGGTTGCTTCCATAATACTATTGTCCAGGGCTTTTTGGGGTGGGGGAAAGAGGTGGTGGAACTCAGTGGTGGAACTCAGGACCGCACAGTGACATCACTTTGGGTCAGCTGGAACAAGGGGGGAGTTTTTAAAAGTTTAAATCAATGGTCACATGGCAGGTGGCCCTGTCCCCTGATCTCCAAACAGAGGGGAGTTTAGATTGCCCTCCACGGCGCGGACGGCAATCTAAACTCCCCTCTGCCTGGAGATCAGGGGGCGGGGCCACTGGCCATGTGATCATTTTCAAGAGGTGCCGGAACTCTGTTCCACCACATTCCAGCTGAAAAAAATCCCTGCTATTGTCAGCCCCGGCTTGGGAAACTCCTGAAAATTTGGGGGGTGGAGCCTAGGGAGGGCAGGGGACTCAGCAGGGTACAGCAACACAGAGTCCACTCTCCAAATAAGCCATTTTTCACGAGCAAGTGTCCTCTATCATTTCAAGATCAGTTATGATGCCAGGAGATCTCTGGGCCTCACCTGGAGGTTGGCATCCCCATCCCATGCCCTCCTTCTCCAGTGCCTGGGTATACTTGGAGAGGGTCTCTATTACCTTCAGAAAGCTCCTCCCCCATCTCAATAGGGTCTGAGACCAACTTTCTGAAGTTCTCCAGTTAGGGCGCAAGGCTGTCTAGCCAGCCGATGAAGGGAGCTTGACTCTCCAAGGCTTATACTCTGGAGCTCTTGTGGGTCTTTAAGGTGCTACTGGACTCAAATTTTGCTCTTCTACTGCTAACCACTTGAACCTAACCAAAGACAGGATCTCCCATTTTTTAGTTAGGTAAGCTAGAATTAGACGGATATTAATCTTGTTCTAGCTGTCATCTCAGAAGAACTGACAATTGAATAGTCTGTCTTGAAAAGCCTTTAGCTTTGTTATGGGCTGGCCACAGAATTTTAGGTGATTCACCAGGATGGAGCCCCAAAGCCTCTTTGGAAAGCTGGCTCTGGACAAGATGAAACAGAAATTTCAGGAGAGCGGGCTTCTGTATAAATACAGGCAATCCCCCACCCCTCACCTACTCATGAGAATGTTTGTAAAGTCCTGTCAGGTCACAACTGACTTATGGGAACCCCAGCAAGGGGCTTTCAAGGCAAGTGAGAAGCAGAGGAGGTTTGCCATTGCCTTCCTCGGCAGAGTCTTCCTTGGTGGCCGCCCATCCAAGTACCGAGCATGCTTAGTTTCCGAGATCTGATGAGATCAGGCTATACCATGCCGCCTTCCCTCTGTACACATGAGAATAAGGGATTCTTTATATTGAAGAAGATGCTCTTTGCTTATGGGGTTTATGTCCTCCTCATCTAGGAAATATTACCCAACTTGGCTTCCATTTATCGTTTAATATCTTGCAATGCTGTTATGGTAGCAGTCCTAATAACTCCGAGAGGCTTGATCTTATCTGAGCTCAGAAATTAAGCTGGGTCAGTACTTGAGAGACCAAGGAAAACCAGAGTGGCCCTGCAGAAGAAGGCAATGGCAAACCACCTTTGCTCACCTCTTGCCTTGGAAACTCCATGCTGTGGGACTTGGTGGGATTGCCACAAGTCCGTTGCGACTTGATGGCACACTTTATCCCTTTCATATTGATGTGATGCCTATCAACTTTTCCATCTTCTCTTAGACTTTTAAGGGACCCATGCATTCTCTCTTCCCCCTCCCTCTTGTTTTCTAACATCCACCCTAGTGAAAAGACATTTGATCAGTTACTGTTTTTTACATTTGCAGTTGACGGTTGCCATTCTGCCTACCCTATTCCCAGCAACACCCAGCACTTCCAAATGTCATCAAGATTTCCAAACACAGGAGGCAGAAAGGAGGCCTTCAGATCAAGGGAGCAATCCTAAACAGAGTTACTTCTTTCTGTGATGGGGTGGAGAGTGCCCTCAAATCCTAGCTGACTTATGGCGACCCCTAGTGGGGTTTTCACAGCAGGAGACTAACAGAGATGGTTTGCCATTGCTTGTTTCTGCAACTCTGGACTTTGTTGGAGGTCTCCCATCCAATTACTAACCAAGGCCGATCCTGCTTAGCTTCTGAGATCTGACAAGATCAGGCTCACCTGGGCCGTTTCCAGACGGCCCCCCGCCTCGCGAAACGTCGCGCGTCGTCGCGCGTCGTTGCGCAGAAAACGCGAAATATCGCGTTTTCTCGCGCGAGAAAACGCGATATTTCGCGTTTTCTGCACAACGACGCGCGACGACGCGCGACGTTTCGCGAGGCGGGGGGCCGTCTGGAAACGGCCCTGGGCTATCCAGGTCAAGGCTCTAAGGTGAGTTTTCCCCTTCTCAGTTTGAATGGATTTAGGAGGAAATGACTCTGCTTAGAATGGCACCTGAAACATTCCTCCCTCTCACTCGTACCTGCCGGATAACAACTGCCATGCAATGAGTTCCAGAGATTACAGTTAGACTGACTTCCAAGAAACACTGTTGAGATAAGAGTTATTCATTCATATGGCTCTTTGGGAAAGGGAGAATCAACTTTCGATGCACAGAATGGGAAGAAATGACTGGTTTGTTTAGAACGCAGTGGCTTGGATTTGGGGATTTTCAGCATTTAAACGATTTGGGCTCCAGCTGTGAGATGGATATTGGCGTTTCAGCTTTGATGGATGTTTCCTGAGCTGCTTACATCTGAGGAGCTGAGAATATTTGCTGGCTCTGCTTCTGGGCAGGATGACGCTGATCTCAGAAGGCTACTGTCGGGCGGTAGCTTTGCCTTGCTGTTGCAGATCACGGTGTTAAAAGGGCTGCGAGACGTTGCAAGAAGTTCTCAGGCTCCAGTTTTATGGTTTGTGGGCCCCAGTTTGGATTCTTTCTCTCTGTGTAGGAGATTCCCTATGATCTCAGAAAACTCATATGTCAAAAATGAAATTGCAAAAATAAAATGTGTTTTAAGGGAATATTTGTACCTGTCAAGAGTAGTTTCCCTTGAAAAAGCAACAAAGGGGTTTGCAACAAATACTTAGCATAGGCCCATTTCCTTGCTGGTAACAACAGTAATGCAGCGAAGGAACAACAGTCTATAAGAATGCTGGACGGAATATGTCAGAAGCTCACAATGGTGTGTACGCATATTGTTTTTATCCTTTTATTGGACATGCAGATTTCTGAAACAGTCTCAAGACCCTACCCCCTTTGAGGGGTAGATACCAACCTTTTTGTTACATTACTCTGTGGTGGTGGAGAGTGCCCTCAAGTCATAGCTGACTTATGGTGACCCCTGGTGGGGTTTTCATGGCAAGAGACTAACAGAGGTGGTTTGCCGTTGCCTGCCTCTGCAACCCTGGTCTTCGTTGGAGGTTTCCCATCCAATTACTAACCAAGGTTGACCCTGCTTAGCTTCTGAGATCTGATGTGATCAGGCTCACCCAGGTCAGGCCACATTACTCTGTAAATATATCAACTGTTGTTTATTATGGGGGGCTGTGGCTCAGTGGAAGAGTACCTGCTCAGCATGCCAAAGGTCCCCGGTTCAATCCCCGACAAAGGACCAGGTGGAAAAGTGATGTGAAAGACCTTGGAGAGTCATTGCTCATCTGAGTGGACTATAACAACCACAACATTTAATTTATATACCGTCCTTCAGGACAACTTAACATCGACTCAGAGTGGTTTACAAAGTACGTCATTATTATCCCCACAACAATCACCATGTGAGGTGGGTGGAGCTGAGAGAGCTCTGGAAGAGCTGTGACTGACCCAAGGTCACCCAGTTGGCTTCAAGCGGAGGAGTGGGGAATCAAACCTGGCTCTCCAGATTAGAGTCCTGCCGCTCTTAACCACTACACCAAACCGGCTCTTGATGGACCAAGAGCCTGACCCAGCTTCATGTCATTGTCATTAACAGGAATAGTGATAGCTGAGTGCAAATAATGCAGTGAAGTTATGTTGTGCTGATTAAAGAGGCAAAAGGTTTTTTTGAGGAAATACATTCTTGAGAGTAAAGAGGAGAGAGAGATTCCTTGCTATCTGACTACATACTGCAGAGAGAGAGAAGAAGTGTGGCAGGAGAGAGAAGAAGCAGGATATTGCCCTGTTTAGCCCAATAGGAGACAAGACAAGGAAATGACCCCCAGGAATCAAGAGAGATGCTGCTCTCACTGTCCTAACCAAGGGATCCTTGCTGCCCCCTGCATGGTAGGCTCTTCTTCCTTCTTGCTGCTGCAGTACACCAGACATTGCTATTTCCAACAAATAGAACAGTTGACTGACTGGCCATTTTAGGCATTTAAAACCAAAAACTCGCCCACCAAGGTGCCCTCTTATCCAGCAAGCAGACTTTGAAAACTATTTTTTAAGGCAAACCCTTACAAGAACGGTGGCTGTTTCTCTCCTTCATGAAGGAATGTTTCTGACCAGCCTGCATTGTCTTAGAACAGAATTTTATTCTGGCATAAACTTCCACAGACTAGAGTCCAGTTCTTTCGATACGGTGAGTGAATCCTAAGTAAAATGAATACAGAGTGAGGGTTTACTATTCACACTTGAAAGAAATGGGATCCACTCTACAAAGCTTGTGCTGGAGTAAAAGTTGGTTAGTCTTTAAGGTCTTTTGCCCAAACGTGGATAGCACTGGATGGCCGAGGCAGGCAATCTCAGTCAAGTTTATTACAATACAAGACCAGCTCTGGAAAGTCAGCAATAATGGAAATAAGGATAACAATGAAGTAAAAATAAAATTAAAAAATGAAATAAAAATAGAGAGGGCACATGCAGTGAGACAAGCACAGAGCAGTGAGCGCAGATTGTGTGTGTGTGTGTGTGTGTGTGTGTGGAGGGGGAGAGATAATACCTTCCGCCAATAAAGAAATAAAACTATTGAGGCTCAGTCAGCTGCTTATGTGTCCCACATGCCCAAAGGCAAAATTTAAAGGTGGCCAAAGGAGGCTCCTCCACACACAAGCAACAGGGAAAAAAGGGGCGAATGATCGCAGTGGGAGGAACAGTTGTCCACAAACAATTACCAAAATAAACACTATATTCAGAACAATAGTAGTCAAGCTGCATCCAATGAAACAATAATAGCCAGGTTATATCCAATAATTGGTCAACATGCATATAGGAAAAACATTCAAACCAAGTTCATACGCAAGCATTACGTGCAGGCAAGCTGCTCAAAAAAGCTGCGTTATTTGCAGTCCAACGGGTGAAGTCCACCTATTGTCTGGTCTCTCCACTCAGTCGAAGTTGATGAATCCACAGGGTGCACGATAGTAAGATATCTTTCTGACTGTCTAGTCCAAATGTTACAGCAGGGGAAAGAAGATTCCCGAGTGTGAACTCCACCGCCGTCCACCGGTGGAGTTCACACTCCAGATTCTTCTTTCCCCTGCTGTAACATTATGCACCCTGTGGAACTTTACCTCATTCTACATTGGGTTTGTGGATTCATCATCTTCGACTGATTGGAGACCAGACAATTGGTGGACTTCACCTGTTGGACTGCAAATAACGCAGCTTTTTTTGAGCGGCTCACCTGCACGTAATGCTTGTGTATGAACTTGATTTGAATGTTTTTCCTATACGCATGTTGACCAATTATTGGATATAACCTGACTATTATTGTTTCATTGGATGCAGCTTGATTACTATTGTTCTGAATATAGTGTTTATTTTGGTAATTGTTTGTGGACAACTGTTCCTCCCACTGTGATCATTCGCCCCTTTTTTCCCTGTCTCCTCCAAAGGCAACATTTAGCAATACTGGCAGGCAATCGCATAGCAAATGCGTACCATCTTTAAAAATCTCTTGGGTGGCCATAAGTCAGCTGCAACTTGCCAGCACTTTACAAACAACTGGAGTCCTGTTTAATTTTACCCCTTAAAACAGGAATGTCAGAGCCGCTTTGTGTTCACTGTCTGTCTATAGTTGTATGTGCATTCATAAATAAACATAGCCACATGCATATTAATCAGTTTATCAATTATTTCATTAAAACTCAGTCTGCTAAGGTTCATTTGATCAGGAAACGAGAATATAAGTGTGAGGCTGTTGTGGCACAAATGTAGAGACAGTTTCTGTCTGTGTTGGTCACAGTAGAAGAACAAGAATTGGGTCCAGCAGCACCTTGAAGGCCAACTAGATATCTAGGGTATGAGCTTTCGAGAGTCAGAGCTCCCTTCTTCAGATCCATTTAGAAGTGGAACTATGTAGGATTTGTAGAAAAGAGCCAGCCGCACCTACAAGACTAACGTTTGTGGTAGGGTAGTGAGCTTTCCTGAGTCGCAATTCCCTTCTTCAGATGTAAGTCCATCTGTCTTTATATCTTGGAGAGTGAGATATAAAGACAGACGGACTCACATTCTAGCTGTATCTAAAGAAGTGAGCTGTGATTCACGAAAGCTCATACCCCGACTACATGTTTTGTTCGCCTTATAGGTGCGACTGGACGCTTGCTCTTTTCTCCAGCTACAGACAGACCCGCACGGCTGCCCATCTTGATCTATGTAGGATTGGATCCAGGCAGAGGGTGGGAGGGGTTTTTTAAAACAATGGTGGAAGGTATAATCATACTGGAATTAGCTTGCTAGAACTGGGGTATGGCTAACGGTAGCACCCCACTCCTATTGCAAAATTAATTCTTAGCTCTTCTGGTGTGTGCGTGTGTGTCTGTGTGTGTGAGAGAGAGAAAGAGAGAGAGATTTTGTGTAGGATATTCTCTTCTTCCTCCTCCCTCTCCCAAGAAGAGGAGGAGGAAGAGATCCCCTTGAAGGAAAATACTCCACTCCAGTCCTCACCCTCTCCCAATGGCCCACTTTGGAGCGCCTTCCGTTAGCTGCTGCCGTCCCTTCCACACAGAGGCAACGAGGAGGATCGGCGGGGCGAAAGCGAGAGATCCCAGCGGCTCCCCCTGACTGAAGCAGGCGGAGAGGGGGAGAGAGAAAGAGCGCCGGGCGCCGCCGGAACGCCACCGGCCGTCCTCCCCGTTGAGAAAGCCGCACGCCCTCTTCGCACGACTCGCCTGCGAGCCCGGGGAGCGCGGAGCGAGGCGACCGAGAGACGGCGGCTTCCCAGCCACGGGAGCCCCGGCCATCCCGCGGAATCGCAGGCGGGCAACTGCGGAGGAGACCGCCCCGGCGAGCTCTCCGGGCAGGGCGCGGAGGGGAGACAGACCACCATGACTCCGGAGCAGGCGAGGGCTGAGCGGGGGGCGAAGCGGGAGGACCTGGCCCGCTGACCGGGGCAGAGAGCGGAGGATGGCCGCGCTGCGCCGCGGGCGCTCCGCGATGGGCTTTCTCGTGAGTCAAGAGCAGCTGCTGTTCCTGCTCTGCGCAAACTTCATCCCTGGTAAGTTTCACAGCCGGGCGTGTCAATTTCCCTTTCCCACCCACGCGCCAGCCCCGCACTTTCTCTCTCTGCAGCCGTCGCATTTTCTCCCTAAAACCATGGCCCTTTCTTACTCCATGAGCCTCACAAAAGGCTCCCTGGAAAAACCTAGCTACAGTGTTTTTTTATCCCACACGGTCCTTTTTATCATCGCAATGCCCCCTTTAAATTGGCAAGGCTGGAGAGAAAGAAGGGGCAGCCGGTAGGCGAACTGGCAGCGGGAGGACTCGAACTTGCCGTTCCTTGAGCCTAGCCTGAGGGCTGGACGCTGAATCTCCGGTCTCTCTCTTCCGCAGGAGCTGTAGTAGTTACTCAGCAGTAAAGACAAGGTAGCCTGCTCATAGTAAGAGGTTCTCTTACTGCAAAACAGGTCGGAGGAGAAAGTGTCCTGTCCCTTTTGTATAGGCTTAACGCGTGGAAATGGGCAATGAAGTTTTTCAAGGCATGGAGGTGAATAAGATCTCCTGGTAAATAACTTCCCGCTAAACCTCTATTAAAGGGACAGGACTTTTTTCTCCAGGTGGTTGGCAACCCTACATCCAAGGAGCTCTGGGTAGTGTATTCTCGAGTTTTCCTTAACTTTATCCTCACAGGAGGCACCTTAAAATAAACAAGAGCCCTGGCGCCCCTTTTAACTACTAACAAGATTGTATTCCAACATAACCTTCCTATTTGAAACTATCTCTGCTAGACTAGAGTTTATCCTTGCTAGTCTTTGAGGCGGCACTGAAACTGTTTGTTTTTTCTGCACCACCCTAGCATGGACTCCTGTGGAATTTAGTGGAAGAGAAAGCGATCTCTTCCAAAATCACCTAAAAGGTGTCATGGCTGAGCAAAGACCTGAAACTAGATCATCCCATCCATCACGCTGCATTCTCTGTGCCACAATGGCTCTCCAAATGTATTCATTATATGCACTTTCACAACAACCCTGTGGGGTAGGCTAGGCAGAAACCTAATGATTTGCTTGAGGGCATTTGACAAAGATCAAATGATATAATGATGCAGGAGTTTCATTATATATATTTTGCCCCTATAAGAGAGCCAGTTTGGTGTAGTGGTTAAGAGCGCAGGACACTGATCTGGAGAGCCGGGTTTGATTCCCCACTCCACCACTTGAAGCCAGCAGAGTGACCTTGGGTCAGTCACAGCTTCTTGGAGCTCTCTCAGCCCCACCCACCTCACAGGGAGTTTTGTTGTGGGGATAATAATGACATACTTTGTAAACCACTCTGAGTGGGCATTAAGTTGTCCTGAAGGGCAGTACATAAATCAAATGTTGTTATAATTATTTTATTATAATGCAGCGTTGGGGAGGGAATGAATTGGAGCTATCGTACTGGGGAAGATTTTTTAAAAAAACTTCTTTCCATGTTGCTTCCTCAGTTAGGCCATTTCCACACGTCCCCCCCTCCTGAAAAATGGTGCAAAACTTATGGAATGGTGCACCTTCATAGCGCAATTTTCCATCATGAATTCACTTCGTGGCGCATTTTCTGACATCGTCGCACCACAAAGCAAAGTCATGTCGGGAAATCGCGCCATGAAGGCACATCGTTCTGTAAATTTTGCGCCATTTTTCGGGAGGGGGAGAAGACGTGTGGAAATGATCTTAGAAATTTTCAGTTGGGGAAACGGCATGGGGAAATGGCACTTTCCCCAGCACCATACCCCCTCCCCCAGCTGTTTTTAGAGACCAACTTCCATGTCCCAACAGAGTTACAAGCGCGGGATTTCAGGGCCATGTGGAGTTTGCCACGAGCTTCACAGCTGTGCAGTGACTTTAACAAGTTTCTTCAGGGCCCCAGTCTGCCCACTATACCCCAGTGCTACATTCCAGCAGTTTGCTTTTGCTTAGTTCAATTTCAGCTCCACACCAACATAAAAGCAAAGTCAGATTTGGAGGTTGCCTGCCTGCCTGCCCGCCCGCCCGCCTGCCTACCTTCTCCTGACTGCTTTGCTGCTCTGCTCTCATCCTGTATTAATGTTCTAGAAATGTGGGAAGAATCTTCTTATCCTCCAGCCCTCTGATCCTCATCTAGGGAGCATTACAAAGTGTCTACTTTTTTAAGGACGTGACCATTTTTTTTTTAGCAAAGAGTGCAGTAGCACCTTTAATCAACTTTATTGTAGTGTAAGTTTTCAAGAGCCACAGCTCTCTTCGTCATGCATCTGACAAAGAGAGCTGTGGCTCTCAAAAGCTTACACTACAATAAAGTTGGTTAGTCCTAAAGGTGCTACTGGACTCTTTGCTATTTTGCTGCTGTAGGCTAACATGGCTAACTCCTCTGGATCTATGACTATTTTTTTTGTCACCCTATGCATACACAAAGTTGTCAGGGAAGACTGTTTCCTCTAGTGCCCCAAGCATGTGCAGAGTACTCTGTCATCTTTGCTACTGAATGACCAGAACCAGCTATTGCATTATTGGAATAGGCTGTTGTATGTAAAGCTTTCTAGCTAGGAGGGAGGCAGTGGTCAGTGTCTGTGCCATCATCCCTTATAGAGACCTGGAGTAGTGTATGGGCTGCGTGTGATCTGTCAGCTGGAATGCCTAACTCCTCCATGAACTCACTAGGTGGCCTTAAGCAAGCCCACAGTTCAGCTTCAACCCTTTCCTTCCCATCTGCAACATGGGGGAAATAATATTGGCCTACCATTCAGGGATGTTGTGAAGATTTCTCTGAATATTAGAAATCCTTCAGAAGTACATCGGAATGGATGCTAGATAAAAATGCCAAATTCATGACTGTATCGATTAACATTAAATGCATGTTTGGCTTTACTGTGCCAGTGGCAGGTCGTATTTTCAGAAGTTTAAGTGTTGGAATGCTGAAAGCTGGCTCAGTTTGAAATACTTGCTCTCTATTCTGATTGCCAAGGCTTCTCTCATTCTTATCTATTCTCTAAGCTTCTCATCTTTCTCTCTCCCCCCCACCCCTCCCTCTGTAATGGTATATTAAAGTGTTCCTGTAGCTGAACTTCTGGCTGCTAACATCTCCTCCACTAATGCTGTGTGTGTGTACGTGTTAAATATAATCCAAAACAGCCAAAGCTGATGTGCCGGCTGCAGCGTAAGAGCCCTCCTGATAACTGTCTGTGATCCTTTGTTTCCCCTGGAGTAGTTGTCCTGCCCTTAATCTGATTGCTTCTCTAGTGTAAAATCATAGCTTGGTGAATTTACAAGCTTTCTTGCCTTTGCATGCAGGCTGTAGACAGTTGAGCCTTTTCCTTGGTGCAAGGCAGTCAGGTTATATTTATTTTTTCCCCACCAACTAAACCAAGAAACTCTCTGACCTGGATGGCCCAGGTGAGCCTGATCTCGTCAGATCTCAGAAGCTAAGCAGGGTCAGCCTTGGTTAATAATTGGGTGGGGGGCCTCCAACGAAGATCAGGGTTGCAGAGGCAGGCAATGGCAAACCACCTCTGATAGTCTCTTACCATGAAAATCCCGCCAGGGGTTGCCATAAGTCAGCAATGACTTGAGGACACCACACACACACAGACCAAGAAACACCCTGGAGAGTTTCCTTAATGTGCCTGCTACTTCCAAACTTTTCAAGTCTTCCCTAAAACGGCAAGGTCTGCTTCATTGTCACTCCAAAGTTGATGCTCTGCCGGGTAGGAATCCATAAAGGAGCGAATGGATGAGCGCCCTTTCCAAAGAATTCTGCCAGTACTAATAGATTATCTTAAAATACTCACTCTTATCTGGTATAGTGAGCAAATGCTTGACTGCATTGTTGCAGTAAACTTTTGTTTTGCAAATGCTTTTGTTTTGCGAACTTTTGCTTGCTAATGCTTTACTGCATTTGAAAAATGCTTCCTCGGGTTTTTTCTGTGCATGCCCACAAAGTTCTATAAAGTTCTTTAACTAGCAGCACAATCTTAAGCAAACTGATGCCCTTCTAAGCCCATGGAAGTCAATGGGTTTAGAAGGGTGTAACTCTGTTTAGAATTGCATTATATGACCCTCATTTTACAGGTAGAGGACTGAGATGAAGGAACAGAGTTATCTGGAAGATCGAATCATGGCAAGATTTATGATTCAGATCTCATATTGCCGGATCCTAAGTGTATTTACTCAGGAAGAAGAAAAAAAAGACATACTTTGCTAAAGGATTCCTGCCTACTTAGCCAGTAAAGATCGTATGCACTATTATTAAAAACCCTCAGCCATGCCGAGGCAGAAAGATATCTCCTCTGGTCTCAGACCTCCGTTTTCCTCAAGCCATTTATTTACTCGGGTAATTATACCCCTCTTTTCTTCCTAACGGGGACCCAAGGCAGCTTATATCTTCTGTTCTTATCCTCTTAAGGACCCTCTGAGGAAGGTTAAATAATAGTAACCACGGTCAGGGCTTATTTTCAGCAGGAACGCAGTGGAACGGAGTTCCGGAACCTCTTGAAAAAGGTCGCATGGCTAGTGGCCCCGCCCCCTGATCTCCAGACAGAGGGGAGTTTAGATTGCCCTCCACACTGCTGAGCAGCGCGGACGGCAATCTAAACTCCCCTCTGTATGGAGATCAGGGGCGGGGCCACCAGCCATGTGACCGTTTTCAAGGAGGGCAACCCACTGAGTTCCACCATCTCTTTTCCCAGAAAAAAAGCCCAGACTGCAGTTATATACTGCTCTTCTAGACAGATTACTGTCCCACTCAGAGCGGCGAACAAAGTCAATGTAAGAGCGACTAGCCCGAAGTTATCCAGGAAGCTTCAACGGCTGATTAGAGATTTGAACCTGAGTTTTCCCGATCTCATCCCAGCACTTTAAATACTATACTAGGCCGGCTGATCTTTGTTCTCCCTCTATCAGAATCTCTCTACGCAAGACATCTTACACAGAGACCCTCAAGTGAAAGATCTTACGCTTGTTCTCCCATTGTGGATACACATGCTCTGCTAGGGAGGCGGACAGTGCAATCCTAAACAGAGTTCCTTCTGTCTAAACCCATTGATTTCAGTGGGTCTAGACTGGAGTAATTTTGCTTAGGATTGCCCTGATAGTACCCTTGAATATAAGACCATACAAAATGTAAGTCACTTGATTATTGCTCTGTAAGATGTCTTGTGTAGAGCGACTCTCAATCTATCACTCTTTAGCCCACCCTTCCTCCCAGACACTCACAGCACTGTATATAGTTCTCCCTTCTCCATTAAGTTATCACAACAACCCTGTAAGGTTGGCTAATCTGAGCGAGCAAGAGTAGTCCAAGGTCCCAATGAGTGGTCCCAAGTGGCAGAATTCCCTGACGTTCATATTCAAGTGGTATTTTCCTCCCGATGTTCCTTTTCTTGACATGTTTCTGTAAGAAATATATTTTTTTTAAAACCAACCTATACTTTCATAAAAACCACGATGGTGCTAATAGCGTTTAGGACTGCATCCTCTTTAGGCCTGATTCAAGTGTCTCCTGGCCCAGCGTTTTTAAGATTGTCAAACATGCACACCCCTGGACATGCATTTAATGAACTAACGCAGGCACAAAATGGCAGATGCCTATCTTGTAATCTGCCATCTCTCAAAAAATTTCCCCAACTGGATTCTCAGAATCCACCTTTCTCCTAAAAATTGACCCCAAGGAAGAGTTGAAGTTAGGAAAGTGGCAACAGTTCTAGATCCAAACCCCATGTTGGCTCCTCTGTGTACTGTCTGCATGATTAGATCTCAGAGATACTTTTGTCTTTTTTTTTTGAAATTTTTTTTATTGGGTTAGGATCAATTATTTTCACATTACAATCAATTCTCCCATTTCCCAATTTCTAACCCCCTCCCTTTCCCCCCCTTTTTGTTGACTTCCAACAGTTTTCCAACCCTTTGTCCCTTTTCCCTTACTCCTTTTATATTCCTCTATCTAACAAATATATATTCTCCCTTTATTCTAAGCAATAATTCTTTAACTGTTTTTGATACTCTGTACCCTAACTTTGAGTCCCTTTTTCCATGTTGGATAAACAATTTATCCCCTTTTTCATAATTTCAAATATTTCTATAGATCATAAACCATATAAACCATACATTCATATAAGTCAACCAATTTAACTTATGCTCTATGTGTTACTCATTCTACATATCTTCTTCTTTCTGCTTTAGTTATATTTAATTACATTAATGTTTTTGTTCCCCTTCAATTATAAATCTATATAACTATCATCATATAATATCAATCAATTTGACTCATGTATATCTTCAGATAAACTTATTCAGTTTGGTACATTATACAAATTTTACCAACAATAATATTAATTAGTCAGTCCTTATGATTAATCCTTATAGTTAGTTATTTTCTATCAATATTCTATATATTATTCTACATATAATCTAATGACATAACTGCTCAGAAATTTTCATTTACCTCTTCGCCCCCCCGGTAAAGTCACCCCCCTCTGCGTTTTATTTATCTCAGAGATACTTTTGTCAATGTGGTTGTTTACTGGCTCTAACTGCAGCTTTATGTGAAGCTGTCCACATGCTTGGGGTTTTGTGCAGGCCGTCAGGCACCACTGGGACAAGCAAATTCTGTTTCTAGTAGGTGTTAGATAGAGACCTTTAGATTATGATTCAGGTGAGAGTTCAAATGTCTAAACACTTTTCCTCATGAAAAAAAACACTCCTTGCTTGAAGAAACCTAGCATGTTGGGGAAAGAAATTTCAACTTAGTTTTTTTCTTGATGTATCAGTTTTTGCGTGGAACAACGCCCCCTCCTCCCCATTCAGACTTCCACTTGCCATTTTATATGGCACAGTCCAGGAAGGGGGCCATTATGTGTCATATGGTTGCCAACCTCCAGGTGGTGGCTGGAGATCTCCTGGAATTACAAGTAATCTCCAGGTGAGAGAGATCAGTTCTCCTTGGAAAGTGGACTCTATGGAATTATACCCAGCTGAGATCCTTCGCCTCCTCAAACCCTACCCTCTCCAGATTCCACCCCCCAAATCTCCTGAAATTTCCCAACACAAAGCTGGGAACCGGATGTGTGATATGAATCACACCTTAACAGAGAGTATTAAGATAAACGGTTCTCCTCTCAAAAGCTATCTGTATCTTCTCAACTTTGGGGGGATGTCCAGTTGGCTCATGTCTTCCCAAGGACTATTTTACCTATGCAAATTAATAATAATATTTTATTTATATACTGCTCTTCAGGACAACTTAACACCTACTCAGAATGGTCTACAAAGTGTGTTATTATTATCCTCACAACAATCACCCTGTGAGATGGGTGAGGCTGACAGAGCTCTGACAAGTTGTGACAGAGTGGGGAATCAAGAAGTGCAGAATCAAACCTGGCTCTCCAGATTAGAGTCCTGCCGCTCTTAACCACTGTATCAAACTGATGACTCAGTGTTGACTTCCAAATGTGAATGAGCCATTGAAGATTACTACTCACCAAGAAGAGACAAAAAAGGGTTGATTCACACATGCATATTTCCTTGCCCAATGACTGCAGCACCAAGTTGCATATGTGTATGAGTCGTTATGAACTTGATCCTAGAGGAACAATTCTCAGCAATTGTAACAATGCTTTGGAATGGAATCAGTTAGCTGAGTATATGATGGATCTTTAAGGAACCTGCGAGACATGCATGTGTGAACCAGCCGTAGGTTCATGACGGACTAGAAATTTCCGCTTCTGCCTTCCAGTTCAAGACCAACACATGCCATTTTTCATTCTTCAGTGCCTTCTGTCTTCTCCACAGCACTCAGCCACATCGAAACACGGGCCCACGCAGAGGAACGGCTCCTGAAGAAACTCTTCTCTGGATACAACAAGTGGTCCCGGCCAGTAGCTAATATTTCAGACGTGGTCATTGTGCGTTTTGGATTGTCCATTGCACAGCTCATAGACGTGGTGAGTAGAGCTGGTGCATATTAGCTATGCTTGGGGGTGAGGGGGAGTGCAGAGAAACTATTGCTGTTGTTCTACCAAAGCTGAATTTATATGCAGGAAAAGAATCTTACCAAATTGAAAACTCTCAAAATCACAGTTTCAAATGGGTCAGTACAGGACTTGACAACTTTTCTTTGACACTTGGAGAAGGGTTGCCAGTTCAGGGTTGGGAAATTTCTGGGACTTTGGGGGGTAGAACCTGGGCTGGGCAGAATTTGAGGAAGAGAAGGACCTCGGTGGGGTTTAATGCCATAGAATTTGCCTTGTGAAGTACCTATGTTCTCCAGGGTAACTAATGTGTCTGGAGATCAGTTCAAATTCCAGGCCATACCTAGAAGTTAGCGATCCTATCTAGCATTCTGACCAAGATTTTTTTTTTTTGTAGCCAGACTCATTTGTGAACATTCAAAGTTTTGTATTTTAATAACCATGTTTTGTTTTCTAGTTGTTGCTGCCATAAAACTGAATGTTAAACTCTTCATAGTCTCATCATAGCTTTAGTAAAATTATGAAAGAGCGTTGTAGCATATAAATAAAAACAGGGTAACCTTAGTTATCATCACTGTAACAGAAAGCTAACTTCTAACTTTAACCTGACTTCTTCCCACTTTCTCAAAATGTAATTATTGCCATAAGAAGCTGATTTTAATTGAATATTGGATACAGTATAGAAAGCAACTGGTTAAAAAATAATTCATTTCCTGCCACGGAATGATGTAAAATTAACATATAAACAAGCATTGATAAAAACTTCATGGACATGAATATTTGTGTCCTATGACAAAATTTTCTCTTGTAAAATGATCAATAAGATTTGAGGATCATTGAGAGACACTGCAATAAAATCATTGCTGAAAATATTCAGTACCACAAAGAAATTTCTAGGCGCCATGGTGACCTTGTACCTGGGATTTGTCAAGCCTTCTTTTTTTTTAACTTTGGAATGCAGTTTGGGAGTAAACAAAAATGTGTTATAATTAAGTGAAGCTTTCAAAGGTGAATGTGGTTGATACAACCCAACAAGTTTTGCAACTTGTGTGGATGGGGGAAGCCAAAAATGGTGTCCCGTGTTTGTCCCTACAGCCAAAAGTACTCAAAAGGCATTGAAACACATTTTATTTATTACAAGGTTTTTTTAGATGGCCTTTCCATATCAGCACAACATGCTCTTCTGGAACCAAAAGTGCAATTAAAATCACAATATAACAATAGTTTTTAAAAAAATAGCAAACAGAACGTAAGGTATGCAACTAACCCTGCCCTTACATTTCACTGTGGCACCTTTCAGACCTGAATAAACAGATTCTATGAAAGTGTCTGCTGGAAGAACACAGCTTTGCACACCTGCTGAAAGTGTGGTTGCTAAGATGCATTGCCCTGATAAGCCGATGCAAGCACAGCTGGCCTGCTCTTGCACAAACGGTTTTTATTGCCTCTGCTTGCGTTTTATATGTAATAAAGTTAGAGCTGGTTTATTAGTAGGGCTTGGAGCCCTACTAATCCTGCCTCGACCACTAAGCCAATCAAGTGACTCCCTCAGTTTCTTGATTTGTAAGGTGGGAAACCTTAGTCATAGGATTGTGGTTGGGTTGCATAAGACAGAGTCCTAAAGGACTTTGAACTTGCCAAAATGCAATAGGCAGGGTTGCTAATGAAATAAGTTGCTTCAAACCAAACTTTGATCACGATGACTTAATACTATTTGTATGTTTGCTGGAATTATTTGTTGGTGAACTAACTTAGCAGAATTGGACTTCCTGGATGGAATTTTGGGTTTTGAGCTGCAGTAAATGATGATCCTTAAGTGTGTGAAAGCAGAAAGGGATCAAAAAGAATGCCAGATGCTTCAGGGAGGCACTGATACTAGAACAGGGGACAGGGTTTAGCTGAGTGTTAAAGCATCTGTTTTGGATGTCAAATGTCCCAGGTTTTTAGATCCTGGCATCTCCAGGCAAACGCTTGGATCCAGCAGTCCACAAATGGAGTCATAAACAGACTTGTGCAAGATCTTGTACAACACCTAAAACTTTCCTCCCTATATATCATCATGCCTAGAAATTGGCCTCACAAGAGTTTGCACATAGCGGTTAAATGGTTGGGTTGTGAATCAGCACTCTGCTGGTTCGACTTCCTCTCCTGCCGTGAGCTCTGCAGGTGGCCTTGGGGAAGCCACTCCTCTGAGCCCCAGCTCCTCAGCTGTATTGTGTGGATAATGATAACACTGTTCACTGCTCTGAGTGGGGCACTAATCTGTCTAGAAGAGCGGTATATAAGCACAATAAGCTTGGCCCCAAACAAGTGGCTACTGCAGTCTATTTCCATGCATTTGCATTTGTGCAAAAATTCTAGCAAAAGTGGGAGTTTTATGCCAGATCCAACCCAAAGAATCTCAAATAGCAAATGTTAGGGAGGATAGGTCAATGCCTTGGAGAGCTGCTAAAGCTCAGGGTAGACAGTACTGAGTTGTGTGTGTATGTGTGTGTTATGTGCCATCAAGTTGCCTCCGACCTATGGTGACCCTATGAATGAAGGACCTCCAAAACATTCCTATTATTAACAGACTTGCTCAGATCCTCCAAACTGGCGGACGTGGCTTCTTTGATGGAGTCAAGCCATCTCGTTTTGGGTCTTCCTCTTTTCCTACTGCCTCCCACTTTTCTTAGCATTATTGACTTTTCCATTATTGTCTTCTCGTGACGTGACCAAAGTACAATAGCCTCAGTTTTGTCATTTCAGCTTCTAGGGAGAATTCAGGCTTGACTTGATCTAGTACCCACATATTTGTCTTTTTGGCTGCCCAGGGTATCCGCAAAACCCTCCTCCAGCACCACATTTCAAATGAATCCATTTTCTTCCTGTGGGCTTTCTTCACTGAGATAGACAGGCCAATATTGTCCCTCTGTAAGGTAGATCCATGTGGTGGACAGTATAAGAATAATGTTGGATGCTCTGGAATGGCATGCGCTTAGTTTTATTGATGTAGCATGTTTTGGTGCCCCACAAGCGGGAGAACCCTTGAAAGAGTTAAAGAACTCATTCCAGATGACTACTCATTTGATCTTTGCACCAGACTGCTCCCTCATGTATTATGTATAGGACCTTGAGTAACCGGAAAGCTAATTGGGAGTAGACTCAGGAGTTGGAGGGAAGAAAAAATGTTGTCATACTCTGTTGAAAAAAACGCCTCAGATGGAATCCGTTTCAGTATAAACAGCGGCCACAATCCGATGCACAGTTAATCACTCTCGAGAATATTGATTTTGGTGAGCTTTAGTGTATGTTGGACTGTTACCAGTCTTTTAAATCTAGAAAGAAAATGTTATAGTAAATGTCAGAATATTGACGTTTGGCAATACTCATTAAGATTTTAGGAGGCCAATGGGAAATGTCAGGAAATGCTAAGAATATTCTGACACTTACTGGGAAATCTCAACGTCTACCACGTGCCTTCTGGTAAGAATACATTTTGCCCTCCTTTTCTAGTAAAAGAATACATTTGCTGTTGTGCAGGCCAGAAATATCCAAAACAAGCATTCTAGCATAAACAAAGCGGGGTGGAGCGTCGCTGGAATCAAGCTTGAAAAGCAGACGGTATGGATGGCCAGGGGATCCTTTCACCAGCTTTGGCTGGTGAGCCAGCTTAGTGTTTTCCTGAGCCACAGTGGTGTATGCCCTAGTAACATCTAGATTAGACTACTGCAAAGTACTGTACATGGGGCTGCCCTTGAAGAGTGTCCAGAAACTATATCTGGCACAGAACGCTGTGGCCAGAATTCTGACTGATCAGAAAGACCATATCACTCCTGTCTGGCTCCACCTACACCATCTCCCAATTTTCTTCAGGGCCCAATTCAAGGTGCTGGTATTGACCTTAAAGTCTTATACAGCTTGAGGCCAGTATACCTTAAGGGCCACCTACTTACATATGAACTTATCCAATTACTCGGGTCACCTTTGGAGGACCAGCTTTGGATGCCCTTGCCATGTGATGCTAGGCAGTTGGCAACGTGAGAAAGGGCCTCCTCAGTCATAGCACCAAAATGATGGAATTCTCACGCCAGGAATATTCACCCATCTCCCTTTGCCACTGAGGGCCAGTTTGGTGTAGTGGGTAAGAGAGCAGGACTCTAATCTGGAGAGCCGGGTTTGATTCCTTACTCCTCCACTTGAAGCCAGCTGGGTGACCTTCAGTCAATCACAGCTTCTAGGAGCTCTCTCAGCCCCACCCACCTCACAGAGTGTTTTGTTGTGGGGATAATTATGGCATACTTTGTAAACCACTCTGAGTGGATGTTAAGTCATCCTGAAGGGCGGTATATAAATCGAATGTTATTATTATTATAATGTTATTATTGTCTTCCACCAGCAGGTGATGACTTTTCTGTTTTGTTTGGCATTCCTCCATTCGTGTGCTACAAGAGCCAGTCTGGTATCGTGGTTAAGAGTGGCAGGACTCTAATCTGGAGAACCGGGTTTGATTCCCCACTCCTCCGCTTGAAGCCAGCTGGTGACCTTGGGTCAGCTTCTGGGAGCTCTCTCAGCCCCACCCACCTCACAGGGTGATTGTCATGAGGATAATAATGACATACTTTGTAAACTGCTCTGAGTGGGTGTTAAGTTGTGCTGAAGCGCGGTATATAAATCGAATGTTGTTGTTGTTGTTGTTATTGTTGTTCTATTATGTTAATTTTGTTTTGCATATAGCTATATGTGTGTTTAACTTGTTTTAACTGTTTGCCATCTTGGGGCAACTGTTTGCCATCATATAAATAGGCTAGCAAAAAATCCCCCCTCCCTTTCCGGTTGTGTTGCACTGACATCTTTGCCCCGAATCCATCTTCCTTCTTAGAAACAGTGATGGAATAAAGCAGCCAATCTAAGAGATTACATTTTAAATTCATTGAAGCTCAAAGTGGCATACATGAAACAGCCTTGGTCGACCCGACGGATGACCTGCACGGGGAGATGGACAGGGGAAAGGGACCCTGCTAATTTTCCTGGAATTCTCAGTGACTTTTGATACCATCAGTCATGGAGTGATTCCGCACACGTTGGATAATGCACTTCCAATCCTCTTTATAGATCATTTGGAACGGATTTTTTTGTATGCGGAACAAAAAATCCACCTCAAATGATTGATAAGGTGCATTATCCAATATGTGCGGAATCAGCCTGAGTCTCCTTCTGGACCCTCTTTCTGATCCTGGGAGCCACTATTCTGTGGTGGTTCCAGTCCTACATTGAAGGCAGGTTTCTGGACTTGGTGCTGAAATCATCCAGCTCTCCCTCTTGGCCTCTGGGGTTCTGCAATGTTCCATCTTGTCCCCTCTTTGATTTTCAACATTGATGTAAGCTGCTGAGAAATGTCATCTATAGATTTGGGCTGAGTTGCCACCAATATGCACATGACCCTCAGTTTTATCTGGCATTACCAGCAGATCCCATAAGAGCCCTGTGGTGCAGAGTGGTAAGCTGCAGTACCGCAGCCCAAGCTCTGTTCATGACCTGAGTTCAATCCCGGCGGAAGCCGGGTTCAGGTAGCCAGCTCAAGGTTGACTCAGCCTTCCATCCTTCTGAGGTCGGTAAAATGAGTACCCAGTTTCCTGGGGGTAAAGTGTAGATCAGTGGGGAAGGCAGTGGCAAACCACCCCGTAAAAAATCTGCCAAGAAAACATCGTGATGTGACATCCCTCCATGGGTCAGTAATGACTCGGTGCTTGCACAGGGGACTACCTTTACCTTTTTACCCAGGGAGGCTGAGGAAACCATGGACAGCTGTTTGGAGGAAGTTTTGAAATGGATGCAGACTAACAAACTGAAACTTATGGAAAAGAGCAAGAGTCCAGTAGCACCTATAAGACTAATGAAATTAGTGGTAAGGTATGAACTTTCGTGAGTCCTGGCTCATTTCTTCAGATACAGCTAGAATGTGAGTCCATCTGTCCTTATATCTTGGAGAGTGGAGCGATTGCAGAAGCTGAACGATAATAGCCTGTGAATGACAACGGCAGGCGTGATTGAATAGGGTGGGGTATTAAACCGAAACTGAATCCTGACAAAACAGAGGTGGCACTGGTGGGGGGAAGATTTGACCCAGGAATCTCCAGTTCTGGGTGGCATTGCTGCCCCTCTAAAGGAGCAGGTTTGTAGCTTTGGGGTGCTGTTGGACCTGGGCCTCCAGTTGAATAAACAGTTGGCAGCGGAGGCCAGGTGCCTCTTTCACCTGCATGGGCAGGTGAGAAAGCTACAGCCCTTCCTTGACAGAAAGATCTCACCACTATAGTCTATGCCCTGGTAGCATCTAGATTAGATTACTGCAAAGCATTTGATGTGGGTCTGCCTTTGAAGACTGTCTGAAAGCCACGGCTGGTACAGAATATTGCAGCCAGAATGTTAACTCAAGTGGGTTGTAGGAACCATATCACTCCCGTCTTGTTCTGTCTAGGTCAATTTTTAAAAAATTACTCTGTGGCTCTTGAATGTACTGTTAATGACAGGCACGGCATGTAAGGCAATGACTTATTATACTGGATATGTCCCAGATACTCCCAGGTAGGTTGGCCCGAGGGCCAGTACCCAGTCGATACAAGCAGAGCTGCCAGTGACAAATGCAACTCTATGTTCTGCTCTTCCATTTGTCATACAATTTATAATGACCTTTCTATGTGTTTGTGCATCTATAAGCAGCGAGTGATTCACTGTTTGACAGGCGGAGTGGGCTTTTCAAATAATAGCTTCAGAGCTGCCTTTGAAAGCTAGCCCACTTCTGCAAAAGCCACGGCGGCAGCTCAATAATAGCCTTCCCCGCTCTCGACTTGTCGCTCCACTGTAAACCGGATAATTGTAGGCTGCTCTTTGTTATTTGGGCTTGTTTTGTGGGAAGATGGCGGAGAGGGGGGTCCTTGTGTCTGGGGGCCCTGTCTGCTGGTCTTAATTGTGATTGTGAGTGCGTGCATGTGTGATGTTTACAGTGCAGTGGTAAGCAGGGGGATGCCGTTCTAGGTCCATCAGTCAAAGGTCTTAGAAGGGCATAACGGCTTCAGAGGGTGTGGTGGAGCTACTCTGAGGTTTGTGCCTCCTGGCAGAAAGGTGTCTGCAATGCTCTGTGGCCAGCACATGATGATGAAGACAGCAATCATTATATACAACTTGCTTCTGTCGGGTTTTGAAGGTTTGCAAATCTGCCCAAGTGCTGAATTGCAACTGATAATGAAGCTTAAGACAATGTATCCTCCTGGAATGAACCAAGACCTAGCCTTGATTCATATGTAAAATTGACTCAGTCAGGCTGGGACTGAATAGAGACTATGAATGGTTATCTCATTATCAGAAGTAACTAACTTCCTTAACGGAAGCAAACTGATCTCCATATCAGAAGCTACTGTTTGCATCTACTCCTCCCTCCCCTCTCCACCTATATATCTGACCAGTTTCTTCTTGCCCTCCATGCATCTGACGAAGAGAACTGTGATTCTCAAAAGCTTATGGTACAATTAAGTTGCTTAGTCTTAAAGGTGCTACTGGACTCTTTTTGACCTAGGCTTCCTGTCTCATTACCAGTGCTGATTTATCCACACCCACTACCCCTCTACATACCCCACCCTATCCAATCAAGCCTGCTATTATTCACCGAGGGTTGCCAGGGACCTGGAATCCCTTGATGAGAGATGCCCAGTTCCCTGGACTCTCCTGGCGGGGGATTGGAGCTGGCACTTACCCCGGATTCCTTGTTTGTGTGTGCACGTGCTCCCAGCTCATGTGATGATGTCACTTCTGGGAGTGATGTCATCATGCGGGGGTCAAAGGGGGCTCCTTGTCCTTGCCGGCACAGCCTGCTCTCATTTGGCACAAAGGGGTTGCAGTGGTAGCAAGAGTGGGCTGTGGCGGTGGAAGCAGTGAGAGCAGGCTGCTCTTGCCACCACAGCCGCCGTGGCCGGCTCCTGTTGCCTCCACAGTCCACTCCTGCTGCCGCTGCGTGCTGCTCTCGTGGTGTGGGAGTGTGCCCCCCTACTTGGGGGCATGCTGTGCTGCCTGGTAAGGGGGCGTCCCAGGGAGTGCGTCCCCTGCCGGCCAAGTAAGTGGGAGCAGGGGGGAAAAGGATGGGATTGGGGGATCCCCCACCCCAGGCGGGGGAATGGGAACCCTACATTCACCTTCTGTAATCACTCCACTCTCCAAGATATAAGGACAGATGGACTCACATTCTAGCTGTATCTGAAAAAGCTGTGTTGTGACTCATGAAAGCTGCTACCCTACCACAAATTTTGTTAATCTTATAGGTGCTACTGGACTCTTGCTCTTTTCTATTGTTACAGACAAACTAACATGGCTACCTATCTTGATCTACCACCTAAGTGTGTTGGCCATCCCATGTATTTTCCCTGTTGCCTAGAATATTTGGCTGTTTTAATGCACCTGAAGTTGTGTGTGGTTCTGGGGACAGTTGTGCATGTTGGCTTCAAGTTTGTGCTTCTCTTATTTTCCTTGCTGGCCTAAATCAACAGCTATTTCTGAGACTTTTCTGCCCAGCCCAAGGATGGGCAGAAGTGCACACAAACGATGCCATTCCAGTGCAGAATGAATGGATCATCATCTGTGTGGCTTGTCTCTCTTCCACCAGGTCAAGAGCTTTCCCTGTGGTGGCCCCATCTGGGTGGAATGTTCTTTCCAATGATATGGGTGCCTGCAGGACCTTTCCAGGTAGGATTGCCCACCTTCAGGTGGTGGTTGGAAATCTTCCAGAATTACAACTAATCTTCAGGCCATAGACCTCAGTTCACCTAGAGAACCGGATAAAAATGCAATAGGAATTTGTATTTTTTGAAAAAGGAACTCATCCATTCAGTCACTAGTAAGCTTCATTGAAACCATTGGAGCAAATTAGTTGTGACAAGTTCAAACGCTGCTGCCGCCAAGGGAGCTGCTTCCATCAAGGGCTGGGCTTTCCATCTTCCCGGCCCCGCCCCTTGTTGCTCCAGCCTATAAGACTGCTGCTAGGGGACTGCTCGCCTTGTTACTGTTTATTGTTTTTATACTATGTGTGTTAGTTATTGTAGTCTATGTTGTTAATTTGGTAGGGTATTGGGGTTTTGTGTATGTTTGATAGCTTAGTCTGGGATAGTTGGTGGGCTGTTGATTTTGTGAGGGTGGTGGGTTAGCACTATGATCATTGGTGAGGAGGCCGGCTTGGGGTCGGGGATCCCAGTGATCCGGGGACGCGGGAGGTATGGTGGTGGGAGCAGATTATGGAAGGGAAGGGCATTGAGACATGGTAGGGCTCGGTGCCCTTCCAATCTGCGTCCCATCCCAAGATATACCTGTTGTGGGGCTAGGATATTAAACCACTCTCCGACACTGGTGCTGTGCAATGCCAGGTCCATAAATAATAAGACCAAAACACTGCAAGATTATCTTGCAGCATTGAATGTGGACCTGGCTTGCATGACCGAGACATGGGTGAGGGACGGCGAGACGGTCGCTTTGAAAGAACTAGCCCCCTCCAGGTTATACGGTCCTCCACCAGTCCCGGACAAATGGTTGGGGGGGGGAGGTGTGGCTTTGCTCATTCGGGAGTCTTTCTCCTTCAGACCACTCCCCACTCCAAAAATTACTGGCATTGATTGTGTGGGCCTAGCGTTGGACGCCGAGGAGAGGTTGGCAATATGCGTGGTGTACCGACCGCCTACTGCACCTGCATCTTCCCTGTCTGGTCTCTTGGAGGCGGTGGCCAGCTGGGCCTTGGAATTCCCGAAACTTTTGGTTCTCGGGGATTTCAACGTCCATGCTGACGACGATGCCTCCATGCAGGCCATTGACCTGGTGTCCTCCATGGCGGCCCTAGGACTCTCCCAGTTTGTTTTGGCTCCCACGCATCAAGCAGGTCACACGCTGGATTTGATTTTTGGGGCAGGGATGATGGTGGTCCTGGATGCCTATGATGCAGTGCCATGGTCAGATCACTTTGTTCTGAAGGCTCGTCTGAGCATGCCGCTCCTTTCCCGGGTGGGCGGTGAGCAGATTTACGCTCGCCCGCGGAGGCTTATGGATCCAATTGGTTTCCAGGCAGCTCTGCGGGATCCGATGCCCCCTGGCAGTACGTTAGATGAGCTGGTGGATGATTGGCATGGCCGTCTTTCCGAAGCCATCGATGCTATTGCCCCCTGCCGTCCTCTCCGAGCCCGCAACCGGGTAGCTCCTTGGTTTACCGAGGAGCTTCACCAGATGAAGCGGTCTCTGAGATGACTAGAGCGAGTGTGGAGGCGGGGGCGCGACGAAGAGGCAAGAAAATCTTATAGGACATTTATGAAAGGTTGTCATCAATACGTGGATGACACCGAACTTTTTCTGTTGATGGACAGCCGGCCAGACACGGCCCCAGACAATCTGGCCAGAGCTTTGGAGGCTGTGACGGCATGGTTGAAACAGAGCAGGCTGAAATTGAACCCAGTGAAGACGGAGGTCCTGCAGCTGGGACGGGGGCTGCCAGATGTTGGGATCCAGCTCCCTGCCCTGGATGGGGCACCACTGGCAACTTTGCCAGTGGTAAAGAGTCTGGGTGTGCTCCTGGATGCCTCCCTATCGATGGAGGCCCAGGTCACGGCGGTTGCCAAGTCTGCATTTTTCCATCTTCGTCAGATCAGGCAACTTGCCCCCTACCTGACGCCCCAGGACCTGGCTACAGTGATCCATGCAACAGTCACCTCCAGGCTAGATTACTGTAACTCACTCTACGCTGGGCTACCCCTGGGCCTGATCCGGAAACTACAACTGGTCCAGAATGTGGCGGCACGGGTCCTGACTGGTATACCTTACCAGTCACACATCACACCTGTCCTGCGCCAGCTGCACTGGCTTCTGGTTGAATTCCGAATCAGGTTCAAAGTGTTGGTTCGTACCTTTAAAGCCCTGAGTGGGTTGGGACTGGCATATCTTCGGGACCGCCTCTCCCTGTACATTCCCCGGAGATCGCTTCGATCAGTGAATAAATATTTACTTGTGGTCCCCGGCCCTAAGGAAGCCCGCCTCGCTTCAACCAGGGCCTTTTCAGTCCTGGCCCCAGCCTGGTGGAATGCTCTGTCAATGGAAACCTGGGCCCAGTGGGACATATTATCGTTCTGCCGGGCCTGTAAGACAGAGCTGTTCCGCCAGGTGTTTGGTGATTGAAGGGGGCGGTGCCATGTCGGCCTCCCACCTTTGGGGTGGGGAAGGTTCTCCCCACCACTGCACCTTGTTAATTTGTTTTATTATTTTTAGATTGATTTTAGTTTTTGTTTGTATTGATTTTAACTGTTCACCACACAGAGCCCCTGGGGATGGGCGGTATATAAATTGAAAAAATAAATAAATAGTTTTCCAGTAGGATTAAATGTGGTGGACATTAGCTGGATCAGGGCCACAGAGTTTGTGAGGGCTGGTTTTATTGATTTTATTTTAAGAAACAGACTTATTTATACTCTCAACTGAGTTTACCACCCCCCTCCACGACAATTCATCTGCAGTAATTCCGTTGTCTGAGCAAGCATGCACTTTGAATATTAATAGATTGCAAGTGACATTGCTGGACTGTTCAGTATGTGGTACGCGCAATAGCATAGCCAGGATGAAAATTCAGAATGGACTTTGTAGTTTTAATTCAGTTTAGGAGGACTAAAAGCAGAACTCTGGCTAATAATGCCTCAGTGACATTTATTTATGTCTTATTTTTGCTTTTTATTTTCCCCTTTCTCCAAAGAGCTAAGAGCAGGGTACATTGTAGACTTGCACATGTGAGTTTGTTTCATGTCTTTCATTTTTATTATTCCCAAAGGGAGTCTTTCATTATTGGGTTGTTTCATATGGATTTGTTTCGTTATTGTTGATTTGGTTACTGTTATTTTCTTTTCATAATTCTGTTTTGTTGACAGTGTGGTGTAGTGGCTAGGGTGTTGTATTAGGATCTGAGAATCCTGGGTTCAAGTCCCCACTCTGGCATGGAAGCTCGCTATGCGACCTTAGGCCAGTCACACACAGTCTCTCTACATGGAAGCGTAGTTTAAAAAGAGAGCCAGCGGAGATAGCTCCACAGAGGGTTTGTTAATTTCATTTTCACCTCACTGAAGGCTCTGTCAATTTCACCTCTCCAGTCTAAAACTGTGTGGGATGGCAACCAAAGGGCAGCGAGGAATAGAAATGGGCTGGAGCTCCCTTCCAGAGCCGGGCTTGGACCTGGAGAGGTTTTAATGGGCTGAAGTTTCCCTTCTGGCATTTCACAGCCCCTTCACACAGCTCCAGTGTATAGCAAAGCCTTTGGCCTGCCGCCAGCTCTGTCTTTTTGAACTACCCTTCCCGGCATCTCTTGACACATGTTCTTCATGCGTCAGATGTCTTGTGTAGAAAGACTCACGGTTGTTGTGAGGATAAAATGGAGAGTAGGAGAACAATGTAAGGCACTTTGGCTCCTATGGGAGAGAAAGGTGGGGATTAATTGAAGTAAAAACAAAATTTTAAAATATCATTTCTCATTTGTTTCAATATACCTCCTCCTCTCCCTCTTCTTCAGTCCGTAACTTCCTGGTTTGATATCTGAACTGGATAAAACTCGGCAGAATTGCCATACTGCACTAGGGCATCTACACTGCCAAGTATCGGCCGGATCACTGCCTTTTTGAGGCAAGGAAATGTGCCAGTGTTTAATACTAAAGTCTAGGAGAGAATTGATAGGAAACAACCGCACATGTTGGATAATGCGCTTCCAATCCTCTTTAGAGAACATTTGGAATCTATGGCATTATACCTCGCTGAGGTCTCATCTCTTCCCAAACCCCATCCTCTCTAGGCTTCACCCCCAAATGTCCAGAAATTTCCTGACCTGGAGTTGGCAACCCTATTTCCAGGCTCCACCTGGAGGTTCTCAAGCCTGCCTGGGACCATCTTACAGAGAACATATACAAGGAAACAACTTAGCAACCAACAACTTCAGCTAACATTCAAAACTGGAAAACTAAAACAAGAGCACCACACACACACACACACACACACACACACACACACACACACACACACACACACACACACACACACACACACACACACACACACACACAATATACACACACAATATACACACACAATATACACATCATAAATATACCACCAGGGCTTTTTTTCAGCTGGAATGCAGTGAAACTGAGTTCCAGAACCTCTTGAAAATGGTCACATGGCTGGTGGTCCCACCCCCTGATCTCCAGACAGAGGGGAGTTTAGATTGTCCTCTGCGCCATGCGGCGTGGTGGGGCCACCAGCCAGTGGGGCAACCCACTGAGTTCCACCACCTCTTTTCCCAGAAAAAAAGCCCTGAATACCACACCCACCTCCATTTTGCCAAAGCAGGCAACCTGACCACCCTAGGAAGTTCGGAAGAACTGCTTGCTTAGTAGGGGGCACAGAGTAATCCATTGGTAAACAAGGACGTTATTCTGGCAAATGCATGCTAAGTTTCCTTTGAATTTTCAGAGTTAACTGGTATTGGGCTTGTACATCAATAGCACCGCCAGCCCCCAGTCCATTTGGATGATTTCAGTTTATTACTTTAAAGTGCTGCATCTTTAATGAAGATCTTGTATTCTCTCTCTGGCCGAATTACAAAGGAGGTCAGATAGCAGGTGCTCTCTTCGTATTAGGCTGCTTCCCATTAACTCAAGCTTCAAATGAATTCCAAATTTTTAAAGGCCAGCCTGCACTGGAACCAGGAAAGACCTCCTTCCATCCTTCACTGCTCCCTGCTGCGCCCGACAACCACTGCTGTGATTTAAACATCTGCACACAGCCAGGGTTGTCTTAATGTGCTTGGACTGAAGGCAGTTTTAGAGGGAAAAGGGCTTTTTAAGTCAAGGCTGAATGGATCTTTTCCATTCAAAATAATTTCTTTTAAATAGGGGCTGGAAAAAATGCTGGCTCCACCCTATACGGCTTGGGAAATTCATAGACTCATAGAGTTGGAAGTGGTCTTACAGATCATCTAGTCCAAGCCCCTGTCCAATGTAGGAACAGCCTAAAGCAGCCCCAACACGTATTGGTCCAACCACTCCTTGAAGACTGCCACTGAACCCACCACACTCCTAGGCTGCTGATTCCACTGCTGGATTACTCTTAACGTGAAAAGGTGTTTCCTAATGTCCAGCCGGTCCCTTCCCTCCTGTAATTTAAACCCATTGTTTTGAGTCCTATCCTCTGCAGCCAACAGGAACAGCTCCCTTCCCTCCCCTAAGAGCCAAGCTACAAGTGACACCTGACACAGGTTGGACACTTGTCAGCTTTCTGCAGGTTTTGATGGGAAATGTAGGCATCCTGGTCTTGCAGCTGTAATGGAGAGCCAAGCTGTAAAACCAGGACGCCTACAAAACTTGAGGGAAGCTGACAAGTGTCCAACCTGTGTAAGGTGTCACTTGTAGCTTGGCTCTAAGTGACAGTCTTTTAAATACTTAAAGAGAGCAATCATGTCTCCTCTCAACTTCTTCTTCTCCCAGGTCCCTCAGCCTTTCTTTGTAGGGCTTGGTCTCCAGGCCCCTGATCATCCTGGTTGCTCTCTTCTGCACCCATTCCAATTTGTCCATATCCTTTTTGAAGTGAGGCCTCCAAAACTTGAGCACAATACTCCAGGTGCAGCCTGACCAATGTGGTAAATAGTGGGATAATGACATCCTGTGATTTGGACGTTAATACGCCCCAAGATTGCATTCACCTTTTTTGCTGCTGCAACACACTGAGTGCTCATATTTAGCTTCCTTTCCACCCATATCCCAAGATCTTGTTCATTCACACTGCTACCAAGAAGTGTATTCCGCATCCAGTATGCATACTTTGCATTTTTGTTACCCAGGTGGAGATCTAACCCTGTCCATCTAATCATCCTAGAGTCCATTCCACAGTCCACCAGTTTACCCATCGGAACATCATGAGGAACCTTGTCAAATGCTTTACTGAAATCCAGATAAACTACATTGGCAGCATTCCCACAGTCCAGTAAGCCTGCCACTTGGTCGTAAAAGGAGATGAGGTTGGTCTGACAAGACCTTTTGGGGACAAATCCATGCTGACTTCCCTGCATCACCGTGTTGTCTGTCGGATGCTTGCGGACTGACACCTTCAATATATGTTCCAGTATCTTCCCTGGGATAGAGGTCGGGCTGGCTGGCCTGTAGTTCCCTGGATTATCCTTTTCCCCTTTCTTGAAGCTTGGGATGACACTTGCCCTCCTCCAGTCTTTTGGCACATCGCCTGTCCTCCAAGTGGCCTGGAAGGTGATTGACAAAAGGGTCTGCAAGCTCTTTCAAAAGTTCTTCAAGCACTCTTGGGTTCACTCCATCTGGCCCAGGGGATTTTTTTACACATCCAGTGCAGCAAGGTACTTCTCCACAACTTCTCTGCCCATGTCAACCAGCAGTCCCCAAATCATGCTTTGCCTACTACCGTCACTAGGTAGGCCTGTTCTCTCCTTCAGGGAGAAAACTGAGGCAAAGTGAGCATCGAGCCTTTCTGCCTTCTCTCTGTGCTCTGTCAGATTGTCTCCATTTTCACCGAGCAATTGGGGAATCGCCCCGTTCACCTTCCATTTACTCTTCATGTATCTGAGGGCCAAACTACAAGTGACAAATGACACAGGTTGGACACTTGTCAGCTTCCCTCAAGTTTTGATGGGAAATGTAGGCATCTTGGCGGAATGTTGGACAAGTGACAGTTGAA
Organism: Eublepharis macularius; assembly: GCF_028583425.1. Taxonomy (NCBI): domain Eukaryota; kingdom Metazoa; phylum Chordata; class Lepidosauria; order Squamata; family Eublepharidae; genus Eublepharis; species Eublepharis macularius. The sequence goes on along the minus strand of NC_072794.1, from coordinate 164,728,039 downwards.
AAGTCCATTGGACAGCAGTCGGAGAGCCAAGCTGCAAGACCGGGATGCCAACATTTCCCATCAAAACTTGAGGGAAGCTGACAAGTGTCCAACCTGTGTCATTCATCACTTGTAGCTTGGCCCTCGAGAACATCTTTTTGTTGTGGTGAGCCCCCCCCCCACCTTGGCCATTCTCAGCTCATTTTGAGCTTTGGCCTCTCTGACAGCTGCCCTACAGAAACTAGCTACCCCTAGATACTCTTCTTTGGATGTATTTTCCTTCCCTCCGTTTCTTGGACATCTGCTTTTTCCTCCTCAGCTTATCACCGAGCTCTCTGTTCATCCACATCAGCTTCTTAGATCTTCTACCACATTTCCGTACTGCTGGGATGGTAATAACTTGAGCCTGAAAGAGCTCTTCTTTTAGGAGAGCCCACCCTTCACTCGCTCCTTTCCCTTCCAGCATTCTTGCCCATGAAGTGCCTCTCATCATATCTCTAAGTTTATTAAACTTTTCCCTACTAAAATCTAACCCATGCGTTTGGCTACAAACTCCCTTGGTACCTCACAGCATAAGGAATTCTAGGAGGATGTGATCACTTCTCCCTAAAGTTCCCACTGCCTTGACCCCATCAACCAACTCTTTCTTGTTGGTTAATATCAAATCCAGTATAGCTGAGCCAATCATCACTTCCTCCACCATTCGCGAAAGGAAGTTGACAGCCAGGCAGGTCAGGAAGTTGCATGACCCTGAACACATAGCCGGGTTGCTCTCCCAGCACACATCAGGGAAGTTGTAATCTCCCATAGCTACAAGGTCACGTTTCTTGGCTACCCTATTAAGCTGCTCACAGAGGGCAGAATCTATGACATCTCCCTGACCATGTTGTCTACAACAGACCCAAACCACAATACTGCTCGCCTTCCATACCTTATCTTCACCCTGACACTTTCCTGCACTGTCCTCCTCCTCCTCCAGTATTTCCTGATAACTAAGCCTTTTCCTCACATACAGCACCACTCCACATCCTCTACAACACTTCCTGTTCTTCTTGAATAACTCATGCCCATCCACTATTGTATTCCAGCCATGAGAATCATCCAAGTCTCTGTAATGCCATCTAAATCATATCTTTCCATCTGCATTAGTACATCAAGTTCCTCCTTCTTATTGTCCAAGTACATCAAGTTCCTCCGTATTGTCCAAGCTTTGAGCATTGGTATATAGGCATCGGACATCTTGCAACATTCCTCCTCTTTGACCTGGCCTTCCCAGATAGTCTTCTATTTGCTCTCCTTCTAAGAAATTTCTGTGCCAGGTGAATCCATTCCCCCATGATGTCAATTTAAAGCCCTCCCAAGGAATCTCCCCAGGTCCCTTCCAAACAATTTTGTGGTGATTTGGGGGCAGTTCCTGGGGGAAGTGGATTATATGGAGGGGAGGGAGCTCAGCGGGATGTGGTGCGATAGGGTCCACCTTCCAAAGCTGCTATTTCCTCCAGGGGTACTGATCTCTGTAGTTTGGAGATCAGTTGTAATCCTGGAAGATTTCCAGGGCCCACCTGGAACTTGGCAAGCCTGTCTCCCAGTGTCTGCCTATGAAGGTGTTGATGTTCCATTAAACAGGGAAAGGAGATGCTGGTTGAAATCTCTTGGGCAGACATGTTGAGCACAAACATTTTGCATAGACAATTCCTACAAAGAGCTTTCTGTATTAAAATCATACCGCAGGTGTGTGTGACAGGTGCCTCTCTACCATATAGCAAGCATTGTACTGACATTTCTCAGTTCTCACAGTGATTAACATGTTTACCATACATTCTTCTTTGGTCTTTTGTTTCAAGTTTCATTTTCTTGCAAGTTGCGTTACAAATACTACAATAGCTCCTGAAAATGGTAAAGTGCATAATACTGAAAGGCAGAGAAATGGTATATAAAATCTCTTTCATTAAATCCATATCCCACAGACATACCACATATGGTGCATAGACATTTTTTTTCTCTTTGCATGGGAGTACACGACTAAAATAAGGCTGCTTTAAAAATGTCAGGAACACGATTGCAATAGATGAAAATACCTGCCTGTCATCTGCTCCAAAAAGAAGCATTGTGAGCAGAGGGCCCCAGCAGGACCGTTTTACACTTCAAACTCTCAGAAGTGTGGCACTTAGGGTTGCCAATTCCAACTGGAGAATGGGGGGGGGGTAGATTCTGGAGAGGGTGGAGTTTGGGGAGGGGAAGGAGCTCAGCAGGTATGTGATGTCATAGAGTCCAGTGGGATGTAATGTCATGAAGTCTTCCATTTGAAGCAGCTCTTTTTTCTGGGGGAAATGATCTCTGTAGTATGCTGGAAGCCACTGCCGCTCTACAGGACGGGGCACTGTCTTCCGGACTATGCTAGTTTCCAGTTTGTCCTTTGATTTCCCCACCTGTGATCTGAGCCTATCCCAGCTAACATCATGCCCCCCAGATCCCCCTAACCTCCCACTGGTTGCCATGGGGGTGACTTCAGCGGGGTATCATGCCATAGAACACCCTTTTCCACAGCAGTCGTTTTCTCCAGGGGAATGGATCTCTGTCAACTGGGTATCAGTTGTAATTCAGGAGGATCTCCAGGCCCCACCTGGGGGTTGGCAACTCTACATGTGGACGGTCCTAGGCCAGCCTTCTCCCAGATGACAGTTGATGGGACCTGGTTAGGATGCAAGCTGTTAACCACATCATTTGGCTGATGCCTCCATAGTAGGTCTGGGTGGCACACTTAATTTCTTGTCAGCGCATATCTCATTAGCAGGTTTTATTAGATTAATAGCAAGTAAGTAATAATGTGTGCTGTGGATATAGTGTTCCAAGCCCTTGTAGCATTGCATCCTGAAAGTGCATTCTACTAGTAGTGGTATTTTCTGATGGAGAGGTGGTGTAGAATAGTGATGGAGTGGTTGGGATGTGAACCAGCACTCTGCTGGTTTGACTCCCACCACTGCCATGAGCTCAGCAGATGGCCTTGGGGAAGCCACTCTTGTCCATCCCAGCTCCCAAGTTGTATGGTGAGATAATAACAACACTAGCTCGTTCACGGCTCTGAGTGGGGCACTAATCTGTCCAGAAAGGCAGTATATAAGCACACTGTTGTTGTTGTTGATATGTGCTAACATCATTCCCTTTGTGCCCAGAAGTGATATCAGTACATTGCTAAGGATGCTGTGGCATCTCACAAAAACTCAGTGATTTTAGAGTTTTTGTGTAGTGCTAGAGTGTCTATAATTGCCAGCTCTGGTTTGGAAAATTCCTTGAGACTTCAGTAATGTATAATACCATAAAGGCCACCTTCCCAAGCAGCCATTTTCTGCAGGGGAACTGATCTCTATGGCCTGGAGATCAGTTGTAATTCCAGGAGATCTCCAGCCACCATCTGGAGGTTGGCAACCCTAGTTGCCACCACTGCCTTATTAAATGCTGTGATATTTTCAGATTGGCACCTGGGGAGAGTGAAGTTTGTGAAAGATGAGATATCACTTCTGGATGACTGTCTAGAAATTCCCCCAAATCTCTGTGGTGAAGATCATAGATGCAAGGGGAAGTCACTGTGGGACCATTTTTATGGCCATTTTTATTTCTGCACCTCACCTACTTGGAGGAGACAGCAGAGCAAGAAAAGCAGCATGCTCAGTCTTTCTCCAAAAAAAATCCTGCAGTCCATCTGAGAATCTTCCCCAGGACATACGATTGTGTGTAATGCTTTATATATCTCCATAGGATGGTAATAGAGATGTTGCTAAGATTTTCAGCTCCGCTGCTTCAACAAAAAAAAAAAATCTGCCTTCGCTTCTCCCTTGAGCAAATTGAATCCACGAGTCTTTATTTTTGTGCCATTTTCTGTTTCCTTGTAGCAAAGTTTCCCTGTAAAGCATGTGCCTTTTTCAATGATGTTTGTATATAAAGTGCATATAAAATGTTTTAGATCCCATGGCTCCATTCTCCTAGCATTTTCCTTTGGTGAATGGATCCTTCCGATGACACCAGAGGCTTTTTTGAACCTCTTGCAGAAGGAAAAGTCTCCATGTACCGGATCAAAACAGTTCCAGAAGCGGAAAGGATCCACAGACTACAACCCAACCAAATAAATCAGAAACCCCAACAGCAGAAACAGATGGTACAAAAAGATTCACAAGAACAAGTTGTGAAAAGGAGAAGAAACATACAAGGTGTTATATCCTTAAATGGTATCTTATACACTTTCCTAAGATTTGAAGCAGCGTGGTAGATTCTGAAGCATCCACATGAGCAAACATCGAGGTGCACAAACTTTCTCGGTGTGATTGATAAAACTTGGTAAGCTGGCCAGCTGCAGTATCTTGTCAAGTGGTAAGAACGATTTTGATATATTTCAGCTCCTGATCAAAAATCCAAGGAGCAGGGAAGTAGTAAGAGATTCCTCACAAGTTGCCAAAACAGACTGGCTTACCAAATGGTTATCAGTGGAACTTAAATATCTCATTCATTTGTTTGCAGTCGATGACCATTAAGAGCCATTAACATATATTTACAACAGTCCCAAATAAAATGCGAACCATGTAAAATTCCAGCATATAAAATGTGAGGTATAGTAAATACATAGTACAATCTAAAATACATGTTCAGATTATTAAAATAGTTAAGATCATGCCCCAAAGAAAGAAGATCTCTATGAATGACTTTGTTGCTTGCTGTGGCATTTTATCATATGAACAAACAACTTGGCTATTAGCCTGGAGACAGCTGAGTTTTCATCTATTAAAAGTTTCTCCAAGCAGGTCTTATCTGAAGAACTGCTGGTCTATCAAGGAAGGGAGAAATAGTCTTATCTCATAGTTCTTTGTAGAAAAGGCAATGGAAAAAGACATGTTCCAACGATTTTGTATCAAATCGTTACATGCCCTGTGCATTCAATCACCATTGGGGCAACATCACTCATAGTTGGAACTTCGATGCATTCACAATTAAATCACTTTACTTATAAGCCCTTCAAATCTCACCCCAACACTTTCCTAAAGATGTCATTGGGAGCTGGGTGGGGGCCTCAAGGCTTTGGTAATGTGAGCAGCTGTTAGGGACTCCCTATACCCTCCCAGCAGGAGCAGGGAGGGAGGGGAACTCAGCATTTACTAGGTGTATGGATGGTATTGAAAGGTATAAAATGTTATAGCCACTTTGAGACCCCATTGGGGCTTCAAGGTCAGGTTTAGATAAACTCCACACCCATATTTTTAAACTACGTCTTATGTTTATACTCAGAAAGGGTGCCCCAGGACAAGAAGTCCTTGACACACAAACTTTCATTAAATTGATTATTGTCAAGGCACTGCTGCAATCCTTTGGCAAATTTATACTTCATTCCAGTGGTTATCGTTATTGTTGTTGATGGCCTGCAGATTAAATAGCACTTCATCTCTAATTCAGTGACTGTAGAGTGTGAACGCTGCAAGCTGTTGGCCTATGTGGGAAGCAGAATTCTCCTGCTGCGATTTTTCCTTTCAACTGCTCATCAACAGGCTATTATGACCCTTTTGCCATCCCCTTTGAGCGTTCCCACAGCTAGTGTGATGATGAAGTGCCATCGTTGTGTCCTCTGGAAGTGTATCTGGTACACGCTTGCCTGGGCTGCTGGCAGGCAATTGCCAGGCAGTTTGCCACCTCCGGTCAATTGCCAGTGATCAGCAGGCAACAGGGCAAAACCTCAGGAGATTGACCTCTTCCAGCAGGCAACTGGGAACCATAGTAACAGTAATCTCACCCCCTTCCCTGTTAACAAAACTGATCTGGAGGTTTCCGAAAGGCACCTCCATGAGCCTTCCTCCCTGCTTCCAATGTCAGGTAAATTTTTGTGGGAAAGGAATAGGAAGGTTGGCGGCTCTGAGCAGGGTTGCAAGTGGGAGGGCTGGGGGTGGGGGCAAGGGGACATGTGTCTGACATGATGTCTCTATGTCACTTCTAGGTACATTTCACAAGAGACAACGGGTAGCTCTAGGAATTGCTGAAAATCTATGGTAAAACCTTTGAGTTTCTAGCAATTCCTAGAGCTACCCTTTGTCACTTCTGGATTGTACCTGGAAGTGATAGAGCAATGTTGCTGACATCAGTGATGTTGCTGTTTTTTACTTTATTTTTCTCTTGCCGCTGCTCCAAGCAGTGGCAGGCAACAGAGCTTGCTAGTGGGAAGCCTCCTGACACAGTGGGAGGCTGGCAAGCTTCCAGGTAAGGGCTGGAGGTCTCCTGGAATTACAGCTGATGTTCAGACTACAGAGTTCAGTTCCCCTGGAGAAAATGGCTGATTTAGATGGCAAACTCTGTGGCATTATATCTTGCTGAAGCCCCTTCCCTCCCCAACCTGAGTCTTCACATGTTCCACCCCAAAATCTGCAGCAATCTCTTTACCTAGAGCTGGCAACTCTAGCTATGAAGGTAGTTATTTATATTTCTGTCCTGATTTCCAGCTATGAAGTCTTCCTTCTAGATTGTAACATTTTTAAAAAATGAAACACATCATGTGCTGTGCTGCTCTTGTTGCAAACTCGGGTCAAACTTTGAAGGAGACCTTCCTCTTTTCAAGCAGGCCAGAAGACGGTGTCTGAATTTGAAGGATTTGCTTCAGAACTTCCCAATTCCACACTTTGCCACTGTTAATGGTCATCACTCTTGCTTCCTACTTGGCTGAGTTATCCTCATAACAGTCTGTGGGACATAGGGTTTCCAGGTCCCTCTATCCTCCCAGCAGGAGGTGGGGGCCCCAGCACTTATTTGCTGTGTAGTCAGCACACGTGTGCTCCCAGGCCCATGTGATGACATCACTTCTGGGAAGTGATGTCATCAGGCTGGCCATGGCCACCCCTGGGAGCACTCCCACACTTCACGGGGGCCCTGATTTGGGCTGAATCGGGCCCAATTCAGGCCAGATTCAGGCTGATTCGGGCCACTGAGAAGTACGAGAGTGCTCCCGTACTCTGCAGTGGCTTGATTCAGCCCGATTCAGGCCTGAATTGGCTTGGCTTGGACCCGAATTGGCTTGGGATGGGCTGCTGTGGCATGCAGGAGCACTCCCATGCTCTGCAGTGGCCCTATCCAGATTGGTTTGGACCTGAATCAGGCTGGATCAGGCCTGTGGGAGTGCACCACACTGCCTGGGAGTGCACGCCCAGGAGGCCTGTGCCTCCCCTGCCAGCCAGGTAAGCAGGGGTGTGGGGTAGAGGGTGGGATCAGGGGATCCCCTGCCCCCAGTGGGGTACTGGCAATCCTAATGAGACACAAGCTAATTTTTTTTTAATAAGACTCTAAGCCTAAGAACCATTATGGTGTTGTTGTAGAGCGATAGACTAGGACTTGAAATGCCTGGGTTCAAATCTTTCCACTCTGCCATGAAACACGTTGTCTTTGGGTTGGTCACTGTTCAGCCTAACCTACCTCTCAAGGTTGTTGTGAGGATGATATGGTGGCAGAGAGAACTTTGTACACCACCGCAAGCTCTTTGGCAGAAGGGTGTGATAAAAGTGGATGGATAGGCTATCGAGTAAACTTTTTCTTGCCTGAGAAGGGATTAGAAACATATCTTCCTAATCCAAGTCCTGCATTCTAACCACTAAAGATCCTGCAGACGTGAAATGGCTTATTGCAAGATCTGTATTTCCAAGTGCTCAGGAAACCTGCTTGCCTTGCATTCAATTTCTCTCATTTCCAGGCCTACATTTAAGATTTCCACTTTACTGCAAATAAGTTCAGAAGAGAGGGAAGCAAAAAAAGCACAGAGGGATGCCAAGATAGTCATGGTTGATACCCGATTACGTGTTGCAGAGCAACAGCTTTTGGTATCTGCCATGAATTCAGATGGCTGTGATGTTTTGCAGAATATTAAACTGCAGATGAAGGTCCAAAACATGTATCTGCTCAGATCTTACACTTGGCGAGGCTTGCTTCCTCTCCCGAAGAAAAATATCATCGAGCCATTTGTCCATTTCCAGGTATCATTTCATCTAAATGTATGCAGGCTTAACTGAGTGTTACTTTGCATTAGTCATATGCAGAGAGCAAGATTGGTTGGGCTGGTTTGAAATTGACCAGTTGTTACTGAGACGTGAGAGAAGCTTTCTAGCAGAAATTTAATTTCTTGATCCTGTTCAGCCGATATCCAGGGGGCAATCAGACTGTCCACTTAACTTTTAACCAGTTCCATTTAAGCCTCCCCATCCTTCAATACTATCCACTGCTTGCTTCTGTCAGAGGCCCTGAATTCATTTGTGCATGTATATTTGGCTTATGATGGCACTGAAACATGGGTGTTGTAGTCTGAAAAATCGTCTTCAGCTGTTGTTCTTTGCTTAGAGGGTTTGCTTTCCTGAATGAAGATGATTTGATGCACAGAGAGAGAGAATATACTGCAAAAATGCAGATGCCAGAACACAGAATCCTCATTTTGCGGACGATTCTTTATTTAAAAATAAATAAATAAAAGCACTGCAGATTGTCAGTGGCTGCTAGGATTTCTAGGTCAGGATTCAGAAGTAATAATGACATTGCGTTGTATTAGTTCTGTATTTTACCCATTTTGATAGCAAACAGAAGCAATGCATCCATTGCTGCTAACAATGATACGTTTTTAAGAACAAGATAAAGTTGAGTATACTGCTTCAATGTATGTTTTGTAACGGGGTCAACTGCAACCTACACCGAACAAAGAGAGTGGTTTGAGAAGAAGGAAATGGTGCAGAGGGGAAACCTACATCCTGTCACTGGGCCCCGGTTGTGAGAAGAAAAGACATGGTCTAGGAGGCACAAAATATTGAATGTCTGCTTCATGGTCATAAAGTCTTAAGCTGCCTGTATGAAGAGAGAAAAAGATATAGTGAACAAAAGAAAGACATAGAAGGTGTGCAAATTTCTTACTTTCTCATTGGTGCACATGAAGGCGTGATTCTTTTTTAAACAAGGCTGGGGTGGTTATGATTTCTCCCCAAAGCCTTCTGCAAACGACACTCCAGCTTTTACCCAATAACTGCCTGACAGTCTGGAAGTGAAAACATTACTACTTGGAAACATTTCACAACACCATCTTCCTCTGGGAAGAGTCCAAAGTGTGATCCGGCTAAAACAAACAAGCAATTTTCATTAAGTCTGGCTGAGCACTGTCGATTTATCACCGTGGCCTCGTTCTTGCTACAGAATTGTCCTTGTGCCCTTACAGCGTGACCGGCCGTTGCCATTTTGAGTTTCTGTTCAGAAGAGGGTGTGAAGCAGGCAGGAGTCAGGAAGCAACAGCAGAATATTGAGTGTGTGCACTTCCTTTTAGAAAGGCTCGACTAGGAGAACGTGAAATCAGAAGGAAATCCGAGGAGAGCTACAGTAATGCAGTAGTTTATTTAGCTTGCAGATCATAAGAAGAATAGGCAAATCTCTCTTCTGAGCCTTTTTTTTTTTAATAAAATTTTTATTGGAATTAGAATCATATAATTTCACATTACAGTCGATTCCCATTTCCCAATTTCTAACCCCCTCCCTTTCCCCCCCCCCTTTTTAGACTTCCAACAGTTTTCCAACCCTTTGTCCCTTTTCCCTTACTCATTTTAAATTCATCTATCTAACAAACATATACTTTCCCTTTGATCTAAGCAATAATTCTTTAACTATTTTTAATACTCTATACCTTATCTTTGAGTCCCTTCTTCCATATTAGACAAACAATTTGTCCCTTTTTTACATAATTTCATAGTTTCCTGGTTTCAAATATTTCTATAAACCATATACCATATAAACCATATAACCCATGCATTTATATAAGTCAACCAATTTAACTTATATTCCGTATATTACTTTATATAACTATCCTCAAAAGTTATCAATCAATTTGATCCATATATTTCTTCAGGTAAGCTTATTCAGTTTAACATGTTACACGTTTATACCAGAAACAATATTAATTAGTCGGTCCTTATAGTTAATTATTTTCTGTCCATTTTCTATATATTTTTCTATATATAACAATCTAACAAAATAGCTGCTTAGACATTTTCATTTCTCTCTCTACCCTCCGGTAAAGTCACCCCCCTCTACATTTTGTCATATTTCAGTAGTTCTCGAACTGCCACAGTTCTCTTCCCACCTCCCATTTCTTCAGCACATATCGCTTCAGCTTCTCCCAGTCTGTGTTGAACTGTCCTGGGTCCAGATTTCTCAGTTTTCTTGTCATTTTGTCCATTTCGGCCATATACAGCAATTTGTAAGTCCAGTCCTCGATAGTTGGCACTTCTTGTACTTTCCATTTTTGCGCATACAAAAGTCTGGCCGCTGCTGTCATGTAAAATAACAGTGTTCTATATTGGGCTGGAATGTTCTCCATTCCCAAGTTCAGTAGCAGGAGTTCTGGGTTCTTATTAATTTGAAATTGCAGAATCTCACTTATTACTTTTATTATTTCTCCCCAGTACTGCCTAGCTACCTCACACGTCCACCACATATGATACAGAGAGCCCTCATGTTTTTTACATTTCCAGCATTTATTAGAGGTGTTCAGATTCCCTAGCGCAATCTTCTTTGGTGTCATGTACCAACGATAGATCATTTTGTAAATGTTCTCTTTAATATTAGTACACGTTGTAATCTTCATTGTGTTTTTCCACAGGTGTTCCCATGCCTCCATTGTTATTTCTTTGTTAAAGTTTATGGCCCACTTCACCATTTGTACTTTAACTATTTCATCCTCAGTATACCATTTCAACAGTACTTGGTATACCTTGGAAATTTCCTTCTTATCCTCTTTTAAAAGTGTCTGCTCTAGTTCCGAATTCTCTGTTCTTATGCCTCCCTTTGCACAATCCGAATTGTAGAGATCTCTGATCTGCCTATACTGGAACCAATCATAGTTGGGTGATAACTCGTCCTGTGTCTTTATTTTAAGTTTGGAAGATTCTATTCGGGTTATCTCCTTATATGTTAAACACTGTTGCTCAGTATCGACAGCTCTCGGATCTATTACTTCATACGGAACTACCCACATGGGGGTTCCTTCTTATAGAAAGTCTCTATACTTCTTCCAGGTTGCATATAGGCTTTTCCGTATGTAATGATGTAGGAACATAGAGTTCACTTTTACTTTGTCGTACCATAGGTATGCATGCCATCCGAATATTTTTTTATATCCCTCTAGGGCCAATAATTTCTTATTCTTCAACGTCATCCAGTCTTTCAGCCACACTAGGCAAATTGCGTCATAGTAAAGTCTTAGATTGGGCAGTTGCATTCCGCCTCTTTCCTTTGCATCTTGTAAAACTTTCATTTTCACTCGAGGCTTTTTGCCTGCCCAAACAAAGTCTGATATTTTCCTCTGCCATTTTTCAAACTGCTTAGAGTCTCGGATAATTGGTATTGTCTGTAACAAAAACATTACTCTTGGTAACACATTCATCTTAACTGCTGCAATCCTTCCCAACCATGACAAATTCAATCTATTCCATTTGATCAAATCTTGCTCAATCTGAGTCCATAATTTTTCATAGTTGTTTTTGAATAGATCTATATTCTTTGCAGTCAGTTCAATTCCCAAATATTTCACCTTGGTTGTTACTTCACAGTCCGTTATTTCCATTAACAGTTGTTGTTTTTGCTTAGTCATATTTTTGCATAATATCTTTGACTTCTTTTTGTTAATATAAAACCCTGCCAAATCTCCGAACTCTTTGATCTTCTCTATCACTTTTGGCATATTCTCCATTGGGTCTTCCACAATTAACATTATGTCGTCCGCAAATGCTCTAATTTTATAAGAAAAGTCTTTTATTTTTATTCCGCGGATTTCTTCATCTTGTCGTATTTGTATCATCAGTATCTCCAGTACTAAGATGAATAACAGCGGAGACAACGGGCAACTTTGTCTTGTTCCTTTACTTATAGTCAATTTCTTGGTGGTCTCATCATTCACCACAATTGCTGCATTCTGGTCTCTGTAGATTTCTTTAACTGCTCTTATGAATTTTTCTCCCATTTGTAGCTTTTCCATAGTGGCAAACATAAAGTCCCAGTTCAAATTGTCAAACGCTTTTTCTGCATCAACAAAGAAGAAACCAACCTCTTTGTCACAACGCTTATCATAATACTCAATAGCATTGATCACTGTCCTTAAATTGTCTCTGATTTGTCTACCAGGTAAAAAACCTGCTTGTTCCTCCTCAATAATTTCCGAAAGCCACCCCTTCACTCTCTCTGCCAGTATCTTCGCAAAGATTTTATAGTCATTGTTAAGTAAGGATATAGGCCTGTAATTTTTCACATTAGTCAGATCTTGGCCCTCTTTGGGGATCAGTGAAATGTTAGCTTCCTTCCAGGTATCTGGAATCCGTTGATCCTTTAATACTCCATTGATCACTTCTTTTAGGAATGGTACCAGTTCGTTGGCCATTGTCTTATCAAATTTAGCTGTAAATCCATCTGGCCCTGGTGCCTTTCCCAAATTTGTTGATTGTATTGCCATTTTTATTTCCTCATCCGTTACTTCATTGTTCAGTCTATCTCTCCATGCTTCCGAGAGTACTGGGAGCTTCATTTTCTCCAAATATGTCACTATTGATTCTTTATTCACCTCTTTCTTATTATACAATTTAGCATAAAATTTATAGAAGGCTCTACTAATGGATGTCTGTTCCAAATACGTTTTGTTATCTTCACATATTTTGTTTATTGTTTTCTTTTCCTTTCTCTTTTTCAATTGCCATGCCAAATATTTCCCAGGTTTGTTTCCACCTTCAAACCCTTTTTGATTCAGTCTTTTAAGATTCCACTCCAATTCTTTATTATTCATTGCTGTCAGCTGTTCTTGTAATATCTTAATGTCCTGGTAAATTTTCTTTTTCCCTGGTCTCTTCTTTAACTGTATTTCTTTGGCTTTTATTTTCTCCATAATCTCCTGTCTCTTCTCCTCTTTCTTTTTTCTGGCTCTTCCATTTAAGTCCATTAGTATGCCCCTAATTACCGCCTTGTAGGTGTCCCAAACCTTGTTGGTTGGTACTTCTTTATTCATGTTGTATTGTATGAAGAACTTTGTCTCTCTTCTCAGCATCTCCATATTCTCTCCCTCTTGAAGTAAGTCCTCATTTATTCTCCATCCTTTCCTTTTGCTCCTTCTCCCCAGTTTCCACATAATTGGATTATGATCCGAGCCTACCATCGGCATTATTTCCACTTCCTTAGTCCATAACGCTAAGTCTTTTGAGGCCCAGATCATATCAATTCTCGATAGTGTAAAGTGTCTTGCGGAATAAAACGTAAATTGTCTGCTTTTCGGATTTTGTCTTCTCCATACATCTTCTAAGGTTTCCTGTTGTATCAGTTCAAAAAACAACTTTGGTAGCAATCCTCTTTTCTTTTGTGCAGTTGATGATTTTTTGTCTAAATCCAGATTTGTCACTCCATTGAAGTCTCCAGCAAGTATTATCTGATCATATGAAAGTTCATCTAGTTGCTTCCTTAAGTCCTCAAAGAAGCTTTCTTTTGCTCCATTAGGTGCATAAATTCCAACTACCAGCACTCTCTTTAAATTCCATACGCATTCCACTGCTATAAACCTGGCTTCCACATCTTTCATTACAAACTTTGGCTGCAGCTCCTCTTTAATATAAAGCACTACTCCTCTTTTTTTCTTGTTAGAGGCCGCTGCAAAATCATTGCCCAATTTTTTTGATTTTAAATACTTTACATCTTGTTTTCGAATATGGGTCTCTTGCAAACAAACAATATCACATTTTTGTTTTAATAGCCAGTGAAAGATGCTTTTTCTCTTATTCGGTGAATTAAGTCCATTTACATTCCAAGATAAAACTTTACACTCCATAATCATAATCTTGTTGCTGGTAAGTCCTTTTCATTGTCTCTTATAAATCGCTCCATCTCTCGTTCCGATCTGATGCGTCTTTTGGCCCCTCCAAATTCAAAGGACACTCCTTCTGGTAATTCCCATCTGTACCTGATTTTCATGTCCTTCAAAATCTGAATTAGCGCCTTATATTTTTTCCGGTCCAATAACACCGATCTGGGTATTTCCTTCATAATGATAATTGTCTTGCCGTCAATCTCCAATGGATCTTGAAACTGTTTAGTCACAATCTTCTCTTTCATATTTCGGGTCGTAAATTGCACAATCACATCTCTTGGTAGTTTCCTCTGGGTCGCAATTCTTGAATTTACACGATATACCACGTCCAGGGTAGCCACAACTTCCTCCTCCTCCTTCCCCAGGTATTCAGCTAACACCTCAGTTATCTGTTCTTGCGCTGTTTTTCCTTCCACTTCCGGCAAACCGCGAAATCTTAGCTGCTTCTCCATGTGTTTACTTTCCGCAACCGCCATTCTCCCCCTCATCAGCCTCATCTCTGTTTGTTGCGTGTCAGCTAAATTCTCCACCACGCCTTCTACTACTTTAACTCTCTGCTGTGTTCCTTGCAGTTCATTTTGCATTGTTTCCATACCTTTCTTTACTTCTGACAGCTCACTTTTCACTGTCTGTTTAACCTCTTTGATCAACTCCGGTTTCATGTCCTTAAGTTCTTTAATCACTTCTAAGAGTTTTTTGTCTAGATTCTCTATTGCCGATTGCCACTCTTTTTTCGACATCGTGGGGCTTGCCTTGGCTCGCTCCCACGAGTCCGCCCTCTTCCTTAACTCCATGGCGTGAAATTAAGCGTCTTTTTAATTTTTAATTTAAATGTCCCAGTCTTTTTGCAAAGAAAAGACTTTTAGAAAATCCAAAATGTCGGGCGTCTTTTCTCTATGGTTCTTCTATGGTTTTTGTAATCCAAAATGGCTTACTTCCTCTTCCGCTGAAGCCGCGGCTTTTCCCCTTTCAAAAATGGCGATTCCCTTCTTCCTGCCCTCCGGCAGGGGCCGCTTCTCTCCAGCAACTCTATTGTTATTACGTACTTCCTGTCTCCCGACTTCCCGCAGTAGCTCTCGCGATGGCAGGATTTTCTCACAGCTCCATAACCGCAAGTATTCAAAACAATAGTCCAAATTCTTTAATAACTTCTTTAAGCTTAATCTTTTTTCTGTTTCGACTCTTGCCGAGTCTTCTCCTCGTTATAATTAGCCTGTTGCAGTTTTAAAATCTACTTTTAATCTTCTTTACTTTTAACAATCTGTCCCGTATCAGAAGATAGTGATCTTTACCTTCCCATTCACTTTCCGTGGGTTGTAATCACTGTTTCAATCTTCGTTTCTCCTCCACTCCTCTTTCCCCTATTGAAGCTTGGGTACGTAGGTCTTATGCCAACTGCATTGGCCCCGAAACTGCCGCAGAGATCTTTGCCGACCTGTCACAGGGTGGGACCTCAAGGGTCGTGAGGGGGCCCGTCGCGTAGAGCCCCCCCTCGCCCGAGATCAACGTGCCCTGAGGTCTTGAGCGTTCTTTGCCTGCTCTCCGCCTGAGAGCAGTCGGCCGCGGGCTACTTTGCCCCCGCCGGCCGGTTAAAATGGCAGTCCGGTCAGCTCCGCAGTTGGAGCTGCGTCAGACCTCCATGAATCCCAAACCGGAAGTCCTCTCTTCTGAGCCTTGCAAGGCTAAGGACCAACTGTGGTGTAGTGGTTAGATTGCGTTGCCATGTAGAAGGTCCCAGGTTCAATTCCAGCATCTCCAGTTGGAAGGACCAGATAGTAGATGATGTGAAAGACCTTCTCCTGTGATCTTGTAGAGCTGCTGCCAGTCAGAGTAGACAATACTGTCCATGATGGACCCAAGGTCTGAGTCAGAATAAAGCAATTGAATGTGTGTATACATGGATGAGCTGGGATTCTCTGGTTCAAACCTTCACTCAGAGCCAAACTATGCGAGACACCAGATACGTGTTTTTTGCGTGTTAGGTCCCACAAGGTTCCCTGGGTAATGTAGTCTTACAAAGAACAGCTGCTTGATATGATTCTCCACTGCAGGAAGAGCGATGGGAGGGATTCTCTCTTTTGCAAAAAGCCTTGTTTGGGGTTTTTCTCTTGTGGGTGGGGAGGGGCAGGAGGGAGGAAATCCAGGGTGGCTTTTTTGCAAGACAGAGAGAATCCCCCCCACTGCTCTTCTCCCTGGCAGAGAATTGCATCATGGATTCTCTCTCTCTCTCTCGCTTGCAAAAAGCTGCCCTGGATTTTCTGCCTCCTGTTATGTCTTGTCCCCCCACTCTGGCCCCAAGCTCATGGAGGAAAACCCAAGCTAATGCTTTTTGCAAGAGAAAGAATCCCTCCCATCAATCTTCCCCTGGTGGAGAATCACTTCGAGCGGTTGTTCTTTGTAAGACTACACTACCCAGGGAACTTTGTGGGACCCAACCCATGCCAGTGTAGTTTCCTTCTCAGTTGTGAAGCTCACAGGATGACCTTGGACAAGCCACTTAAACCCACCTTGTAGGGTTGTTGTGAAAATGAAATTGGGAAAGGAGAACCATATGCCCTGAGTGCCCTCCAAGGCACTTTCGCTGAGTGCCTTGGAGGAAAAATGGGGTAAAAATGTACTCAGAGTTCACATTTGTATGAGTTATTACAGTACATAGCAGGATATGAATCCAGTGGCACCTTACAGACGAACAAGAGTTTTGGATTGTAAGCTTTTGAGAGTCAGAGCTCCCTTCTTCAGACACAGTAGATAGTTGCATGTCATCTCTTCAAAGCCTTCAACTGTAAGCCATCAAAGGAGAGAAGTCAAGTGACAATGAGCATGTGGGAACCACAGTAGGGGGTCAAGAGTTGGTTAAGTGGTTGGGCTGCAAGTCAGCACTCTGCTAGTTCGACTCCCACTATTGCCATAAGTAGGTGGCCTTTGGTAAGTGACTCCTCAGCTTCCCAACTGTATTGTGGGGATAATAATGAATACTGACTTTGTTCACTGCTCTGAGTGGACACTAATCTGTCCAGAAGGGTGGTGTGTAAGCACAGTTATTATTATAAGGGAGCTGCTGAAGCACAGATCAAGATAGGTAGCCATGTTAGTCTGTCTGTAGCAGTGGAAAAGAGCAAGAGTCCAGTCGCACCTGTAAGACTAACAAAATTAGCGGTAGGGGATGAGTTTTCATGAGCCACAGCTCACTTCTTCAGATACTGCATCAATCCCAGCTCATACCCTGTCACTAATTTTGTTAGTCTTATAGGTGCTACTGGGCTCTTGTTCTTTTCCAGTGCTGTAGCATCATGGCTAAGTGGTTGGACTGCGAGTCAGCACTTTGCTAGTTCGACTCCCACTACTGCCATAAGCTCAGCAAGTGGCCTTGGGTAAGCCACTCCTCTCAGCCCCAGCTCCCCAGCTGTATTGTGGGAATAATAACACTTAATTTGTTCACTGCTCTGAGTGTGGTGCTAATCTGTCCAGAAGAGTGGTATATAAGAACTCTGTTGTTGTTGTTGTTGTTGTTGTTGTTGTTGTTGTCTTAAAGCAGGAATGACTGATGACAGGAACTGTTGGACAAAAGAACAGTCAAGGTACATTCTGGAGGGACCACAGCAAACTGTAGCTGAGGAGGCTCTCTGGAGAGCAAAGCAAGGAAGATACTGGGT
Source organism: Eublepharis macularius (assembly GCF_028583425.1). Lineage (NCBI taxonomy): Eukaryota > Metazoa > Chordata > Lepidosauria > Squamata > Eublepharidae > Eublepharis > Eublepharis macularius. The sequence continues at coordinate 164,710,522 of NC_072794.1, read as the reverse complement.
GGGCAGACAGATGTAACTGGGTGGGCAGACAGATGTAGCTGTCTCCTTCCTGTCAGGAAAATCTATCTACTTCCTGTCAGGAAAATCTATCTACTTCCTGTCAGGACAATCTGCTCAGAGTGAAAAACTTGCAAAGATTCTGGGCAATGTGAACTCTGATCGAGGCCTCGAGTCTGTAGACAAAGTCCTGAATCAGTCTGGGCATATCTGTTAGCCAGTCTGCAGCAGCTGCACTGGTGACACCCAAGAGCAGTAGACAACAGGATTAAGCAGGCAGAGTATGCTTGGAGAACTCATGATCTTGCAGCAATAAAAAAAGGTAACGGGAGTCCCCTGTGCAAGCACCATTACTGACCCATGGGGGGACGTTGCATCAGGATGTTTTCTTGGCAGACTTTTATTACGGGGTGGTTTGCCATTGCCTTCCCCAGTCATCTAGACTTTACCTCCAGGAAACTGGGTACTCATTTTACCAACCTCGGAAAGATGGAAAACTGAGTCAACCTTGAGCTGGGATTGAACTCAGGTTGTGAGGAGAGCTTGGGCTGCAGTACTACAGCTTACCACTGTGCGCCACGAGAGAACATTGTGATATGATGTCCCCCCGTGGGTCAGTAATGATTCGGTGCTTGTACAAGGGACTACCTTAACCTGCAGCAATAAAGCGAGGCAAATTCTTGGATTGGTGACCTTCTGGGAATCCTACATATACCACCCTGAGTTTACTGATGGAAGAAAGGCAAGCTATGAATATAATACATGAATAATGTTCTAACAGTTAACAGTTGAACAGAAAGCAAAGTGCCAGAGTCTGGCTGGTTTCATAACCTCCCACCCCAACATCTTGAGTCTAAATCTGTGGTCCTCATTTAGGAACTGGCTTGCAACAGGCACAGTACAATATAGTACATGTTCTGACTTCTGGCACTTGTTTCCTTGGCTTTTATCAGTCTCACTTTTGGCTTTATCAGATGTGAGTCGAGAGAGAACATTGTGCTTATCCTTGCCTCGAGGGGGTTATCTGGGATGGCTTGGACACGTTGACTAGTCTGTGTTTCGAGCTGGAGCTACAATGAATTTGTTCCCCAGAATTCTCCTTTCTGGTGTTGTATCCGTCCCGCACTGGACAGCCTTCGAATTCAGCATTTTGTTTCTCGTGGCAGTCAGCCATGCGAATAATCTGGGCACTCACAAACAGTTCAGGGAGAAAAGAGAAAAGAGGAAAGACTTCACCCTGTGGCACACTCCAGTTTGGCGTAGTGGTTAAGAACGGCAGGACTCTAATCTGGAGAGCCAGGGTTTTTTGTTTTTTTAAAAAATCGTTCTAGCTATTTCCTTTTATTATATGTAACACTATCTGACCTTGCTACTGGACCAGCCCACGACACACCTTTGGGTGCAGTGGTTAAGAGCAGCAGGACTCTAATCTGGAGAGCCGGGTTTGATTCCCCACTCCTCCACTTGAAGCCAGCTGGGTGACCTTGGGTCAGTCACTTAAGAGCAGCAGGACTCTAATCTGGAGAGCCAGGTTTGATTCCCCACTCCTCCGCTTGAAGCCAGCTGGGTGACCTTGGATCAGTCACTTAAGAGCAGCAGGACTCTAATCTGGAGAGCCAGGTTTGATTCCTCACGCCTCCACTTGAAACTAGCTGGGAAACCTTGGGCTAGTCACAGCTTCTAGCTCTCTCAGTCCCACCCACCACATAGAGTGTTTTATTGTGGGGATAATAATGGCACACGTTGTAAACCGCTCTGAGTGGGCATTAAGTTGTCCTGAAGGGCGGTGTATAAATCGAATGTTATTATTATTATTATTACTCCTGATCTGAGCTCAGGACATTTTGTGGCTGCTATTTAACAATATCTTCTGTCTGTGGATCTGTAGCTCTTCCAGCGTCTCCTTGAATCAGCCCTTGCCCTCAATATTCACACCTGGTGTGAAAACCATATTTAAGGGCAAACTTTGCCCTTATTCATTCATTATTTCATTTGTTCATTCATTTGTTAAAATGACCTAAGTTGGGCAAAGCCGGTGAGGGCAAGGGGGGCAAGGCAGGAGTAGTGCTCAAGACAGGTGTTGCCTCCCAAAATCTATCATCTGAGGCTACCTCACTTTGCCTCAACATACAGCGAGCTCTGGGTCAGGATCTAAGATTTGCTTCTTTTGTTCGATGCTAAGCTAAGATTGTCCTGGGGAGGAATCTGGGGGGAGACGTGAAGACATGAAGGGGCACTGTCGGGCAACAGCATGATGTCACTTCTTGGGGAAACTCAGAAATAATGTTACATTTCTCTAGGGCCCACCAGAAACTCTATGGTAAAACTATAGAGTTTTTGGTGATTCCTAGAGTGGACTGATGTCACTTTCAGATTCTCCCAGAAAGAGATGTCATGCCATCACTCAATAGTGATATTTTAAGATTTTTTTTCTCCAGCTGGCTACGGGATTGGCAGTGGGAAATGAGAGCCAGGGGCGGGAATTCCCTGCCTCAGCGCGAAACTAGCAGCCATATGTTAAGCTTCAGTAACATCTGTTTTTTTAACAGATGCTTAAGTATGTTTATTTCTGTGATTTTAGGGGGCAAAGCTGGACAGCAGCAATGAAAGTTGCTATTCGAGAGCATTTGGGGACAATGCCAGCTCTTTTTACAAATCAGACTTTTTCTCCTTTTTCTTTTTTCTTTCTCCAGGATGAAAAGAACCAAATGATGACCACGAATGTATGGGTTAAACAAGTGAGTCAACCTGAGTTGCTTTTTCTTGTTTTGATTCGGCTTCCCCTGTATTATTTATGTCCTCCCCCCCCAATCATCTTGAAAACAGAGGTCACAATCCAATGGGAAATTCTCTTGCCCAACAACCCTCCTGTAGTGCAGTCCCCATTCCTTTTGCTGAAGCTTATGCTTCCCACTAGACTGTGTCTCCATCCCTTCCCCACTGGACATTAGCAGGCTACTCCCTTATGAACCTATCTGGCCACCATGTTTATCGTCCAAGGCCCTGCCTTGAGTGCCCCTCCCTTCTGAGATTAGGTGAGTGGCAACCTAGGAGAGGGCCTTCTCAGTTGTGACACCAAAACTTTGGAACTCTTTCCCTAAGAGACTCATCTGTCCCCTTCTATTGCCATTTTCTGCCATTTGTACCTCACTTTTCTCTCCAATGAGGACCTAAAGCAGCTTACATTGTTCTCCCCTCCTCAATTTTTTCCTCACAACAGTCCTGTGAGGTAGGTTACTCTGAGGGTGTTTGACTGGCCCAAGGGCACCCAGTAAGCTTCCTTGGCAGTGTGGGGATTTGAACCTGGATCTCTTGGATGCTAGCCTGGCACTCTAACCACTCTACCACACAGGCTTGCAATTGCTAGTGGAAAATGGCAAGGAAGGTTTCTTGCCCTCATGCACCACTTGTGGGCTTTCTGGACCCCTCTTCCTGGCCAGCCAAAGTGAGAAACAAGATACTGAACAAGGGGACGTTTGGGCTGATCCAGTGCAGTCAATTTAGAATGGAAGAACAGCAGGGCTTTTTTTCAGCGGGAACATGGTGAAACGGAGTTCTGGCACCTCTTAAAAATGGTCACATGGCCAGTGGCCCCGCCCCCTGATCTCCAGACACAGGGGAGTTTAGATTGCCCTCCGTGCCACTGGAGCAGCGTGGAGGGCAATCTAAACTCCCCTCTGTCTGGAGATCAGGGGGCAGGGCCACCGGCCATGTGACCATTTTCACCAAGGGCGATTTAATCTGTAAAAAACTCCCCCCTTGTTCCAGCTGACCCAAAGTGATGTCATTGTACGGTCCTGAGTTCCACCTCTGAGTTCCACCACCTCTTTTCTCAGAAAAAAAGCCCTGAAGAATGATTCCAGTGCTCCTTCCTTTCCTAATCTTTTTTTTGTTGTTGTTATAAATGGCCCCTCCCCTAGCAGTTTTGCCTTTTTGGAAAACACCATTGAGATTTGGGATTCTGATCCATCTATCAGCACATAATATTGAATTTGCTCCTTCATGTAGCAAACTGTTAATCCATTTTGTAAAAGGTTAGGATTATCTCCAGATCAAGTCATCTAAACTTTTTTTTTCTAGGAATGGCATGATTATAAACTACGCTGGGATCCTGAGGAATATGAAAACGTTACATCAATACGAATTCCTTCTGAGCTCATATGGAGGCCAGACATTGTTCTCTACAACAAGTAAGTTGGGGTTCTGAGTGTATTCACTTGCGGTGCTGGTTTCCCATTGATTTGTTATTTTCTTTTATCCCACACTTCCTCTATGGAGCAGAGTGGAAAATGTGGTTCTCTTCTTTCTCATTGTATCCTCACAACAACCCTGTGAGGTAGGCTGAGAGAGAACAATTGGCCCAATGTCACCCAGTAAGCTTCATGGATGAGTGGAGATTCAAACTTCGCATTTCCAAATCTGTCACTTCAACCTGCACTCCACACTTGGTATCTCTTTGCCGTCAGTGTTCCCTGAAACCTGGACATATCTTGGAAGCTAATCTGGGGTTCCTCAGAGAGAAGATCTTCCCCAAGTGATGGCTTGTGCACCATTACACCCTTCTTCTGCAAGAGAGTATGGAGTATGTTCCAGGCTGCACTGGAGAACAGTAAGCTCCAGCATGTCTAGCCACTACTCCGCATGAGACAAGCATGTGCCTTGTTTCTGCATGAACATGTTTCTGCATCTTTTGCAATGCACTGATTTTTTCAGTGGTTCCTCCATAAATGAATTAATATTAGAGATGAGCATGAACCGAAATACAAACGAAAGTTCAGCACAAACCGAACCGGTTCATGGCTTGCAAACCGGCAGTTCATCAGAGCCCATTTCTGATGAATTGCCATGAACTTTAGGCCAGTTCATTTGGTTCATTTTTCAGTTTGTCACTGCAGATAGCCTAGGCAATGGAGGATGGGCTTTCGGCAGACCTTCTGCTGACCTGGAAGTGACCTTTCTACTGACCCAGAAGTGACCTTCTGCTGACCTAGAACTGATGATTTGCTGACCCGGAAGTAACATTTTCACTAACAAAACGAACCACTTCACAAATTGGGGAGGTTCGTGAAAGTTCGTGGTTTGTGAAACGTGATGAACCACGAACTGCACAAGTTTGTTTTTTCCCAGTTCGTGCCCATCTCTAACTAATATTGAAAGGATGCCTTGATAGTAGTTCCTTAGACAACTTCAGGGTTTTTTTTAATTGTGTACAACATTTTAACCTCACTTTTCCTCTGGGGAGGTAAGGGTGGCATGCATGGATCTCCTATCTCCCTTTTATCCTCACGATAGCCTTGTAAGGTAGGTTAGGCTGAGAGAGAGAGAGACTGGGCTTCAGTCACCCAGCAAGCTTTGTAGTAAAGTGGGGATTTAAAGCAAAGTCTCCCAGATCTTAGTCTGATGTGTGTATGTTATGTGCTGTCAAGTCGCCTCCAACCTATGGCGACCCTATGAAGGAAAAACCTCCAAAACGTCCTATCATTAACAGACATGCTCAGATCCTGCAAACTGGAGGCTTCTTTTATTGAGTCAAACCATTTTGTTTTAGGTCTTTCTCTTTTACTATTGCTTTCAACTTTTCCTAGCATTATTGACTTTTCCAGAGAATCTTGATGTGACCAAAGTACAATAGCCTCAGTTTTGTCATTTTGGCTTCTAGGGAGAATTCAGGCTTGATTAGATCTAATACCCACTTATTTCTCTTTTTGGCTGTCCCTGGTATCTGCAAAACTCTCCTCCAGCACGACATTTCAAAGGAATCACTTTTCATCCTGTCAGCTTTCTTCACCGTCCAGCTTTCACATCCATACATAGCAATGGGAAATACCATAGTTCCCAGAGAGACAACTTTATCTTTACGGATCTTCTCTAGTTATGTCACAGTTGCTCTTCCAAGTTTCAGTCTTCTGATTTCTTCATTGCAGTCTCCTTTCTGGTTGATGATTGAGCCAAGAAATAGAAAATCTTGAACAATTTCAATTTTCTCATTATCCCCTTTAAAATTGTGTAATTCCTCAGCAGTCATTACTTTTGTCTTCTTGATGTTCAGCTGTAATCCTGCTTTGGTGCTTTCTCCTTTAACTTTCATCAATAGTCATTGCAAGTCTTCACTATTTTCTGCTAGTAATGTGGTGTCATCTGCATATCTCACATTGTTAATGTTCCTTCCACCAATTTTCACTCCACTTTCTTCTCGATCGAATCCAGCTTTCCTTATGCTCTGCATAGAGGTTGAGCAGGTAGGGAGATAATATATATCTTGGTTTAATTATTCTCCCTTAATGACTAGAGACTGAGTCGATGATCTTGCAGCTGGCTTGTAAGAAGGTAAACCTTGCCTGGTGAGATTATATGAACAGTTCCATCAGGTTTAACATTTAGTCTCCTGCAGCCAGATGTCTTTAGAAATCTCTTAAGCAGGGCATATTGGAGTCCCTTTCCTTTGTTCCTGGAATCTGTAATTTTGTCTTTGTACATGGAAGTTGCATTCAAATGTCATGTCTAACAAGCACCAGCTACCTATCTTCTACGAATCTGCCTAATCCTGTATTAAAACCATCTAAGCCAGTGGCCCATCATGAGCAGAGGCCATTTTTCTCTGTGTACCAAATGCTGGGAACAGACGACAGGGGTGGACAAATGCTTCCTGTTGCTGGGGCATTTGGGGAAGCAGAATATTGGAGTGGATGGACTTTTGGTTTGATTAGCATGCCAGTTGCCAGTTTGCTGTACAGAAGCCTCATATCTGGGTGCCACTGCCTTAATTTGTTTTTCAAGCAATAATGCTGGATCCAGTATAACCCCTAGGCTCGTAACTGAGTCTGCAAGGGTCAGACAAACTCCTTTGAAAGTGAAGAGTACAATGTCCTTCAAGACCCTTCCCAACAAGCATCACTTCAGTCTTGTCTGGGTCTCTAGTTCGCTATTATCCATGATAGGTTCTTTAGGTTCTAAGGCAGAATACCTTCAGTTGTTACTAAATGCTGGGGAGCAGTCAGCACTGCAGTTGAAAGCTATAACAACATTTGGTTTATATACCGTCCTTCAGGACAACTTGTAAACCACTCAGAATGGTTTACAAAGTGTGTTATTGTTATCCTCATGACAATCACCCTGTGAGGTGGATGTGGCTGAGAGAGCTCCAAAGAGCTGTGATGGACCCAAGGTCACTCCGCAGGCTTCAAGCAGAGGAGTGCAGGACTCAAACCTGGCTCTCCAGATTAGAGTCCTGCTGCTCTTCTTAACCACTACACCAAACTATAGCCAGCAGGTCCTGCTTATGGACTTCCCTGTGCCATCTGACTGGCCTCTATAGGCAACTAAGGATGCACGGACACTCATTAGTTTGGCTTTTGCCCAGTTCACCAGCTGCAACCAGAGACGTGATTTTTTGGTGATCATTTTGTTAGTTTGTTGATCTCTTTGTGAGTATTCAGCAGGTGGTTTCACTGTATTCCTTACTAACCACAAAATGCTAAGTAATTGACTTTTTGAGCATATGTATTCTCAACCAGCTCGATTGCGTTCTTCTTCTCACCCACCCTAGCCTTGCTGCATTAACTGCTCCGCTCATCAGTTAAACAGACAATTAGATCTCTCGCAAATCCTATAAATCAGTCATCAGTAAGTGGTGCATTTCAATAAAATCCTTCTCTTTGGCATTCGTCTAAGTAGTCCTTAGTGGCTGCTGATCACTTTGAGTGTTGTGCAGCGTCTTTGGGCATGCATAGTTTGGGGAAACCTGATGCAAACTGGTTTGGCTGGCATTCGCGGCTGCTTGGCACAAAGTGAACAGACTGGGTTATTGGCTGACATCTGATCCCAGCCTTCAAGCACGGTAAATTAAACCATTGCACACATTAACAGCAAAATTCACAGCATCCCTCTTGGGAAAAGGATGCTGGACTAGAGGTTTCATCTATGTAATAATAATAACATTCAATTTATATACCGCCCTTCAGGACAACTTAATGCCCACTCAGAGTGGTTTACAAAGTATGTAATTATTATCCCCACAGCAAAACACCCTGTGAGATGGGTGGGGCTGAGAGAGCTCCAGAGAGCTGTGACTAGCCCAAGGTCACCCAGCTGGCTTCAAGTGAAGGAGTGGGGAATCAAACCCGGTTCTCCAGATTAGAGTCCCACGCTCTTAACCACTGCACCAACCTGGCTCCACTTTCGCTAGTTTTCAAATTTGCAGCTTCCCTACCATATAGTATCTGTTTTCGTTGAATACTCCAACTGTTTATCATATTGTATCTTTGTTCTGTGAATGTCCTAGCCATTGATTATATTGTAGTCACTTGCAGTACGTAATCCACCTTGGATCTCAATGACAAAGGAAGGCTATAAATAAACAACAACAGCAATAATAATAATGAGCCGCAGTACTTCTATTATTTACATTTTATAGCTATGCCTTGGAGGCCTCTTTAAATTGCGCCACAAAGTTAGTACAGCATTTGGGGTGGCTCATTTTCTCGCCTGTTTCTCCATTCTCTCTCTCTCTCTTCTACTCTTTATGATGATGTGGGTAAAAACTGCCCAACCTGTCCTCTAAATAGCTGCCTGCAAATATCATGCCAAATGCTGAGAATCACCTCTGGAATGATTCAAAGCCAGTCTCTTTTTAGAGGTCTGCTAGGGACTGTGTCTTCTCCTGGGCTGCTTTGTGATTGGATTTTATTTTTTCCTCCTTTTCCTCCCTGATGAAGTCCCTTGTTCTTGGCAAAAATCCTTTAAGGCAAACAGAGAAAGAGAGATGAAGGACAAGCAAGACCCGTTCAATTGGCTGGGCCTGGGCTCTTGAGATGTTACAGCTACTCGCTGAAGCCAGGCTTGCCAGCTGTGACTTCAGAGCGGATGCTGCCAAGCAGTCCTGGCATCCTTTTCTCCTCCCCTTGCATAAATAGGCAACAATTGGGATGGAAACAGGTTCTGTTTCTTTGTGCTCGCTCTATTTCTAGAGCACCATCAATAGGTATCATGGAGCTTTATGAAATGACATGAGCAAGAAAGACTGGCCCTTGCACCGAGGTGCATAAATGTAGGCAACCAAGGAGATGAAAAAGGGGAGAGAACAGGTTAATGGAGTAATAACGCATATTCATAGATGAGAAGTTGATAGATCCTGGGGCACCTTTTTGTGTTTCAGTTTAGGGAAGTGATGGCTTCCCCCACTCCATTCTCGTTACCTGATGAGGGAGGCCCACCTTGCGTCGACCAGGGCCAGGGCCTTTTTGGTCCTGGCTCCAACCTGGTGGAACGCTCTGTCTAAAGAGACTAGGGCTCGGCTGGATTTGTTATCCTCCTACTGGGCCTGCAAGATGGAGCTGTTCTGCCAGGCGTATGGTTGACGCTGGTTGGGCCTCCCCATCGGCTGACTAGAGGAAAACAGCTCCTACCCACCCAGCCTGTTAAATACTTTGGAGATGGTTGGGTGGTGGTTATTAAAGTCTGTTACTGTGTGTTTTAAATATTTATGTGGTTTTATTGGTTTTAAAGTTATATGCATTTTAAATTACTATACCGATTAAATAAATAAATACATTTGTCTCCTTTGTACGCTGTTGTTTTCCCAATGGGGTGAGGAACATATCTATCTATTATATTTTATCCCTTTATATATCACAGGGTGCCATACATGGTTATACCTCCCTCCCCCGCCCATTTTATTATCACGACCACCTTGTGAAGTGGGTTAGAGAGACAGTAACTGATCCAGGGTCACCCAGTGAACTTCATGGCAAAGGGGGGAGGGATCTAAACAGATGGGTTTATGGAGGAAACTAGTGCTGCCAACTCTGGGATGGGAAATTCCTGGAGCTCTAGAGGAAATTCCCGGAGAGGGTGGAGTTTGGGAATGTCATTAGGGCTGCTAACCTCCAGGTAGGTCCTGGAAATCTCCTAGAACTACAATTGATCTCCAGATGACAGACATCAGTTCCGCTGGAGGATATGGCAGCTTTGGAAAGTGGACTATATAGCATTATAACCTGCTACGGTCCCTCCCCTACCAAACCTCACCCTCTTCAGGCTCCATCCCCAAATCTCCAGGAATTTCCCAACCTGGGGTTGGCAAGCATAGATGTGACGTCATAGCATCTACCTTCCCAAACTGATTTCTGTATTGTGGAGATCAGCTGTATTTCCTGGAGAACTCCAGGCCCTACGTGGAGATTGGCAACCCTAAGAAATATGTAGACATGGTGTTTGGATGGCTTTCCTCCATGGAGCAGCTCTCAACCTGGGGTGGTGGTGGGGAACGTTTTGATCTGGAGGGTGGAAGAAACAAACATTTACCCTCTCTCACACACACAGGCCATTCCCTTGTCTGATATAAGACTTCCAACAATTTTTAAAAATTAAAAGCGAAAAACGGTGTGTTTTGCCCTCTGTCTTGTCTAGTTTTTCCATGACCAAACAGAAGAGAGAATCACGGTGGTATAGGCAAAGGTAAAGGAACAATAGCCATGACCAACTATCTCAAATTTAGTAAAATTGCAATACCAATCAAACGACAAAGTCATATATATAAAGCTCAATTTTTAAATATATAACAGTCTATGCCTGTAAAGGTGGAGTGGTATATTCAGAAGTAACAATCAGGTTACCGCTTAAAGGCAAGCATCCGAATAATTGTAGTCACAGTCAACCAAAAGATTAGGAAAAGATCAGTTGCAGAGATTAGATCATGATCTTGAAATGATTTTATCAACTGTCCATACAAAGAATAAAAAGCTGAATGAAGACTTGCTAAGGGGACAGCAGTGGTTAGAGGAACAGCAGCAGCTAATAGACTGCCTTGATCAAACATATGAGCTGATTCCGCACACGTTGGCTTTCAATGCACTTTATCAATCGTTTGAGGTGGATTTTTTGTTCTGCATACAAAAAAATCCATTCCAAATGATCTATAAAGAGGATTGGAAGTGCATTATCCAACGTGTGCGGAATCAGAACGAAATAAGCAATCAAGTTGTACGGTTTTCTGAGAAAAGGGCCTTTCAAGAACTGAAAAGTAAAATGCTGAAAATAAAGACCTATAAGGAAGAGCTCTTGAATGCCCTTGGGGAGTTCGTTGAAAAACACTTCCCTCTCCCCGAAGATGATGGAATTAAACATATTCCAAAATTAATTTAATTCTAATAATTTTGGAATTAAACATATTCCAAAATTGTATGTATGTATAAATTCCTGTGCCTACTATATGAGAACCTGAGTTATAAACAATATAACAATGAAAGGTAAACAATACCGCTCCAGATACCAAAGCAAAAGTTATATTTAAAGGTCAATTTCCATATTTAAAGAGACGGTGCAGAAAGTTCAATCAACAATCAACATTCTTAGGTTTTTAATAGAAATCCTTTATTACCAGCAATTTGTATCTATCTTTGGAATTCTTCAGAAGAATTTCTACTAAAAACTTAATCATTCCTACAGGAATGATTTTGGAATATGTTTACATAGTTAAAGCTGTGACTACAATTATTCTGATGTTTGCCTTTAAGTTGTTATAACCTGATTGTTAATTCTGAATATACCACTCCACCTTTATTTTACTTATTTATTTTATTTTATTTATGTCATTTATAGTCCACCTTTCTCACTGAGACTCAAGGCGGATTACATAGCGTGAGATTAGCACAGTCAGTTTCAAGGACATTTCCATAAACAATGCCATAGGATAAATAAATACAATTTTACAAAGATATAGCATTAGTAAGAATCCAATACAGAGTTGAAGAAATGCAGAATATAAGCAATTGTCTTTTCGCCAGGCCTGTAAGACAGAGCCATTCCGCCAAGCATATGGTTGATGCTAGGTGGAGCCCCCCTGTCCAGTCGAGCGTGGTCTGTGCCCTCCCCACTAGCGACATCCTCCATCTGTTGAGCTCCACTGTAAATGCTCTGGTGAAGGTGAAAGGGAGGTGCCTTGTGTATGCGTATAGTGCATTTTATTATGTCGCTGAGTATACGTGTATGTATATATATGTATTTTAAATGTTAGGATGTTTATATATTTATAATTTTAAACTGTGTAAATTGTTAGATATATTTTAAATGTATGTAAATTGTAATCCGCCCTGAGCCTGCTGGTGTGGGGAGGGCGGAATATAAATCTAATAAACTAAATTAAATTAAATTAAATACATTAATTCAAAATAATCCATACTCTAACACCACAAGTCAATATGTAAGAGACATTAATTTTGCCATTGGTTCATTTAAAAAATCCTAACCAATATAGAGGTTAATCTTATTGTCCCAGAAAGTCATTTCCAAAGCACTGTAACAATTCTCACGTGACACCCATGCCCATCCCACTTAAGTACACATGTTGTGCACAAAATCCCACTTCTGGTTCTAGCTTGTTTTATATATTAAAAAACTGAACTTTATATATATGTCTGACTTTGCCCTTTGATTGGTATTGTAATTTTACTAAATTTGAGGTCGTTAGTTTGCCACGGCTATGGTTCCTTAGTTTTTAGATCTGTACTTTCCTCAAGCCTCTATTCCTTTCAAAGAAGCTGTACTGCTTGGATGCTTCTTTGGCTCTAAGTAAATTTATGGACCTGTGCCTATGGAAAAGATCTGATTTCTGAATAAAAGTCATTTAACCAAGGACCTGTGTCTTGCTGAAATGATCCAGGGATCTGTCTGCCATATCTTATCATCCATAATCTGACACATGGTGACCACCTCTGGTTATTTTTTTTGCTTAAGAGTGGAAGGCTGCAAATATAGCACAATGAAAGAGTTGCACCTGATGAAGTGGATTCCAATTTACAAATGCTTACACCAGAGTAAATCTGTTAGTTTTTATATAGTGATATGAGGTTTTTTTTCTGCAAGCCATGCGGCAGTAAACACATCCTGTCCTGAAGTTAAAACAGTTTGAACAGGCAGCTGCCTATAACCTCTGGCTATACTGTGACTCTCCTGAAGCGATGTTTAAATCTGGGAGAGTGGGGATGGGAAAGATTGCAGATGTGGAGGAGGCTGCCAATGATCAGAACCAGAGCGCTGCACGATTTTGCAGTAGGAGATGAGCCGTGAAAAGTACTTTACAAACTAAAAGTACTGTGTGTTTTTTCATTTTTCATATTTATGGATCACCTCACCTCTCTCTGGCCTGGTGATGCATAAACATGAGGCAATGATTTTCTACTTTTCAAGTACAATGTTACGAAGTCAGCAGGCTGTGGGGCAGAGGTTAGCGTGTTAAATTAGGTTGTGGGAGACCTGGGTTCAAATGAAACCTGCTAGGTGACAGTGTAATAATAATAACTTTTCATTTGTACACCTGGACAGATTAATGCCCACTCAGAGCAACGAACAAAGTTAGTGCTGTTATCTCCACAATACAGCTGGGGCGCTAGACTGAGAGGAGTGGCTTAGCCAAGGTCACCTGCTGAGCTTATGGCAGGAGTGGAAGTCGAACCAGCAGAGTGCTGATTTGCAACTCGACCACTTCACCACTATGCTACAGCAGTTCTTCCAGACAGATTAGTTCACTCAGAGCAGTGAACAAAGTCAATGCTGTTATCCCCACAATATAGCTGGGCAGCTGGAGCTGAGAGAGGTGGCTTACCCAAGGTTACCTGCAGAGTTCATGGCCCTAGTGAGATTAGAACCTGCAAAATGCCACATTGAAGCTCAGTCACTGCACTATACTAGCTCTCTTAGACAAAGTTATACTCTGCCAGCCTAACATTAGGAGACCCTGCTGGAATCAGACCAGTGGTCTTTTTAGTTTAGTATCCTATTTCACACAGCAGTCAACTAGTTGACCTGACTTATTTCCCAGAAATTTCATTGGTTGCACCCAAGTTCTAGTGTTATGGAAGAGAGAGAAAAAGTTCCCTCTATCCACTTCTCCCCATGCATAATTTTATAACCCTGTATAATGTCCCCTCCTTAGCCTTTTAACCTAGCTCACCAGCTTGTCATGAAGATAAAATGGAAAAAGGAGAATCCATGTATGGATTCCTGTTAGGGTTGCCAGATCCCCTTGCCTTCCCAGCCGGAGGGGAGGAACCTGGTACTTACCTTTTCTGCATGTTCCTGGAGTGGTGCAGTGATGTCACTTCTGGGAAGTGACATCATCATGCAGAGCCGAGGTACGCTTCTGTGCTTTGCAGTGGCTTGAACCCCAAACAGGCTCAAATCAGCCCATTTGGGGCCCAAATAGACCCACTGCAAAGCGCAGGAGCACTCCCGCGGCAGAGTGATGATGTCACTTCTGGGACTATGATGATGTCACTTCTGGGAGTGACATCATCATGCTGCCCCAGAAGCACACTCAGGAGGCCTGTTCCCCCAACTTCTGCTCCTCTGGCCAGGTGAGTGGTATTGAGGGGCAGAAGGCGGGGGCGCAAGATCCCCCTCCCCCGGAGGATGTTGCAATCCTAATTCCTGTAATTCTTGGAGGGTGAACAGGTTAAAAACTCACTGCATAAGTAGAATTGGGAACAAGATTGGGAATGAGATTAAAAAGGAGAATTTATTTAAAATAACTTAGATTGAGAACAAATCGTGATGGTTTCGTATTGTAAAAGTTGGAATTCTCAGGTAAAGATTTCTCATATTCTCTGCAAGGACTATGCAGTTAATAATCGATGAGCGCATGAGTCTACCTTATGCTGAATGCAACACCAGTGTTTTTAATATTATATGATTTGTCCCCTGGCTTGTAACCAAATGGAAGGGAATATTTGTTTTTGCAAGCTTCACACGTACCAATTTCTTTCAATGTCATGGAGCTTTAGGGTAAAGAGTACTCTGGTCTGGTGGATTTAGTTCAGTTTAAAATACCCAGGATGGTCAGTTTTAAACCCATTGCTTCTCAAATGCATACTTTGGTATTATCCATCAGGATCAACAATGTTGTGGCAAATGAATAAAAAAGTTTTGCAGGATCTAATCCTGAACAGGAGTTCAAAGTGGAGTATGGCCATTTCGAATGACAGTTTGGTGGAGTGGTTAAGAGCACAGGACTCTAATCTGGAGAACCAGGTGTGATTCCTCACTTCTCCACTTGAAGCCAGCTGGGTGACCTTGGGTAAGTCACAGCTCTCTGGAGCTCTCTCAGACTTATCCACCTCACAGGGTGTTTTGTTGTGGGGATAATAATAGCATACTTTGTTAATCACTCTGACTGGGTATTAAGTCATCCTGAAGGGCAGGATATAAATCGAATGTTGTTGTTGTTGAAGAATGAGACAGAAAAATGCTTTTGTACAGCGTCAAGCAAAGTGTGTTGGAAACACTTTTTACTCCTGCAAAGCTTTCGAATGTCACAACCCTTCTGGAGGCAAATGTGTGTGAGGTGTGATTTAAATATGAGACTGGTCAAGGCAAAAACACTCTCTTGTGGGATTTTAAAGGGGTCTCCTTTAAACCAAACTGTTCCAATGTGAAACAGATATGTGTTACACGAAGCTGTTAATAACTATAGATGGGCATGAACCAGAATACGAACCAAAAAACCCATGAACCAGCCCGGTTCATGGGTCATGATGAACCAGTGGTTCGCGGAAGCTCGTTTCCATAAACTTCCACAGAACTGGTCTACTGGTTCCATTTGGTTCATATTAATGGGCAATGCCCCATTTCTGTGCTGCTGCAAAGCGGCAGGGAAATGGGAAGTTTAAATGGCCGCCTGCCAGCTGATAGTTTAAACGGCCCTTCCTCTTGCAAGCGGCAAGGCCATTTAAACGGCCCAAACCCATTGGGGTTCGGGCCATTTATAGGGTCCTCCCTCTTGCAAGAGGCAGGGCCCTTTAAACTATCAGCTGGCAGGTGGCAAGGAAAGAGCCCTTTAAATGATCAAATGTCCCTTTCCCTGCCGCATGGGTGGCAATCTTTCCATCCATGGAAATGCATGGAGGATCAAAATTTGTGTTTTTATTGCACACTTCCTCTAAGGTGCACAGGGCAGCACACATGGGTCTCTTGTCCTTTGTTTTATCCACACTACAACCCTGTAAGGAAGTTCCAGCAGGAACATGGATTGGGATTACACAGCGTTTACTTTGAGCCTTGGAGTCCAAATTGTACATTGTACCCTGGCTGTCAGCTTTATGGTCCTCCCAGAACTATACTCTGCAAGTCATGATAAAAGTGAATGACATTTTGCCAGTGACAAAATCTTTCTCTGTTCAGAGCTTGGAAATGGCAGTCCCTACTTTGCCTCAAGCAACACTTTGCTGGGAGATGTATGGATAAGCACTGCCAAGAATGGGTGTGCAAAATGGAATTCCTAAACTGAAAACACACACAGAAATCAAATCATTATCTTGATTTTCTGGAATGGCAATACAAATTTGAGATGCTTGGGAATAACTAAACACCCTCCCTGAAAATATCATTTCCCCCATATTTGGATGCTTACCAGCCATGCAGCATGAGCACAAATTGTTGTTTTTTAAATTATTATTCTAACAATTTTCTGGACAATGTATTTTCTCCCTTCTAAACAGACCCTTGCAATGGTGAAGCAAAGAGCACTTCCAGCCAGTCCCAAGCCATAGAGAGCTGCCATTCTTCCCTTGTCCTTTGTAGGGTGGAGAGTTTTCCCCCCTCAGAAAGTAGAAAGCCTGGAGTTGTTCAGTGACCCATAGAATTCACACCCATTGCCCAATTTGCTCAAAACTTGGAGGTTCTTTTTTGGACAGGCAAAAGCAGTTCTGCTGCAATTTTGATGACATTTGGTTGACAAATGACAATTCTGGCTCCCTTCCCTTGCAAATAGTCCTCCACAAGGAATAATAGCGGCCTCCATCACTATGTGAAAGGAAACAAAGAGAAGACCACAACAAAGGAAAGATGGCAAATGCAGAATTTTCAGCAGAAATACGTAAAAAGAATTCTTAGTCACTATAAAAGTAGGAAAATGAAATGAATGCAACAGGGTTTTTTAATGCTGTTGGCTGGCTGGAGCTCTCCTTCTGGCCGCTGCTTGATGGCCATTTTAGCAATTAGTAGAGAGAATTTAGTGTGGCTAAGAGAGAGACCTAGTTCGGGGGTTTCTAAAATCAACTCTCTTTGTTCAATCTGCTTGAAACTTAGGGGAACTTTAGATTAGAGGGCTATGTTCTGTGCAAATTTGGTGCCATTGTCTTTATAAACAGCTGCCCTAGAACCCCGTATACATTCCCCATTGAAAATAATGGTTCTGGAATTCCAGAACCTGAGAAAAACACATCATGGTAAAAAAATCCCCCCCTTCCCCAAAGCCTGGATCTGAAGTTATAAAGAAAATTTTCCCGTTGCATATCCCTACTGCACAGCCTTGAAGTTCCAGTACAACTTTCAGTGGCCATGGCTAAATTGGAAAGACAGTGGGGATTTTAGTTTGCATGTTTTCTATTTCAATCTGGTTATAAGTAGCTGTTTTCTACATGGCTTTGTCTGGGTTTCCTACTCGAAGATGCAAGCTGGTGCAAACTAGAAGTATAAGGGTCGTACCAAATGTAATACAGCATGCTTGTGAGCAATCTTCCATCTGACGAAGAGAGCTGTGTTTCTCGAAAGCTTATGCGACAATAAAATTGGTTAGTCTTAAAGATGCTACTGGAATCTTTACTTCTTTGCAACTACAGACTAATATGGCTAACTCCTCTTCCAATTGTTGCTGATTTTAAAGAACACAATCTGGGGAAGTGAGTGCACTCCAAGTTTGATCACAGCAGCCGTAGTTGGGGGCTCAACCCTTTCCCCCACAGGCCACCCCCCCCAATCAAAGTTGTTTCTCCTCCTCTTTCCTATCTGGGATGGGTTTCCTCCATCTTTTCCTATGTGGTGGAAAAAATAATCTGGAATGGGCCGCTTTGATCAGGCAAAAATAGCCCAGAGGAAGAAGGTTAAGTACCCCTTCCTCCCACCACTCCAGCAAACTTTGCAAAGTGTGACAACCGCTGTTAAGTTAAAAGGAACAGAGGCTATTTATTGGTGTCCTTGGTCGTTTCTAGGTTGGGAAAACAACAGTCGTCCAGGTTGACGTCTATACCGAGAGCCATTCTTGTTTCCTCCAGGGAGGCAGAATCAGGATGAGTAGTTGCGAAACTGAGATTTGCATCTTCAAGGGATGCGTCCCTGTGGCTGTTAAGTTATCTTCTCATCTGAGCTCATTATTGTCAAATGCTCCTACTGGAGCTCTCTGGAGGACCAAATTAAATCAGTAACTGTGGCTAAGCTTGTTCCAGGGAGTGTATATACTTGTCAACATTCATAAGGAACCTAAAGCCAAATTAATATCCTAAGGGGGAGTTAATGCACGGTAGGGTTTCTTTAGCAGGATTTGTTAGATGCAAACAGTTTCTTCTCAACCTGAAAAATTGTACACCAAAGTCAGGGCTGTATCAAAGAGGCGTACACTACAACATTTTACCATCTTCACACAAGGCAGCCCACAATGAAAAACTATAGGATCTGATTCTAGGAGATGTCGCTTAGTGATAAGTACATGCTTAATGTATGCAAAGTCCCAAGTATAATCTTCGGCATTTCCTGTTAAAGGATTCCAGATCTCAGGGCTGGGTAGGACTTTCCCCCAAACCCAGGAGAGTTGCTGTCAGCCTCAGTGCTGGAGTAGATATATCACTGATCGAACTCATAGAATCACAGAATCACAGAGTTGGAAGGGTCCATACAGAGACCATCTAGTCCAACCCCCTGCCCAGTGCAGGATCAGCCTAAAGCATCTCTGACAAGTATTCATCCAGCCTCTTCTTGAAAACTGCCAGTGAAGAGGAGCTCACCACCTCCCTAGGCAGCTGGTTCCACTTTTGAACTACTCTGACCCTGAAAAAGTTCTTCCTAATATCCAGCTGGTATCTTTCTGCATGTAATTTAAGCCCGTTGCTTCGGGTCCTACCCTCTGCTGCCAACTGGAACAGCTCCCTGCCCTCCTCCAAATGACAGCCTTTCAAATATTTAAAGAGAGCAATCATGTCCCCCCTCAACCTCCTCTTCTCCAAACTAAACATTCCCAAGGCCCTCAGCCTTTCCTCGTAGGGCTCAGTCTCCAGACCCCTGATCATCCTCGTCGCTCTCCTCTGCACCCTCTTGATTTTGTCCACATCCTTTTTGAAGTGAGGCCTCCAGAACTGCACACAATACTCCAGGTGCGGCCTGACCAAGGCAGTATAGAGAGGGGCTATGACCTCCTGTGATTTCAGTGCTATGGCCCCTTTGATAAAACCCAGGATTGAATTGGCCCTTTTTTGCCACCGCATCACACTGACTGCTCATGTTTAGTTTACCGTCCACTCTTACCCCAAGATCTATTTCACATATACTACTGCCCATATACTCGGTATAAAGCAGCTCCTTGAGTCATCATTACCACTGCAATTTTGTGTGACTCATGCACTTGTGTGATCCTGCATTACTGTAGTGTACCTGCTTCATATCTGTACAGTGGTGGTGCGGGGACGCCAGCAAAGATAAGCACAAATTCAAACAATAAAAATAAAATGGAGGGGGACCTGTTAAAATGATGGCTCATGGAGTTTACCGTCCACTGGAGGCTCATGGATCCCTTTGGATTCCAAAATGCTCTGGGGGATTTTAGGATTCCCAACACATACTCTGTTGAGGCTGTGGTTGGAGACTGGAACGTAATGCTCCTTGACGCTATTGACAAGATTACTCCTTGATTAACTTTTCTGTCCTTCGGGAGGAAGCCAGCCCTGTGGTTTACCATGGAGTTGGGTGATTTATAGAGGGCCTGACCAATGCATATATAGTGGAATAATGACATCCTGTGACTTATATGTTATGCCTTTGTTAATACACCCCAAGATTGCATTCGCCTTTTCTGCTGCTGCATCACACTCAGTGCTCATATTTAGCTTCCTATTCACCCATCTCCCAAGATCTGATTCACACACACTGCTAAGCAGAAGTGTATCCCTCATCCAGTAGGCATGCTTTGCATTTTTGTTACCCAGTTGGAGAACCTGACACTTACCCATGTTAAATTGCATCTTATTCAAATCTGCCCACTTTTCCAGTGCGTTTAGATCTTGTTGAATTCTGTCCCTGTCTTTAAGGGTGTTTGCTGCTACTCGCCCCAGTTTGGTGTCATCTGTAGATGTAATGAGGAATCCCTTCACACCCTCGTCCATATAAACGTCCTGATAAACGTCACTAATTGGTTGTTTACTCTCATTCAGCAAGAGAGCTTTTCACATGGAATTAGAGGTCTAGTAGCATTGCAAATACACAGATGGAGCCAGTGTTTTTTTCTGGGGAGACGCAGGGGGACGCGTACCCCTAAACATTTTGTGACTCTAACGGGAGAAAGTAAAAATTTTAAAATGCTGGCATTCCCGCTAAACTAACTCCAAACGTATTATGGATATTTATGTGATTTGTTAAGTTTTATGTAGTGCATGTTGGCAACAAAGATGTTTAGTTATATTTAAACTCACTAGGAGCGCTGTTCATCTTACAAAAAATGGAACATCTTTGAGCATCGAACACGCCACCGAGATCACTGGCATAATCGTTCAGGTGCAGACAAATACAAACAAGTCTTCTCTAAGCCACTTGGAGCTCTGGTAGTTGGAATCTAGCATGGTGATTGGTCAGTCTTGTTGCGAGCGACCCCCGATGGCAGCAACCAATTTGTGTATTTGTGTATGTTTTGTGCAAAGAGTGCAAAGAGTTTGTCTATACTGAAACTCTTTGGTTGTGCGCACATGTCACTTGGTTGGCAATACCCATAATTCTCATCACCGACAGTCTTCTGACGTCATTTCCTTTCATGGTGTTTTCTAAGTCTCAGATGGAAGCGAGTGTTTCATCTGTGAAGTAGTGTGGTGTTTTACTGACGAAAGTTTGGCCTATAACCTCATTGTGTGGCACAGTGAGCTGTGTAATGAGGTAATGCATATTCTTGGTAATTTTGTCCATTGACTGCATTTATTTTTTTCTGATTTGAACTATGAAATGGTGATATTCTTGAGTCAAACTGAGAGTACCCCTAAACATTTTTTTTTAGAAAAAAAGCACTGGATGGAACCATAATCTTTTTATTAACTATCCCTCTGCGGAAATGGTCACATTCCAGCTTTCCCACCCATCTATACTGTGACGCTAACCAAACCCGATGGAACTGCCTAGATGCATCTTCCGACAGCAAAACTGAACAGGTAGTTTCACTCTTGAAAGCTTACGCCCTGAAAATCTTGTTGGTCTCTAAGGCAATACTGGTATCAAACCCTGCAGTTTCCCTGGAGAAGATGGCTGCTTTTGAGGGTAGGATCTATGGCACTGAGGTCCCGCCCCAAACCTCCAGGAATTTCCCAAGCCAGACTTGGCAAATCTAAGCCCTGTTCTTATATCTCTTTATTAATTTCAGCCATTTAACTTTCACAAAAATGTGTTCTACATTATAAATCTAGATGAAATGTAATCAGGTTCTTGGACATTGACCCCTGACACAGATTGGAAAGATCAAAAAGAGTCCAGTAGCACCTTTAAGACTAACCCAGTTTACTGTAGCAAAAGCTTTTGAGAACCACAGCTCTCTTCATCAGATGCGACGCATCTGACAAAGAGAACTGTGGTTCTCGAAAGCTTATGCTACAATAAAGTGGGCTAGTCTTAAAGGTGCTACTGGACTCTTTTCGATTTTGCTACTACAGACTAACACGGTGAACTCCTCTGGATCTAGATTGGAAAGAGAATCCCTACTTCAACTATAACCATGAATTGGAAACGTGGATCAATCCTAATGCACAGGCAGTTGCTTTCTGTCTCTTTCCACCGCATTTTCAGAGTTGGGGTTTTGGCTCCCCGGGTAGTTGCCTAGTTTATGGAGATAGGAGGCCTAGAAACATCCTCTGAAAAAACAAAAATGGAGGTTCCCCGGAGCCCCTGGCCAGATCTGGCTTTAGCAATGCAGGTTCTTAGTTGTGTGGTGTTTTCTCAGCCGTCAAGCTTTCTGGGCCCCCTGAGAATGCACTCAAATCTGCTCCTCAGCATTAAATTGGGAGTGTTTTCCCCACTAAAGTCATTAATTTGTAGCTCTAATTTCCTCTGTACCCAATATTTGCTGAACAAAGAGTTTCTTTAATTGGAGAATATTGCAAACGGAATGTGTGTCTTTAATGTTTAGCCAGGGGCTGGAAAGTGGAGGAGTGGTATTTGAGTAACCCTGTTCTGTTTAGGCTTGTGTATATATGCAGAGAAACAGTAAAGAGTCCATTAGCTCCTTTAAGGCTAACCAACTTTATCGTAGCATACGCTTTCGAGAGCTACAGCTCTCTTCGTCAGATGCATGAAGGGTATGAAGAAACTGGCCAGAGATATATAGATGGTGAGGGGAGGGGGGAGAGGGTGCAACGAGTGAAGGCCATGTAAATGCAAATCAGTTGCAAAAGTCATGAAAGAGGTGGAATGTGCAATCCAGGCTGGGTGTGACCCCCTTCCCTCCATTGCTGAATCTGAATGGAATGCCTGAAAGGCAGTTACTTCTGGTAATGAGATAACCATGGACATTCATATGTAAATATGTAAATTGGAATTCATATGTAAATTTGACTCAGTCAGACTTGGATTGAATAGAGACTCTGGATAGTTATCCGTGTTATCCGTGTTAGCCGTGTTAGTCTGTAGTAGCAAAATAGAAAAGAGTCCAGTAGCACCTTTAAGAATAACCAACTTTACTGTAGCCTAAGCTTTCGAGAATCACAGCTCTCTTCGTCAGATGCCGATGAGAACTGACAAAGAGAACTGTGATTCTCGAAAGCTTAGGCTACAGTAAAGTTGGTTAGTCTTAAAGGTGCTACTGGACGCTTTTCTATTTTATCTCATCTCTATTTTATCTCATGAGATATCTCATATTTTATCTCAGAAGTAACTGCCTTCAGGCATTCCATTCAAGTTCAGCAATGGAGGGAAGGGGTCACACCCAGCCTGGATTGCACACTCCACCTCCTTCATGACTTTTGCAACTGATTTGCATTTACATGGCTGTCACTCCCTGCACCCTCTCCCCCCTCCCCTCACCACCTATATATCTCTGGCCAGTTTCTTCATACCCTTCATGCATCTGACGAAGAGAGCTGTGGCTCTCGAAAGCTTATGCTACAATAAAGTTGGTTAGTCTTAAAGGTGCTACTGGACTCACTATTTTGAAGCAACAGATTAACACAGCTAGCTTCTCTGGATCTAGGCAGAGAAAGTCTAGCATACTGTGCCTCTCCGCGGGCCTTCAGGCCTCGTTCATTTCAATGGGGCACAGACAGGTGAACTTCCCTGCGATTCAGCCATGCAAATCAAACGTGGAAGCGTTTCATTTTGCAAGCTGGCTTGTCTTCAGTGAGGAAAGGCATACAAACCATGACAAAACCATACTATGGCTTCCATGATTCAATCTCTTTTCTGTAATGTGTCATAGCTGGATCCGGTCTTCCCCTGAAAAGCTGAAGGCATTATATGTAGCGCTATAAGGATAACTGGCGACACCCCTGCGAGGTAGGTTAGGCTGCAAGATAGTTATTGTCTCCAGGATGTGCAGTATTTTAGGTTTGCCAGCCTCCAAGTGGGACCTGCAGAACTCCCCTGAATTACAACTCATCTCCAGGCTAGAGATCAGTCCACCTGAAGAAAAGGGTTGTTTTGGAAGGTGAACTATAAGGCATTTTACCCCACTCAGTCTTTATAATCTCTTATAGTTTGACCCTATTTGGGGACCTGATTCCCAATCCTCTAGGGTAAAACTGGATGTGCAGGTTTTTGAAGAGTTGCGTCCTGGTTCCCCAGGCACAATTCGACTTCCCCGCAGTCACAAATCAGCGGTAAGGGATGGCTGTTTAAAAATAAAGGAAAGTTAACAATGCTAGGTGCCTGCCAGTGGTGGACAATCTCCTTGCAGTTTATCTGTGTGCCTGCCAGACATTGGCAATCAGTGGTAGGGTTTGGGCCACTCAGAGATTGCCCGCCACCAGCGGGCACCCCAGGAACATGCATGGTGCGCACACTCCCAGCAGAGGTGACAATGTCACTTCTGGAAAAGACGCTGTTGCACTGGCCACAGGAGTGCTCCCACACTTAGTTGGGGCATTTTGCCCCCAAACGGGCCAATTTTCAAAGAATTGGCCCCATGTGGAGCTCAGGAGCATTCCCATGGCTGTCATGATGACCTCACTTCCGGAAGTGACATCATCACATTGGCACTGGGAGCACGCACAGAACACACTTATGGTATGTGCCAGGTCCCCTCCGCTCGTGCAGACAGCATAGGGACCTGGGAACCCTAAGGAGAACCCAAATGGCTTCAGAATGCAACTGAGAAGAGGGGGACTCCTGCCTCCTCCCTTGAGCCATTTTGCAAAATAGTGAGTGGGGAGGGGTCTCTGTTTTTGCTGCTCCACATGGCTTATTCTGTGTATGTGGAGCAGTAAAATGAGGTCGGGGGCAGATCCTTCTTCTGTGCTATTTTAACATGGGGAAACAGTGTGGGGGAAGATCGGGAGGGGGGAGAGCTCTTGCTCCCCCCCAAGCCATTTTGCAAAATAGTGAGGAGGGGTCTCTGTTTTTGCTGCTCCACATGGCTTATTCTGTGTATGTGGAGCAGTAAAATGGAGGGGGGGGAGCCTTCCCCTGTGCTATTTTGACCTGGGGAAACCGTGTGGGAGAGAATGCCCCATGGTGGCGTTCTGAGGTCATTTCGGCTCTCCTTAATTTTTGAACAGCCATTCTCCTTAGCACGTCTAGCTTGATCCCCAGTCTGGTGATTTTCTTGATTTCTCTACAAAGGCAGCAGTTATTCCTGAATGTGTCCCAATCCCGTAAGCAGCAAGCCTCTAGCTTTATATTGAAGCCATTTTCAAGTTCCCCATTTACATAGAAATCTTCACCAGGCCGACTTGTGCGCTGACATAAATGGTGACTCTTTAGCAGGAATAATTTGGGTTCCAGTTCTTTTACTATGGCCCCGGGGCACAATAAAGGCTGTCCTTTGTATAACACTGGCTGTTTTCCAATTGGAGCACGTTTGCACACAAGCAAAAAAGTGCATGTTGTATTGCAGCTATCATTTCTTTTTTAAAAAATCAAATGTCTGCTCCTAAATCTGAAAGTGTGCAGGCAATACTAAGTGAACTCTCAGGGGTGAGGTGGAAGGAGTGGGGTGGCAGAAACATTTCCAGTATCTTAATTACACAGCATGCTTCTCCTTACTGCTAGCAGAAGCAAAATAAATTATTACGAATTAAGGAAATGTGCATATTTTTGCATAATTCAGCTTTTGTTAAATATGGGCGACACATTATAGAGAGCAAATAGCATGAACATTCTGCCGGCGTGTGCAATTTGCTCGGAGTGTAGATTAATTCTAGCTAGTACAGAGTGGGTACTTGATCAAACCAAGCTTGCATTCTCCCTAATAGTAAAATGACAAAACTGAGGCTATCGTACTGTGGGCACATTATGAGAAGACAAGATTCTCTGGAAAAGTCAATAATGCTAGGAAAAGTAGAAGGCAATAGGGAAAGGGGAAGACCTAAAACAAGATGGCTTGACTCAATAAAGGAAGCCATGTCCTCCAGTTTGCAGGATCTGAGCAAGTCTGTTAATGATAGGACCTTTGGAGGTCTTTCATTCATACGGTTGCCAATAGGTCAGAGGCAACTTGATGGCATGCAACACACAAAGTCCTGGAACAATTTTTTTTCCATTATAGTCCATCAGATTTTTCCCTTTTTTGTTCATTGATGCTCCACAAGCTCATGCCACATTTTGGGTTGTTGCCCTTTAAGGTAAAGAATTACCAGAGGCTTTCAGAAAGATACCCCCATCTCAAATCCCAAAGGCACTGGCCAGTTTGACCAAAATGTTTTAAAAACACATTTTTTAAACTATACTTTATTTAATTATATTGTACCAAGCCACATGGGCTACAACAGAACAGAAATGCACTCGGTATAGGGTTACAAACAAACTTTGCGTTACAAAGGTAACATTACAATCAAAATCTGAAAGAAGTCTACTAATCTTAGATTTATATTTATTTGTCTTTAGAGATAAGCTACAAGTGACGAATGAGACTTGCCTGGCAAGTGAACAGACTCACGTGTATTCCTCCCTGTTCACTTGCCATTCACTTGCGCGCAGTGAATGGCAAGGAGAGGGTAGCCTTGTGGTGCCCCTGAGCAAAGCGGCCCTCTCCATTAAAATGAAGGGGGTAGGAGGGAGAAGCCCACAATAATAGCCCTTTCAAGTGTTTCACATATATTACTTCTTATAATTTTTACAACAACCCTGTAAGGTAGGCTAGTAGTATTATCCATGAGGTACTGAGGCTGGGGCCCTGACTTGGTAGCTCAGGAGAGCCTGATCTCGTCAGATCTCAGAAGCTAAGCAGGGTCAGCCTTGATTAGTAATTGGATGGGAGACCTCCAAGGAAGACCAGGGTTGCAGAGACAGGCAATGGCAAACCCCCTCTGTTAGTCTCTTGTCATGAAAAATTCACTAAGGGTTATCATAAGTCAGCTATGACTTGAGGGTTCTCTCCACCACCACCACCACCACTGAGGATGGAGACAGGGGCTTCCCAACGGCCACCTAGAAGGGATGCCAGGTAGAGTTGCCAGGTCCCCTTCCCCGCCTGACAGATGGGCGGACCCAGCACTTACCTTGTACCTACTCCCGGCATGCTCCTCGTGGACAAAGAGCCTGTACTCCCAGGGCTGGTACGATGTCTCCACTTCTGGGAAGTGACATCATCGTGCTAGGCAAGAAATGTGCCTGCATTTTGCAGTGGGCTGATTTGGGTCCCGAACGGGCCCGATTCAGCCTGTTTGGGGCCCAAATCAGCCTGCTGTGAAGTGCGGGAGCGCTCTTAAGGCAGCACGATGATGTTAATGATGTCGTTGTGCTGGCCTTAGGAGCGTGCCCAGGAGACCTCTTCCCTCCCCCCCCCTCTGCCCCGCCACTGGCCAGGTAAGTGGTGGTGGGGACAGGTAGAGGCGGGGGATCCCCACTCCCACTGGCAGAATGGGGTCCCTAATGCCAGGCCTCCTGTTCTCTGGCATCCCAGTCTGCCGACGCCTTAGGCTTGTGGCAAGAAATGGGGGAAGGGGCATGACAGAAGCTCTAGGATTTTACAAACCATAGAGTTTTTACAAAACATAGAGCCCTAAGGCGCAGAGTGGTAAGCTGCAGTACTGCAGTCGAAGCTCTGCTCACGACCTGAGTTCGATCCTGGCGGAAGCTCAAGGTTGACTCAGCCTTCCATCCTTCCGAGGTAGGTAAAATGAGTACCCAGTTTCCTGGGAGTAAAGTGTAGATGACTGGGGAAGGCAATGGCAAACCACCCCATAACAAAAAGTCTGCCAAGAAAACATGATGTGACGTCCCCCCCATGGGTCAGTAATGACTCGGTGCTTGCACCTTTAGAGTTTTTAGAACTGCTAGGGCATCTAAAGACGTCCCTTGCAGTTTTTATCAGATGTGATCAGTAGCAACCAGAACCTTCCCTCTGATTCCTCCTGAGTGTTGCCAGTGATGGTCTGGCAATTCTCCCACCTCGTGAGTTTGTGGCAACAGCAAGGTTTGAACTAGCACCTGCCCCATTCATAGTGCAGCCACTTAGCCGTTACATCGTGCCCCCATGCACGACTCATGCGCAGGCTCTTGTATCATCTGAGCATTTCTGTAAAGACAGGACTCTCTAATGTGTGGCTAGCCTCTTCTCTCTTCTGCTTCACTGAGATTTCTTGGCAGAGCGTTCTTAATCTGCAGTAAATATCACGGTAGCGACGCCGGCCAAGTTTTCCAGGCCAGACGTCCTCACAAATGGGATTGTCGAAACAAACAAAACTTACTGACTTTTGCATGCTGATGCTGCAGCTGCCTTTTAACGAATTGCTTGGATGGTGCTTCATAAAGCAAAGCCTCTCTGGCAACAGGATTTAGCCTGAAAGGGGAAGAAGGGGGCATTCTGTGTGTGGAAAAGAGACAGGTGAGCAAGGAAGAAGGCTGGTTAGGAGGACGAACCGTGGCACAAGGCAGAGCCCAGAGGAAGAGTCTGTAGGGCAAAGCCTCAAAATTAGGAAATGCTAGTGTGAAATAACAACAACATTTGATTTATATACTGCCCTTCAGGACAACTTAATGCCCACTCAGAGTGGTTTACAAAGTATGTCATTATTATCCCCACAACAAAACACCCTGTGAGGTGGGTGGGGCTGAGAGAGCTCCGAGAAGCTGTGATTGACTCAAGGTCACCCAGCTGGTTTCAAGCGAAGGAGTGGGGAATCAAACCCGGCTCTCCAGATTAGAGTCCTGCCACTCTTAAGGGACTGACTCAAGGTCAGCCAGCTGGCTTCAAGCGGAGGAGTGGGGAATCAAACCCGGCTCTCCAGATTAGAGACCCGCGCTCTTAACCACTACACCAAACTGGCTCTCCACTTTCAGTCTGTCAGCCTTCTCCCTCTCACCCAGATGTGCTCTGGGAGTTCAACACTTGGAAATTAATCCCTGGGCATGCTCGAGCCTCATTCAGATTAGGGAGGCTCAAACACCTGCAAGTTTGGCTTACAGCCATTTGCCAGTCAGTTTCCAGCTCTAGGTGGAGAAATTCCTCGAGATTTGGGGTGGGTGGGGAGTAGAGCCTAGAGATGGTGGGATTTGGGGTGAGGAGGGACCTCAGCAGGTATAATGCCATAAAGTTCACCCTCCAAAGCAGCCGCTTTTTCCAGTGGATCTGTGTGGCCTGCAGATCAGTTGTAATTCTGGGAGATTGCCAGAAAACCACCTGGAGGTTGGCAACCCTGTTGACAGGAGTGATCAGGCAGCCAATTGGATGGGCTCTTCTCACACTGTTTGTTTGTCTTTGTCAGAACAGGCTACTTGCAGCCATCAGTACCTGAGGGATCTGCTCGAGTCCGCTTCTGATCTCCTTCTGCGGAAATTTTGCCCAGCAAAACTCTGTAGGGAGGATTAGCATCTGACTCCCAGCTGATCAGCCGGAAGTTGAGTTCTTCTAATGTCTCATCCTAGAAACTTGCTGCCTCCCAGACGTGCTAAGGTTCAGCAAACTGGGGCAGGGTGGGGTGGCGAGTTAGTGATCAGAAGCCCAGCTGATATCCTTCTCTTCTCCCCACCCCAAGTTGTCTTCTTGGGCCGCAGAGAAAAGGAGAGAAAAGTGGTCTTTCTCCTCCCCATTGGCAATGGGGAGCTCAGAAGCATTGCGTTGATTTTTGTACTTATTTATTTAAACATTTAGATTCTTTCATTCCCCTGGGCTCAAGGGGGCTTCTCTGTTCCCACTTGGAGTGGGAGGAAAGCAAGGAACTCTTTCTCCTCTCCTCTTTTGCACTGCAGAGATTAAAACAGTATTCCTTCTGTTCTTACCTCGCTTGGAGGGGAGGAAAAGGAAAAAGCTCTTTCTCTGCCTTTTGCATTGCAGAGATTGCTTCTTTCCAGGCCCAGCTATTTTGCTGAGGGGTGGAGTGGATCAGAACCCAAATCCCAGCTGATCCCCTGGTCAACAGGCAGCTACAGCCTCGCTCAGAAACTGTTCATGAAGCAATTCGACCATATCCCTGAAAGGTTCATGGTCTGATTGTGAATGCTGAACAAGTTAAGTTTGACCACTGAGAAATTTGCAGCGTCCCTAATTTGGATTGGAAGGATGGTGTGCAAGGAGAGGGGGTTTAGGCCTTCCCCTCTGCACCATTTTTGTAACCGGAAATGGCCCATCAGTAAAGTAAATTTCCCCAGCAGGACAAATAGCTGTTCACCAGGGCTGTTTAGGTTGGGAAAATGGCACAGGGGAGACAACTTAAGGTCCAAATAGCCCCCCCATATCAGTGCACCTGGGAATTAAATTCTGAACACTGAATTCCCAGTAAAGTTATCAACCTCCAGGTGGTGGCTGGAGATCTCCTGGAATTGCAACTCTTCTCTAGATCACAGAAATCAGTTTCCCCAGAGAAAATGGCTGTTTTAGAGGGTGGACTGTATGGCATTATACCCTGCTGAAGTCCCTCCCCTCCCCAAACCCTGCCCTCTCCAGACTCCACTGCCAAAACCTCCAGGAATTTCCCAACCTGGAGCTGGCAGCCCTAATTCCCAGAGGGCATCTGTTCAACATGACTTGAGGCATACACATGGGGGATGTGAGGACATAGTAATGTGTGAACTGGCCCCTGGATGGGGGTTTGAACCCAGGCTTCTCCACTCCTAGGCTGATACTTTAACCACTGCACCGCAGTGATAGTTTTCTTCCCTGACTTTGCAATTTGATCCGTTGTTTAGCATTTGCCTGTGTTCCTTCCTCTCCTTTTACTTTTTTTCCTGTCTGTTCCCATGATACAAACAAATGCAGAACAGAACTTACTTGCTCTGCAGGTGGAAATTCACTAGTGCATCTGAGATCCTTTTGACAACACGGCCCTTAATGTTTGCTTCTGTGTACCACCCTGATATTAATAGCAAAAGCAGACAGCTGGGGAACTTACTAGGGAGGCGATGACCTGCTTTGGGAATTTCTGTATCTTTCTGTGGCTAGACACCAGGAAGCAATTATGCAAAGTTCTCCGCAACAGTCATTTTCTTTCTCTCTCATAAAAAATGAAGCAAGTCGCTTGTCCCGCTGGTTCACTTTTCCATCTCCTCCTGACTGATAGTTGCTGTTTTCTTCACAATTACCTTTCTTCCCTTTTTTTGCATACGCCAACTTTAGAAAGATCACCAAATCAGGTCTGTTCAGATCAAGTGGAGGAGACTTTAGAATGGTCCACGTTATACTTTGGTAGGCTTTTCCAGGGAAGGTGAAAGTATCTGGATGGAAATGACTGTAGGACATTGTCATGAAGACACGTAATTACGTGAAGCTGCCTTGAACTGTATCGGAGTGTTGGTTCATCAAGGTCAGTAGAGTTTATTCAGACTGACAGCGTCTCCAAGATCCCCAGGTGGAAGGCAGTAGGAAAAGAGGTAGACCTAAAACAAGATGGCTTGACTCAATGAAAGAAGCCACGTCCTCCAGTTTGCAGGATCTGAGCAAGTCTGTTAATGATAAGACTTTTTGGAGGTCTTTCATTCATACGGTCACCATAGGATGGAGGCGACTTGATGGCACATAACACACGCATAACACACATGGTCAAATTGGCATGCTGAAGTAGGCAAGGGTGGCCAAGTCCTTCATGGCAGAGCCAGACAAAAACCCCATCGGACCTCCTCGTGGTGATTCTCAGCTACCCTTTTTTTCTCATGTCTAGAGAATTTATATTCTCCCTCTGTTCACTCCTCTAGGTCAGCATTTCTTTTCCAGTTCTTCCCCAGGAAGAGATATGATCTAGCATTTGGTGTCCGTTGGCTGTGTATCTTTGGTGTCCCTTGGCTCTATTTAGGTTGAGGAGTGAGATGGTAAATTTTTTGTTCTACCCAGGCCAAGTCCATCTATATAGCAAAGCCCTGAAATGCTCTGGGCTTTGGGGAGAGAAATGACTCTTCTCTTGCAGTTTTCCTTTTGCCATTTTTCTACTAGAAGTAAGGTTTCTTGGAGCACGTGCAAAAAAGCAGCCCCAGAATCTTCCAATATTGGGGTAGGCTCTAGGGTGGAGTGCATTTCTCCACACAAGCTTCATAGACGTTTTTGTTCACATAGAAAAACAGACTATAAATTATGTCAATAAGTAAGAGATGTTTATGATGATTGCAAAACAGAGTCATGTCGATACAGCCTTCATGGGCTGCAGCAAAAATATACAAGCATCTTGTGACACAAAGATGCTTATTCCAGCAGACGCTTTTGTGGATCAGAGTCCACATCGTTGGATATATACAGTGGTTCTTGCTGGAAAGATGTTTATATATAAGGTTATAAAGTGTGTGTGTGTGTGTTTGTCCAGGTTCAGAAATAAAGTCCAAAGGGCCCTGAAATGCAAGAAGGATTGCGGGAGAAGTCAAATTCAAATGTGATGGAGAAAAATACAAAGGCTGTTCCCAATAGCCACACCTCTCTAGTTTTTTTGCAGCTAGTTGAGGGATGAATCGAGAGGGAGAGAGGAGAAGGAAACAGTTAACGTGAAAATGCTCGGGCAAAACTATTAAGTTTTATGTGTGCTCATTAGGGATACAACCCAGTCAAAGTTAAGCATTTTTAAGCCCTGTTGATTTAAAGAGGAGACTTAATCATACGTTTAAAGTGTTCCCATTGAAACCAGTGGGATGCGAGACCGGTCCTAAAGTCTATGTTGAGCTTGGATATCTTGCTGAATTTTATTGAGTTTTGTTTCATGCAATTCTGCTCTTTTTGATTCTTCTCTTAATTTTCCTGATTTGTTGCATCCAACAAGGATTTATGATAGTTGATGTATTTCAGATGGCTGGTTTACTTATCATAATAAGCCGCTTTGGGGACTCTTGCCATTGACGCATGGGCTGTAAATATTTCAGGCAGACAAATAAATAATAAAAAGGTTTCCCATTGCACTGGATCCGACCCCAATTAGTTTATGTTTTGCTACACCTGAAAATGTAAAATGGGAATGTTAATGTTGTTGGCTAAAGGGGTGGATTTTCTACAGGGACAGATAAAAGATAATGGAAAGAAAGAATTTTACTCTGCACAGATGAGTACTTTTGCATTTGCAACGATCGGTGAATGCAGACCCAGCAGAGAAGAGAATCTGTGTTCCATTTGAAATTAATTATTAAGCTGATCTACATAGAAGTCACCTCTTTCCAGCTGTTGGCTCCTCAGACAGAACTCAACCGAAGAAACAGGCCATGTGTGTAAAAACATACAGGTCCCCCCTCATTCTGCATCGTTGCCCTGGTACCCTGATGCCATTTGACAGCGACAAGGAGCTTAGATTTCTTTGGCTCGCCTTCGGTAAGGAAGTGCCGAGAAGAGAAAGGGGAGAGGGAGCTGTAGAAGAGCAGCGGGAAGAAATTGTCAAGGAGGCTTGAAGCTATGAGTGCTGAAGGCTCAGAGGAATTGGGATATGTCTTGACCCACCTCCAGTCTTATAAATAGACATGGGCACAAACCAAAAAAAACCCGAACCATGAGATCTGTGGTTCATGGGGTTTCTACAAACCACAAACCATGAACTGGCACAGAATTGGCCCAGTTATGAACCAGTGGCAGCGCCCTTTAAACTGCCCAAACCCCAGCCCACACTACCCCTACCCCCTAGCCCCATATATCTTCCCCTGTGGCATGTGGTGTCTTCCCTCTCCTCCCGCAAGGGGCAAGAAGGCAGTTTTCAGCCTCCTCTGCCGCCCTGTGGGCCCGCAGAGGGCCAGAGGAGGACGAAAATGGCCTTCTCGCCCCTCATATGGCCACTGCTGCACGCAGCCATCTGAGGAGTGGCAAGGCCGTCTTCCTGCCCCCTCACAGGAGGAGAGGGAAGACACTGTGCGCTGCCGCAGGGGAAGGTAAGTGTGGGGCTGGGGTTTGTGGCCTGTTTCAAGGGCCCTGCTGCTTGCAAGTGGCAGGTCCCTTTAAACTATCAGCTGGCAGGCGGCAGGAGGGATCCCCCCTGCTGCCTGCCAGCTGATAGTTTAAAGGAACCTGCCGCTTTCAAGCTGCAGGAAAAGTTTAAATGGCCATTTCCTCGGGGAAATGGCCATTTAAACTGTCCCTTTGCCAATATGACCCCAACAAACCCGAACCAGTAACCAGTTCGTGGAAGTTCGTAGAAAGGAGCTTCCATGAGCCATGGTTCATGAACCACGAACTGGCCTGGTTCATGCATTTTTGGGGTCGTAATTGGATTCGTGCCCACCTCTACTTATAAACCACTCTCCTACAGGAGAGGAAAAGCCCTGACCTGGATAGTCCAGGTGAGCTTGATCTTGTCAGATCTCAGAAGCTAAACAGGGTTAATAATTGGATGGGAGACTTCCAATAAAGACCAGGAATGCAGAGGCAGGCCATGGTAAACCCCCTCTGATAGTATCTTGCCATGAAAACCTCACCAGGGGTTGCCATAAGTCAGTTGTAATTTTGGGAGATCTCCAGGCCCCATCAGGAGGTTGGTAACCCTAACAGAGACAGAGTGAAGAGACCAGTGGTCTCGTTTGACAGAGGATGGCTTTGGGTTTATGTGCTTACTTAAGATAAAAAGAAAGGATTAATATGGAGGCACTTGCTTTTTTTTCTTTTTAGAAAAATGGAATAAAAATAACTTCCCTTGATTTGAGCTAAATATTAATCACTGTAAATCAGTAAATGCATTCCTTGCTTTTTATGTAATTATTCTGATCTAATAGCCAAGGGCTGGCCTCCATGCAGAGACCAATCTGTCTAACAGCTGCCATTTAGAGTTTTGCTCACTCAGGGGAGCTCACAGGTTTGCAGAAAAATCTTGCTTTGGAAAAAAAGTGGGTATGGAAGTAACCTCTCAGGTTAATAGTAACATCTGTGCATATGTGTATAGACACATGGAGGGGATAAGGGGGAGTTCAGGTGGCTTTTTGATTGCAGTAGCAAACTAGGATGGAAAACCTGGCAGAGGCTATCAGAAAGAGGAGGGGAGGGAGCTGGAGTTGGGGGGGGGAGCAAGAGCTGGTGGCAAGGAGAGGAGGGGAGAAATAAGATTCCCCCCCCTGAACGAGTCTTCAGTGGCCCCCTACTATCATTTTTAGTCCTTCTTGCCAGGATCAGGTTGGGAAATTCCTGGAGATTTTGGGGGTGGAACCTGGAGAGGGTGGGGTTTGGGGAGGGAGGGGCCTCAGAATGGTAGAATGCCACAGAGTCCACCCTCCAAAGCAGCCATTTTCTCCAGAGGAATTGATCTATGTCGCATGGAGATCAGTTGTAATTCTGGATCTCCAGCCACCACCCAGAAGCTGGCAGCCCTACCATATCCATAAGAACATCAGTAGGTCCTGCTGGATCAAACCAGTGGTCCATCTAGGCCAGTTTCCTATTCTTTACAGCAGCCAACCAGTTCCCCGGGAGGCCAAAGAATCAGAGCATAGAATCTGATGTCCTCCCCTACTGCTGCCTCCCAGCACTTGTATTCAGGGCTTTGCTGCCTCTATATATGGAGGAGAGGGCCCTCTCCTCCACGAATCTATTGTGGGATTTGGGCATTTAAAGGGCCCTGCTGCTTGCAAGTGGCAGGTCCCTTTAAACTATCAGCTGGCAGGCAGCAAGGGGGGGATCCACTTGCAAGCGGCAGGAAAAATTTAAATGGCCATTTCCCCGGGGAAATGGCCGTTTAAACTGTCCTTTAATACAAACCAAACAAACCAGTAGACCAGTTCGTGGACGTTCGTGGAAATGAGCTTCCATGAACCAATGGTTCGCAAACCATGAACCGGGCTGGTTTGTGGGTTTTTTTTGGTTCGTATTCAGGTTCGTGCCCATCTCTAGTAGAAACTGCCTAGGGGAATTGCATTTCTTTCCTCTGTGTTGGGGAGAAATGCCATGTCTTTGTGACCTAAGCCTCCATTACTCCAACCCTATCTCTCATCTCAGATCTATTTGCATGATGGACCCATCCAATATAGCCCATGTCAAGAAAAGGGACAAAGACTGCCATCTTGAAGAGATTTTGGAGCAACTGGTCCACTCTCTTAAGCTGCCATTTCCTCCAAAAGAACTGATCTCTGTCATCTATAAACAGGGTTACCAGGTTCCCTTACCCTCCCGGTGGGAGAGCAGGTACCCGGCACTCCTCTCTGTACCTCCAGAGCACTCTTGTGTGATGATGTCACTTCAGGGTGATGTCATCACTCAGGTGCAGGGGTACATGTGTGCTTCACAGCAGGCCGATTTGGGCCCCAAATCAGCCTGCTGTGAAGCACAGGAGCACTCTCAGGGTGGCGCGATGATGTCACTCCTGGGAATTGATGTCATCATGTCACCCCAGGAGCATGCCTGGGAGGCCTGTTCCTGCACCTTCCCTCTTGCCGCCCAGGTGAGGGATGGCGGGGGCGGAGGGTGAAAGCGGGGAATCTCCTGCTACCACTGGGGGATTGGTAACCATATCTATAAATCAGTTGTAATTCCAGGAGATCTCCAGGCTGCACCTGGAGGTTGGTAACCCCAGGAGGGACAGAAGGTTGAAAACGAGCATGGACTGCTGTATATCTGGGTACTTTAGGAATGCAGGATACTGTCATCAGCCTTGCAAATGTAGAAGAATAACACCAAAAATTATTCATGTTAAACAATGATCTACCCACCATAGCCCTCTTTTTTGCTGCATATTCCCACCCTTTGTTAAGTATCTCTGTAGCTAACAGATGTTTAAGAAGCCTTATTCTAATTACTTGCTTTGTGTTTTATTCTCCTTTACACAGTGCAGATGGGGATTTTGCAGTGACCCATCTCACCAAAGCCCACCTCTTCTACGACGGCCGGATCAAGTGGATGCCGCCTGCTATCTACAAAAGCTCCTGCAGTATTGACGTCACCTTCTTCCCCTTCGACCAGCAAAACTGCACCATGAAGTTCGGCTCGTGGACGTACGACAAGGCCAAGATAGATCTGGAGAGCATGCACCGCCATGTGGACCAGCTGGACTACTGGGAGAGCGGAGAATGGGTCATCATCAATGCTGTGGGCAACTATAACATCAAGAAGTACGAGTGCTGTTCAGAGATCTACCCTGACATCACCTATTCCTTCATAATCAGGCGCCTCCCTCTCTTCTATACCATCAACTTGATCATTCCATGTCTTCTGATTTCCTGCCTGACTGTCTTAGTCTTCTATTTGCCTTCCGAGTGCGGGGAGAAGATCACTCTTTGCATCTCCGTCCTGCTGTCTTTAACGGTGTTCCTTCTCCTTATCACAGAGATTATCCCTTCAACCTCGCTGGTCATTCCTTTGATCGGGGAGTACTTGCTCTTCACGATGATCTTTGTCACCTTGTCCATCATCATCACCGTCTTCGTGCTCAACGTCCACCACCGTTCCCCTCGGACTCACACCATGCCAGCCTGGGTGAGAAAAGTCTTTCTTGACATTGTCCCTCGTCTCCTCTTCATGAAGCGCCCTTCCACAGTGAAGGACAGCTGCAAGAAGCTCATTGAATCCATGCACAAAATGGCCAACTCGTCACGGTTTTGGTCTGAGACAGAAGTGGAACCCAACTTCACTACCTCGTCTTCCAATAGCCCTCAGAGCAATGAGCAGTCTCCCACGTCCTCTTTTTGCACCCATCTCGATGAACAGGCAAAGCCGCAGCCCGTATGCAAGTCGCCATCGGGCCAGTATTCCATATTGCGCACAGAGCAAATCCGGGCGAGCTGCACATCACTACAACCTCCCTGCCACCCCTTGGAAGACTCCCAATCCAGCTCGATCTCCAAAGGCAGGTCACTCAGCGTCCAGCAGATGTACAGCAGCCCAGGGAAAGCAGAGGAGGGGACCATACGGTGCCGATCCAGGAGCATCCAATACTGCTACTTGCAAGAGGAGTTGTCCCAGACAAACGGGCAATCCAGTGGGTCCCCAGCATCTCAGCGATGCCATCTCAACGAGGATCAGGCCAAAATCAAACCCACGCACTGCAAATGCAAGTGTAAAAAAAATGAGTCTGCCAGCACGTCAGGGCAAGGGAGCAAGACTCTTGGTCCAAAAGACCAGCAGCTTTTGCTGATGTCCCCTGCCTTGAAGTTAGCAGTGGAGGGTGTCCATTACATCGCAGACCACTTGAGAGCAGAAGATGCTGATTTTTCAGTAAGTAGAAATGATTGGTTGTATCTAGGGTTGCCAGGCAACTTGTGGGAGAGCTGGAGGTGGGGACATGGGTATGTGTGTGACACTGATGATGTCATTACATCACTTCCAGATACAACCCAGAAATTACATAAGGTAGCTCTAGGAATTTCTGGAACTCTGTGGTAAAACCATAGAGTTTCTGGTGATTTCTAGAGCTGTCCCTTGTCACTTTCTGGTTTTGCCAGGAAGTGATGTAACAATGTCACCAATGATTTTCTTTATTTTCATTTTCTTCTGTTCTTGGAGCAGCAATGGGCAATGGGGCTTGCCAGAGGGAGGCCTCCAGCCATAGTGGGAGGCCTGGTAAGCCTGGTTTCTTCTATGTATGTTCAGTACAAGCCAAAAAACAAAGTTGCACAATCTGGATCCTAATAACTGCTAGGGCTGAGATGAATATTCTATAGAGCTGATTTTTAAAAAATGGAATTAAGTTGCCTCAAAACTGGTGAGTTGTGGGACATGCTTCCCACAGCCTTTAATTCTACTTTTTAATGGCTGTTAACAGCTGTTCATAGATACTCTGTTCCCACTGTTTTCTCCTCTTGCTTTTATGCAGATGGCCATTTTGTGTCTCTATTTCAATCCTTGTGGAATGATTCTAGCCAATCAGGGATCCTGTAGTGTATGTAATAGCTTCACAGTGCTATGAAGCCAATCGGATTTAGTCTTATGCTTATGTCACTGAAGGTTAATAAAGCCCATTATATTAAGGGAGAGGTTTCCAGTATTGGTCATATGGACAATGCTGGTCAATAAGGGATCACTCTATATACTGAGCATTTCTAATTCATTCCACAATGGTCCACGGAAAATCACCAAAGAGGAGCTCTTTCCGGAACTGATTTTTTCATGAAATGATCTCATTTCAGCCACGCACTGATTCTGTCCTATTTTCTAAGTAGGGCTTTCCAATACCTTATCAGACCCCGACTTTCCACTGGAAGTGCTCTCAAGAAAGGACAACAGATAATCCTGCCTCTCAAAAGAGACCGTGTTTATGATGATGTACCCCCTACTTGCTGTTTACACTTCACATTTCCAAATGCTCCCTTAAACATCTTAGGTGGACACTTTTCATAGAGGAGGGTGGGTATAGTCTGCAATGTGTACTTTTGCAGAATTGAGACTTTGCATACATATTGGCGCACTGGAGGATCTCAACATTTTTTTTAATATTGTGAGTTTCTTGTTCAAATATGCTTGTAAGTGTGTGAGCAATACCTGTTGTAGTCCCAGAAGCCTGCTGTAAGGATGGGGAGAGATACTGAAAAGAGTTTCCCACATGTTCTACATTGTTTACCATCCCTCAAAGGAATATACAAGATAAGTATAAATCTTTGCTATCTATAAATTAAATATGTTTAATACAAATTAAATTTATACAATCACAGAAGACAACTTTCTTGGTGCAACATGTAGATTTTTTTTTTACAGCAGCAATTGACCGAGACCTGCACATATGCTCAGGTGGGCAGGGTCCAATCCCAGGGTCCCTTCTCACCAGTGTGTGGGCTCTTCCCATTCCTGGATCTAGCACAGCCGTACAATGCAAGTGATTTATTTGAGATGGGCAAGGGATCAGCTGCTCTGCTTCTTGGAACATTCGTTCTTATTGTTGTTCGGGACTCAGGAACAATTATTTATTTGTCCTTAAAAAAAATTATTTATACTTTACGTTTCTCCTGAAGGGGGAGACAAAGTGGCTTATGTTATTCTCCCCTCCTTCCAGTTCTATCTTCACTACAATTCTGTGGAAGAGGCTAGGTTGAGAAGGACTGACCCATGGTCACCCAGTCAGGCTTTGTGGCAGATTGTGGATTTGAACTTGGATATTTCAAATCTCTGTCCAGTATGCCACTGTACCACACCGGTTGTCTGAAAAAGGTTTGCCAAGTTCCTGTTGTGGGCAGAAGATCCCCTGACCTCAGTGGACTCTTTCTGCACCATTCAGCTGGGCAGTAGGAGAAAAAGGAGAAAGGAGAAAATGGGTGGGCAATGGCTAGCATCCTGGCATGCTGGTATCACTTCCTATATGACTGGAAGTGACAACAACATATTGCCAGGGGCACTTTGGCATGCAGGCCAAAGTTTTTGGCCTTTTGGTTTTTACTCAAAAGGTACAGCCCCCACCAGCTATGTACTGATGTCATTTCCTCTTGTGCCCAAAGTGATGTCAACATGTTGCCAGCGATGTCCTTACATCGCCGATGATTGATTGATTAGATTTTTAGCCCGCCCTCCCTGCAAGCAGGCTCAGGGTGGGTTACAATCATAAATAAGTTACAATAGATAAAACCAATAAAATAACATCTCAGTGCATACATGAATATCGGCATTCCAGATGGGGCACCCTCCCCCTTTCCTTGCCCACCATACACAAGGTAGGAAAATGAGTGTTCTCACTTAGAGATGGGCACGAACAGCAATATGAACAAAAAAAAGCCATGAATAGCCCAATCTGCTGTTCACGAACAAGCTGTTCGCGAGGCCCCATTCTAAACGAACAAGTGGTCGTTGCAAGCCTTGTTCATTGCGTTTGTCAGCTGTTTGTCAACTCAGACAGTCTGGCACCTGCAATCAATTCTCTTGGCAGCATAGGTGGAGATTGTCTGAACTCTGTCTGAACTCCTGCTGTTGTCCTGGAAACCCCAATCTAAGCCCAACTTAGGCAGGTCTTCCTTCCAAGTGTGGAGCTCCAAATTTGTTACAAGAGAGCAAAGAGCAGGGGGGAGGGGGTCTTCTGTAGCCATGGGAACACCAATCTCATCCCTCCAAACCCTGTTAGGCAGTTCTGACTGCCAACCACAGACATCCTGTTTTGCTCTATGGGATGTCTGGTTATAAAAGGCACCATGCTCCCAGCTCTGGCTTTCAGTTTCAGCAGACAGTGGAGTGGGAGACAGCTGCTGTTGGCATTTTGAGAGAGAGAGAGAGGAAGAGTGCATTGGAGCTTGAGGTTTTTTTGTGTGTGCTACACTGTGCTACAGCAGCTCTTCTAGGCAGATTGGTGCCCCACTCAGAGTGGTGAACAAAATCAGTGTTGTTATTACTCCCACAATACAGCTGGGGCTGAGAGGAAAGGCTTCCCCAAGTCCAGCTGCAGCACTCATGGCAGTCATGGGAGTCAAACCAGCAGAGTGCTGATTTGCAGCCCTACCACTTAACAGAATCACAGAGTTGGAAGGGGCCCTACAGACCTTCTAGTCCAACTCCCTGTCCAATGCAGGATGAGCGTAAAGCATCCCTGTCAAATATTCATCCAGCCTCTTCTTGGAAACTGCCAGTGAAGGGGAGCTCACCACCTCCCTAGGCAGTTGATTCCACTATGCTACAGCAGCTCAGGAAATGGGTGTTCTGCCTCAGAACGGATGTGAGTCAGCATAGACAGGACAACCTAGACAGACCGCTGATCATCAGGTTCAGTTTCAGGCTGTGTTCTGAATGATGAAGCCCAAATTTGTATTGGCATTATAGTAACAAGGAGCACCTATGTAGGGGGGGGGCCTTGCTCAAAATCAGTTCCACTGGCCTGGGAGTCATGTACGGTTGCCAGCTTCCCTTACCCTCCCGGCAGGAGTGGAGGGGGACCCAACACTCACCTTCGCAGTTTCCTCGTGTTTGTGCTCCTGGCGCAGCATGCTGATGTCACTTCCAAGGTTGATGTCATTGCACAGGACCCTGGAGTGCTTTTGTGCTTCACACCAGGATGAGATCGCTCCTGGGAGTGATGTGCCATGCTGGGAGTGCACCCCAAAAAGCTGTTCCCCTCCCTTTCCCCTCCATTGGCCAGGTGAGTGGTGGCAAGGGGTGGAGGCTGGGAATGGGGGCTCCTCTGCCTCGCCCAGGGGACCGGCAACCCTAGAGCCATGAAAGGCAGAGGTGCAGTTAGATCATTTTAGATTCTGGTTTGGATGCTGTGCTAAATCTCCACAGATAAAAAGGGTTTGTGGCAGTGGAACTGAACTTCCTGGCTCACTTCTTGTATTTGTACATTTTATTTATATTATTATTTTTATTTGTAATCTGCCTTTCTCACTTAGGGCCAAGCTACACATGACGAATGACACTTGAACGGCCAGTGTATTTCTCCCTGTTCACTTGCCCTCCACTCAATCCACTTGCCGTTCAAGTGTCATTCGTCATGTGTAGCTTGGCCCTGAGACTCAAGACGGATTATAGAGTCTAAGTCAATATGATCAATGGCTGGAGCATTCAATAAAGTATACAATAGTGAATGGATTGCAGATGTTTGAACACAAACAGGTCCTTTTCTGTAAAAGCCCGGAATCTCTCAGTGATTCCCCAGGGGAAATGTGTATCTCTTTTTTGTGGCTTCAGGAGGAAAATGCAAACCTCACTGATATCTGAGCGGCTGTTATGGAATGAATTGTTCTTGAACGTTTCAGGGATCTGTGGGTTGGTTTCATCGTTTGAGTAACTCCTTTGATTTCTTGTGGGTTTTTAACAGCGTTCCTTTGGCTTTGCAAGCCACCTCAAATAGTTGGAGAAGTGCAATAGCAATATTTTAAATAGACCAGGGAAACGCAGGTAGCTTTTTTAATTTCTCAGGAAGTAATTTTTTTTCCCCTACTAACAAATGATGCAATAGCCTGATGACTGGTTGGGCATCGAGTACTACAGAGCTCAAAGTGGGAGTTCTGTGGACCTGATTCAGAGCAGCCAGGCTTACCTAAAGGGTTTCCATTCCATGTATTGTCGAAGGCTTTCACGGCCAGAGAACGATGGTTGTTGTGGATTTTCCGGGCTGCATTGCCGTGGTCTTGGCATTATAGTTCCTGACGTTTCGCCAGCAGCTGTGGCTGGCATCTTCAGAGGTGTAGCACCAAAAGACAGAGATCTCTCAGTGTCACAGTGTGACACTGTGTCACAGGTTTCCATTCCCTTGGTGGGGGGCAGCTGATCCCCCACTCCCAGCTTCTACCCCCGCCCCCCCTCAGCCGGCTGTAGGGTTGCCAGGTCCCCTTACCCTCCCAGTGGGAGGGGGAATGAATCACTTACCCTCTCGTCTCTCTCTGTGTGCACCTCACTGCTGCACAATGACATCACTTCCGGAA
The DNA here is from genome assembly GCF_028583425.1 of Eublepharis macularius. NCBI lineage: Eukaryota > Metazoa > Chordata > Lepidosauria > Squamata > Eublepharidae > Eublepharis > Eublepharis macularius. The sequence continues at coordinate 164,667,724 of NC_072794.1, read as the reverse complement.
AGTGACATCATCGGGCACGCGTGGGAGTGCACGCGTGCTTCTCATTCGGCCAATTTCTCTATTGTCTGGAGATCAGTTGTAATTCTGAGAGATCTCCAGGCCTCACCTGGAGGCTGGCAATCCTAGAATCTGTGTTTCCCTCATCATGCTCCAATACTCTATTACATCATGCTGGATCTAGGCACCTTGGAAGGGTACCTGCCTTCTGCTTCTTCTTATGGCTTCATTGACAGCTGTTAGTAACCGAGAGGAAGGAAGCTCTTAGATGGATGGAAGGGTGCTGGGCTTATCCCACTAGCCTGATGGCAGCTAGGGCTGCTAAGCCCCTGGCCCTTGGCCCCAGTCTTGTTGCCTGCCGCTGCTTGGAATGGTGACTGGAGAATGTTTTAAAAAAGAAACAGCAATATTGCGTGCGTCACTTCTGGTAAAAACCTGGAAGTGGAATAGGGTAGCTCTAGGAATTTCCAGAAACTCTATGGTTTTACCATTGAGTTTCCAGTGATTCCTAGAGCAACCCTATGTCATTTCTGTTGTATGTTGCAGGCGCTTGAGTCTGAACGAAGGCTCCTGGGGCCTACATGGCTATTGGGTGTTTTTGCACTGGTAACGGCCAATCATAACTGTTGCCTTATAATCCAGTCACTGTGCTGTAACTAGTTACTTTGTATATAGTTCATGCAAACGAAGGATTCTAACTACTTGCTTTGTATTGGTTGCTGCTAAAAAGGGGTGCAGTTTTCTGAAGTATAAACTGGCTCCTGTTGAGCCTGGTTTCAGTCTGTCTGCTTCCAGTCTTCAATAAAGTTGTTGCTATGAGCTGTCAATCACAATACTTAATAATTTCCATGCTTTTATCAGAAGTGATTTTGCGCGGCAGCTTGCACCATGGGCCCCGCATGTCCTTGCTCACAACCCTCCTGCCAGTTGCCTGGCAATCCTCATGGCAATTGACAGGGACGGGAATCAGAAATCAGGAAGCGTTCCTTGTAAAGAGGGATAGTTGCAGGATGTGAGCCAAGCCCGCTATGTCCCCAGCTCTTATATCTTACTGCCTGTTGATCTCCCTTAGTATGGGCAACTTATCACTGGCAAGAGGCAGGTGACTTTCTGGCATCGTCATGCCTAGGCTTGATATCGGCCTCCCACTCTGGCTTCCTTGCTGTCCAGCCAGCCTCTCCCTTCCTGCTTTTCCTTCAACCCACCTATGCCTTTGGCTTCCTCCATACTCTGTTCTTGCCTATGTCTTTTGTTTCAGGACGCTCGCAGCCTTTCCAGACATTGCGAGCTAGCCGCACAAAAACTCCTGGGCTAGCACCCAACACTGGGCTGTGCCTGATCTAGGGATCCTATTTCCCCAGTGGGGCAGAGGATACCCCACTTTCACCTTCCACCCCCCGCAACCACTCACCTGGCCGGTGGTGGTGGTGGTGCAGGAATGGGCCTCCTGGGACACTCCAGGGACAGTGCGATGGCGTCATTCCTGGGAGTGACTTCGTCAAGCTGCCCTGAGAGTGCTCTTGTGCATTGCCATAGGTCGATTTTGGCCCCAAGGGCCTGTTTTGCCCTGCTTGAGGTCAAAATCGGCCCACGGTGAAGCGAGCACATGTGCCCCCACACCTGCATGATGACGACAGTTCCCGGAAGTGACATCATCATGCAGACGTGCTTCGCTCTTGCATGAGTAGGAAGGCCTCCTGCTGGGAGGCTAGGGGGACCTGGTAACCCTAGCTTGATCCTTTTTTTGTATCTAAGCTTAGAGCACATGAAAGGTTGGGTAGCTGTCCGAGCTGTTTAAAAAGCAAACATGTACACCAGGTGAAAATGCATAATAATAAAAGAGGTAAGAGACGGAACACTCTTTGGTAACAAATCTCATCAGGGAGGGTATATTTGAAGCTGTCCTGGAACCCCATTGAACCCTGAGGCTGGTGGCAGCTGCAGACTGCAATCTGCACAGGCACTGATGGGAGTGGACAATACGGTTGGCTTTCATGGCACTGAATGCCAAATGCATCACAACCCATCCCTTAAGCTATTATCTGGGGACAGAAAGTCTGCGCCTTGCGAGAGGCAGATAAAGAAGCCAAAGAAGAGACTTTTAAAAGGCAGTCTTCGCTGTTCATTTGCTGAAAACTAGACGGCATTTTCCTTAGAGATAAGCCACCAACAAGACAGGAAATTATCACCTCTGTCTACTACTTGGAAAGAAAACCCAAAAATGTCTCTGGCTACTGAATTTTGAAAGAATGATGCAGCCAGAGAATATTCTATAAGGAATGCTTGAGTGGTAAACAGGTGTCTGGGGGGCCAAGCTACACATGACGAATGACACTTGAATGGCAAGTGGATTGAGTGGAGGGCAAGTGAACAGGGAGAAATACACTTGCTGTTCAAGTGTCATTCGTCATGTGTTGCTTGGCCCACAGAGATCCAGGTTTGAAAACCCACCTTGTCATAGACTATTGTAGCTGAACTGGAAAAGGGTTGCCAACTCTGGTTTGGGAAATTACTGGGAATCTGGCTGTTTTCTTACTTCTGTGACAAATCTACACAATGGACCTCTGCAAACCAAATTTTATCACCTGGTCCTTAAGAGAGAACTCATCTAGAACCTCAGAAATACAGCTTTAACCCACACATAAAGGAATCAACCAGAAATCAGTTTTCTTTGGAACATCCCACCCTGGCCATCTGCACAGTACAAAGAATATTCCTCCGCCTACAAATCCTACAACACGCAGACTTATAATTTATTTTTCAAACCTATATTGAAGGGCTGGCTGTGTGAACTATCTCAGTTACCAGGATCTTCTTCACAGCCTACATTGATATGTCTCCACAGTAGAGAATGTGACATCAAGAGGCAGGGCCTTTCCCGTGGTAGTGCCCGTTGATGGCACTGTTTGTTTAACTGGCCTTTTGTCAATGTCATTATTAATGGGCCAGACTTTTGAATATTGCCTGGAAGTGACCTTTTTAATAGGGTATCTTCAAATGCTATTTATTTTTCCTATCTAGTACTCTTTAACTCCATTAAAGTTGCCAAATTCCAGGTGGGGTTTGAATTTCTCTCAGAAGTACACCTGATCTCCAGGCTACAGAGACTTCCTGGAAGAAATGGCTGCTTCAGATGGCAGACTTTATGATATACCATAGGTACTAGGAGAAACGCAAGTCCTAGAGTGGCATCACATTAGTCAACTAACCTAGGTTTAAATATTGGTGATATTAATGGTGATATTAACTAAGGTCATTCCCACATGTCCTTATAGGGACGGCCCACTCACGGAATGCTGGTGGCTTTTCCCCATGATTCCAGATATCTCTATTTGCAAAATACTTACAGGTTGCTTGGTTTCCGTTTTTTCGGAGCCTTTTCTGGGACTGCATTTTCTCTGGTCTTTTCCTTTGCCATGGTCTGACAGAGAGCTTCTTCTGCATTCTTGGGAAAGTGAATGGTTAAAGCGCTCTGATGAATGATCCAATTACAACTCAGCTCCTCCGTTGAAACTCTCAGCATGCAATTGTGCATGTGCGGAGAAAAAAAACATTTGAAAGGGAGGCAGGTGACAATGACAAAAGTGCCCAACCTCCCCTCCCAAACGGCAAGGTAAGCACTTTTGGGGAGTGTGTGTAGAGGCTGAGTTTTTGGAGTGACTCAGCAAAACACACGCCAAAAGCAGGGAAGGGGCAGAAAAGACCGGCTGTGTGGAAACATCCTAATTCAAGACAAATTGGAACTGCCTAGCCAACACCTGCCGTATGGGATTTGATCTGAACACAGTAAAAGCTTCCTATCCTACAAACTGAAAGCCCCTCAACCCATGGGCTCACCATGCAATTTTAGCAACACAACTCATGCCATTCATTTGAAGTTGTACTATAGAATTTGTTCCTTATCAGGCTCCCCATGATTTCTTATAATAGAAGCAATCTCTCTTCTTCTTTTTTTTAACTCATTGGAGAAATCCTACCTCCCGTATCTCACACAAACTTCTCTCCTTATAAGATTATAATGAAAAAAAATCATTACACCATGAATTTTCTCTTCCCCCCCCCCCCCCGGTTCTATTCTTTTTCTCCATCTTTAATTTGCAACCTGGACCGTGCAATGAAAATACAATTCCTGGCTGCATCTTCCTTTATTGCATCGATGCTTCTCTTTTGTCGAATGCATCCCAGCTCTTGACGGGAACGTGCCCTCCACTGGCAACTTCACCCCAATTTTGCTGGCTAGAAAGGATAGCCCCGTGACATGATTAATCCAGTGGAAGAAAATAATAATAATAATAAAGGAGAGCCCAGTGCAAGGACAAAGAATCAAATTGGAGGGAAATAAATTACCATGGGTGACCCTGGATTTGCTCCAACTTTATTGGGAAAAGACTTAGAATCTATATTGTTAGAGAGCTTGTTCTTGGTTGGCTGCTGAACAAGGAAAATTGTTTCTCTGTTTTCCGGCGCCACAGGGACTAAAATAATTTCCCCAGAAAATTGTGTTGAAGCACACTAAAATAACTTTGACCAGCCTGTGTATATTTTGTATTGGAAAAACAAACCAGAAAGTTTAAAACTCTGTACTGATGTATTCTGCAGGCATAAAATAATGAAAATTAGCAACTCAATTCAATGTAAGATTGCACGGAAATAAATCTCAATGTGCATGTTTATGCAGAAATAAATCCCGCTATGATCAGTCGGGGTTTACTCCCATATAAGTATGCAAAGGATTGTAACATAAGTCACTTTAGACTAACTTGTTCATTGGGCAGAACGTACATTGCTTCTGCTAGTTGTTGAGAGTGACCGCTGAGGGCCTATCCTGAGACCATTTCGAATGTTCTCTGACCCCGTGTTAGAAATTTTCATGTCCAATATAGAGAGACTTGACAGAATGTGAAAGAAAACCACTCTTCTTAGGGAAAAAAACCCATAGAGTTTTGGCTAAATGCTAGAGTGTCCCTGACAATGTGATTATGTCACTTGCAGTCATCCCAGAAGTGACATTACTATGTCACCCACCCAAATGAGTGAGTTTCCCACCAGTTGTCAGTGTTGTGCTGGCAACCCTACTGCCATCACTCAGCTGGGAATGTCTGGGAAAAATCACTTCTGGGAAAGTTACATCCGGCAAAAACCTGGAAGTGATGTCGCTGCATTGGTGCTATTCTGTAGGATTCACCCAAAATTCTGTGGTTTTACCATAGAGTTTGGAGTGAATCCTAGATCATTGTGTTGGCACTGTGAAATTACCCCTAGGTATTTGACAGAAGCGACATGGTACCATCAGTATGATGTCATTCCCCCATCTGTGCCTCCTTCCTCTCCCACTGGTGGTGGTAACAACAACAACAACAACAACAACAACAACAACAACAACAACAACAACAACAACAACAACAACAACAACAACAACAAATATTCGATTTATATGCCGTCCTTCAGGACAACTTAACACCCACTCAGAGCGGTTTACAAAGTATGTTATTATTATCCCCACAACAAACCCTGTGAGGTGGGTGGGGCTGAGAGAGCTCTGAGAAGCTGTGACTGACCCAAGGTCACCCAGCTGGCTTCAAGTGGAGGAGTGGGGAATCAAACCCAGTTCTCCAGATTAGAGTCCTATACTCTTAAGTGACCACTATGCCAAACTGGCTCCTTGCTGGTTAGTTGCTGATGGCTGGCAACCCTGTGGGTGGAACTCCGCCTTCCCCACCTTAGCTTGTCTAACCAATTTTGAGCCCATCTTTGCGATGTATTGGTCTAGAAACTGTTGAGGGTATTATTTTCCCCCTTCAAGATGCTGAAACTTTTTGCAAAATGTAATCACGGAAGACACACAACTTGAGCTTTGGAAACACTGGAGATTGCGACTCATCCTATATCAGAGAGTTATAAATAGTGTCAATCAGTCCTGCAGGGAGGAAATGAAACATTTAAGTATGTACTAAAGATGAAGGTTTGGGGGAATCATCCCAACCTGTGCATCTTGGCAGCCCGTTTACAATAAAGCACCTCAGAGACTGGATGCAGAAGGACTCCCTCCCCCTACATCTTTCTTTGATGATTACAAGGAAAGACCTCCATCTAAAATCTTAAAAGATTGTTCTTCTTCTGCAAACACAGTGGATTGGAGATGAAAATGGAGCTGATGCCCTTGACGCTAGTCTGGACTGGAGTGGAAATCACATGTGACTTGTTCAAAACTGGAATTTACACTGCTTGTGATACCTGCTCCCCCCCACCTCCCATGTAATTGAGTTGGTAATTTGGACTCGGGTCAAAATTAGCAGTTTTACTTCTGCAAAATTAGTGGCATTCATCATGGCCGCGAACCAAGCAGTCTGGAGGGATGTCCCCGAGTTGCTGGTTTGGATTATGGATGTCCCAGGGATTATCATGGCCAAATCTAGCCCATGATTTAAAATCAGCTACGTATGGAGCGCATCCACTGTTTTCATGCTTGGGTAGTCTGTTGCATTCTCCCGTGAGCAGTATTCCTCATGTGGCTGCATGCTTTGGACATGCTGGGTCAGTGTATGAGAACACACAAAGTATTTGGGATCCAGTTGGAACACTGGATGAACATGCTCGGTTTTGGGAATCTGGGGTATAAAATTCGCAAGGCTTAATACTAGAGAGGACCTACAACGGTCGGATCTAGAAGACCCACAAATTTGAAGCACACTGTATAGCTGGAAGAAAACACACTTCCTCTAACAATTTAACAAAAATATGGTTATTTATCTAGCCAGCCGTTATTCATGCAGTCAAACTACAATAGGCAAGTTTCAAAGATGTTAGAAACCTATAAATGACCAAACAGTCTGAGCATCAAAGAAATCCCTTTCAAAAGTCCAGGTTCTCCAAGGTCTGTAAATGGAAATAGAAAACGGAGCCGAAGCTCTTGTATTTGGAAGCCTTCAAGGGAACCCGAAGCTGCAGGCAAGCAAGGAGCAGGCTTCTGGAACGGAGAACTCACAGTGGAGAAAACTGGACGTACAGGGGATGAATCACAGCTATCAACTATTCAATAGGGCGCAAGCTGGATTCCTGTTTCGGTATCGCTTTTTCAAGAGCGTTGATAGGTAGCTGTAATATTAATAAAGTATAATAAAATTACAATGCTCAAAGAATCTCTCAATAGTCGTATGGTCTTCATTACATAGAATCATTACTTACAGTTCCAAGTGCAACAAGAAACCTCACTTCTGTAATCCCAAGTGGGAGACGCAGATAGCAGGTGAATAGAACGCGGCTTCGGGTTCCCTTGAAGGCTTCCAAAGAAGAGAGCTTGGGCTCCATTTTCTATTTCTATTTACAGACCTTTTTACAGCGTGCTTCAAATGTGTGGGTCTTCAAGATCCAACCGTTGTAGGTCCTTGTTTGGTATATTGCTATCTACTACACAGCGCCCTTCTGCTTTGGTTACTTAATACTAGAGAGGCCTGGCTTCTTCCCCACCAATCAGTGTGGTGTAGTGGTTAGAGTGGTGTAGTATTGTGTAGTGGTTAGAGTAGCATAGTATTGTGTAGTGGTTAGAGTGGTGTAGCATGGTATAGTGGTTAGAGTAGCGTAGTATGGTGTAGTGGTTAGAGTGTCAGACTAGGATCTGGGAGTCTCAAGTTCTAACCCCTTCTCAGCCATGGATGCTTGCTGAATGACCTTGGGCCATTCACACGCACTCAGTCTAGCCTGCCTCACAGAGTTGTTGTGAGGATAACACAGAGAGAAAGGGAGGAGAGGAGAATTATGTGAGCCACTTCCGATCCCTTTGGGAAGGAAGGTGGGATATAAATGAAGTAAATAAATAAATGAATAAACCAAGGAAAGCACTTTATGAAAATAGTTTAATGCTGTTTTCTAGTGGATGGATTGGGTGAGCAGTGGCAGGGAAAGAGGGACAGCGAGAATTGTAGGAAAGCAGCGCAAGAATGTATATGCACGAAACAGCAAATTAACAACCTGTCCTGACAAACTTTTAATGACAAAGTTTCCCCTTGTCTGTCTGGGATCTAGAGCTATGGTTGTGATCAGGGCTTTTTTTCAGCTGGAATGCAGTGGAACGGAGTTCCGGAACCTCTTGAAAATGGTCACGTCTGGTGGTCCCGGCCCCTGATCTCCAGACAGAGGGGAGTTGAGATTGCCCTCCATGCCGCTCCAGCTCCAGTGGCACGGAGGGCATTCTCAACTCCCCTCTGTCTGGAGATCAGGGGGCGGGGCCACCAGACATGTGACCATTTTCACCGACGGTGATTTAAACTTTTAAAAACTCCCCCCTTGTTCCAGCTGACCCAAAGTGATGTCATTGGTCCTGGAAGCATGCGTGCACTTTGCGCGCGCACATGTGGTACCGAGGCACCACCTCCCGCTAAGAGTTGCCCCCTCTGCTGGCAACCCACTGAGTTCCAGTACCTCTTTTCTCAGAAAAAAAGCCCTGGTTGTGCTATAGCAGTAATCTGCAACTGGATTTTCCAATGTAGACAAGCCAATCCTGTTGTGGATTATTGCAACCATGCACCAAGAGCACAATATCCAACAATGTTTTAACATGGAATAAATGTTCATTTGATGCTCCTTTCCCCACTCATTGTTTTCTGGGCTAATGCTGTTCCCCCCACCCTGATTGAAGGAAAAACAGACATGCATAGATTCTGTTCAGAAGCCATCTGCCTTTCGTATGGCAGTGCGTTAGGAACTTATGACTTGGAAAACCGAAAGGCAAAAATAAAATTGGGATCATTTACATAACACTGCACCCCTTCAGCAAACAGGAATCCTCTCATTTGAAGGGGGCTTGGATCTCAGGATTCTCCCGGTGGGGAAATCTAGCAGGACTGTGAGAATGAATTAATTCCCTCGGGTTGTCAACTTACATATGTGAAATTCCTGGAGATTTGGGGGTGGGGCCTGGGGAGAATGGGGTTTGGGGAAGGGGGGGACCTCAGCAGGATATAATTCAGGGTTACCAGGTGCCTTATCCTCCCAGTGGGAGGGGGAACTTGGCATGCACCTTTTTGATTGTTTTTGCACATGTGCGCAATAATGTCAATTTCGGGAAGTGACATCATCACGCAAGGGTCAGGCATGCTCCTGCACTTTGCAGCGGGCTGATTTGGGCCCCAAACAGGCCCAATTCAGCCTGGATGGGGTCCAAGTAGGGTTGCCAGGTCCCTCAAGTCTCCCAGCAGGAGACTGGGACGCTGGCTCCTACCTCATTGGGGGCTGCCCTTGTTGTGAGCGCGTGCGCCCGCTCCCGGTGTGCGTGATGATGTCACTTTTGATGTCATCACACAGGGAGGAAGGGCAGAGATCACAGGCAACACTCTCTGTCTCTCTCACCACCGCCGCCGCTGCGCCCCTTGTCCCTGCTGGCGCGGGCAGCACATGGGCAGCAGTGGCAGCAAGAGAGCTCTCGCGTGCGCTGCAGCTGCTGCTGCCCCTGTGCTGCCTGCGCCGGCAGAGACAAGGGGTGCAGCGGTGGCGGCGAGAGAGAGAGAGCAGGCTGTGGCCACCGCAGCTTGCTCCCTTGCCGCCGCTGCCCCTGTGCTGCCCGAGCTGGCACGGACAAGGGGTGCAGCGGCAGCGGCAGTGACAAGAGAGCAGGCCATGGGCACAGCTCACTCTCTTGCTGCCGCTGCACCCCTTGACCCTGCTGGTGCCGGCTGCAGAGCACTGGCAGTGGCTGTGATGAGAAAGCGGGTGGCGGCAGCAGCAGTGAGAGCAGCATGCTCTTGCAACCACCACCTGCTTTCTCTCTGCCACCGCCTGCTCTCGCTGTGCGGGAGCATGCCCCACACACTGGGGCATGCCGCACCACCCGGGGAGGGGGCGCCCCAGGGAGCACGCCCCCCACTGGCCAGGTAAGCGGGCGCGGGGGAGGGAGGGTGGGATCAGGAGATCTCCTGCCCTGAGCGGGGGGATGGGAACCCTAGGTCCAAATCAGCTCACTGCAAATCACTCTCAGGAAGTCTCTTTGCTCTCTCTCCCCCCCGCACCGGCCAGGTAAGTGGTGACGGGGGACAAAGGGTGGGAGCGGAGGTCCCCTGTCCTCTCCATGGGACCTGGCATCCCTAGTATAATGCCATAGAGTCTACCTTCCAAAGCAGCCATTTTCTCTAGGCAACTGATCTCTATTGTTAGGAGAACAATTGTAATTCCGGGAGATCTCCAGCCCCCGCCTGGAGGCTGGCAACCCTACTTCTGTTCTGTTTGGCTGACATGAGGATTCTTTCGGCCTGCCCTTCAGGCGTGCTCAGAGGCATGGTGGTTGACCTGCTTGGGTGTGCAAAGGGGAAGGAGAGGGAGGGGGTTAATGGGATTAGATGTGGAATACATCTGCTGGCCAAACAGGAAAATAAAAGCAGATCCTGCTATTAGACAATAGTCTGCTAAGTGGAATGGAAGGTAAAGTGGAGTACCAGATCAGGTTCAAGGTCTTGGTATTGATCTATAAGGCCCTGTGCAGACTGGGGCCAGCATACCTGAGGGACCGTCTCTCCCCGTATGTTCGCCAGAGGACCCTCTGATCAGGAGAAAAGAAATTGTTATCAGTCCCTGGCTCCAAGGAGGCCCGCCTGGCCTTGACTAGAGCCAGAGCTTTCTCAGTCCTGGCTCCTACCTGGTGGAATGCTCTGTCTACTGAGACCAGGGCCCGGCAGGATCTACTATCTTTCTGCCAGGCCTGTAAGACAGAGTTGTTCCGCCAGGCTTATGGCTGAGGCTGGGCCTCCGCTGGCCGGAGGATACAACATCTACCCCCCCCCCTCTATGAGAGCTGCCCACCACTGTTCTGAAGCTGCTGCTATGTTCAATTGTACTGTTGCATTATTTGTTATTAACTGTATTGCCGCCATCAGGAAAAAGAGTGCTGCTATTTTTATATTTTTGTATGATGCTTTTAAATGTTTTATATGGAATGTTTTAAATGTTCTTAATGCTGTTATCCACCCTGAGCCTGCTCATGGGGAGGGTGGAATACAAATACGATAAATAAAATAATAATAATAAATAAAATAAATACATGGTTTGATTTGATTTAATAGATTTTTAGCGCGTCCTCTCCACAAGCAGGCTCAGGGCAGTTTACAATCATAAATAAATTACAATAGATAAAACCAATAAAATGCATCTCAGTACAAATGTGATTTCAGCATTCCAGATGGGGCACCCTTCCCCCTTCCCCTGCCCACCATGCACAAGGGAAGAAAAGGGTGTAGGTGTAGGCTGGTGAAACTCTAACTCCTGAAGCATGGGGGGGCAGATGGGCAGAAATACAACCTGGTCCAAGGGTTATATTTTCACTGCTTTGGAAGGAGAAGGGTCTGATCATTGCAAATGCTGGAGCATAATACAGTTTGTTAATGTTGATGTGGTCCCCTCCACGCGCATATGATCCCAGGGTAATAATTACCCCTCTTTTAAAAAAAGGAATGGCGGCTCTAGTCTCATTGAATTCAGTAGGATTCACTTCTAAGCAACTGTGCATAAGATCGGGCTGTGAGCGTCTTCTCGCTTCTCCAGCCATCACTCACTAGATGGGTCTGTCTCCAAGGCCCTGATCAGTATTCGTTTCGAGTCCCACTGCCACAGGGGAAATGTGATTATATTAAAAGCAAATAGCTCCTTTAATTAAGTGATTGAGTCTTTTTTTAAAAAAAGGAAAGAAAGAAAAGAGCAAAGCCAGAAGTAATAGTGTTACAAAACTGGTCCGATGCAGATTAAATTTGCCAGATGTTGGCGACCCGAGGAGGGGGTCCAAAGGTCCCTCCCTAACAGGCAGGAATATTCATACATGCATGGAGATTGGAGTGCTAGGCACACTTACTAGAGAGCAAGCTACATCGAACATAGCAGGTCTTACTTTTGAGTAAAATGTGTAGAAAGCAGGCTGCACAGCTTGATTCCTAAGCACACTTATTCTGGAGTTGTCTTAGTGAATTTCAGGAATTTCACAACTCTGGGTTGAAAAATTCCTGGAGATTTTGGTGGTGGAACCTGAAGAGGGTGTGGTCGGGTGAGGGGAGGGACCTCAGCAGGGTATAATGCCATCGAATCCATCCTCAGAGTCTCTCTACATGACCTTGGCATGTGTTCGTCAAGTGTAGGGAGATACCATGTTAGGTGGGATTTGTAGTTTAAAAAGAGACAGCTGGTGGAGATCGCTCCTCAGAGAGTTCATCAATTTCATCTTCTCCTCCCTGAAGGGTTTGTCAGTTTCACCTCTCCTGTCTAAAACTGTGGGATTGCAACCAGAGGGCAGTGAGGAATGGAAATGGGCTGGAGCTGCCCTCCAGATCCTTGGACCTGGAGAGGTTACAATGGGCTGAAGTTTCTCTTCTAGCATTTCACAGCCCCTTCACACAGCTCCAGTATAGCAAAACCTTTGCTCTGCTGCAGGCTTTGTCTTTTTAAACTACCCTTCCCAGCTAACACTGCATCTCCCGACACGTGTCCTTCATGTGTCAGATGTCTCGTGTAGAAACTCTCAGAAGCAGCCGTTTTCTCCGGGGGAACTGCTCTGTAGTCTGGAGATCATTTCTAATTCTGGGAGATCTCCAGACCCCACCTGGAGCTTGGTGACCCTAACTACATGGGATTTATTTCCGTGAATGCATTTAAACCAGGAATAAGGGAATGGGAGTAAACTTGCAGGAGCAAACTGGATATGACTGGTGTTTTTTAGAGGAGCTTTGGAGAAGGGAAACTTGAATCAGGGCCTTAGCTCTGGAGGAGAAATTGTGTTTATGGTGGATGAGCTGAGAACTTCGACACACAATTTATCACCATGCAAACTTAGCTTGAACAAACTGACACAATTACCCAGGAGGTGAGCTGAGCTTCCGACTGGGTTGCTTAGATGGATGTTGTCAAAATTTGTGTCAAGCACCATGCTGTAGCTATTTGCGCTTCAGGGCCAGGTCAGGTTTGGTAGTAGGTTAAAAAAAACCCAAAGTTGACTAAATCTTCTTAATTACTAGAGCAGAAGCAAAGATCCTCTGGGCTTGGTCACTCAAGTGACCTACTTGTCGTTGCAGAATTGCTTGTGGTTCATCTCTTCTTTCTGCCTGCATGGATAACTGTGTCCTTTAATGCTGGACACCCTGTATTGCCTGTTTTTTCTAACCTGCAAAGTCAGGGGCATCTATTTTGTGAAGAGGTCGAAAGAACCGATCATGCGATTATTTACATTCACGGGCAGACACTGAGGGTATATAGAGACAGCTATGTAGCAAGTCTCTCAACCCCATCTCCTATTTTTAATGTGTCTTTTAATGAGTGGAGGTGGCAGCAGCAGACTGGAAGAGTGTTAGCAGCTGCAAGGAAAGCAAACCAGTCCTAGAAACGAATACATCCAAATTAATTCAGCCACACCTGAACAGCTTGGTAAGTTGGTGAGTTGTGGTGGGTGATCGAGCATAACTAATTTGCAGTGATAGGAAGGGTCTGGCTCTGCAGTCAGTGATGGCTTATTCACACATGTAAGCCATCTTTGGATAGAATCATAGGGTTGGAAGGGACCTCCAGGGTCATCTAGTCCAACCCCCTGCACAATGCAGGAAAGTCACAACTCATAGAATCATAGAGTTGGAAGGGGCCATACAGACCATCTAGTCCAACCCCCTGCCCAGTGCAGGATGAGCCTAAAGCATCCCTGAGAAATATTCATCCAGCCTCTTCTTGAAAACTGCTAGGGAAGGGGAGCTCACCACTGCCCTAGGCAGCTGATTCCACTTTTGAACTACTCTGACCGTGAAAAAGTTCTTCCTAATATCCAGCCAGTACCTTTCTGCATGTAATTTGAGCCCATTGCTTTGGGTCCTACCCTCTGCTGCCAACTGGAACAGCTCCCTGCCCTCCTCCAAATGACAGCCTTTCAAATATTTAAAGAGAGCAATCATGTCCCCCCTCAATCTCCTCTTCTCCAAACTAAACATTCCCAAGGCCCTCAGCCTTTCCTCGTAGGGCTCAGTCTCCAGACCCCTGATCATCCTCATCAGTCTCCTCTGCACCCTCTCGATTTTGTCCACATCCTTTTTGAAGTGAGGCCTCCAGAACTGCACAAAGTACTCCAGGTGCGGCCTGACCAAGGCAGTATAGAGGGACTATGACCTCCTGCGATTTCGACGCTGTGGACCCTTTGATACTACCTTCACCCAGTGACCCCTGCTCCATGCCCAGAAGATGGCAAAACACCATCAGTTTCCCTAGCCAAAGTGGCCTGGGGAAAATTGCTACCTGACCCCAAGGTAGTGATCAGCCTTACCCCGGGCATGTAAGTAGGGGTCACAAGAACTAAGCCCTGATGTAACCCTTCTTGCCTTCCCTCTCATGATCTGCCCAGGTTCACAGAATCAGCATTGCTGTCAGATGACCATCTCGCCTCTGCTTAAAAACCTCCAAAGAAGGGGAGCCCACCACCTCCCAAGGAAGCCTGTTCCACTGAGAGACCGCTCTAACAGTCATTAAGTAGATGTTACATTCATTAAGTAGACTACATGCATTTGGGAACCAGCCCTTAAAGACAATCCTTTTAATATGAGGGAGGATTGGGTGTGTGAGAGCTCTGGCCTTGCTTGCAGGGATCGGACTAGGTGGCCTTTTGTTTGGCGGCGCTTCTTCTGTGATTCCATTTTTCCTTCATTTCAGATGTATGCAATGTCAGAAATGCTAAGTAACTATGCAGAGGATTGATCAAGATGGGTAGCCGTATTTTTCTGTAGCAGTGGAAAAGAGCAAGAGTCCAGCAGCACCTATAAGACTAACAAAGTTAGTGGTAGGGTATGAAGTGAGCTGTGGCTCACGAAAGCTCATACCCTACCACTAATTTTGTTACTTATATGCTACTAGACTCTCGCTCTTTTCCACTATGCAGAAGATTGGCATCTTAGTTATCAGGGTACTAATTTATTGTCTTAAACTCTTCGCTCAGCCTTTGTGACTTTCCAGCCCATTACAAGAAACCAGGGCTTGTTTTGGGAAGTGATTTGTAAGCATCACAAAGACGGGAATTTGCCAGATAACTTATGCACCATAAATAATTCCAAGAGCCATTAACAGTAACATACTTCGTTTGGAACTTAGGGCTGTCTTGATAGGACATGATTTCCTGGCCTCCGAGATAAAAACATTGCCTCCTGATCATAATTAATGTGGAAAGTCAGTGTGATTGATGATTTTACACAGCAGCCTTCCTGCAAAGTGTCAAGTTGGAGAGAATGACAGAATGGAAGAAGGAATGTGTGGGTAACCATGGGGGTTAATTCTTGCCATGCTGCTAAAAATGGAAGAGCTGGATAAATTGCCAAGGCTGTATCGAGTCATTTTTAGCCCAGAAATGTTGACCTTGCCAGGATTATACAACATTTGGAGTGATTTCTGGCTAAGCCATCTCATACTTAACTGGCAAGAGCAGTCTGAGATAGAAAAAAAACAAAAACGAGGGAATGCTTTGACAGTATGCTAGGGCTGTCCACTATCAGAGGCAGTAAACCTCTGAATACCCCGACTTGGATAGCCCCGCTGAGCCTGATCTCGTCAGATCTCAGAAGCTAAGCAGGGTTGGCCTTGGTTAGTAATTGGATGGGAGACCTCCAACGAAGACCAGGGTAGCAGAGGCAGGCAATGGCAAACCACCTCTGATAGTCTCATGCCATGAAAACCCCACCAGGGGTTGCCATAAGTCAACAATGACTTGAGGGCACTCTCCCCCACCAATCCTCTGAATACCTAAGCCAGGAGGCCACATAAGGGGTAGGCCTTGACTCTTTAGACTATCCAGTTGGCCACAGTGTCAGACCGAATGCCAGACTAGATGGACCGCTGGAAGCATTTCTCTTATGCTCTTATGTCCTTCTCTTATGCTTCCTGAAGCCTCACCCTCTGAATTTCTCTTCAGATTTTGAAATTATAAACAGGATCCATGACATGGTAATCTTGACTACTGTAATGCACTGTACATAGGTTTCCCCTCTAAATTAACTCGGAGCAGTTGGTGCAGAATGCTGCAGCTCAGCTTTTGTCGAGAGCTAGGAGGAGCATGAATATTACTCCCATTCTTCAGTCACTCCATTGGCTACCTATCTGTTACCAGGCTCAGTTCAAGATATTGCATATTGGATCGAGGAGATCTAGGTTTGAATCCTCAATTTGCCATGGAAGCTAGCTGGTTGACCTTGAGCTAGTCACATGCCTTTATTTATTCATTTTTATTTTCTTAAATTTATAGTCCGCCTTCCCCAAAAAGGTGGGCTCAGGGCAGATCACAACAACTTAAAACACACTACACAATTTATCAGCAGTAACCATTAAAAATATAAATAATGCATATCATTCATTTAAAAACATATATTACCACTATATAAATACAGCTATAACAATAGAGAACATAGCAGCACGTTATACATTCACCTATCACCATCCATACAGCAGTTTACAGCAACTATATAAAAGATGGGAGGTGTCATTGGGTGGGAGGGCACAAAATCTCACCCCCCCACACACTAGGGGGGGCACCACCCAGCATCACCTGTATGCGTGGCGGAACAGCTCCGTCTTGCAGGCCCGGCGAAATGCAAGCAAATCTTGCTGGGCCCTTGTCTCGCAAGACAGAGCGTTCCACCAGGTTGGGGCCAGGGCCGAAAACGCCCTGGCCCTGGTCGATGCTAGACAGGCCTCCCTAGGGCCAGGGATCTTTAATAGATGTTTGTCACTCGCGCGAAGGGTTCTCTGGGGCTCATATGGGGAGAGGTGGTCCCGCAGGTACGACGGTCCCAGTCCACTTAGGGCTTTATAGGTTAGTACCAAAACCTTGAACCTGATTTGGTACTCTACCAGTAACCAATGCAGCTGGTGTAGTACCGGTGTTATATGTTCCCATATTGGTATTCTGGTAATAACTCGCGCTGCTGCATTCTGTACCAGTTGTAACCGCCGGATCAGGCTCAAGGGAAGCCCAGCATAGAGTGTGTTACAGTAGTCCAATCTAGAGGTGACTGTTGCTTGGACCACTTTAGCCTAACCTACCTCACAAGGTTATTGTGAATATGCAGTGGAGAAGAAAAGACTGTTGTAAGTTGCTTTGTGTCCCCGGGGAGAAATGTGGGGCATATATGAATTAATGAATCAATTAATTAATTAATCTTAATACACACCCAATCCCCTCAGGGCCAAGCTACACATGACGAATGACCCTTGAACGGCAAGTGGATTGAGTGGAGGGCAAGTGAACAGGGAGAAATACACTTTCTGTTCAAGTGTCATTCGTCACGTGTAGCTTGGCCCTGAGTCTTGCATTTCTGCAGGGTTGTATTAATGCAAATGTGCGCATTGATAAATTGGGGGTTCCTCCTTGGGGGAAGCAACTGAAGGGTTTCTAAGGAAGCCCCCAGACTGTTTTTAGAGGACCAGGAAAACGTCTCATCTGGGGGATGGATGCTATTGCCGCTGCTGCAGATCGTTTCTGTGTTGTCACTGGATTCCGCCTGAAGCAAAAAATGAAGATTTCTCCTGCAAGAAAACATTTGAGGAATTTTGAGGAAAGCCACAAAGGGATTGAATAAGACCAGAGACACTTCTCTGGGAAGGGAAGAGATGCATACCCCTCGTTAAACCCACAGAATGACAAACAAAATTGTCTGTCAACCCATGATTTTGTATGCATGACTGACAACAACGTAAGAAAGGTTTGCATTCCCTTAAGAGCAATGAAGGACAGCTGGGGGAACATTTAACTGACAGGCCGTCCCTAGGTAGAACTCTACCTCTGAGCATTTCTTTTAGAACTCTTGACATTTTGATGAGTGGAACTTTTAAAGATGTTTAGTAGTCGCTTGACTTTTTCTGACATGTTCAACAAGAAGTTCGCCAGTGTTGGAGTGGGAGGGGAGAGCGAACATTTCAACGGCATTATAAATCAATAGGGACGGATCCCCAGTTTTTGCAAAGGCTGTTGACTTTACTAATACTCTCACTCCAGTTCAAACCGATCAGCATTCAAAGTTATCCTATTTTTTGCCACCATCAGATTTGGTGACATTTTCTTTGTATTTCATCAGATGTAGTTCCACTCCGAGGGGTGGATGCAGACTAAATATCCCTGCGGTAGGATGGGATTTTTTTCTTCCTCCCTCCTCACATGAAGGCCCACTGATCTCTATGAAATGCAGCTTCTGAGTAGGCTTGCCAACTTCCAGGCGGGGCCTGGAGTTCTCCTAGAATTACAACTGCTCTCCAGATTATAGAGATCAGTTCTAATCTCTATGATATACCAAAGATTCTTGATGAAACTCTTCCCCAAATTTCCCTCCACAGACACTGCCCCCAAATCTCCAGGATTTTGGCAACCTTACTCTTGAGGAATGATGTGTGTGTATGAGGGGGAAGTCTAAAATAATAATAATATTAACAACAACAACAACAACAACAACATTCAATTAATATGCTGCCCTTCAGGACAACTTCATGCCCACTCAGAGCGGTTTACAAAATGTGTTATTATTATTATCCTCACAATCACCCTGTGAGGTGGGTGGGGCTGAGAGAGCTCTGAAAGAGCCGTGACTAACCCAAGGCCACCCAGTTGGCTTCAAGTAGAGGAGTGGGGAATCAAACCCGGCTCTCCAGATTAGAGTTCCGTCGCTCTTAACCACTACAGCAAACTGACTTTCTACAATAGAAAGGGGGAATTGACAGAAATTGTACCTCCCCTTAGCAAGAAATTTAGTTTGGATCCAACCCTTAGTTCTCTGAGTGAAGTTTAAAATTCTTCATAATCTGGGACCCAAATACCTCTTTCCCCTTCACAGGAGCTCCTTCTTGCTATCCCCATGCTTCTGAACAGTGTTCCCCACTCTGTGGAATAGTCACTCGCAGAGTATAAGGAAAGTTCCCACTTTCATTCCAGAGTAGCTGCAAGAAGAACTTTTCAGAAGCATGCTTGGTGGTCACCAATTTCCAGGTGTGTCCTGAAGTTCTTCTGGAATTAGAGCTGATATCCAGACAGCAGAGATCAATTCCCCTGAGGGAGATGGTAAAATTGGAGAGGGAACTCTATAGAATCAAATCCCCAATGAGCCCCCTCCCCTTCCAAAACTCCACCCTCCCCAAGCTCCACCCCCAAATCTTGAGGAATTTCCCATATCAGATTTGGCATGGCAAAGCTATGCATAGCGTGACAACCATGCATGGCATGAGATTGGTTGGCTTGCCGGATCTAGAATTTAATTGGCATCACCATTCTTTTCTCAGGCAAACTTTTGTATAGAATACATTGTTTTATCTCTTTTATGTATTTATTTATTTGAATTAAGTATATCCTGCGTTTCTCTGAATCAAGGAGGGAAGGCGACATGGTATAGTCCTATCTCATCAGATCTCAGAAGCTAAGCAGGGTTTACTCTGGTCAGAACATGCATGAGAAACCATCAGAGAAGTCTGGGGTTGCTCTGCAGAGGCAGGCAATGGCAAACCATCTTTCTCCTCACTTTCCTTGAAAGCCCCTTGCTGGGTTCGCCATAAGTCAGTTGCGACCTGAGGGCACATGCATACATACGTTTCTCCCGATCAATGGGACTTAAAGTGGCGTCCATCATTTAAGCCTACTCAAACTTCCCCTTACAGAAATATGATGCAAATGAAAAGAAGCAGGTGAGATATTACACCATCACTGTCTTCCATTTATGAGCCACCACAAGTGGAAAAACTCTGCTTTACAGAGACACCCAAAGCTTTGCAAAGTTGGGGTCTTTCTTGCAACCTCAGGAAGCCCAGTCTGAGCACAATCCTGAAACAGTGGAGGACCACCAACTAATCCTTGGCCTGATGCTCAGAGCTGTCTTCTGGGAGCACATGGGTGGAGGTGGTTTTGTGGCGATGAGAGGTCCAGGTTATGGCAGGCTTTAAATGTGAATATGCAGTTCCTTGAAATGAACATTCCATGGTTCCCAACTGGCTTGGGAAATAATTCAATAAACAGTGGCTTGGGCTACGTAGGAATTGGGCAATCAAACCTGCTGAAGGGCACATAACTCACCTAATGACCACAGTTCTTTGAAGCAGCATACATATTTAGTGCCTTGATCTGGATAGCCCAGGTGTGCCTCAGATCTCAGAAGCTAAGCAGGGTGGGCCTTGGTGAGTAATTGGATGGGAGACCTCCAATGAAGACAAGGGTTGCAGAGGCAGGCAATGGCAAACCACCTCTGTAAGTCTCCTGCCATGAAAACCCCACCTGGTGGGGGGGGGACCATTAGTCAGCTATGACTTGACAGCACTTTTCACCACACATATTGAGTAGCTTTCATTACTGGGGATGCCAGAGGTTTAATGAGGTGGTAATTGGGCTGTCATCTCCAGGTTGGAAAATTCCTGAAGATTTGGGGATGGAGTCCAGGGAGGTTATGGCTTGGGGTAGGGTCCTCAGCAGGGTATAATGCCAAAGAGTACACCCTCCAAAGCAGCCATTTTTCCAGGAGAATCGATCTCTGTAGACAGGAGATGATTTGTAATTCCTAGAAATGGTCCTCTGATTATGATAAAAAAATCTACACGAGTTATTCAGATAAAAAACAATACCGTCGGGAACAAGTTTCTTTGTGTTTGGCATGTTCTTGAGAAAGAACAGTCGAAACAAGTGAAAATGCCAGTTTTCTCGTTGGGTAGAGCTACTTAACATCTCATTCACCGTCTTCTGTTTGGAAGGAAACAATTTTGGACATTAATGGAACTGTTTGTGGCGTATACCCACCTCCATCTGTATATTTAATTGTCAGTTTGCACTTTAAACTTCTTCACTTTACGGAGGTTCGACTTGTTATTTATAAACATTGTTTTTGAAAAATTTCCTTTTTAAAATGGCTAAATTTGGATAGTAAGTTGGCTTGCAGTGGGGGGTTTCCCCTGTATAATTGTTTCTGCACCTGGAGGTGGGCAACCTTAGGTAATAACCCTCGATCCCCTGCCCCCACCAGGGGTCTGGCAGCCCTAATACTGCTGTTGAGGAGAAAGAATGGGGGGAGGCTCTGATCTCCATGCCCCTCCGGTAGGTCTTCCGGGGACATCCGGTTGACCACTCTAATGCTGTACTAAGGTAGGCCATAGATCTGATCTGGCACAGCTGCTCTTAAGACCCTCTGCATGCTCATCTTCTGCTCTACCGCTGAGCTGTGACCCAACCCAAATGCCAAATGGGCAAGCAGTGGTTGAAGACCCTCACTCATCTCCCTCTGCTATACACAGGGGTCATTTCGTAGAAAAAGAGCTAGAGGAACTCATTAGCATGATTCATTAGCATATACCATGCCATTCGCCAGAAGTGTGTCATTAGCATAACTGATTTGCATATGCTACACCCCCTGACATTACCTATCCTGGCTGTTTTGGGCCCAATCCTGGCCATTCAGGGCTGAAATTGGACCCAAAATGGCAAAAAGGGGCTGAAAATGCCTGAAAAGGGGCCCAAAATGGTCAGAATCGGGCCGCTGCTGAGCAGGAGAGTGATCCACCACCCATCAGAGGCCCAATCCGGGCCGTTTTGGCCCCAATCCAGGCCAAAACGGGCCTAAAATGGCCAAGAGTCAGGTGGGCGGGGCCACCTGACATGTGACCTCTTTGGGGAACTGCCGAAACTGCATTCCTGCACTTTCCCCCTCAAAATGAGCCCTGGCTATACATGACTCTATTTCTGGCAAGTGCTCTTTCTTCTCTCTTTTTTCTCTCCCTGCAGGTGAAGGAGGACTGGAAATACGTTGCCATGGTCATCGACAGAATCTTTCTCTGGATGTTCATCATCGTTTGCTTGCTGGGTACTGTAGGACTCTTCCTCCCTCCGTGGCTCGCAGGGATGATTTAAGAACAAAACCAACTCTGCCGAGGAATCAATTGCATCCCATTTGATAGATTTCAGTCCACCTGGAAGGGGCAATGCGGAAAGCTGGAGACAGTCTCCATGAATAATTTACTGTAATGGCCCCGCATGAATCATTCCCGGAAGCTCTGGGAATGCCTTCCAAGGTTGCATCACCTGCCTAAGCCATCCTCATCTTCTATATCTCTTTGGGGGAGGGAGGGAAGGGGGGCTGGTTAATTAAAGTTTATCCATAGCATGACGGCATTTGTTGTCATATATACTCCGAAGACCACAACAGCATTCCCTTCAAGCAAGTGCCAAATAGGCACATTATAGTAGACTCGGTTCCTGGAAAGCCAGCAGGGAAGTTAAACAATGGCTTGGTGCTGAACCAAAGCCCAAGAAGGGAATGGCTCCTGATGGTGTAGATTTGGACAACAGGTAAGGCACAGTAAAGGTTGAGATGACTGGGTTATTTGTTGGCAGAAATGAAAAATAACAGGGACAATGATCAGAAATCCAAAGCTAGTTTTCTTGATCCTTAGAAGCTTGCTTCAAACTTAGAGCAAAATGCAGAGGGGGAAAAAACATGGTTTGCTGGCTGATGGACCGCATATGTGGACTGGCTAATCTGAAACCCATGATCAGAAAAATCAAATGCTATGGCTTTTACAGGGTTGTAGGAGAAGTAATGGCTGCACCTGTATGCAGAAGAAAAGAAGAACCAGGTGCAAGGTGAAAAAACTTTATTCAAGTTTTGTAGATCCCAATGCGTTTCACTTAAAAGCTTTGTCAGGGGATCTGTTATGACGTATAAACATGATTTACCAAATTAGAACAGCTAGTAGAATTGTAAACATTAAAATCTAATACATAAACATCCATCTGAGCATATTACAGGTCCGTTTCCACACGGCTTACCTTTTGCCGGGATGCAGCATGAGCTTGCGCGAAATCGTGCGATAACAGCGTCTTCCTGGTGCGATTTCACGCGCGAAGACACTGTATCCCGACAAAAGAAATGGCCCAGGTTTATCCTCAACCTGGAAACGGCCCAGGTTTATCCTCAAGAATTTCATGAATAACAACCAAAATTACAACAGTTTTCTATTTCCAGGGTGGAAGAAGCACACAAATATATTTAAAGGCAGAATCTAAAATAAAGCGCTAAGAGTAAGCATGATGACATTTCTTTCGTAACATCCCAAATGACAGCAACTTTCAAATTCAAGAATGGAAGGAACACAGAATGAAAAGACTGCAAAAACATTTACATTTATAACTCAAAATAGAATGCTAAGAGCCACACGTTCTGAGGAGTGAAACCCACGATCAGAAAAAAACAAACACTATGGCTTTTATGGGACTGTACCATTTCTGGCATCAGGTGGTATGTTTACGGGGGAGTAATTCTTCCACCTGCAGCTAGAAGTGGCACAGCATACCAAAAAAATGCACTGCACAATTTTTCTGGTTGGGTAGTTCAGCTTTACAGCTCAGAGACAAAGGGAGATCTCCTGCAGGAGAAAGAAAGCCAGTAGGGGCATGACTAGTCATGATGCTCTCCCTGGTTATTTGCCGACACACATCCTTGGCACCATTTCAGTTCAGAAAAGTGGCACGGGGAGGTGGGAGGCAGGAGCCCCTCCTCCCCCTGTGCAGCAGTGGTCCTGACCAGAAGTGGATCCCTGCAGCGCTCTTTACTGGCTTTCACGGCTCAACAAAATGCAGGTGCATCCCTAGGGGGAACCTGGAGACAGCACCATGTCTAGTTGGGCCCTTAGAGGACCAGTGGTGAGATGCAGGCCCATATATGGTCAGGGCTTCCATTTCTGGCTGTCTTTCAAGTTCAAATGGCACTTGCCCTGGTTGTGATGATAATGGTAGAGACCCACATTTTTCAGGGGCTGGCTGTTCTTTTGGGTTTCAGTTTGAGTGGGAATAGTATCCCATTCCTACACTTATATAATGATTAGCTCTAGAGATGGACACGAACCAAAATACGAACCGAACCAGGTCGGTTCATGGTTCACGAACCAGCGGTTTGTCAGAGCCCATTTCTGACAAACCGCAATGAACTTTAGGCCGGTTCATTTGGTTCACATTTTGGTTCATCACTACAGGTAGCCTGGAGCTGATCAATCAGTTTCCTAGGCAACAGGGGGCATGGGCTTTCTGTAGACCTTCTGCTGTCCCGGAAGTGATATTTTCATGAATCAAATGAACCGGTTCGCGAACCGGGCAAGTTCATGAAAGTTCATGGCTTGTGGTTCGTGAAATGTGATGAACCGCACGGTTCAGCATTTTCCTGGTTTGTGCCCATCTCTAATTAGCTCCCTTTGGCAAATCCAGAAGGACTCTGATGTCTTTTACTGGCTGAGGATGTAGAAACAGTAATATGCTCTGGAGATGCACCGATCTCTTCTTCACAAAGGAATGGCCAGAGAAGAACTCTGTACGGCACAGAAAGTCAGCCCCCACCCCCGCCAACACATTGGATTCAATAAAAGGTATTGTGTATGCTGTTTGAGACAGAACATGCCATGCCCAGTTTTTGCGTGTTTCTAAAGTTTAAAGGCATCCTTTTACGTAATCTATTCCAGTTGTACAATTCACATTTCCTAGGTGCAGAAAATGGGTATATTTACTGCACCCTAAATTGAGTCCAGTACTGAAGGGTGGGTTTTGTATTGGCATCCCTTTAGTTAGGAAGATTCTATTTTAAATCATGGGTCAGGCCATATTGGATAAATGAATTTGGCAGAAAGAATAGGTGCAGCCACATAAGATGTCACTACAGGTTAATACATGGGAGTGGTTTCATCAATGGCAAATGTTTCATCGATTATAGAGCAAAACACTATCGTTTGTGGTCTGGTCCTCATTGGGTAGAGCAACTTCTGGAACTCACCCTTCCAATTCAAATCAAGCTTGGTTCTGGCTAGTTCAATCTTTTTAAGGACATGGGCTGAGGTTATATCTTGAATTTTTCAAATGAAAGCCAGGTAGAAAAAGTTTCAGGCAGGGAGCCATGTTGGTCTGTAGTACAAGATTCCAGTCCAATAATGTCTTTAGATCAACCAGATTTCCAGGGTATGAGATTTCAAGAGACACATCTCCCTAGCTTATACCCTGAAAATCTGGTGGGTCTTTAAGGTGCTACTGGACCTGAATCCAGATTGGAAAAAAGACTTTTTGGAGCAGAAGAAACTAGAGATCCCAAGGGTGGTTCTTCCAGGTTTTTATTCCATGTGACCCTGGGCCAAATCTCTCTTGCTTAAGAGAAACAATAGATGAAGCTTCAGGAACAGACTTGAAATAAAAGATTTCTGAGTAACCATGGCCTCATGTGTCATTCTTTTTGTTACCTTACTTGAATGTAAAGAAGATGGCCAGTGTGAACACACAATAATGGGGTTTCCAGCATGGGGAATTTGAAGGGAAAGAGAACTGGGAGGAAAAGGGATATTTAGTACAGCTGGGATGTAGGAGAAGAGTATTGGTTTATCTGTTGCACTGCGTTTGATTGATGTCTCATGCTTTGGCTACAACTGAAACACTCTTAAAAACTGCTTTAGGAGAACAAATTACTGGCAAGTGTGAGAACCACCTTTTTGTCCTTCAAATTTAGAAACTTTCATAGAAAAAAAGTCTTTAAGGATCTAAAGAGATTATCCATTTTCAGCGAGCATTTTATTTTGGTTCTGCAAAATTGGTTGGGCTGTCCCATCCCTTTCCCCAAATGACTAGTAGTTTCACAGGTTGGATTAAGTGTCCAAATGAAAGCGTTCATTTCTCCCTCTGCATTGCACGGTGGCCAATTGGAACAACTTACCAGAATTGTCTCCATGTTGGAATGAATGGAAGTTGCATTCTAGCTCTTTAGCCATTTGGGAAATGGACTCAGTAATACTGGCCTCCATACAGGGCCAGTTCTAGGGCTGGGGGCTGGGTTGAGAGTGCCTCAGCCTCCTCATGCTTCTCTTCCCATCTCCAGTTGTGTGTGCCCCCTGTGTATCTTTCTCCCACTCACAAGCTTTCCCATCACCCATGCTCAGTTGCCTGTACCACATGACAACTGTTCCTCAACAACTCTACACAGTTCTTTCAGCCCACAGTGTTGCTTCCATGGCAACCACTATGCCCAGCTCACATGCCCTTCCCCAGTGACACTGGACAATTGGGAGCATGAGTGTCAACGTGCTTCAAGTAAACAGATAGAGATAGACATGCAGACAGATGGTAGAGGAGCTGCGTGGGAAGGAGTCAGCATCAGTGAGCCCCACTGGAAACTCTGGACCCTGGCAGCTGCCCCACCTCCAGCTATGTTGATGCTAGCCCTGCCTCGATATGCCCACTTTGATAATTCAATGAGAACTAGTTGGGCAGAAGATCAACCTTCCCTAACACATTCTAACAATGAACAACAATCCATCTCTTTGCTTTGGCCAGCTTGTTCAGTGCTGAAGGAAAAGAACGGTAACTTACAAGGAACCTGAAAAACTCTACAAGCGAGATGCAGTCGAGCCTTAAATGCAAACACGTCTATAAATGCCATACATGGATTGCATAGGAGACAAGCTTAATTCCACATTCCATCACAGAGTGGAAGCTCAAATGAAGACTTCTTAAACCCAGAGAAGGATGCGGGGTTACAAACGTCCAGGTTGGACCTGCATTCTTCTGGAGTTACAACTGGACTCCAGACTACAGAGGTCAGTACCCCAGGAGAAAATAGTAAAGAGTCTAGTAGCACCTTCATTGTAGCATATGCTTCCTTACGAGAACCACAGCTCTCTTCGTCAGATGTATCTGATAAAGAGAGCTGTGGCTCTTGAAAGCTTATGCTACAATAAAGTTGGTTAGTCTTAAAGGGACTTCTGGACTCTTTACTATTTTGCAACTACGGACTAACACAACTCCTCTGGATCTATGCCCCTGCAGAAACTGGCAGCTTGGGAAGGGGGTCTCTGTGGCATCAAATCCCTGCTGAGCTCCGTTCCTAAACTCCACTCTCCCCAGACACCACCCCTAAATTGCCAGGAATTTCCCATGCTGGAGTTGGTAACAGTATGAGGGTTACCCACCAAATGTCTGACTCACCAAAACAGAAGACATCCCAACAATCAAGCATGACCATCCACCAGAGGTGTACAAAACCTCTGCTCCCAGATTCAGTTGTTTTTTTTTAAAAAAAATTATAACATTTAAGAGACTTTCTGCCCAATCTGGGCCATCACGGTCTCTTAAGGGGGGGTCCATATGTGTCCCAAAGCACATTCCATGCCCACATCCCTATGTGCCCCCTGGATGTGGAGTCACCTGTCCAGAAGAATACTGAAGGATATTGACCCAACAACTTAACCCTGTGGTGGGGTTACCAACCTCCAGGTGGAGCCTGGAGATCTCTCCAAATTACAACTGATCTCCAAACTACAGCGATCAGTTCCCCTGGAGAACATGGCTGCTCTAGAGGGTGGGCTTTATGGTATTACACCCTGCTGAGCTCCCTCCCCTTCCCAAACCCTGCACTTCCCAGGCTCCATCCCCCAAATCTCAAGGGATTTCCCAATTTGGAGTTGGCAACCTTAAGCCAGGACTTCACCCTTGCCCCACTTTACCACCAGCCAAGTCTGTTTCCTTCCTGGGAAAGGGAAGACAGGAGCAAAATCCTGGGTAAATGGAGTTGCCAGCTGCAGACTGGGAAATTGTTGGCCAGTTATGGGATAGGATGGAGTATGAAGAGGGCAGGGTTTAGGGAGGGGACCGAAGAGACTGCAGTGGAGTATAAGGCCATAGAGTCCCCCCTCCAAAGCAGCCATTTTCTCCAGGGGAACTGATCTCTGGAGATCAGTTGCAACTCGATGCGATCTCCTGACCCCACCTGAAGGCTGGCCACCCTAGAGCAAGCCTCAGGTTAAGACGTCCTTTTGTGTTCTGTCGACAAAGCAACCAATTTTAGTTTGCACTCTCTCTATCCCTCTTCCCCCTCCCCATTCTCCCCTCTGCAACCTTTTGCTTTGAAGCTACGCTTTAACTTTGATGCTCTTCTCTTTCAGGCTGGGGGTCTCAGACCTATGCCCAATCCGTTTTCCATTAGTTGATAAGATTAGAGACATTAGTGGCTAATTGAAAGAGACCCTCTAACCTAGGCGTCACTTCCAATCCAAAAGCCCACGTTAAAGACTGGGACCAGTGTATTCATTTAGGAGAATGCAATTAAGCTGAAAGCTTTAAATCGAAGGGATGGGTGGGCTGGTGGAATAGAATTATAAATTCTTGAAGGCATGCACTACTCTTGAGCCTCTTGCTTGTGAGTGGAGAAAGAAAGACCAGACGAGATGACCAGAGAGCCACCTTCATGGAGAGAGCTCTTCTTTAGACTCTTAAAGGACCCTCCATCATCTCATATGTGAAAACAACAAGAAGAGGTCAATTCAATGCGCGCTGGGGCTCTTCTTAATTGCACTTAATTGCATGGTGCAGGGGTGCTCTTATGTTTACTCCGAACCTGGGCTGTTTCCACACTACTCACCTTCATCTGGAATGTTGCGGAACGTTGAGAAAAAACCGTGGAAGATAGCATCTTCTCGCACGAGTTTTGTGCAACATCGCGCAAAACTGGCGCGAGAAGATGCTATCTTCTGCAGTTTTTTTGCGACGTTCCACAGCGTTCTGGATGAAGGTGAGTAGTGTGGAAACGGCCCTGTAGAATGTTCTATGCCTCTCCAGGCATAACAATCTGAGCTGATACTCTGCATTGGGAATGGGGCTAAATGGGATGCGTGGTTCCCTGGCTTGGCAACTCTGATGGTATTTGCCTGGGGATGCTTATTGAGTGGGCTGCCTCTGAGAGCCAAGCTACAAGTGACGCCTTACACAAGTTGGACACTTGTCAGCTTCCCTCAAGTTTTGATGGGAAATGTAGGCGTCATGGTTTTACAGCTTGGCTCTCCTTTACAGCTGCAAGACCAGGATGCCTACATTTCCCATCAAAACTTGAGGGGAGCTTACAAGTGTCCAACCTGTGTCAGGCGTCACTTGTAGCTTGGCTCTGAGCTACTGACTGGGGGAGGGGAATGTTTTCTCTCTCACACTAAAACCAACTAGCAAGCTCTAAAACACCCATCACATTTTCTCTGCAATTGATACTACTCTGCTACCCTTCTACTAGTTTATAGAGGTCCAGTGTTTTATTGTTTTAATATTTTGTCCCTGGTGGAAAACCTGGGCCATTTCCACACATCTCTGGAATGTTGCACGAAACCCCTGGAAGATAGCGTCTTCTCGTGTGAAATTGCGCCAGGAAGACGCCATCATCTGGGAGTTTTGCGTGACATCGTGTCTTCCTGGTGCAATTTCGTGCGAGAAGATGCTATCTTCTGGGTGTTTTGCGCAAGGTTCCGGAGGCCGATAAGACGTGTGGAAACGGCCCTGGTTTGATCCAACCTTATATGTGTATTTTTATCCCACTCTTCCTCCAAGAAGCATAGTTATTGGAGGGGAACTTTTCCCAAAATTTATGCATTTGGATTTAGCTATTGATTCCTCTTACTCTCTTTAAAAAGAGGGATTTTTCTTTCATTTCCCTTTGATTTTGCTTTGAGAAATCAATGCACTCTTTCATAACTTCAGCCTTTTCAATTGGTTTATATTACACGTCACAGGGCAGCGATCTTGCAGGAGGACAGGAAGATTTGGGAAGACATTATCTTCCTCTGAGCATCTACAGAGTGTATTCTGTTATTTTGCAGACATTCCCTTTCCGCTCTTCCTCTCTTTGAATTTCTCTTTGACCGAAAGAGAATTGGTTATAAACTGACTCCAAATTCCTAAAAATAGAATATGAAAAGGATTGTTGGATTTCAGGGAGAAATTCGGCAAAGAAGAATTAAGAGAATTTCTCTTAACGATGTTACCTTCAAAGTACGTGATTCCTCCACCATTTTATGTTCATAGCAACTCTGTGTGGTACATTAGACTGAGAGAGAGAGAGAGAGAGAGAGAGAGAGAGAGAGTCTGCTGATCCAATGAGGTTCATGGCTGAGTGGAGATTTGAACTTTATCAAGTAGTAGGTGACATGAAAGACCTGAAGAAGTGCTGCTAATCTATATAATCAATACAGACCTAGATGGACCGATGGTCTGATTTAGTGTAAGGTAGCTTTCATTCGTTCATGTGTTCAAATCATTAAAAGACATGGAGAAAATAAAAGACAGTTAGGGATCTCGTAGACTGTTCCAGAAAAATGTTGCAGAAACGGCACCACCAGTAAAAAGGCCCCTCTTGCCAATCAACACTCACCTAATCTTTGTTGATGGGGACACTCAGAGCCGAGCTACAAGTGACGCCTTCCACAGGTTGGACACTTGTCAGCTTCCCTCAAGTTTTGATGGGAAATGTAGGCATCCTGGTTTTACAGCTTGGCTCTCCATTACAGCTGCAAGGCCAGGATGCCTACATTTCCCATCAAAACTTGAGGGAAGCTGACAAGTGTCCAACCTGTGTCAGGCATCACTTGTAGCTTGGCGCTCAGATATCAACAACAGAGAGCAAGCCTGTTATCTGAAGAGCGCTCATCAGCAAAATTCGATGTGTGTTCATTTTATAAGACCACACCGAGGTCGCACGAGCAAAAGCTTCAGAGATAAACATGTTGCAGGGCTAGACTATCTCAGATTTTGGGTGACAGTCGGGAGCGGTTGCATATTTATTTTCTGCTCCATATTAAAAAAAAAAACTTTTTGCACAGAGAACAAGATGTAAGGGACAAGAGTAGAGATGGGCAAGAACCCAGATATGAGTCCAGCCACTCTCTCTCAGAGCCAAGCTACAAGTGATGCCTGACACAGGTTGGACACTTGTCAGCTTCCCTCAAGTTCTGATGGGAAATGTAGGCGTCCTGGTTTTACAGCTTGGATCTCCATTACAGCTGCAAGACCAGGATGCCTACATGTCCCATCAGAACTTGAGGGAAGCTGAGAAGTGTCCAACCTGTGTCAGGCATCACTTGTAGCTTGGCTCTTAGAAGAAGGCCTCTGATGATATCTCGTACTGGGGCAGATTCCTATAGGAGGAGGTGATCCTTCTTAAACATTACAGGAGAGTAAATCTCCTTTTTGTTTGTTTCGGGTGACCATCACTGTCCTATCAGATGCTGCAATGGCCATGACATTTCTTGCCTTCCAAAGAAAAATGCTCAAAGCAAATTTGAGCAGGAGGATCTGTTAACTATGGATAAGTTCTACCACCCACTGCGGGGCATTGTGAAGAGTCCGGTGGGATTTTAAAAACTCTGCATTTTTTCTTTTTCTAAAGCAAGCGAGTTTGGAAGCCACCAGCGGAAATGTGCAAATATTAGCTCAGTGTCACACTGGAGGCGAACTTGAGAAAGTGTGCCGTTGCTGAGCAAGCAGTTCCTGGCAGCAAAGGAGGCGGAGCAGCAGCAAAGGAAGCTGGTGAATATGCATGAGCGCGGCAGACGGCCTCAACCCAAAGACATTTTTACGGGAGCAAAGAAAAACAGCTCTTCTTAGGGGACAATCTGTGAATGTCTTCAGGGCGGAACAGGCACTCTGCCTGGGTGAGAACGCAGCAGCGTGTCTATGGCCTCCTTCTGTATTTGGGTTGTGTCACTTGAGACTGCAGCTGAGGGCTCCCTTCCCTAAAAGAAAAAGATACTGCATGTAGAAATCTAGCACACTAGGCAGAAGGTGAGGCTCGAACCCTGCTCTTTCACATGCCATTTTTCTATGAGGAGGGGATTTACTGATATGGAGGAGCATGATGTGAGACCCTGCCTATACATGAGAGATTTACCTGGTCATCCTAAAGATATAATGATGTTGCCAGTAACATGCCCGGTGCACCCAGAACTGTCATCAGAGAAGTGACGTGGTTGTGTCCGTGTGCACCGCGTGTGTTCCCGGTGCCTTCTGGTGACGGGCAACCTCCAGGCCTCCCAAAACCTCTCACTGGTTGCTGGCATGTAAACCAGCAGGCAGAACCCTTCCTTCTTCCCACAGATGAAGAGCCATGCTGAATCAAATCAGTGGCCTTTGCACACAGCCACCCTAGAGAGCCACCCTTATTTCTCCTTAGCTCACCTCCCCAAACACTTTTGCCAGGTCCCTTAAGTCCCCCAGCGGGAGACTGGGATGCTGGCACTTACCCTGCATCAGCTTCAGAGTTCTCCATTGTGCCCGTGCGATGATGTCACTTCCAGGAAGTGACATCATCATGCGGGTCAAAGGGCAGCCTGGGAGTGTGCACACACTCTCCAAAGGCAGAATTTCCCCCCTCATGGGCCCAACTTGGCCCGAAATGAGTCCATTGCGGGGAATTTGAGTGTGCCGTGGTGGGGCGCGGGGGTGCTCTGCACTGCCCGGGGGTGCACCCACACCACCGGGGGTGCACCCCAGGGGTCATGCCCCCCACTGGCCACATAAGTGGGGGCAGGGGGGAGGAGGTGGGAGCAGGGGATCCCCCGCCTCTGGCGAGGGAATGGCAAACCTACTTTTGTTCCTGCTCAATAAGGAAAATAATTCTAGCATCGGAGCTGTCCTGAGGGTTTTTCTATGTTTCTATGTTCTTTTCTCTTCCTAGTCTCAATCTGGAGATTTTGAGGAGAAAAGCATCGAAAGACCTCTGCAGGGTTACAGAAAGATCCATCTCATTCCCCTTTCCTGTAATGACCAAGCAAAGACCTCTGGGAAACTCACACACAAGGCACAACACAAGCACTCTCTGCAACAGGTGTTCCATGATATGCTTCTACGGAACATGTTTGAAGAAGAGAGTGTCTGAAGAAGGGAGCTCTGACTCTCGAAAGCTTACACTCTGAGATCTTGTTGGTTTCTAAGGTGCCACTGGACTCAAATCCTTATGTTCCAGTGAGTTGCCAGCCTCCAGGTGGCTGGAGATCTCCCAGAATTGCAGCTGATCTCCAGCTGACAGAGATTAGTTCCCCTGGAGAAAATGGCTGCTTTGGAGGGTCAACTCTAAGGTGTTATACCCTGCTGTGGTCCTTCCTCTCCCAAACCCCACCCCTTCCATGCTCCACCTCCAAAATCTGCAGGAGTTTCCCAGCCTGGAGCTGACAACCCAATGAGGACTTAATAGGTTATCCCGGCTAACAGCAATGGAGAGGCCTATCTTCCAAAGTGGGGTGAGAGAGAAGGGGGAACATCTTTTCCCCTCACTCAGAGGCCCTTTTTTTTGCTGTTAAAATCAGAACAGGGCAGGGAAAAGATTTAACAAACTGGCCACTGCTGTCCTACGTCTGGCCTTTAATCTAACCCTGCCTTCAGCAGCAAAAGAAGCCAAGAAAACAGTCCAAGGGGAAATGGGGGCTTGCACAGAGTTTTCCTCCCTGGATATTTCCGACATCCTGTGTTAAACATTAAGCCCTCCATTAACTGCAGAAGCTGTCTGTGTAGGGGGAATCAACAGCTGTTGCGGAGGAGAAAAATCTAAAAATATAGACATCCTTGGGGATCCGGGGAGACGACAGGAGTCAAAGACAAGGGCAGCAGCAGGAGACCCGCAATGTTATTCTGCAGCCCAAGCGGTGCACAGTCAGACAGTCACATATGCGTGCATGCGCGTGCACATAACATCTCGTTGGCACTTGAACAGACGCATCAGTTGCCAATAAATGAGGCTCACAGAGCTAAAGCAACAGACTTTTGCAGCCCTCTTTATACTTTATACTTGCCCTGTGGCGCAGAGTGGTAAGCGGCAGTACTGCAGCCCAAGCTCTGCTCGCGACCTGAGTTCAATCCTGGCGGAAGCCGGGTTCAGATAGCTGGCTCAGGGTTGACTCAGCCTTCCATCCTTCCGAGGTCGGTAAAATGAGTACCCAGTTTCCTGGGGGTAAATGACTGGGGAAGGCAATGACTAACCACCCCGTAAAAAGTCTGCCAAGAAAACGTCGTGATACGACGTCCCCCCATGGGTCAGTAATGACTTGGTGCTTGAACAGGGGACTACCTTACCTTTATACTTGCATAAATATGATGGATTGAGATCAGCAATGGACCATCTGGTGGGTTTTCCCCTGCGGCTCGAGAAACTGACACCCGTCCCATCAAGAGGTCACTTCCTTGCTCTACTGGATTTGCTCTTCAACAGGCCAAGCAAAACCCACTCAGAATTCACATCCCAGATGCTGAGAGTTAGCCAGGGGTTATTCAGGACTATTGATTGCATTTTGCTTTACCTTGTTTAATTTCTTCCTCGTTGCATTCTAGATTTAGGATAGAATTGTACTTCAGAATCGTTTTTCTTTTTACAACACAGACCCTATCAGAGGGGTGTAGTATAAAAAAGGATAACATTGCAGCTAAAAACAGAGTGATTCGGCATAATAAAAATCCCCACTTAAATAACAAAAATGGTAATGGTAAAAAAAATTATAAAATTCCTTAAAACTCCCATCTTCAATAAGTTAATCAATTAATGTCTAAGAGTGCCCTTAAGTAGTTTTATAAAGGGGAAGCAAAGTAGCAGTATTTAGAAGATGGCTGTTTGAGATAGATAGATAGATAGATAGATAGATAGATAGATAGATAGATAGATAGATAGATAGATAGATAGATAGATAGATAGATAGATAGATAGATCACACTGAAATCCTAGGCAGTGTTCCTCCTGTCTAAACCTGCTGAAATTAATGGGCTTAGACTGGCGTAACACTGCTTAGGATTTCAATGTAAACTGGAAATTTTTTAAATGCATTTATTGAGTTATATACTTATATTAAATGTTATCGCAGCAGTTATCATCCTCTTGTTTAAACTAAAAGGACTGATACAAGCACCCCTAATGTATAGACCCATTTACTTGTTTCTAACAATACATGACTCACTGTATTGATCTGAATTGGACAGAAACACTGGTGCCTCAATTATGAAATACCAGGGTTGGAAGAAAGAGGCATGACAGCCCCCTCCCCAGCCTTTCGTATATGGCTTCAATTTATGTTGTGCATTTTAATTTTCCTTCAAGGAGCTTTCTGCAACAGGACTCTCCCTTTACCATCTTATCTATACAACAGCCCTGCAAGGTGGGTTGGGGTGAGATAGAGTGGCTGACCCAAAGTCCCCTAACTTCATGGCAGAGTGGAGGGCGTGACATCACAGATCTTTGGCCAACACACTAGCCACCGTGCCACACGACAAATGGCAGGCCTTTAGGGGTTGAAGAAATGCTGTTGAGCCCAAGCTGTGGAGAAAACAAAACAAAACACCACCAAGATAGCAAGTGAAATATTGATTGCAGTGCAATTTTTATATGCAATATAAAAAAATGCAAAGAGTCCAGTGGCACCTTTAAGACTAACCCATAAAGCTGGCTAGTCTTAAAGGTGCTACTGGACTCTTTGCTATTTTGTTACTGCAGACTAACACGGCGAACTCCTCTGGATACAAAAAATGGGCTCTTAACATATCTTCCAACATGTTCCAAAAATTTCTTCCCTCTTCCATTTTATCCTGAGAACAATCCTATGAGATCGGTTCAACACACATGAAGCTGCTTCATACTGAATCAGGCCCTTGGTCCATCAAGGTCAGTATTGTCTGCTCAGACTGTCAGCTGCTCTCCAGGGTATCAGGTCTTATCACTTACCAGCTGGTCCTTTTAAATGAAGATTCCAGGTTGAACCTGGGGCCTCCTGCATGCAAAGCGGAGGCTCTTCCACCGAGTCACACCTATCCCCATTAAGCGAGGCCCTTCCACCGAGTCCCACCTATCCCCATTAAGCAGAGGCTCTTCCACCGAGTCACATCTATCCCCATTAAGCGAGGCTCTTCCACCGAGTCCCACCTATCCCCATTAAGCGAGGCTCTTCCACCGAGTCACATCTATCCCCATTAAGCGAGGCCCTTCCACCGAGTCCCACCTATCCCCATTAAGCAGAGGCTCTTCCACCGAGTCACATCTATCCCCATTAAGCGAGGCTCTTCCACCGAGTCCCACCTATCCCCATTAAGCGAGGCTCTTCCACCGAGTCACATCTATCCCCATTAAGCGAGGCCCTTCCACCGAGTCCCACCTATCCCCATTAAGCAGAGGCTCTTCCACCGAGTCACATCTATCCCCATTAAGCGAGGCCCTTCCACCGAGTCCCATCTATCCCCATAAAGCGGAGGCTCTTCCACCGAGTCACACCTATCCCCATTAAGCGAGGCTCTTCCACCGAGTCACATCTATCCCCATTAAGCAGAGGTTCTTCCACCGAGTCCCATCTATCCCCATAAAGTGGAGGCTCTTCCACCGAGTCACACCTATCCCCATTAAGCAGAGGCTCTTCCACCGAGTCACATCTATCCCCATTAAGTGGAGGCTCTTCCACCGAGTCACATCTATCCCCATAAAGCGGAGGCTCTTCCACCGAGTCACATCTATCCCCTCTCAAGTTAGGATGAGAAAGAATGACAGCCCAAGGCCTCCCAGGTTTGCCAACTGCAGGTTAGGCATTTCCAGGGGATCAAGGGGTGAGCCTGGAGAGGGCAGGGTTTGGGGAAGGGGAAAGCCTTCAGCTGGGTATAATATCATAGAACCCTTCAAAGCTGCCACTATCTCTAAGGGAACTTAATCTCTGCCACCTGGAGGTCAGTTGTGTTTCTGGGAGATTTCCAGAACCCAACCGAAGCTTGGCAACTCTAGTTTTTATGGTGACGTGGGGATTTGAAGGTGGGTCTCCCAAGGCCTCATCCTGCACAGCCACAGCTACAGACATCTCTGAAAGAAAGACTCCAAAGGGGGCAAATGTATGATCTAAACATCCGTTTCAATTGTAGGCTTGTAAGTAGCTGTCCCATAGTCTGAAATACTATTCTGTATTAAACAAGAATAATTTCTCATGGTGTCTGCTTTAAGATATTACGTGTCAACAGGTTTGCAGAGTAACTGGACAACTTTCTCCCAAATTCAATGTATCTGACAGAGCTCCTTCAATTCTCTCTACACAGAATAAATAGCTAGAATCAACACAATCATATATATTTAAGGTTTTTTGTTTTGTTTTTTCTGTTCCTACAGAAAGGACACTGTCTGAAAAGGAGGGATAATTCTGCATTTACTCTTAAAGAAGACGACCCTGAATGTAAGACAATGTTATATACAAAAAGGGTTTATTACTGGGCATAAATATAAGTTGTATGCAAATTTAAGATGATCCACCCTCTTTTTTGATGGCATACCTTAAAAAAACCCTATAGTATTTATTCACATACAAGACTAGGTATTTTTCCAAGTTATTTCATCAAAAGAAAAAAAAGAAGGGGTCATCTTATATTTGCATATACATCACAGTTATGTCCAGTAATAATAATTGTGTGTGTTTGTGTGTATAATATTTGTAAGGAAGTTCTTTTACATGCAGGATTATCTTTCTTCCGAGTACGTATGACAGTCTTGCATTGGAGTAAATAAAGTATAAGATAAACCAAGATGCTCTCCTGTAGCACCAGGCAGAGTTTTCCCTTCCCAGTTAGTTATATCAAATTCTCCAGGAACAGCGTGTCCCATGTAAAAATATACATTCCACCTGGATGCTATTTCTGGATTCCGTGGCTTAGTTGATATCTTAGCACGTAGGCTTTTTTTTTTTTAACTTTATAAACACAGGCTTTAGCTGTATGACGCACAATTTGCATTTTTCATCATTCAGCGGTGGTGCAGTCTGTATTTCAATTTGATTAATTAAAAAAACATGGCACTTCTTTTTTTCCTTGTGAAAGGTTCGTGGCAGCTTTGGGGAGGGTTTTTCCCCCCCAGCTTTTGTTCTGTCGTTGTTCAGATAATAAATAACTCGAATGTCACTCTGCTTCTCATGTCTCACAAGGAGAAGGACTCTCAAAGCCAAAGATCAGCAGGCATCTGTCGCAGCCTGGACTACCACTGAAACCTTTTGGGGGGTAATGTTCTCTTGTCCCACACAGGCACACTCAAATAGGCATGCCATGAATTTTGACACAAACGTGAATGCCGGGTGAACTAACCTTGCTTGAACTTCCTAGATTCTATGTGAGGTGAGAGTCTGATGGAATCGTTTCGATGGAGCTGTGGCTCAGCAGTAGCGTACCTGTTTGGCATGCAAAAGGTTCCAGGTTCAATCCCCAGCATCTCCAGTTAACAGGATCAGGTAGCAGGTGATGTGAAAGACCTCCGCCTGAGACCCTGGAGAGCTGCTTCCAGTCTGAGTAGGCAATTCTGACCTCGATGGCCCAACCCTCTGATTCAGTTTCATGTGATGTTCCCTGGTGAAGGCTGTCTCAACTACAGCATTGGGCTGAGCACCTTTTGTGCTCGCTCCTTACGTTACAGGGCCAAGTCACTGTAAACCGTGGCTGCTTTGCCCAGTCCGATAGCTAAATCATCTCATTTACTGGAGAAGAGCCAGCCTTCCCCGAGTCATTAAGCTGACTGTCTTACATTGTAAAGCAGGGATCTGCATGCCGTTCATCCCCTTCTGATCTTCCGCAGCTGAACGCTCCCTTAAAATGACCACCAATGAATACATTCCATTGCCTACTTCTTACGCCTACACAGTCAGAAGCACCTATCTGTGATGCTATTGAAAGAACTGACTATTGGACCGATGGGACAAATACCAAGACCAAATTTCAACAATAAGAAGTGGCTGTTTCCACACACGTTGAATAATGCACCTTCAATGCACTTTAGTTATCCTTTAGAAGTGGATTTTGTGTTCCACACATGAAAACCCAGTTCCAAATGATCATTAAAGAGCATTGAATGTGCATTATCCAACATGTGTGGAAGCAGCCCTAATAGCCACCTTATTAGTAGCCGCAAAGAGTGCAATAACTACCTAAGTCTACACCCTCAATTGATAACTGGCACAAAAAAATCTGGGACCATTATATATCAGAAAAGCTATATGATAAAATTTACCAAATGGAAAATTTTCCAAGAACAACCAACTTTATTGAGAAATGGTTTCCTTTCTTTGAATACCTCGAAAATAATAGTTCCTTACCTGGTCTTAAACTCTTTCATACATATGCAAATATATAAGTAATCTGTCAATTTAATATGTCGGAATTTACACGTACTTTCTCCATTTATTTGTTTAGATATATGCTCAGATATAAATTGCTCTAATATGCATTCAATTGTTACTTATTATGACATGTTATGTGTTTATTAATTTTGACGTATTTATTAATGAATTTTAACATTAACTTCTTGTATGACTGCAAATTCTTGATTGTATATAGTTTAATAGTTTATAGTTATAAAAAAAACTTAATGAAAGAAAGAAAGAAAGAAAGAAAGAAAGAAAGAAAGAAAGAAAGAAAGAAAGAAAGAAAGAAAGAAAGAAAGAAAGAAAGAAAGAAAGAAAGAAAGAAAGAAAGAAAGAAAGAAAGCTGACTGCAAGATTAGCTGGCTCCATGGGCAGACACCAAAGGTTCATAGAAGCACTTAAGTAGTAAATCTCATCTAAAAGAATCTCAGACCCATCTATTTCTCTTTACTGTGTGCCTTTTCGAAATCGGAGATGGCAGCAGCAGATGAATGGCCATTGGGAGAATTATAAAAATCAGATGCCTCCAAATTAACCAAGCCATATCCAAACAGCTCATTGAACAACTGGCTCCCTCTTTGCAACTGGGTAGCAGGATGGAAGCCAGACTATTGGATAATTGAGCATAAGTACATTTGAGCCCATTAAGGTCAAAGTGCTGAAGCAAGGCTGACTCCAGTTTTTATTTTGGCCCGTGCCTTTAACTTTTTAATAGCCCCTTTTCTATGCCTTTAATTACATAAATTAAGTCAATGATTCTCTCTCTCCCTCCCTCCCTCCCTCTCTCTCTCTCTCTCTCTCTCTCTCTCTCTCTCTCATCACTTTAACTTCATGTCCAAGAAAAGCATGGGGTATTTAATTGTGCAAGTTAAAAGGCACAGATGCAGAGGAAGTGGAAAATAACCGGCAACCTCAAATAGGAAGTCCAATCCTTTTTCCTGTTGTTTCTTAAAGCATTTATTTCTGCAGCGCCACTGGTGCTTTGACAAGGGGAGGTGGCAGAAGGAGGGTAGGAAGAGGCGAGTCTGAGTACATGTGGGAGGGACACTATTTAAAAGCAAGACCCACCTGAAAACGCTGAAGAGGTGGTTTTGAAGAGGGATGCCTTGATCCTTACAAAGGGCATGTTTGAAAGGTGAATGTATTTTGCTTGATCAGCTCATTTTCTTTCTCGCCGAGCTCCCCCCTGCAATCACAATTCAAAATAAGCAGCAGCAGGAGTGGTGCGCCATTGACAGCATTTGGCTTGGCGTCCAGTCTGCTCACTGTTGTCGGTACAGGACTAGTGGGCTTATGAATGAATGCTCCATGGTGATCTTGGGCAGGCCGTGCATCATTTAAAATCAACTCCAGTGTGAGTTTATGTGCCGAACTGCAGAATCGACTGCATCCGTCTGTCAAGGGCGTTCATTATGTTGAGCCACACTCAGAACTTACTCGTTTGAACTTTGAGCTATAGTTCCCTGGTGGCAGTACAAGGACATGTAAGAAATGTGCAATCCAATTTAGAACACTCAGTCGGTCAATAACACTCAGCTTTGGGAGTCAGGTAAAAGAAATAAGCGAGGCGGAGAAACTGGAGGCATAAGCGCTGCAGTTATTCCCCCAGACGCACCCAAGCAAGGTCACAACGACAAATGAAAAAACCTCTTGGACCTCCTGAAAGCAATAGAAATGCATTCCTTTAAATGTGTTCCTTTTTAAAAAATGATTCCTTTGAAATATGGTGCTGGAGGAGAGTTTTGCGGATACAATGGACAGCCCAAAAAGACAAATAAGTGGGTACTAGATCAAATCAAGCCTGAATTCTCCCTAGAAGCTAAAATGACAAAACTGAGGCTGTCGTACTTTGGTCACATCATGGGAAGACAAGATTCTCTGGAAAAGTCAATAATGCTAGGAAAAGTGGAAGGCAGCAGGAAAAGAGGAAGACCTAAACTCAATAAAACTGAACTCAATAAAAGAAGCCACATCCTTCAGTTTGCAGGATCTGAGCAAGTCTGTTAATGATAAGACGTTTTGGAGAACTT
Source organism: Eublepharis macularius (assembly GCF_028583425.1). NCBI lineage: Eukaryota > Metazoa > Chordata > Lepidosauria > Squamata > Eublepharidae > Eublepharis > Eublepharis macularius. Next base: position 164,626,790 of record NC_072794.1, on the reverse strand, counting down.
TCATTCATTGGGTCGCCTTAGGTCGGAGGCAACTTGACGGCACATACACACACACAAATGTGAACTACCTAGCCAATGGGAGCTCAGAGGATTCTGAGGTGGGAGAAACTCACAGACGCCATCCCAAGAAACCTAGCTGGGTTCCATGCTCTCCAAAACAACCGGCACCAAGTTAGGCGTGGCCCTGGGAGTCTGGTTCCTTCTCGGCCTCTCTGAGAAGATCCAACAGTGTTCTTTATCACTGTAATGAATATGTAGCTACTTGGTAGCTCTCTGTTCGAACCACTGATGCTTATGGAAGAGATAATCTAGTGAGTTTTCTGTATGCTTTCCTTATTGCTAGACTAGTGTGCTATTGTGCTTAACAAACCACTTTGATTGGCAAATCTACTCAAGTGTGCATGGTTTGTTCTAATACCATCGGAATCCTGAAACGAACCCAGGAGATTGTAAGTTTCTCAGAACACTGGAACATGGCGAGGGCTTAGACTGTCACTGGAGTTAAAAGCATAATACAAGATGTATATAAAGGCTGCTGGTTGCCTGACACTTTTGGGCTTGCATGAATATATGAATGTAGGGTTTTTTAATGCCTTTTTTGTAGCATGCTGGACTTGACCAGAATAGAATATAAAAGTATCAGATGAGAAGATATTCTTTTGCATTCCCCGCCAGGCAGAGCTGACATCAGAGAGAACACCCCCTCCACCTCCCTGTCTCACTCGTTCCTTCTGCGATTTCAAAGAACTTGTGCTCCCGGACAAAATATGCAGGCACAAAAGAAGGAATTCCACATCGCCACACAAAGGGCTCAGCCAGATCAGGTCAGGAGTGTCAGCTCTGCAAACTAAACACTGGCACTTGCAATTCAAGTAGCATTGCCAAGCTCCAGGTGGGTATATAACAACAGAGAGTATCATGGAATAAGGACTAGGGATGGGCATGAACAGAAAAAAACCCCGAACATGATGTTCATTGTTCGTTGCCATCCATGAACAGGGACTGTCATGAACAACCACAAACATGGCCCTGTTAACGAACATGTTAGTGGTTGGCTGTTTGTGGGGGCCAGCAGGCTCTCCTCCAGCCATCATCCAAGTCAAGATCCCTACTGCACCATTCCCAGAAACCTGACCTGAGCAGGCAGCAGGAAAGGTACTAGTAATAAATAATAGCTTGGCCCAGAGCCTGGCAGCAGCCCTGGAACCTGAAGGGGTAGATCCCTATCCCACCACACACAAAGAAAATTCAAGCTCCAATGCACTGTCTCTCTCAAAATGCCAACAGCAACTCTCTCCCTCTCCACTGTCTACAAACTAAGCCAGAGCTGGGAGCCCCCCCTCCTCCCTGCTCTTTGCTCCCTTGTAACAAATTTGGAGCTCCACACTTGGAAGGAAGGTCTGCCGATCAAGCTAAATTGGGCTTAGATTGGGGTTTCCAGGGCAACAAAAGGAGTTCAGACGGAGTTCAAACAATCCCTGCCTAAGTTGCCAAGGGAATTGATTGCAGGTGCCAGACTGTCTGGCTTGACGAACAGCAACAACAGCAACAAATGAGGCTTGTAACAACCACTTGTTCATTTAGAATGGGGCCTCACGAACAGCTTGTTCGCCAACAGCAGATTGGGCTGTTTGTGGCTTTTTTTTGTTTGTATTGCTGTTCATGCCCATCTCTAATAAGGACTATAGTTAACGGAACACCATGAAAGCTAACTACAAACAATCAAGGAATTGTCAAGAATATTTATATAAATACATATATTTTGGGGTGAATTGCAAGGAGGAATGAATATATATGATTTAAATCAGTATGTATGATTGTTATATAATAATTTCAAAAATCACAATGCCACACGTCTCATTTACTTTAAAAACTAGACAGGTACCAAAAGCCAGAGCTGAATAGCGGAGAATTACACTGGCACTAGCGCTTTAAATGAAGTAAAATCCCCTGCTATAGTAAGGTTATTTATGCAGGCTTGTGATTGTCTGCTATTTAGCATTGACTTTTGGTACCGGTCTATTTTCTACTGTAAATGAGACTTGCGGAATTGTGAATTGTGATTTTTGAAAGTATGGTATAACAACCATACATATTTATTTAAATCATTTTGTAATGATTCCAAGTAAACGTGTGCATGTATCTTTAAATGCTTGATGAGATAGGTGAAGAGTGGGGGGTGAAGGAGATGGATGAGTGAGTGATATGATTGGTTGATGACTGAGAGGGTGGGCGGAGTGAATGCAGTTTGAGACTGAGGGTAGGGAGAGAAAAGTTTTGAGCAAGAAGAAAGCAGGCTAGCTGTGTGCTGCCTGAATATGTTGAAGTGTTTATGAGAGAAATATAACCTGTGTGGAACCTGAACTGAGCATGTTTGTGAAAGGACACTCAGTCAGGGAAAGAGAGGCCAGCTGTGTGAATGAGAGTAAATGAAGTAACTTTAAGAACCAAGAACTACTTTTATGAAACCAATACGCTTCTTGAAAAATAAACATTTATTTTGTTTTGTTATATCCCAGTGTAGCTGTCATTGCTATATCCCATTCATATCCTCAGGGCCACATAGAACCACGAAGGAGCCTGACGCTTAAACATGTTACCAAAGGGGAAATTTGAATAAAATATTTTGGAATAATATATTCCCGGTGGCAGCAAACTACCCAGAGGGTGTAAGGGGAAGATTAAAAGAAAAATCTACACCAAAGAAAGTACAGGTCATAACACATATATATTTATTCCTTCTTGCAATTCACCAAAAAAATATATGTATTTATATAAATATTCCTGACAATTCCTTGACTGTTTGTAGTTAGCTTTCACGGTGTTCTGTTAATGATAACCTCCAAGTGGGGCTTGGAGTTCTTCTGGAATTACAATGGCCCTCCAGAATACAGAGATCTGTTCTTCTGGAGAAAATGGCTGATTTGGAGGTATCATTCTATGGCGTTATTTATTTATTCGTTCATTTATTGTCCACCTTTGTCACTGAGATCTAAGGCAGATTGCAACAGTGCGAGTAAAAACACACTATAATCAACATTCGCTGAGCAGAGTACAATAACTAACAACAGTTAGGACACTGAAGGGAGCAGATACAATTGGTGGAGTAATATTTGGTCCCTGAGGAAGTGGACGGAACACGAAACAAGCCAACTCTGCCGGCCGCTTGTTGGGCAGAGGGACCCCTTCGGGGGACCCATTACATCTTCGTGGTTCCACCAACCTCTAAGAGAAATAAAACAATAAGGACTTTAATAAGGATCACGACAATTGGATAGACGTACCTTCATTTGCTGGTCCTACGAGGTCAGTTGAGGACGGTTCCTGACGGATTGTTTTCCTCTTCGGATACAGAGAATCATTTTCAGAAGAGGACGTTTGTCAATTTCTCCAGCGTCTCAGTGAAATTCATTCAGAACTTAGAGACTCTGATCTTGAGGACCCTGTAGAACGAACTGTATGTCTTTGAGTAAGGTGTATTGAAAATTGAGATATTGTGAATTGAGATGTTTATATGCTCACACCTGTTTGATTATTATTCACATCAGATAAATATTTTTGCATCAATTTATGTATTGACACATTCTGACGGTAATTGACTTTCTTTCCCTTGTGTATTTGGCGGTTGTTTCGTCATTGATACTGAGGATAGCCTCTGTCTTGCAGTACTCTATTATCCAGTAGTGTAGCATCTAGTCTCCATCCCTATCAAGGGATACCATTTAAGGAGGTTTGCCAAACTCCAGGTGGAATCTCGATATCTCCTAGAATTACAATTGATCAGACTGCAGAGATCCGTTTCCTCTGGAGAAAATGGCTGCTTTGGAGATTGAACTGTATGGCATCACATTTCTGACGAGATCAAAAAGAGTCCAGTAGCACCTTTAAGACTAACCAATTTTATTGTAGCATAAGCTTTCGAGAATCAAGTTTATGCTACAATAAAATTGGTTAGTCTTAAAGGTGCTACTGGACTCTTTTTGATTTTGCTACCACAGACTAACACGGCTAACTCCTCTACATTTCTGACGAGATCCCTTCCCAGGCTTTATCCCCAAAGCACCAGGAATTTCCCAGCATGGAGTTGGCAACCCTCAATTCAAGGAAAGCTGATACAGCCAAACTAAGAGAAAAGTAAGGCTTTAGCAGCAAAGCTCTCTTCTTGTAGGATACGTAATTGGGTTCAACTTACACCAGGGGAAAGCAAAATTCAAATGGAGGCGTTCAAATTGAACTATCAAGCTTGCAAAATTTGATAGCATCCAAAATGCAAGTGAAACACTCATTCCCAACAACTCAGGGCCAAGCTACACATGACGAATGACACTTGAACGGCAAGTGTATTTCTCCCTGTTCACTTGCCCTCCACTCAATCCACTTGCCATTCAAGTGTCATTCGTCATGTGTAGCTTGGCCCTCAGAGGGAGAGCCCCACTTGTCACTGTTCAGCACCCTCGTTCCCATTGAGTGACGTCACAGAAGCAACGGTCAGGGCTTGAATATTCATTCTATACTCTCTGCGGGATTATTGTCAAGAGCATTTTATTAGGTTGCTGATGGGACACTCGCATCGCTCCGAACCAGTCACATTACATTTTCAAGATTTGCTCTCGGTTGCCAAGACGTCCCCTCTCCTCTTGAGGTCTCCTGGGAGCTGCTTGTCTCTGGGCTTTCTTCAGAAGTGTTACTTCTCCTAATGGCAACAAGGAGGAATTGACCTTGTGGTCAGTGCAAATGCCGTCCTCTCCTCTCCCCGTCATTTTGCAAAATGCATTCTGAAAGTGGTCGAGTGTGCAGCTTATTTCGAAGCGAGCGGGTGAAAATCAGGTATCTCAAGAGGCCCATTCAATAAAGAGAAATGAACGCAAGGGTATTAGAAATACAGGCGTGTAATTAACCTTATCTTAGGCAAGTGCTGTAAAAGAATGGTTCACGGGGACTGGAGAGATACCCCGTCAGGCGTTGCAACCAGTGCTTCTGAAAATGTTCCATTGGAAAGGCATTTGGGATGCATTTGTGTCCTAAAAGACTTAGATTTCAACTGTGAGACCAAGTGGCAACAAAGAGATAACGTGAAACAAGAAACAGCTGAAACGAAGCTTGGAGACTCACCATGGGCTATGTTGGCACTGGGGGCCAGGCTGCGGTGGAGTCGTGGCTCAGCAACGGAAGAGGAAGAGCAGCAGGAAATCCTCTTCCGAGGTGACAACATGATTGGTGCCATTCCAGCATCGCAGCCGCAGGAGCAGGATGCTTTCCCACCCACCCACCACTCTATCAGGGCAGCCAGTGGGCCTGTCACAACTTTAGGAGATCAGCAGTTTTGAGGCATTGGGCCAGATCCTTAGGGGGTGAGCACGGCATTCGGGCAGCTCACCCCTGCAGATAAGGGAGGCAAAGGCCGGCCAGCATGGCTGGTGGAGGAACACCAATTGCTGACCTGTGGGCCAGCATTGGACTGGGGTGTTATGCATAGAACAGCAAGGGGCTGTTCGATGCATATCAAAGGATCCACTGCCCATATGCCTGGCCAATGCTCCAATCTGGCTGCAATCAATAAAGTTGTGGCCATTCCAACCAAAAGCAAGTTTCTGTGTTTTATTTGCCGGAACCCCGACTGAGCATAGCACACAGGTGACAATGAACTAGCAGCAAGCTGAGCCTTGGAAAATGTATCAGAGTGCAGGACGTTTTGCTGCTTGTGCACCAGGAACGTAAAACAAGCTTGCCTGTATCAGCTCCTGATTGCCCAGATAGCTCAGCACCTTTTATGGCAATCTTGAAAATGTCTTGAAAGTGAAAGAGATGCTCAGGTTGCCATCTCTCCTGGAAAGCCGACTTTCTCATCTTGAGGATATGGGGATGGTGTATTGTCGAAGGCTTTCACGGCCGGAGAACGATGGTTGTTGTGGGTTTTCCGGGCTGTATAGCCGTGGTCTTGGCATTGTAGTTCCTGACGTTTCGCCAGCAGCTGTGGCTGGCATCTTCAGAGGTGTAGCACCAAAAGACAGGTGACACTGAGAGATCTCTGTCTTTTGGTGCTACACCTCTGAAGATGCCAGCCACAGCTGCTGGTGAAATGTCAGGAACTACAATGCCAAGACCACGGCAATACAGCCCGGAAAACCCACAACAACCATCGATATGGGGATGGTTGCAGTGAGGGAAAGAGACTCTGCACCTACTTGAAGGCACAGGTAACACTACACATAGTGGACAGCTGAGTATTAGTATTGAAAATAGATTCTGGGGTGCCTTGGCAGAGATTATTTCCTGGAATTGGGGATGCTATACTAAACCCTGTGTTGGCACCTATTGTGCTTTTGCTAGCATGTACCATTTTCCCTATTCCCATCCCTCTTTCTCTCTTCCCTCTTCCCATCCACTAACCCAGGTTATCTGGCACAGAGAGGCAGAGCTTCAGGCGCTCGCTCTGTTTTCTTAGGAAGTACAACATCCCCATCGACCTTCATGGTTCAACCCAACCCTTGATGGCAAACAGCAGCCGCAGAACCTATAAATCACTTTTGCCTAATAAATGTGTCTATTGATCATGGCGCCTAGGAGTAGCCAATACATTAGAGCAGCCGGCAGCATCCACGTTCTTGCAGGGTGTGCACAATTTTTATTTGTGCAGTTCCTCTTGCAACAAAAGCTGGGGAAAGGGAAAGTTTTATTGACAGAGTCCAGGAGAAGTGCTGCCATGTCCCACTGCTTGTTTCTCACATTTGGAATTCTGTTCAGATTTCTTCTCATGATTGGCCCTAGTGACACCACAGTAAGAGCCCAAGTAATCACAGCATGCCCTGACCTGGATAACTCAGATGAGCCTGATCTCTTCAGATCTCAGAAGCTAAGCAGGGTCGGCCTTGGTTAGTAATTGGATGGGAGACCTCCAACGAAGACCAGGGTTGTAGAGACGGGCAATGGCAAACCACCTCTGTCAGAGTTAAACTACAAGAGACCAATTACACAAGGACACACATGTGAAGGGAGTTGCAATGCAAGCTGGGAAGCTGAGTTTTAAAAGAGATCGGAAGGCTTTGTCAATTTCCCCTCTCTAAAGAGCCAGCAAAGATTGCTCCTCAGAGGGTTTGTTAATTTCCTCTTCACCTCTGTCAGTTTCACCTCCCCTTCTAGGAGGCCAAGAGGAAATAAACAAACCCTCTCTACTCAGTAGAGGGGGGAAATTGACAGAGCCCTCCGATCTGTCTTTAAAACACAGCTTCCCGGCTAACATTGCGACTCCCTTCATGTGAGCAACCTTGTGTAATTTGTCTCTTGTAGTTTAGCTCTTAGTCTCTTGCCATGAAAACCCCACCAGGGGTTGCTCTAAGTCAACTATGACTTGAGGGCACTCTCAACCACCAATCACAGCACAGCTTGCCCCCCCAAAAAAAACTGGAGATAGTCTTGCTGTGCTCAAATGGATCTTTCTCATATTTAACCCCCCAAAGAGAATGACAGAAATCCTGGTATGTCCCTGCCCCCTTTTTATTATTTTAATGCTTGGTATTTATAATGCTGTGTTGAAAGTGGCAGGTTGCATAGCAGGGTACTTATGGGAAAGGAAGGAGATATCTGGCATATACCTACTGGCTTGAAGAATCTGCGTATCCAATGAATGCACAGAATAAGGAAACCTCACAACTCATCTCCAGCCTTTTCCGCATCACATGTTGAGACACTTTTCTATCTCCTCCTTCCCTGACAAGTGACCTGCTTTTTGAATGAATTAATCCGCAGGCCTGCAGGATCCACTGGGGAAGATGGAAGAAATCTTGAGGTCAAATACAGGTCCCTTTTGCATTGCATATCTCTGAGAACTTAGTTGCATAGAATCATAGGGTTGGAAGGAACCTACAGCGTCATCTAGTCCGACTCCAGGCAAAATGCAGGAAATTCACAACTCCCCCCCTTCACACACACACATCCAGTGACCCCTGCTCCACGCCTAGAAGATGGCAAAACACTGTCAGGATCCCTTGTCTGGGGAAAATTGCTTCCGGACCCCAAGGTGGTGGTAGGCATTACCGTGAGCATGTAAGAAGGGGCCACGAGAACTAAGCCCTGATGCAACCCTTCCTGCCCTCCCTCTCATGATCTGCCTAAGTTCACAGAATCAGCATTGCTGTCAGATAGCTATCTAGCCTCTGCTTAAAAACCTCCAAAGAAGGAGAGCCCACCACCTCCCGAGGAAGCTCTCCTTCTTTGGAGGTTTTAAAGCAGAGGCTAGATAGTCCAATGTTCTCTAAATGGTGCCCAATAGGGGAAGGCCAGTGTGGCTCTCCCCCCCACCAACATGCCTCTGATCCCCCACTCCAGACATCGGGAAAGACCCCTAGGCAAAAAATAATGCATCAAAAGTTGTATTAGACCACAATAAGCAAATGTCACATTTCGACTACTGTTCCTCCCGCATCACATTAAAAAAAAACAAAACGTCCCACATCACGCCAGCTTAATAAACCACTAGTGACACTTTATGCATGGAGTTTGATATCCTATAAGCTGATAACACAAAAAGCAATTACTGGCAAGTGGTAGAAGTATATACACAAGCCCGGATCAGTGCAAATCAGTCGTGCAGAAAATAACTACCCATGATTACAGTAAAAGATGCTGAGCTATCTGTGTTAATAGCTTGGCAATCCAGAGCTGATACAGACAGTGGATCTCGGCCAGCACAATTAAATTGTCATGTGATAAAAGAGGTTTGCTTATCGGGGAGTTAAAATTAAGGCTTCATGCTATTCAGTGCTCTTAAAGGAGGGATGGGAAACTGCCGAGATGCTCACAAAAGGTAAAGATAATGGGGTGGTGGAGAAAAGCGAGAAAGCTTATTGAGTCTAGCATCTGCCCACATAGGGACAAATGGTAATTTTTAGCATTTTTGACTAATTTTCCATCTATATTGTTCACTCAGTGGGAGCTTCTGTAAGAAGACATTTCCATGGGAAGATACAGAAGAAAGGAAAACATTGCAGGAGCATTCCACACAATCGTGGTGGAGATTGCCTTCAAGTCATAGCTGACATGGTGACCCTGTTGTGGTTTACATGGCAAGAGAATAACAAAGATGGTTTGCCATTGCCTGCAACCCTGATCTTCATTGGAGATCTCTCATCCAATTAGTAACCAAGGCTGATCTTGCTTAGTTTCCGAGATCTGACGAGATCAGGCTCACCTGGGCTATCCAGGTGCATTCCGTACCATCAGGGCATTCTGTACCATACATGATGTCAATTTAGGACCAACTGGAATTATTTTAAAGAATAACCTAGGAATCAAGAACCCCTGGCCTATATTTGATGCTCTGAACCATGCCAACATGGTACTCCTTAATGCCAGGGCTTTCCAACATTAAAAAAAATCACAAAAACAGTTTGTGTAGAAGAAACAGGATTTTTAATAATATAAAAACTGTCCCTTTGCTGTCCAAAAGTTAATGCAACCCCCTCGTCCTTAGCAATTGACTTCTCTGCCACTTGCTGAAAATTCCTTTAATTACTGATGATCAACATATGAACTGGCGAAGCCTCTTCACTGCAAAGCCATTAACCAGCATGATTGCCCATGGATCTATGTGTATCATTGAACGTGTAATGAGAACTTACATTGTACAGAAGTCAACATCCACAGAACTGAGTAAGTTTGGTTTGCACCAAATGATTCGTGGCAATATTAGAGATCTGACCTCCTAAAGGTATTGTTTCAGTCCCCCCTTGCAGAGCGTGAGAGATGAAGAACTCAGGGTGGCAAAACCCAGGCAAAGATGCACATTTGGGTATTGTTGTAGATGGCTGGACGATTTTACTTAGCAAAACAAGTGGACAAAAATGGTCCCATTAGGGGGGAAAACATCGATCTCCGAGTTGCAGAGGTCCTTTATGTAAATGGACGTTTCCAGCAGGAGGGTTGGAAAGAGTTGTCCCAGCCTGTCCCCAGCCCATCAGGGGATCAATTCGGCATCTGGTGACAAACACAAGACATGCAGCTTAAACTCCAGAAACAAACACAAACAAGTAGAGAGCTGAAATGATTTTTCGAGGTTAGGCCTTTGGTGTGATCAACCAACTCTGTCTCCTTCCTTGACAGCTCCCTCTGGTGAGTTAGCTTTTAGAAAGGCGAGCAGGGTTCCGAAAAGCCATTGATGACACCATCTTTATTTGAGAACAATCGTTCTTTCTGCAACGGCGCATGAAAGTGTGTGTTTGTTCCAACGCTTTGATCATGCTCTCTCAGCAGCGACTGCAGCCAGTCTTGAAGGAGAAGAAAAAAGGCTTATTTTGACACAAGTTCAGAGCTCTGGCTCTACCATTAACATTTCCATGGTGATCAAAGCATTGCCCTCTGTTTGTTGTCTGATAAATGCCTTCTGATTATCCCCAAGCTTTCCTAGCCCTTTATGGGAGCACATGTGCACATGTGAAGTCATGGCTTGGCTACAACTGCACAGATTCCTTGCTGCCTGGAGTGGACTTTCCCGGCTACCTGTGCCCCCGGGGATGAATGCTTTTTCCAGGGTAGAAGAATCCAGTCTTAGCCACCATACTACCTCTCCACATAGATAACCATGAGCCAAGCTACAAAAGACAAATTACATGAGGAGGAGCACACGAAGGGAGTCGCAATGTTAGCTGGGAAGCTAAGTATTAAAAGAGATCAGAAGGCTTTGTCAATTTCCCCTCTCTACAGAGCCAGGGAGATCCCTGCTCAGAAGATCCAGAGGAGTTAGCCGTGTTAGTCTGTAGCAGCAAAATCAAAAAGAGTCCAGTAGCACCTTTAAGACTAACCAACTTTATTGTAGCATAAGCTTTCGAGAATCACAGTTCGCTTCATCAGATGCCTCTGACGAAGGGAACTGTGATTCTCAAAAGCTTATGCTACAATAAAGTTGGTTAGTCTTAAAGGTGCTACCAGACTCTTTTTGACCCTGCTCAGATGGTTTGTTAATTTCCTTTTTGCCTCCCGAAGGCTCTGTCAGTTTCACCTCCCCTTCTAAGAGGCAAAGAGGAAATAAACAAACCTTCTGAGCAGCCATCTCCCTGGTTCTGCAGAGAGGGGAAATTAACAAAGCCTTCAGATCTCTTTTCAAACTCAGCTTTCCGGCTAACATTGCGACTCCCTTCACATGCTCCTCCTTGTGTAATTCTCCTCCTTGTAGCTTGGCTCCATGTCTAACTCTAATGGCAGGCTCTTGATGTAGCTGGATCTCCAATTAAGCCCTGGATGGTCTTACCCAGTGGGCAACCAGGGAAGATGCCCCAGGTCTTGCACTGTGGGTGGGGGGCTGACTGTCCATGGCTCTGCTACCCCCAAAAGAGAGGGGAAGAGAAGAAGAGTAAGCTTCTGCTGCTGCAACCCCTCTCATCTGCACCATCCAGGGTTCAGGCAGCTGGCTCTGCTGTGGTGGCCACTTTTGCCCACCCTCTTCACATAGGGCAAGGGCTACCCTTGCTTGGCCCTAGTGGCAGAAGGGGCACCACTGGGAAGTTGGGGTGGCTGTGATTCTGGGACCCCATCCTAGAGTTTTGCCCAGGATCCCAGAATCTCTAAGAGTCTCTCTACACGAGACCTCTTACACGAGGATGCTTAAGTGTAGGGAGATGCAATGTTAGCCCGGAAGCATAGTTTAAAAAGACAGTGCTGAAGTCTCTGTCAATTTCACCTCTACAAAGAGCCAGCAGAGATCGCTCCCAAAGGGGAGGTTAAACTGACAGAGCCTTCCCAGAAGTGAAGATGAAATTAACAAACCCTTTGAGAAGAGATCTCCCCAGCTCTGTGTAGAGAGGTGAAATTGACATAGCCTTTGGCTCTGTCTTTTTGGCGAACACTTCCCAGCTAACATTGCATCTCCCTACACTTGAGTGTCCTTGTGTAAGATGTCTCGTGTACAAAGACCGCCCCTGGCCAAGCCTCTCAACAGACTGCTTGGGGCAGCACAATGAGGGGTGGATCTTGTTTATGGCCCCTGGGGGTATGGAAGACAGTGGCTGTAAAGCAGACCTGCATTACCACCAGCCAAGTTCTACATGCAGAGGCTTGGCTTGGCCACTGGAAGACAGTGGCTGTAAAGCAGACCTGCATTACCACCAGCCAAGTTCTACATGCAGAGGCTTGGCTTGGCCACTGGAAGACAGTGGCTGTAAAGCAGACCTGCATTACCACCAGCCAAGTTCTACATGCAGAGGCTTGGCTTGGCCACTGGAAGACAGTGGCTGTAAAGCAGACCTGCATTACCACCAGCCAAGTCCTAGCTGCAGAGGCTTGGCTTGTATCTAGCTAGCAGCAGCATATGGGGGTGGAAGGGGTGCACCTGGCTTGGAGGGAGAACATAGCTGGAACCAGCCAGCTCTGCTGCTAAACCATTTCCCATATGTATTTATTTATTGAATCAATTAAAAAATTTTCTGTCCCACCTTTGCCCCCCTATGACTTCAAGGTTTACCTCTTGAGCTTTCTTCATAGCAATCGGAAGTGATGCACCTGCCGGCAGGGCCAGGATCTCCAGGCTGGCCTCTAGCTCCGGGAAACCCAGGGGCGCCGGTGCTGCCAAGAGCTCCTTTGGGTCCCTGCTTGCCAAGTGGAGTTTCCCCTGCTGGGCCTGGAGAAGGATGAGAGAAATCTCGCAAGCACTGTTGTGTGGCAGCAATAATCAGAATGTATGGTTTTTAAAATACAAAGCACAAAGGCTTAACTGTAAGTCTGGCTCCAAAATTTGGAGACTGGCTCCTAAAGCTAAAGAAAATTTGTCCAGACCTGCTTTAAGATGGGTTCAGATAATAATATTGGGCTGGAAACATTAATCTTCACTATGTAATCGTTAAGGATATATCCGTTAGTTATAGGATAATAGTTAAGGATATATACTTTGAGGTAGTGGTGTGGCTGTCGTGTCTAATTATAGCCCACTAGACCTGTTGTCCTCCACGAATTTAGCTAACCAGTTAAGAAATGTAGGTAATCATCAGTACTTGAGCAGGTGGTCTTCTCAGTATACTGTGGCAATGAGTTCCAGAAGCTAATTATAGGCTTTGTTACGAAGGGGCTCTTTTTCTTTGAGCAAAATCTGCTGCCTGCTGATTGTAACATCCCAAGGGCTTTGCAGGATGATGGGGGTAGGAATAATTTCTCCTTATTCATCCTCTCCAAACCAACGACACGTTTTTCTGTACCTGCTCGGCCTCTTGGTCCTTCTGAGCCTTCCTCGGAGGGTCCGGAAGAACCTTTCTCCCCTTTGGGTCCTGGGAAACCTGTTAGATGAGATAGCAAAGAGTCTTTGGCTTGCATCCTGGCTAAACTCTTACACCTTCTGTGAATGAGCAGTGCCTGTCAGTTCTAAAACAGCTTCTGTGTAGGCCAACTTGCTGCCATAGCAGCCTCAAATTACAAGACCTAATGCTGTTTAAGTTTGTTTTTCCTAGCAGAGATTCAAATTTGCTAAAGATTCCTTTCCCCCGTCTGAATTCTTTGCTCCAAGTTCCATCATTTTTAGATCCCGCAGAAATCTCTTTATGGAGTCTGAGCCAACCTACCAATGCACGGCTTTTCCAGGATGGTGTAGTGGTTAAGAGTGGCAGGACTCTAATCTGGAGAACCGGGTTTGATTCCCCACTCCTCCGCTTGAAGCCAACTGGGTGACCTTGGGTCAGTCACCGCTCTCTCAGAGCTCTCTCAGCCCCACACACCTCATAGGGTGTTTTGTTGTGGGGATAATAATAACATACTTTGTAAACCTCTCTGAGTGGGCATTAAGTTGTTCTGAAAGGCGGTATATAAATTGAATGTTGTTGTTGTTGTTGTTACATTGGGTTTGCTAATTGTGAGTTCCGAGAGCCCTGGAGATTTGGAGGGGGGAAACGGGGGAGGGGAGAGACTCTCAGGTATAATGCCATAAAGTCCACCCTCCAAAGGTGTCATTTCCTTCAAGATCCAGAGGAGTTAGCCGTGTTAGTCTGTAGTAGCAAAATAGTAAAGAGTCCAGTAGCATCTTTAAGACTAACCAACTTTACTGTAGCATAAGCTTTCGAGAACCACAGCTCTGTTCGTCAGATGCATGATGATTCTCCGAAAAGCTTATTAGCGTTCAGCTGGCTGCTGTCAAACTTTGTGTGATATAATAACAACAATGACAAGAGCCAATTTATATACCTCCCTTCAGGAGAGCTTAATGGCCACTCAGAGCGGTGTACAAAGTGTGTTATTATTATCTTCACAACAATCACCCTGTGAGGTGGGTGCGGCTGAGAGAGCTCTGAGAGAGCTGTGACTGACCCAAGGTCACCCAGCGGGCTTCAAGCGGAGGAGTGGGGAATCAAACCCAGCTCTCCAGATTAGAGTCCTGCTGCTCTTAACCCCTACACCAAACTGGCTCTATTAGGATGTTGTCAAATGCCTGCCCACCCCCCAAAGAGAACTTGACCTGTGCTGTGAGGTGCATGATGTGTGTATTTAGATGAACTTCTGTAACATGATCAGACGGCTGCTTGTACAAGCAGATTTCTATTACCGGATCAGGGCAAATGTTTCTGTTAATACATGCCAGAAAAACAGTAGGCTGCTGCCTCTTTGGGAGGCAATGGCGTCAGGACGCTCCCATGTCTGAGGGAGACACACACAGCAGTATTTTTTTAGAGAGTCTTTCTTCAGCCATTTATCATTTTTGATAAGAGAATGATTTGATGATATCCATTTGTGCCTCGTTTGGTGAGCTCGACCGGAAAGATTTACTGCCTAGACTACATCCAAGTAGTGGGCTCTAATTGGGATCTTCAGATTTATAATTATATAAAAGATATTGTTTGTATACATAGCAAATTGGAAACCCTTGTTGACTCTCTGTGATTGAAGAAGAAAATGGATTAATGACCAAGCTATCTTAAAAGGTGGCGGTGAGATGTTAAAGAGACAAGATAAGAGAAACATATTGTATTGAAGAAAAAAAAGAAAAAGGAAATTAATTAGACCACAAGCTGATAGATGTGAAAAGTGAAGTGTTGCGGGGAGGGAAACTGTAGTGATTAACAATTTGAGTTATTTTACTTTTTTAGTTCACTTTGTATTGGCCACTCTAGGCCTTTATTGGGTTTTTTTTACCTTCTCCTGTGTATTTTTCTTTTTCTCTTTTCTGTTACTACTTTTTCCACAATAAAATAAAAAGTTGTACTTAAAAAAAAAAGAAAAGAAAAACAGTAGGCTTAGGTATCATAGAATCACGCTGTCTCCTTGTTCCAGTTTATTATCCGTAAAATACTCCTTTAAATCTCTCCCATCAGTATATCCACTTAGCCAATTTGCCTTCTAGCAACATTCAATGTTCTGCCGTTATCATTTGGTAATAAACCATCAGCTCTCCCCCCCCCCCCTGCTCGCCCTCTAGTTGAGAAATGCCAGGACTACATTTCTTTCCAATGGGTTGAAGATTTAGCAGGACCCAAAGTGGGACCACTTCCTTGCAACGGAGCAAATAACCTCCAAAAATCTGACAAGCTCTCAGTCGTGGTTCTCCACCCTCGGCAAGATCACAAAAGGACGTGATAGAACCTCATTATTTCCCTATCTGCGAAGCACGGTTGGATATGCTTCCTACCAGGACTTCAGTATAATACCAGCAAGTAACTTCATGAGTGACTAAATATAAGAATGGACAACCCCCCCCCCACCTCCCACCTTACATCGGTGTGACAGATTCAGGGCAGCGTACGATCACTTCTCTGAAGCCTGCCAATTAAACCTCCAACTTTGACTCTTGGCTATAACTACAAGCATCGTGGAGAGAAGCAGCTTAAACATTCGTCCTTGTGCCAAACTGGCTCTCTTCTGCTCTAATGATAACGCAGTGTGTGCCATTCTGGAGCAGTGTCGAAAGAGGAGGGGTGTGTGTCTCTGAACAGATGGAGGCTTAATCTTTGCATTAAACCCAAAGAAGCTGCCAGGGTGACTCGGCATTTGCAATAAAACAAAGTGTCGTGGTTACGTCGTCTCCTTGCAACCCAGGACAGGTTTTAGCTCTGGGCCAAGAGGGTAGAGAGATAAGCCAGCATTCTCTCTAAAGCCTGGAAAAGAAGCCACTCCAAAAATAAAATTGGCTCGCATGAGTTGGCCTGCTGAGTCTTTTGATATGCTTCTCCTTAGCATCACTCTTTTCTGAGCTGGGGAGGCATGGGTCCAAGAATATCGTTCTCTTTAAACAGGCTTCATACAGATCATAACATCTGAAGACATCCCAAGGGTCGTGATGTCTGAGCTCCTGTTCTCTAAGACCAGAAGGTATCTAGATATCTCCCTACCCAAGACCTCTAAGGAAAGTGTTAATTAGTTCATCTCAAGCTAGCTCATTTGTTCCTTTTATTGCCGACTTGAATACTGGGGCAGATTGACCATTTAACTTACAGGGAAATTTTCTGGAGGGTCACTGCTCTAGAGGGCTGCTGATGGCCAGACGCAAGCACAACGAAGCTCTAGCAACTCTGCCAGAGCCTCAAGGGGGCACTTGGCACAGTCTCTTCATTGGCAAGGGCAATTGTTATCAGTGTGCCTATTGTATTTTCCGACACTACTGCCAGGTTTCAAGAGGATGCAATGGGTGTGCTGATATCCATTGTTTGTGCTGCTGAGCCGAGCAACCTCCACAGCACTGGCTTGTAGCACCATAGGAGGCACTCAGCTTGGCTTAAACCAGGGCCAGTTTTACTCCCCAGTCCACTTGTTCTTGAATCAGGGCCAGCCTGCCCATTGAGGCCAGCCTGGCAGCTGCCTCAGGGTGCTAAGGCGCCGGAGGGGCACCAGCCTGGGGACAGGGGCACATGCCACGGAACTGCCGCCGCCACCACCAGCCAGGAGCACGTGCTGGTGGCGGCAGTGTGGGGCAGCTGAATGGGCAGCCTCCTGTACAGTTGCTCTGTGGGCCAGGTGCAGCCAGCGGCCAGGGTGGCCAGCCGCACCTGGCCCGCCGAGCAACTGAACGGGAGGGCTGGAAGGCCCCCTGTGCGTGCGCCAGCCCCTGCATGATGACCGCACATGCAGTGACATCATCACGCAGTCAGTGCACGGGCACAGAGGCAGAATTAAGCTGCCTCGGATGCTGGCGACGCTGGAGCCAGCCCCGTCTTGAATACACCCCCCCCCCCTTTACAACTACAAATAGCAAAGAGTCAATGGACCACGGCTGATGCTCTAGCAGGCACTTTTTAAATTTACTGCTTGTTTAACAAAGGAAAGAAGCAAGAGGCGGCAGAGTCAAGGACAGCAGAGAAGATGCATCTAGTTGAAACCCCTTGGCTTGGATCCATTGGACTGATTCTGCAGACAGAGAGGTTTTCATCTACTGTGTGCACCTCTCTCTCCCTCACCTTCCTATTGCTCCCACACAAAAACTGAAGAGCACCGAGGAATACTGCAGCAGTGGAAAGATACAAGATCTTCCAGGGAGAAAGTTGCCGAACTTGAACCGTTTTATAATTCAAGCGCACCATGCTACAAAACTTTTACTCCATAGACATAAGAGCATCACAAGCTACTGTTGAAAGCGCACTGTGCTTTAAGCTCAATAAATGCAGCAATAAATATTAAATTCAGAGATGTATCTGCCCAATACTCTAACCATTGAGCAAACAAGCCATATACAATCAATGTCAAATGATGTTCCCATCCAAATAAATTTCTCACATCCAATTTTACAACATCGTTCTAGTATCTGTAAAGGATCAAAAGATCAGAGATTCAGACATTTCTGAAGTTAGTATTTATTACTATATTTATTGATCTTAAAAGCACAGTGCACTTTCAACAGTAACTTGTGATGTTCTTATGACTATAGACTAAATGTTTTGTAGCACCGTGCACTTTATTTATAAAATGGTTAAAGATTAGCAACTTTCACCATGGAAGATCTTGAATCGTTCCTTTTGCTCCAAGCATTTTGTGCAGGTATTTCAGGGTTGCCAGCGCCATGTTAGGAAATTCCTGGAGATTTCTGGGGCGGAGCCTGGAGAAGGTGGAGTTTGGGAAGGGGAGGGACCTCAGTGGGATATAATGCTGTAAAGTCCATCCTCCAAAGCCACCATATTCTCCAGGGGAACTGATCTTTGTCATCTGGAGATCAGTTGTCATTCCGGGAGATCTCCAGCCACTATCTGGTGGTTGGGAATCCTAAGTGAGAAGGAGGCAGCAAGAAAACTGTGCTGTGCAGGAAGAGTCCTTCTGTACATGGAAACTCTCCACTGGATCTAAGCCATAAAGTTCAACTCCACAAACATGAGCAAAAGAGGATACAATCCGACTGACTCTAAACCAGTGATCCAAGAAGTGGCCTACATGGGCACCATGAAGACTACCAATGTGTTTCCTAACACGTCCTTTTTTCTCCCACTAATCTTGGCTTTCTCTATGCCACTGAAGTAGGAGATGCTTCAGAAGAGTCCAGGAGACATCATCTTTATGTCTGCAAGGAGCACCCTTTGGTCCTGCCTTGACAAACGGAGCGGGGGGGGGGGGGGTCACCATAAGTCAGCAGCAACTTGATCACACTTTCCACCACCACCGTTCTTTAGATTAGACTTTTATCTACCTCTGCTACAATGGCTGTGAACCTGCTTCAATAAAAGTGTTATCTTTTATCTAATATATTTGCTCTGTGTCCTTATTTGCTGTACCTTCCACCCACCTATCCATTGTGGTGTAAGTTTGCTACAGAAACTAATAAATATCCCCAATAGTTTCAAACAAGTCAGCAGTGACATAATTGCTTTCCTTAGCACATGAAGTTAAAAAGGTGGTTCCAGATGAAGTCGGCAATAATCTGCAGTTCTTCTGTTCTAAATCACACTGTCTAATCTACCTTGAATCTCAGTGAGAAAGGCAGATTATAAATAACATAAATAAAAAATAATAATTTCCCTGTTAGTCTCCTGATTTCCCCAGCAGCCAATCTGCTGTGGATGATGCCCCTAATTTTACTACTACTACTACTACTACCACCACCACCACCACCACCACCACCACCAGGGCTCATTTCTAGGGGGAACGTGAAGGAAAGCAGTTCCGGCAGTTCCCCAAAGAGGTCACATGACAGGTGGCCCCGCCCACCTGACTCTCAGACATTTTGGGCCCATTTTGGCCTGGATTGGGGCTGAAATGGCCCAGATCAGGCCTCTGTCAGGTGGTGGATCACTCTCCTGCTCAGCAGCAGCCCGATCCTGACCATTTGGGGCCCCTTTTCAGCCATTTTCAGCCCCTTTTGCCATTTTGGGCCCAATTTTGGCCCTGAATAGCCAGGATTGGTTCCAAAACAGCCAGGATAGGTGATGGCAGGGGGTGTGGCATATGCAAATCAGTTATACTAATGACACACTTTTGGTGCTGCCAAGGGGTGTGGCATATGCTAATGAGATGCTAATGAGTTCCTCCAGCTCTTTTTCTACAAAATGACCCCTGACTACTACTACTACTACTACCACCACCACCACCACCACTACCACCAATAATATCAACAACAACAACAACAACAACAGTGTGTTTATATACCATCCTTCTGGACAGATTAGTGCCCACTCACAGTGGAGAACGAAGTCAGTGTTATTTTTATTTCCACAATGCATTTGGGGAGCTGGGGCTAAAAGGAGTGGCCTGCTGAAGGCCACCTGCTGAGCTCACAGCAGGAGCAGAAATCGAACCAGCAGAGTGCTGATTTGCAGTCCATCCATTTAACTCCTCTGCTACAGCAGCTCTTTTCTGGAGGAGAAATGCTATTTTGCTTCTGTTGTGGTTGATTCTCCCTGTTCATCGCAGCTTCCTGCCCTCGTTGCTTTTAAAAATAATCATACACTCTACAATACCATTAAGAATCAGTAAAATTTCTCTGAATGTGATTTCTGAGGGGGAAATGTGAATGTGAGAGGGGGAGGCTGGAGTTTCTTGCTAGTCATAGAGCCAAAACTACACATTACAATGTATAAGAGTCCTTCATGGGGACTTACTGCCATATTACAACTGCAAGTTATCAGAGGAAACATCACTTAAAAGCCCTGTGGGGGCCTGATTCAGACTGGGACCGTGGCATGGGGGGAGAAGGGGTTCCTGCCCTTCCCACGCTGTTTTCCTGAGCTGAAATGTCATGGGAGGGAGCAGTTATTTGTCAAATGATTGGAGCATCACAGCTGACAGTGGGAATAACAACATGACCTGTCAAACTCTCCGTGTGTAAAAAAGTGACCAACCATTCAAACACAGTCTCCAGGGCTGCACATACCTTTTGCATTTTAAAAGGACTAGTATTTAATCTGAGGTCAAGATTAGCCCGTGTTTTGTGATTCAGTAAACGTGCTTAAAAGGTTGGGGTCAGAGCACTGCCCGGATGAAACACTTCATAAAAATCCTTTGGATGCTACCTGGAACACCAGGGTGGGAGAAAAGCAGGCCAGAAATGTGATCAATGAAGAATAAAACACTGCCAAAGCATTCAGTTGGGCATAAACTAGACAGGAAGAATACTGCTGTGCTTTTCAAGAGAGCCAGTGGAGTGGTGAAAGTGTCAGACCAAGATCTGGCAGACCCAGGTTCAAATCCCCGCTCTACAGACAAAAAATCTCCCAATAGGTAAATATACTCTATATCAGTAAACCAATTTACTAAAGTACAAGAATTAAGAATAACAGACACTGCCTCCATCAGCACCTGACCAGACTAGATACTGGCGATGAATCTTTCAGCTGTTTACTATTTGTTTTGTTGCCCCTGAGGAAGCTTTTCCTGTGAAACAGATTGGGCTAGCGATTTGTTGGGCGGACACACAGCCACTACTTTTGGGAACTGTATCATCGTTTGCCCTGGGAGCTTTACCACCATTTGTACTGCAGCTTTCCTACTACAGAACAGGTGGTGAACTGGGCTGGTTACAACAAGTGGATTCATCTTTCTGAATGAACTTTTGATTGCTGTATTGCCTATTACAGGACTTTCATATGGCATATTGGATGCATGTTTATACAGTTTATATGGATTGTATTCTGGTTGTTACCCCTTGACATTCTGGGTCTTATTGGAGTATTTGTAGACTGAAGTTATTATAATAGTGAACTGTTGCTGATTGTATTATAATTACAGAACTGTATAGTGATAGGTATTGTATAGAATAATTCTTGTACTTTATTAAATTGGTTTACTGTTATATAGAGTATATTTAACTGCTGGGAGATTTTTTTGTCTGTAGTTGTAGCGTCATCTCCCTAGAGCGCCTCTCTAAGAGGTGCCGTCGAATCCCAACTCTGCCATGGAAGCTTTTTGGGTGATCTTGAGCCATCGCTCTCTCTCATCCTACCTACCTCACAGGGTTGTTGTAAATAAAAAAGGGGAGGAGAGTTACATAAGCTGCTTTGGGTCCTCGCTGGGGATAAAGGTGGGGTAGAAATGAAGAAAATATGTATATAAATTCCTCCTCTCGGACAAAGCAGTTAGGCAGTGAAAGAGACCCTTCTTTTGGTACCTCGTTCTCCTGGATAGCCATCTCTGCCCGGCTGCCCGGGCATCCCCACTTCTCCTCTTTCTCCTTTCATGCCGGGGGGTCCAGGAAGACCAGGCGGCCCGGGCTCTCCTGCCTTCAGTTTGTCTTCCCAGATGGGAACTGGCTTCCTCGTGTGTTCATGGATGAAGGCGTCAAACTTCAAAACATGAGCTGGAAAGAAAGAGGAAAAAAGGAAAAAGAGGCTTTCTGGAACCGGCCTCGTTCCTGGGATGCCACCTGCATTCTGCATCCACCAGGCTATGCAACCAAATGGTTACATTAGACACAACCGAATGAGGAAAGCGATTTGCTCGGTTCTTCGGCACTATTTCTTGGCCAGCTCAAAGTGAATCCGGCAGGGCCAAAATGCAGGCTATCTGTGTGTAGAGAGCCCTCAAGTCAGAGCTGATTAAGGCATCCCCTGGCGGGGTTTTCATGGCAAGTGACTAACAGATGTGGTTTGTCATTGCCTGCCTCTGCAACCCTGGTCTTCGTGGGAGGTCTCCCATCCAATTACTAACCAAGGCTGACCCTGCTTAGCTTCTGAGATCTGATGAGATCAGGCTCACCTGGGCTCTCCAGGTCCGGGCACAGGCAGTAATCCCAAACTCAGAGCCAGGGACAGAGTCATCCTTTGAGTAGGGCAAATTCGAGCGATGACGATTGGTGACCCAGCCTTTTAGGCATTTCAACAGCACAAAATGAGATGCGGTACATTACGTGCACCCATTGGAGGATTCCTCTGTGTTGTGAGAGACTGCCAACAGAGTAGGCTTGCCAACCTCCAGGTGGTAGCTGGAGATCTCCCAGAATTACAACTGATCTCCAGGGGACAGAGATGAGTTTCCCTGGAGAAAATGGCTGCTTTGGAGGGTGGATTATAACCTGCTGAGCTCCTGCCCCTCCTCGCACCCCACACTCTCCAAGCTCCACCCCCAAAATCTCCAGGTATTTCCTTCCCCAGAGCTGGTAACCCTACGAGTGTTGAGTCCAGTAGCCTGGTAGTAGGGGGAACCTGCTAGGGAGCTGCCAGGAGGAAGAGGAAGACAGCTCCCCATCTTGGTGAGTTATACCTAGCTAACCCAAAGTGGTATGAGCTGGAGCGGGAGGTGTGGCCTTGCAACGTCATTACTGGGCTTTGGAGTGGCCAATTCTGCCTCCTGGACTGGAACTACAGAGGAGAGGTCAAGTAGCAGGACCCAGGCTCCAAAGTCCATTGCAGATGGCATAAGTCATGACAGAACTGCACAATAAATAAACAAACGAAAGGTATCTTGGAAGCCAAGTTACCATCCACAAAGGAGGCTGCCCACAGTATCTCTGAATGAGTGATTGTTCTAGATTTGCCCTTCTTATCAAGCTCTACTAATGGGAGGTAATCTCTCTATTTCAGCATCAGGATGTTAGATGCTGTCAACCATTTCAGGTACAGAGACATAGAACATGACTATCCCACCCTGGGCTTACCTCCTCAGCAATCTCCATTCTCTATTTGTATAATTCTGTCTTGTCTCTGCATTGAGTGGAACCAGAGCCTTCAAGCTCTCCCCATACTGACACACAACAATATCGCCTACTTATACACTGCAAAGCAGAGTTACACCCTTTACTGTCAGAGTAGGCAGCAATGCTTACGTCACTGCATCTGGAATGGCCTCTTTTCAGTCAGGTGGCATGTCCAAAACTATGGGGCATACAGAACCATAAAGGGTAAAGGGTAGTCCCCTGCGCAAGCACTGAGTCATTACTGACCCATGGGGGGACGTCGCATCACGACGTTTTCTTGGCAGACTTTTTATGGAGTAGTTTGCCATTGCCTTCCCCAGTCATCTACACTTTACCCACTTTACTGACTTCAGAAGGATGGAAGGCTGAGTTAACCTTGGACTGGCTACTTGAACACAGCTTCCACCACGATCGAATTCAGGTCATGAGTAGACATGGGCACAAACAGCATTACGAACAGAAAAAACCCATGAACAGCCTAATCTGCTGTTCTCGAACAAGCTGTTCGTGACGCCCCATCCTAAACGAACAGGTGGTCATTAAAAGCCTCATTCGTTGCCTTCAGCAGCCACTGGGCAAGCCAGACAGTCTGGCACCTGCTGCAATCAATCCCCTTGGCAACCAGAGGAAAGGAGAGACTGAACTCTGTCTGAACTCCTCCTGACATTCCTTCTGGCTTTAACCCTTTAAAGTACTTCCAGCAGAGAGTCCCATTTTTGCCACTGTGAAGAGAAAATGACAGCCAACAGGGAGACTCGTGGATCATGCTTTTCGTGGGGTGCAATCTCTCTGAAACTTGGGGGGTCTTCAGAGGATTGTAAGGACTATGTCCCCTGCAAATTTGGTGGGTATTGGACATTGGGAAGGTCACTTTTGTAACCCCTCAAACTAGCTGCCAGCAGACACTGCTTTTTTTGCCAGGACAGGGCCCTTTAAACTATCAGCTGGCAGGTGGCAGGGGGGATTCCCCCCCTGCAGCCTGCCAGCTGATAGTTTAAAGGGCTCTTTAAACGGCCAGGTAAGTGGGTTTGAGGGGAGGGGAGCTAAGGGTTGGGGGGGTGTTTCTGGCCCCCACGAACAACGAACATGTCTGGGAACAGTTCATGTTCATCCAGGTTTGTTGTTCGTTGTTCATGGATGGCAACGAACGATGAACAGGGTGTTCGGGGTATTTCCCCCCATTCATGCCCATGTCTAGTCATGAGCAGAACTTGGTCTGCAGTACTGCAGCTTACCACTCTGCACCACAGGGCTCATTATACAGAACTATAGGGGCATGAAATATTTCCACTTAGACATGCAAAAGTTTAAACATTTTTCAAATGTAGGAGTGGCAAGGGAGTCCAATGATAAATTCAGGGTGAGGGAGAAGCGTGCATCAACTAGACTTCCAGGGAAATAGCTTGGCAGGATGATTTATACATTTTAAAAATGTGTATGTCGCTTTTCTCCCACACAGCGGGATTCAGTGCCGCTTACATAAACACCAAGGGACTTATAAAGTTAAAGCCTTGATACATAAGAATACGTAAACTTCTTATATCTCAATCCTTATTGCCAGACAACAAAGTTGTCTATTCATCACAGATCACTAAAAACATGTTTGAATAATTGTGCTTTGTATAACTCTGAAAACAACTGAAAGGTGAGTGCCTTCCTTGCCACTTTGGGGAAGTGGTTCCATAAAACAGGAAGTGGCGCTGAAAATAACCAGGTAATAGGAAACCAATTTTTTAGGATGAAACTAATTGAGTTGGAGGCAGGAAAAAGCCGGGAGGGGGGAATGGAATAAAATTATGTGCTAATCCTAATCCTAACCAGATCACTGGAAATATAAACTTGTAAGGGATCATTTAATAAAGTGCTGCTTTGGGGCAGAACGAGCCACATATTAGCCCTCGCATGGACAAATCCTCATCATTCAATTAGCAAGGAAGATTCTGGCAACTTCCCTGGATTTTGGTATGGTTCACAAGGAAATGAAATCCAGCTGCTCCCAGGAGAGCCACTGCTCTGGGAGGCGAAACGGTTGTCCAAGTTGATTGAGAAGGTTATGCTTACACTGAATCAGACGCTCACAGGCCTGGTTGACCAGGTGATAGATGGTAGCTATGGACTGTGGTTCACCCTAAGGGAGAAAATGGGGGGGATAATTATGTTCTGAAAGCAAGGTGGACGGAGCATAGTAGCACACCCAGAGAAAGAAACTATTTGGTTGACTCAGTCCAAGCTAGCCCATCGGGAAGAAGACCAGGGCAGAAACCTTCTCCTCAATATGCTAACCATCTCCATGTAGGGAGTTTATTAATTTGGAGGAACACCAATCCCCTTGGCCCTCTTTGTATTCTGAAGGGGTATACGTCTTGGAAGCCAGTTTGATGTAGTGGAGAGGCAGTTTGGTGTAGTGGTTAAGAGCATGGGACTCTGATCTGGAGAACTGGATTTGATTCCCCACTCCTCCGCTTGAAGCCCCCTGGGTGACCTTGAGGCAATCATTTAAGAACGGCAGGACTCTAATCTGGAAAGCCAGGTTTGATTCCCCCCACTCCTCCACTTGAAGCCAGCTGGGTGACCTTGGGGCAGTCACTTAAGAACGGCAGAACTCTGATCTGGAGAACCAGGTTTGATTCCCCTCTCCTCCACTTGAAGCCAGCTGGGTGACCTTGGGGCAGTCACTTAAGAACGGCAGGACTCTGATCTAGAGAACCAGGTTTGATTCCCCACTCGTCCACTTGAAGCCACCTGGGTGACCTTGGGACAGTCACAGCTCTCTCAGAGCTCTCTCAGCCCCACCCATCTCACAGGGTGATTGTTATTGTGGGGATAATAATGACATACTTTGTAAACCACTCTGAGTGGGCGTTAAGTCATCCTGAAGGGCGGTATTTAAATTGAATGTTGTTGTTGTTGTTAAGCCATCTACATCAGATCACAAGGGCCACCATCTCTCTGCAAAGATTCACCAACGACTGGAAATGCACTTCTTTTGGACATGATGCAAAACCTGTTTGATTTGTGGCAGCCTGGTAACCAGCGAGAGACGCAGCACAGTAACATATACTGTGAGAATTAGGAGGTCCATCAGCCATATGTATTCTCCAAGGAATAAATTTTTAAGTTTCTTTGGGCCTCCAAACTACTGTAAAAATTTGGTATTAATAAACTAATGCTCAAAACAATCGTAAATCTAAACACAATTGTATTATATGGCCACCCAGCAGGGAATTCTGACGCTTAAAGATTAATCTCAGCAAATATTACTATTAAATGGGTTCATTTTTCATTATATAATGAAGCCTGCTTCCACCGACCATTTAACTGTGATTGAATAACTAACTTCCATTTGAAACAGTATCTTTGATAAGCAAATAAATAAATATCTCCCGTGGCAGATAATAATGTAATCAAAATGCAGAAAGTGACTTGAAAATAGACATTGTTATTATCCATAAAAGCTTATAATGAAATGAAAATTGAGCCCCGTATCAAGCAGTGAGATTTCTGATGACTCTGTTTGGATCGATGTGCAGTCCTACAGAAAATTAGAGGGAAACTGGGCAAGGTGCCCAGGAAATAAAAATGAAAAAATGCCGTCACATCACCAAAAGAAAAAAAAAGTCAGAAAAGAAAACTTAGCGGGGGTGCAACAGAGTGGGGTAAAAAAAATCCAGAAAAAGGCCAATGGAATTGTTAAAATGTCCTGCACCTGGCCCTGATGATGGCTGCAAAGAGAATCTAGCAGAAGTCTAAAAGCTACCAATTAACCAAAAAACCTCAGTGGAAATTCAGCACATCTTGGAGCACCTGTGAGAAGGATGACGAAGCCCATAACATTTCCTACTGTTATGACTAGCAATTTCATTCGATCTTCCCCCATGTTTCAATGCTGGAGATTTTAAAAGAGAAAGTACCCAACATGAGAAGAAAAGGTTCACGGGAAAAGACAATAATGCTAGGAAAAGTAGAAGGCAGTAGGAAAAGAGGAAGACCCCAAACGAGATGGCTTGACTCAATAAAGGAAGCCACAGTTTGCAAGATTTGAGCAAAGCTATTAATGGTAGGATGTCATTAATTCATAGGATCACCATAAGTTGGAAGCAACTTGACGCCACATAGCACATACATCCAACACAGATAAATGCATTTTTAATTTTGTGTGTGTGCAGATTCACATTCAGACATATTTAAATCCTCTAGATTTTTGTCAAAAGCCACTGAACCACAGCTGGGTCCCCAGATGTGATGAGCCATTTTTTTTTGCAAGATCTTATTCCAAGCTAGTTTCTACTGAAGTTGAAGCACAGGCCATCTCATGAAGAAATTTACCTGCACATCTATGGGCTATTACATATCTATCTTGCCCTTCTTCCAAATAGTTCGTGGAGGAGGAGACTTCCTCTGTTTTATCTTCACAGCAGCCCTGTGAGGTGCTACTGGACCCAAATCTTGCTCTTCTACTACAGACCAACATAGCTACTCACCTGAAACTATCCCTATGTCTTACTAAGAGTTAAACTACAAGAAACGAAATACACGAGAACGCTCATGTGAAGAGATTCGCAATGTTAGCAGGGAAGCTGAGTTTTAAAAGACAGGTTGGAAGGCTCTGTCAATTTCCCCTCTCTACAGAGAAGCAAAGATGGCTCCTCAGAAGGTTTGTTTATTTCCTCTTCCCCTCCTAGAAGGGGAGGTGAAACTGACAGGGCCTTTGGGAGGCAAAGAGGAAATGAACAAACCCTCTGAGGAGTGATCTTTGCTGGCTCTGTAGAGCGGGGAAATTGCTAGAGCCTTCCAATCTCTTTTAAAACTCTGCTTCCCCGCTAACATTGCAACTCCCTTCAAGTCCACGTTCTCGTGTAATTCATCTCTTGTAGTTTAGCTTTAAGCTAGTAATTGAACCAGGGCGATATTCATCTCAGCATTAATTTGTTCTCTTCGGCTCTCTATGATCTGGCTTCCTGTCCTTGCCCTAATGTCCTTGCCCTAATGTCCTTGCATTCTTGCATTTACAGTCACCTCTCACCCAGAGCCGGTCAGATCAGGTCCCCCACCGTACCCCTTGCATTCTCTTCTAAGATCACAGGTGTGGCTCCTATACCAGGTTTGCGTATCTTCTTTATGAAGTCTCTGTAACAAAACCTCAGGCTGGCCAATACGGAACTTCAACAGAGAAAATGAAGATACTCACTTTCTCTCCCCTTTCTCCTTTAGGACCAGGCAGCCCCTTGAAGAGAAAAACAAAACACAATTATTTATCTAGGAGGCACCGAACGAAAATGCAAAGGTTACATTGACTGAAACATTTCTAAAAACTGCCACTCACTCAGAACTGACTTCTGATGCAATTCTCTGGGGAAGCCTGTAAGGACATCAGGCATTTCATGCCTCCTTTTCAAAATGCCTCCATTAGAGATTTACTTCGTCTCTCAAGCTGAACCATCTTCCTCTTGCAAATTGTGAGCAAACTCCTTCAGGAGTAGCAATACTTGGAAAATATATCCATGTTTATCAAATCCCTGTCCCCATTTTTCCTTTCGGGGATGAGTTTTGAACAAAAAATATATAGTGTCTGAAGAAGGGAGCTCTGACTTTCCAAAGCTTACACTCAGAAAATCTTGTTGGTCTCTAAGGTGCCGCTGGACGAAAATCCTGCTGTTCTACTGCAGTTCAACATGTCTACCCACCAAAACTATATATAGTTAGTGTGCATGTACCACTCTCCCCCAATAACTGGCTATCCAGAAAACAGAAAAGAGCAAGAATCCAGTAGCACCTGTAAGACTAACAAAATTTGCGGTAGGGTATGACCTTTCGTGAGTCACAGACAGGAGTGGCGGCAGAGTTTTTGGTGTCCACGTGCACACACCAGCCTGCGTGATGATGTCACATGTGACATCATCACAGGCACGCACATGAGCAGGCCCGATTGCTGCGGCAGGCGGCTGGGACGGCGCACGGGTGGCCTCCCAGCTCTTCCGTTCGGTTGCCCTGCGCCACCCCAGATGCCTGCCCGCGCCTGCTGCACCTAGCTGGGGGCGTGTGCTGGTGGCAGTGGCAGCATGGGGCGGGAGGGCTGGTAGGCTGCAGCTCCGTGGCGCGCGCTCCCGCCCCCAGCGCCTCCTCCAGCGAACCTCTGGCACCCCGCACCCTAAGGCAACCGCATACCTGGCCTCAATGGGCGTGCCGGCCCTGGTCACAGATCACTTCTTCAGATACCCTACCACAAATTGTGTTAGTCTTATAGGTGCTACTGGATTCTTGCTCTTTTCTACCACTACAAACAGTCTAACATGGCTACCCATCTTGATCCATCCAGACAGTGTTGTTATAAATGCACTGGGGACAAACACGTGCCTTGTTTGTGGACTCTCCAGAAGCACGTGGCTGGTCACTGTTGGAAACAAGATGTTGGGATAGGTGGGACACCAGAACTTACGCCCCTGTGCATGGATCAAGCTTAGGATCTGATTGGGATCCTAAGGGATTTCTCCCTGGGTCGTACTGGCCAGTAACCATGCCAACTCTTTCTTTCCCTGAAAGGCTGAGCTTACTTATTTGGGTTATCTCAAGCTTTTTGCTCCCTCCATTATTCCATGTCTGCAGCATTCCTGCTCTTTGCTCAAAACACCTAATCTGGATTGTACAAGCACAGACTAGAAGGAGGCTAGATTAGAGATGGGTATGAACTGGGAAAATGGCGGTTTGTCACTTCCGGGGCAGCAGAAGATCTGCAGAATGCTCATCCCCCCTGTTGCCTAGGAAACTTGATTGGTACCAGGCTATCTGCAGGGACGAACCAAAAAACGAACCAAACGAACCTGCCTAAAAATTGTCGTGGTTCGTCAGAAATGCCCTCCGACAAACCGCTGGTTTGTGAACCAAAAAACCCGCCCAATTTGTGAGTAACTTTGGTTTGTATTTTGGTTCATGCCCATCTCTAGGCTAGATACATTAAGAGAAGATGCATTTATCAATGGCTATTAATCAAAATTACTTTTAAAAAAGCTCTGTACTTGGAGGCAGTCTTTTGAGTGCCACTTGCTTTTTGGAAAAGGGGAAGGCTGTTGCCTTTGTGTCTTGCTCCTTGGATTCTTAGAGCAGAACCACAAGTGACAAATGACACAGATTGGACACTTGTCAGCTTCCCTCAACTTTTGATGGGAAATGTAGGCGTCCTGGTCTTGCAGCTTGGCTCTCCGACTGCTGTCCAATGGACTTTTCAACTGTCACTTGTCCAACATTCCGCCAAGCTGCCTCCATTTCCCATCAAAACTTGAGGGAAGCTGGCAAGTGTCCAACCTGTGCCTTTTGTCACTTGTGGTTCTGCTCTTAGAAACATTTCTTTTGCCACAGTGGGGATCGGTTGCTCAGCTAGAAGAACCACTGGGTCTGTTCCACCAACGCTCTTCTATGGGGAAGGACCGATAGATACCTGACCATATAACAGGATATTGGCCTTGATGGATTTGGGGCCCATTCTAACTCTGTGACTGGGTGGGAAATGCAAACTTTGGATCTCTTTAGCTTTGTTACTAGGATCTGTCCCATTTGTATAGTGTGAATGATACATCTGTTGAAGGCAGTTGGCAGGCAGAGAACCCGATCTTACGGCCAGGGCCTAGATTGGGTTTCCCTTCAAGTTCCCTTCTAGCCCTGAAATTTTGGGGCCTCTGAAGGAAGTGATGGTGGCCACCATCTTAGATGGCTTTTAAAGGATATTAGAAAAGTTCATAGTCCGTCAAAGGCTATTAGCCATGATGACTAATGGGGACACCCGAGTCTGGAGGACATATGCTTCTGCATGCCATTTGCTGGTGTGGGGGAGGCAAAAAGGGGGGGGTGCTTTGGCCTCTGTGTTGCTCCTGTAGAGTTTCCGGGGCATCTAGTATTAGGATAGTGCACTAGAGTGATCTTTAGGCACTGATGAGAGAGGGAAAGAATTGGATGGGATCCTTTTCTTTTTAACTGGCTAGCATAAATCATTGTAGAGGTGGTTCAAACATCCTTGATTTTCCTTTCCTGACTAAAGATGTGAAGGCTTGGAGGGAAATTGGGAAAATGGGAGGGAGGAGACAGTTGTCACAGCCAGGCCTAGATTGGGTAGCTTTCAAGTCCCTTCTAGCCCGGTAATTCTGTGGCCTTCTTTGTTCAGTCTAGTAGTGATGCAACCATAAAGGATAGTGTGAATATTCATGGCCCTTTCAAAGCTAAAAAAAATAGCACATGTTCACTTTGCTGAACAAGTAACCGTTTTCTGAACAATATAGTTAAAGCCACACATGCTAAAAAAAAGGTGATTCCTTCCAGATGTTCCGACACAGCTATGCAATTATGAATGTAATGGGAAACAATGTCCAATTGAATTTCAAAGGAAACCAGTGTACCAGCGCTGATTATTGATGAGTATGTCTTAAAGCGGAACACCGCTAAGTTACATTTCTGTGCGTTTGAATGGTTGTGTTTTATCGGTGTTTGGTACATGACACTGAGAACTTTTATTGAAGAATTGCAATAGGTCTCCATGCTTAGAAATGAGAATGATGTGTAATTAAACCAAGATTTTGTGCCTTGGACAGTGATGCTCAATTAAGCTGATTATACATGCAAACAGCTACAATGATGCTATAGAACTATTCAGGAAATCTATCCACTATGGAAAAAAACACTTCCACCGATTCCTGAATGGTTATATTGTTATTGTCATTTGCTTGTTTGCTTAATTGGATTTGTAGCCCACCCTATCCTGATGGTTTGGGCAGGTATATGGTATGCTAACTGTCCAGAACTTACAATGCCAGTTCTTGGCAGGGTGAAAAAACCTGTGACCATAAATGGGCAGATTTTGTATATTTCTGCCTGCTGTGCCCCAACAGCCGAGAGGAGACTTACCGTCGGTCCGACTTCTCCTGGGGGGCCTCTCTCCCCAGTGCTGCCTCTCGCACCTGCTGTTCCTTGGAAACCCTGCATATGGGAAGGGAGAGACGCCTCTGTCAAAGCCTCCAGCTTATGGAAGGTTATTGCAACTCGATGCTCAAGGGAAACCAGAGAAATTAGCTTGCAAAAACCCCACCGAGGGAATGATGCCTTCAAGGTTTATGCCAGCGCCCCACCCAGCCAGGAACACAATGCTAAGAATATATCCTTCGTGACTCCTGCCTACTTCATCTCTTATTAACATCACAATTTAAGAGCAGGAGAGATGGTTGATTCATGGGGATGAGAACAGCGTTATGGGACATTTCCTTCCTTCGTTTTTTAATAGCTTAATTCTTCAGGCAAAATCTTTGTTTAAAACATCTCTCTTCCTCTCTCACCAATGCTCCCTCCTTTCTCTCTCTTCCACCTCCAACTTTTCTCTCTCTTCTGTTTGGCTTCCTTCCTCTGGCCCTTTTCTCCTCTTTCCCTCCCTCTTCTCCCATTTTTCATTCCTCTGCCTTCCTTCTTGACACCCTCCATTTCTTGCCAGCACCCCTCTGTGTCAAATATACAAAGAAGTCACTATTTGTGTGCACCTTTGAACCCACAACCCAGGAAAGAAGACACAAGGCACCATAAGAGGGTTGAATAAAATATCTAAACTCAGGGCTTTTTTTCAGCTGGAATGTGGTGGAACGGAGTTCCGGAACCTCTTGAAAATGGTCACATGGCTGGTGGCCCCACCCCCTGATCTCCGGTCAGAGGGGAGTTTAGATTGCCTTCCGCGCCATGGGAGTGGTGCGGAGGGCAATCTAAACTCCCCTCTGTCTAGAGATCATGGGGCATTGCCACCAGCCATGTGACCATTTTCGCCGACGGTGATTTAAAGTTTTAAAAACTCCCCCCTCGTTCCAGCTGACCCAAAGTGACATCATTGGCCCTGGGAGCATGCATGCACTTTGCGCATGCACATGTGGTACCAGGGGCACCACCTCCCACCAATAGTTGCCCCCTGTGCTGGCAACCCACTGAGTTCCACCACCTCTTTCTCCAGAAAATAAGCCCTGTCTAAACTGTAATGCGCTTGGCTGTTTCAGCAGCCCAGGCTTGGAGTCCAACAAGGCAAGAGTTTGGACAGCTGTTTCCAGCTGTTTCTCTTGGTTATGGCTCCAAGCTTCAGATCAACAGCATCTCTTCACCGCCAATGTATCTTAAAGGCATGCAGCGGGGCCATTAAACCTGGCCTGGGATTCTTGCCTCCCTACAACTGAAATCTCTTTGCTATCACCCACACTGAAATCTGAAATGGCATTCCTGCTTTTTCTGATCCAAGACGAAACAGAACAGCCGCTCGGATGCCAAGCTTGGCTTGCAGGAGATGCCAGAGGGTTTGGGGCCCAGGTGGCTTCTCGGCTCCTGCTAAACAACAGCTGAAAGTCAATGTTCTACTTCAGGCATGAAGCATGTCATTGTTTGAGCTTGGTCTGCTACCTGGAGGGCACTCATGCCAGTCTATTCCTGGTAACTCACGTCTGGGGGATGGAAATGTATTGCACAGCACTGAGCTCTCACCCTTGGTCCTGGTGGCCCCGGCGGCCCAGCTGTGCCTTCTAGACCTCGAACACCCTGCAAACCAAGCCACAGTGTGAAGTTAAAGAAGACATGCAAATCAGAGTAGAATTAAGGGAGATGTGCCATGACAAAGCGATCGGCATAAATGAGAAGCGGTTGCAGGCATTCACGTTTAGCAATGGAGTTTGCAAAGATGGTAATTCCACCCCCTTTGAGGAGACAGAAGGGCCCACTGATGCCGCTCAACCTCCTTGGCCCTTCTGCCCAAGCTGAGAGGCTTGGCTTAGCTGTTCCTTAGAGCGCTGGGTGCCATATTGAACATGATCCTTTTGGCACTCATGTTGCACACAAATCTTGCAAAGATTTCTTCTCAAAGGCTGGACGGTGAATAAGTGCAGCACAGAAATCCTAAGTCCCAGGATACAGAAAATGGGATCTGAGCACATCTGAGAAAAAATCTGCCACACACAAAAAATCTCCATGAAAACAAGGACTCAGAACTTGCTTTTTTAAAGCCCTGAGCGGGTTGGGACCAGCATATCTTTGGGACCTCCCCTCCCTGTATGTTCCCCGGAGACCACTTCGATCAGCGGATAAATGTTTACTGGTGGTCCCTGGCCCTAAGGAAGCCCGCCTTGCTTCAACCAGGGCCAGGACCTTTTCAGTCCTGGCCCCAGCCTGGTGGAACGCTCTGTCAATGGAGACCCGGGCCCAGCGGGACATATTATCGTTCCACCGGGCCTGTAAGACAGAGCTGTTCTGCCAGGTGTTCAGTGGTTGAAGGGGGCAGTGTCATGTCAGCCTCCCACCTTTGGGGTGGGGGGTTCTCCCCACCATTGCACATTAATGTACTCAGTTAATTTATTTTATTATTGCTTATTGTATGTTGATTTTAGAATTATTGTTTTCTTGTTTTTATTGATTTTAACCGTTGTCCACCACCCAGAGTCCCTGAGGGTGGGCAGTTTATAAATCAAAACAATAAATGAATGAATGAATGAATGAATGAATGAATGAATGAATGAATTGTTTTAATTGTTGTATTTATGCTTGGCATGTGTGTTTTAGCTTGATTTTAATTGTTTGGATAATGTGTTTGGTTTTAATGGTTTTTAAGACATGTTTTTATTATGTATGTTTTTTTATCTGTCAGCCGCCTTTGGGGCTCTGATGAGGGCAGAAAGGAGGGGTATAAATTTTGTACACCAGTTTGGTGTCATGGTTAAGAGTGGCAAGACTCTAATCTGGAGAACTGAGTTTGATTCCCCACTCCTCTGTAGGGTTACCAGCCTCCAGGTAGTGGCTGGAGATGTCCCGGAATTACAACTGGTCTCCAGGCCACAGTGATCAGTTCACCTGGAGAAAATGGCTACTTTGGGGGTGGATTCTATAGAATTATGCCATGCCAAGGTCCTTTCCCTCCCCAAACCCCACTTTCTCCAGGTTTCACCCCCCAGATCTCCAGGAATTTCCCAACTTGAAGCTGGCAACCCTATTCCTCCGCTTGAAGCCAGCTGGGTAACCTTAGGAGAGTCACAGCTCTCTCAAAGCTCTCTCAGCCCCACCCACCTCATAGAGTGATTGTGGTGAAGATAATAATGACATACTTTGTAAACTGTTCTGAGTGGGTGCTAAGTTGTCCCGAAGGACAGTATATAAATTGAATGTTGTTGTTATTGTTATAAGTAAACAAAATAAAGAAAGATATTCAGGTGATACTTTTAGGCTTTGTGTGTCCAAAGGTGCGCTGCTCCAACCTTCTCTCAGAGCATTTCAAGAGATTCTTCTCTGAGATTGTGCTTTCGCTTTGTTAGTGCAACTCAAAAATATTGGTGTTCCAAACAACCACTATTTGGAGGAGAGGTTGATGAACGGTGATGGCTAGATGCAGGAGGGAAGGGGCACTGCTTCCAGACCCTCACGTCAGCTCCCCAGAAACACCTCCCTGACTGAATCAGGATGCTAGTCGATCTGCCTCTTTTGCCTGATCCACAAAGATAAAAGCCTGCATGCTTCTGCAGCTCTGTACATTTATTCAAGCAACAGAGTGCTGTTGATCCAAATATTTCCCACCCCTCTGTGTTGTCATCTGTTTTGCACATTTGTTCCCTTGAAAGCGAATTGGGGAATTCCGGTTGCCTGATGCGTGACAAAAAATTCTGCACCTCTTTCTTAAATAATAAAAATAATAATATTCGATTCAGGGTAACTTAACACCCACTCAGAGCAGTTTACAAAGTATATTATAATTATCCCCACAACAACAATCACCCTGTGAGGTGGGTGGGGCTGAGAGAGCTCTGAGAGAGCTGTGACTGACCCAAGGTTACTCAGCTGGCTTCAAGTGGAGGAGCGGAAAGGAGTGGGGAATCAAACCCGGCTCTCCAGATTAGAGTCCTGCCACTCTTAAGTGACTGACCCGTCACCCAGCTGGCTTCAAGTGGAGGAGTGGGGAATCAAACCTGGCTCTCCAGATTAGAGTCCTGCTGCTCTTAACCACTACACCAAACTGGGGAGAGGAAAGGGGAAGTGTGGATTTGGGCCTGTCAGTTGGACTCAGTCCATACATCCCCCGAAGCCGTGGCTTGTTTTGACTATGGTTCATTTGTGAAATCAAGATTCAGCTCAAAGATCGTTGCTTAAATTCTGGTTTGCCTCAACAAACGCTGATTTCATTGCTTTCTCTCTGTAGCCTGGTTGGATGTTGCCAGAGAACAAGCCAAAATTATGTCAGGATTAGGGATGTGCGTTTCGGCATTCAGAATGCCGAAAGAATGCCGAAACAAAAGTGTTTCGGCTTCTTTCGGGGAATGCCGAAACGTTTCGGGGAATGCCGAAACGTTTCGGGTAGCCGAAAGAAAAAAGCCGAAACGTTTCGGGATTCTTTCGTCTTTCATTCGGCTTTTCAATGGGAAAATGCCTCCGTCTTCCCGGACGTCTGGGGGAGGCATCTTCCCACCGAATAAGCCCAAAATTGGTGGGGACCTTCCTCTAACCCTTCTCTAACAACCACCCAAGTTTCAGACAGATTGGACTTTGGGGGGCCATGTTATGGCCCCCCAAAGCAGGTCCCCCCATCCTCCCATAAGAAAGCGAAGGAGCAGCATATTGTTAGCATGCTACTACTCATCTTCTTCATTATTTCCTATGGGGAAAAAATGAAGAAGCAGGCTTCCTTTGCCAGGGGTGGCATTTTGCATGCAAAATGCCCCCTCACCCTCAGGGGCCCTTCTCCCACCCCTCCTCCCACCCCCCACCAAGGCTCAGCCTGTTCCCACTTGGGGGGGCATTTCATGGCCTCCCCAAGTAGGTGCTCTAATCTCTACCACTGACAGCTGGGGGAGGCTTGTGTTGCCAGGGGTGGCATTTTGCATGCAAAATGCCCCCCAGCCCTCAGGGGCCCTTCTCCCACCCTTCCCCCCACCCCCCCAGGGTCAGACTGCTCCCACTTGGGGGGGGCATTTCATGGCCTCCCCAAGTAGGTGCTCTTTTCTCTACCACTGACAGCTGGGGAAGGCTTGTCTTGCCAGGGGTGGCATTTTGCATGCAAAATGCCCCCCAGCCCTCTGGGGCCCTTCTCCCACCCTTCCTCGCACCCCCCACCAAGGCTCAGACTGCTCCCACTTGGGGGGGCATTTCATGGCCTCCCCAAGTAGGTCCTCTCAGCCCCTAAAGTCCACCCCTTACAGCCCCACACAAACCCAATTCCCCCCCAGCTGCCACACACAGACCCAAATCCCCACATTAGCCCCTCACAGACCCAAATCCACCCCCACCTGCCCCACACCCATAACCCCAGGAACAGGCTGGCAAAGGCCAGCCCTCTCCCTTTGTTCCCTATGCTGGGAACTTCTAAACTCTCTTTCCCTGGGCAATTCTGCACAGCCCAGGGGTGCCACAATGGTGGGCACACTTCTGAGTGCCAGCTGGTCCCTGTGAAAGAGCACCTGAACCACAGACACCCTCCCTCAAATTCCCCCACCACCTACAGAGATGGCTGGCCAGCCAGCCCCATTGTTCCCTATGATGGGAACCAACTGCACAACAAAGAATAAAACAAGAACAACACAAAATAAAGTTTTAAATTTTTTTTCTCCCTTCCAAAGTACAAGTAGGCAAAGCATTATGACACATTACACCAGCAGTCCCCCACACAGAAAAATAACACAACTCACTTAACATCAGAGAATCACAAAGCATGATTCCTGTCAAAAACACTTTATTTCTTGAACAGCTTTAGGTTACACAGCAGGGGGGAACACCAAAGGGCATGGCAGCACTATCTTACACAAAAATAACACAACTCACTTAACATCAGAGAATCACAAAAACACGATTCCTGTCAAAAACACTTTATTTCTTGAACAGCTGTAGGTTACACAGCAGGGGGGAACACCAAAGGGCATGGCAGCACTATCTTACACAAAAATAACACAACTCACTTAACATCAGAGAATCACAAAAACACAATTCCTGGCAAAAACACTTTATTTCTTGAACAGCTTTAGGTTACACAGTAGGAGGGCACAACAGGGCATGATAGCAATGTACTACAAAAAATAATACAACCCACTTCACCGTTTTTGACAGCAATTTTGTTTGTGTGATTCTCTGATGTGAAGTGAGTTGTGTTATTTTTGTGTAGTACACTGCTTTCCTGCTCTGTGGTGCCTTCCTACTGTGTAACCTAAAGCAGTTACAGAAATAAAGTGCTTTTGACAGCAATTTTTGGGGTGATTCTTTAATGTGAAGTGAGTTGTGTTATTTTTGTGTAAGATACTGCTTGGTACACTGATCGGTACTTACACAAAAACTCCAATCACCACCCCCGACAGAAAAGAGGCATAATGAAAACATGAGTGGATCGTGCAAGACGGATATGTGAGCCGCGCTTTCTCAATGAGGAAATTAATCATCTAAACCACGCACTTCAGGCAAATGGCTACTCCAGAAATGAAATCCGAAGAGCAATCAAACCCAGGATGAATCAAACAACCAAAGAAAAACAGTCTCCCACAGGAAAAGTGTTTTTGCCATATATCAAAGGAATTACTGATCAGATGGGAAAGCTTATGGGAAAGCTTATGAAAAAGCATAACCTTCAAGCAGTATTCAGACCCACCCGAAAAATACAACAGATGCTACGATCAGCAAAAGACAGCAGAGATCCCCTCACCTCTGCAGGAGTATACCGTATACCCTGCAGCTGTGGACAAGTTTACATCGGGACCACAAAGCGTAGCATCCAGACAAGAATAAAAGAACATGAAAGACACTGCAGACTTGGACAGCCTGAAAAATCAGCAGTGGCTGAACATAGCCTAACTCAAACAGGGCACAGTATCTTATTCCAGGACACCAAAATACTGGACAACACTTCCAACTACTTTGTCAGACTGCACAGGGAAGCCATTGAAATTCACAAGCATAAGCAAAACTTCAACAGGAAAGAAGAAACCTTAAGAATGAACAGAGCATGGGCTCCAGTTCTGAAAAACACCAGGCCAACAAAACACTCCACACCCGACAATAGCCCTGCAGAGAAGATTAGCACATCAAGCACCAATCCATATGCAAAAGAACCGCCTCAGGATACAGTGAAGCCTCCCGCCATTAGCATTCCACACCCTGGGAAACTCTTACAGAATGACTCAGCTCAACCCCACCCCTCCTGAGTAGATACAAATGACCTACATCTTTTCCACACTGTGACACTGAGAGATCTCTGTCTTTTGGTGCTACACCTCTGAAGATGCCAGCCACAGCTGCTGGCGAAACGTCAGGAACTACAATGCCAAGACCACGGCAAGACAGCCCGGAAAACCCCCAACAACCATCGTTCTCCGGCCGTGAAAGCCTTCGACAATACATCAATATGCTGCTCCTTCGCTTTCTTATGGGAGGATGGGGGGACCTGCTTTGGGGGGCCATAACATGGCCCCCCAAAGTCCAATCTGTCTGAAACTTGGGTGGTTGTTAGAGAAGGGTTAGAGGAAGGTCCCCACCAATTTCGGGCTTATTCGGTGGGAAAATGCCTCCTCCAGGCGTCCTGGAAGACGGAGGCATTTTCCCATAGAAAAAAGCCGAAAGAATGCCGAAATAATGCCGAAAGAATCCCGAAAGCCGAAAGCCGAAAGAGATTCTTGTTTCGGCTTTCGGCTTTAACGATAGAGAATCTTCTTTCGGCTTTCTACTTTTGGCTATAGCCGAAAATTTTTGGCTTGCACACCCCTAGTCAGGATGCCTGCATTTATGCACCACGTGAAACCATAGTTGGGACTGACTGTGGTAATTACAGGTGTACATTCACGATTTGCTTCATTTATACCCACCTTTCTCCCCAGTGGGAATTCAAAATGGCTTACATCACTCTCCTCTCCTCCAATTTATCCTCACAACAACCCTGTGAGGTAGGCTGAGCTGAGAGTATGTGATTGGCCCAAGGTCACCCAGCGATCTTTCACAACAGAGTATGGATTTGAACCTGGGTCTTCCAAATCCTAGTCTGATACTCTGATAGTTACAACAGGCTGGATCTCAGAGCTAAGCTACAAGAGACGAATGACACGAGGACGTGCACATGAAGAGAGTTGCAATGTTAGCTGGGAAACCGAGTTTTAAAAGACAGACCTGCTTTGTCAATTTCTGCTCTCTACAGAGCCAGCAAAGATTGCTCCTCAGAGGGTCTGTTAATTTTTTCTTTGCCTGTGGACGGCTCTGTCAGTTTCACCTCCCCTTCTAGGAGGCATATTGGAAATAAACATACTCTCTGAGGAGCCATCTTTGCTGGCTGTGTAGAGAGGGGGAATTGACAGAGCCTTCCAATCTCTTTTGAAACTCAGCTTCCCGACAAACATTGCAACTCCCTTCACTTGAGCGTCCTCGTATAAGGGCCAAACTACAAGTGACGAGTGACACTTGAACGGCAGGTGTATTCCTCCCTGTTCACTTGCCCTCCACTTGCTGTCCACTCGATCCACTTGCTGTTCAAGTGTCATTCGTCACTTGTAGCTTGGCCCTAATTCGTCTCTTGTAGTTTAGCTCTCAGTTGAGTATTTCAAAGCTGGGAGCAAATCTTTGACTGTGGCCACATGGGGATTCTTGGCATCCCTGCTTGTTCTCAGGCTCGTTGCTTGCAGTTTGGCATGCAAACACATATGAAGCTTCGACTCTGTGGTAGAGGGTGTCCTGTTGTGCGTGCAAAAAGTCCCAGGTTCAATTTCTGGCATTTCCAGTGAAAAGCTCTCAGATAGCACTTAGCGGGAATGACCTTTCTCTGCTTGAATTCCTGGACAGCTGCTCCCAATCATAGCAAACATTACTGAGCTAGATAGACAGCTTCATATCTCTCAACGTGAACTAACTTCCTGTTCCTTGCCCTCAGCTGATTCAGAACTGGGCAGCTCCGAGGAATGACGCAATTGCTCCTTAATGCCGCTGTGATCTCTCCTGGGCTTGGGAGGGACTGTGATTTCTGCTACATGTTGTGACAGCCAGGTGACCTGTAGGCACAGAGAGGTGCCCAGAGCATTTTAACCTGTCCAGTGTTGTTTACCTTGGCTCCTTGAATTCCATCTTTCCCTGGAGCTCCCTGAGGACCCATAATACCCTGCAGGCAAGCAGAACTGT
This sequence comes from Eublepharis macularius, assembly GCF_028583425.1. Lineage (NCBI taxonomy): Eukaryota > Metazoa > Chordata > Lepidosauria > Squamata > Eublepharidae > Eublepharis > Eublepharis macularius. Next base: position 164,585,665 of record NC_072794.1, on the reverse strand, counting down.
TATTCACAAAGGTGAACCCAGGTTGAAGCAATGAACAGCCCCTGGCTATGAAGCCAGCATCCCAGAAGCCTGCTTTCAACAGAGAAGCTAAGTACATTTTTTTTGTCTTAAAACACACACGACCGCTTATTGACTTGGGGCATGAGCCATCTCCTCCCATGGACACAACTCTTTCCCCCTCTTCTGCTCTCAGTGACCAGCCCTTGGCTGAGATTGCATAATGCCAGGTGCATGGCAACAGGGCCATCCATTAGCCAAAGTGAGAGGCTTCTACAGGCCTCCCCACAACTACAGATCCAGCTGTCCTGGTCCTTCTTAGTTCATAGAGTCTCTCTATATGAGAAATCTGACTTGTAAAGAACACTTGTTGGGAGCTGCAATGGTAGCTGGGAAGGGTAGTTTAAAAAGATAGAGCCGGCAGTCCAAGCCCAGGTCCAAGCCTGGCTCTGGAAGGCAACTCCAGCCCATTTCCATTCCTTGCTACTCTGTGGTTGTGATCCCACACAGTTTTTGAAGTGAAATTGACAGAGCCTTCCAGGAAGCAAAGATGAAATTAACAAACCCTCTGAGGTGCTATCTCCGCCGGCTCTGTCTTTTTAAACGATGCTTCCTGGCTAATATTGTGTCTCCCTATAATTGACAAATATGCGCCGAAGCATCTCATGTAGAGAGACTCATATACAACTGGCGTTGATCATTTCAAGTAGGTAGCTGATTTGGTCTGCAATAGAACAGCAGGATTTTAATCCAGTGGCACCTTAGAGTCCAACAAGTTTTTCAGGGCATACGTTTTTGAGAGTCAGAGTTCCCATCTTCAGATATTATCTGACGATGTACCTGACAAAAGGGTGTAACTGAAAATGTATCAGAAGAAGAGAGCTTTGACTCTCAAAAGCTTACACCCTGAAAATCTTCCTTGCTCTAACAGGTACACTTGCCTTTTTAAAAAAATGCAACTGGATAGAAAGAATCTTTAGAAATGTATATTTTTAGTCTGAATATTCTGGAGCAGTTTCTTATTCCTGCAGACAAACAAACTTTACTGGTCATCATGGACTGCCGTTGTCATTACGGAGGTACATAGATTTGGGGCTCTCCTCCTGGCAACGTGTCCAGGGCTAACTAGTCCCAGAACAGTTTTAACAGGTGGAATGTGACTTGGTGCAATTTCATTCTGCATGGGAAATGTAAGAAAGGGGAAGGGGCAAACAGACTTGCATCTAAAGTCTTCCCCGCACTATCATTCTAGACTCACTTCTGTTTCTACCACCAAAATCTCCTGGAATCCAAAGCTTTTCATTCAGCAGGTTGGGCAGTCTTGCAAGACATTAGGACGCACAGGTCCCAGACCCACCCAGGAATCCTCCTAATGTTGATGAATTCTGCCCAAGCACATAGTTCAGGGTAAGAAGAACAATAAATCCATCTGTGAGTCATAGGGTTGCTGATTGGCTATCCGTGGCAGCAGATTTCCCACCCCTGCTGCCTCTACCTATCGTTGCTCAGCTGGGCAGCAGGAAAAAAATGGAGGGGCAATGGGGTCCAGCATGAACCCATCATCATTTTGGGTGACACCTTAGTTTTGGGTGAATGCTAGAGTGTCACTCTTGGTGCGATGGCATCACTTCCAGGTCCTCACTTCCAGAAGTGGCATCACCATGCCGGGGTGCTGATCCCTCCCTCCCTGAGTATGTCCTATAGTTGCCGTGGTCTTGAGTAGAGATCGAGGAATAGATGAGAATGTGCAAGCTCTTGAGTTCAGAGGTTGGGTCCAGGATTCCCAGTATCTTGAACACCTTAAAGACCAACTAGAATTCCAGGGTAGGCGCTTTCAAGAGTCAGAGCTCCCTTTGTCAGAAATCTAGTTGGTCTTTAACGTGCTGTTAGATCCAAGGCATAATGATGCTGCAGGGACACTGCCTACTATAAGAACCGAACTATACCCCTGAAATTGAATGTAAAAGGCAGGTTATATCACAATCCTCCGGGGGGACCGTAATGAGTAATTCCAGAACTGGATGGCATCACCAGATGCAACGTCCTAATGTTGTTAATTCAAATAAGATTACATGTTTTAAAATACAAACACGTGGGAATCCTATTTTTTCCTTTTCTAAACAGAAGTGTGTTGTGTTCTGCTTCCACTCCTTCCCATTTGCGTGGCGGGCTCTGGAGAGCAGTCAGAAATTGCACTGTCGAGTTCTATTGTTCTCCCTTCCACTTGGCGGCTCTTTGTCCTTGACTAAGGGCAGCAAAGCTTTCTTTTCATAGCAGCTTATCCAGCTGCAAAATCTCCATAAGTATTTTGCTGACCTCTTAATGTTGCCCTGAGATTTCCAATAATTAATGTTTGCTAAACTCCAGGGCCTGCGAGAGGGAAGGCAAAGGGTGGGGGTGTAACCGTTAAAACTGGGGCCTGCAATCTTTTTGCAACTGAAGAGCCAAACTATCCTAAAATTGAGAGCAAGAGATCAACAAAGAGCCAGTTCAAGAGAATCCATTTGCATAAGAACTGAAGCCATAAAACTCAACACGATCAACGATGGACATGTTGATTAATTCTCCATAAAGTTACTGCATAAAGTTATTCATAGAACACTGGCTGTTATGAGTCTTTTCAGAAGGAAGTGGCGCACACAAGATCTCACATTAAGTAATAAATATGCAAAAGAACTCCTTGCACAATTGTTTTGGTGCACTGGTACAAATCTGTGCATGCTTCATACTTGGATTACTATCTGAAGAAGTGAACTGTGACTCATGAATAGAGATGGGCACGAACAGCAATATGAACAACAAAAGCCACGAACAGCCCAATCTGCAGTTCGAGAACAAACTGTTCATGAGGCCCCATTCTAAACGAACAGGTGGTCATAGCAAGCCTCGTTCATTGCTGTTCGTCAAGCCAGACAGTCTGGCACCTGCAATCAATTCCCTTAATTGGCAACTTAGGCAGGGATTGTTTGAACTCTGTCTGAACTCCTGCTGTTGCCCTGGAAACCCCAATCTAAGCCCAACTTAGCTTGATAGGCAGGTCTTCCTTTCAAGTGTGGAGCTCCAAATCTGTTACAAGGGAGCAAAGAGCAGGGGGGAGGGGGGCTCCCAGCTCTGGCTTTGCACGCAGTAGAGAGGGAGAGAGACAGTTGCTGTTGGCATTTTGATAGAGAGAGTGCATTGGAGCTTTAATTTTCTTTGTGTGACTTTTGGGCCATCTGTGATATCTGTAAAACTCTTCTCAAGCACCACACTTTAAATGAGTCAACTTCCTGATAGAGTTTCATTTGGCTCTAGAGACATATATTGTAGACTGATGCATTAGGGAATCTCATAGCAGAAGGGAACACCACACAGGAAGCTGCCAATCTACAGAAGAGGACTTCAAACTTTACTGTGGAAACTGTCAAACAATGATAGAAAGATCACAGACAACTTAAAAAGCAAGCAAGATACATTTGGCCATTACCTGCATTCCTGGACTCCCATTGTCTCCTTTGTCTCCTTTTATCCCTGGTGGTCCCTAAAATTCAAACATATTCATAACCCTTGAATCAGTACCTTTGTTCTTACCCTTTTACAAATGAAAACAGGAACTGTGCGCTTGTCAAACCCCAATCCTCACAGCAAGATTCATTAGGCTAAACATACCGGCAGACTTCCCAGCACTATTTACACACAATTTCAAGCTTTTTCTCACCTGCCAATCACTACGTTCTTTGATTTTGCAAAACAACCCAGTCCCTCACTGGCTTCTGAAACAAAGCATGCTAGCTAGGGCCAGATTAGCAGCAATTGGATTTGCTGCCCCTCTTAAAATATGAACAACAGCCATTGGGAGGTGGTTTGGACTAGAATCACAGTGCTGGGGCAGGGGGCTGGTTCCACATTTCCCCAGGCCATTTTCCTGATTGGATCATCAATACATGGTGCAACAATTCACTTCAGAGATCCTTACAGTGCCTGTGCCTTTAAGAAAACAGTAGCTCCTGTGTGGTAATTTGCATAGGGAAATGGAACAGTGATCCCCTTCTCCTTCCTCCCGAGCAATGGCCTTGATTCACATGGCTCACAAGGACTGCTGTCCCCTGAACTGCAGAGCAACTGTGGAGTCCAGTTTACGAAGTCTGCGGGGACCAATTTAGGTTGGGACCATGATTGGGAGGAGGGGGGCTTCTGCTCCCCTCCCTTGTGCCAGTCTGCAACGCCTAAATGGCTCCCGGGGAGTTGTTTGCCCCATAATTTTTTTCTGTTTGAAGGAAAAGCTGAATTGTTACAAAATGGCAAAAAGTCTAACTAGATGACTTCCAGGTCAGCCTGGAAAAGTATGGTAAGAGGTAAACATGGTAAATGGTGGAGTCTTGGCTGCACCAGTGCATTTCCGTGGGCAGAAGTCATTCCATCTGTAGAACCACAGGTGGAATAGAAGGTGGGAGAGAGTTTGGATTTAGATAAGAAGCACAGCAGCAGGAGCCATTTGCATAGAATGTTTCCTAGATCTTAAGAGGGTTGGAAGCAGGACATCTGTATGCTTTTCACATAGCAAAAAATGTGGTTTGGAGTATCAAGAGCCACGGCGGTTTCTCAAAGACGGATGGGGACATTTTGAAGTTGCATGTGTAGTTTGGACCTCAAAATTGCCCTATGCTTGCATATTTAAAAGCTCAAAGCCAATCTCATGGGCTGCAGCTCATTTATTTCAAGGACAAGCCACTTGATTAGAACTCGGAAATGAAAACAAAGGAAGAATGACTTACGATGGGTCCCTCCACGGCCAGCCCTTCAGAACCTGGTGCACCTTGCTGTCCTCCCGGACCTTCTGGTCCAACCTGCCCAGGTGGGCCTGGAGCTCCCTAAAGCCATCAGAGGATAGGGGCGGGGGAGGAAAAAGATTGCCATCAAAGCATCAGACATCCTCTGCTTTTGCTGACATCAAACGCTAGAAGTTGGCTGGGACAGCCCGGGACAGAGGGCTCCCATTCTCTTAGATCTCATGAGAGAGATCTTGTGGCCAGATCTCATTTTGTTTGCTAAAGACATTAGTTATTTGCAGCCTATTTCCGAGAACTAATCAACACCCAAATAATTCTGTGCAAGGTATTTGTAGCAGTTGGCCACAACCTCATTATCAACACTTGGAGAACAACATTATCTATCTGTTCTTTCTCCCCCAAACCCAAGTCAAGATCAGCAAGATGTGTTTCATAGAGACTTCATCCAGACAAATTGTGATCTGATAACACCCATGCCAACCACTTAAAGACATCCACCACAATCCTCCTGGGCATTTCACTCTCTATTGCTTGTGCACAGGAACGGCTGGAGCATGGGAGAAGAAGAAGACATTGATTCCCCCCACATCCCTGAACAGCTGGAAGGGCCTGACTAGACCTAAATGGGAGCAGCAACCCAGCCCCCATCTTGGGTGCCAACACCCAAGGGTATCCATTGATGAGAACTTCACACTAAGATGTGGTCATGCTGGCCTATGATGGGCTTCAATGGTCCAAGCAAATCTTGGACTTGGCCAGCAGCCATTTGGTACAATACAGTAGCTTCCATAGTGGCCAAAAGTTTTATCACAAGGAGGAAGGGTCTGGCATTATTCATCTGCTGTACCTTCTTTTCCAGGTCAGCCCCATCCTACATTGTAATAATAATAATAACAACATTTGGTTTATATTCTGCCCTTCAGGACAACTTAACATCCACTCAGAGCAGTTTACAAAGTATATCATTACTATCCCTACAAACAGTACTCCGTGAGGTGGGTGGAACTGAGAGAGCTCTGAGAGAGCCGTGACTGACCCAAGGTCACCCAGCTGGCTTCAAGTGGAGGAGTGGGGAATCAAACCGGGTTCTCCAGATTAGAGTCCTGCTGCTCTTAACCACTACACCAAATTGGCTCCCACTACACTAAACTGGCTCCCACTACACCAAACTAGGGACACCATGTATTTCACAGTGAACTTGTTCAGTAGTCGAACATTCTCTGTTTGACATTCACAATCAGACTGTGAGCCGATCGGTTTTCTGCTTTTCTCTGTAGCACAAGCTATCATCTTGGGAAAGGAGAAGGCAAAGGGAAATCAGCAGGGCTTCTGATGACACCCTCCTGCCAAAGCTTCTAGGATGGGAAGTTAGAAGAATCCAACTTCTGGTTGAGGTGTGGGCTCCTGATTTCCATCTTTGCTGGGTCTGGGAGTCAAATTCTCCAACAGGAGACCAGAAGCCAACTCCCAGCTGATCCCTGCTCCTGTGATAAGGTGCAAACATGTTGCAAACAGATGGTTGATTGTTGGTTGTTGTGGGTTTTCCGGGCTGTATTGCCGTGGTCTTGGCATTGTAGTTCCTGACGTTTCGCCAGCAGCTGTGGCTGGCATCTTCAGAGGTGTAGCACCAAAAGACAGAGATCTCTCAGTGTCACAGTGTGGAAAAGATGTTGGCAGGTCATTTATATCTACTCAGGAAGGTAGGGTTGAGCTGAGTCATCCTGTAAGAGTTTCCCAGGGTGTGGAATGCTAATGGCAGGAGGCTTCACTGTATCCTGAGGAGGTTCTTTTGCATATGGATTGGTGCTTGATGTGCTAATCTTCTCCGCAGGGCTATTGTCGGGTGTAGAGTGTTTTGTTAGCCTGGTGTTTTTCAGAACTGGAAACGTCAGGAACTACAATGCCAAGACCACGGCAATACAGCCCGGAAAACCCACAACAACCATCGTTCTCCGGCCGTGAAAGCCTTCGACAAGATGGTTGATTAATTGGCTGCCTGATCAATGCTGCCAAACAGGATGTAAACCGAACTGGCAGATGTTCGAGCATCCCTAACTGTAGCCACTGATTCCAGAAGCATAGATGATGGTGACTAAACTGCTCTCACAAACACTGAATAAGGCATTTTCAATGCACTTCGCAACTGGATTTTACTGTGCGAAATGGGAATATCCACTTGCAAATAATTGCTGAAGTGGATTGAAAGTGCATTATTGAGAGGGTGTGAAAGCAACTTGGATCTCTGCTGTCCTGGTAAAAGCTAAATCAGCTTGCGACAGCATTGATGAAGTCATTCAAGGGAGGAGAAGAAACAGCTGGACTCTACTCCAATGTGTACAACTTTAGCTTGGCTGAGAAGTCTCATCTTCATGGAACTTGAGCTTTAATTGTGATTTTTATTAGAATTTTGTACCAGTGAGGCCCCTGTTATCTACAAAGCACAATAAAAAACATAAATGCATAAATAAATGATGTTCCTCGTGCTTATCTGAACCATAACCAGGGAATAATCCCCAGTGAAACATAGAAACATGTTGAGTAACCTTGGGTCACTCACTCTCTCAGCATAGCCTACCTCACAGAATTGTTGTAAGGAGAAAATAGAGGAGGAGAGAAGCCAGAGAGAAAGGATGGAATAAAACTGTGATAGAGAGATGGTGAGGGAAAATGCTGTCAAGTCGCATCTGAGAGCCAGTTTGGTGTAGTGGTTAAGAGCACAGGACTCTAATCTGGAGAGCCGGGTTTGATTCCCCACTCCTCCACTTGAAGCCAGATGGGTGACCTTGGGTCAGTCACACAGCTCTCTCAGAGCTCTCTTAGCTCCACCCACCTCACAGGGTGTTTTGTTGCGGGGATAATAACAACATACTTTGTAAACTGCTCTGAGTGGGTGTTAAGTCATCCTGAAGGACGGTATATAAATCTAATGTTATTGTTGTTGTTAGTTATTACGGCAACACCCTTTGGTTTAAAGGTGAGAGAAGAACAGGGGTTTTGCCATTGCTTGACTTTGCGTAGCAACTCTGGACTTCCTTGGTGACAGTATAGGATTTTCAAGGTAAGAGATGAACAGAGGTAGTTTGCCATTGCCTGCCTTCTTTGGTGGTCTCCCATCCAAGCACTAACTATCGCCAACCCTGCTTAGTTTCCGAGATCTGGGCCGATTCCAGACGGCCCTCCGCAACGCGAAATGTCGCGCGTCGTCGTGCGTCGTCGCGCAGAAAACGCGAAATATCGCGTTTTCTCACGTGACGATGCGCGACTTTTCGCGTTGTGGAGGGCCATCTGGAATCGGCCCTGCTGAGATTGGGCTAGCCTGGGCCATCCAGGTCAGGGCATGATAGATAGGTTACCAGATTTGACATAAATATTCTTCAAGCTGCTGTGCTTGATGGATTTACCCTGACATCCCCATTCCCTCCCACGCTGCCATCGGAGGAGATCTTTTAAACGGCTGCGATGATTGTTTGGTCTATTTTGGACAATGAAGTAAAAAAATCTACATTTGCAGCATTGCGTCAATCACTCTTTAGCATGTGAAAGGAGGGAAGAAAGCCACTCCAGTCACAATGATGGATTGCAATGTTTTCCAGAGCTTTTATTGGTGCGGTTCAAGATTGGCTAGCAGAAAAGCTTGCTCGCTTCTCCAGTTTTTGTGCTTATGTTTTGGAGAAACAAAAATTTAGCACGGACGTTATGGAGAATGCAAGATCATGTACAGTGTCTCCTCTTCTGACTGCCTTGAAAGAGGTTGTAGGAAAATAATCTTGTATTTCTGTATAGGCTTGGTCTGATAATAGACAGTCCCTCATCTGACACCAATCGATCAATTTCAAGTAGCTAGTCCCCTTCATTAACATTCTCTGGAACTCTACCAAGCTATATTGACTCCTTCTTGTCTCCTTACTCCTCCGTCACTGTCTGTGCTCTTCAACTGGGATGCCACTTCCTTGAACACCTTTCTGACTTCTGTTGCTAGTAGTCTACAGACAGCAGTGGAATGGGAAAGGAAAGGTTCAAGAATCCAGTAGCACCTATAAGACTAAGAACATTTGTGGTAGAGTATGAGCTTTCGTGAGCCGCAGTTGGAAGAAGTGAGCTGTGATTAAGAAAACTCACATTTGTGTGTGTATGGTGCCCTCAAGATAAAGTTGACTTATGGTGACCCCTGGTGGGGTTTTCATGGCAAGAAACTATCAGAGGTGGTTTGCCATTGCCTGCCTCTGCAACCCTGGTCTTTGTTGGAGGTCACCCATCCAATTACTAACCAAGGCTGACCCTGCGTAGCTTCTGAGATCTGATGAGATCAGGCTCACTTGGGCTATCCAGGTCAAGGCATGGAAGCTCATTCCTTACCACAAATTTTGTTAGTCTTATAGGTTGCTACTGGACTCTTGCTCTTTTCTACTGCTACAAACAGACTAACACAGCTATCCATCTTGTTCTATCCTCAAAGGAAAAGTTGTTTTCCTGCAACTCCAAGATAAATGCAAGAAGTCTCCTGATATCCTTGACCAAGTGCTAGGCGCTCATACAGATGAGAAAAAGATCAAGAATCTTCTTTCATAAAATGCAGATTTCAGGCTTATGCAGCCTCAGTTTTCCTAAGGGCCATGCAGAGAAGGGAGATTTAACCCTTCAACTTCTACTCAATTATGCAAACTAAAACCGGGTTCCTGCTTTGTTCTTAGTATTTAAAGTGTGGGGGAGGAGGAGGGTTTAAATGACAAATTCTTTCTTTGGGGTGGTAAATAGTCCCTCTTTTCAAAGCTCTGTGATAGTGATTGTGTGTTGTATTATGTATTGTCAAAATACCTCTGACCTATGGTGACATTGACTGAGACCTCCAAAACGTCCTATCATTAACAGAGTTGCTCAGATCTTGCAAACTGGAGGACGTGGCTTCTTTTGTTGAGTCCAGCCATTGAGTCTTCCTCACCCCCTATTTATCTCTGGCCAGTTTCTTCATACCCGCCATGCACCTGACAAAGAGAGCTGTGGCTCTCGAAAGCTTATGCCACAATAAAGTCAGTTAGTCTTAAAGATGCTACTGGACTCTTTGCTATTTTGCTATGGCAGACTAACACGGCTAACTCCTCTGCATCTTTTCCTACCACCTTCCACTTTTCCTAGCATTATTAACTTTCCCAGAGAAATTGTGATTACACATACTATATATTTGGCACCATTTGGTGCATGGAAATACTGGACAATATACAACCATCCACGCATGGAAGATTTTGTGTGTTCCTCTGCATTCCTTCAGTTCCTTCCAATCTCTAGAAATATCATTCCTGGGGTTGTGGGATCCTTGCCTTGGAACAGCCATGTATACTTGTGGGCTGCAGTGACTATCGACAAGAGAATAAGATCAACAGCTTTCTTCAGTGGAGCTGCACCTGCAGAAGTGGCTGTAGGGTCATTTTCACCCCTTCTCCTCCTCTCCCATTCCTCGGCCCCATCTTGAACAACTAGGATCTTGTGATCCTAGGAACGACATTTCCAGGGGTCAGAAGGGCTTGCAAGAGTGAAGAGGGAAACTCTGCGCTCTGCGCATGGGGTGGCGGGATACTTCCTACTGATGTTACTACTGCAATTTAATGTGACATCACCATGGCCCAAGTTCATGAGCCTCTGGGTTTGAGTTGCAGGAGACAGTGGAAAACCTGCAAACTAGTTTTGCATATGGATTTTTTTGTAATATTCATGCGAGCAATCTCTAACTCACGGCTTGAAATAGTACAGAGAAGCGAAAAAAAATCCCACTTGAATCTACGATCCATATGAAACACTTGTGCTTTTTCAACATGGATATTAGAAATCATGCTTGGGGAAAAAATGTGAAAACCAGATCTTGGGATGACTTGGCGATGTTTGAAGATGTTCAGAGAGACAGTAGAAAAGAGCAAGAGTCCAGTAGCACCTATAAGACTGTGACTTATACCTGAAGAAATGAGCTATGACCCATGAAAGCTCATACCCAACCACAAATTTTGTTAGTCCTATAGACGCTACTGGACTCTTGCTCTTTTCTGCTGCTACAGACAGATTGACACGGCTACCCATCTCAATCTATCTTCAGAGAGACAGTTATAGTGCAGTTTCATGAGAGCTTGAAATCAGCCTTCGGCCAAAATAGTTTTCAAGATGCCCCTTCCTCACCTCACAGATCACAGATGGTCTTCGATGCAACGGAACTTACCTTGGGGCCCGGCTCTCCCTGTTCCCCCTGTGGTCCTCTCCTCCCAGGAATGCCCTGCGGAAGAAACGAAAAATTCGGTAAAGCTCTACCGGTGAGACCAAGATTCTCATAATATGTTTCCCATAATAGTGAGTCAAGATATTTCTGGGAAAGCCATAATCAGAACACAAAATCAACAAGATTCCTCAGCTGTTTACTCTCTCTAGCAACTGGTATTTAGAAGGTAGGATATTGAGGTTCCGCTTAGCTATCATAGCTAATAGCCATGAATTTGTCTAATTCCATTTTTAAAACCTTCTAAGAGCCAAAACACACGAGAAGAAATACCTAGGTTCAGCACGTGTTCTCTTACCTCAAGGTTTGCCGGGATCTGTAGGCGTCCTGGAAGCTTAAAGTTTAGCATTTACAGAGCAGCAGGGAGGGAAATACAGGTGCCTGTATGTCCCTTCCCCTTCCTGCTGCTCTGTAAATGCTAAACTTGTTCTCTTACCTCAAGGTTTGTTGGGAAGTGTCTTGGAAGCTTAAAGTTTAGCATTTACAGAGCAGCAGGAAGGGGAAGGGAAATTCAGGCACCTGTATTTCCCTTCCTGCTGCTCTGTAAATGCTAAACTTTAAGCTTCCAGGACGCCTACAGATCCCGGCAAACCTTGAGGTAAGAGAACACGTGCTGAACCTAGGTATTTCTTCTCGTGTGTTTTGGCTCTAAGCCAGCGGCCTTTACTGTATCAGGAGGAGTCTGGGCCCTGGAGCAATTGGGAAACCATCCTACATTCAAACATCCCTATACATCAAAAATGGTATGCCAGTTTTCCATATGCATGTAGAGGTCAAGCAGGCACCCCCCACTCTTAAATGGTACAGCCCTCTTAGATATCTCCCCATGAATGCTTCAATTGCAGCTAATAAAAGTGGTTGACCCTCAAGCAAAGATCCAAGAGGGGTGGGTGGTATGCAGTTGGGCAATTGTAAAAGCCCCAAGAACAGCAATTCATGAAACACAGATTGAGGGGGGGGCACTAAGGAAGCCTTGCCTCAGGTGAGCCAACAGGCTAAAGCCACCACTCTTGGTCACAGCAAACGATTCTGGAACATCTGTCAACTCCTACCTCTTCTTTTCCTTTCGCTTTTTCAACTCAAGAATTTTCACCGCATTTTTACCCAAGATGCAATGTTTCTTCAAAATCTCTCCATTCCAAAACTGATTTAAAACCAGCCCAAAGCCCCTCGCTGCTTGAAGAAGGCTTTTAAAACTCAGATTCGATACATTTATGGTCTGTCAATGGCCATTAGCTAGGATGGCAAAATGCAAACTCCCGTTTCACAGGCAGTGTACTTCTAGGGATCCCATTTCCCTGGTGGGAGTGGAGGATCCCCCACTTTCACCCTCCACCCCCCCATTCACCTAGCTGGCAGGGGGGAAGGTGCGGGAACGAGCTTCTCGGGCATGCTCCAGGGGTAGCGTGATGACATCACTCTCAGAAGCTACATCATCACGCTGCACCGAGAGCGCTCCCGCACTTTGCCACAGGCTTGAGTTTGTCCCCAGCCCGTTTGAGGTCAAAATCGGCCTACAGAGAAGTGATGTCATCAGACATGTCATCAGACAGGCGTTTCGTGCCGCATGCAAGGAGACTCATAGGAACAGCAGTAGCGTGAGCACTGTGTCCCACGTCTCCCACCAGGAGGCTAGGGAGACCTGGTAACCCCATGTATTATTAATTTAATTTAATTTAATTTAATTTAATTTAATTTAATTTAATTTAATTTAATTTAATTTAATTTAATTTATTTATACCCCGCCCTCCCCACAAACAGGTTCAGGGCGGCTAACAACCATCACGAAACACAGTGAATCAATCAAAACTATAAAATCAATAATAATCATTAAAATATGTACTTCTGAATACCAGTAGCCTAACAGGGAATGGTTCTTGTTTTCATGTCCCACTTGTGGGCTTCCTGGAGGCATCTGCCTGGCCAACGATGACTTAGGATGCTGGTCTCGAGAGACGCTAATGGGGTTCTTCCTGCTTTCTTAAGAGAGAACTAAATTGTGTAAAAGCACCCCACCTCAGCACTGCAGTCTGATTAAACTTGATCTTGGCAGCATGCCAGAATTCTTCCCTCCAGCCCACAGTTCCCACTGATGGAACAGCTTTCCATCTTAATGTTCCTTACCTGTCACATCCCTTGTTAAGTTAAAAGAGGAAAGTCTGTGAATGTTGGACACGGACATACAAGGGAAAACATCTTATTATCATAACGGGGCCACATTCTTATTTCTCAGAGTGCTTCTGAATCAGCTAAATGGCGTCATTTGCATTCTAGGCAACTGCAGCGAGCGTGGCCAGAATAAAAAATGAAGTTGGTCCTTGCAGGCTTGCTGCATGGGGATCCAGCTGCGATGGAGCACCCACTTACTCGTGGGGAAGGGTACGAATCCATCCAGACTCCTTTTATTTTAGCATACCCTACGTTGCTGGATCCACAAGCAAATTAATCTGCGTGTTTGGGCGCTGCACAAATATATTGACATTATAATCTATATAACCATTGATTTGGATTAGGCAATGCTGAGCCGAAGCAACTGTGGGATAGATCGCTCCCATGAATTTTAATCAGGATGTATCTGGGATACGCTTTGTTTAAAAGGAGATCATTAGCAAAACATGGGCCGCTTGCCGTTATTCATTCTGAATTTGCGTGTTCAGCTGTGTTGTTAGAATCGGTTTCGTTCCAATGATGGGTGAATACAGATGGACTGCTGAGAAAGGGCCATGATTCCGTTTTTGATGGCATCCTGTTATCTCATTAACATGGGTATACTACTAGGTGGAGAACTGGTTGTCTGTAGTACTCACTCATACGATGTGGTGAATGAAAATTTGGCTAGGGATGAGACTGAATTTTGAAAGTCCAGTTCCAATATCCTCATTTTGACTTAGAGTCTCTCTACACAAGACGCCTCGGTGCGTGTTCGTCAAGTGTAGGGAGACACAATGTTAGCCGGGAAGCCTAGTTTAAAAAGTCAGAGCCAGTGGAGATCGCTCCTCAGAGAGCTTGTTAATTTCATCTTCACCTCTCCAAAGGCTCTGTCAGTTTCACCTCCCCAGTCTAAAACTGTGTGGTCTAGAGCCGGGCTTGGACCTGGAGAGGTTATAATGGGCTGAAGTTTCCCTTCTGGCATTTCACGGTCCCTTCACGCAGCTCCAGTGTATAGCAAAGCCTTTGCCCTGGTGCTGGCTCCATCTTTTTAAACTACCCTTCCAGGCTAACACTGCATCTCCTGTCCTGACACTTGGGAGTGATGTCTCCTTTTCCACTTGTTCGTGGTTTTTCTAGAAACATATAAAGGGAAGCCCAACTCACCGGAGGCCCTGGAGGTCCTGGGATGCCTGGAATCCCTGATGTACAGGTACAAGAAGGATGGAAGCTGGGACAGACCTCTTCATCTCTCTGAAACAAGTAAAAGAAAAGAGGGGGAACTGCAGGCACACGTACAAAGAGAAGAGAACCGGGTGAGTTCACACACATGTGCTTATTACTTATAACTACAGGTCCTTCACGAGTTTGCCACATAGCCACCCTGGGCTCCTGTAGACACACAGCAGCTCTGGGGAACAGCTTGTATAAAAAAGGAGAGCCCAAATGGGCTTGGAAAGCTGCCCCCAGGAGAGGGAAAGCTCTTGCCTTTTTCCCAAATGTTTTTCTCCATGCCAAACCAGTGTATGTGTGTGTGTGTGTGTGTGTGTGTGTGTGTGAGAGAGAGAGAGAGAGAGAGAGAGAGAAAGAGAGAGAGTGGGGGGACAGTTTCCCAGTTCTGCTGCTGCACACAGAGGTCTTGTGTGCAGAAACTTTTTGGGTTCTCTTTTTTATATGTTAGGGAATTTTGGGGTATCCTTCTCTTTCTTCATGTCACCCACCTTTACTCTGCTCTAGATTAACTAAAGTGTCTTTGTTCAACATGCACTTGCGCACATTTTTATATTTATTATTTCATTATACTCTGTTTTTCCTGTGCTTAATCAGTACAAGATAAAGGCCAAATTGAACTTAGGAAGTAGATCAATCCTTGAGTGAATAAGGGCTCTGATATTTTCCTTTATTGCTCTGTCAGGGCTTGCCACCGCTGCCACTGGGCGTGGCACTGGGCGGTCTGCTCCTGACGTCATAGGGGGGCCAGGGATTCTGCAGGACCCTGCTCTGTGGAAGGAGGGGCGGTATACCTCACCCAGACTCCCTCTCAGTCCACTCGCTGGCCTGCTCAACCTGGCCTGCTTACCCTCTGCGTCCTCTTTCACCTCCTCCTCCCAGAGCTCTCCTCCAAACCTCCACGCTTGCATCGCACCGCTCTTGCTCCACATCATCACTCCCTACTCACACCCACCACCACAGGGCTCTTCCCAGCCAGCTTTTATAGGGCTTCCTTCTACTGTCCCACCCCTCTTCCAGCCTGGTCTTGGGCTGCACCAAGCAGTTGCAGCTGGGGTAGCTGATCTGGCCCCACTGACCAGCACCAGCTGTGCCTTGTTCCCTGGCTGCCCAGCCTCCCTGCCTTGGCTGATTGCTGCAGGCCTGTCCAGCTGCAGCTCCTTGGCTGGTTGCCCAGGGCTTCCTGCAGAGTGCCTCCAATAGCCCCACCTGGAGTGGCTTGGCTTTTGGCAACTCCTGGGCCAGGCTACTATTTTCTAGCTGGGGCATGGCTTTGGGTTGTTGGGGCTGCTGCTGCTTCTCCTCCTCAGGTAAGGTTTTTGGGTGGGTGACTGCTGGGCCCCCAATCCCTCTGCCCTTGCTCCCTTCTGTCTTGCTTAGTCCCCTTTCCTTCCCCAGGGGAGTGGGACTCGCTGGCCTCCTTCTGTCTCCCCCTGCCTCCTGAGGCCCTGGGCCTTTGCCCCTTGCCCCTGGCACAGGCAGGTTCTGGCTCCATTTGCCCATGGGAGGGGTTGACCTGCTGTCCCCCGGCTGCCCCCTCTGCTTGCCAGTCAGACCGGTTGACCTACTGTCTGCTGGCTGACCAGTTGACCTGCTGGCTGCTGGCTGCCCCCTCTGTTTGCCCGACGGCCCGGCTGACCTGCTATTCCCTCTTGTCAAGTCTGGGGGCTGGGGCTCAGACCCCGGACATGCTCTTCTTTCTCAGCCTTGGGTATATCCTCTCTTAGACATATCTAGAGATCACTGGAGTCTTAGAATTTTGTTTGCACTATTTGACTCGAAGCAGATATGAGCTTAACTTGTCAATCCATCATATTTGAACATCGCGTAACTCTTATTTGATTGTTTATATATTCACTTGACTGTTTATACATTCATGTAACAATTTCTTGTTCTGTAAACAAAATTAGTTATCGGTATCTTTTTCTTCTGAAAAGTATAAAAGTGGGTGCTACCAAATTCTCGGAAGCACTTTTGTTGTCTGCCATGTGCATCAAGTTTATTGGAAAATAAACTTTACTTCTGAGATCACTAGATTTGAATTCTTGGGCTGAATCCACGCATCCCAGCATAGCGCTAAATTGTTCGAACCATAGCATCTTCCTGGCGTGATTTCTGACGTCATCCCTCCACAAGAGTGGAATCATGGCGCAATGACATCAGAAATTGTGCCAGGAAGATGCTATCGTTCTGATGCATGTGTGAATCAGCTCTCAGCATCACAAAAAAAGCATTCATATCCCTGGAGGTTGACTGAGAGTCAAGCTACACGTGACGCCTGACACAGGTTGGACACTTGTCAGCTTCCCTCAAGTTTTGATGGGAAATGTAGGCATCCTGGTCTTGCATCTGTAATGGAGAGCCAAGCTGCAAGACCAGGACGCCTACATTTCCCATCAAAACTTGAGGGAAGCTGACAAGTGTCCAACCTGTGTCAGGCATCACTTGTAGCTTGGGTCTGAAATGCAATGTTCTGCAACAGACACGGTTCATGGTCACTTGAAAACCACTGAGTCACAAGACATCAAGCGGAGTGCACACATTATGTAAATTAGCTGATTTCAGGAAATTGGGAAGTCTAGAGCACCTAAAGTAACAGTGCAGACTACGGAGCTGAATTTTACTTATTCATTTTTCAACAATGGCACACCCAATCTCCGCACTAAAGTCTTAAAACTGGTGTTATAATTCCTTCCTCCTCTTCCTGGAAGGACTCTTCTTCTCTTAAGGGTGGGGTGGGACCAAGATGTCCCAAAGAGAATTCTTTGTATGTAGGGGGAAACAAATAATGAAAGAAAAAGTCTTTGTGACTGATTGACTGTAATATTATTGAAGTTTCACTGTATTGTTGTGTGATTAATCAGTACAAACTTTTAGGTGAGATGTGTTCCCGCCCCGAGGAGGTATTTTGACGAAACAACAGGCAATACTGCTGGCCCTGGTTGTTGGGCAGCCAGGCTCGTCCTCTGGACGTTTGCTTCTGTGACACTCCTCACATCTGCTCAAGATCAAATGGAAGGACTATTACTAGCTTGACTATGCAGAATAGCTCTTCACTTAAAAGTTTACTCTGCTTTGTTTGACCTCCGTTGGAACCTATGTATTTGGTGGACTTTACTTACTTTTGTAGAACGGCTTAATTTGCGTGATTGTATGCTTTGATTCATGTTTTGACTATGCTCAGTGAATGTATGTTTTGATTTATATTTTGATTATGCTTGTTTGATCTCCACTTTTATGGTGTTTAAAACATTATAGTTTAGTGATTTAATACATTTGGCTGGTAACTTCATTATTTGTTTCCCCCTACATACAGTTTGTTCTGTTCTTTGCTTCTTGTTAGGTAGAGGAGCCTCTATATATCTTCCCGCAAAGAGAATTCTTGGCACACTTATCATTCTTTAAAAGAACTCATGACAATGAAAATATATAAAACAGTGATACGTTCATAATTTCGATGTTTCTTAAATGAACATGTTGCGGAAAAAACCCTCCCAAATCTGTTGCCTTTCCAGTCTTACCAGTGCTGGGACCTCACAACATCTGTCTTCTTCAGCCCACAAACTGCTACACACAATCCGCAACGACTGCAGCTGAAACTATAAATGAAACAAGAGGAGAGGAGGAGGAGTCAGGGGGAGTTTCTGAAATGATTATGGGAAATTCCTGGAGATTTGGGGGTGGGGGGGTAGGGTTTGGGGAGAGGAGGGAGCGCAGTATGGTATAAAGCCATAGATTCCACCCTATGAAACTTCCAAGGGAACTGACTTCTGTTGTTTCGAGATCACTTGTAACTCCGGGAGATCTCCCGGCCCCAAAAGGGAAGCAAAGACCTTGCTCTTTGAGGAAGCTCTTCAGCTACAGATGGTTGTTACAGTTAGAGTCTCTCTACACCAGAGGTTCTCAGACTTATTTGGTCTACCGCCCCCTTTTCAGCAAAAAAATTACTCAGCGCCCCCTTGGAAATCTACCTTCAAGAAGTGGACAAAAAGATGCAGTGACAAATTTGCCCCCTCTCTCCCTGATCCCAGGGAAGACCAAGAGAAGGCCAAAAAAAAAGCTGTTTTAGATAGGTTCTGGACTCTTCTTTCTTTATGCTTCCACTGCCCCCTTATTTTTATTCAACGCCCCCCAATTGCACCCATGGCTCCTACTGCCCACCGGGATAATTCCAGCGCCCCCCAGGGGGTAGTATTGCCCACTTTGGGAACTACTGCTCTACACAATCTTACCCAAGGAAGCTCAAGTGACTTACTTTCTGTGTGGTCTTATATTCAAGCATTCTCTGGGCCAAACTAAAAGTGACGTCTTACACAGGTTGGACACTAGTCGGCTTCCCTCAAGTTTTGATGGGAAATGTAGGCATCCTGGTCTTGCAGCTGTAATGGAGAGCCAAGCTGTAAAACCAGGGCGCCTACATTTCCCATCAAAACTTGAGGGAAGCCGACTAGTGTCCAACCTGTGTCAGGCGTCACTTGTAGTTTGGCTCTCTGTCTCCCTAGCAGTGCATGTGTATCCACAATGGGAGAACAAGTGTAAGATCTTTCACTTGAATGTCCCCGTGTAAGATGTCTTGTGTAGGGCGACTCTTAGAAACACTTTGATTTGGGGTTTCAGCTCTGGAATTTCATTGCGTTCTGATTTTATTATAGTTTGGAGGTGCTACTTTAAGTTGCTCTATCGCTCCTCTGGATCAAAAAGTAGGGTAAAAGGAACTCCTACTCCTACTATTTCAGATGCACAAAAATCATTTGTGGAAGGGGAGAGACAGCTAACTTCCAGTTTCCCAAAACAACATCTCAAAGCTTTCCAAATTATGAAAACAAAAATAAACAGCCTTACAGCCACCTCCTGAGTCAGTAAGGCATCTGTGAGAATAATATCTCAGTTTCCTTCAACCCCCGAGTGTGCATCTGCCAAGAACTTTTCTGTCTGCTGTGAAACCTTTGCATGTTCACGCTGCGGCGGCAAACATCATTAGCACTGTTGCTTCTCTCAAACCAGAACTCTGCAATTTGTGTGGGAAGATGTACTGAAAACCCATGGCCAGTGCCGCATTATTTATCAGTCCATTGGCAAAAAAAAAAAAAAAGCTTGGTGGATTTTTGGAGTCAGGAACGTTGCACCCTTCCAAAGTAAACCCAGCAAGCCTGCCCCTAACAGTAATGTCTGAATTCTCATTTAACAACAACATTCAATTTATATACCGCCCTTCAGGACAACTTAACACCCACTCCAAGAGGTTTACAAAGTATGTTATTATTATCCCCACAATAACAATCACCCTGTGAGGTGGGTGGGGCTGAGAGAGCTCCTAGAAGCTATGACTGACCCAAGGTTACCCAGCTGGCTTCAAGTGGAGGAGTGGGGAATCAAACCCGATTCTCCAGATTAGAGTCCTGCACTCTTAACCACTACACCAAACTGGCTCTCTTGCTTATGTCAGTCTATGGAAAGCAGGATACTCTGATTTCATCTTCCACCCCTTGCAGCAAGAAATCCAAGTTCTCTTGAGTCAAAGGTTCTTTATTGAGAGATTATATATTCAGAAAGTATAAGTGTCCATAGGTAATCCAAAGGCTAAAGTAAGCTTCTGGCTGTACATAGATCTCTTGTTGAGAATGGCACGTTAGGTGCTTGCTACAGTATATCAAACCCTCTAAACCATACCCCACCCTCAGTGGGAAAGTGAAAGAAAGGAGCTGTCTCAAGGGCACTGTGGTGAGCCATCCCAGATAAGGCTGTCTTGGGAACCAAGCTGCTCCTGTTAATATACACATATAAACACTACAGGAAAAATACAGCAAGGAAGCAATATGGAAGAGCTGTGGGTAACAGACCTGACAGCTCAGTGCTGGGCAGTTGTATCTCCTGAAAGCTCAGTAACAGGCTTCAGCTCTAAAATATAGAGCAGATTTGTTTAACTTTTGCTGCCAGTCAATGGAAGTGAAGGGCAAAGAAGACCAAGAGCCCAATGTTTCTAAGGACCACCCCCCATATACCTCCTGTTATTTTTTTTTCTCCAATAAACCATCGCTGGGGAAATTTTGGAAATACCCTGTTGACACACTATTTCATTGAACCAGATTGTTCAATTTCTACCCATAAATCTCTCACACACTTTCTGATCACCATTTATGCTGTCACATTGTATAAATGCAAATTGAATAAAATAAATAAATTAAATAAATTAAGCTGCTGCAGCCTGAAGGTCAATAAGAGTTGCAGTGAGCTAGGTTTTCTATGCACACACAAAGCTACATGCATTTCTTCTACTCTCAGCCTTTAGAGGGCGAGTTCCAAAGAATGTCCTTAGATCCAGAGGAGTTAGGTGAGTTAGTCTGAAGTAGCAAAATAGAAAAGAGTCCAGTAGCACCTTTAAGACTAACCAACTTGACTGTAGCATAAACTTTCGAGAATCACATTTCTCTTCATCAGACGCATGGAGGGTAAGAAGAAAAAAGAATGTCCTGATAACTATTGGAGCCACTGTTATAGTTTGTACCTCTTCAAAGATGATCTCTGACTTATTAGTCTATCTTATTCTATTAACAGAAGGGATAAGTATACATCCTCCAGTTTTATCATGAGTTTGCGGGTGCCAGCTTGAGTGCTCTCATTCCTAAATGAAAACTCTCAACAGTCAGTCCATCATTCTCTGAAGATCGTGTACTTCTGATTTGACTTGTTTATAGAACTGTATGATACCGTTTGTACTGTAAACAATTCGTTACGTGTTGACTGAAAAGTATAAAACACAGGTGCTGATGTTTCCCTGTTTGCGTTCAGTTATCTAATGGAATGCACCCAAGGCTTATTGCTAAATAAACTTTTCTCTTCCACGGTTCTCAAGTTTATGCCTTGAGTTGGTTTCTTGGACTAGCAGTGAAATAGGGAAATCTACAATTGACTCAGGGTGTTGGTTGAATTTCCCCATCAACCATCTTGGGCAGAAAATGGATAACAAATGCTGAACAGGATATGAAAATAGCAGGATCATTTGTAGTGTACATAATCATCCCACTTTTGATTGTGGTAAACAGCATTAATATGTACGTGTTAAAAGTGTGTATATGCCAAAAAGGCATAAACCTCATAGAGAGCCAGTTTGGTGTAGTGGTTAAGAGCAGCAGGACTCTAATCTGGAGAACCAGGTTTGATTCCCCACTCCTCCACTTGAAGCCAGCTGGGTGACCTCGGGTCAGTCACAGCTTCTAGGAGCTCTCTCAGCCCCACCCACCTCACAGGGTGTTTTGTTGTGTGGATAATATTAACATATTGTCGAAGGCTTTCACGGCCGGAGAACGATGGTTGTTGTGGGTTTTCCAGGCTGTATTGCCGTGGTCTTGGTATTGTAGTTCCTGACGTTTCGCCAGCAGCTGTGGCTGGCATCTTCAGAGGTGTAGCACCAAAAGACGGAGATCTCTCAGTGTCACAGTGTGGAAAAGATGTTGGCAGGTCATTTATATCTACTCAGGAGGGGTGGGGTTGAGCTGAGTCATCCTGTAAGAGTTTCCCAGGGTGTGTGGAATGCTAATGGCGGGAGGCTTCACTGTATCCTGAGGAGGTTCTTTTGCATATGGATTGGTACTTGATGTGCTAATCTTCTCTGCAGGGCTATTGTCGGGTATAGAGTGTTTTGTTAGCCTGGTGTTTTTCAGAACTGGAAACCATGCTCTGTTCATTCTTAAGGTTTCTTCTTTCCTGTTGAAGTTTTGCTTATGCTTGTGAATTTCAATGGCTTCCCTGTGCAGTCTGACAAAGTAGTTGGAAGTGTTGTCCAGTATTTTGGTGTCCTGGAATAAGATACTGTGCCCTGTTTGAGTTAGGCTATGTTCAGCCACTGCTGATTTTTCAGGTTGTCCAAGTCTGCAGTGTCTTTTGTGTTCTTTTATTCTTGTCTGGATGCTACGCTTTGTGGTCCCGATGTAAACTTGTCCACAGCTGCAGGGTATACGGTATACTCATGCAGAGGTGAGGGGGTCTCTACTGTCTTTTGCTGATCGTAGCATCTGTTGTATTTTTCGGGTGGGTCTGAATACTGCTTGAAGGTTATGCTTTTTCATAAGCTTTCCCATCTGATCAGTAATTCCTTTGATATATGGCAAAAACACTTTTCCTGTAGGAGACTGTTTTTCCTTGGTTGTTTGATTCATCCTGGGTTTGGTTGCTCTTCGGATTTCATTTCTGGAGTAGCCATTTGCCTGAAGTGCGTGATTTAGATGATTAATTTCCTCATTGAGAAAGTGCGGCTCACATATCCGTCTTGCACGATCCACTAATGTTTTCATTATGCCTCTTTTCTGTCGGGGGTGGTGATTGGAGTTTTTGTGTAAGTACCGATCAGTGTGCGTTGGTTTCCTGTAGACCTTGTGACCTAACTGAAAGTTTGCTTTGCGGATGACCAAGGTATCCAGGAATGGGAGTTTTCCCTTGATTTTGGTGCTACACCTCTGAAGATGCCAGCCACTGCTGCTGGAGAAACATCAGGAACTACAATGCCAAGACCACGGCAATACAGCCCAGAAAACCCACAACAACCAATATTAACATACTTTGTAAACTGCTCAGAATAGGTGTTAAGTTGTCCTGAAGGGTGGTATATAAATCAAATGTTGTTGTTGTTGCTGCTGCTGTTATAGTAACAGGAAGGGGTTAGCTAACTGGCATTCCAATATCTTATCAAGCCACATCCAACTAACTTTGGCCCTTTTCACACTGCTTACCTTGAATTATTAAGGCCCTTTTCACACTGCTTACCTTGACTCTCAACGATGCAGAACATTGCGCTAAAAATGCGGAACATCATGTTTTCTCGCACGAGAAAACGCGATGGTCCGTGTTTTTAGCGTGATGTTCCGCATCGTTGTGAGTCAAGGTAAGCAGTGTGAAAAGGGCCTTTATAATTCTCCACTTTTTTCATTTTTTCACCTTGCATCTAGAAAGTAGTTTAACTAGGGATGCTTTTGAATTGCTTATCTCTACAGATCTGACTTGAAAAATCCTAATGTTGTTTCAAACTGAACCTCTTTGTGCTGTATTCTGTTTCAGCACACCTCTTTGCACCAGTTGCATATAAATAGCACATAATGTACGCCTGACAAAAAACGGGAAGCAGAACATTAGCAACCAAAGTCCAGTACTCATAGTGACTTTTTAAAATGGTATTTTATGGAGTGTACAGAGTCTTTCCAAGAGACCAGACCCTAACCGCATAGATGGATTTGGAAGATCCCCATACTACAAAGGTTGGGATGGGGCAGTTTAAAGATGATTGACACCATCAGTGGACAGGGGTTTATTCTAACAAGTGTAGAGGCTTTCCTTAGTGTTGGGGAATTTGGGAACTTTCATCCACTATGAGTGCTATTGAAGCAGGCCAACACACATTCTGGGGAACATTTCTCTTAGCTAAGCAGTCTTACAGATAGAAAATCAGGGTAACCTTACAAGAACGTCAACATCTCTTATTTTCCTTTCCACTAACCAAAATATATCTTTGGAAAAGCAGTCGGTAAAAACCAAACTGTAAGAGAAGGCGCCACACCTTTTGACATGTTTATATCATGAAGTATTTACTGTCTTGTCATCCAGACCCATCAGGTGCCATAATTGTTCAAGACAGCATTTCCAAAGAATTGTTTGTTTAAACTCTATGTTAACCTTTGATCTTTTATTCTGTAAACAATTAGCTATCAAAAAAAAGTATATAAGACTCTCTGCTGTGACTATTATTTTATGCATGTGTTTTAATGAAAGCATCTACATCTGGGTTTGTTATAATAAAACTCATTATCTTTCTGGATCACTGCTTTTGGTGTCTTGGTTAAAGTGAGTGATGGAAATATAATCTGAAAGCAGAGTACTTTTAAGGAATTTTTCCTTAACACCACCATGCAAGTCCTTTTTCTGTGGAACAGTCCTGTTCCAGTTAATAGAAGAGGAAAATGAAATGGCCACATGAATAAACTCAGACGTTTGGGCCATGGCTCAGTGGGAAAGCATTTGCTTTGCATATAGAAGGTCCAAGGTTCAGTCTCCAGCATTTCCACTTTAAAATATCCAGGTAGAAGGAGATGGGATAGGCCTCTGCCTGAGAAACCCTGAAGAACCACAGCCAGAGTAGAAAACATGGATTTTGACTGGCCAATGGTCTGACTCCATGTAAGGCAGCTTTGTGCATGCGTTCAAGTTTAAAACTTCATGATTGGGGAAAACCAGCACTAACTCCTACTTAGACTAAAGAGATATGGGAATTCTAGAGGGCCAAAGAAGTGGGTAGAGGGGAGTCTCCCCTTCAGTGCCAGGAACAGGGTTATAGCTCATAACTAGAGATAGGCACGAACCGAAATACGAACCAAAATTAAGCACAAACCAGGCCAGTTCGTGGTTCACGAACCACAGTTCATCAGATCCCATTTCTGACGAACCACTATGAACTTTTAGGCTGGTTTCGTTTGGTTCGTTTTTTGGTTCGTCACTGCAGACAGCCTGGTGCCAATCAATCAGTTTCCTATGCAACAGGGGACAGACTTCCTGCAGACCTTCTGCTAACCCCGAAGTGAACTTCTACTGGTCTGGAAGTGACCTTCTGCTGACCCGGAAGTGACGTTTTTCTGACCTGGATGTGATGTTTCCACGAACCAAACGAACTGGTTCATGAACCAGGGCAGCTTCGTGAAAGTTTGTGGTTCGTGAAATTTGACGAACCACAAACCACATGGTTTGGTTTTTTTCTGGTTCGTGCCCATCTCTACTCATAACGCCTGCCCAGTATCTAGGAAGGGTTTGTCTCAGTGGAGCACCCTTAAGTCTGGAGAGGAGGGAAAGTTGTGCTACGTTTGTGTTGGAGTATATAAAGTGTAACATCTGTGAAGCAGTGTCAACCTCTGAATGAAGCCAGCAACCTAGTGTCACTCCAAGTGTTTTGTGCCTCACACCAGTGAAATTCCTGTACAAAAACTTTTCTGTTTCTTCATTTCAATCACCTGCCTACCTGCCTTTTGACTTTAACTTTCTGTAAATAAACTTTCTATATTACCTTTTGAACCTCAAAAAGAAAAAAACCTTTGTGATGATGCCCAAGTTCATATTTTCATAGTTTGCTGTTCAATCGTGTCCAGGTCATGCTAGGCTGTATTATAAATCAAGAGCCACTTCCCTAAGACTTTCTTCTCTGATTTGAAATGTTGATTGAGATTCTGTGCATGCACAGTTTTCCACCTGAAGCCGGACGTTTTTATGCATACAGAGCTTCTTTAATGTCAACTGCTCGATGAAGTTTGTGTTGATGGCTGCAAGCCCTGTGACCAGATGACCTTACCAAGGAAACTTCTGTGTGACAACCATCTTCTCTGAGGAAGGGAGCCTTGATTCTCAAAATCTTATACCCTGGAAATCTTGTTGGCCTTTCTGGTACTAGTGAACTCTAATCTTCCTCTTCTACTGGAAACCAACGTGGCTGCCCACGCAAAAATTCTCAACATGTATCCATTCCCTGGCTGATAATTTTTACATGATTGTAACCTCCTCGTCAAGATCCAAAACTCTTGCTTGTTCCCAAGTATGTTGGGGGGGCTGATTTTCAAATGGCTACCTGCCATGGCTGGTGCTATTGGATGGATGCTGAGCCAAAGAACACAAATTACAATTAAAGGGGACAATATGACAATGCAAATGTGCACAACAGCACCATCAACACACGTGCCAACAGTTACGAGTCAGAAGACAGAAAGCAGAGATTTCGCTCAATACTCACTGAGTGTCAGATGCGCCCTGCTTATCTGCCATGTATGTCTATTATTCTCTGTACTCTGGGCCTCTGAGAATGTGTAAAGATCTATCTGTGTAACTGTCTGACTATGTAGCCAAGAGTAGCTTATCTTGCAGGTGGCTGCTTTTGCTTTCTCAACTGGCATGGGAAAGTGTCCTTGGAATGCCAACCAGAGTCGTATCTCCCTGAGACATGAAATGACCTCATCCCTGTCTTCCGCTTCCCTACTCCCTCCAACCTCCTAGACCCTGTGTGCCTAAATTCTAATGGTCTTTATTCCAAGGTGGGAATCCTGCCCTATAACGAACATTGCTTTGCCCATTTACGTCACTTCTGCCAGTGCTGTAGTCTGAGTGCTCTAATACTGATGGATCTCTAATAAAGAAACTTTAACTGGACTCTTGAATTGTCTGCAGTGAAGTAACTGGGGATCTAACTGGCAGAGCCTGACACCGAGAAAGCACATCAATATTGAGCTGATTCTGAACCGAGCAAAGGGAAGCTCATCCGTCGCTATTAAAAACACTTCCCTATTGAAGATTAAAGCTCTTTATAGAATCAAGCTTTCTATTTTTCATGCGTTAATCTACAAATATTAGGCTGAGTGTGGAGGGGGAATGTCCTGAGGAGCAAACGGACTTTAAAACAAGCCCCAAAAATCAAACTGGCATTTAAAAGAGTCTTCCAGTTAAATATGGCAATAGAATGATAGATCATAATGAGGCGCTTTGTCTAAGTGAGGACAGCAGATCTCAGGCGGGCAAAAGACTTGAAAGCAAAGGGTGGCAAAGGAGACTGAGTCAGTTCTTCGGTGACTTTTCCGTTGTTCATACTAGTTAATGATGCTAGAAGGAAATAGATAACAGATGCGAGGTAGGGGAAGAAATGACTGAGGATCTAATAAGGCAGCTGTCAATCTGTTCTGCGTAGCAATTTTTAGCACAGAAGATACATGTTGTTAAATAAAGTCTGTTTGAATGACAGCGGCCTTTATCTGATCACTCTTCTCAACAAAGATGGAAGCCTTCTACCACAGAAAGAGCCACTTAAGTTGGAGGAAAGTTTTAAACTTTAGTGAGTGGCATTCTAGGACACAGTCCTCTTTCTCTGCCTCTGCTTTTAAGAAATCATTCCATCCCGTATTTCTGGGGTCTGCAACATGGTACCTGTGGGTGCAATGGCACTCGCTAATACCTTTCCTGCTGCATGCCAAGTGTTTTTGGAAAGTGAGTGGCGCTGGGTGGGACTTTTGCTCAATAAGGCTTCAGATTGGCCATTGGAGGTCTGACTGGCAGGTTTTTAAAAAATTGCTTCATCAACAGTGCCACCACAGCATAAGGATCTTCACGGCTCTACTCTCTGTGTATATGCAATAAATATTTTTAAACAATATGTTCATTTAAAAAGCCATCCTGTGAAACAGAGCTTCTGCCTGAACTGATGGAAGAGTGATTCTTAGAGTTATTCAAAACCTCACTCTCTGACAATTTGTGGTTGCCTAGGGATACCATTCCCCGGGTGGGGACGGGGGTTCCACCCCAAGATTGTTCCTGTGCTTTGCAGTGGGCCAATTTTGGTCCCCAATGGGCTGTTTTTTTGGTTCATTTGAGGTCAAAATTGTTGGAATAGGCGACTCAGCCTGCCTTTGGAGACTGGGGGGCGCTGCATGTCTCTTTGAATGTAATGTATAAGTCTAGCGATCTGCACTCTCTTGTCTAAGGTGGGAATGCCTACTGACTCCTCCTCTCTTGCCTCTGTGCCTCTTGGAAGATTTCCTCTCCCCACATGGTCTTCCAAAGAGGAAGGATGTAAATCTTCCATGCTCCACTATGGAGCTTCTTTTTGTCCACAGACCCACTTCCAGCCTCGCTGCCTACTTTTTCAGACCGTGGCATTAGAATAGGGAATATAACTCTTTAGATTAGGATCTTTCCCTACTTATTACTAGAAGATATTGCTATGGAACAAATCTGCTACAATAAACTGTAAGTTCTATCTTTCTATGATTTTGTCTGAAGATTAATTAATTAATGCATGTTTTTAAGGATTTAAATGCTTCTGACTAAATAAATCTGCTAAGTTACTAAACTAAACCAAACTAAATATATATTCCCAATAAAATCAGCCCACTGCAAAGCACGCATCCCTGTGCTGGTGCAATGATGTCACTTCCTGGATTCAGAGCGGGCCGTAGGAGTGGGGAATCTGACCTGATTCTCCAGAGTAGAGCCCTGCCTCTCTTAACCACTACACCAAACTGGCTCTGCTGTTTACTTATTTTTTTAGATAGTTTTTTTCCTCCCTGCTGTGTGCTGTTTTGAGTCCCTTCACAGAAAAAAGTGGGGTTCAATTAAATAAATAAAAGCATGTCTCTACAGTGGAAGGGACTAGTAAACATCGTCAATTCAAAGGACTATACAAAATAAGCTGCCAAACTCCACAAAGGCCCCCATATTTGTGCTCCCTAAAAAGACCTTCTGACAATAGGGAGAGGACTGGATAAAATAATCCAGCTTGATATCAAAAGGAGGGCCCAGAACTAGCAGGAATTTCTCTGGCTGCTCTTACAGGGGATTCCCCACTTCCCAAGATGTTCCAAAGATCACGTTGGTTAATGGCCTACTGTCCTCAGACTCCAGAAGCTTCACATCCAAGACTGGTTTACTCAAGTTTGTAAAGAACCCTTTTCCTTATACAGCCTAGGGTTGTCAGGCCATGCCTGACTGTCAGGAGGTTTGGGGTGGAGACATGGGGTCATGACATTGCATGTATCATTACTAGATATGGGCACGAACAGCATTACGAACAGAAAAAAACCACGAACAGCCTAATATGCTGTTCTCGAACAAGCTGTTCGTGAGGCCCCATCCTAAATGAACAGGTGGTCATTAAAAGCTTCATTCGTTGCCTTCAGCAGCCATTCGGCAAGCCAGACAGTCTGGCACCTGCTGCAATCAATCCCCTTGGCAACCAGAGGCAAGGAGGGACTGAACTCTGTCTGAACTCCTCCTGACTTTCTCCTGATTTTCCTTCTGGCTTTAACCCTTCAAAGTACTTCCAGCAGAGAGTCCCATTTTTGCCACTGTGCAGAGAAAATGACAGCCAACATGGATCATGCTTTTCCCAGGGTGCAATCTCTCTGAAACTTGGAGGGGTCTTCAGAGGACAGTGAAGACTATGTCCCGTGCAAATTTGGTGGGTATTGGACATTGGGAAGGACAGTTTGTCAGGTGTTTAAAGAGCCCTGCCCATTGAACGTGGCAGGAAAGGGTCCGTTAAACTATCAGCTGGCAGGCGGCAGGAGGGAATCTGCCCCTGCTGCCTGCCAGCTGATAGTTTAAAGGGATATTTAAAGGGCCAGGTAAGTGGGTTTGAGGGGAGGGGGCTAAGTGGGTGGGGTTGGGGGTGGGGTGGGGGGTTCTGGCCCCCACAAACAACAAACAACCAACATGTCTGGGAACAGTTTATGTTCGTCCATGTTCATTGTTCGTGGATGGCACCGAACGATGAACAGGGTGTTTGGGTTTTGTTCCCCGTTTGTGCCCATGTCTAGTCATTACATCACTTCTGGGGGAAACCTGGAAGTGGCAGAGGGTGGCTCTCGTTTTTTCCCCAGAAGTGATGTAACTGTGTAAACGACGATGCCAGGTTTTAAAACATTTTCTCCCACCACTGCTTGCAGCAGCAGTGGGTGATGAGCCTGGGGGTGGGAAATCCCCCGCCCCAACTAGGGGGCTGGCGTACCTAATCCATTTAAACCCAGCAATTCAATTCCAGACCTAAGAACCTATTGGCAAGCTGCTATTTATCCTTTGTTAGCACAGCCAGATCCATTCCCCAGTGCTGGAAATTCTGCCATTGTACCAAAAAACAATTTCCCCCACCTTCCGAGTTTAGTATCCAGTACGCCTGATCTAATCCTACTCTGGATTCCAACTTCATCCTTTCTAGAACTTTCCTACTCTGTGTCTGGTTTTGCATCCAAGCCTGTTTCCCCAACCTTGTGGTTGGCTTGCTTTCTGAGCTACTTAATTGGGTATTCCTTTCCGCTGTCTTCGCCCCCAAATTGGAGCTCCACAGTCTCTTCTCTTCAAGATGAGGCAATACATGTTTTTTACCTGATATCCCTCCATTCAGTCCAATCAGGTAGCAAGCAAGGATAGCACAGCTAGGACTGCATTACTGTCCTGCAATTTTGCCCCCTCTTGCATTTCATTTTTGTAGCCTTGTATGTTGCTAGGGGAATAAAGACGATTGGTTTTTGGAGATTATCTTTCTGTATGTCTGTCTCATTTCCCCTTCCTAATCAGACCACGATTCCAAACTGGGGCCCAGATATACACCAGGATGTTTGACCCAAAAATAATTACCAGGCAACGTGGTCTGACCCTCCATGTGTAGAGGACACATAGCAAATTATTGGCCTGGCACGCATATTGATTTGGGTAACAACCTCCTGTCTGAAGAAATACTACAATCCATTCATCAACTCAAGATTCTGCAGCCTCATTCTGCATGTGCAGACTTCTGCGCATGGGAGGGAAGACAGGGCTAGCTCACAAAAAGTGGAAAAGTGGACCACAAACTTGTACAGGTTGTGTTTTCTGGTCCTTGCACATGGAATGCAAGCAACACAACCTGGAGAATGAAAGGCACGCCCCTCAAATTTAGGGAGGTCTCATGGGTGGCCTTCGTCCCCCCTCTGAAATGCAAGATGCCATCTCTGGAGGATGCTCACAGAAGAAGCACGGTTATAATCAGTAAAAAGGATTGTATGCCCAACAGGTAATTGAAGGGTTTTTTTTTAGGTATGCTCTCCTTCTTCTACAGCAATCTCCATGAAAGAGGACCTGAGTGTTTAGAACAGAGTTCCTCAACATGCAGCCCAGGGGCACCATGGTGCACAGCAGTCCTTCCCTTGGCACCCACTTAGCTTTTCAGAAAGAGGGTGGAGCCATTATAAGGCAGGCTTGTTACCGGCTGTCCTTGTTCAAATTAAAGGCCACTGGAGGATCAGGGTGTGGTTCCATTCTCCCTTCAGGCATTCCTTCTTCCAAAAGGTGTGAGCAGGGATGTATTCCATTCAGCTCTGCCCCCTGAGGCAGCCATTTTTGGATTACCTCTGTCCCTTGTGGCAGCCATTTTGGGACTAGCCCTGCACCCTGTGTCAGCCATTTTGGGACTGGCTCTGCTCCCTGTAGCAGCTAGGGTTGCTGGGTCCCTTAAGTCCCCTGGCAGGAGACTGGGGCGCTGGCACTCTCCTTGTGCTCACCTCTGACTTCTATTTCACGCGTCCGGGAATTGACATCATCACGCAGGTCAAAGGGCAGCCCAGGAGCGTGTGCGTGCTTCCCAAAGGGCTGCATCGCCCCCTATGGGACTGAGTCGGCCTGAAATGGGCCCATTGCGAGGTGCTAGAGTGTGCCATTGCAAGGCATGGAAGCATGCCACAGCAGGGTGCAGGGCACACCATGCTGCCTGGGGTGCACCCACGCCACTGAGGGGGCGCCCCAAGGGGCACACCCCTACTGGCCAGGTAAGTGGAGGGGGGAGGGGGGAGCAGGGGATCCCCTGCCCCTGGAGGGGGAATGGCAAGCCTAGTGGCAGCCATTTTTTGATTACCTCTGCCCCTTGTGGCAGCTATTCTGGTATTGGCTCTGCCCCCTGTGGCAGCCATTTTGGGATTGGCTCTGCCCCCTGTGGCAGCCATTTTCGGATTGGCTCTGCCCTCTGTGGCAGCCATTTTGAGGTGGTATTCACCCCTCTCAAGATTCCAAAGGTGCCTGCAGGCTCAAAAATATTGGGGACCTCTAGCTTAGACCTTTTAAGTCAAACGGATATTCAATGAGCTTACTGCTGCTGAACCACTCCGCGGTCCTCGTGTCCTTGTCAGCTTCCCCAGCATGACGAAGCCAGCGGTTGAGACTTTCTCTGAAGCTCCAAGTGGCTTCTCGGCTATTTTCTTGCAGTCGATATAGAGTTTGACCCTGGAACGGCTCACTGCTACGTGCACCTGCTCAACAGACAAAAATAGCTTCGATGTTCCTCTTCTTGCAGATGGAACATTCATTTCATTCAAACAAAATCCTGAGATTGTTGAACATGGCAAAATATGGCCAGCATGGTCTAAAATGGTGCCAACGTGGCAGACATGAGGGCATACTGGACTTGGAATAAGCACATCCCAACTGAAATCCCTGCCGAAGCCAAGAAGCTTATTGAAGAAATAACTAGCTCTCAGGCAAAGTTCACATAAACAGCCAATATGGTGATAAAACTATTCCCTGAAACATACAGGTGGGAATTGTCTAGTACAATGATTCTCTGTGGGAAATGGAAATTCAGAGCACAGAAAAAAATAGCATATTAAAGAGAAAGCAAGGCTGTATGTTTTGTCCCTAATAGCTGCTCCCACACTGATACTATCTTGCTCAAAACAATCAGTGCTGTTCCAGCCATGGCTGCCTGCAGTTGGAGTCACCAACTTTAGATTGGGAAATTCCTGGAGATTTGGGGGTGAAGCCTGAGGGATGCATGGTTTGGAAAGGGGAGGGACCTCAGTGGGGTATAATGCCATACAGTCCACCCTCCAAAAGCTGCCATTTTCTCCAAGGGAATGGATCCCTGTTTTCTGGAGATCAGTTGTAATTCCAGAAGATCTCCAGGCCCCACCTGGAGGTTGGCAACCCCTGCAGTGTTCAAACCAAGGCTTGCGGCTTTGTTGCAACTTGCAAGGCTGCACAAGTCAGTGGTATAAATTCATTCCAATTAAGCATTTACTTGGGAATAAAGGTAAAGGTAGTCCCCTGTGCAAGCACTGAGTCATTACTGACCCATGGGGGATGTCGCATCATGACGTTTTCTTGGCAGACTTTTGTTATGGGGAGGTTTGCCATCGCCTTCCCCAGTCATCTACACTTTACTCCCAGGAAACTGAGTACTCATTTTACCGACCTCGGAAACATGGAAGGCTGAGTCAACCTTGAGCCGGCTACCTGAACCCGGCTTCCGCCAGGATCGAACTCAGGTTGATCATGGCGAAAACCGGGTACCTGGAAATAGGTACCCTTAAATACAGCAGGAGTCAGTTCTGAGTAAGCTCTCAGGAATTTGCAAAGCAGAGGGAAAGTAAAGGAACATAGTGGAAGAAACAGAGGGTCCCAAAAATACTTTGCAAGAAAAGAAGAGAGATGAGCAGAGAGGATGGAAAGAGAAGAGGGAGGGAGACAGTTGGGCACAGGAGGAGTGCGTGTACCCAGGAACAAATTGGAAAAGAGAGAACAAAGCAATCATCCTCTCTCTGTAAAAGCCTGCCAATTACATCACGCAAGGACCATCGGAGGCAACTCAACTCGAGGGCTATTCAAATAGTAAGATGAGAGCAAATTGGAAGCAATCAGACATTAAATAATTCACAACTGAGAACTGTGCCAGCCAAAGCACTGAGCTTCGTCTCCTGACATCAAGGCAGCTGCCTGAGCCGGGATTAGAGATGGCCTTCCTAGCTCAGACTGGTAGCTTGCAGGAGCCTGGAAGATGTAAAGACAGAGATGCTGTCTTGCCAACTTCCAGGAGGTGGCTGGAGATCTCCCAGAATTACAACTGATCCCCAGGCCATAGAAATCAGTTTCCCTGGAGAAAAGGGGCTGCTTTGGAGGGTGGACTCTATACCCTGCTGGTCAGGTCCCTCCCCTACAGAAACACATCAAATTCTCTGCATCATCAGAGATAACAATGCAGGTGGACAAGCATGGAACAGCTTATTAGGCTGTTCAATGGCCAATATGTCATGTTCATTGAAGCACGTGGGAAAAGAGGAAGGCAGAGAAGTATAACAAGGTGAACTAGTGAATAAAAAAGAGCAAGAGTCCAGTAGCACCTATAAGATTAACAAACTTTGTAGTAGGGTATGAGCTTTTGTGAGTCACAACTCACTTCTTCAGATCGTATCTAGTATCTGAAGAAGTGAGCTGTGACTCACAAAAACTCATACCATACTACAAATTTTGTTAGTCTTTTGGGTGCTACTGGACTCTTGCTCTTTTCTACTGCTACAGACAGACTAACATGGCTACCCATCTTGATCTATATTAGTCAATAAAAAGTAAAGAGTGGCTGCTAATATCAGTCAAAAGCAGGGAGTCTCAGATTTGAGTCCTCATTCAACCATGAAGCACTTTGGGCTTGTCACTCTTTCTCTTTCTCTCAGTCTAACCTACCTCACAGGATTGTTGTATAGATAAAACAGAGGAGGAGATAACCCTGTATGCCACATTGCGCTCCTTGGAGACAGATGGGATAAAAATGTAGTGACTAAATAACTAACTGAGAGGGAAATGCAGTAGAGAACAGCCGATTAGTCCACAGGAAGCATCACAGAATAACAAAGTAGAATCATATTGGTTTCCCCAAATTTTTAAATATTGACAGAATGTTCCATATCTTCTGATGGATATTGAATTCCAATATCTAAAATTAAGAGTGTTAGAATGGAGAGTGCGTGAGGAATGTGTTCAATATTCTCTGTTCAGCTGCCTGTTTAGAGGGAGAGAGCTGCAGCGGGAAACTTCTTTGATCTTCTTGCTGAAGAGCCCCCGAAGAGCGTCCGAAGAATCTCAAGGCTGCCCACAACACAAGACTGTCAAATGCTGGTCCGTGAAATTACCTCTTTGCTGCTTGGTGAAATAATAATTTAGAAAAATCGAGCAATGCCAGATTTTGAAAGGGATTCTTTCTACACCAGCGGGACCTGCATCTGAAATCTAAGTGCCAGAATTTGAAAGTTTTGTAACATTCAAATATTTATGAATGTGTGTTTGAACTTTGCCGTGCATAGCAGGTTTGATATGATAATGATTCTGATATATGGCATGCAGCCCTGACTTGGATAACTGAGGAGAGCCTGATCTCATCAGATCTCAGAAGTTAAGCAGGGTCAGCCTTGGTTAGTAATTGGATGGGAGACCTCCAATGAAGACCAGGGTTGCAGAGGCAGGCAATGGCAAACCTCCTCTGTTAGTCTCTTGCCATAAAACCCCCACCAGGGACTGCCATAAGTCAGCTATGACTTGAGAGCACTGGAGGTCCCTCCCCACCCTATGATTCTATGATTCTACCATGTGACGTGCAAGCTGTGGCAAGATAGGAGGGTTAAGCTAACACTACAAAAGTAAAACAAAATTACATTTATTAATTATTTAATTATAAAGTGTACACAGCAAGAACAATAAAAATTTTACAAGATAAAAGACTGGATATCAGACAACATGGTAAAAACATACATTAAGTGATTCTGCACACGTTGGATAATGCACTTCCAATCCTCTTCTTTATAGATCATTTGGAATGGATTTTTTTGTGTGCAGAACAAAAAATCCACCTCAAACGATTGATAAAGTGCATTGAAAGTGCATTATCCAACGTGTGCAGAATCAGACATAGTTAAAATACATACAGAAGGATGGATCAAATGACTAAAAACAATGTATCCAAATACTAAGTATTAATAAACAATTGAAGGACTGTCTAAAACAAATGGACCATACACGTTTCAGCCGCTAAAAGGTCTTCCTCAGTGGTCAATAAAATATATTGGTAAGCCACACATATCCAGGAGTAATTAAAACCAGTAATAAATTTACTAGAATAAACTGAAAATTAAAAGCCAGGTGTTGCTGTCTGCAGATTACATGATGTGTGGTTACTAAGATTTATACATAAAACCATAGATTGTTTCTCATTTTAACTTCTCCACCACATCTGGCTATTATATTCAATGTTGTTCTGGTGTAAAATAACTCTTATCCCTGGATGTGTGAAGGCTCCATCCAAAGTTGCTATCAAATGATCCATCCTTCTATATGTATTTTAACTCTGTAAGTTTTTACCAAGTTGTCTGATATCCAGACTATTATCTTGTAAAAATTTTATTGTTCTTGCTGCGTACACTTTATAATTAAATAATTAATATATGTAATTTTGTTTTACTTTTGTAGTGTTAGCTTAACCCTCCTATCCTACTCACCTTTTTGGGGTTAAGTTCCCCACTCCCTTTCCCCCCTTTGTTTCCATGCAAGCAGTGGCACTCATTTTCATCCCTCAAGTCAGATACCTGCTTCTCTTGGCCTGCCCCAAAGACCAGAGCATTGCTCACTGCTCAAAACCAAGCCAGTCCCTCGCAAGCAATTCAAATTTCTTCTCAAGAGAATGGTGGCAAGTGATTGTATTCAAATAAGGGTGGAAACACATGTTATAAAGTACCTAACTTTCCATGCACTCCCTTGGACAGTCGCACTTTAATTTGCTCCAGGTGAATACGTTCACATGTTTGATATTAGTTTCTCTTCCACCGCTAAAGGTATCCCAGTTTCCCCAGCTTCCACATTCATTCATTGAAATACAGATCTTGACACTTTCTCACACCTTAAAGGAATGCAAACTGGCAAGTCAAAGGAGCCTACAGGACTTGTCCTTCCAGTGAAAACAGAGCTGAATTGGCGCTCTGCCCTCTGGACTCACTCTCAGATGCAATCACACAAAGGGAGCTCCATGAAAGCGGCATTCACGTGCACCGAGCAAGAACAGCTTGCACATGAATTGAGGACCACACATAAAATCTTGCACTTGAGCATCCCCAGGTAATTCATAACATGTATTTCCACTCTGAAATTACTTGATGTATGCACAGTGTTGGGCACAGGGGATGCCATCGCTCAGTGCTTTGTTTGCAGAAGCACCCCGATTTATTCTGTGGCATCTCCAGTTTTAAAAAATTTCAGGTGCGAAGGCCGGAAAAGGTTTCTGCCGGAGACCATGTAATGCTGCCGCCAGTGACTGGCCAGTGCTAGGAAGACCAACGGTATGACTCAGGAAAAGGCAGGTCTGTAGGTTCAATTAATTATGACGGTTTAATTTTTAATTTACTAAATGGATTAAAGTTTTCTGTTTGCAGATTTTCTGCTTCCTTGCCACACAATTTCTTGGAAACGTTCATGCATACATTTAAATAGATTAGGGAACGCAAACAGGAAGTGATTTAGTAGTTCATGATTATTCTCACCTCCCCCTTTCCATCCATTAGTATTTAAGCACATGCACAAAACCAGAAAAGTTAGTAAACGTCTTCAGGATATTTTTAGAATCATAGCTGAGCAAAAGTATCAACGTCATCTTTCCGATCTTTTGATAAGAACCTTGTGGAAGCTCCCGTAGAAAATCTTCTTCACATCCTGTTGGTCAAAGGTGACTTCTTCGACATCAGCATCATAGTCACGGCTGAAATAGGTCAGGGATTTCTTATTGGCTAGAGGAGAAAAAAACCACAGAACCTCCTTTAATTAAATTACTTAATTTAAAAGGAAATTAAACAAGCAAGATTGATTTTTTCACCGACGGTAGACTATTGAACGGGAGCACATTGAAGTATCAGGATTTTTTTCCCCCAAAGGAAAAAGCTTTGCAAGAATTGAAAACTCAAACAGCACCTCACAAAATGCTATTGCAGAAAGATGATTTTTGTGTGAATTTATCAGGGCACACTAAACCATATACAAGTCATGTACTGAGTCCAGTAGCACCTTTAAGATTAACCAACTTTGCTGTAGCATAAGCTTTTGAGAATCACAGTTCTCTTCGTCAGATGCTTATGCTACAGCAAAGTTGGTTAGTCTTAAAGGTGCTACTGGACTCTTTTCGATTTTGCTACTACAGACTAACATGGCTAACACCTCTGGATCTAAGTCATGTACTGTGGCTTGCCAGGGGTTGCCCCACCTCCAGGCAAGCAGAAAAACGAGAACTCGATGTGGGTTGCTGTACATGGTAGGGCTCAAGGGGGCTGGAATCCAAAATCCAGGGCTGGTCCTTTGGAGAAGAAGCAAATGGGCACCAGGGAAAATATCAGCATCCGCCATCAGGCTCATGGCCTGCCACAGTGGGATTCACTGTCCTAGAGCCTTACGTGGTGCATTCATTGGATTAGGGTAAGCATTTGTGTTTGTTTGACATTGTGTGTAAAGAGTGGCTCTTCCATTAAGGGGATTCCGAGCTACACGCCAAACTAAAACATGCTGCAAGATTCTGCTGCTGAAGAATGATTTCCTGCCGACGATGCAGCCACTTACGGTCAAGCACGATGCCAAGAAGCGGCTGGAAGTCTTCGTCTGTTACCTGCCACACAGCAAAGGCTTCCCTGGGGCTCTCTGGCAGAAGTCGGAGCAGGAAGGCGATGGTGTATTCGTTTGGGATTCCAGAAGTAAAAACTTCACTGGGGGCACAAATGACACACAGAGGATGCCTGAGTAGATTGTAGTCCCTTCTGCACCGGGGACACAATGCCTCACTTTCCCTGAAGTCAAACTGAAAGGCATGGAACCGGCTTGTATGTGGCCGTTCGCACCTCTCTAAAACTCAATATTAAAATCTTTATTTTTGATAGCCAGATATTTGGGCCCCTATATAATACTCCCACTTATGCCAAAGCAAATAAGAATAAAAAGGGAACTTCCCCCATGCTTTTAAACTAGCAATTCATCAATCCTGCACTGGACTTAAATATATATATATATATATATATATATATATATATATATTATAAAAGAGGGGAGAGGGGAGGAATGGAAAGGAGGGGAGGGGGAGTGGCTGGCTAGATGAAAGTAGCCAATCACAATGCAGTGGGTGGGAGAGGGGGAAAGAGGGTGGTACACCAAAGACGGAATAAAGAGCATGTACAGGGAAACAACATAATGCAAAGTGGATTTTTTTTTAAAGAGTTGTGGTATTAATGCTCCCAGG
Organism: Eublepharis macularius; assembly: GCF_028583425.1. Taxonomy (NCBI): domain Eukaryota; kingdom Metazoa; phylum Chordata; class Lepidosauria; order Squamata; family Eublepharidae; genus Eublepharis; species Eublepharis macularius. Next base: position 164,546,700 of record NC_072794.1, on the reverse strand, counting down.
AAAGCCGCGGAAAAGCTGCATAGTGGCCTGAGTGACTACTCATGGTGTCAAATCTGGTGCAGACGGTTATGAAAAAATGCTACAGTGTGCGAACAGAACTGGTGAAATTGACCCTTGCAGACTGAGCTTGTGTTGTAATGATGTTCTAGAGATATTTGCTTGTGGTTATGGTAATAGAATCACAGAATCATAAAGTTGGAAGGGATCTCCAGGGTCATCTAGTCCAACCCCCTGCACAATGCAGGAAATTCTCAAGTATCAGCAAGGTCAGTTTGGCTGTGTAAACAAATAGTTTGCATTGAAACTGGGCCCACTCATCTCACTGAGATCTGGGGCCATTGATCATAACTACTGAGCAGGTTCTATACATGTTCTGTTCAGAGAAGTTCTAACAAGTAGTCAGAGGTCAAGGTGGGGCCAGTAGACAGGCTCCTTATTTCACCCTTCTCTACACTTTTATTGCGGACACCACACTGTCTGAATGGGGTTTATAGCACAAAGACTGGCTTGAAAGACATACAACAGCCAGCACCATAACTAGAGATGAGCAGATTTCTCGTTCCCATCCAATATTGTATTGCAAGCTCACTCTGCACGGGATTGCACTCCTTCATAGCTTCAATTTAACAAGAAGCATTTCCAGTTCCAGAACTGGAGCATGTCCAGTTTTCTCAAGCTTTCAGTTCTTTCAGTTGCAACTTCCGACCCCCCTCCCCATACATTGCTGATGCACACATGCACATTGAGAAAACCCTAGAAATAAACATTGCTGATGCAATGCCTGTGTTGACAAAACGTTGCCAGCAATCATTGCTGATAAGATACTGCAAATAAACTGTCCCGATGTGATTGGCCGATTCCAGACGGCCCTCCCCACCCCGAAACGTCGCGCGTCATCGCACGGAAAACGCGAAATATCGTGTTTTCTCGCGCGATATTTTGCATTTTCTGTGCGACGACGCGCGACATTTCGGGGTGGGGAGGGCCGTCTGGAATCGGCCATTGTGTGCTTGCATTACTTTCACGCTTGTACTGCTTGGGGTAATGCGTTGCATCTGGGGCAATAGCCCGTTCATCCACTCTTGGTTACTCCACTAGGTTTAGATATTGTAGAGCTACATAGGGAAAAGTAGCATAATGGTGTATTCGATAATTCCGATATGATTGATCGGTTGTTACTGTTTTCCATCTCAATCACCATGGCTTTTTGCTTTCTCAAATGACATACCGTCCTTGAGAGTGCTATTTATTTATTTATCTATTTTTGTCTTCTGAAAGGCCAGCAACACGAATGCACCAATGTGAAGTTCTGAACATTTCAATGGAGGAGACCCTGCGGAATCTCACAATTTGGCATTAAGAAGCTTTGCTCCTTCAAACAAGATTAAAATTATCCCTAAGCTCCAGCAATTAAACTTAAAAAGGAAACTACAGCTGTATTTCGGTAATCCAGCCTGTCTTGCTGTGCAACTTGTCACTGATAAAAGAACCTAATGGAATACATGTTGGGCTGTTGTAAATCCCTGATTACGAAGTAGCAACACAAAGTACAAAGTCATGGTACAAAGTCATGGATTAACAAGACCGGCTGAATTGTATGGAGGCTGCACGGGTTGCAATGGACCCGAGATGGTATCATTTGCGCATCTATTTGTGCTTTTCCAACAGCCAGCTGGGGAAATGCATAGGACTTAGGATTGCCAGGTTCCATCTGAGAAATTCTTGGAGAATTTCGGGGTGACCCTGGAGAGGGCAGGGTTTGGAAAAGGGAAGGAACTCAGTGGGTATGATGCCATAGACTCCACCCTCCAAAGCAGCCATTTTCTCCAGGGGAGCTGATCTTTAAGTCCTGGAGATCAGTTGTAATTCTGGGAGCTCTCCAGCTACCACCTGGAGGTTGGCAGCTCTAATTGGACTGGAGCTGTGGAGCTTGCTGAGTGACCTCGGGTTAGTTACTCTCTCTCAGCCTAACCTACCTTACAGGATTGTTGTGAGGGTAAAAAGAAGAAAGAAGCCACTCCAAGCTCCTTGAAAGGAAGATGGGATAAAAATGTACTAGGCAACCTGCGGTTGTCCCAAAGGCACAGGTCACATGACAGGAAGAAGCAAATTCAGAGCCAGAAGTCATGGTTCTTTTCTAGCAATGGTTCCTTTTAGAAGGTGCATGGAAGTTTAGTCACTCTTCTCAAAGCGATTTTAAAGGGAGGTGGTAGGGGAAATGAGAATAGAGGGTCTTATTAAAATGTCATCAGCTGGCAAAGCTCGGTCTGCCTTATCAGATGGCCCACTAGAGGTATGCTTAACAACACCATGAGCAAAAGCATAAATCCTGAGCTTGGAAATTAGCATAACAAAAACAAAAGAGAAGAAAATCAGACCCATCTTGTGAAACATCTCAGTACCCCAACTAGCTCTGCCACATGAATAAGTAGTATGTTTTGAACTTCTGAACTATCCCAAGGCATTTCAGAATCCAATTTCTGGGCCTTTGCACTGAGATGAAACCAACTAAATTAACATCCACAGACTTCATCCTCAGCAGAACTGCTTGGAAAATGTTCTTGAATGAATGAATGTTTATTAGTACAATCCCAGATCAGAAGTTTGGAAAATGTTCAACTTCCATCCGAGTCCAACAGCAAGGAAGTCATGCACACCCCGTGACTTCCTCGGCCGGAGAGAGAATTTCTACCGCTCCCCTGAGCAAATAATAATAATAATTAATAAAACGTGTGTCGTTTATAGCACTTGACAGAGTTCAAAGAACATCACATAGATTCTTACTAATTTTTCTTTCTTGGTTCATCAACCTTGGATTCGGGCTGCACTGAACATTCTCTAAGTTCAACATTTGCTTTGAAGTTAGCGAATCTGACATAGCTGAACAAATTACCAAACAATACTCACCTCACTGAACATTTGCATCGTTTTAAAGTTGTTTGGGGTCCTTGTGTTCCCTGGCTGCTTCTTCTGTTCTTGGTTATTTTCATCCTTCTTGGCCCTCACTCTCTTTGCCCTCATTTGCCCTCACTGCTTTTTATCAGATTGTCACCCGGCAAAATTCAAAGCATCCATATTAACTTTTATTTCTTGAGTATATTATGCAAGTTCAAGGTAATATATATTGTTCTCTCCTCCTTAATTTCATCTTCACAACAATCCTGTGAGGTAGGTTAGGCTGAGAGTGAGTGATTTTGCAATCCTAAACAGAGTTATGACCTTCTAAATCCACAGCCCCAGACAAGTGTAACTCTGCTTAAGATTGCACTGTGGCTGACCCAAGGTCACCCAGAAAGTTTCATGGCAGAGTGGTTCTCAGATCCCAGTCCAACACTCCAACCATTACTAGCTCTTCTAAACAGCCTGGGACTGAGATTCCTTCTCCCATGCTCTCCAGCTAATCAGTTGCAGGTTTTGTTACAAATTTTACTCTTATCTTCCCTGCCCACAAACAGGACCTTCTCTGGTGTGGTTCCTGGTTTGTGGAATACTCTTTGTGATGGACAGGACTAGTGCCAGTTCTGCCTCTCCCAGGGTACAGCCAATGAGAGTTGGAGGAATGCTGGGGCAAGAGTCAGCTGGAATCCACTAAGGCAGTTAGAGAGAAGGGGAGGACAATTTCAGGGTTGCTGGAAGTCAGCAGCAAAGATAATAGCTGCCTGTGGACACCTGTTCTCATATATTGCAACCATCTACTGTTATAAAAGTGTGGGTTACTGAATGCAACTCTTAATATAATATCTATGTGTTTGGATACTTCTCTACATTGTTATATACATCTTGTAAATAAAAGTTATTCTTGTTTCTGTTTTAACTCTGGATGGCTTGAAGTTGTTGGCTGAGGGGAAATAACACACACACTCATGAACATCAAGCATTCTAGTCATGACCAATAGACCTGATTTAACAAAATGATGGCAGTGTATAGAAGAAATAAACCACTGAGCTCTCTTCCTGGGCAGTAGCTAGCTGAGAGGTAGTGAAAATAGAGAGCTAGCTGCCTGACTGGTGGAGTCTCTGGGAAGAGGATAGAGGGGACGTGGAGTGGATTTTGGTCAGGGTTCTTTTCCTGATAAACAGAGGTTAGATAGGTGGCAGGTTGCGAGTGTCCTTAACTGCATGTGAAGCCCCAGACCTGTGCAGGGAGGTTTATAGTGAGAGGCAGTGTGTAAGGGGGCCATCCTTTTCTATGGAAATTTTCTTGGCACCGACTTTATTGGCTTTGGGGTGTTTTTATTTACCTGGACTTTCCCATCCAGGTGGCATGATAACACACTTGGATTGCACTCAAACCAAAAAGAACAAAATAAAGCAGGTCTGAGAAAGAACATGCTGAGGATCCGGAAATACTGATTAAAGCACAACATTGTGGGATGCTCCCCCGAAAATGCTTCCATTTGGAAGCCAAAGTGGGGGAAAATATCTGTATTGAAGCAGCCTTACTTTCTGGGCATTTGCGGTGCTATCCCCAACACATGACATCACCACTATCAAAAACCTTGTAGAGAGCCACAGCCAATCAGATTACATGTCAGTGAAGGCAAGTGAAGAATAAGAAGTAAAAGGCAAGTGAGGGTAAAGAAGGAAAAAGGAATTGGCTTCAAGGATTCGTAAACATCAGGACAATGAAAGGGTGTGGAATGGCACTGAAACAATCTGAATACAATTTATAGTGAATGTTAAAAAGTCTCCAAAAACAAGAGCCACTTTTTGATATGCATAAAAACCATAACATTAGGCATATGTGCTCATCTTAACCGTAGTCAATATTTTTATCCCCATATCGCTTATGTGGGGGGAGGGGGGCTGTAGTTGAGGAATTATGACTTCCTTAAGACCCCATGGTGAGTTCATGGCCTTGTTTATAGACCACTACAGCACATTGGTGCTTAAAATTCAGCATAATATATGCAATCAGATGGAGATTGATTGAGAAGAAGCTTCTATAGCTTAGAGCTACAGTAACATCTTGCAACTGACAATCGAACGTTAGTGCAGTAGTTAGACAGCTAATCAAAACCTTGCACTCCAGCAATGTTTTCGGTCATTACCTTGTTTGGCGTGTCAGTTGGATATCTCTGTAGAGGGTGTAAGTGTGAGTTCCGAGGAAGATGTATGGCTCCATCGCAACTCCTTTAATGGAGGCGTACTCTTTTTCCTTGAGTCCAAAAGCCTCCATCAGGTCAAACCCTGAAATAAGCAGAAAAAAATAATAGGAGGGAGGAGTAGGGGTACTGATCTTCTCAGAAGCATTTGGAAGAGTGGATAGGGAGTGATGGTCATGTGATGTATCCATGGCAGGCAAGGGATCTGAACCCAGGTCTTCTGAATTCAAGTTCAGTTTTTCAACCATGGTATTACACTAAGGTTACCAGGCTGAGCATGGCGGGATGGTTGAGGGCAAGAATATGGTGTGGGGGGGTGCTATGTCAACTGAGTTGCTATGTCATTTGGGGGGAAACCCGGAAGTGACATAGGATAGCCCTAGGAATTGTTGGAAACTCTATGGTAAACCATAGAGTTTCTGGAAATTCCAAGAGCTACCCTACATCACTTCAGGGTTCCCCCCAGAAGTGATGTAGTGACGCAGCAAGTGTTGCCTTTTTTCCCCTAAGACCCTCTTGCTGCTTGGGAGGCCTTGCAACCCTAAATCACACTGGCTTTTCTACAAGCTGGATTGTTTCAAACGAGGAAAATTTTGCAAATCAGTCATGAGAAAATCCTCCACAGAGTGGCTCCGAAACAACATCAGCTTACACACTGCAATGAACTTGCTCGTAAAAAAGAAAATTTAAATGCTCTTTCCCATTTTGGGGTCTTTTTTAACTTTCTCGGTTAACTGCTAACCAAGGGTTGACTGGGTTATGTGGCAAATACATATTCTGCTGCAGAAAATGAAGAAATGTTTTGGGCCTTCAAAGCTTTCTTCATCTTCCCCAGCTCCTCATTAAAGTTCCATGAGTCACTTTCTTGCAGAGATTATAATACAATCTCGCAATCAGCATCCCCCCCCTCCCCTTCATTTATCTAAAATTTATGGAAAGCTGGAGGAGAGGAGTGAGGGAACAAGGAGTGGGGGGAAACAAATTGTATAAATAGTAAAGGGACACACTGCAATATTTTTTCAGTCAATATCCTAATGCCACTCTTTATTCCATCTCCTCATCGTTTCTATCTTTTCTGGCTCAATTGTAATGGTTATCCTGTAGGCAGAAGGGGAATAGGGAGAATTTTGCAGAATTTAAAATGTTCCCAGATTACATTTGGCCTGTCTAAGTACACAAGTACGTCGCGATAAAAACAATGGTGCTGAAAATCATAATATCTCAATTAAAGTTTGCACCAACTGTTAATAATGTTATTGTGCAAAAGTTGGTACTGCAGCTATAAACGTAATAATGTTGAAAACCGGTTTCAAAAGGATGGGGTCAGAAGCAGTTGAGGCAGGCAGCAATTCTGCTTGGGGAATGCTTGCTATTTTTGCAGCCAAGGGGAAAAAAATCACAGAGGAACATTCAAAGCGGAGCTGCTTCCTTGAATTTGCTGGCCAGATTCCTTGTCTATACACGGGCTGAGAAAATGTCCCTCAGCAAGCCTGAAAAAATAAGAGGTTTTGTGGTGGGTCTGAAAAGTTTCCTAAAAGAACCCCTACTCAGTCTTTTGTGTGTGTGTGTGTGTGTGTGTGTGTACATTTTGAGTTTGCTGCTGTTCATATCCCCGATAGATTTGTGGAAGCAATTTTATTTAAGATTCACAGCTTTTTCTTCAGAACAACGCTGACATTGCCCTGTATCCGACCATACGGTTTCAAAGACATAAAGATACTTTATTCTTGGGGGGGGGGCATTTGGGGCTGGCTATTTCCAGCAAATTACAGCCTCTGTCTGCAGCCCACCACCATCCTATCACCCAGGTTTTATTCCTGGGGGTCAGTGGACTTCAGAAATGGCATAAGGGGCAAAATGGAGGTCTGCAGCGAGAGAAGTCAGCAGAAATCTCCACTCCCTCTTCAGAAAACCTATATATTTTTGTCTTCTAAATGTGATTGGTTATAGGACACTTCTGCACAGTTATAGGACGCTTCTGCACGGATCTGGCTGTGTGTTGATGTTATCAAGGGTAAATACAGCTAATTCAGAGCGAGGGCAGAACTTCCCGAAAAGGTGTTTTAGCTTTACCCCTGAACCCATCTCTGTCACCTCTAAGCTGACAAACTCTGTCTCTTAGTCCTTCCTTTCCATGAGCTCTCATATTGAAAAAAGTGGCTTCTACCTGTTAGGTTGCCTGGTGGGAAGTGGGACCAGCGCTTACCCTCTCATCGCTCCCACTGTGTTCCTCGCATCCCTCCTGCACCTGTGCGATGACATCACTTCCTGGGAGTGATGTCATTGCGCAAGTATGAGGGCATGTGTGTGTTTCACAGTGGGCCAATTTGGGCCCTAAACAGGCCCAATTCAGCCTGTTTGGGGCCTAATTCAGCCTGCTGCGAAGCGCGGGAGTGCTCTCAGGGAGCTGGAATGACATCACTCCTAGGAACTGACATAATTGCTACGCCCCTGGAGCATATCCAGGAGACCTGTTCCCACATCTTCTCCCCCCCCCACCAGCCAGGTAAGTGGGGGGAAGGATGGAAACAGGGGATCCCCTGCCCCCACTGGGGGAATGAGAACCCTATTACCTGTGGAAAACAGCTTTTTAAAAAAAAATGAAAAGAAAAAAACAATGTAAAAGATTTGAATAAGTGCACCCCATGGAGTAAAATCATTCGGGAACAGAAGCTTCTAAGAGAAGAGTAGCAGTAGCAGACCATAATTGATTTACATGTGGCTTCTATGTAAAAGAGAAAAGTAGCAATAGCAGATTATAATTGATTTATATGTGGCTTATGACAAAGCACATTGTGCAAAACGGGGCCTAATTTCCAAGCCGGCAAACCTGTTGCCACCTCCAGCTGGGAGTTTGGGAATTCTTCACAACTCCTCGGTTGACATTGGCTTATTGTGCCTTACAATTGAGTGCCTTATATTTGAGTTTCGATAGCAAGAACATTAAACTTCTTTGTACGTAGTCCTGTTCTTCATCTTCATTCCATTAAGTCAGGAACCTACCAAGATTTTTAAATATATATTTACTGTTCCTAGCCTAAGGCTGGTAGGTTGGGTATTCACTGACATAGGCATAGCGTCTCTGCTTTAGCATTCAAAGTGAACACTAGAGCTTCACCCAATGCAATGATATTACTTCTGAGCTGTGTTGGAAGTGACATTATAGAGTCACCAGCAATGCCAATTGACCCTTTCCCCCATTTCTCCAAGAATCTCTTCCCCCCGCCCCGCTGAGTAAGAGTCAGAGGAGGGCAAGAGGTATCCTGCTGAAAATGAGAGTCACCATGCATAGTAGGAGGAGACAATTACATTTGGGCTTTGGTTTTTAATTGTCTTTGAATCTAGTCTCCCTGCATTTCTACCTTCTGTAAAAGTTAATTAAGTAACTGGACTTATGGCTTCCTTGCCCCCCTCCACCCATGCTTGACCTTCATGTTATTAGTTTTCGAGGTGGGGGGGATAAAGACCAGAATCTTGCCTATAGGAGAGTGGGAATATCTACTGCCTCACTGCAATGGTACAATCTTAAGGAAGGTTACCCCCTGCTAAGATGGTGTAATTCTGAGAGCCAGTTTGGTGTAGTGGTTAAGAGCACAGGACTCTAATCTGGAGAGCCGGGTTTGATTCCTCACTCCTCCACTTGAAGCCAGCTGGGTGACCTTGAGTCAGTCACTTAAGAGTGGCAGGACTCTAATCTGGAGAGCTGGGTTTGATTCCCCACTCCTCCACTTGAAGCCAGCTGGGTGACCTTGAGTCAGTCACTTAAGAGTGGCAGGACTCTAATCTGGAGAGCCGGGTTTGATTCCCCACACCTCCACTTGAAGCCAGCTGGGTGACCCTGAGTCAGTCACTTAAGAGTGGCAGGACTCTAATCCGGAGAGCCGAGTTTGATTCCCCACTCCTCCACTTGAAGCCAGCTGGGTGACCTTGAGTCAGTCACTTAAGAGTGGCAGGACTCTAATCCGGAGAGCCAGGTTTGATTCCCCACTCCTCCACTTGAAGCCAGCTGGGTGACCTTGAGTCAGCCACTTAAGAGTGGCAGGACTCTAATCCGGAGAGCCGGGTTTGATTCCCCACTCCTCCACTTGAAGCCAGCTGGGTGACCTTGAGTCAGTCACTTAAGAGTGGCAGGACTCTAATCTGGAGAGCCGGGTTTGATTCCCCACTCCTCCACTTGCAGCCAGCTGGGTGACCCTGAGTCAGTCACTTAAGAGTGGCAGGACTCTAATCCGGAGAGCCGGGTTTGATTCCCCACTCCTCCACTTGAAGCCAGCTGGGTGACCTTGAGACAGCCACTTAAGAGTGGCAGGACTCTAATCCGGAGAGCCGGGTTTGATTCCCCACTCCTCCACTTGAAGCCAGCTGGGTGACCTTGAGTCAGCCACTTAAGAGCAGCAGGACTCTAATCTGGAGAGCCGGGTTTGATTACCCACTCCTCCACTTAAAGCCAGCTGGGTGACCTTGGGCTAGTCACAGTTCTCTGGAGCTCTCTCAGCCCCACCCACCTTACAGGGTGTTTTGTTGTGGGGATAATAGTAGCATACTTTGTAAATCACTCTGAGTGGGCATTAAGTTGTCCTGAAGGGCGGTATATAAATCGAGTGTTGTTGTTGTTGTTGTTGTTATTTATGGTTGCACTATGAATCTTCTTTGAAGCAACCCACACAAAAAGGGTACCTTTGGCTGTGAAAAGAGTGTGACAAAGGGGGTGCGGTCTAAATTTAAGGTGCCAGAACAGGTAAGTTCCTAGATAAAGGTGAGCCATGATCAAGTCCAAAGCTCTGTATAAAAGAGGATGAGTGATCCTTCCCCACCCAAACACATGCTGTAATAAAATGTCAAATCCTTATAAAGTCAAATCATCAGTTAGACTGGGAAAAAAATTATTCTAGGACTGCAGGGCCCTGTGAATTTGCAGCTGTCACTCTTCCCCCAAGCAGGTTTTCTGAAAATTAATTATAATATCTTATCAAATATTAATACAAATATGACTTATTACGATTCATAAAAAGCAAAGACCAAAATTAACGCAAGGTTAAAAAGAACAACACATCTCTAAATGTTACTTTGTTCAAAGACAGGAGAGGAGAATATGTAAGAAAAGGAAAATTTGCACAGAATGTATTTCTCTAATTGTAACAATGGCTATTTTTGTATCAATAATCCTTACTCTATACCACATCCAAAATAAAACACTTCATTATGTTAGCCCGTTCTGTTTTCGACTGGCAGAAGGTTTGCCTTGTATGCAACGTAATTAGAGGGTGAGATTTCTACTAGACATTGCAAGTAGGTTTTAATATAATGAAGTGTTTCATTTTACACTTTGCATAACATAAGGATTAGAAACATAAAAATAGGTTGTTAGTTATTTTACAGTTTGGGCAATCTCATGTGAGCAGTTCATTTCCTTATATATTGCTCTCTTGACTTTCAGCACAGTTTTATACAGAGATGATCTTGTAAATCTTGAGTTATTTTTTCCTTTACTTTTAAAGTTTTTTTAATAAGCTATATTTATGTTAATTTTAATTTTTTTCCAGAAATTACTCCTGGAGGGATGGGAACAGCTTGAGACTTGAAGGGCATTGAATTTTCAGAATATTTTATAACTTCTTGCTACTGGTGAATTCCGGGTGCTGCCGATTAATTCTCCTTACTTTATTTTGTAGGTTCTCAAACCAGGGATACTAAGAGTCTCTTTACATGAGACATCTGACACGTGAAGAACACGTGTCGGGAGATGCAATAGTAGCCAGGAAGGGTAGTTTAAAGAGACAGAGCTGGCGACAGGGCAAAGGCTTTGCTATACACTGGAGCTGTGTGAAGGGGCTGTGAAATGCCAGAAGGGAAGCTTCAGCCCATTATAACCTCTCCAGGTCCACGCCTGACTCTGGAAGGCAGCTCCAGCCCATTTCCATTCCTCGTTGCCCTACGGTTGCGATCCCACACAGTTTTAGACTGGAGAGGTGAAATTGACAGAGCCTTCAGGGAGGCCAAGGTGAAATTAACAAACCCTTTAAGAAGTGATCTCTGCCAGCTCTGTCTTTTTAAACTACACTTCCTGGCTAGTATTGTGTCTCCCTACACTTGAGGAACACGCACCGAGGCATCTCATGTTGTGAGACTCTGAGAGTGGAGCCCAGACAGCTACCCCCCTGTTCTGCCATGGCAACTTGCAAGTAGAGGGAACTATTGGTCTACAGCACCACCACTGGCAGATGACTGGAAGAAGGCACTGCGCCTCCCAGCCCTGCAGAAATCAGGTGACAAGAAGAACCAATAGGATGCAACCTTTTCCTATATAGTTGCTGACTCTGGCCTGGCTCCTTGGTCTAAGCGATATGTAACTCAGATGTGGAGTGAGCCACACATTGACTGCCTCTCCCTGATTATTTGATTGCTGAACTTCCTGCTTGCCACCAGTACTGAACATTCAGTTGCCAGTACTGTAATGGAGCTCCAGTGAGCCCTAAATGCCTATAAACATTCCATAAGAAAAAAATGTAGGGACAGCATAGAACAGCCAGTGAACAATGCAATAGGACTAGGATTACAGAATAAGAGGGCAATGCAAACAATAAACTACCTAAGGCAAAGTATACTATACAGAAAGTTTCAGGTGAGTAGCTGTGTTGGCCTGTAGTAGAAGAGCAAGATTTGGGTCCAGTATCACCTTAGAGACCGACGAGATTTCCTGGGTGCTTTTGAGAGTCAAGCTCCCTTTGTCAGATACAACCTTCAGTAGATTATTGTATCCGACAAAGGGAGTTTGACTCTTGAAAGCTCATACCCGGGAAATCTCGTTGGTCTTTAAGTGCTACGGGGCCCGAATCTTGTTCTTATACAGAACGTGGATTACGAGATAGAAGACAATGCAGTGAAAGCAAGTGGTGCCTACAATACTTATTGCAGTGGACTTTTCCATTATAAATGTGCCCTCTGAGCTGTTCATTTTGCTACAGTCCTCATCTCTTTTTAAAAATACCCTCTTGAACATTATGGTTTTAGACACTCTGCTGGAAAGACAGAAGTGTGGGAGCTTTCTGACCTCCTCAGGCACGGCATTCCACAAGGTGGAAGCCACCACAGAGACTGTTCATGAATGAGCAGCTGTGAATCTGTGGCACCTTCATAGAATCATAGGGTTGGACGGGATCTCCAGGGTCATCTAGTCCACCCCCCTGTACAATGCAGGAAATTCACAACTATCTCCCCCTACATATACCCCCAGTGACCCCTGCTCCATGCCCAGAAGATGGCTAAACACTGTCAGGATCCCTAGCCAATCTGATCTGGGGAAAATTGCTTCCTGACCCCAAAGTGGCAATCAGCATTGCCCTGGGCGTGTAAGAAGGGGCCATGAGAACTAAGCACTGATGTAACCCTTCCTGCCCAACCTCTCATGATCTGCCCAGGTTCACACAAGCAGCATTGCTGTCCAATGGCCATCTAGCCTCTTAATAAGGCTTTGCTCAGATGAGTGAAGCGTCCACTGTGAGCCAGCCTTTTACAGAAAGACAGCCAAGCTACAAGTGACACCTTACACAGGTTGGACTCTTGTCAGCTTCCCTCAAGTTCTGATGGGAAATGTAGGCATCCTGGTTTTACAGCTTGGCTCTCCATTACAGCTGCAAGACCAGGATGCCTACATTTCCCATCAAAACTTGCGGGAAGCTGACAAGTGTCCAACCTGTGTCAGGCATCACTTGTAGCTTGGCTCTCATTCTTTGTTGACAAATGTGCAGGTGGAGTAGGTAGGAAGCAAGAATAAATACAGACAGTGTTAGACTGGGAACTGATTTTGTCCAGCAAAAAATGGTCCCCTTCTCCAGTTGGACTCAAGTTGACCGCTCCTTCTTTCCCCTTCTCTCATCCTTATCATCCAAGATTTTTTTTTCTGATTTAAAGTACGAAACCAGGCCTTGTCTTACGTTTTTAAGTCATTTTCAGTACCTAGATCTGAGATTCCTGCCTTCATCGCCATTCCTGATCAAGTCCTAGCTATCCAAAGCCCTAAAACAAGAAACCATTTTGCATGATTACGTAGCACAGCCACAGCCATACCTTGTAAAGAGCCTTCCGTGGAGTCGAGAGCAGGGCAGTCTGCAGAACAAAATGAGACAGCAAGGGGCAGAGGGAGTTATAAAAACTATTAATACTATAATCGCCATGTGATGACCATAGTAAACCGCCCCCAAAGTACATGCAAAGATAAGTTTCACACATTCTAATAGACTTTCGTGTTTCATTTTAACACTCAGACAGGGGCAGATTGGCCATTTAACTTATCGAGAAATTTCCCAGTGGGCCCCAGAGGGCCGCTGGTGGCCAGAAACGAACATAACTGAGCTCTAGCAACTCTGCCAAAGCTTTTGGGGCCACTCGGCTCAGACCCTTCATTGGCAATGGTAATTGGTTCACCAATCGTTTTTTCCCACTCTGCTGCCAGCTTTCAGGAGGGAGCAACGGGCGAGTTAATTACCCATTGTTTGCAACGCTTAGCTGGGTGACCTCTGTAAAGCTGGCTTGTAGCACCGCAGGAGCTACGCAGCTTAGCTTACGCCAGGGCCGTTTTCACTTCCCAGTCCGCTCCTGCACTCAAAAAAGCCCCTGTGCATATTTATTTACTGTTTGCTGATAGACTTTTACCGCTGGTGGGATTTCTGTGTGACGAACACATTTTCCTCACAGATAGTTTATTGTTCTGAAGATCCAAAATATACTTTAAAGCCCATATCTGTATGCGTAACTTTCCTCAGCTGCCCCAGAGTTGTTTCAGATCAGGGAAATGATGGGGATAGACTTACACTCTCTTCCCATCACCATTAGCAGCCACACCCCTACCACACTAAAGGGCTGTTTATGGATGCAACATCATAACCCCCTTCCTCATATGCCATAAGCATATGGCACGACCTGGTCCTGGGCGGATGCCAACATGACAGGAACATGGAAAAGTCCCAGAAAGCTGAGTCAGGTGGCTAGCTGGCTGAGGCCCCCCCATGCCCCAGAAAGTGACGCATACCTAAGAACAAGGAGGCCTCCCAAGAACTCCTGGGCTAATCCCATCAATGCCCTGCTCCTCTTCCTCAACCCACCTACCCTCATCAGAGCCATTCAGCAAACCTGATCGCTTTCCCGGTCTATCAGTTGCTGGGTCATCAAGTCCCATTCATACCTTTACTGCAGGTAGAGCTACTGATCCTCTCCTAGACTTATTGTCCCAAACTCCGGACAATCCATCAAGCCTTTGTCTCTGTTGCAAAGACGTCATTTTGCCCCAGGACACGATTTGTCCTATAATTAGAGCCACCAAGGCACGGCTTCACACTATCAAATATTGGTTGAGACTCCATTTTAATTCTGATCCCTGTAGTTATACATATCATTTATTATCTGAATTTGCCAACTCTAGTTGGTGAGCCTGCACTGAAGCTAAAATAAGTTCCTTGAGCTTATCTATAGAATCTTTATCCCTGCTATCTGAGTCTGAGGCCTTCTCAAAAATAAAATCCAGTCTTTTGGGATTAGAGTTACAAACTCTCTATAGTTCTGCTAATAGAACTTGTTCTCCCCTAAACTTGGGGATTGTCCCTAATGTAAGCTTCCCAGCAGTATACCTTTACCAGCTCCTGGCTCCCAATTTACGCAAAGCCTTTTTTCTGGCCAGATTTAATGTTCTTCCTTCAGCCATTTTATCTGGCAGATTTCATGGGATTCCTTATTATAGCAGGTGTTGTCCTTGTTTGATGGGCTGTGTTGAAACTGTCTCCCATGTTCTTCTCCGGTGCCCTTTTTATCTGGCGCCACGCTGGGATCTTCTATATCCTATATTAGCTCAACTTTCAGAGTTTTCTGATGATTTTAAGGTTCAGTTTCTGCTTGACAACCCAGATGGGGAAATAACTGAAATAGTAGCAAAGTTTCTCTACAGTGCCGTGGCTATACGCCCTGACAAGAAATATTCTGTACTGGTTTTGCTGCACTGTTGCCCTGTTCCTACCTGTAATTTTAATCTCATTCTGTATGGACTCGTTTCTGTATTTAATATCTTATATTTTATATATGCCAATAAAGGCTTGCTTGCTTGCTTGCCTATAATTAGACTCCCCAGCCATGTCCTCTGTGTGCGGGTTCTGGATCCAAACAGCCTCCCTCAAGTTTGCTTGAGCCCCCTCCTCTCACTGTGAAATGCTGGCCGTTTTATTTATCTATTTATTTCAAATCTCTATTCGGCCCTCCCTGCGAGCGGGCTCAGGGCGGATAACAACATATTAAAATACAAAATACAATAAAAACAACATATTAAAATACAATAAAATCCATACACATTTAAAACAGGATGGTGGACAGCCTTCACAGGGAGGGTTAAGATTTTATGCACCCCTTTTTTCAGGCTGGCGGAGGCCCAGCCTCAGCCGTATGCCTGGCGGAACAACTCTGTCTTGCAGACCTGGCGGAAGGATAGTGGGTCCTGCCAGGCCCTGATTTCAGCAGACAGAGTGTTCCACCAGGTGGGAGCCAGGGCCGAAAAGGCTAGGTGGGCCTCCTTGGGGCCAGGGACCACCAACAGCTGTTTGTCCCCTGATCGGAGTGTCCTCCGGGGAATATATGGGGAGATATACCATAAGCATATGGCATGACCTGGTCCTGGGCTGTTGCTTCCACGGACCTTCCCCCTTCTTTAGGATTGTCAATTATCACCCTATCCCAATTACTCTCTCCCATCTTCCTCTGTTTTCTTAGCTAGCCTCGTATATGTGCTGTGTGTGTTTTGTGCTTGTCTGATTGCCTTTTATTTCTCTTTAAATAAAGAAACCTTTCCAGTTGAACATCTGCCTGTTTTATTTGAGCATTCTCTACGGGAATACTCCCCGTAAACTTTGATGGAGATTCCCAGTTATCCCCTCTCTCTGCATCTCCTTTAAAGCTAATTCCCCCAATTAATTGAGGAGACCTCCTATTTGGGTAACATCACACCAGAGTCCCAGTTGGAAATGGGGATGCTGTGTACCGGACAACTGATTTTTTTTAAAAAAAATGTTGGGAGCGCTGATCTGGGAACTCCCTGAATCTTGGCATTTTTTGTCCATAGTGGCGAACAAATCACAAGTGTAGGAATGTCAATTTCCATCCATTTCGACCTGTGTATCACTTCCATTTCTGAAAATGCCCTGTAGCAGTCCACCTCTGGCAGCCTTGGACTGTTTATCTCACTCCCAGACAGCTAAATCTAGTCCCTTTGAGTTGGCTTTGTGCTATTTTCTCTCAACTAAATAAGCAAGGAATCTGCTAGCATTTGCTAATATCTCTCCCCTGGCTGCAAGGGGCTGGTACGAAGCAGACCCGCAAACAAAGGCATATTTTTGCATGCCAGTGTAAGGAGACTTCTACCACTATCCCAACATACATCCCACCTACCTATACTGAGTTGAAAAGGTCTTTTGATAGTTTTAAAGGGCATTAACCAAGGCTGCCCTGACCTGGATAGCCCAGGTAGGCCTGATCTCGTCAGATCTCAAAAGCTAAGCAGGGTCAGCCTTGGTTAGTAATTGGATGGGAGACCTCCAACGAAGACCAGGGTTGCAGAAGCAGCCAATGGCAAACCACCTCTGTTAGTCTCTTGCCTTGAAAACCCCACCAGGGGTCGCCATAAGTCAGCTATGACTTGAGGGCACTCTCTACCACCGCTAAAGAGCATTAAACAGATTCATGGAGGCGATGACTTCCAGGGCTATTAGCCAGAACAGTTAAATGGAACCTCCATGTTCAGAGGTGTAATCACCTTTGAACAGCCAGTGAAAAGAGTGGAGGAAGGCAGCTATCTTCATGTCTTCACTATGGTTATCCTGGAGGCATCTGGGTGCTAACCACCAGAAACAGAATGCTGGACAAAATGGACCTTTGGTGGATTCAGGGCCGGCACGTCCATGGAGGTGGTGCCGGCAGCTCCCTTGAGTGCTGACTAGGGGCAGGGGGTTGCGCTGTGGAGCTGGTGGCAGCAGTGCTGGTGACTGAGCGGGAGAGCTGAGAAGCTGCTCGCATGTTGCCCCAGCTGCCTGCCGTGCCCGGCCTGCAGCTGAGCTGCTGCAGCCTCCCAGCCCTCCCACTCAGCTGTCCCACGCTGCTGCCACCACCACCACACGCTCCCGGCCAGGTGCAGCACCTGAGGGCCAGGCAGCCGGGGTGGCACATAGAGCAACTGAGCAGGAGGGCTGGGAGGATGCATGTGCGCCGCCCTGGCCACCTGCCGCACCTGGCCTGCAGCTGCTGTGCCTGGCCAAAAGCACATGTTGGCAGTGGCAGCATGGGGCAACTGAGTGGGCAACCTCCTAGCTCTCCCATTCAGTTGCTCCATGCTGCTGCCGCTGCCGCCAGCACACAGCTGAGGACCAGCTAGGCGTGGCAGGCAGCCGGGGCAGTGCGGGACAACTGAGTGGGAAGGCTAGGAGGCCACCCACGCCCCATCCTAGCTGCCTGCCACGCCAATGGGGCGACTGGCTAACAGCCAGAAACCCGGGCACCAGCCTGAGTAGATGGCCCTAGGTTCTAGTATCAGCTTCTCCCTTTCCTCTCTGACCACACCAAGAATAATATTATCATGTCTCCCATTGCTCCTAGCAAACTGGCTTCTTCATTTTATTTCCTGTTTTATATACATTTTCCTATCCTCCCTTTTCCAAACCGTAGTCTATAAGATGCCGGTTTTATCTTAAACTAAAGGAGTTGTTTATTCACCAAGAAACACAGCAAGGACAATGACTCAGTGCCTGTTTATTAAAATTAATTATGAATGATGAAAGGGAGCTCATTTTTCCTCCCATTTTGATGCCCGTTCTGTCGACTGCATCGTGGATGGTTAAATGAGCTGTTTTGTACAAAATCTAAGTACTTTGGCACACATCAGCTATCCACCTTTTGCAGGAAATCCCTTGCTAAATCTTGACTCATCCTTTGAGCCAGGGAATCAGGAATCGGGAAGAGCCGCTCATACAAATCATAGATAGGCGAGGAAGAATCAAAGGCTCTTGGGTGAAGAGAACTAAAGTGCTCTCCATTTAAATGAGTTGAGCAAAAAAAAGCGACTCCTTCAAAAACAAAGCATTGCATTTATTTGCTTCTGAAAATGTCCCAGGCAGTGGGGCCAAGCCAGAATCTGAGATGAAGAAAGCCTTTGATGGGAAAATCAAAGATGCCCCTGGAAAGCAAGGATGATTATGAGGATGTCCTCTTGCATCAATCTAGAGGAGTTAGCTGTGTTAGTCTGTAGCTGCACAATAGTAAAGAGGCCCGTAGAACCTTTAAGACTAACCAACTTTATTGTAGCATAAGCTTTCAAGAACCACAGCTCTTTTTGTCAGATGCATGGAAGATATGCATCTGATGAAGAGAGTTGTGGTTCTTGAAAGGCTTATGCTACAATAAAATTGGTTAGTCTTAAAGGTGCTACGGGACTCTTTACTCTTGCACAAAAGCCTTTCTGAGCATCTCCTTGGCATGTTATCATGTCGGCATGTTTTTTAGTAATATAGCACTGCCAGTATACATGGTGCTTGGTCTCTGGCTGCAAGGAGCTTGCAATCCAAAGGAAGATCCTGGGGACAGACCATCTCAAAAAGGAGTATCTAGAAATGGATTCATATGCAGGGCCGGATTGATGGGGGGTGGGGGGATAGTCTGCCCTCGGTACCGCCAAAGAGGGGGCACCAGGTGCAGCTGCCAGTTGTCAGGAGCATGCCGGAACTGGCAGCAGCAGTGCAGGCGGCTGAGTGGAGGGCTGGGAGGCTGCCCGCCTGCCCCAGCCGCTGGCTGGCCGCATGCGCATGCAGGATAGGAATCACACAGCAAGCCGGCCGCCCCATCAGCAGGGCAGGCAAATGGTGTGGGTGGCCTCCCAGCCCTCCACTCAGCCGCCCGCGCAGCCACCGCCAGCTCCGTGGTTCACCATGCACCGGGGTGGCCAGCTTGCTTCGCAGGCGTCATGCTTCCATGCCCTGCGAGATGATGTCACGGAAGTGATATCATCACACAGTGCCGGGACCGTGCGTGGGCTGTGCACCCGAGTGGAGCAAAAGCAGGACTCGGGTTGCCCTGGGCGCTGGCAACCCTAGATCCGGCCCTGTTCATATGGCCCTGATTCTGCAACACTTTCCACAATTGCTGCTCTCCTTTTGGGAGGCATCATGGTATGAGAATGGCTGCAATCTCGTACATTTCCATATGCCTGTAAATAGGAGAAAGGCACTTGTCATCTCAGAATCTTGTAAAGTCATTCTCCTTATAGTGGCAAAAAACAGAGGGTTCCCTACATGCGGATGGAGGAGATTTATCCTCCAAGCGATATCTAAGCAGACCTTCCTTTGAGGTAACCCTACTAAGGTTCAGATAGACCAAATGAAGAACACACATCTCAGACCACCCCTAAAATGAAAATGCAGGTTCAGGCAGCCTCAGTTCGCCTTAGGTCCCTGCAAGGAAGGGAGAGGAGGATTAACCATTTAACTTCCACTGTTCAAAACCTGACCAAACTCACTTCTTTTTATTAGTATTTTAAAGGGGGAAATGCATATCTTTCAAGGATACATTTAAAACAGTAGTAGAGCAGGGAAGTCAGGTTTGAATAGTGAAACTGTGGTGAGGTTGAAAAATTAAATTCACTCTTCTTTTCCTGTTGAGGCAGAAGTTCAAATTTCTGAATGAGACATCTGACATATGAAGAACATGTGCCAGGAGATGCGTTAGTCAGGAAGAGTAGTTTAAAAAGACAGATCTGGTGGCAGGGCAAAGGCTTTGCTATACACTGGAGCTGTGTGAAGGGGCTGGGAAATGCCAGAAGGGAAACTTCAGTCCATTATAACCACTCCAGATCCAAGCCCAGCTCTGGAAGGCAGCTCCAGCCCATTTCCTTTCCTCACTTCGCCTTCTGGTTGTGACCTCCACAGTTTTAGATGGGAGAGGTTAAATTAACAGAGGCTTTGGGGATCAGAAGATGAAATTGACAAACCTTCTGAGGAGCGATCGCCACTAGCTCTGTCTTTTTAAACTACGCTTCCCCACTAACATTGCGTCTCCCTACACTTGACGAACACATGCTGAGGCATCTCGTGTAGAGAAGCTCCGAGATGTCTACTATGTTCCCTGCCCCCAACTCTGACCTTCAGCATGGAGATTATTAGAGCTGATCCAAATGACAGGGAAACTTCTAGTCAAAGCCTTTACATTCCTACATATCATGCCTCCCTACTTTTGGCAATGATTTGGCTTAGCGGGGTGTTGAAATTGGCACTCTGCAGTTCTTCCGATCCAGCTACTACACCACACTTCGCTCTGGTTTTCAGGAATCTCATACTGTAGTGACATTTACACAGAAGTGTTTGGGGGAGCAATCAGTGGGAGGGCTTCTAGTGTCCCTTCCCCACTGGCAGACCTCCTGAGGACACCTGGGTTTTTTGGCCACTGTGTGACACAGAGTGTTGGACTGGATGGGCCATTGGCCTGATCCAACATGGCTTCTCTTACATTCTTAAGTACTTCAGAGTGTTGAAAGTACTCGCATTGCTTGTTATATAACCCTTTCAACCCTGAAAATGAGGTCAGCGCTATTACTCCTAGACTGGGGCCATTTCCACACAGCCAGTTGTTCCTGCCCTTGTCCTGCTTATTATGTGTGTTTTGCTGAGTCACTCTGCAAACAGCCTCCACACACACTCCCCCAAAGCGCTTACTTTGCGTTTTGTGGTTGCAGACAGCCTCAGCAGTTCCTACAAAAAGCGGGTTTGGAGGGGAGGCCGGGCGCTTTTGTCATCGTCGCCCACCTCCCTTTCAAATGCTTTTCTTTGCTCTGCACATGTGCGATCGCATGCTGAGTGCTTCAGGGGAGGAGCTGGATGGCAATCGGAGGATTCCTCTGAGCGCTTCAATCATTCACAGGCCCAAGAATGAAGGGAAAGCGCTCTGTCAAGCCATGGCAAAAGACCTGCAAAAATGTGGTCGCAGAAGAAACGCCTAAAAAATAGTTGGAAAAACACTCTGCAACCGTTTTGAAAATAGAGACTTCTGGAGTCAAGGGGACAAGCCGCCAGCGTTCAGTGAGTGGGCTGTCTCTTGAAGGGTGTGTGGAAACAGGCTTGAGAGAGAGATGGAGTTTAAAGATGATAGCTTGTCTAAGGTCATCTGCTAAGATCATATCGAGAGCCAGTTTGGTGTAGTGGTTAAGAGCGCAGGACTCTAATCTGGAGAGCCGGGTTTGATTCCCCGCTCCTTCGCTTGAAGCCAGCTGGGTGACCTTGGGTCAGTCACAGCTCTTTAAAGCTCTCTCAGCCCCAACCACCTCACAGGGCGCTTTGTTGTGGGGATAACAATGACATACTTTGTAAACCGCTCTGAGTGGGCATTAAGTTGTCCTGAAGGGCGGTATATAAATCGAATGTTATTATTATAATGTTATTATTATAAAAGATTTGACCCAAGGACTCTCTGATCTGCCAAAGACTGACTCTTTGGTCAGTCACCTACAGTTATCACTGCTAGACCTTAGTTCCACAAGAGCAAAGGCTGCACTGCTTATTTCTTTTTGCACTGCAATTGGAGCAAAACTTGCTGCTGCAAAATGAGTGTTCCCCCCCAGCTCCCTCCTGCTACCCCATTCCCCAAGTCAATCTGAGAGGTGGCAAAAACATCGATGCCGTAACATGCCCCAGATTGTTCCTGATTTGCAGCTAAATCCATTTTTGCCTTTGTTTCATTTCTCTGCCAAACACCTTTGCCATCACCAAGAAAGCTGGAAAACCCATTTCAGCAGCATCTGTATCTTACAATTTGCTCCCCAACAGATTTTTTACCGCCTAGTTTGTTCAACATTTGCTACGGATCTTTCTTCCAAATGTCTTTTATAACCAGTCATTTGAAGAGACACCCTTGACTATCTCACTTACGTTAATAAAGCATTTTAAAAGGGGGTATTTAATTGAAAGGGATTCTGAAATACGTTTGCAGCCTTCCCTTTCCGCCAAAGGCATAGAAATAAATATCCCCCTGCTGCATAATACCAGACATTTGTTGCAAATAACTCTACACCTTGTGGATTTCCATTTCTTTCACCTTGAGAAACTGGGCAAAAATATCTTTTGTGACTTCAAGTTGCAGTAAAATTTTACTGAGCCCTGAAAAAAACTTATTTCAAAATCCAGCAAACAAACCCCTGGCACCGGATTTTGAAGGAACTATTTGAGGGGGGGGGGGGGTTGTTGTTTGTTTTTACGCCATTCCAGGAAGATTATACAACAAGGCTGATTTTTATAGCAGAAAGGAAACCACAGAGACCTTACCATCACTTTTGAAGGGGACAGATCCTCTTGAGGTGGGCAATCTGGCCAAAGCAGAGGCTAGCAAAATTCAAACAGACATGAGGAATGATGCAGATATTAAAACTAAACCCCATTAAACCCCATATTCCAAAAGGGAAACTAGATCATCAATGAAAATGTACACCAAGGACAGCCCGATAAATATCTGCAGATACTTAATCCCCATTCTTCAGGTTGTGCTGTACCCCCGTTCTCATTCCTCCACAAGTATCCTTTCACATCTACCACCTGCTGTGTACAACAGTACTTTAAATTTGCTGAATAATTATCCAGCATATCTTGGGCACAATTCTTGTTCTCTGACTCTCTAGGCCTCGTTACTGGAATCTCATGTCCTATCTTATCTTGGGTACAATTCATGTTCTCTATCTAAGAGAACAAAGCAATAAAATGAAATGAAATGTACACTGGGATAGAATCAAAAGGGATGAGTCAGCCACTGAAAGACAGTCTATACATGAGTTCCTGACCACTACCATGCAAGGATGAAAAACAAACACGAGGTGAGACAAAGAACTCAAGTGCAGAATCCCACAAAAATCACCTTGCAGCATTTTGGACAGAATGAAACTTCTAGACAGTCTTCAAGCCCAGCCCCATGTGAAGCATATTACAGTAGTCAGGCTGAGAGGCTACCTGCTCATTTACGACAGTGTCTAGTCCTTACTGATGTTCCCATGCCATATATGTTGTAGTGTGTTTAACATTAAATGTGTCCAGCTGTGGACCAGTACAGAAAGGGATGGAACACATTTATTCATAGAATTATAAAATAATAGGGTTGGATAGCCTCTCAGTCTAGCCTATTGAACAGGGGTGCTGTGAGGTGAAAGCAGGCTACCCCAATCACTTTGGAAGAACTCTGGGATAAAACTGTGGGGAAGCGCTTCAATCTGTCCACTACATTTTATCACACACTTTCCCCAAGGAAACGAGAGCAGCATACTGTCAGGTTCTGATTGTGTTTAAGCCAAAGAGACTCCATTTTAACTTTGTCAGTGTATCAAGTGTGCTTCTTGCAGGTGGGAAGACTGCTGCTGAGAGCCTAGCAGAGGGAGACAGCTTGTTATCATCTGCATACCTCCGCCTTCCTGCCGCCCTTGAGAAACTTTCATTTTCTCACCCTCAGGCCGTTTGTTTTGAGAACTAAGGGGGAGGATGGGGCCTGAGGGGAAATGCATATTCTGTACCTCTTCCTTTGCTTGGCATTCGTAACAATTCTACAGTTCAGCTAAGATCTATGTATCTTGGAATGTGTACTCCATTTGTTGTCAATCTTCAGTAAAGCCTTTTGAAATCAATGGACTTTTGTCTTATCGCAAGAGGTGGGCTAAGTTGCAACTTTTGGTAAGCCACAGTCTGACACATACACGGATGGCTCTTTCCTCCTCACAACAACCCTATGAAATAGGTTAGCCTGAGAAAGTTTTTAAAAAGATGTAAAGAAGAAAAAAAAAGCAATTTGCTGATTTTCCTACCTGTCTGGCCAGTGGTAGATATGGGGTCACTCTCTCCTGTGGCATAGACTGCAGAAACTGTCACCGTGTATACTGTACCAGGGAGGAGTGAATGAAGTGTGACCGTCCGGCTTTTACCTGAAAGCATTATCTATAGGGGAAGAAAGTTATAACTTTTACAGCCTAGCTAAATATTCTATGAGGTAGCTCAAGCTGAGAGAATGAGGCTGACCTAGGACTTCCCACCAGCCTTTTTTTTTTTTTAGAAAATTTTTATTAGGTGAGAATATTAATATACAACTTTCAAATAGCATCTCATTATCCTTTCCCCCCCTTTCCCTCCCCCCCCTTTTCCAAGACTTCCAACAGCTTTCCAACCCTATAGCCTAATCTATTCCCAATCTGTCCCCTTTTTCTGTAACTCCTTATCTCATGTTTACTTACTCTTTTTTTCAACTAAGCCCTATCTATTAACTTCAAAAATATTGTTACAAACTTAAAATCTATTATCTATTACTTTATATTAGCTCCACATATATTTAAATTTAAACTAACTGTTGGATAAAATATCTACTTTAGTAATTCTAACAATATCTATTAACTCTAAGTCCACTTACATTTGGGCTAACAATTAGCTAATACTTCACTTCATATGGTAAAGACTCTATCTCTTCTAATAACAAATCCATTCTAATAATTTTCAAATTGCCATAATTCCCCCTTTACGTCCCATTTCTTTTCTAAATATGTTTTCAATCTTACCCAGTCCGTAAAAAATTCCGCTGGATTCTGATCTCTCAGCTTCCTTGTCATTTTTTTCTATTTTCCACCAGCCTTTTATCAGAGTGTTGGTAGGGTTGCCATCTCCAGGTTGGGACATTTTATGAGATTTGGTGGGTGGAGGTCTGGGGAGGACACTGTAAAGTCCCCTTTCGGCTGTGGGTTCCCAGGTTTGAGTACTCACTCTAGCACTCGTCCTCAGGTGCATTCAGCAGAGACGAGATGGCTCAACTCATCAGCCGTTTATTTGCAAGAAGGCAACCAATAACTTCCGCTAACATACGAAACTGGAAATTGAAACAGGTGCGCCACCCGATAGGACCCAACTAAATCATACAGATATTAGCGGAGGAGCAGACTGTTCCATTACATACATATATACAATAAATATACCACGGGCACCGTTTAGGAAGGTGATCGCAGCAGGGTATAAAGCCATATGGCCCACCCTCCAAATTAGCCATTTTCTCCAAGGGAAATGATCACTGTAGTCTGGAGAGCAGTTGTAACTCCAGGAGATCTCCAGGTCCCACCTGGAGGTTGGCAACCCTAAGTGTGGGGATTTGAACTCAAATCTCTGAGATCCTAGTCCAACCACTACCCTATGAGTTCTGATTTTAAAATTGAAAACGACTTTACTATCTCTTTCGTGTCAACTCTCCAAACTATTTGATGTACCTCATTCATCCTTTAGGATGATGATGATGATAACAACATTCAATTTATATACTGCCCTTCAAGACAACAATGCCCACTCAGAGAAGTTTACTAAGTACTTATTATTATCCCCAAAACAATCACCCTGTGAGGTGAGTGGGGCTGAGAGAGCTCCAAGAAGCTGTGACTGACCCAAGGTCACCCAGCTGGCTTCGAGTGGAGGAGTGGGGAATCAAACCGGGTTCTCCAGATGAGAGTCCCACACTCTAGGGGTGCACACATCAAAAGTGTTTGGATCGATTTCAGATCTGGGTTTGGGGATGGCATACTTTTTGTTATCCCAAATTTTCAGGATTCTCATTATTTGGGGTTTTTTTTCCTGGTATTTTCAGGTTCTGAAAATTCAGGACCATTTTAGCAATTACCCCTTCCTCTGCCCCAAGGTAGCAGGAGCAGGAAGAGAAGGATAGGAAGTTGGCCTTGCTGTCTCATGGAATCTCCCTCCTTTTAAGTTTTAAAGGGCCATTATTTTCTATGGGAAGGCCTAGCCTCCAAAATCACAGGCCAAGTCTTCCCCTGTAGAAAATAATGGTCCTTTAAAACTTAAAGGGATTGCAGCAGAATAACAGTTGGTTGGGTAGACCTGGACTCCCAGGCTGGGTGTGCCACCGATATGAAAAAAAAGATTATTTCTGATGGGCAGTAGAAGTTAGTCTACCTACAGGAAATAATGGGGTCATTATTTCTGTGGGCAGACCTGGCCTTTCTATCACCCAAAGAAAATGAATGAAATCCTGCCCTCAAATCATAGTTGACTCATGGCGACCCCTGGTGGGGTTTTCATGGCAAGAGACTAACAGAGGTGGCTTGCCATTGCCTGCCTCTGCAGCACTGGTCTTCCTCGAAGGTCTCTCATCCAATTCCTAACCAAGGCCAACCCTGCTTAGCTTCTGAGATCTGACGAGATCAGGCTCACCTGGGCTATCCAGGTCAGGGCTCTAAATGAAATCCTGCCCTCAAGTCATAGCTGACATATGATGACCCCCCCCCAAGGTGGGATTTTAATGGCAAGAGACTATCAGAGGTGGTTTGCCATTGCCTGCCTCTACAACCCTGGTCTTTGTTGGAGGTCTCCCATTCAATTACAAACAAAGGCCGACCCTGCTTAGCTTCTGAGATCCAATAAGATGAGGCTCTCCTGGACTATCCAGGTTATACCAGGACTATCCAGAGGCTACCCAAAGGAAAATAAAGGCTCCATTATTTCCCATGAGTGGTAGATCTAGTCTGAGAGACAGACATTTAAAGGGAGATATCCACCAAACAGCTGTTTTGCAGACCAGCTTCCTCTTCCACTGTCTTAGCCATTGAAATCCAAAAACCATCCAAAATTCCATGAAATACATTTTATTACTCATAGAATTTAGGAGTGTTTGGGATCATTTTGGATATCCCAGAGCTGACCTGAAACAGCAAATTTCCAGTTTATTTTCGGTTTGGGTATACCCAAGTACACACCCCTAACAGAGAGCCAATGATCTTCACAGATAAACAGAAATTCAAACCCGGTGCCCCTCAATCCAACTCCACTGCCATGCATTAGTTCCCGATAAAACATCCACCAAGAGAAGCTCTTGTAGATTTTCCATTTGCAAAGCTTTTCTTTTTACTCCATTCTTCAGCCATGTCTACTTAAACTTGGCTCAGTGGAAAAAAGCAAGAGTCCAGTAGCACCTGTAAGACTAACAAAATTTGTGGTAGGATATGAGCTTTTGTTAGTCATAGCTCACTTCTTCAGATACAGCTAGAATGTGAGTCCATCTGTCCTTATATCTTGGAGAGTGGAGAGCAGGAGATTAGAAAGAGAGACTACTGAACTGCAACTGATAACGAAGCTCAAGAATGTGCATCCACCTGGACTGAATCAAGACTTAGGCTTCCTGTCTCATTACCAATGCTGATTTCTCTACCCCTCTGCATATCCCACCCTATCCAATCACACTTGTTATTGTCATTTACTTGCTAATATCATTCAGCTTCTATAGTCACTCCACTCCCCAAGATATAAGGACAGATGGACTCATATTGTAGCTGTATCTGAAGAAGTGAGCTGTGGCTCATGAAATCTCATACCTTACCACAATTTTTTTGTTAGTTCTATAGGCGCTACTGGACTCTTGCTCTTTTCCACTGCTACAGACAGACTAACACGGCTAACTACCTTGATCTAAATTTGGCTTAGGCAGTAATGCATTTGCATTTCCATTATTTTGAATTATTTTCTATTTGCTGAACAGGTTCTAATTTTGATTGCAAGCTGTCCTGTCTCCTGTGCAATTAGGTGAGATACACGTTTAAGTCGCAAACAGCCCTGGGAAGGAGTATTCTCATTTTGCTGCAGGTGGCTGAAAGAAAGAGAACCCTCAGAGCCCGAGCAAGAAATGCTTCACCCCAAAAATGTCACCCTGCACAAAACCCACCATCTCCTGGTGCTTGTTGCCTGTTTCTGGCGTGAAGGTGAGTCTGTAGTGCTGCACAGCGCCTTCTGGAGGGCTCCAGTGGACTTGCAGGCTGTTGGTGCTTTCCGAATCCACAAAGAGGTTTGCGGGTGGATTCTTGGTGGCTGCAGTGAAATAATATGATGCAGAGAGGGACAACATAACTGGTTCACAGAATTGAGAAGTGGGTCTCCAAGGACCTCAACAATATATGTACAATTCCAGCCCCCCGTTTCCCCCAGCCTGGCTTCAGGTATGTCAAGAGCTACAGACTTCGAGAGTGAGATTTGATTCATGAAAACTCTGTTGATCTTTAAAGTGCAACTTGAATTGCATTTAGACTTGAATGGTTGATTCATTTTTCAGCCTCCATTGCACCCTTTAAATGTCTGTTGACGGCTCATTGTTACATTCCCTCAGCGGTGAGAAAGAGACTTAATATGTTATGTGGGAGTTTCTCACAAAATTGAGAACACAAGGAGAGCTCTGCTGGATCTATCCAAGAACCGTTTAATCTATCCATTAAGACATCTTTATCCCACCTTCCCTCTAAGGAGCCTGGGGAGGAATCCATAGTCCCCACCCCCTTTTTTCCCTCACAACAACTTGGAAAGGTATGCTAGGCTGAGATACAATGACTGGTCCAATGTAACTCGCCAAACTTCATGGTAGATTGGGGTTCTGAGATTGGTTCCCTGACATATTTAACTCATTTTAGAATCTTTTTAAAAAAATTATATTGATTTGATGCACCTATTTGCTTCTTCTCAACCTTAAGAGACTTAGGGTTAGAGATGGGCACGAAACAGAAAAAAACGAACCATGTGGTTAGTTAAATTTCATGAACCACGAACCACAAACTTTCATGAACCTGCCCCTGGTTCATGAACCGGTTCATTTGGTTCGTGAAAATGTCACATCCAGGTCAGAAAAAACATCACTTTCAGGTCAGCAGAAGGTCACTTCCGGGCCAGCAGAAATTCACTTCTGGGTCAGCAGAAGGTCTGCAGGAAGTCCATCCCCTGTTGCCCAGGAAACTGATTGATTGACACCAGGCTGTCTGCAGTGACAAACCAAAAAATGAACCAAATGAACCAATCTAAAGTTCGTGGCGGTTCATCAGAAATGGGATCTGATGAACCTCTGGTTCACGAACCATGAACCGGCCTGGTTCGTGCTTAATTTTGGTTCGTATTTCGGTTCGTGCCCAACTCTACTTAGGGTTTCTCTAGTTGATACATTTCTGCACAGACATGCAATGGTTTTAACACGCTTTCTGCATTCAAATGTCAGCTGAGGCAAATGGCTTCTTTTTTAAAAAAAGGAGAGCCCAACAAGCTCAGAACCACACAGTAGGGGGAGAAAAGGCACCTGTCCTCCCCCAATGCCATTTTGGCACATGAAAACTGTGCATGGGGGGAGTTATTTCACTGATTTTGCAGCTCCATGTGCAGAATCTGTGCACAGATTCTTCACGTAGAGCAGCAGTCAGCGAAATAACTCTCCCCCTGCCCCCAATGTTGCTGTTTTGCAGAAAAAAATGGCTTGTGGGAAGGCACGAGCATTCCCTCCTCTTAGCTTCTTGAACTTTCTCTTTTCTAAAAAGAAGCAGTTCCTTTCAGCTGACATCTGACTGCAGGGAACACGTTAAAACCAGTGCACGCCGATGCAGAAATGAATCATCTAGAAAGACCCTTACAAAATGGAAAAAGGAAGGGCTGTGGCTCATTGTTAGAGCCAGTTTGGTGTAGTGGTTAAGAGCACAGGACTCTAATCTGGAGAGCTGGGTTCGATTCCCCACTCCTCCACTTGAAGCAGCTGGGTGACCTTGGGTAAGTCTCAGCTCTCTCAGAGCTCTCTCAGCCCCACCCACCTCACAGGGTGTTTTGTTGTGGGGATAATAATGGCATACTTTGTAAACCACTCTGAGTGGGCATTAAGTTGTCCTGAAGGGTGGTGTATAAATTGAATTATTATTATTATTATTATTATTATTATTATTATTATTATTATTATTATTATTATCTGTTTTGCATGCAGAAAGTTCCTGGTTCAATTCCTGGCACCTGCCATTACAAGGATCAGGTAGCAGATGATTTGAAAGATCTCCACCTGAGACCCTCGAGAGCTGCCCAGAACAGAATATCCTGAGCTTCATGAGTTCACAAAAGCATGAACATGAAGTAGTGAACTCACTCTTAACAGCTTCTGGTAGAATACTTTTACAAATGATTGCTGCTTCACAATCTACATTTTGTTCATCTTTGCTATGAGACAGCAACTTGCCTAAGGTGCCTCAGTAAGCCTTTTGCAGAATATATGTTTGAGGTAGGACTATCTATCTGTCTGCTCCTTCACCCAAGATCTGAAGTAGATCCAACTCTGCTTCTTCACAAGCCCTGGAACTTGTTGCAAAGCTGGTTCAGGGCTTTCCCTGATAGCCCCAGGTGTCTGTTTGGGAGCCAGTTTGGTGTAGTGGTTAAGAATAGCAGGTCTTTAATCTGTAGAGCCAGGTTTGATTCCCTACTCCTCTGCTTGAAGCCAGCTGGGTCTGATCTTCGGTCAGTCACAGCTTCCTGAAGCTCTCTCAGCCCCATCCACCCAGGGCCAGTGCGTCCATTGAGGTGGTGGGGGCAGCCGCCTCGAACACTGAACTTAGAAGGAGGCACCATCCCCGCTCACCTCTCTGCCCCTTCGCCACTGCTGCTCGCCTCGGGTCTCAGTGAGCCAGGTGGCCTGGCGGCCCAGCAGTGAGCGGGGAGGCAAATGGGGAAGCAGGCCGCCCCACTCGCCTCTCCACCCTTTTGCTGTTGCTGCCTGCCTCAGCTCAGCTCCAGGTGAGCCGGGCGCCCTGGTGGCACGGCAGTGAGCGGGGAGGCGAGCGAGGAAGCAGGCCACATCCCTGCTTGCCTCTCTGCCCCTTCGCCGCTGCCACCCACCTCAGGTGAGGGGGACGCTCATAAGTGACATCATCGTGCAGGGCTGGAGCGTGCGCGTGCACAGAGCAGGGCTGTTTCCAGATGGCTTACCTGAAGCTGCTCCATGCTGCAATGTTGTGGATCGTGCCGGGGAAAATGCGAAATATTGCGTTTTCTTGCGCGAGTTTTGCGCGATGTCACGATATTTTGCATTTTCCCCAGCACGATCCACAACATTGCGGCATGGAGCGGCTTCAGGTAAGCCACCTGGAAACGGCCCAGGTATCTCGCTGGCACCAGCTCTGCATCCACCTCATAGATTTTCTTGAGGATAATGATAACTTTTGATGTGTGCACCCCTAGAGTGTGGGACTCTCATCTGGAGAACCCGGTTTTATTCCCCACTCCTCCGCTTGAAGCCAGCTGGGTGTGACCTTGGGTCAGTCACAGCTTCTTGGAGCTCTCTCAGCCCCATCTTCCTCATAGAGTGATTTTCATGATAACATGCTTTGTAAACCGCTCTGAGTAGGCATTAAGTTGTCCAGAAGAGCGGTATATAAATTGAATGTTGTTGTTGTTATTCTACTACTAATGACCACATCAGCTTCCTGCCATGTATGTGGGTCCCCTCCCCCCTCCCACAAATTTAACAACAGGAGACCCTTGTCCACTGGCACACCGGCATACAGCCTTCTCATGGTAAAATGAAAACTAGGTCAGTTTTTAATCAGAGTGCCAGCTCTGAAAGCGAAGAAGCAGGCAAGCAAATCAAAAATGTTTCACACAGAAGTTGTACAACTCTAGAATCCCAAGAGTCAGCTTTCCAAGTTAAACAACTGAATTCAGAAGCAGTGCCCTTCGCTTTGCAGAGGCAAACTCACAACAGTTTCTCGCAGATCTAGGTCTCTCCAAATTCCCCGATTCAATAACAAAGCCAGTTTGGTGTAGTGGTTAAGAGTGCGGGACTCTAATCTGGAGAGCCTGGTTTGATTCCCCACTCCACTGCTTGAAGCCACCTGGGTGACCGTGGGTCAGTCACAGCTCTCTCAGAGCTCTCTCAGCCCCACCCACCTCACAGGGTGTTTTGTTGTGGGGATAATAATGACATACTTTGTAAACCACTCTGAGTGGGCATTAAGTTGTCCGGAAGGGCGGTATATAAATCGAATGTTATTATAAACTGGCTTTCTTTAACCTGAAATCAGGAGAATCTTCAGTCATGGATAATTGATTATTGATGTGAACCGCTTTGAGCACCGAACCAAAGATAAAGATGCCTGCTCTTTTACCCTCTGGCTGTTTGGATTTTGTACAAAGTTTAGAGTTTTCAGCCAAACCCATGGCCAGTATTTCGCTTTTATCGCTACAAGGCAAACCTGAACCATTTTGAGCTGTCTGGGTGAAGCTGTCTATGAAACAGATGATCCTTCCCTACTCTGCCCAAAGAGACTTGCTATGTAGCTCATTAGAGGGCTGTTTGTTTTTCAACTGTGGGAAGATGGAGAGAATTTGGTACATAGGGAGAAGAAGAGAGAGAATATTATTTGGAATCTAACAGAGAAGACCATCTTTGAAGGGCTGGATTGCTTGGCTGAACGTAGGCGAGTTTTAGCAGAGCCTCTGAACCTGAACTGGAGCTGCTTGCATGAGAAGGGAATCCCGTAAGACCAACACAAAATGGTATATCCTAAGATGGAATGTATATTTGATCAAAACCAAGAGAGAGGCGCACGGTAAGCAAGACCGTTTTGAGCAGCACGGTCTGTTAGACCAGGGAAAGAGAAAGCATTCTTTAATAATGATTTTTAATGATGTCTAGCGTAAGAAACAATGGGATCTGGAGATTCAGCCTGCCAATCGGGAAGCCCTCTGATGTGTTGGAACTCTTTAAAGTCACGAGTTAAATCTTCTCAGCATTGCCTCAGAGTGTTGGACTGAGACTAGAATTCAGATTCTATAGCCATGAAGCTCACTAGATGATCTCAGGCCAGTCATACCCTCTCAATCTAATTTAACTGCCGGATCGAACCTGTGGCTTTCAGTATGCGACACCTATGTGCAGTCTATGAGCCACCTAGCCTACCACATTATCGATCATATTTTTATGCCCCCTTTTCTCCAAAGAGCTCAACACAGAGGACCCAATTTGCAATTCCTTCACTTTTTATCCTTACAACAACCCTATGAGGTAGATTGCACTGCGAAATAGAGACAGTGCAACTGGTTCAAAGTCACCAGGCAGCATAAGCAGCTGGGATCAGAGGTGACAAAGCTCTCACAAGCAGGTAGTGGAAGGGTGTGAGTGCAGGCATCAGAGGAAGTGTGTGAGTAGGGAGTCAGCAGCGATGAGCCCCACCAAAAGCCACGGGTCCTGGTATTGGCCTCACCTTGCCATGTGCTAATGTCAGCTCTAAAAGTAGATGAACCAACTGAGCATTCAGCAGCAGCAGCTGACCACAGCCTCTGACGTGTTTTGCAATAGCCTTGAAACATATCCTAGGGAAAAAAAACCCGGCATGCCAAGGGAAAAGAGAGTGAATTCACTCCAAGAGTCCCCAAGAGCCCTGCAGAATCTTGACAACATGGTCTTGACAGGTGGAAGAAAGGTCAGGGGTTTTGAGGCTGTTCACGGGGAGAGGAACAAATGTTCCCAGGCACAAGAGATGCCATCTGTGCCAGCTGTCTTGAATTTTCCTTCACCTCTCTCTTCCGGAGCACACGGCAACCTTGTGATGCCCCTTAGACTAATTGGCAAAACTGTAGCATCCGAATTCGTGAGATGGGGACAAGACCTCTCTATTGCAGGCACGATGGTGCTGTTTATTTCTCAAGTCAGGGCCAGTTCAAGGTAATGAGTCACCTCGAGCAAAGCATAGGTTTACTGCTGGAGCCTCTCCATGCGCATTCGTTTCTAAGCAGCACAAACTGTATTCGTGGAACATAACCTACCATTTCCTGGGGTATAATTTTCTTTGGTTTTTAATTTAACA
The DNA here is from genome assembly GCF_028583425.1 of Eublepharis macularius. Taxonomy (NCBI): domain Eukaryota; kingdom Metazoa; phylum Chordata; class Lepidosauria; order Squamata; family Eublepharidae; genus Eublepharis; species Eublepharis macularius. The sequence goes on along the minus strand of NC_072794.1, from coordinate 164,512,926 downwards.
TTAGAGATATAATATTCATTCATTGCAAGGGATCAGAGGTCCATGGCAGAATGCATTTTAACTCATGTTATGATTGCTTTTCTTCCTTATGAACAAAAAGGAGTTGGGGGACACCTCAAAGACTAACATTATAGAAGAGATCATTGCTGAATTAACTGTTGACTTAGGATTTAACAATAGGCTGTATTGTATTAAGGAGGGCTCAAACAGACTCTCTTTGGGCTGCTGTGAAGGGTAACTGTACTTCGCTTGTACTTTTGAGTTTGGCATAGTTTGGTGTAGTGGATAAGAGCGGCAGGAGTCTAATCTGGAGAGCCAGGTTTGATTCCCCACTCCTCTGCTTGGAACCAGCTGGGTGACCTTGGGTCCATCACAGCTCTCTCAGAGTTCTCTCAGCCCCACCCACCTCACAGGGTGATCGTCGTGAGGATAATAATGACACACTTTGTAAATCACTCTGAGTGTGGCATTAAGTTGAGTGGCCACCATGTGAGACAGAATGCTGGACTCAATGGACCACTGGTATGATCCAGCAGGGTTCTTCTAAAGTTCTTAACAGATCTGTGAGGGAAGGGGAGGACAAACAAACAGTTTCAGTCCCTTCTTGAGCAACAAAACAGCCCATCAATCAGTCAGCTACTCACTTGCAAGAAGCAGGCAGGGTATGTGATAGGAATGTCATATGAGAATCTGGGACCCAGCCACAAGTTCTAGCCTGTCATGAAGCTCTCTGCTTGACTTTAGGCCAGTTGCTGTCTATCAAGCCCCTTCTGTACCCAGGACAGCTCCTCACTTCCCCCAAAGTCAAGCTAAAAGGCATGACATTGGCTTGTATGTGGCCGTTTGCACCTCTCTAAAACTCGATATTAAAATCTTTATTTTTGATACCCAGCTATTTAGCCCCCTCTACAATATTCCCACCCATGCCAAAGCAAAAAGAATAAAAAGGGAACTTCCCCCTGTGCTTTCAAACCTGCAATTCATCGATCCTGCACTGGACTTATAAAATTTTAAAAAGAGGGAAGAGGGGAGCGGGGAAGAATGGAAAGGGAGGGAGGAGGAATGGCTGGCTAGACAAGAGTAGCCAATCACAATGCAGTGGGCTGGCAGAGGGCGGGAGAGAGGGGAAGAGGGGGGAACACCACAAATGGAATAAAGACTGTGCATGGGGGAACAGCCTACCGCCACAGTGATTTTTTTGTTTAAAGTTGGAGTATAAGCACTCTGAGGAAAGCCAGGGAAAAAACACATAATGGCCAGAGTGACTACTCATGGCGGCAAATCTGGTGTAGACAGTCACAAAAAAAACACTACAATGTGGGAACTGAACCAGTAAAATTGACAAAACGAGAAAGGAAGAACCAGGTTGAGCTCCTTAGAGGGAAGGCAAGATAAAAACCACACTTGGGGATTAAACAGATATTTCTGATGGCTCTTCTCTTCAGCAGCCTTTCACAATGAATTTTGTTGGAGATGTGAAGAACAGTTATTCCATTCCACATCAGAAAACTTCAGACAAACTTTACTTTTATTCAGAAAACTTCTCTCTTCCTAAGAGAAGCTGGGGCGGGCTGGCTCGATTCTATTACTCCCTGCCGAGTTCAACACTTCTAGAACTTCTCAGTGATGACCTTTTTTCACCATTTCTTAAGAGTTTTTTTTTTAAATTGCCTTTCAAGTACTTCTCAAACTGAAGCTGATTTGATGTTTTCCCTTTTTAAAAAATATAAAATCTCTATATAATTTTGAAAAGGCACAACGCAGAATCTTAATGGGCAAGAGGAATTACAGGGCTAGACTGTCAAGGTTAAACAGGTCGGGGAAAAGTAAGTGGATAAAGGAAGCGAACAGAAACGCACTGAATAATCCAATATATTTTTGAACTTTCCCTTTCAAGGGGAAACTTCATTCAAAGACAGTAAAGAATCTTGAACCATGTAGCTGTAAGTTCCCTTTCTCCAGAAGTCACACAAATTGTTACAATGAAAAAGAATGTTTGAGTTAGGAGGTTTATAAAATTTCTCATCCATTACGTCTGGATTTTGGACTGGCATTTTTACCTGGCATTTTTCCTGAAGCAGTATTAATGCAATAGGACTCCTCACCGTCTATCTTTATCCCACCCTTTCTCTAAGGAGCTCCGGATGTATTTCAAAGCTCTCCCAGCCTCTGCTGTATCCTTGCGACCACGCTGTGAGGTTGCTTAGGCTGAGAAAGAGCAACTGGCCAAGCAAACGTCCAGGCTCTGAACCCGTGTCTCCCAAGTTCTAGTCTAGCGCTTTAACCATTACACAACACTGTTTCTTGTTTCATTCTTTATTTCTGAATTCTGTTCAGAGCCTACCGTGTGTGCTATTTTACACCAGCTATCATTTCTTTTGCCTCTTTCCCCCCTTCTGTACCCTTCTGTTAATGCGCCTTATGGTGCAATCATGTTGGGTTTTTTTTCATATGGTATTTGGTCAATGTGTGTGTACAGTTGGGCCCACAGATAAAACATCACAAAAGTGTAAATATGGTGTTATTTTAGGTATGGATACATCAAAACTCCTTTTGGCAGGTGTTGCACCTGCACATGAGAAGGTATGCATATCAGTACCAGGGCTTTTTACTCAGACAGGAGGGCTATATTTTAGGGAGCTATGTTTCACTAACAAGTTAGGGACCAGAGACTTCACCGCTATTTTACCTTACATCCTATCTGCTGATTTAAGCATGTGCTCCTATGTACTACCCGTTGCTTTAAGTATGACCCTACTGGGTGGTTCTGTGTTGCCTAAAGTCAGTCCTAGAATTGCTTATGCTCTAGTTCAGCATTTCTTCAACTCTTTATCGGATTTTTGCTAATGTTACATCTTCGTAAACTTGCATTTATTTACCTTATGGCATTGTTTATTGCAATGTCCTTGATATTGACTGTGCTAATCTCACTCTATGAAATCCTCCTTGAGTCTCAGTGAGAAAGGCAGACTATAAATGTCATGAATGAATGAATGAATGAATTAATTAATTAATTAATGTGCAGTCACATCAAAGCTGCTCTGTCTGAAGGGTGTTTTATTGGCATGTAAACAGATGAGCCATGTACAGATTCAAAAGAAAGGAAGTGCAATGCTGTGGCTAATTGCACTCAATTCAATTCTGGCATTATCTTTAGAAATTCTCCTATTTAAACTTGAAGCAAAGAGGAGTGGAACACAGCATAGAGCAAAATACTGGATTGATACAGGTGCGGGAGGGACGGCGTTTCACACATCAATATTATTCAGCAACAAAGCAAGTCAGAAAGTTTTCTGCATGACCTAGTGCTAAAACTACATTGTTGGAAAAGGGCAATGGAAACATGACTGGCCAATAGAAACCATGACATGAATTTTTAAAAAAGTTTTTCTCCTACCACCATTCTGAGTTGTGGTGGTGGGCAACTAGGAAGGAAGGAAGGAAGGAAGGAAGGAAGGAAGGAAGGAAGGAAGGAAGGAAGGAAGAAAGAAAGAAAGAAAGAAAGAAAGAAAGAAAGAAAGAAAGAAAGAAAGAAAGAAAGAAAGAAAGAAAGAAAGAAAGAAAGAAAGAAAGAAAGAAAGAAAGAAAGAAAGAGGGAGGGAGGGAGGGAGGGAGGGAGGGAGAAAGGAAGAAAGGAAGAAAGGAAGAAAGGAAGAAAGAAGGGAGGGAGGGAAGGAAGGAGGGAAGGATGGACGGAAGGATGGACAGCCCTTGATCCAAGCCTCATGAACTCCACAAATGTAAAACCTGGTTTAATGTGACTGTGGCTATGGAATGAATCACATTCCACTCACTGCCAGCAGAGCCATTAGTCAGGAACTGTTAATTAAGAGGAAACCTTCAGGGATGACCCTTCTAACCTCATCCTTTTTTTACCAACAAGGAAACAGCCTCCGCCTCAACGCAGAGTTTGGCTGATGGATTCTCTTGTGAAAAGTGACTCAGCGCTTCATGCATTCATGCACCCATCTTATAAAAAATGCTGCGTCACTGCCAAGAAGAACTTTCAGTAATCATAGACCTACTATATGGATTCAATTAATTTTCTTGACTAGCTTTCCTGAACTTGATCCTACTCAATGGGGAAGGTTGGAAGGGACCCCACAATGCCCGAATTCTTGATCTTATGAAAAGCTACAGATAAGCCCAGTCAAATGAGTACAACTGATTTTAACAAAGTCACTGTGCAACTGTATGTAGAGCTATACCTAGGATTGCCAACTCTCAGACTAAGTCACAGGGTTGTTGTGTAGATAAAATAGAGAAAAGAAGAATGCTGTAAGCCACTTTAGGTCTCCCTAGGGGAGAAAAAGTGGAGTATAAATAGATAAATGAACGCTTAGGATGGCGCTGTTAGAGGAGCGTCAGACAGGATTCTGTGGCTATGTAATCTGTCAGAGAAAGGAGTCCAAGATGGGTGAAAGTTCTTTTTAAAAAATGAGCTGCAACCACTAGTGACAAAGAGAAATGGGAAATGTTTAAAGAGGCTGATGTGATTGCCGACGAAGCAAAGCGATAAGCTGAATATCAAAAAGGACGCAGATAGGAAATGGGAGGAGGGACAGCTCTCTAGGGACGTCTACAGGCGAGCAGCCTGAATTTGAGAGGCAATGTCAGGAAAGCTGACGCTCAGAATGAGCTAACGCTAGGCGCAGGTTGTTCAGAACACGAAAAAGGTCTTTGGGGTATGTTCAAATATCTCAGAGGAAGGAGGAGGAAATGGTAGTCCCACAGTTTAGTGAGGATGGTGAAATGTTAATGGGTCACACCCAGGGAAGGCAGAACTGCTCAGCTCCTCCTTTGCCTGTGCCTTCTCCCCAAAAGGAGAACTCTGAAATAGAGACGGGCACAAACCAAAATACGAACCAAAATTAAGCACGAACCAGGCTGGTTCGTGGTTCGCGAGCCACGGTTCGTCAGATCCCATTTCTGACGAACTGCCACAAACTTTAGGCTGGTTCGTGACTACAGACAGCCTGGTGCCAATCAATCAGTTTCCTAGGCAACAGGGGATGGATTCCTGCAGACCTTCTGCTGACCTGGAAGTGACAATTTTCTGACCTGGATGTGATGTTTTCACGAACCAAATGAACCAGTTCGTGAACCAGGGGCAGGTTCGTGAAAGTTCATGGTTCATGAAATTTGACGAACCACGAACCACATGGTTCGGATTTTTCCCGGTTCGTGCCCATCTCTACTCTGAAACTGGCAAAAGTAGTGTGAATGATGAGGTGATAGGACTGCAGCTCAAGAAGGTGTCACAGAGTGAGGAAAAGAATAAAATGATATCTAGGAGCCTCAGTTCCCCATTTGTGATATCTGGGGCCTTTCACATCATCTACAACTTCATCCTTTTAACTGGAGATTCTGGGGATTGAACCTGGACTTTCAGCAAGTAAAAGAGATGCTCTTGCTCTGAAGTCAGAGATGATGTGAAAGGCCTCCACATTAGAACCTGGAGAATGTTTGTCCATCTGAACAGACAATACTGACCTTGATAGACCAATGGGCTGGCTCAATATAAGGCAACTTCATGTGTGTTCTTGTGATATAAGAATAATATTGGCCTACCTAACAGAGCGTATGAAAAAAAAAAGTGCTGTACATATGCTAAGTGTTATCATTTTCAAAATACCCTTGAAGAATTATACTAATCTTATGTGGGACCAGGGCCATCTTAATGACCAACAAGATTTTCAGGGTAGAAGGTTTCAAGAGTCAGAGCTCCCTTCTTCAGATACAAGCTGTATCTGTATCAGGGGCACGTCTACCCTGAAAAACTTGTTGGTCTCTAAGGTGCCACTGGACCCAAATCCTGCTGTTTTACAGCAGACCAACACAGCAACCCACTTGAAACTAATCTTATTGAAACACTTCATAAACAGTCCTTGAAACTGCTCACATGTTTTGTCCAGGCAGGAATATTCCTACTTACTTTGAATTTTGATTTCAGAAGAATTCACTGGCAACAGAAGGATATGCACTGCCTTCCCATTAGCCTTTTCAAAACTTTCCTTCTCCTGAAGTTCTTCAGGGGGGTTGCTTTCAAGGAGGCCTCCAAATTTACCTCAAAGTGAATTACCCCAAAATACCTCACTGCAAGCAACACTCAGGGGCTGCCCTAGATGGCCTATATGCCTCTTCCCAACTGTTTGCCATTGTACGAAGACTGTAATGTCTGGTAGGAACTCCCAGGAATACAACCACAGCTCCCCAGAAGCCATTTCCCTTACAGTCATCCTTGAAAAATGTCTCTGGGTAACCATGGAAGCACCTGGCCTTGTGAAATACGTGCAGGCCAATTGTCCCACAGAACTGCCTCTCATTCTCACACATATTTCGACACAATCAACAGCTCCTTCTCAAAAACCACTTCAAGGGAGTAAACACTATGATTCTGGGACGCAATCGTTCCAAATCTTATAACCCTTTTCTGAAACAGCAACCTGTACCAACAGGCCTTGACATAACAACACAATTCAGTTTGCAGACATTCAGTCAAATCCTTGTTTGCTCAACAAATGAGACTTTGGTTGCCTTTGCTCTGGCCAGACATCTCTGCCTTGCAGGAGAGGGGTGAAGTGTTAGCAGTCAGACCCCTTCCTTACACTGAAAGGGCAGTGTATGAATATGGCATAGCATAAACCCCTTCTCCTTATGTGTCTTAAGCACAAGGTATACCTGGCAAGGCAGAACAGATGCCAACTAGAGATAGGCACGAACAGCAAAATGAACTTTAAAAAAACCACGAACAGCCCAATCAGCTGTTTGCGAACAAGCTGTTCCTGAGGCTCCATTCTAAACAAACTGTATACGAACAGGTGTTCGTTGCAAGCCTCGTTCGTTGCTGTTCATCAAGCCAGACAGTCTGGCACCTGCAATCAATTCCCTAGGCAACCGGAGGCAGGGACTGCCTGAACTCTGTCTGAACTCCTGCTGTTGCCCTGGAAACCCCGATCTAAGCCCAATTTAGTTTGATAGGCAGATCTTCCTTTCAAGTGTGGAGCTCCAAATTTGTTACAAGGGAGGAAAGAGCAGGGGGGAGGGGGGCTCCCAGCTCTGTTTTTGCAGACAGTGAGGGATAGACAGTTGCTGTTGGCATTTTGAGAGAGAGACAGGGAGAGTGCATTGGAGCTTGAATTTTCTTTGTGTGTGGTGGGATAGGGATCTACCTCTTCAAGTTCCAGGGCTGCTGCCAGGCTCTGGGCCAAGCTATTATTTATTACTGGTACCTTTCCTGCTGCCTGCTCAGGTAAGGTTTCTGGGAGTGGTGTGTTAGGGACCTACCCCTTCAGGTTCCAGGGTTGCTGCCAGGCTCTGGGGCCAAGCTATTATTTATTATTGGTACCTTTCCTGCCGCCTGCTCAGGTAGGGTTTCTGAGAGTGGTGTGGTAGGGATCTTGATGGCTGGAGGAGAGCCTGCTGGCCCCCACGAACAATGAACAACGAACATGTTCGTGAACAGGTCATGTTCATCAATGTTCGTTGTTCATTGTTCGTGGATGGCAACGAACAATGAACACCATGTTCAGGGGGGTTTTCTGTTTGTGCCCATGTCTAATGCCAACCCCAGCTGGAGTTGGAAAATTACCAGAAGGTGTGTCAGATTGACTAGGTGCCCCTCCACGTCCAGAAGAAGCACTTAAGTGAAACAAAAAAGTATTCCAAATGTTCCGCAGTTAATCTCCTCCACACCCTTCCATCCTTCCCGCACTCACCATCTTAATCAGGGCTGTTCAGGGACATGATAGACCTTCCCATCTGGTAATCACAGGTCATCAACCACTACAGTCCACTTTAAGAAGCCTCTCCCAACTCCACTGTCCACCTCCCAAAACAAGACATCAAGTCATTGTCTTTGGGAGCAAGACATTATTTTTGCCCCAGGATACATTTTACTCTATAATTGGCTGTCTTGCAATGTGCTTGGTGTGTGTTCTTGGATCCGCTCACACATCCTCAGATGTGTTTCTAAGCCTTCTCCTTCCTGCCATTAAGTGCTGGTCACTCAAGTTTCTGTCTCTATTGACATCCTCTCTCTCACCTTGACTGGTAAATATTACCCCACCCCAACTAATCTTTCCCACTTTCCTACCTGTTTTCTAGTTATCTCTGTGTGTATGCTCCATGTGTTTTCCTGTATGTTTGCCTTTCACCTCTTTGTTAATGAAGAAACTTTTCCTGTAGAGCATCTGCTTGCTTATCTGAGAGTTCTCTAAGGGAACGATCCTGGTATACATCATCGAGATCCCTATGTTACCCCATCTCGCTGCTTCTCCTTGTATGCTAATTCCTTTAACTCAAAAGTAGACTCCCCCATTTAGGATAACAGAAAGAATTGCCAGGGAACAAGCCCAGATTTGTACCTCACAAAAAGCTGAATTAAATTCAAATCGTGGTTTCATATCCTGGTTTGACAAACCTCAACCATAGTTAAGTACAGTGGTTTATATTGTGGTTTCATGTGACACCAGAAACAAACCAAAGTTTCAAGGGGTGATTAACTTCTGCACCTGATGGTTTCTGGAGTAACTTGTAAAGGGAAATTTGTGTGTGTGTGTGTGTGGGGGGGGTCTTTCAATCAGATCCCCTCTAAGCCATTGCACTGAACAAGAATAGCATAAACGGTGCAGGCAACAGGCCTAAAACAATCATAAAACAATGAACTGATTTGCTAAAGAGACATTTACTGACTTTTCTTCTGTCAGTTTTACATTGGCTGATTCCGCATACTTTGGATAATGCACTTTCAATTCACTTTATCAATCGTTTGAGGTGGATTTTTTGTTCTGCACACAAAAAAATCCGTTCCAAATGATCTATAAAGAGGATTGGAAGTGCATTATCCAACATGTGTGGAATCACTCATTGTGTTGTTTATGTCGTTTGGGAGGGGCAAACATCGTCTCTAGGAGAGGCCCTATTTGTTAATGGGGGGGGGCATGTCCTCTTTTTATTATGTCTAAAAGGGGATGGACTTGAATCACCATAATCTCTGGCTAAACTATTTCAAGGGAAAGACCTCAATCTGAGATCTTAGATTGCTGCTGCTAGTCAAAGTAAGTAGAAAAGGTCAAGATGGATTAATAAAAGAAGGAACTTTGTATAAACACAATGCCAGAAAGCCAAGCCTTCACATCCTATTCCAGGGCTTTCCCCTGCTCCACTCCTGTACCATTTGTTATGGCCTCCCATTTCAACAACATTTCCATGACAAACAGAATTACTCCACCAATTTCAGTGGTGTGACTCTGAGTCTCTACACATTATGAAGTACTTTGGGACACTCAAGTGAACCTCATTCATGTGTCCCCCCACCAACTTTCAATGCACTCGCTTGCACAGTCACACTTCAATTTGCTCCACGTGAGTACATTCAAGCATTCGATATACGTTCCTCCTCAACTGCTAAAAGTATCCCAGTTTCCCCCACCTCCCACCTCTATTCATAGAAATGCAGATCTGGACACTTTGTTGCACCTTAAAGAAATGCAAATTGGCAATTCAAAGGAGCCTACAGTACTTGTTCTCACAGCAAAAACAGAGCTGAATTGGCGCTTTGCTCTCCGTAATCACGTGCAGATGCAGCCACACAAAGGGAGCACCCGTGAAAGTGGCATTCATGTGGATTGAGCAAGAACAGCCTGCATGTGAATTGAGGACCACACATACAATCCTGCATTTGAGCATCCCTAGGTACTTAGTAACGTGTAGAGACACTCTTTGTTGCATAGGACTGGGCTGTTAGTAATAAGCCATCTGATATGACTATGTCCCAGTCCCCAAAGCCACAGACATGCATATTTCTACACACTTACTGATCCTGTGTCGAACCGAGACGGTATCACTCCGAGCCCCGTCTTTGTAATACGCCCAAATCGATATTTGGTATTCAGTGTTCTTTTTCAGACCAGACAAAACAGCGGCTGCCAAGTTTCCAGCAACAGAGAGCTATGGGAGAAGGGAATATAACCAGATTTCTAGATGTCTGGATAACCCTGTGACTTTATGAAAATAGTCAATCTGAGATTCCGCTCTTGGTCCACTGTCGGGGCTATTTATATTCCCTCCCAAGAATTCCGGTTCTGCTCTACTGGATGTTGAAATCTACACTCTCATGCTCAAAGGCATGGGGGCAAATAAACAAGTGGGGCAAACTTTATTTTGGCCCTGATTTTGTTGTTTGCATAATTTCATCAAGGTCTTCTGTGTCTGCAGGAAGGGGGAATGATCAGCCACGGGCTAGAGGGAGAAGCAGGACAAATCCAGATTCTGCCCTGACAGCCAGTTTGGAGTAGTGGTTAAGAACGGCAAGACTCTAATCCAGGTTTGATTCCCCACTCCTCCACCTGAAGCCAGCTGGGTGACCTTGGGTCAGTCACAGCTCTCTCAGGGCCAAGCTACACATGACGAATGACACTTGAACGGCAAGTGTATTTCTCCCTGTTCACTTGCTCTCCACTCAATCCACTTGCCGTTCAAGTGTCATTCGTCATGTGTAGCTTGGCCCTCAGACTTCTCTCAGCCCCACCCTCCTCACATCATGAGGATAATATAACACTGACTTGTTAACCACTCTGAATGTGGCACTAATCTGTCCTGAAGAGCCGTATATAAACACAAGGTATTATTATTATGCAGAAGTTCTGTCCCTGATACACCAATATGTTTGCCAACCTCCAGGTGGGGCCTGGAGCGCCCCTGAAATTACAATGGATCTCCAGACTACAGAAGAAGAAAAACGGGTGCTTTGGAGGACTGATTCTATAGCATTATATTCTGCTGAGGTTCCTCCCCTCCCCAAACCCCAGCCTCCTCCAGGCTCCACCCCCAAATCTTCGGGAACTTGCCAACCTGAATTTCACAACCCTATAACACCACCATCCTTCTATGCTCCACCCATTTCTACAAAACTGTTTCCTGTCTTCTTTTGCTGGTCTGTGACCATAAATTGATTGACTCCACCCACCAGATTACATCCTGACCTTGCCACAGGGCAGTAGTTTCTACTCTGGATCTGTGCCCGAGCCATGAGATAAGAGTAGCCTTGCCGGTCCAAAGCAATGATCCATCTTGTCCAACAGCGACCAGACAGATACCAAAGAGTGGCCCACAACCAGGGCCTGCAGACATCAGCCTTCCCCTGCTGACTGCTCCACAGTTCCTGACAATCGCAGGCAGACTGTCTCTGAACCCAGAGGTCCTATTTGGCTATCAAAATCAGCCAGAGACTTTTTCATCTATTTAAGTCAGTGGCCACCACTCCACTACTCCAATGGCTTAATAGAATGGGGAATTTTCTGCCAAAGGATGTGGTGATGGCCGCAGGCTTTAAAAGGAGATTGGGCAGACTCATGGAGTATAAGCGGCTACTAGCCACAGTGCCTAAGGCGAACCTCCATATTCAGGGGCAGTGAACCTCTGAATTACAGAGGAAGGCCTCGTTCTCATTTTGTTGGTTTTCCAGAGTAACAGATTGGTCACTGTGTGAGACAAGATGCTAGACTCGATGGACCACCAGCCTGATCCAGCAGGGCTCTTCTTAGGTTCATCTTGTAGCAGGGAGTTCCACCAGTCAGCTCCTCCTGCATACCTCCTGTGACCTCCCTTCACCGAGCACATTCCATTTGATCTGGTAGACAATCACGTCGGATGCTGCGATCGCTTCCCATTCCAACCGGATCTCACTTCCTGAGAGCTCAGTGACCTTCAAATGGCTCGGCGGCGGTACCTTTACTGAGAGTCAGAGGAAAGGAAGATGCTAAAGATCAGGTTTTTCCACATTCTGTCCCTGTTGCTCAGAGGTGAGGCCATTGTGCGGCCATGCTACAGAACAGATGGCGAGGGAGCGGAGTCGTAACCGGGCAGCTGTCCTTCACCAGCCTGCCTTTCACTTCTTCAGACCCCCAATGACATATGCTCATACTGAAGGACTGAGTTATAATATTTTGCAGCCATTAATTAAAGCATAATTGTTTCATCTCCGAGCAAGAAGACACGTTCTGTTTGGCATTGCAAAGTGCCGAGGAGCCCAAGAAGGGCATTCAAGGAGAGGAGGAGGAAAGATCGTGTTTCTCCTGCACGGGAATCTCTGGGATTTTATAAATAGAATTATGCTAGACAGTCCTTGATACTGCTTTATATCATTCAAAACAGAATTATTTTTAAAACAGTAGTATCTATTTTGCCCTTGGGTGGTATCTTGGTGAGATTCAAAGCTTATTGGTGTGCTCTGTTTGTAACAAGCATCTGCTTCAATTTCATTCCTGTGGACATGCCTGTGGTATCATTATTACCTTCCAACCTGTACTTCTGATTAGCTGATTAGCTCCCATTTTCAGGAAGTCTGGTACATTTGATCTATGTACAGGGCAATGTATATAGAGGAGGAGAAAGACTGAGCTCATTGGCTCAGACCCCTCCTGTGAACAAGTATGGTGAGAGCCAGTGTTGCCTAGTGGTTAGGGTCAGACTACGACCTGGGAAATCCAGTTTGAAATCCCGTCTCACTCTTCACGAGACATCTGACATGTGAAGAACACGTGTCAAGAGATGCAATGTTAGCCGGGAAGGGAAATTTTAAAAGATAGAGGCAGAGAGGTGAAATTGACAGTGCCTTCAGGGAGGCAAAGATGAAATGTACAAACCCTCTGAGGAGCGATCTCCTCTGGCTCTGGCTTTTTAAACTACAAAATAGAAAAGAGTCCAGTAGCACCTTTAAGACTAACCAACTTTACTGTAGCATAAGCTTTCGAGAATCAGTTTTCTTTGTCATGATGCATCTGACAAAAAGAACTGTGATTCTCGATTCACCGTACATTAATGGCTATTAGCTATGGCAAGTTAAGGGAACCTGCATATCTAGAGACAGCAAACTTCTGAAATCCAGAACTGGGGAGGAGCCCCATGGTGCAGAGTGGTAAGCTGCAGTACTGCAGTCCAAGCTCTGCTCACAACCTGAGTTCGATCCTGGCGGAAGCTGGGTTCGAGTAGCCAGCTCAAGGTTGAATCAGCCTTCCATCCTTCCAAGGTTGGTAAAATTAGTACCCAGTTTCCTGGGGGTAAAGTGTAGATGACTGGGGAAGGCAATGGCAAACCACCCCGTAACAAAAAGTCTGCCAAGAAAATGTCATGATGCAACGGCCCCTCCATGGGTCAGTAATGACTTGGTGCTTGCACAGGGACTACTTTTACCTTTATGCCCTGTTGTTAGCCCTCCAGAGCAACTAGTTGGCTGCTGTGTGAGACAGGAAGCTGGAGAAGATGAATGCCATGGTCTGATAGTCTTATGGGTTAGCATGCTCCATCTCAGGGGAAGGAGAGAACCAGGGTATTTGGCCACACTTGCCCCCTCTGTGTATTGTGTGTATGGGGCTACAAAATATATGAAATCAGGCCTTTTTTTCAGCAGGAACGTGGTGGAATGGAGTTCTGGCACCTCTTGAAAATGGTCACATGGCCGGTGGCCCCGCCCCCTGATCTCCAGACAGAGGGAAGTTTAGATTGCCCTCCGCGCCAGCGGCACAGAGGGCAATCTAAACTCCCCTCTGTCTGGAGATCAGGGGAGGGGCCACCAGCCATGTGACCATTTTCGCCGAGGGCAATTTAAATTTAAAAAAAACCCCCTTGTTCCAGCTGACCCAAAGTGACATCATTGTGCGGTCCTGAGTTCCACCACTGAGTTCCGCCACCTCTTTTCCCAGAAAAAAAGCCCTGTATGAAATGGACTTCATACTTGTACACTAGTAGCTACAGACGTGTGTATGGGCAGCCAAGCAATATTTGCCTGTTTAATGTGGTTCTGTAAGTTAAGGTTTAGGCAGGTCTGTGGCAGAACACCTTCAACAGAAAGTCTTTCAGCCACTGGGAGAAAAATTAACTACTCTTGAAATTAGCCCTTCAGTGAGCTACAGAAAGTCAACAGTTTTTATTCCAACAGGAGCCTGGAAGAACATAACACCATCGGTAGTGTTCCAAGTTCCAGTGCTTGCCAAGACTTCAAAATTCCCACATCTCCCCACAGTATAAAGGTCTATGCATCATTCTAGCTTCCAGCCACACTGGTTTTCTAAGGGTCATGCCACTTCTAAAGCTGATCGGCCTCTACTTACACGTAGTAACGTTGCCCGTTACAGGGAAGGATTCGCCTTCATCATAAATGGAAGTCACGCTGACAAAATATTTTGTCAGTGACGACAGGGGCTTCAGCACAGCAGATGAAACATTGCCAGGAACCTCTACCTGAAAAGAAATGAGGTCTATTGAATATATAAAGAGGATATCGCTGCGACTTGAGTATATCTGATCTCAAAACAGGAGGAATATCCTTAAAGCAACAAGAAGTGAAATGAGGAGAGGCCTGCATGCGTCGTTTTTGTTTTGAAAAGCCACACTATCTCACTCCCCGCTTTAGACATCAAAACATGGACACGTCCAAAAATATATCCCATTTTCCTCTCACCCTTTGCCAAAAGAGGTCACAGCACTGTACGCGGACCTCCCTTCCCCTATTTTATCCTCAGAACAGCCCTGCAATGAGTGACTAGCCCAATTCCTATCTCTTTATGTCCACTCACCTCTCCAGTGTTGCTTCCCCTGCTGGAGATATATGTCACACGGTGAGTTTTCACAGCACGCAAAGTCGCCTCCCAGTTGACCCTGACTGAGCCATGGCTGATATCTGAGAAACTCAGGCGTAGTGGGGGGCTCAGGGCCACTGCAATATATGGAGGATTGAATCATAGAATCATAGAATCATAGAGTTGGAAGGGGCCATACAGACCATCTAGTCCAACCCCCTGCCCAGTGCAGGATCAGCCTAAAGCATCTCTGACAAGTATTCATCCAGCCTCTTCTTGAAAACTGCCAGTGAGGGGGAGCTCACCACCTCGCTAGGCAGCTGATTCCACTTTTGAACTACTCTGACGGTGAAAAAGTTTTTCCTAATATCCAGTCGGTACCTTTCTGCATGTAGTTTTAGCCCATTGCTTCGCGTCCTACCCTCTGCTGCCAACTGGAACAGCTCCCTGCCCTCCTCCAAATGACAGCCTTTCAAATATTTAAAGAGAGCAATCATGTCCCCCTTCAACCTCCTCTTCTCCAAACTAAAAATTCCCAAGGCCCTCAGCCTTTCCTCGTAGGGCTCAGTCTCCAGACCCCTGATCATCCTCGTCGCTCTCCTCTGCACCTTCTCGATTTTGTCCACATCCTTTTTGAAGTGAGGCCTCCAGAACTGCACACAGTACTCCAGGTGTGGCCTGACCAAGGCAGTGTAGAGAGGGGCTATAACCTCCTGCGATTGCCATTTAAAGGTCATCAACATTATAATTTGAATTCAGTTTTAACTTCCATCGGAGCTTTTTTTCAGCCGGAATGCCATGGAATGGCACCTCTTGAAAGTAATCACATGCCCAGTGGCTCCACTCCCTGATCCTGTTTCCTCCCTTGCGCGGCCCACAGTGTCCAGCTCTTTAGCTTCAGGCAAAGAGCAACACTTTTCTTGCCAAAGTGGCAAGAAAAGTGTTGATTTCAAAGCCTGCCACTTTTCAGCTGATGGGAGAGGAATCCCCCATCAGAAGAAAATAGCAGTGGGGCATTTGAAAGCAGCAGCATTTTTTTTTTGCCCGCAAGAAAAGTGTTGTCACTTTTAAAGCTGGCACATTTTTTTCAGCTGACAGGAGGAGGATCCCCTTCCCATCAGCTGAAAAAAAGCTGTTTTAAAATGCTGGCAGCTTTTTCAGCAGAGGGGAGAGGGAGGAGGGACCTCCTCCCCCTCAGCTGAAAAAAGCAGCAGGGCATTTGAAAGTAGCAACACTTTTCTTCTGTGTGTTTCTCCCTAATGGTGAGTTCCACCATCTTTTTCCCAGAAAAAAAGCCCTGACTTCCATGGCTTCCCTCCCAGCAAATCCTGGCAAGTGGAGTTCAGCAAAGAGGCTAAAGTGTGCTCCTAAGAGATTCCCAGAAGCCAATCTAGATTCTCAGCATCTCTCCAGGAAAACCAATAGCAAGTATTTTTACTAATAAGCCTCATGTTCATTCCTCCATAGAGGGGGAATGCACATTCTGTATTCTGTGTAGTTGTTACTCCATTGGACTTGGACCAGATCCTTAGAGGACTTCTATCTGGCTTGACAGACCCGTGTCAAGGTCTTCCTTCTGTCTTGGCTACCCCAGTCCCCAATGTTAAAAAAAGATTTGTTTGAAAAGAATGGTGATGACTTACAGGTAGTTTCCTGAATACTTGCGGGGTCACTAGCATCTTCTCCATACATTGCGTACACAGCTAGAGAGTATTCAGTGCTGGGGGACAAACCCCGGAGCAGAACTTCAGGCTCCACTACTTTCACCTGACAAAAGACGGGGAAAAATGCTGGAAATGAGCTGTGACAATGAAGCCCGATACATCTTCAGCTGCATTTAGCTCCTGTTCCTGAGCCACTTAACAGGCATGGAAGGGAGAAATTCAGGGGGGAAGGAGGTTGTTAGAAACCTCTTGCTTGAGAGCTCACAAGATCCCCCTTCCACCTATCCCTTGTTTGGAGACAGAGTAGTATGGTGATAAGACAGTAAGACTGTAGATCCAGAGGAGTTAGCCGTGTTAGTCTGTAGTAGCAAACTAGTAAAAAGCCCAGTAGCACCTTTAAGACTAACCATCTTTATTGTAGCATAAGCTTTTAAGAACCACAGATCTTTTCATCATGCATCTGGTGAAGAAAGCTGTGGCTCTCGAAAACTTATGCTACAATAAAGTTGGTTAGTCTTAAAGGTGCTACTGGACGTTTTACAGTAAGACTGGAAACTTGAGTTCAAATCATCACTTTGCCCTGAAGTTCACTGAGCAACCTCGAGCCAACCTAACTCACCCCACAGGGCTGTTGTGAGAATAAAACAGAGGTATGAAGTACCACATATGCCACACCAATCCCCACAGTGGGATAAAAATGAGACAACTAGAAATATATGAAAAAAGAAGCAACTTGAGTATCTATAGAATTAGTACCTGAGTATCTAGAGTATTAGGACCTGAGGGCATTCAATGAAGTAGATGGGTTTAAGGATGGACAAAGGCGAACCTCATTACTCAATTAGTGGAACTTTATTTATTTGTATTTATTTACTTACGTTATCTATAGTCCACCTTTCTCGCTGAGACCCAAAGTAGATTACACACTGTGAGACTAACAAAATTTGTGGTAAGGCATGAGCTTTCGTGAGTCACAGCTCACTTCTTCAGATACCAAAGTGAGCTGTGAGTCATGAAAGCTCATACCCTACTACAAATTTTGTTACTCTTATAGGTGCTACTGGACTCTTGCTCTTTTCTACTGCTACAGACAGACGAACATGGCTACCCATCTTGATCTAAAATGCAAATCAGTCAGGGACCAAAAATTTCAGCCCAAGCATCTGGTGGACTGTGGAAAATAAAGATAACAATAACAGCAATGACAATAATAAAATGCAAGTCAGTGAAGGACCAAATTTTCCAGCCCAAACATCTGGTGGACTGTGGAAAATAAACGTAACAAAAACAATAAAAAGCTCACTTGGCATCTGAAGAAGTGAGCAGTGACTCATGAAAGCTCATACCCTACCACAACTTTTGTTAGTCTTATAGGTGCTACTGAATTCTTGCTCTTTTCTGCTCCTACAGACAGTAACGCAGCTACTCATTTTGACCTGTCTCCAAAAATGCATAGAGGGAGGCTGCCAGGTGATAATCAATCAGAGCTATGCATTCAGGTTGCCACGTTCTTGAAGACCACCTGAACATAACTGCATACATAGTCCTGTTTGCAGAAACAATTTTCTATTTATTTCAGCTCTTCTCACTCACCCATTACAGCCAATCTGCTGCCATCTTCAGCCCAGCTAGCAGAACTACCTGGAAACCTAATATTATTTATGCAGGTGGACTCCCTAAGTGATTTTTTTTGTCTTAGCCCAAGTTTCCCAGAACATGGTCCATGCAGATCCTTCAGTTTCCTGATCCGAGAGATTGGCTCTCCTAACTGCTCCAACACAATAGCACAATTCCATAACCCAATTCTATTTTAAGTCACAGTAATAATTCCAGAAGAGTAGCTAGGTTTGTCTGTGGCAGAAAAAAAGAAACCAGGAGTGTACTGTTCCAGAAGCAAGCTGACTATATTAATCAATATGTACCAGACTAGAATGTATGCCTATAGTTTTAAGAGAAGTGCATCCCGGGAGTTGTAGTGCCTTACCCCACAGGTTCAGTTCCTGGGGCATTCAAAGCCCGCCAAAACTTGTCAAGGCCATTTCCTCTTTTGTTCATTCACACCTCAGCAGGGAGAGGAGCAAGTCATCTCTCTTTTTTCACCACATTCACTGGGTCTACAAAGCTCCATCAAGTGCCTTTATGCATGAAAGATGCACTCTCTCCTTTCGTTATTTAGAAGAATTGTGAGTAGAGATTCCTTATGTGTATGAAGAAGTTAAATAAAACCATTTACGTTTGTAACCAGTGCGTGTGCGTTGACACTTGATGACAAAGGGTTGGGATTCCCTCCTCGCATCAGAATAAGGAGTCTTGCAGCACCTTAAAGAAGAATGAATTTTGCTTCCAGAGATTCAGCTTTTGTGGACTACAGCCCACTTCATCAGATGTATCCAAGACTTCGGTTGCAGCATACGGTTCCAAATGCCTTTTAGATAGGAGCTTCTTTGTACCATAAGCATTGCTGGGCACAAGACATCGCCAAGTGCTGGTCACGCATGCTTGCATTAGCATTTGAATAACTGCAACAACTTAGCAGGGCTTTTTTTCTGGGAAAAGAGGTGGTGGATCTCTCTATTATCACGTGTGTGCGCAAAGTGGGTGTGCACCGCTGGAAATACACACTGAGGGCGGCTTTCTCTTCCTTTCTTCTCCCTCCTGGCCTGCCTCTCAGCCGGCCAGGAGGCAGTAGCGCCTCAGGAAGGAAGGTAAAGAAAAGGAAGAAGGAAAGATAAGGAAAGAGAAAGGGAGGGAGGGAGGGAGGGAAAGAAGGAAAAAAAAGAGGGAGGGAGGGAAAGGTCGGGGAAAAGGCCAGGGAAGCAAGCGGTCCGGGAGAAGCTCCTCCCAGGGAGACAGTCCACAGGTCTTTGGGCGCCAGGGGCAGGGCCACCAGTCACGTGATCTTTTTCAGAGGTGCTGGATCTCAGATCCGGGGAGATCCTGCTGAAAAAAAGCCCTGCACCTAATGATGATGTGCACGTGAGAATGAAGCATATGGCAGATCAAAAAGTAAGTGGGTCTGATTTTCAAATGGAGTACTTTCCTACAGATTCTGTTCTCAAATATCGATTTTTCTCAGTGATGCTGCTGATCTGGTTTTGCTCACATCTCAGGAGGTTTTCTCCAAGTAATAATTACACACGTTGCGTAACAGCCAAAGGGATAGCTCCTCTTGCTTTGCAGATCCAGCTGTTTGAAATAGGAACACGGGATTGTCCATTGGCAGAAGTCGTTTTCCCACAAGCATCCGGGGCTATGCAAGCGAGCACATGCTCCTGTCCAAATCCCAGCCCTCAGCTCTTTGGATCAGTCTGCCCAACACTTTCTGCTTCTTTATCTATTTATTTTGGCCACTTATATGCTGTATTTCTACTTTAACATAAAGTACTCAAGAACAGACTAGAAATTTATAATATCCAAATATAACCATCATAATTTTTTTAAAGTAAAAATATTTTTTCAAAAAATCAATCCAGAAGAACTTACTTTTAAAAGGCCTTCTGATTTTTTTCAAAGATGTCTTTTATCTGAAGCCAGGAAGCCTGCAGTGACTGGGAGAAAGGCAATTCCAGGAGCAGGGAGTTCCAAAGATGAGAGTAGCTTCCAAGAAGTCCCATGTATGGATGCCCACCAAGCATAGATCAAGAATTGTGGGTTCTGGCAGCAGAGAGTCTTTGAATGATCTCAGAGTAGGGGGATCTACTATGGCCTCCCTCTTTAATGTCTGTCACCAGTTGGTGGGGCAGTGGTTGGCGGGGGGGGGGGGGTTTCCCCAAAACTCCAGTGTTGTGCATCACTTCCAGGAAAAACCAAGAAGTGACGCCATGTCATAAATGTGATGACAACATGACACTCTAAGAATTGGACAAAATTCTATGGTTTCACCATAGAGTTTTGTCTGATTCCTAGACCTTCATGTTGATGATGTGACATCACTTCCAGGTATTTTCTAGATGTGCTGTCATGCCATCCCCTCCTCCTCCTCCTGCCAGATGATGGAAGGCAGCCCTCTCTCAGAGTACCTATGGAATGAGGCAGTTTGGGCCCAGTTTTAAAGGCTAAAACCAACACTTTGTATTGAGTCCTGAAACAAACTGGGAGCCAATGTACTTGATACAGGATAAGTGTTATTTGCTCATTAATATTCCTCCCAGGCCAGCATCCAGAAGAAAAACCAGATGTAGGTGATCATGTGGTACAGTTTTCTTTTGGGACTGTACCACTTCATGATGCATATCACCTGTTTAAAATGGACCACATATGAAAAATCTCCTTCTGCTTGTAATTCCTAAATTGTTAAGAGCCCCAAACTGATGAACAAAAAAATGTATATTCTTTACCTCTTTAGTATCATCGTTTGCTCCGTTGGGTGTTGAGGAACAAAGGACGAGATACTGAGTAGCGCCATCTGCTGGCTGCCAGGTCAGTCTTATACTGTTGTGGCTGATTTCAGCTGCTCGAAGGGAACGAGGAGCAGACAGAGGTACTACAAGAGCAAGATGATAAAAAGAAAACAGGAAAAAATAATGTATCATGTTTTCTATCTGACAGAACTTCAAGGATTTTACTTAGTTTATAAAATAAAAAACTGAGAATGTGCAAAACCATGCATAGCCTGCTGTAAGAAAAGTAGCGTCTCTGACTTCCCTGGGCAACAACATTTTGCAAACTAAGCAGATCAATGTATTGTCGAAGGCTTTCACGGCCGGAGAACGATGGTTGTTGTGGGTTTTCTCCGGGCTGTATTGCCGTGGTCTTGGCATTGTAGTTCCTGACGTTTCGCCAGCAGCTGTGGCTGGCATCTTCAGAGGTGTAGCACCAAAAGACAGAGATCTCTCAGTGTCACAGTGACATTTTCTCTGTCTTTTGGTGCTACACCTCTGAAGATGCCAGCCACAGCTGCTGGCGAAACGTCAGGAACTACAATGCCAAGACCACGGCAATACAGCCCGGAAACCCCCCAACAGCTAAGCAGATCAACTTGTTTAAATTGCAGTTGTGCTTCTTTAGCATAACCGATTCTAGGTACGCTTGTCATGACAAAAGCCAAACAGCTCTGTGCTGAAGCTCTGTCTCTTGACTACTCCTGGCTTCTGAGATCTGACCCCACATTGCCACCAAACATCCAGGCCTATCTTGGAGCCAGTTTGGTGTAGTGGTTAAGAGCGCGGGACTCTAATCTGGAGAGCCGGGTTTGATTCCTCACTCCTCCACTTAAAGCCAGCTGGGTGACCTTGGGCTAGTCACGGCTCTCTGGAGCTTTCTCAGCCCGACCCACCTCACAGGGTGCTTTGTTGTGGGGTCAGGGCTCATTTTGAGGGGGAACATGCAGGAACACATTTCTGGCAGTTCCCCAAAGAGGTCACATGCCAGATGGCCTTGCCCACCTGACTCTCAGCCATTTTGGGCCCATTACGGCCTGGATTGGGGCTGAAACGGCCTGGATCGGGCCTCTGACGGATGGTGGATCACTCTCCCACTCGGTAGCGGCTTGATCCTGACAATTTTAGGCCCCTTTTTGGCCATTTTCAGTCCCCTTTTGCCATTTTGGGCCCAGTTTCAGCCCTGAATGACCAGGATTGGGTTCCAAAAGAGCCAGGGAAGGTGATGTAAGGGGGTATGGCATACGCAAATCATTTATGCTAATGGAACACCTCCGGTGATGGCAAGGGGCATGACATATGCTAATGAGTTATGCTAATGAGGTATGCTAATGAGTTCCTCTAGCTCTTTTTCTATGAAATGACCCGTGTGGGGATAATAATGGCATACTTTGTAAACTGCTCTAAGTGGACATTAAGTTGTCCTGAAGAGTGGTATATAAATCAAATGTTATTATTATTAATGTCATTATGTTGGCAGCCATAAGGCCTAGAAACTTGCTTTCTCTTTTATTGAAGGAGGTAAGCAGCCCTGCAAAGAGGACAGATATAATTTCAATAGGTCTCTGTTTAAGCAACCTCCAGGTGGTGGCTGGAGATCTCCCAGACTTACAACTGATCTCCTGACAGTAGAGATCAGTTCCTTTGGTGAAAATGGCTGCTTTGGGGACTCTATGGTATTACAGCCCACTGAGGTCCTACCTCTCCCCAAACCCCAACCCTCCCCAGGCTGCCCCCCGCCCCGCCCAACTCCAGGCATTTCCTAACCCAGAGCTAGCAACCTTTCTACTAAAGCAGACCTTAAAATAGCTAATAAATCCATAAAATAATGGGCAAAACCAGCAGTTTTAAAAAGCAATGGATAATTAAAACAAAGCAAATCATAGCCACCCTTTGATGTTATTAAAAGCAAACATGATGGCTTTTGCTTGAGAGTTCAAAAACTAGTAAAAAGGGCACCAGGCAGATCTGATTGGGATGGAGTTCTTAATTGGCTGGCAGGTTCCTATGGGCAGAGGCAGCCTTTTAGACACCCTGGCCTTTCCAGACTGCTTAATACCATGTAGGTCAAAACCAGCACTTTGCATTGCGCCTAGAAACTAACTGGAAGCCAGTGAAGTACTTTATATACCAGATGCTTTATGTTAGCCACTGGGAATTCCCCAAGGTCCAGTTCTAGTCAATAATCTGACCACCTTATTCTAGACCAGCTGAAGTTTCCGAACAGTCTACTAAGGCAGCCCCATGTATAGTGAATAACAACAGCCAAGCATATACGTTACCAAGCTGTGGATAAATCTGGTCTGCTCAGTGCAATCCAGGAGGGGATGCAGTTAGAGCATCCCAGGCAAAGCTGTTGCATGCAACAGACAGTACTTTTGCGACCAATGAATAAAGCTACATCTACTAGCACTCTTAATTTTGAAATTCAAAGAGAGTTGAAAACCCATCCATACCGGCTGAACTCTACCTTGAGCGTTAGTTTATTGCCCTTCATGCAGTCCATTGCTTACTCCAAGTGCTTGTTTAAAATGTTCTGTTCTGACTTACTCAGATAAAAAGGAGAAGCAAATAGGGTTGCCCAATCTTCAGACTATAGAGATTAGTACCCTGTGGTGCTGAAGGAGAGTTTTATGGATACCATGGACGACCAAGAAACAAATAAGTGGGCACTAGATCAAATCAAGCCTGAATTCTCCCTAGGAGCTAAAATGACAAAATTGAGGCTATCGTACTTTGGTCACATCATGAGAAGGCAAGATTCTCTGGAAAAGTCAATAATGCTAGGAAAAGTGGAAGGCAGCAGGAAAAGAGGAAGACCCCAAAATGAGGTGGCTGGACTCAATAGAAGAAGCCACATCCTCCAGTTTGCAGGATCTAAGCACGTCTGTTAGTTAGGACGTTTTGGAGGTCTCTCATTCATCGGGTCGCCATAGGTCTGAGGCGACTGGACGGCACATAACATACACAATCCTGGAGAAAATGATAGCTTTGGATGTTGGATACTGTGGTATCATATCCCTGCTCAGCTTCCTCCCTTTCTCAGACTTCACCCTCCCTGGCACCTGCCCCAAATCTCCAGGAGCTGGTAACCCTAGAAGGCAGAGTTGGGCATCATCCACTTATTGATGAGGCCTCAGTCCCCACCGTGGGAGCTTCTTTGCTAAAAAAAAAGGTGGAACACAAAATATATGAACTCCAGGTGTAAAAAGTCATGGGGCAGAATCACACCTCTTGCTGGACGTGTGTAGCTGCTAAGAGTGGAACCACCCGTGCAAGATGTCTTGACTTGCAATTCTGCTAGGCTGTCACACTCAGGGGCACAAGGAAGGAATTGCAGGTGGGGTTTCCCATACAATGGTCACCATGTTGGTGATTCCAGACTTACATGTTGAGGTGATACCTCGGAGCCCATCTCCAACTGCGTTTTCATAAATGGGGAATACCGACACCAGGTATTCGGTGTGGGATGTCAGATTGAAGAGCTGGACAGCGGAGGCAGAACCATCTAAAACTACCTGCAAATATACAGCAAGGTTCAATGAGCCACATGGTAAGAACTAGAGATGGATGAACACCCCTGTGTTTCATCCCAAACCACCCACCTTTTGTGCAACCATTCCTAGTAAATATAAGAATGTTTGTTAGGCATTTATGAGTGCTCAAGAAGACACATATATTTGTGAGTGTTCAATTTGATTCCTGCAAAATGCATAAACCTGTCCATCTCCCTACCAGTTTCCCTTCTTTCCCAAGACTTTCTGGAGGGGAGAGAAGCAATCGGTTGTGGGAAAGAGGTTCTAACCAGGACCCTTCCTCTCTCAACTGTTCTTCCCATATCTTCCTTAGTATGACCCCCTGCCAGGGTTGATGGGAACCGTAGTCTTTGCAGTTTCCCAAACTGAATCAAAATGCTGTGAAAAGTTTGACTTTCTTCCACTCCAGCAGTCTAGTAAATTTTGAGCATATGCCAATCACCAGCCAGCCGCCTAAGTGACGAGGAATGGCACTAACTGGGCAGATGCAAAACTACCTGAATGAGGCTCATTTTAAATTGTGTGCAAATAGTCAATGTGAGCATACCTGGGTGCTCAACAAGAGAAAATGAGCATTGCAAGTAATACAAGGATCATAGTATTACTAGTGCAAGATTCGAGTCTAGTAGGTACCTTAAAGTCCAACAAGGTTTCCAGGATATAAAATTTTGAGAGTATAAGTTTTTAAGAGTTTGGTATTTCAAGGGTGTCAGTTTCAAGATTCAAAACTCCCTTCCCCAGATCTGAAAAAGGGTGCTTTGACTCTCAAAAGCTTATACCCCAGAAATCTTGTTGGTCTTTAAGGTGCTACTGGATTCGAATCTTGCTCTTCTACCCAGGGCCAGCCCGCCCATTGAGGCTGGCCCAGCAGCCGCCACAGAGTGCTAAGGCACCGGAGGGGTGCTGGCCTGGGGGCAGGGGCACGTGCCACGGAGCTGCCACTGCCGCCACCGGACAGGAGTGCGCTGGCGGTAGCAGTGTGGGGCAGCTGAGCGGGCAGCCTCCCGTTCAGTTGCTCTGTGGGCCAGGCGCACCCAGCGGCCAGGGCTGCTGGCTGCACCTGGCCCACAGAGCAACTGAATGGGAGGGCTGGAAGGCCCCCCATGCACGCACCCAGCCCTGTGTGATGATGTCACATGCAGTGATGTCATCATGCAGTCCAGTGCACATGTGCATGCGCACGCACAGAGGCAGCCCTTAAGCTGCCTCAGGGGCCGCCCCTGCTTCTACCACAAACCAACACAGGCACCCGCCTAAAAGTATTGCTAGTGAGAACCTACGAGAAACAACTGGTTATCCTTCCCCTCATGAAACCAAGACTACTTCCTCGTCTAACAGTTTTTTAAACAGTGATCACTCAATAATGTATATTAGAATTCTCACTTTGGGCTACCCTATGCTCACATCGAAACACCCAGATTTTCACCTGCTGAAAATTTAGGTGAAAATTTTCACCTATCTGCTCATGTATGAGAAACAGCTTTCCGTTAGCTGCCTCCAACATTCTGTGGTGGTTTTCAAAGCCAAGGGAGTTCAGGAATTCCTCAGATTTCTCAAGGCTCAGAGATGGGGAACGAGATTTGAAGAAAATTCACTGGCTTACCACTATCTATCTTCCCCTAAACAGAATTACTTTTATTTTATTTTATTTTATTTTATTTTATTTTATTTTATTTTATTTTATTTTATTTTATTTTATTTTATTTTATTTTAATTTAATTTAATTTAATTTAATTTAATTTAATTTAATTTAATTTAATTTAATTTAATTTAATTTAATTTAATTTAATTTAATTATTTAAAACATATTTATGCTGCCTTTCCACCCACATATAGTCCCCCAAGGCAGAGAACATAAAAACAAGATTTAAAATAATATATACAATAATTCTGCTAAAAACATGTAAGCATATAACACATAAACACGCTCAACATCAAAACCAGGAAGGAAGGCCAATATCAGTTATTGGTGATATGCCAAATGAAGGGGTGGGGGAGTCTTCACCCACTGGCAGGAGATTTCCCAAATGGTTGGATGTTAGAAAGCTACTACTGTGGCAGATTAATGCGCTCATGGAATTTTTTTTTATCTTTTAAAGTGACCCCCAAGGGTCATCTAGTCCAACCCCCTGCACAATGCAGGAAATTCACACCTACCTACCTACCTCCTCACCCTGCCCTCGATTGCTGCTGTATGCCCAGAAGAAGGCATAAATCCTCCAAGATCCCCAGCCAATCTGGCCCAGAAGAAAATTCCTTCTTGACCCTAAAGTAGTGAGCATCCCGGGCATGTAAGAAGGGGCCACGAGAACTAAGCACTGATGTAACCCTTCCTGCCCTCCCCCTCATGATCTGTTCAGGTTCACAGAATCAGCACTGCTGCCAGGTGGCCATCTAGCCTCTTCTTAAATACCTCCAAGGAAGGAGAGCCCACCACCTCCCAAGGAAGCCTGTTCCACTGAAGGGCTGCTCTAGCTGTCAGGAAGTTCCTTCTAGTATTTAGCCCTCTGGCTGATTTAACCAAACACACGACATCCAACATGGGATCCCTTACCTCTTTGGGGATCCCACCCCTGGATGGGTAGTAGACCACCCTATACTTCTTGGGTGGTATCACAGGAGGCTTCCAGATGAGGTGCATGCTTCTGGAAGTCACCTCTTTTACAACCAGGTTGCTTGGGCTCAAATGGGCACCACTGTTCACGGGAGCAGTTTCTATTGGATCACCTGTACGTGTGAAGAGCAGGCAGGAGTGTCATATTGTGTAGTGTTACAGGAAAACATTGGATTCGGACTAGGAATACCCAAGTTCAAGATCCTTCTCAAAGCAAGCTACAAGTGATGCCTGACACAGGTTGGACCCTTGTCAGCTTCCCTCAAGTTTTGATGGGAAATGTAGGCATCCTGGTCTTGCAGCTTGGCTCTCCGACTGCTGTCCAATGGGCTTTTCAACTGTCACTTGTCCAACATTCCGCCAAGCTGCCTACATTTCCCATCAAAACTTGAGGGAAGCTGACAAGTGTCCAACCTGTGTCATTCGTCACTTGTAGTTTGGCCCGCAGACAGAAAGCCTGATGGATGAGGCTGTGGGCCAATCAGCATCTCCCAGCCTAACTTGCTTCAAACAGATCCAGAGGAGTTAGCTATGTTAGTCTATATAGTAGTAAAATGATAAAGAGTCCAGTAGCACTTTTAAGACTAACCAATTTATTGTAGCAGAAGCTTTCAAGAACCACAGCTCTGTTTGTCAGATGCATGACAAAGAGAGCTGTGGTTCTTAAAAGCTTATGCTACAATAAGCTGGTTAGTCTTAAAGGTGCTACTAGACTCTACTATTTTACTTCAAACAGTTGCTGTGAAACTAAGATTGGGGGAATTATGCTACCCTGATCTCAGAGGAATAATAAGATGTCGGTGAAATTGTTATTTATTTATATCCAATTTTTTGGATAAGAGCGGTATGATTCTAACCTGGAAGAACCGGGTTTGATTTCCCACCCGAATTCAGCTGTGTAACCTTGGGTCAGTCACAGCTCTTCCAGAACTCTCTCAACCCCACCCACCTCACAGGGTGATTGTCGTGAGGAAAATAACAACACATTTTGTAAACCACTCTGAGTGTGGCATTAAGTTGTCCTGAGGGACAACTCAATCGAACGTTGTTGTTATTGTTGTTGTTGTTACGCTCCCCTGTTGGCAACCAAAGTGGCTTACAGTTCAAAAATTAGAACTATAATGGAAACAAAAATAAACATGAAAAGGGTGGAGAGGCTCGCCAATACAGAGCAGTCCGTCCTCCCTTTCTCTGCTCCCATATCTTCCTCAAAAGTCTTGATTTCTCCAGGCTACAACCCTCAGGCTAAGAACTGAAGGACAAAAGCCCTATAGCTCTCACTTTGAGCATGCTCAGGATAGAGCTACCTGCTGAGGAGAAATATTTATCAATCTGTTTTGAGAGAGACCCCAAACAAAAATTTTAACAACTTTCTCCTAAATCATTAAAATAACCAACAGTTTCCAAAATACTACTTTTTACCTTTCTATCCCACCCTTTCTCCTTTCTGTTTAATCATCCTGTACTGTTCTTGCTCTCAAATTAAAAAAATTAGTTTTTTTTAATGGTTTGATTTACTGTATATATGAGGTTTGGGAGTCAGTGAGGTGTAGTGGTTAGTGTATAGGGCTAGGACTGAAGCCATGAACCTCACTTGATTCGAGTCCAGTAACACCTGAGTAACCAACTAGATTTCTAGGGTGTAGGCTTTCAAGAGAGTCAAAGTTCATCTGAGAAAGGGAGCTATGACTCTCGAAAGCTCATATCCTGGAAGTCTAGTTGGTCTCTAAGGCGCTATTGGACCCAAATCTTGCTCTTCTACTACAGACCAGCATGGATACCCACCTGAAACAAACCTCACTTGGTGATTTGGGGGCCAGTCTCTTAACCTAACCTACATTGGAGGGTTGTCACAGGATGAAATGAAGTTCAGGCCATCTGTCTGCATGGACCGGCAACAAGTTGGGCAGAGAAAGATCTTTCTCAACACCTACTAATGACCTGTGATGCTTTAAATGGATGTGTCAGGAATAAAATAAAAATAAAACTGTATGCAAGCAAAGCATAAGCTGAACCATTGAACCTCAGTCTTTTCTCTAGTTGAGACCAGGGCCCGGCAGGATTTACTATCTTTCTGCCGGGCCTGTAAGACAGAGATGTTCCGGCAGGCATATGGTTGAGGCTGGGCTAGGCCTCCATTGGCCTGGAAAGAGGACAAGAGAAGATCTGAGCCGTTCCCATCAGAGTCGTCCACCATCTAGCTTTCAATCATTGAACATTGATTGCTGTTGTCTGGCATATTAGCCATTATATTGTATTGCAGGATGTTTTATCTGAATTTTTTAACTATCTTATTGCTTTTATGATATGTAAATTATATGAAATGTTTTTATCTGATGTAATCTGCCCTGAGCCCTCTCGCAGGGAGGGCAGAATAAAAGTCTAATTTTTTAAAAAATAAAAGGGTAAGCCTTATATTCCACTCTGAGCTCCTTTAAAAAAAGGATGGAAACAACCATAAAGCATACATAATAGGGTGAGGTTTACAAAAGAGAAAAAAAGTGGCTCAGTGGTAGAGCATCTGCTTGGCACGCAAAAGGTCCCAAGTTCAATCCCCACCATCTCCACTCAGAAGGATCAGATGTGAAAGATCTCGCCCTGAAATCTTGGAGAGTGGCTGACAATCACAAAAATAATACTGACCACAACGGAACAATGGTCTGAAGGCAGCTTCGTATTTACTTCGTTCGTTCGTTAGTTAGTTGTTATAATACGCTGTCCTTGCAAGTGGGCTCAGAGCAGAGCACAACAGAAATCACAGTATTTAGATAAAACATGATATCATAAAAACAAGATAAAAACACCCATAATACAGACCACTTATAATACAGACTACTTACAAACCTCGTAGAAAATGGAAGGAGGAACCCATTCAGAACATATGCTATTACAAACAGTGGTGAACACAGAAGTGGGTGGCTATCATAATCAAAAACACTTGAAGTCATGCAGGTGGAGAAAAGACACGAGGCTGCACGGAGCAGAGCCATGACGCCCTACAAGCAGCACCGGCTTGTTCGGCTGTTTCGTTGTCCCTACCTCCTCAGGGGCGAATTGTCTCCAACACTCCAAATGATTGGTCAATTCAAGCACTATTCCAATATATCAATTTAAGACGCAGCACCAGGCTAGTCAACACAGTCACATCGGCGTATTTCAGCGGAACAAGCCGGTGCTGCTTCTAGGGCGTCGTGGCTCTGCTCCGTGCAGCCTCGTGTCTTTTCTCCACCTGCATTCTAGCGGGGCTCCTTGTTATATGGACTTTGATTTTCATGCTTGTACTTACCTGGTGACTGAGCGTGGATATATGCACCTGTTCCTTTGACTTGTTTATTACTGTGATTTGTGTGTGATTATATCACCTTTTTGTGAATGACGTCAAGTGTTTTTGACTATGATAGCCACCTACTTAAAAACCTCAGCACACATAATTGCACAAATATATTCATATATGTTCATTAAGATTTTCTAAATTAGGATTTCCTAGCCAAACCATGTTTTGTCTATAAAGGTTAACCATCATGTCAAACAAAACTAAAAATAACTTTAAAAAATGACCAGCCAACATCTTTTCCACACTGTGACATTGAGAGATCTCTGTCTTTTGGTGCTACACCTCTGAAGATGCCAGCCACAGCTGCTGGCGAAACATCAGGAACCACAATGCCAAGACCACGGCGATACAGCCCGGAAAACCCACAACAACCATCGTTCTCCGGCCGTGAAAGCCTTCGACAATAAAAAAATTTTCAATTCACATTGTTTGAGAGACACAAAATACAACCTTTTCAAGTGATAAGTTCAGGTATGTCTTTCCATTCATTTTGGTTTTGCTTACTGACTTCATTAGTTTAGAGTTCCCCAGAAAGGGGAGGGGGTGTCCGTAATGTGTCTGTGTGGTGGTGGTGGTGGGGGGATCTTGCAGGAAATTACAGCTTTGACAGTCCCAAAGCGAAATGAAGACAGAGGCGCTGGCCTCACCTGTATTCTCCTCCTTGTTCTTCTCTTTGATCCGAGCGCACAAGACTCGCGTAAGCCGGCCAACCAGAGAGCTGAGCAGGGGGAAGTCCAGGACGTTGTACACCGTCAGCTCCAAAGGATCGGAGGCCACTTGGCGCAATTCTGCCTCGTCGGCGTTTTTCACTCCTTTAAAACAAATGTCAGTATCTGAGAGGTGTACGTCAAACAAGATGAATGCTTGTGCGTAACTGCCGGGGGAGCAATTTGG
Source organism: Eublepharis macularius (assembly GCF_028583425.1). NCBI lineage: Eukaryota > Metazoa > Chordata > Lepidosauria > Squamata > Eublepharidae > Eublepharis > Eublepharis macularius. Next base: position 164,481,926 of record NC_072794.1, on the reverse strand, counting down.
AGCTCCCATCCGACCCACTACAATGCCCTCCTTCCAGCGTCCCATAAATCCTCCGAGGCTTGAGCCAACTGACTTCGAAGGGGCTGTGGCTCAATGGAACTCTCCTCTCTTTGGCGTGAAGAAGGTCCCCGGTTCAATCTCCAGCATCTCCAGTTAAAAGAACCAGGTAGTAGATGAAGTGAAAGACCTCCACCTGAGACCCTGAAGGGCTGCTGCCAGTCTGAGTAGACATTACTGACCTTGATGGACCAAGGGTCATAAGGCAGCTTCAGTTTCCCCCATCTCCACCTTTCTCTTTTTCATAATGACATTTTAGAATGTTTTTGTTCTTTTTGGTTATTTCTGTTTTCTCTGCTTATGTAGATGAGTCCCCCAAACAGACACATCTGCTTTGGCCCCATTATGCTGCTTTTATTATTGGTATGAGGCCAGTGATGTTAGATAGAATTATGATAAGAGTTCATGATAAAGTCGAGAGAATGGCATGAAATGTAGTGTAGTGAAACTTTGTGACTCAACCCGCTAACAGCAGTTTAGGGGTTGAGTCACAAAGCAGAAAATCCACAATTCCTGCCTCACCTCTGTTGTGATAGGTGACACAGCATGCCTTAGATATTGTGGAGGGGGGCTCAGCATGTGTCTTTGTGTGTATGTGTTATTTCCCTGGTAGGCAAGTGAGTTCTCTTTGTCTAAGGTGGGAATACCTGCTGACTCCTTCTCTCTCCCTGTCTCCACTGAGAGAGTTTCTCTCTCCTCCAAGGAGGACATGCTTCTCCAGAGCTCCTGCCATGAAGGCCTGATCCACATATCCGCCTGCTGTCACAATGCAAACTAGTTGGCCACGGTATAGGGAAAGTAATGCTTTAGACTAGAATTCATTCTTCTACAAGAAAATTACTGTGAATGGAATATATCCCAATAAATGTAAGTTCTATCTTTTCTACAATTTAATTAAAAGGTAAAGATAGTCCCCCCTGTGCAAACACCGAGTCATTACTAGTCCATGAGGGAACATCACATCACGATGTTTTCTTGGCAGACATTTTACCGGGTAGTATGCCATTGCCTTCCCCAGTCATCTACAGTTTACCCCCAGGAAACTGGGTGCTCATTTTACCGACCTCAGAAGGATGGAAGGCTGAGTCAACCTTGAGCTGGCTACCTGAACCCAGCTTCCACCAGGATCGAACTCAGCTCATGAGCAGAGCTTGGGCATGTTGCTGCATGTTGGGAGAAAACGCTTCTGACTGGGTAACTCTGCCACCAAATGAAATAGAACTATTTCTAATCAGTTATCTCTACCATGTACTCACTAGATAGCCCAAAGGAGGTTGCTATTCCTCAGCCACACATATCCTCCATCTGCAGGAAGGAGATACTTGTCCTAAAGGGTTCTATTAAGGATCACAGCAATAGAAGCTCTGAGAAGTGCTTTACACATCCCAAAGCAAAGCACCCCAAAGCAACCCCAAAATTACGGAAGCACTTTTTCACACTGACTAGGGAGAAAGTGCTGTGAAATGATTACAGGTGTCACCTGAATAGAAGAGATCTTGTTTAGACCCTTGAGATGTGCCATACTCTCTGGACGGCCTTGGGGCAAATTGCACTCTCTTGGGCTGAGGGCTGACACAAACATAAACAAAGATTTTATTGCCTTATTTGGACCCAGGGTTAAGGCCAAATGGTTCTCGGAAAGTCACAGCAAAGAGCTCTTTGGAATATTGGTGCTAGGGCCAAGCTGCAAGTGACAAATGACACACATTGGACACTTGTCAGCTTCCTTCAAGTTTTGATGGGAAATGTAGGCATCCTGGTCTTGCAGCTTGGCTCTCCGACTGCTGTCCAATGGACTTTTCAACAGTTACTTGTCCAACATTCCGCCAAGCTGCCTACATTTCCCATCAAAACTTGAGGGAAGCTGACAAGGGTCCAACCTGTGTCATTCATCACTTGTAGTTTGGCCCCTAGAATTGTGCTTTTAAAGACTTTTACCCACCCATTCAAGAGAAGATTTTTTAAAATCGCAAACCAAAGGAGTTGAGGAGGTGGGTGATCTAGCCATCATTTCCATGGGCCCATTACAAACTTGGAACATGACATGCAGGCCAATGTTTCTGTCTCCTAAACACATGAGCCATAAAAAAATGCAGTTTTGTTTCTGAAATGTCATTCATAGAATCCATCAGTTCAGATCAGGCCCTAACCCTAACCCCACCTCCTGGACTGAGTAAGGTGTATTGATTTCCCACAAACACTCAAAACTTGCTTGGGATGTGAACTCACCAACCGCAAAGATCTCAATTCCCATGTTCTTCAATGTCTGAGCAGATGGGCTGGCGTCATCCTGTGATTTGCCGTCAGTCAAGAGGATGATCAGTTGGGCAGCCTCTGACCGAGCGCCTGCTTCTGCTTTCAGGTTCTGTTCCAGGACGTGGGTCAGTGCAAGACCTTCAAAGGAAGAAAAAATGAAAGGCAGGAGGCTCCAAAGGAGGGCATTAAACAAATGGTAGAGCAGAAAAATAAGAAATGGTTGTGGCCTGTGGGGCAAAGCAGAAATTCTCCCTTCACAAGTTATACCATAAGTCTGGTGTTCCCAACCTAATTGAGCCTGTCAGCACCGCTGAAATTCTGACACAGGGTGGTGGGTGCAGCTACAAAATGGCTGCCACAGGAGGCAGAGCCAACAAGAAAATGGCTGCCCCATGAGGCAGCGTCAGCAAAAAAAATGGCTGACACAAGAGGCAAAGCAAAGAAGAAAATGGCTGCCACAGGAGGTGGAGCCAGCAGGAAAATGACCGCCACAGAAGCTGGAGCCACACACACAGAGGAAACCCAAATGTACGGAAGAAGATGGGTCATTTGAAAAGTACACTGGGAAAGAGGAGTGAGAGATAATAAAATGAACATTGTAGTGGCAGCGGCAGCTGAAACAACATTGTTTTAATCTGCCCAGTAAATCAGATCTGCAGTAGCCAATCAAAAGACTGGCTGGTGGGTAAGAGTTCCACCTGGCCCCACCTGCTTTCTAACAACACTTGGTGGGCACCAGGAAAGGTCTGCAGGCACCCTGATGCCCATGAACACCATGCCGGGAACTCATACCATGCCCTAAGATCCAAAATTGCCAGATGCAAAAAAGGAATCATTTCTTGACACTTTAATTTGGTTCAGACATCACATGAAATCACGGTTTAACTAAACTAACTGTGGTTCACGTGACTGTCTGAACTCGGGCCACCCTACCAACTGTCAAAAAGAGTCCAATAGTACCTTTAAGACTAACCAATTTTATTGTAGAATAAGCTTTCGAGAATCACAGTTCACAGATGCATCTGACGAAGAGAACTGTGATTCTCGAAAGTTTATGCTACAATAAAATTGGTTAGTCTTAAAGGTACTACTGGACTCTTTTCGATTTTGCTACTACAGACTAACATGGCTAACTCCTCTGCATCCCCTACCAACTGTGGTTAGCTAGGAACTATTGGGCCAGCATTTGAAGCTATTAATTGGAGCTGGTTTATTAACCGCAGGTAGGTTGCTTCTTTATGGGGGCAACTCCCTGATTTGTTCTCATTGCTGCTGAATTTGCATCCTCCACAGAGATTTTTTTCCCATGATGTCCTTTCCCCTCTGCAATTCCTCCCACCCCAAGATAACTTCTGGTTTTTAATACTATCAGTAATCAGATAAATGCAATAATGTTTTAACAAGACATCTTACACAAGGATGTTCAAGTGTAGGGAGACGCAATGATAGCCGGGAAGCATAGTTTTAAAAGACAGAACTAAAGGCTCTGTTAACTTCACCTCTCTACAGGAGGGTAGTTTAAAAAGACAGAGCCTGTGGAGATCACTCCTCAGAAGGTTTATTAATTTCATCTTCACCTCCCTGAAGGCTCTGTCAATTTCTCCTCCCCTTTGGGGAGGCAAAGATGAAATTAACAAACCCTCTGAGGAGCGATTTCCACCAGCTCTGTGTAGAATTTAGCCAGAAGAACCTACAGCCTAAGTCAGTATAAGGCAGTTTCATATGGTCAAATTCAAAAACTGTTTCTTTTGCCCCCAGGGCCCAATCCTTCTTCCATTAACCCCACCCCACCCCAAGCAGGTGAGTGTTTCACCCCTAAACTGGCTTTGATGGCTCATTCATTAGCATCCTTTGTCCAAAACTAAAGAGAAACGCTGGATCACAGGACTGAATGTTCCAGAAGACGACAGATCAAGGGACAATAAAGGCATGGAATGATTGATTATTCTATTTGTTTTAGGAGGGATATTTTTACCCTGCCTCTCAGCTCAATAGCTTACAAGGTAGCTTCCATCATAAAAATAGCACAAATAGCAATATGATAGAGGCTCACAATAAACCATGAAGAATAAAACTCAGAGAATAATGCCACCATCTGGTGCTCACTAGCTAGAGATCTACACATCTGCTCTTGTTCATTTATTTTTGTTTGTTATGTTATCATTACGAGCTTTTTAGTTTCACCTGTTTTCATTGCTGGCATTTCTGATTGACTGTCTTTTACACCATTTTAATGCCCTTCACAGGCAATTGATGCAAAAGTAACCTTCTATTGGAAAAATTCAGGGCTGATTCACAAATGACAAAGTCCGCATTACCTCTGTGTTTCAGGTCAATAGAAATGGTCTGGGTGTTCCATGCTCAGAAGTTAATTTCAAGATGAAGAAGAAAAGACAGAACTTAGAAATAAAAGAAAACAATAATACATTTTTCATTTCCATTCTTCTCTACACTTATCTTTTTTAACAAACATCATACTTAAAATTTAATCTCTCCAAAATTTTCTTTTCCACCACTGCTTCCCTTCTATTTGCTTTTTCCCCAGATTTATCTTCTTAAAAATCAAAGCCACAAATCATAAAATCGTTTTTCCTTGTTTCACGCTTTCTGCCCTTTTAATGGGGCTTTTAATTCTATGAATAAAATAAAAAGTTAATTTTTAAAAAAGAAGTTAATTTCAAGATGTGTGGAGGTTCGATTCGGATTGGGACCAGTGTAAGTTGGAGAGGACTTTGGAGGAGAGAGAATTTAAGCCTGAGGAGCCGCTACTGCCCTGTTGAAGGAAACTTGTGTGTATACCATCAGTACACATAAGTGGTGCCCTGGGCTGCTTGTGATCAGGATAATAATGTGGGGGAGACTTAAGCCCCCTCTCTTTATACACGTTTCATTACTGGCCTGAAATCACCATGCCTGAAATTGTGCACCTAGAAATTAAGTTCTGAGAACAGAATCCTAGAGATTGTCTCCTCAACCCAATGTGTGACAGATACATGAGGACACAAGAGCTTTGTGCCATGTGCCTCAAGGAAGAAATACATGTTACTGAGTATGCTCAAGTGAACCACATTTCAGGTGTCCCTGCTCCATGCACTCGCTCGCACAGTCACACTTCAATTTGCTCCAAGTGAATACATTCACACGTTCGATATCAGTTCCTCCCCAACTGCTAAACGTATCCCTGTTTCCTCCCTCATCCATTCATTGACATGCAGATCTTGACACTTTCTCACACCTTAAAGAAATGCAAATTGGCAAGTCAAAGGAACCTACAGTACTTGTTCTCCCAGTGAAGGACTCATTGCAGATGCAATCACACAGAGGGAGCTCCTGGGAAAGTGGCATTCATGGGCACCGAGCAAGAACAGTCTGCATGCGCATTGAGCACAACACATAAAATCCTGCACTTGAACATCCACAGGCACCAATTCCTGGTTGAGGGTCAGGATATAAACACTTAAAATCAATTGGCCACAAAGAGACCCATCTGCTGTGAGAATGGCACGTTGTGAAATTTGTAGCTTGGAAGGTTTTACAGGACTATCAGCTTACATTCTACATCTGCTTCCAAGGAAAACCTATATACCCAACACAGAGAGTAAGGCACTTTACCTGTGAAAGTGTTTCCTCCTTTGTAATGCAAGCTCCTCAGCGCCCCTAACACCTCATCCCGGGTGCTGTATGTATTCAGGTCCCATTCTGTACGTGGATCACTGCTGTATTGGGATAAGCCTGGAAGAAGAACAAGAAAAAATCAACAGAAAATTTCCAGAGGGAAGTCTGTGTATTGCCAGTGTGATCCAATAGACACCCTGAAAAGGCAGTGCTCTAGTTTCATCTCAGAAACCAGTTTACCAGGTGGGGAACTGACTATTTCTCAGCTCTCCACAGTTCATTTGAGACATCACACCTCAGCACAGTTAAGGAAGCTTACATATGATTTGGTGTGAGATGCCTGAATGCTTTCTGATTGGATGTGTGTGTGTTATGTGCCGTCAAGACCTCCGACCTATAGCGACCCTATAAAGGAAAGACCTCCAAAATGTTCGATCATTAACAGGCTTGCTCAGATCCTGCAAACTGGAGGACGTGGCTTCTTTTATTGTTTTAGGTCTTTCTCTTTTCCTACTGCCTTCCACATTATTGCCTTTTCCAGAGAATCTTGTCTTCTCATGATGTGACCAAAGTACGATAGCCTCAGTTTTGCCATTTTAGCTTCTAAAGATAATTCAGGCTTGATTTGATCTAGTACCCCCTAGAAAACAGAGTTGAGATGTAATCACACAAAGGGAGCTCCCGTGAAAGTGGCATGCATGTGCGCCGAGCATAAATGGCCTGCATGTGAATAGAGGACCACTCATGAAATCATGCACTTGAGTGTCCCTAGGTACTTAGTAACCTGAATTTCCACCCTTAGATCCTACAGATAAGTGATGCGGGAGCTTTTACCATTTTAAAATGTGAATGCTAGAAGCAAAGATGCTCCTTACCGACTCTGATCTTGTCCTGAGCAATGTTGAACGGCGCAACCAAAGCAGCCAGGAATTCTCTGATGAGCCTGAAATTGTTACGGCCAATACTCCAGGAGCCATCCACCAGAAAGATGATATCAGTCCTTGCAGACGAGTGACACTGAAAGTTAGAAACTGAGCCACAAGGAGGAGTTAGAGAGAGAACGGGCTTCAGGCGACCACCAGGTAAGCGTCCCTAGGATTGCACTCCGATCAGGATGGTAGAGATTGGGTGTTGTACCTGTGTACAGCCATGCCATGGTTGTCTGTTTTTCTTATATTGCTTGTGCCACAATATGCTGAAGCTATACTGCATTATTACTGAATTGATGAGTGATTCCATACACGTTGGATAATGCACTTCCAATCTTCTTTATAGATCATTTGCAATGGATTTTTTTGTGTGCGGAACAAAAAATCCACCACAAACAATTGATGAAGTATATTGAAAGTGCATTATCCAACGTGTGTGGAATCAGCCGATGTGTAACTCTCTCTGGTCATCTGTAACCATATTGCAGAAGTTACTTCCTTGGGAGCCTGTTATCTTAGAGAAATATGCGAGTCTCGGCTAGCTGTGACCTTGGTGTGTCTAGATGCCATCTTTCACTCCTTTCCCCAGATGCTGGGAATTATGTATTGTGTAATAATAACATAATAACATTCGATTTATATACTGCCCTTCAGGACAACTTAATGCCCACTCAGAGCGGTTTACAAAGTGTTATTATTACCCCCACAACAATCACCCTGTGAGGTGGGTGGGGCTGAGAGAGCTCCAGAGAACTGTGACTCACCCAAGGTCACCCAGCTGGCTTCGTGGAGGAGTGGGGAATCAAACCTGGCTCTCCAGATTACAGTCCTGCGCTCTTAACCACTACACCAAACTGGCTCCTGACTCATAGTCATAACTGAATAGATTCTCATGGAACTCTTGTAGGCCTGCGCGCCAAAACCTTAACTGTCATTTGAAGCGCGGGAAAATCAACTATAACATAGATTGCTCGATCTGAATGGTCACTTCTGTCAAGCTCCGTGGTGGAGAACAGACCTGAACTGCATTGATCCTAATAAAGCTGATTCTGCTGGAACCAACGTGTGTTCACTGTGAGGGGCTTGAGGGTTTTACCTGCCAGGGACTGACATCAGGGCTAAATTCTCCAGCTGGCCCTGAAGCTCAGGGCATGATCTTTGGCCAGCTACTGTTTCACACTCTAGGGTGCCTAAAGGGTTGCCGTAAGGCAAAAAGAGATGGGAAGATAACTGTGTATGCTGCCCTTTGCGTCTTGGTGGAAGGACCAGATCGGACGACGATGCAAATATGAATTTCTGTTTTAAAAATAGTTTCAGTTGGGTAGCCCTGTTGGTCTGTGGTAGAAGAGCGAGATTCGGGCCCAGTAGCACCTTAAAGACCAACTAGATTTCCAGGATAGGAGCTTTTGGCTCTCAAAAGCTCATACCCGGGACATCTAGTTGGTCTTTAAGGTGCTACTGGATGCAAATCTTGTTTTAAAAAGGAATTGCAAACACTACACAGCTGAAGAAGAATTGCCAGTTATTGTTTTATAAATGTTTGATTTGTCATTGCGGTTCGCTGCCTCAGGAGCTTGATGTCTGAGGGTTGGCCTATAAATCTTTAAAATAAATAACTATTCAGTGGTGCCTTTACGCATCCCATTTATTTTTCATTCTTTCTCCAGACTCAGAGAGCTCAGTATATGAACTGGATGATGCTTCCCCCACCCCCGCTAATCCAATATAACTTGGTCTGCTTCATGGCCCAGGCCGCAATATGAACTTGAGTCCTCCCTTGAGAGGCCGTGCTGTAGCCACTACTCAGTACTGCCTCTCATATTATTAGCATTGCTGTCATTCCTAGAGTGTCCTGAAAAGTCAAAGCTGAGTGTTAGTACAGGTTTAGTATTTGATACTGTCATTGACTGCAGCGAGGAGACTATTAAATTTTAAAAGCTGTCACTTAGAGGAGGGGAGCTGCTCCTGTGGGCAACAGAGGATAGGACTCAAAACAAGGGCTTTAAACTACAGGAGGGAAGGTGCTGGCTGGACATTAGGAAAAACTTCTTCATGTTAAGGGTAATCCAGCAGTGGAATCAGCTGCCTGGGGATGGGTTCCCCTCATTGGCAGTGTTCAAGGAGCAGCTGGAGGAATACTTGTCGGGGATGCTTTAGACCATTCCTGCACTGGGCAGGGGGATGGACCAGATTGTCTGTAAGGCCCCTTCCAGTTCTATGATTCTATGAAATGATTTCTTGCACCTCCATAGCAAAAACAAATCCTTTGTATGTAGAAAACTAACATATCAGGAAAGAAGGCTATGCTAGAACTCTTGTCTATGAACCACAAAAAAACCGAACCATGAGGTTTGTCGTTCGTGGGTTTTCATGAACCAGGAACCATGAACTGGGGCAAGTTCACAAACCAGTTCATGGTTCGTGGGGTTTAAATGCCCCTTTCCGGCCGATTAGCAGCAGCAGGGAAAGAGGCATTTGACAGTTTAAAGGGCCCTTTCCTGCCTTGCAAGTGGCAGGGCCCTTTAAACAGCTCAGACCCCAGCCCCCAGCCCTAGCCCCACACTTACCTTGCCCAGCCACCCCACGGGCCCACAGTGTCCTCCCCCTCCTCCCGCAAGGGTGGTGGAGGAGGCCAAAAACGGCCGTTCTGCCCCTCAAATGGCTGCAGCAGCTGGGCAAGGTAAGTGTGGGGCTGGGGCTGGGGGGCTGGGGCTGGGGCTGAGGCCTGCCAGCTGATAGTTTAAAGGTACCTGCTGCTTGCAAGTGGCAGGAAAAGTTTATATGGCATTTTATATGGCATTTTTATATGGCATTTAAACTGCCCTTTTAATAGGAACCAAATGAACCAGTAGACCAGTTCATGGACGTTCATGGAAATGAGCTTCCACGAACCACTGGTTCGTGAACCACGCACTGGGCTGTTTTGTGGGTTTTTTTGGTTCATATTTTTGGGTTCTTGCCCATCTCTACTCTTGTCCCTTGCATCTGGTTCTCTGTGCAAAAAGTTTTTTTTTTATTTTAATATGGAGCAGAAAATAAATATGCAACCGCTCCCGACTGTCACCCAAAATCTGAGATAGTATAGCCCTGGAACATGTTTATCTCTGAAGCTTTTGCTCGTGTGACCTCAGTGTAGTCTTATAAAATGAGCACACATCAAATTTTGCTGATGAGCGCTCTTCAGATAACATGCTTGCTCTCTGTTGTTGATATCTGAGAGCCAAGCTACAAGTGATGCCTGACACAGGTTGGACACTTGTCAGCTTCCCTCAAGTTTTGATGGGAAATGTAGGCGTCCTGGTCTTGCAGCTGTAATGGAGAGCCAAGCTGTAAAACCAGGATGCCTACATTTCCCATCAAAACTTGAGGGAAGCTGACAAGTGTCCAACCTGTGTAAGGTGTCACTTGTAGCTTGGCTCTGAGTGCAAAATTGAAACTGAGAACAGAAGGCTTGACTTTGCCAAGGCAGTGGCTGCAGATGGGATAATGGTCACCCTTATATTCTGTAGCAAACCTGTACAGCTGGTCTGATCTCTGGCACAACCATCCCTCCCATGCTGTTAGGTCTTTAAGGGAGGTAGAAGAGGCCATTGGGAAGGGTCCCCCAATCAATCAGTGAGCTTGGGGGGGGGCAATGGGAGCTATGAGTTCTGAATGGGGTAGGGTATGAACTTGCTTGCCACATATGGAAACACAGTGGCTACTCCTCTCAAAGGAAAGGAAGAGCATCATTGCAAAGAGTAATTCCTATTTTCACAGTCAAGTAGACGCTTGCGTTGTGTGCAGGCCACAGGTGTGCTAAGCTGATGTGGCAACCTCCCAACATGAAGACAATCCACCCCTTAGGAAAATATGCCCCGGCGTGATTTTTGTGCATGCTGTCAACTCAATTCCATCAATGCTCTAATCCCATTTTTTCCCCTTCCTCAGTGCTTTGGCAACAGCCGAGCTCAATGGCAGCTTTCATCTGATACCCCTTTGGGGTGAAATTATTCTGACGCTTTCTCTTAATCAGATCGGATCTGTTTTACGGATTTCTAGCATAGCATCGTGCTTGTAAATCCTTCCCCACCGCTCGCATTGCTGGCCTTCTGATGGAGCTTTTAATATGGTAACAAAAATGCACATGCCCTGAAGGGGGGGTTTACTGAAGGGGCTGAGAAAAGCTCCCATGGCTCTCCAATTTTACAAAATCCTAACAGCCTTGGTGGCCAAACTACAGAAGGACCAACAATGTGATTCTGTGTGTGAAGTTTGAGCACATTGCACGTTAAATGGGACGTTATTTATTTCATTTATACCCACCTTTTCTTCCCAATGGGGGACCAAAGCGATTTACATCACTCCATTTAATTCTCACAACAATCCTGTGAGGATGGTTCTCCTCAGAGAGTATGACTGGCCCCCGGTCACCCAGCAAGCTTCTACTGGCATTGTCCTCTCCACAAAATCCCCAGACAATGGCTCTTTTGAGTTCTCAATTCTGATTTTTAAGTGGGACTGAGAATCTCTCTACACAATACTTTTGACATGCGCTCTTCACGTGTCGGGAGGCACAATGTTAGCCAGGATGCGTAGTTTTAAATGACAGAGCCGGCGGAGATCGCTCTGGAGGGGACGGATTCTCTCACAGGCCTCTGCTGCCTCTGGCGTCTCCCCTTCCGGAGCCTTTGCCCTGCCAAGACTCGGTTAATTCAAAGTTTTAAACAGCGAGGGCGGTAGGGTAAAAGCTCCAGAAGGGGAGACATGCCAGAGGTGGCAGAGGGCTGTGAGAGAATCTGTCCCCTCCGGAGCGATCGCCACCAGCTCTGTTTTTCAAAACTGCTTCTTGGCTAACATTGCATCTCCCAACACTTAACAGATACGTGCCCCAGCGTCTCATGTACAGAGACTCTGAGACAGCAGTACTTGGCGCACCTCTTGACGCACTCAGAAAGAACAGTGGTCTCAGGTCCACCCTGGCTGGAAGGTGTGGCTAGTAGCCATAGGGCTGCCAGGTCCCCCAGTGGGAGCAGGGGATCCCCCACTGCCACCCACTTAGTCAGTGGGAGGAAAAGGCCCCAGAGAATGGGCTCAGGAGGCAAGAAACATCCCAGACCAGAGAGCTGACCAAGGTAAGTGCCACCCTCACCCCACCCCCTGCGCTGGGAGGTCAAGGGGACCTGCCAACCCTAAGTAGCCACTAATCTTCAAAAGCCGGAACACACATTCTACTTGCTACTGATTGTACTAATCTCACACTACGTAATCTGCCTTGAGTCTCAGTGAGAAAGGCGGACTATAAATGACATAAATAAAAATAAATATATATATATATTTGCTGGCAATTCTGGAGGGCTTTCAAGGCAAGAGGCATTCAGAGGTGGAAAAGAGCAAGAGTCCTGTAGCATCTATAAGATTAACAAAATTTGTGGTACGGTATGAGCTTTCGTGAGTCACAGCTCACATCTTCAGACACAGACACAGATAGCCGAAGAAGTGAGCTGTGCCTCACGAAAGCTCCTACCCTACCACAAATTGTGTTAGTTTCAGGGCTTTCTTTCTGGGAAAAGAGGTGGCGGAACTCAGTGGGTTGCCCTCGGAGAAAATGGTCACATGGCTGGTGGCCCCACCGCCTGATCTCCAGACAGAGGGGAGTTTAGATTGCCCTCCGTGCTGCTGAGTGGCACGGGGCGGGGCCACCAGCCATGTGACCATTTTCAAGAGGTTCTGGAACTCCGTTCCACCGCGTTCCAGCTGAAAAAAAGCCCTGGTTAGTCTTATAGGTGCTATTGGTCTCTTGCTCTTTTCTGCTGCTACAGACAGACTAACACAGCTACCCATCTCGATCTGTTCAGAGGTGGTTTGCCATTGCCTGTCTTTGCAGACCCTGGACTTCTTCGGTGGTCTCCCATCCAAGTGCTAACCAAGGCTGACCCTGCTTGGCTTCCAGGAACTGATGAGACTGGGCTAGTCTGGGCCATCTTCAGCAATGAGCTAAACAAAAAGTCTGAAGCTGCCAATTTCTTCGAATAACGCAAGGGCACTCCCGGGCCATCCTGATTCCCAAGGAGGAAGGCCGTCTTGCCCCGGGGAACGTCTCAGGGCGAGATCTGTTGAGCAGGACTGTTGTGCCATTAGCCTTTCAACCACATTCTGCTGCTCTGCACCATAATTCTGGCTGTGCAAACTTCACGTCTGGAGTGTCCTTAACTGCCAGCTGCCAGTGACATAGCCTAGCCGACATGGCAATAGAGGAACCAGTGCAGGCAACTAGGGGAATCAATCAATTAATTAATTACATTTATTGGATTTTTTTGCCCACCCTCCCCATAAGTAGGCTCAGAGTGGGTCACCATATAATAATAATGCAATACGTTAAAATGATAACAAATTATACAATAATAAAATAGCATCGTCACAGAATTTGTACATTTCATGGACCTCTAACCATACCCCTTGGGAAAGCAGCTGCGTTGATGTACCCTTAAGAAACAAAGCTCACCTCTCCTTAAGCTTTCCCGGGTCGTCTTCTCTTGGGGCAGATAGTCTATTTCAAAATCCATCTGACTTGGGAGAGGTGTTATCCTCGTTGTAGTTGCGGGTGCCAGGGTCACCGCTGGCTCTGCACTGGAGGCGTTTTCAATCCTGCTTCTGGGCATGGCTGCTTTTTGCCTTTTCTTGTCTGGCTCATCCTTTCCTATGTTCCAAAGCATCACAAGAAGAACAATCACTTTGGACCCACATGCACTTGTGTGTAAACTCATATTAGAATACACAGAGCCTCTCTACACGAGACATCTGACACGTGAAGAACACGCATCGGGAGATGCAATGTTAGCCGGGAAGGGTAGTTTAAAAAGACAGAGCTGGCAGCAGGATAAAGGCTTTGCTATACACTGGAGCTGGGTGAAGGGGCTGTGAAATGCCAGAAGGGAAACCTCAGCCCATTAGAACCTCTCCAGGTCTAAGCCTGGCTCTGGAAGGCAGCTCCAGCCCGTTTCCATTCCTCGCTGCCCTCTGGTTGCCATTGCACACGAAGGTGAAATTGACAGAGCCTTGGGGGAGACGAAGATGAAATTGACAAACTCCGCCACCTCTGTCTTTTCAAATCAAATCAAAGGTTTATTACAGTCGCAACTATGTTTCCCAGCTAACATTGCGTCTCCCTACACTTGACAAACACACACAGAGGTGTCTTGTGTAAAGATTCTCGAAAGTTTATGCTACAATAAAATTGGTTAGTCTTAAAGGTGCTACTGGACTCTTTTTGATTGTGTAAAGAGACTCTCAGACTCCTGTAAAATCGAAAAGAGTCCAGTAGCACCTTTAAGACTAACCAACTTTACTGTAGCATAAGCTTTCAAGAACCACAGCTCTCTTCATCAGATGCATCTGAAGAAGAGAGCTGTGTTTCTCAAAAACTTATGCTATAATAAAGTTGATTAGTCCTAAAGGTGCTACTGGACTCTTCTATTTTGCAGCTACAGACTAACACATCTAACTCCTCTGGATCTTGAAGATTTCTGGTTTTCACGTAAGGCTTGGCTGTTCCTTTTTATATACCCCCTTCCCCAGTACTCAAAAGCTTATGCTACAGTAAACTTGGTTAGTCTTAAAGGTGCTACTGGACTCTTCGATTCTGCTACTACAGACTAACACGGCTAACTCCTCTGGATCTCAGACTCTTGTACATACTTATCAGAATTTCGCTGGTAGGTGGCAATGTGGCTTCAGTCTCCAGGATATATTCAGCAGCTGTGGTCTCCAGGAACGTCTCTGCCTTTTCCGGGGCGCTTGTCGGGTTCCTTCTGTTACTTCTCGCTTGGGAGAAGTTTTTTAGTTCTTCAACTGCAACAGCCAAAGGATCGGTGGATTTGAGTCAAATGGCATACCAACTGTTCAACTCTCTGAATAAATATTTGCACAACCCACACATTATTTTAGATCCTGTTCTTTCTTTGAGAAACTCAGGGCAGCACAAGAGGCCCCTTTCTTCTCCATGGCAGCCCTGTGAGGCAATTGAGGCTGAAGGGCCCAAAGTTTCGTACTAGCTTTACCATGTGCCTGCTTACGGAGGACAATCTCCTAGGGATTCATCCCATGTCCTGCTGCCGCTTGGAGCAGTAGAGGGAGAACACCCAAAGGAAAAAACATCACCAGCCTCTGTGCCAGTACATCCCTTCTGGGTTCAACCACAGAGTTTTACCATAGAGTTCTGGAGATTCCTAGAGCTCCCCATTGTCACTAGAGCTACCCTTTCCGGAATGTACCTGGAAGTAATGTGGTGATGTGGCTGCATCACCAGTGTGACAACGCCCCTGTCCCTGCCCCTCAACACTCCTGCTGGTTGCCAAGCTTAGCCTGGCAACCCTAACCCACCAGACATCTTTGTAATCCCCACTTCTATCCCCTAGGATTACAAAAAATTAGAAAAATAATGCAAAAAGGGAAAAAAGCAGACATGATATATCATAAACATTGCAGAAAATTGAATAACAAAAACAGAAGACATTGCAGTGAGAATATAGCATTTTCCTGGATTCCTCGCTGGTCCAGCAGCCCCTTCCAACCACACTCCCCGCCCTAAAGAGCATAGGACCTGTGTGGGAGGGATAGATGCACAGGTTGACGGGGGTGGTGAGAAAGGATGAGAGGGTGAAGACAGTCCTCCTTCTTCTTCCTCAAGTGCAGCTCTCCTAAGGAACGAGGTCAATTTCATCCTCTCATTCCACCTCATTCCAGACCACCAAATCGGGTTGCCAACCTCCAGGTTGTGGCTGGAGATCTCCCAGAGTTACACCTGATCTCCAGGCGACAAAGATCTGTTCTCCTGGAGACAATGGCTGCTTTGGAGGATGGACTCTATGGCATTATATCATCCTGGGGCCCCTCCCCAAACCCTGCCCTTTTGCAGGCTCCACTCCCCCTAATCTCCAGGAATTTCCCAGCCTGGACCTGGCAACCCTACCACCAACTAGAGTTGCTAGCTGGCCTGGAGACAAAAACACCCCATCCCTTTAAAAATAGAGGCATAATAGGACGTTATTGACCTCCATGCCATGAAAAACTTCAGCTGCCCATTTCCCACACTTTAAGCCACTATATGGGGCATTTGTCTTGAGTCCTGTTGGTAACCCTCCCACTGAGCCACACCGCATCGGTCCCATAATTCCAGGAATTATTCTTCTGGGAGTCAGAAGGGACAACAGAAACAAAGAGGAACAGGAGGAAACACTTGGTTCTTTCTAAGCAGTAAAGAGTCCAGTAGCACCTTGAAGACTAACCAATGTTATTGTAGCACAAGCTTCCGAGAACCACAGCTCTCTTCGTCAGATGCAACTGAGGCTCTCGAAAGTTTATGCTACAACAAAATTGGATAGAATAAGGTGCTACTGGACTCTTTATGATTTTGCAACTACAGACTAACACGGCTAACTCCTCTGGATCTTTGTTCTTTCTGTGCACTGTATGTTTTACTTCTTTATTAAAATACATATACTTTCTCGCCTTTCTCTTGCAGCTCCAGGTGAATGATGGGATACATACCAGTATTTTGTCCCTGTTCTACGTTCCCTGATGCTTTAGTCTTGCTAGAGCCATGAACCTCCAGTATGATCTAACAAAGATTTAGCCCTCCACCTTCAGCCTTGGCAGTGCCATTGATAACCGGGACGCTCAAAGCCAAAAGCGCACTTACTCACAAACCGCCTCTTGACAAAGAGAGCCTCTTGGGAACCGTTAAGGATGTAGATCTGCAGAGTGTACTCTTTTGTGGGGCTCAGCCCCCCCACTGTTGCTTTAGCTGTCTTGGTTTTGAGCATGACCTCCTGTTCCGAATCTCCTGTAAGAAGCAGAAAAGGAGAAACAATGAAGAGAACAGCTGAACTCAGGAAATTTCTCGCTGATTCCAGTGCCTAAGGGGAGTAACGATGCACCTGTATATGCAAAAACCTCCCTCCTTGTTTTTGCATAGTTTGGCACTTAACAACGGGCAAGAAGATAATCCTAATTAATGGCCTTTCATGCTAGGAAAAGAGGAAGACCTAAAATGAGATGGCTGGACCCCATAAAGTAAGCCACAGCATCCAGTTTGCAAGATCTGAGCAAGGCTGTTAATGATAGGACATTTTGGAGGTCTTGTATGCATACAGTAGCCATAGGTCGAAGGCAACTTGATCACACACACACACACAGTGTGTTTAGCAACTACAAGCTTCTGGAATATTTGCCACCAGCCCACATAACTGGGAGGGGGCTGAGAGTTTTGCAGTCTGAATTACGGGTGTTTCCAAACTTCTCATCCAATTTTCTTCCTGGATTTTGGAGCGCTGAAGTACATCCTTTGGTTTCCAGCAGGGGACTGATGCATTAGGAATTCTCTGATGTTTTCAAACTTTGTGCAGAGCAATTTCCAGATTGCAACAGAATTGCTTTTTTCTGCAGTGTGGCATCAGTTATGCACACAGGCACATCAGTAGCACAGGAGGGGGAGATGAGATGCAAATGAACTGAAGGTGGCGGATGCAGCGGCAATCCATGGCTGTTGATTGACGAGGAACATGTGGCCTGGATGTGAGTTATGATGTCACTGCTTCTAGACATTAGGAACCTGCACATCCTGTTACTGTAGCAGTAATGGTACTTCTGACAATTCTCCTTGCTATCCTCTGGTAAGGACGCTAGATTCCCCTCCCCTGCCTGCAGTCCATAGCAGCAGTGGCTCATCTCCAGCAAATCAATGTAAGAGCTCGATGGGACAGAAGCCTCTTGTGGAATCACTGCAGATTAAGTAAGAACAAATGAAATGAATGGTATTGATTGTGATTAGAGATGGGCACGAACAGCATTACGAACGCAAAAAAGCCCACGAACAGCCTGTTCGGCTGTTCGCGAACAAGCTGTTCGTGAGGCCCCATTCTAAACAAAGAGGTGGTCGTTGCAAGCCTAGTTCGTTGCTGTTTGTCAAGCCAGATAGGCAGGTCTTCCTTCCAAGTGTGGACTGGAGCTCCAAATTTGTTACAAGAGGAAAAGACCAGGGGGGAGGGGGGCTCCCAGCTCTGGCTTTCAGGGAGAGACAGCTGCTGTTAGAGAGACAGGGTGAGTGCATTGGAGCTTGAATTTTCTTTGTGTGTGGTGGGATAGGGATCTACCTCTTCAGGTTCCAGGTCTGCTGCCAGACTCTGGGGCCAAGCTATTATTTATTATTAGTACCTTTCCTGCTGCCTACTCAGGTAAGGTTTTTGGGAGTGGTGCGGTAGGGATCTACCTCTTCAGGTTCCAGGGCTGCTGCCAGGCTCTGGGCCAAGCTATTACTTATTATTGGTACCTTTCCTGCTGCCTGCTCAGCTCAGGTTTCTGGGAGTGGTGCAGTAGGGATCTACCCCTTCAAGTCCCAGGGCTGCTGCCAGGCTCAGGGGCCAAGCTATTATTTATTATTGGTACCTTTCCTGCCGCCTGCTCAAGTAGGGTTTCTGGGAGTAGTGCAGTAGGGATCTTGATGGCTGGAGGAGAGCTTGCTGGCCCCCATGAACAATAAACAACGAACATGTTCGTGAAACGATCATGTTCATCAGTGTTCGTTGTTCGTGGATGGCAACGAACAACGAACACCATGTTCATTTTTTTTCTATTCGTGCCCATGTTTAATTGTGATTCCCATTTGGTTCTGATACTCTAATCAATGTAACAAATGGAGCTTTTCCAGATATTTTTATATGTTTCCAAATGAACACATCTTCATGGAGTTTGACTCAACAACACTAGACTAGATGGATCCTCGACCTGAACCAGTGGAGCTTATCTTCACAAGTACATCCTCCTTTTCATTTCAAAGCAAATGTTTTAAATATAAAGTGTTAACACCTTTCACTGCCTGGTAAGAATCAATTATTTTTTAAAAAAACCTTAACATAATTAAATAGTTGGGTGAATGACATCACAAAAAACCTACTTCACCCACCAGGAATGCTGTATTGCCCATACAGGCATCCAGAAGAGGTTCTTCTCTGATTTGCAAACCTATAATCAGCTTAAGGTTTTGGAGTGACAAGACTGCATATTTTCTACATCTGACTGCGTTAGAACAGGCAATAACAGTTTGAGCGTATATGGAAACCTTTAACTATACAAGGGGTTGGATCCAGTGAAACCGTTTAGCTAGCAACGGTGCTTTCCTCCAGCACGAGGAGAATGCCCCTTGATAAGAGGCTTGAAAGAATGTCGTGTGTCAGAGGACGGCTCCTTGAAAGAACCACTACTAGTGGAACAGATCTGAGGAGTCCAACCGGGAGCCATTCCACCATTTGCTGAGAGTTTAGAACAGCCTCTGCAAGATAAGTATCCTGAGAGCGCTGGGGAGACATTTCGGAAAAGTTACGTTAGATGCATCCAAGAGTACATGCAGGCCAAGTGCTGTTATTTCTTCAGCTGCAGAGCAGAAATTTGAGCAGAGAAATTTAAAAAACATTAGTGAACACACAACTGCTTACTCCAGCCTAGGGTTGCCATGCACCCTCTTATTACAGGTGATCTCCTGCTGATCATTCCCAGATACAATCTGGAAGTGACAATGATAGCTCTAAGAATCACTGGAAACTCTATGGTAAAACTATAGACTTTACCATAGAGTTTCTCTATGGTAAAAATAAAGGGGGAAAATATTGCCAACTTTTGGGATGGTTGTACCAGGAAATGAAAATGGTAGCTGTAGGAATCGCCTGACACACTGTGGTAAAATCATAGAGTTTACCATAGAGTTTCTGATGATTTCTAGAGCTACCATTGTCACTTCCAGGCTATACCTGAATCTTTCCAAGGAGAACCCTCCCACAGCTGGGACCTCTGTAGCATTTACCTGCCATAGGCTTCACACGGACTTTGTACCCATTGGTGTTTCCTTCCGTCTCTTTCCATTTCATCTGCAGTCTGTCTTCCGACAGGACTGTCAGCTTCAACCGGTTTGATCCTGATAGAAAAGCATAAACATCTTTCAAACTGTGCTCAGAAAGGGGTACACACACTATACACAAGAAAATATCGATTGTGCACATGCTTCTCAAATTGAGCATCGAAAACTACAGAATGACAGAACAAGTGCACATGAATAGGCATGCCATGGTTTTACTGTACTTCCTCATTCTAATGTGGTCAGTTTTGTAGGATCACAGTGGTAGCTTGGCGTAGATGTGCTTTGCAGTTTGCAAAAATCATAATGCAGGTTCCAAACTATGGATTATGTTCCAGAATCCTCTGATGTGATTAAAAATTGCTCTACTTTGCCCAACTGTTAGCAAATCATCGCTACATGTGCAAATCTGTCCCTATATGAGCAGGCTAAATTTGCTTTGGGAAACTGTCAATGACTCTCTTTTCCTGCATCTTGTTGGAAGTGAAGAACTCTGGTTGCCAATGCCCATTCAGAGAATTCCTGGAGATTTGGGAGTGAAGCCTGGGGGAGGGTGGAGTCTGGGGAGGGGAGGGAGGTCAGCAGGGTTGTGGTTCCACCCAGAGTAAACCTCCAAAGGTGCCACTTTTCTCCAGGGGAACTGATCTCACTAGTCTGGAGATCAGGTGTAATTCTTGGAGAAGGCCAGACTCCACCTAAAGGTTGGCAACCATAGGGTAACATCTCTTTGTACCAAACCCAGTAACGCTCCAGAAGGGTCAGTAGAGCTAGATTGCTACTCTCGGGGACTTCCTTCCTTCCGGCTGCCTCTTTCTCTCCCTGCTGCTTTGTCTCATCTCCAAGAGGGTGAGGTGTTCTTTCAGTATCTCTCTCCATCCTAGCTTAGACTGATAGCTAGAATGCTTCGTGCTTTAGCCGTAAATAACATCCATTACTTTTCCAAAGAAACCAGCATTGTGTGGACTTATTCCTAAAATCAGCATCTGCCTCTTTCCACTGCGCAAACCAGCCATTAAGCTTTCACATCTATGGCCAGGTGTGGCCTCCAAGAAGAGTTGCCAACCTCTCAGAATTAAAGCTAATCTCCAGACTACAAAGACTAGTTCCCCTGCAGAAAATAGCAGCTTCAGAGAATGGACTCATTAAATCACAGGCCTCCTGAGCTCTCTCCCCTCCTTAAACTCCACCCTCCCTAGGATCTATCCCAAAATCTCCAGGAATTTCCCAACTTGAATTTGGCAACCCTACTTCCAGGGACAGAATGAAGAGCCCAGACCACAGTCTGCCAGTCTAGATACAATGGAAGTCAACAGCTGGGCCAAAATCTCATCTGCCAGCCAGCTTCAAACCACAGTTTCAGATTCTGGCTTGATAACCACACTCAGAGCGAAACTACAAAAGTCGAATTACACAAGGACACTCATGTGAAGGGAGTCGCAATGTTAGTCGGGAAGCGGAGTTTTAAAAGCGATCGGAAGGCTTTGTCAATTTCCCCTCTCTACAGAGCCAGCAAAGATCACTCCTCAGAGGGTTTATTTCCTCTTTGCCTCCTAGAAGGGGAGGTGAAACTGACAGAGCCTTTGGGAGGCAAAGAGGAAATTAACAAACCCTCTGAGGAGCAATCTTTGCGGTTCTGTAGAGAGGGGAAATTGACAAAGCCTTCCGATCTCTTTTAAAACTCAGCTTCCCAGCTAACATTGCAACTCCCTTCACATGCTCCTCCTCGTGTAATTCATCTCTTGTACCTTAGCTCTCAATTTATAGTGTGGTGTTATGCCTGAACCAGTCAAATTAGTGCATGAATCTGAGATGGCAAACTGATGTCTAAGCTGTACCACTGAAGACTATAGGGAGAGGTCCACATGTTTTAATATTCTCCCATGTACAAAATTCCCTGCACATAGAAAACTCGATGTCAGGGAGAATGGTTCTTGCCTAGTCATCTCTCTGACGTGCTAGATTTCTATGTGGAAGGAATCTTTTTGTTCTCTGGAGGAGAAATCTTTTCAGTCCTGCACCTGCACCCTGAATTGATACAGTCCAGAACAGGGAGGTATGCATGTGCCTTCCTTTGTTACTTTTTGTTCTGACCAGTTGTCGCTGCAAGTCTTCTCATTTCCCCCGTTTTCATCGCTGGCCTTGTCAATTAATTCCTTTCTTCATGCCATTTTGACACCATTTATATCGGTGCCACCAACACACAAAAAAAAAGATATCAATTTTTACAAAATGTTTAGCGGTGTTAGTCTATCTGTAGCAGTCGGAAAGAGCCAGAGTCCAGTAGCACCTATAAGACTAACTAAATTTGTGGTAGGGTATGAGCTGTCATAGCTCACTTCAGGTATCTGAAGAAGTGAGCTGTGACTTATGAAAGCTTATTCCCCACCACAAATTTTATCCATTTTTACAGTAATTTTTCTGTAGGATTTTGCTAATATGGATGAGGGGAAAAGATGAGAAGGATCAGGATCAAAATGGCTCAGCTGCGAAATTCTGGGGCATCCCGAGCCCTGACCCACTTAAAACATCTCGAAAATTAGGCCAAGCGAACCAGAAACCCAACAAACAGGCTCTCCAGTGGCCCACTAGGCATTCCAGAAAAACAACCCTATCCTTTAAAAGCTTCAGGGACATTTGGCAGCTATGGAGACTCAGTTCTGCTGAGTGCACAGCTTTAGCTGGCAGCTCCAAGGCCACCTGTGTGAAAAATGCAAAGCCTGAGAAAGTGTAAATAACAGCCCCCGACAACCTGTAACTCAAGACCCAGGATCTTCCTCCCAATGGCTCTCTTTTTGCCCAAAAAAGGCAGGCTACTGAATCAATGCGTGCAGAGACAGGGACAGTCTCTTCTTGGACTCGCTCCTGTTCCATTCAGTCGCTGTTTCGGTTCTGCAGCTTCTTTGGGCTAAGCTTGCCCTTGGAGACAATGGCTGATTCCACACACGTTGGATAATGCACTTCCAATCCTCTTTAGAGATCATTTGGAACTGAATTTTTCGAGTGTAAAACAAAAAATCCACTTCCAAACGATAGCTAAAGTGCATTGAAAGTGCATTATCCAACGTGTGCGGAACCAGCCAATGGCAGCTTTTAGCAGGAAGTTTTAAACCTCTGTATTTCTATGCGATTGCACTGGCTTAAGAACATCGGAGATGCTGTGCTGGATTGGGCCAATGGTCCATC
Source organism: Eublepharis macularius (assembly GCF_028583425.1). Lineage (NCBI taxonomy): Eukaryota > Metazoa > Chordata > Lepidosauria > Squamata > Eublepharidae > Eublepharis > Eublepharis macularius. Next base: position 164,459,000 of record NC_072794.1, on the reverse strand, counting down.
TGGTCAGCATCTTATTTCACACAGTGGCCAATCATATGCAACAGAAGACCTACAAGCAGGGCCCAGGGGAAAAGCCTCCCCCACTTGCCACCCCATCAGGAAGGGATTCAGAAGGTTACTGCCTCTGAACATGAAGGTTCTATTTAGGTTCTATTTAGAGTGGAAATACACAAGACATCTTACATGGGGACGCTCAAGTGTAGGGAGATGCAATGTTTGCTGGGAAGCATAGTTTTAAAAGACAGAGCTGGCAGAGATCGCTCCTCAGAGAGTTTGTTCATTTCATCTTTGCCTTCCCAAAGCTCTGTCAATTTCACCTCCCCTTTGGGGCGCTGAAGATGAAATTAACAAACCCTCTGAGGAGCGATCTCCCCTGGCTCTGTCTTTTTAAACTACCCTTGTTTAGAGAGGTGAAATTGACAGAGCCTTCTGGGAGGAGGAGGTTATCTAGGAATGCTCAAGTGAACCTCATTTCACTTCCCATGCACTCACTCGCACAGTCACAGGCCATGTATTGCATACTCTAAACAGACTGATGCCTTTCTCTGAAGTCTATTGGCTCAGAAGGGCATAAACTGTTTAGGATGGCACCAACTGCTCCATAACACAGCTTCTGAGGTTCTTCGAAATGATCTGGATGCAACTAGAATATAACCTCTCAGCAGCCTAACGGGACATAGCAACCAACTCAGCTCCACATCTGTGAGCCTTAACCTTTCAGAGATCTCTTTCATGCTTCCTGCAAGGAAATTACTTCGGAGGGGGAGACAAAGAAGAGATTCACCCGCTGCCCAGGCCAGAGCAGAAAGAAGGGCCTTCCTTTCTCGGAGGAAGCTTCAGAGGGGCCAGTTGTATTGCGTAGCTGGAGCAAACGCAGGGAGAGCCAAGGGAACAGAGAGGGCATTCACAGCCCAATGAAGCAAGGAGCTTTTTCTTCCGCTGGCCCAGCTTGGGTCTCAGCCAGCACTCGGGGCTCACCAAAATAAAGGCAAAAGAATGTCGGCAGCTGAACATGAAGATGAAGAAATTGTCCAGCATCCCATAATATTCAGGATGCAAGTACGCTGCACTTGCTTGAAAGGCTTATTTGGGGGTTGCCATTCTCTGCTGTGTGCTGTTATCACCTTTTTAAAGTGAGAAAGAAAAAGAAGCAAGCCCAGACAGGCCACCCAGAGCCCTTTGGAGGAAAGGGGGATAACGAGGGTTGCTTGCCATCCTCCAGGCAGGGCCTGGAGATCTCCCAAAATCACAGCTGATCTCCAGACAAGAGAGATCAGTTCCCAGGGGAGAAAATGGCTGCTTTGGAGGGTTTAGTCGATGGTGTTATACCTTGCTGATGTCCTTCTGACCCTCCCTAAACCCTGCCCTCCCAAAGTTCCACCCTAAAATACACATTTGCATCCATAGAATAACAACAAAATAAATAATAAAATGGACAAAAATGGGTCTGCCTTAATGTGGGATGGGTGTCTTGCTTGGGGAGGAGTTGTGGTTCAGTGGTACAGCGCATGTTTTGCATGCAGAAAATCCCCACCTCAGTTCCCAGGGTCTCCAGTTAACAAGATGCCAGGGTTCAGCTTCAAAGGACAGTCTCTTCTATAAATCAAGAGGTTAGAACCTTGTGAGAAGGAGAGGGAAATTTTAACCCACTCCTCTCCTGCCTTAGTCTCAGTGGAAAAAGCTACCACTGAGCTTCCTTTATCTCAACTGGATAAAAAAAGAAGGAAGAGAATGGAAAGAGTCTCTCTACATGAGGCATCACTCAAGTGTAGGGAGACACAATGTTAGCTGGAAAGCGTAGTTTAAATTTCACCTCTCTACAGGAGAGTAGTTTTAAAAGACAGAGCCGGCAGAGATTGCTCCTCAGAGGGTTTGTTCATTTCATCTTCGCCTCCCTGAAGGCTCTGTCAATTTCACTTCCCCTTTGAAGAGGCAAAGATGAAAGGAACAAACTCTCTGAGGAGCAATCTCTGCTAGTTCTTTTTAAACTATGCTTCCCGGATAACATTGTGTCTCCCTATACTTGAGCATGCCCATGTAAGATTTCTCATGCAGAGATGAGTTTCTCTCTCTTCTCTCCTCCCATGCTATTCTCTTCCTTGATAAAGTCATCCTGAAGGATATATTTACAAAAGAACAAAACAAATTTAATATGTAGCAGAGTGCTCAGGCAGCAGGCACTGGGAAAGAGCTGCAGTCTGGGGAGGAAGTACAACTGCTCACTTCACACAAAGTTTTGTGATCTCCATTCATACTCTCCTGATCTGCTGCTCAGCCCACAGCATTCCTGCCTGTATGTTCTTGCAAAAAGCCAGGAGAAAGAGAGAGATTTAGAGCCAAGCTACAAGTGATGAATGACACTTGCCTGGCAAGTGAACAGACTCACGTGTATTCCTCCCTGTTCATGTGCCGTTCACTTGCGCTCCACTTGATCAAGTGGAGCACAAGTGAATGGCAAGTGAACAGGGAGGAATACACGTGAGTCTGTTCACTTGCCAGGCAAGCGTAATTCATCACTTGTAGCTTGGCTCTGAGATCATAAAACTGGCATGGTAGGGAGGCCTGATCCTTATGGGGGGAGGGGGCAGAGCCGCTATTTCAAGTTGGCAAAATGTGCAAGAGATCCATGTACATCTTTTGTTTGTCACAAACTGTATTTCTGTCCCACTTTCACTTGGTCCTTAGGAGGAGCCCAGCTGGGCAGCATACATGGCTCTCCCCTTTGTTTTCAACAACCTTATAAGGTAGAAGAGGCTGAGAAGCAGCAACTGGCCAAAGGTCACCCCAAGATCTTAATGGCAATATGGGGATTTGAACACAGTCCTCCCAGGTGCTAGTCTACCACAAGCATACCAAACCAGCTCTCTGTTGAGCTTTTCAGTCAACCTGGTACCCTGCAATTCCAAAGAAAGGAGAGAATTTATCCAACCCTTTTTCTTAAAGTTGGCAGGTCCCTCATATCAGGAGAACTCCTGCTAGCAAACTCTGAAGTAAATTTCAAAAACCACCAGCATCATTTGCAGTGTGACGTCATTTCTGGGGAAAACGAGGAAGTGACATCAGCTACACTCTAGGAATCGCCTGATGTGATACCATTTTACTATAGAGTTTCCAGCAATTCCTAATCACTTCTATTGTTTTTCACAGAAGTGGCATCACAAAACGTGCAACAGCTGTGCCCCCCCCCCCATGTCCCTGTTCCCAAAGTTCCTGCTGGTTGTGCACGACTTGGCAACCATACCACCTTATGGCAAACCTGTTGATTCCTCATCAGCTTTCTTGTCGAGATATATGTTGCAGTGCTTGACATAGGATTTGAAAAAGGACAGGATTTCGCCTTACCTTGACCATACACCAGTAGCATAATGTGACTTGCAAGCATTATGCAGGGAATCCAGAAGGACCCACGAGCTATCATAATGACCTGAAGAAAGAAGAGCATCATCAAGATAAAGCCTCTTGGCCTTACTAGAGAAGGGCATGAACCGAAATACGAACCAAAATTAAGCGAATCAAAATTCGTGAACCACAGTTCGTCAGATCCCATTTCTGACGAACCACCACAAACTTTTAGGCTGGTTTGTTTGGTTCATTTTTTGGTTCGTCCCTGCAGACAGCCTGGTGCCAATCAATCCGTTTCCTAGGCAACAGGGGATGGACTTCCTGCAGACCTTCTGCTGACCCAGAAGTGATGATTTTCTGACCTGGATGTGCCATTTTCACGAACCAAACGAACCGGTTCGCAAGCCAGGGGCAGGTTTGTGAAAGTTCATGGTTCATGAAATTTGACAGACCATGAACCACATGGTTCAGGGTTTTTTCAGTTTGTGCCCATCTCTAGTCCTTACCCATCATGCTTTGCTTCTGAAAGAAGAGTCTGGCATTTAAGGCTGCCTGGAACTCATCAGATATACACGTGACCGATGTGCTTGCTCCAGGGTAAAGATAACAACTTTCATTCAGGTTGATACACAGGTCACTGTCACTCTGTGATGGCAACAGGACTACTTTCTAAAGGAAATTCACGGCCCATGTCACCTGATTCTTTTGTGTTTTGAAAAACTAGCCATTGAAGGATGTCCTAATTTGGATGGGGGAGTGGGGGGGGGTCACAGTACTATGCGAGGTTTTCCACCTTTTCCACCATGCTGTTTCCCCACTAGAAATAGCTGTCCTCTCCCCAACCCTGCACATTAGGGAGGAATAGGAGGTACAAAGGGAATGCTTTGGCATTCTAATGTGCTGAATTACATATCCGCCCTGAGCCCGCTGATGTGGGGAGGGCAGAGTATAAATCCAATAAATTAAATTAAATTAAATTAAATTAAATTAAATTAAATTAAATTAAATTAAATTAAATTAAATTAAAATTATATGGAGACATGGGCTCAAATCTCTGTAAAGCACCCTGGATGACTTTGGGCCAGTCAGTCTCTCTCTACCTAATCTGCCTCACAGGATTATTGTGAAGATAAAAAATGGAGGAGAGAGGGAGTGTGTAAATACTCCAGGCTGCTAGGCTGTTATTTGGAGGAAGGGTTAGATCATAGAATCATAGATTATAGAATCAGAAGGTTGGAAAGGTTCTCCAGGGTCATCTAGTCCAACCCCCTGCACAATGCCGGGAATTCACAATCACCTCTCCCCTCCCCCACAAGTGACCCTGCTCCATGTCCAGAAGACGGCAAAACACCATCAGGATCCCTCGCCAAACTGGCCTGGAGAAAATTGTTTCCTGACCGCAAAGTGGTGATTGGTATTACCCTGGGCATGTAAGAAAGGGGCACGAGAACCAAGCACTGATGCAACCCTTCCTGTCCTCCCCCTCCTGATCTGCCCAGGTTCACAGAATCAGCATTGCTGTCACATGGCCACCTAGCCTCTGTTTAAAAACCTGCAAAGAAAGAGAAGGAGATAATCAAAGGAGTCAGTTAAAGTGCCAAACCAGGACTTTGGAGACATCCAAGTTCAAACTCCAACATGACTGACCTTACCTCAGTCAAGCTTTCTCAGAGCCAAGCTACAAGTGATGAATTACACTTGCCTGGCAAGTGAACAGACTCACGTGTATTCCTCCCTGTTCACTTGCCATTCATTTGTGCTCCACTTGATCAATTCGTCACTTGTAGCTTGGCTTTCAGCCTGACTTAGATAAGGGCCAAGCTACAAGTGACAAATGACACTTGAACAGCAAGTGAACAGACTGAGGGCCAAGCTACAAGTGATGAATGACACTTGAATGGCAAGTGTATTTCTCCCTGTTCACTTGCCCTCCACTCAATCCACTTGCCGTTCAAGTGTCATTCGTCATGTGTAGCTTGGCCCTCATATGTATTCCTCCCTGTTCACTTGTGCTTCACTTGCCCTCCACTCGATCACATAGTGGAGTGCAAGTGAACAGGGAGGGATACATATGAGTCTGTTCACTTGCTGTTCAAGTGTCATTCTTCACTTGTAGCTTGGCTCTGACAGGGTTGTTGTGAGATTAAAACTGAAACGGGGAGAACTGGGAACCTTTAGCTCCTTCGAGGAAGGAAAGGAGAAAAACGCAATGGCTAAAATTGTCCAATATGGGCGTGATCAGAGTGTGGTTAAGTGTGGCCGTATCTTGCCTCTCAAGGAACGGCTGCAGCTAGAACAGCAATGGGAGCTGGATGGATTCACTGCCTATCCTAGAGGGACTTGCTCTTCAAAGAAGAGTAAAAAGATACAAGCCTGCTCTTTTAGGGGGGATACTGCCCTGTCTAGAACCAGCTGACTTCTTAAATCGCTAGTTGTCTGTTGTTAACTAGCAGTTCCTCAGTTCCTATTGCATGCATATGTGCCATCAAGTCACAACCGACTTATGACAACCTCAGCAAGGGGTTTGCTAGGCAAGTGAGGAGCAGAGGGGGTTTGCCAGTTCTTTCCTCTTCAGAGTCTTCCTTGGTGGTCTCCCATCCGAGTACCGACCCTGCTTAGCTTCTGAGATCTGACAAGATCGGGCTATACCACGCTGCCTTCTCTTCTCAGTTCCCATTACTGCTTCCCTTTCAAAGCCATTGGAAAAGGTATACTGTTGTCAGCACCATCCCATAATTTACAGCGAGAGCAGGAATGCTCTAGCCTTTGGACGTCACTGAGCAGGGGGTTCTATCAGATGGCCTATAGCCCTCTTCCAGCTCTAGGACTCCATGCACACCAGTATCACTTGTCCTCTCTCCTGCCGTCTAGTGACATTCTTTTAGCACCACATGTGGGCACGACAACAGCATGCATGACCCATCTGCTAATGGTTTAAGCACCTATCTGCCCTTTGGCCAGAGAAGTTCATGATAAAAAGAGAGTTTCTGTCTCTTTTTTTGCAGTTAAAAAAATAAAAATATACAATTGTAAAAACGGATTACTTAATTTTCAGCTATCTTGGAAAGCTCCAGGCTCGGTCAGCGAAAAGCTTTATAGTTTGGGGGGGGGGGGTGTTAATTGCAAAAAAAGAGAGACAGACACACTCTTTTCATCATGAACTTCTCTGGCTAAAGAGGTGCATTAATTACTCCATTTTTGTACTTGCTACAAAACTCATCGGCACATTGAAGTCAGAGCAAAAAAACATTCTAGCGCAAGGCAGATAAAACAACTCCCCTTGGCAAAATTAGATTCCCCTCCGGTCATGTCAGAGACGGCTAGACAGGAAAACAAAGGAGAACCATTCGCACTTTGAATCTACAGTCCCAAAAAGAATGCTGTAAGAAACAATTAGGGGAACACTATGAAGATCAGAAGCCAGCATCAACCAATGTGCTGCTTTTCTTTGAGCCGAGCTACACGTGACGAATGACACTTGCCTGGTAAGTGAACAGACTCACATGTGTTCCTCCCTGTTCACTTGCCATTCCCTTGCGCTCCACCTGAATGGCAAGTGAACAGACTCACATGTATTCCTCCCTGTTCACTTGCACTCCACTTGCACTCCACTCAATCGAGTGGAGTGCAAGTGGAGTGCAATTAACAGGGAGGAATACATGTGAGTCTGTTCACTTGCCATTCAAGTGTCATTCGTCACTTGTAGCTTGGCTCTTTCTGTAAAGAATGGGCTTGTGGGGATGATTATTTAGAGTCTAAATTGAAGGGGGAAAGCGCACTTGATGCGCTCGTGATTTATTTCAAAATGGAGGCCGCAGCCAATGATCTGAAAGACCGTATGATTCAGTAGCTGGGTCCTTGAAATTTAATTGATAATCACAACAACGTTAAGTTACATACTTCATAGGAAAAAACCCACATCTGTAGCATCGTCTGGCATGTTATCTTCACGGTTACCATTTGTAACTCAGGATCACCAGGCTAACATTGCTATGGGAACTGGAGTTTCTTTTTCTGAAATCCTTTGTTTCAGATACAGCCGTTGACTCCTCTTGTTCTTTCGTTCCCTTTGAAAAGAGGGATTTCTCTTTGAAGAGAATGTGATGCATCCATTCGGAATTTCTGCCCTTGCAGTTGCTCTGCACCACAGGGTGGAGCTCTAGCAATAAGTCGGGAAAGGTCGGGAAGACATTGCTTGCCTCTGAGCATCTGCAGAGTGAGATTCTGCAATTCTGCAGACCTTCCTTTCCTGCCTCTCCTCTCTTTGAATTTCTCTTTGATCAGCCAGCCCTGCTTTGCCAACCAAAAGTAGTGCCTTTGGCCATGCTTAGACTTGCCATTTGCCTGGCCACTGCTGGTGAACTCCCAACTTCCAGATACCTAATTTCCCAAGCCTTTGAAATTTAGGAGCAGGAGAAAAAAAATGACCAGAAAATGGCATCCCTATTGATTGTCTATGAATTTCTCCATGTCTCTATGTTCTGTACCAGAGATATTAGGGAAAGTTCCTAGAGCATCACCCAGAAGTGACATCACATCCTTCCCAGGCACTGCCCTCCAAATCTCCTAGCATTTCCTGGCAACCTGCAGCAGGAGAGAGGGGCACATAGCCTATTGGTTGCAAGCTGGCAGCCATCTTCTCACAATTCTCCCTCCTGATTTTAAAAGAGCCCGAGGGCAGGGATACACGCTCAGCCATTAGTCTCCCAAACCCCATTTTAGTAAATATATATATATATATATATATATATATATATATATATAATATTTCACATCCAATTGATAAAAATTCTGAAATTTTTGGATGAGGGGAGCTAAACCTTTCCCACATCCTGTTCCTTAACATGACATGCTGGTTTAAAAAAAAACAAAAACATTTCCCCCCAGCTTGGCTTTGATACTGGAAGTCAACTGGACTGGAAGAAAAATGGTGAATGAATTCGCCCTAACCTGGATAGCACAAGTGAACCTGATCTTGTCAGATCTCAGAAGCTAAGGAGGGTCAGCCTTGGTTTGTAATTAGATGGGAGACCTCCATGAAAACCAGGGTTACAGAGGCAGGCAATGGCAAACCACCTTTGTTAAGTCGCTTGCCATGAAAACCCTGCCAGGGGTCACTGTAAATCAGCTATGACTTGAGGGCACTCTCCACCACCAACAACCAAACACAATAATATGGGGCCAAGGTTTCGCTTCCCTTGCTAGCATACTCCATTTTCATTTAGTTATACACACATATGCATGCACATCTGATTTGAGAATCCCAGGAAATGAGGATCAATTCCAACATATTTTTTTTCTCCAAATGGGCCAGTTCTGCAATCCAGAATTTAATTGCTTATAACACAGAGGTCTGTTAGGCTATCTCCCTTAATTTGGCAGGAGGAATTCCTTGAGCAAGGGATACAGGCTTGCTGAATACCATCTGAATCAAGGGGAAATCAGAAAGGTTACCGGTAGAACTGTTTCCTTCTCAGATCAATAGCAACAGCACCCAAATAGCGTATCTCAATTAATCATAAAGAATCTGAATCAAATTAAGCTAAAATGTACAATATATATATATATATATATATATATATATATATATATATATATATATATATATATATATATATATATATATATATAATGCAGATATATTCTGTGCTGTTTGCAAATTACAACCCTAGATTTGTGTAATGGAGTTTTGCCATCTTCTGGGCATGGAGCAAGGATCATTGCGGGTGTGGGAGAGGAGACAGTTGTGAATTTCCCGCACTGTGCAGGGGGTTGGACTAGATGACCCTGGAGATCCCTTCCAACCCTATGATTCTATGATTAAAAGGGGGGGGATATCATATTTGTTTTGGGGGGAGGAATCCCATTCTGGTGTGCCACAACAGATGCAGAGCAGCTGTTAAATCTACCTGGACTGAAAGAGCACTGGACCTGCTACTATAGGCCCCCTCCAGTTCCATCTAACAATTAATCCATAAAGTATTAGTAAGTTTTGATGGGGTCTAGCAAAATTGTGGCAAAAGAGGGATTGTGTGTTGGTTTAAATGAAGCCAAGTGTGACAGCGGGAGGCAGAGAGAGTGAAAAGACTTAGGAGTGTGATACGCTTTACGTATTGTCCTTTATCAGAAATTCTCTGTGAGCTGACAAAAAAAAATGAAAAATGTGAATCCCTCGAGTGAGCTTCATTTCCAACCCAATTCACAGATTTCTAGGAGAATATTCATCTCCAAAGGTACCCACCAGAACTGTTAACAAAGATCACAGTACATTGTAGGAAATAAGTTTACTGTCTTCCCTGCAATGTACCTTAGTCCACCATGGAATATTTGTGTGTTGTTTTTTAAGTTTTTTCTGGTCTCTGGTATCTGCTTTGACATCTCAGATTCTTTTACATGTCACTGGAGTTAGAAGCAACTCGGTTGTTGTTTGTTTTCTCCTGCTCAAAATAATACATTTGAATGTTATCTCAGGGATTCTTACAACAGTCCTTTAATGTTGGCCGGAATATCTGAAGGCCTGCTGCCCTCTCAGTTTAAACATTTAGCTGTGACATCAGTGAAAGCAGAACGAAATGACAGAGCTACCCTCCCCTCGTTGCCCGGTTCTTGACACCACACCGCAACACATCACGACACACAATTAATGGGCTGCCTGAAACAATGCAAATTTCAAAATGATTGCAGATGTTACTAACCTTGTATCTTTGCATGGTTTTCCCCGATGTTGGCCGGGACGGTATGAAGAATCTAAATACATTCTAGATATCTGAGGAAGGAGGCAAGAAGTTTGTCTGCTCCCTTGGAGGGTTTCCCACCCCCTTTTCCTTTTGGAAGTTTTCTTGCCTAGACGTCAGTATGCTCTGTGTGTGGGGGGGGGGGGTGGTGAGTGGGTGGGCGTGTGAGTGAATGAGAGAGAGAGAACAAACTCTTATTTCCCCACCACACCCTGAAGAATAACTTCTGCACTTTAACTTCAGATCTAGCCTATTGAAGGGTGTTGATATGAATGTTTTTCTTCAAGGTTAGACTAAGCTGGATTCCATTAATTCCCAAGAAATATTTTTTTTATTCCTTTGCAGAGTGACCCGCCAACGATAAAAGTCACATCCTCCTTTTTGCTAACACCAGACATCAACCCACAACAGTGCGAGCTTTCAAATTCTCCAGATCTCTTCTTCAGAGAGAATGTTCAAAGGGGGGGCGGGTGTGTTCAGACTGATGAAGACTTCTGGAGAAGTCAAAAGCTTGTACACTGTTTGCCAGCTTTAAATCACAAGTATGACATGGCTTTTATTTTTGGTCAAATGGAAGCATTTACCTTATTTGAATAATGGTTATTAGCAGAAGATAACCACGTGCCATCCTGCACATGGGCAACATCAACAGCAGCCTGTACATGGACTTTCTCCATCGTGGCCCCTACCCTGTGGAACGGCCTGCCTGAGGAAGTCAGGAGAGCCCCCACGCTCCTGGCTTTCTGCAAACAAGGCAAAACCAAATTATTTTTAAAAGCACTTTACTCAGATAGGAGGGTTGCATTGTAGGGAGGGGGTCTCAGAGCCAAGCTACAAGTGATGAATTACACTTGCCCCACAAGTGAACAGACTCACGTGTATTCCTCTCTGTTCACTTGCCATTCACTTGCGTTCCACTTGATCAAGTAGAGAGCAAGTGAATGGCAAGTGAACAGGGAGGAATACACGTGAGTCTGTTCACTTGCCAGGCAAGTGTAATTCGTCACGTGTAGCTTGGCTCTCAGGGCCAAGCTACACATGACGAATGACACTTGAACGGCAAGTGTATTTCTCCCTGTTCACTTGCCCTCCACTCAATCCACTTGCCGTTCAAGTGTCATTCGTCATGTGTAGCTTGGCTCTCAGATACTTCGCTAATGAGTTAGGGACCTTAGACTTCACCACTGTGTTGCCTTACCTATTATCTGTTGCTTTAAATATGTACTCCTATGTACTACCTGTGCTTCATGTTTTCTAATGTCAGCCCTACAATTGATTATGTTTTGTTTCAGCAAATCTTCAACTTTGTATTGGATCCTTGCTAATGCTATGTCTTTGTAAACTTGCATTTGTTTACCCTTTGCCATTGTTTATGGAAATGCCCTTGACAATGTATGGAAATGTCCTTGAGACTGGTTGTACTAATCTCACACTATACAATCTGCCTTGGGTCTTTGTGAGAAAGGTGCACTATAAATGACATTGATGATGATGATGATGATGATGGTTGAAGATGGGTACAATCAAGAAAGAAACTGAAGGTCTAATCTTCACAGCACAAGAACAAACATTACAAACAATTGTTATGAAAGCCAAAATTCAGAAAATCAGTGAAAATTCAGAATGTCGACTTTGCCAGGAAAAAGATGAAACTGTGTCTCCGTCTTATTTGTGAATACAGCAAAATTGCACAGATGGATTACAAAGCTAGACAGAGTCACAAAGCTGATTCATTGGTCACTGAGTAAAAAGTATAATCTGCCAGTATCAAAGAATTCATGGGAACATCAGGTGGAAAAGGTGCTAGAAAATGACCAAGTCAAGATCTTGTAGGATTTTAGAATACAAACTGATCGACACCTTGAATACTATAACCAGACATAACAGTTGTGGAAAGCCCCGAAAAATTTGGATAATAGACACTGCAATTCCAGGGGATGCCAGAGTCAAAGAAAAAGAACAAGAAAAAATGATTAAATATAGAGATATGGCAATAGAAACCACCCAACTATGGATGAAGAATACAACAGTAGTCCCCATTGTCATCGGGGCACCAGGAACTATTTCAAAAAATGGAAAAACTGCAGCTTTCTGACATAACACCTACAGAACTGCAAAAGATGGCGTTACTTGGAACAGTGTATATATTATGCCAATACTTGACTGATTCTTGGTTCTCTGGTGGAAACTTGTATCAGCTCTGCAAGGTCAATCAATAATAACATGTAATCTTTATTTATTATTGTGTTGCATGTAATTCAAATAACAACAACAACAACTATTGCCATAGCCCCTGTTCATAGCTATTTTCCTGATCTGCCTGAGCTTGGACAAACAAAATTTATATATTAACTTCATTTATACACCATCTTTCTTCCCATAGGAATTCTAAGCAGCTTATTTATCCTCACAACCACCCTTTGAGGTAGGATAGGCAAAGAGAGAGTGTTAAGTGGCCCAAGGACGCCCAACAAGTTTCCAGCGCAGAGCTGGGATTTGAACCTCTTCCAGTTCCTAGTCTGCCACTCTAACCTCTACGCTTCCACCTTGGACCATAAGATACCAGGCCAGAATAACCACGAAGGTCATGTAGTCTGACCTTTGGTATCAAAAAATGATTCTTATTTTAAGAATCCAGTGTGATTTGGTCGATCAAGTGCTAGGTTTGAAGAAAGAGAGAAATCAAGCAGACTGCATAGCTACTCCTTCTCAGTGCAAACTACCTCACAGGGCTGTTGTGAGTATAAAATAAAATAGTTCACCCTGCCCTTAGAGGAAGGATGAGCTAGAAATGTAATACAAATGGAATATTCGGTACTCTTGGGAAAAGCAGGCTTCACGCTAAGTAGGAAGGAGGAGGAATTAGATGCGTAATGCCAATAGAGATTTTAGGAAATGGAATTTTTTTGAAGGCATGCAAATTGTATTATATGTAGGGTTGCCAGCTCCGAGTTGGGAAATTCGTGGAGATTTGGGGGTGGAACCTGCGGAGGGCAGGATTTGGGGAGAGGAGGGACCTCAGTGGGATATAATGCCATACAGTCCATCCTCCAAAGCAGCCATTTTCCCCAGGGGAAATAATCTCTGTAGTCTGGAAATCGGTTCTAATTCTTGTTGGCAACTCTGTTGATGATGGTTACTCAGAGCTAAACTACACGAGACGAATTACATGAGGATGCTCAAGTGAAGGGAGACACAATGGTAGAATCATAGAATCATAGAGTTGGAAGGGGCCATACAGACCATCAGACCATCTAGTCCAACCCCCTGCCCAGTGCAGGATCAGCTTAAAGCGGGGAAGCGCAGTTTGAATTTCACCTCTCTACAGAGCCGGCAAAGATCACTCTTCTGAGGGTTTGTTAATAATTGAAAGAGGCTGCGGGGAGCATTTTTGCCAGCTCCGTAGAGAGGTGAAATTAACAAATCCACTGAAGAGCAATCTTTGCCAGCTCTGTAGAGAGGGGTGAAATTCAACTACACTTCCCGACTAACATTGTGTCTCCCTTCACTTGAGCACCCTAGTGTAATTTGTCTTGTGTAGTTTTGCTTTCAGTCTTTATACTTGCCAACTCTCCTTATTTTACCTTCACCTTTTCCAGCTGTTATATCTGGTTAAAAACTGTTGCTGTTTTGCCTTCAGGGATTTACTGGGTTTGCACCCAACAATTTTATTTTAAAATGTCAATCCTGCAACAAACTTTCCACTGTGATTTTCTGAGCTGGTTCACAGCATATACTGTGCATTTTTTAAAAACTCCTTTCAGCTCAAATTTGCATACTGCATAGCAGAATATTGGATAAATGACTCCTGAGTAGGAAATTAATTGACTGGGACTCTTTCAGCCTGTCAAAATGAACATTAGTACGGAAAACAAAACAAAATGATTTATTTCTGCTGGCTCAACAGTCCATGAGAAGCTCATTGGCAATTAATTGATTCTATCCAGTGCCTGTTGAATTAAAGCTCACATGTCTACCACGGGAATGGCTTTCTGGTGCAGGCCCAGAATTTTTTCCTGGCCAAGTAGCATTTCTTCCACAGAGATCTCTTACGTCTTTGACACTGTCCAACATTCAGAAATGTGTGTTTGTGTAATGTGTCATCAAGCTGCCTCCGACCTATGGCGACCCTATGAATGAAAGACCTCCAAAACGTCCTATCGATAACAGACTTGCTCAGATTTGGCAAACTGGTAGACGTGGCTTCCCTTATTTAGAGCCAAAACACACGTTAAGAAAAACCTAGGTTCAGCACGTGTTCTCTTACCTCAAGGTTTGCCGGGATCTGTAGGCGTCCTGGAAGCTTAAGGTCCTGGAAGCTTAAAGGAGTCCTGGAAGCTTAAAGCTTAAAATACAGGCGCTCTGTAAATGCTAAACTTTAAGCTTTGGCTCTTAGTCTAGCCATCTCATTTTAGGTCTTCCTCTTTTCCTACTGCCTTCCACTTTTCCTAGCATTATTGACTTTTCCTGAGAAAAGTCTTCTCATGATGCAACCAAAGTACAATAGCCTCAGTTTTGTCATTTTAGCTTCTAGGGAGAATTCAGGTTTGGTTTGATCTAGAACCCATCTGGATAGGCCAGGAGAGCCTGATCTCATCAGATCTCAGAAGCTAAACAGAGTCGGCCTTGGTTAGTAATTGGATGGGAGACCTCCAAGGAAGACCAGGGTTGCAGAGGCAGGCAATGGCAAACCGCCTCTCTTAGTCACTTGCCATGAAAACCCCACCAGGGGTCGCCATAAGTCAACTCTGACTGGAGGGCCGGATTTCATTTCCGAACCCACTTATTTATCTTTTACAGAAATTTAGCAGGTGATATTTTTCCTATCGCTTCTACAGCTAGGAACAACTTCCCATATTATACTGGGATAAAACACAAGTTTTGCTAGAAAATGTAGCATCCATGGCCATGTTGGCCCTTGACTTAATTGTGAAGTCTACTGACTCATAATGTTAGTGGCAACCAGAAGCCTGAAAGGTCTGATTTTTCATTCTTATGATTTGAAGATCACAAGGGTGAGGGCAAAACCTCACTTTATTATAACAGACTTCTTTGGAAGCAGCTCTGGACCACTGTACATAAGGGAGGGATTGAGGACACAATTTAAAGTGCAATATGGATGTCTGGGCAAGGTATACAGTCCTCCCTTTTCTCCCGCCACCCTATATGTGTCCTCCAAGACCTTCCCTTCCCCCGCACAACTGGTATTTGTTCCAATACTGTTAAGGAGAATGGCTGGGAGAAGAAAAAAACACACAGGGCAGGGGTGCCAGCCTTCAGCTGGGGTCTGAAGTTTTCAAAGAATTACAGAGATCTGTACCCTTGGGTAGCAGACTTTATAACAGGGGTCCCCAACGTGGTGCCCATGGGCACCATTGCCCACACCTTTCCTGATAACTGGCAAATGTTTTTGAAAAGTGGATGGGATCAGATGGAGCTTTTGCCAAGCTTGGCTTCTGATTGGCCATTGGAGATTTGATTGGCTGTACAGATTTTTTAAAACATTCGTTTGACAGAAGCTTCTTCCACAGCCCAAGGATCTTCACGGTATGACTAAGGAAACTTGTAGCAGCCCTTTTTTTGGCTCGGTCTGCCTCCTGCAGCAGCCATTTTGTTCACCTACCCCAAGCTCCACTCACAGATCTCCAAGCATTTCCCAACCAGTGTTGACTGGCTGTTATAATATGGGAGAAGTAAATGGAGCCAAGGTAGGGAGACCAAGTCTCCTGGTTGAGGTCCCTCCCCAGACTTTATCCCCAGTCTCCAAGAATTTCCCAACCCAGAGTTGGAAACCCTAGAAAAGATGTTTCTCTGCCTGCTATCTTGGAGAGCCATTTAATTTGATGGAACAATGGCATCACTTGGGCTATGGCAGCACCATATGTTCGCTGCGAACGGCATGTTGAGATTTCATTTAAGGCACTGATGGATTGATCAGCTATATTTATAGGCTGCCTTTTAGCCATAATGGTTCCCAAGGCATTTTACAATAAAACAAAACTAAAACATTTTGCAATTAGAATAATTAAGTTCATAAATCATCTACAGTGGGACACCATTGTCTGTCTTCCTCCAGGTGTTCTTGCTGGTTTTCTTGCTCCCTGGGCCCTGAAACAAGGCCAAAGAAACACCCCCACCCCCACAGACATACACACACAGCTGTACCAGGATTTGATTCAGTGTAATGTATATTTGTACTTAAAATTGCAAAGCTAGGAGAAAGCTGATCTGATGACGCAGTTGAGGGATGGGGCTCGAATTCTCGTTCTATATTGCATCTGAGAGTCAAACTAGACGAGACACCTGACACGTGGAGGACACGTGTTGGTTTCCCTGAAGTTTCCATGGGAAGTGTAGTAAACCTCTGCTAGGAAGAAGAGGGAGATAATCCCTCTTCTCCCTGGCAGAGGTTCCTTCTTCAGATGACTTGTCTAGTCCACTCGGCTCCCTCTTGCTGCTGCTGGCACACTCAGCTCCCTCTCACAACCACTGGTGCGCTCGGCTCTCTCTAGCTGCGGCGTACATTTAGGGGAGCAAGGGGGAAGTGCTGGTGGCAGCAAGAGGGAGCCGAGCGGACTAGATGAGACGCCTAGAGAACGAACCTCTGCCAGAGAGAGATTCTCTCCCTCTTCTCCCTAGTGGAGGTTCTTTCTCACTACACCTCCTATAGAAACTTACAGGAAACCGATACGTGTCCTCCACGTGTCAGGCGTCTCATCTAGTTTGGCTCTGTCTTCTCCTTACCTGTGATCTAAGGCTGAAGAACTCATGCTCTCTCCCAGCCACCAAGAAAGGCCTCCCCCTTTCCTCTCCATCCTCCCCCCTCCTTAAACATCTGCACAGACACAAGAGATGATGCCTCATCATTAGCCAGCAGAAGATCTTCCGGCATGCATTTTAACAAGCACTTCTTTCAAGTTTCTGAAAAGCCCCTTCATGGAAATTCAGCACTCCAAATTCAGAGTGGCAGGGAAGGGTCACCGGCTTGGAGCGTATGATGCAGGCTGGAATTTTCTATTCATTTGCAGAGCAAGCAGCCCTAATTCTAAAAAAGTAGCAGAAGTGGTGGGTCACAATAAGGCACTGAAGAGTAGAGTGAGAAGGAAACCAGTCTAGCATCTAGTCAATGGGATTTTTGCCAAAGGGCAGATCTGGCTGATTGAAAGCTTACACTGCTCCATGAATGGGAGACCTGGATCCAATGGTGGCAATATGAAATCACACACTCTTGCTTCCAGAGGAGTTAGCCATGCTAGTCTGTAGTTGCAAAATAGTAAAGAGTCCAGTAGCACCTTTGAGACTAACCAACTTTACTGAGGCGTAAGCTTTCGAGAACCACAGCTCTCTTCATCAGTTGCATACATCTGACGAAGAGAACTGTGGTTCTCGTAAGCTTATGCTACAGTAAAGTTGGTTAGTCTTAAAGGTGCTTCTGGACTCTTTACTGTTTTACACTCTTGCTTGGCACTTTAAAAACAGAGAAACTGGGGGAGGGGGGAAGCATACAACCATCAGAGAACAATGTGTGAGAGGCCTTACGTCATAGAAAGCCAGCGTTGTGTCATAGCTGGACTAAGACCTGGGAGATTTAAGTTCGCCCTCAACCTAGCCTACCTTACAAGGTTCTTAAGACAAAACGGGAAGAAGCATTTTGTTGGAGAGTAGGGCTTTGAACCCTAACCACTACACCATACAGCAAAGAGTCACAGAGTTGGTAGAATAGGGAAGTCAAAACCATCTCTAACCAGTAATGAGTGCTCACATACCAAAAAAGTGCTTTGTTCTCGTGGCCCCTTCTTACATGCCAAGGGGTAATGTCGATCACTACTTTGGGGTCAGAAAACAATTTCCCAGGCCAGTTTGTCCAGGGATCCTGGAGGGTGTTGGGTTTTTTTTTGCCATCTTCTGGGCATGGAGCAGGGGTCACTGGGGGACTGGGGGCAGGTAGTTGTGAACTTCCCGCACTGTACGGGTGGTTGGACTAGATGATCCTGGAGGTCCCTTCCAACCCTACGATTTTATGATCTCAGATAATTCTCACCAGATATGGATAAACAGAACTACTCGTAAAGTTTGGTTGAAGAGTAGAATGAATGCACATAATGAAATGTGGGATTTTCTATCCATCTGTGCAGCAGACAGCTAGCTGCAAAGGAAGCATAACATTGGGTCATAGAGAGACCAACAAGACATCTCAATTATCTTATGCTTGTTGGACAGGAAATGACACTTTTCTCTTCGGCAGACAGAGGCATTATGGGAAGAGGTGGAAAGTGCTATGTTGGTAACATTCTCATGAGCACACCCTTCAGAAGTTATGCTTATTCAATCAGTATTACTTTTGTAAACAGAGTCTATGGTCTTCTTTTAACTCCTTTTCTCCATAGGGAAAGATATTCTTGATGTTTCCGTCTTCAACCAACCAACCTCAGCAACTGCGGGACTCACTCCTCGTTGTTTCTTGTTTCTTTCTGGCTTTAGAAGTGGTACTTTGCAAAATGGCCCCTCCACCGTGGATGAAATGGTTGTCCAATCTCAGACAAATAACACTGGGCTCAAGGAAGTGAAGGATGGGAATGTGCGTGTTTATTTTTTTTTCCATTCGTTCATTCAACAGCTTCCATAATTTCCAGCACAAGAGTTCGCGGTCCTGTCATAATAAGGCTACTGATGGTCTGGTAGTCCAAGTGTAAAACATATATCCCGTTCACAGAATACACAAACTGGCATACCTAAAGTGAGAGAAAGGAGGAGAGGTTACTCCTTGAGTTCCACTAACATGTCACCTGAAGTGAATATTTGAAGTGAAACAAAGTTGTTCTAATGAAACACCTGTGGGGCTGTCAAGAGGTAGGTTAGAAGCATTCACCTAAATCCAGTTTCTTTCTCCTCACCCCCCACCCCCTACACTTCAGGTTTCATACTTCCCTGGAAACACCACCCAATTTCACATACAATGAAACCAGAGACAAATTTGTAAAGCTCATCTTTCAATATCCCTACAGTGGTTTCTTTGGAGGACTTACAAAAATGTCACACTGAGGAAAATATCTCAAGAGGGTTGCCCCTTTTGAGCAAGAGTGGACTAGCTCTTGAAGTTACCAGGAAATTCCCAGCAGGCCACTGCTAGAGGAAGCCTCCCCTGACCCCGATCTGGCAAAGTCTGAGTCTGGCTGCCGGAGCTCACACAATTCTGCTCCTCTCCTCTCATGGCACTTACTGCTGCTAGTCCTACGCAGACTCAGTCAACTGGCTGAAAGGTGAGGCCATGTCCTCAAATATGGACACTTCTTTGGTGCAGTGGTTAAAAACAGCAGGACTCTAATCTGGACAACCAGGTTTGATTCCCCATTTCTCCACTTGAAGCCAGCTGGGTGATCTTGGGTCAGTCACAGCTCTCTCGGAGCTCTCTCGACTCCAACCACCTCACAGGGTGATTGTTGCTGTGAGGATAATAACAACATACTTTGTAAACTGCTCTGAGTGGGCGTTAAGTTGTCTTGAAGGGCGGTATATAAATCAAACATTATTATTTTTCCAGAGCCTTCCTCTGCAGAGTCTTCCTTGGTGGTCCCCAGGGCTTTTTTTCTGGGAAAAGAGGTGGTGGAACTCAGTGGTGGAACTCAAGGCCGCACAATGACATCACTTTGGGTCAGCTGGAACAAGGGGGGAGTTTTTTAAAGTTTAAATTGCCCTCGGCAAAAATGGTCAAATGGCCGGTGGCCCCACCCCCTGATCTCCAGACAGAGGGGAGTTTAGATTGCCCTCCGTGCTGCTGAGCGGCGCGGAGGGCAATCTAAACTGTCTGGAGATCAGGGGGCGGGGCCACCAGCTATGCGGCCGTTTTTAAGAGGTGCCGGAACTCCATTCCACCACGTCCCTGCTGAAAAAAAGCCCTGGTGGTCCCCCATCCAAGTACTGACTGAGTTTAATTTCTGAGATCTGATGAGGTCGGACTATAGAATGCCATTCCACCAGTCAATTGGAGATTAACCAAAAGAAAAACATTCTAAAAAGCAGGCTGATGAGGTCTGGGCATGCTCCTGGAGACTGGAATATCGTGGGCCGCTGGGAATAGATAAAACAAGAGCGAGATGGGGAAATGACCTGCTTCAACTCCTTCTTAAGGTAAGATGGTAGAACGGCAAGAGAGTGTGTGTATGAGTGAGAATAATTTTTCAAATCACTTTCCCTCCCCTCCGTGCTGCTTCTCAAACCCCCAGCTAATATTTCTCCTAATCCGTAAAAGAACTTCTTAAAGAATCTCGTTATTTCAAAAATTCCTGAAAGCAACTGAAAAGATGTTAACACCGCATCTGTACGGAGCGCTCCTTTCTCTCTCTCTTTTCCTTCGAGCAGAAAAGCCATCCATTTCCTTCATTCCTAAAGAGCTGAGAGTCAGTCAAAAAGAGCAAAAACCGTTTAGTTTTGGTTCAGCGGTCTCAGGTGGCATTCCTCACCTTTCATGCTAGAGTAGGCACCGAGAGGATTTGTTCGTTGAATTAAGTTGCATACTGCTAGCACCATCAGTTTTCCAGGTGCTACGAGGCAGCTGTACAACCTGCAACGCATCCCAATTTGGGGGCAGCCTCTCAGATCACACACCTCCCTCCCAAAATAGGTTCAGAATCACAACTCCGTCAAGAATGATTGTCAGAGGATAGAGGGAAGATCTGGACTTTCTGTGAGCTCAGCAGGAACAGGGCTTGGGGAATCTCCTTGGCCTACGTTGTTTTGCTGACTCTTCTCCCAGTCTCTGTCCATCAAGAGCTGTTCCTGCCCCTTCCTCTCAGGGTTGCTGGGGAGAGGAAGACAATATGCTCTGTTTTATGTGGGTTAATTTTGGAGCCGCTGCTGTAGAGACAGTCCAGCCTTCTTTCCTTGGGAGAGAGCGATGTCATGGCCTTGGTCCAGCATACCTACAGGACCACCTTCCTCCCCATGTCCCTCCACGGCAGCTTCACTCATCCAAACAGGGCCTCTTGCAGATGCCAGCCTGTGAAATCAACAGTAACCTGTACACAGGCTTTCTCCGTGGTGGAACGGCTTGCCCTATGGAACGGCCTGCCTGAGGAGGTCAGGAGAGCCCCCACCCTCCTGGCTTTCCGCAAACGATGCAAAACCGAATTATTCGAAAAAGTTTTTTTCCTCAGCTAGGAGGGCAGTATTGTAGGAAAAGGAGTCCCAGATGTTTCGCTAATGAGTTAGGAACCATAGACTTCACCATTATGTTGTGTTACATATTATCTGTTGCTTTAAAATATGTACTCCTATATACTACCTAAATCGAAAAGAGTCCAGTAGCACCTTGTCAGAGATGCTTTAGGCTGATCCTGCACTGGACAGGGGATTGGACTAGATGGTCTGTATGGCCCCTTCCAACTCTATGATTCTATGACTTTTAAGACTAACCAGCTTTACTGTAGCATAAGCTTTCGAGAATCACAGTTCTGTTCATCAGATGTGTGGAGGGTCTGTGCATCTGACGAAGAGAACTGTGATTCTCGAAAGCTTACGCTACAGTAAAGTTGGTTAGTCTTAAAGGTGCTACTGGACTCTTCAATTTTGCTACTGTAGACTAACACAGCTAACTCCTCTGGATCTATATACTACCTGTGCTTCATGTTGTTTAATGTAAGTCCTAGAATTTATTACGTTCTGTTTCAGCAGTTCTTCAACCCCCTATTGGATCCTTGCTAATGCTCTGTCTTTGTAAATTTGTGTTCATTTACCCTATGACATTGTTTATGGAAATGTTCTTGACACTGTATGGAAATGCCTGCCCTTGTCCTTGCCACTGATTGTACTAATCTCACACTATGTAATCAGCCTTGAGTCTCAGTGAGAAAGGCGGAATATAGATGAATGAATGAATGAATGAATGAATGAATGAATGAATGAATGAATGAATGAATGAATGAATGAATGAATGAATGAATGAATTTCTATGCAAAATGGAAACCATTTCTGGACTTTCTGTCAAATAATGCCCTGTTATTAACAAAGCTTCCATACCAAACGATTATTAATCTGGATTTATAATTCTTCTTGGTCAAGATTTATTTAAAGAATTCATAGGAACCACTCTGAATACCTACTTTATGGACCTTAGTCTACCCTTTCTTGAGAAAACAGTTATTAGATGTATGGTTGTTAATGGCTTTTGCACATCACCTTAGTTGTTCTTGTTCTTGTCATGTTATGAATGTATTATTGTATTAATAAAATCTTATTTGAATGAATGAATGAATGAATTTTGGGGTCTGGTCAACAATTCACTATGTGACCAATGGTGTTATCTATGAAAGGGTAGCTGCATTTATGAAACTCCACTTAATTGGTACCTTCATGCCAGCAGCAGCAGCTGGCCCGCCTGGGTCCACAGCCTGGATGTGGCATGGCTGACCTCCACGGACCACGAATCCCCAACCAACTGCATCTCCTACAATCTGAAAGCAAAAAAAAGGGAACACGAGACTTTTGCAACTGCCATGCAGAACTGCTCCTTTGGACCAAAGCAAAGCAAGAAATCCTTTCACAAAGCCAAAATCCTAACAAATTAGATACTTGGCAGCAAAGATGGAGGAGGCAGCCTTGCGGGAGGTGTGTGGTTTTGGTCTTTTAAAAATAGCTGAATACACATAATTCAGGATATTGGGTTGGTTGCAAGACTAGTGAACGACAGAATGCATTTTCTCATTCTCCCTCCCTGCTACCTGATAACATATGCCTTGTATTTGCAAAGCCAGAGTAAAAATTATTTCAAATACAAATAAGCTTTCCCTGCCAGTCTCAGTCATACTGTTTAAAATGTGTTTCCCTGATTTGCAACTTTACTGAAGAGAGGGAGAGAGAAAGAGAGAGGAAGGAAGGAAGGGACAGAGGAATGACAGGATTTTATGTGAGTCCTCAATTCAAGCACAGGTTGTTCTTGCTTGGCACATGTGAATGCCACTTTCACGGGAGCTCCCTTTGTGTGATGGCATCTGCAACTGAGTCTGGAGGGCAAAACACCAATTCATCTCTGTTTTTGCTGTGAGAACAAGTCCTGTACGCTCCTCTGACTTGCCAATCTACTTTTCTTTAAGGTGTGAGAAAGTGTCAAGATCTGCATTTCAATGAATGGATGTGGGAGCTGTGGAAAACTGGGATGCTTTAAGCAGTTGAGGAGGAACTGATATTGAACAGGTGAATGTATTCAGGCAAAGCAAATGGCCAAGTGTGACTATGTGAATGAGTGCATGTTAAGTTGGAGGGGGGACACGTGAAATGAGGTTCACTGGAGCGTCCCTAGGTAAGATGTCTTGTGTAGAGAGACTCTAGAAGGAGGGACATTCAACACCTTCTGGCACCTCTTGTTGTCTTGCTTGCACACTAAGAGGGGTACATCCCTGAGACAACAAAGAGAGTATTGGAGAATCAAAGTCAAAATATTCAAAGGCCATGTCCTGCAATATATCATGGCGCTTGCGAAAACACCCTTCTCTCGCTATCTTTGTCTAGGCTGCCATTTCTACAAGGCCAGGAAAAAATGAAAGTAAGGGAAGAGGGCAAAGGCAGCCAAGGCTCGTCCCATGATTCTATTTGAGACAACCAAAGTTACAAAGATTAAAAGACTAAAACTCTATAAGAAAAATCCCTTAACACTCCCTTTAGCCAAAAAAAGATAGGAAGGATCATGCCCACTTTAGCTTCAGGTACGGTCACATAGCCAAATCTCGTTGAGCTTGAACTATGTGACATCCTAACGAGTCTAAGCTAATACAGGCAATGCCCACAGAGGAGAGATTTGAACCTGGTACTCCATGATCCTAGCTTGACACTCTAGCCACTGTATCACACTGGCTGGTCACAACTGGAAGCAGGATGCTGCAGACCAGAGACCATGTTGCAATCCAGCAGGGCTCTGCTTACCAGGGCCGGATCGAAGGGGACAGGGGGGTAGTCTATCCCCGGAGCCACCAAAGAGGGGGCGCCGGGTGCAGCTGCCAGCCACCAGGAGCAGGGTGGCGGCAGCATGGGCAGCTGAGTGGCTGCCCACGCCATTCACCTGCTCAGGAGGACAGGGAGTGTGCGGCAAGCTGACCGCCCCCTCAGCCGGGCAGGTGAATGGCATGGAGAGCTGGGAGGCTGCCCGCACGACTCGCCTGTCCCGCTGAGGGGGCGGCCAGCTTGTCACGCGCTTCCTGTCCTGCTGGGCAGGTGAATGGTGTGGGTGGCCTCCCAGCTCTCCATGCCACTCACCTGCCCAGCTGAGGGGGCAGCCGGCTTGCCGCACGCTCCGTCCTGCTGGGCAAGCAAGTGGCATGGAGGGCTGGGAGGCCACCCGCGCCATTTGCCTGCCCAGCAGGACAGGGAGCACACGGCAAGCCGGCTGCCCCCTCAGCCCGGCAGGTGAGTGGTGTGGGCGGCCTCTCAGCTGCCAGCGCTGCCACTGCTCTGCTGGCGGCATGCCGCCCTGCATGATGACGTCATGAAGTGATGTCATCATGCAGAGCCAGGAGCGTGCACGACAACAGCCGGAATTGGGTTGTCCTGGGTGCTGGGAACCCAAGATCCAGCCCTGCTGCTTACATTCAGGCTGTACTTGATGCTTCTGGTGGTATACTTAAGCGAGGCTTTGGTCAACAGTGAGCAGCCAAAAGGATTTAGCCATAGCGCTGATGTAACATTATAAGGACTGGGCCACTTACTGTGAGCGTTTTCTTGATATACGGCGCCCCTGGGGTCAGAAGCTCCTCATTCGTGACGGGCCTCTTTAACACTTGTAAAGGGGGGGGGAAATATTGATCAGATCCCATCTAAGAATCATGCATGCAAAAGAGTAATGCTGCTGCTTAAATGGAGAAATGAACAAGGAATGTCAACCAGATAGGACGGAGATGGTTTCCCATTCAAGCAGTTCCTGGCAAGACCAGATACGTCCAAGATGAGGTCAAAAACAATTTTACTGAAGAATAATTACATATCTCAGCTGGGCCAACCTTGGCCTCTACAATATTAAAAAGATCAACTGCAATTTCGCGCTGACAGCTCTGTGCAGAAGGCTATTGTTTAATACGGAAGGAAATCCACTGCAGAGCATGCAAGCAGATTTGAGATTTAGGTGATGGAATAAGTTATTTAAACCCAAGATGGTTTTTCACTTTAGAAACAAGTCATAGTATGTTGTAGTTGTTCTGTTTCATGTAATCAAGAAGACTAGAAACCTTTTTTTTCGCACAGAGGCTGTGATTGTAGAAATCCTGTTACATGATGCTATAGATTTGTGGATGTATTTTAGATTAACAATAATAACAACATCTGGTTTATATACCACCCTTCAGGACAACTTAACACCCACTCAGAGGGGTTTACAAAGTATGTTAATATTATCCCCACAACAAAACACCCTGTGAGGTGGGTGGGGCTGAGAGAGCTTTGAGAGAGCTGTGACTGACCCAAGGTCACCCAGCTGGCTTCAAGTGGAGGAGTGGGGAATCAAACCCGGCTCTCCAGATTAGAGTCCCGCGCTCTTAACCACTACACCAAACTGGCTATTTAGCGCCACTTTGACAGTGCTTGATTTCTAGCTGTCCCTGGCTAGACTTCCAGTTTCGTTGGGAAAAAACAGTAAGCAGGGAAAAGAAATCCTCACCAGATTTGGGGTTGCATTCAACAGTGGGCAGGAACCCCAAGCTTGGCGAGATATTGAAATAGGAACTGGATCCTCCGGCAAGCGAGGTAACACTACTTCGTCGAACAGCTGAGACTGTCTTGATTTCCTTATTGGGCTGGACTGAGAGAGACAAACAAGAGTTGAACAGAAACAAGTAATCAAGCCAGACCCTCTCGATTTTAGCTCCTTTGGGTAAAATTTGAGTCTCTGAAACCTGAACATAAGAACATAAGAGAAGTCATGTTGGCTCAGGCCAATGGCCCATCCAGTCCAACACTCTGTGTCATACAGTGGCCAAAAAACCAGGTGTCCTCAGGAGGTCTGCCAGTGGGGAAGGGACACTAGAAGCCCTCCCACTGATTGCCCCCGCCCAAACACACACCAAGAATACAGAGCATCACTGCCCTAGACAGAGAGTTCCAGCTATACCTTGTGGCTGATAGCCACTGATGGACCTCTGCTCCGTATGTTTATCCAATCCCCTCTTGTCTATGCTATGAGTTTCACTTGACCTGAGGTTATTCATCTATGTATGAGCATAAACATTTTAAATTTGCGTGTGGCTTTTTCATTATATTTTGTTTTAGAGTACAACTGCCCAGCCAGTCAATGCTTCTCCTATGTAAAGTGGGGGTGAGAAGAAACAATTTGCAAAGGATATTTTAGAGGGGGGGAGGAGAGTGAAACACCCCTTCTGTATCTGTTAGTTTGCCCCCCCCCCCCCCAGCACACATTAACTTCTGTTTCTCTCCTTCCCAGCCGCTTTCTATCCGTTCAGCCTCCAGACAGCCTTCTTAATGGAAATACAGACCTGGGCCGTTTCCACATGACTCGCCTTCATCCGGAACGCTGCGGAACGTTGTGAAAAAAATGCGGAAGATAGCATCTTCTCGCACGAGTTTTGAGCGACATCGCACAAAACTCGCGCGAGAAGACGCTATCTTCTGCAGGTTTTTCACAACGTTCCGGATGAAGGTGAGTCATGTGGAAACGGCCCCGGAATATAGACTGAATGGAGGGGAAAAATGCATCTGGAAGGATGGGGGAGTCATGCAGGGAACTGATGAGCAGGGCGAGGGGCTCTACATTTATTTTGATATATGTATATACCTTAACATTCCCAAGGCAGTTTACTGCATTTATAATGTTACTAACACAACATCAGTTTGTGAAATTCGCCCCTACAAAATACAGTGATGGCCGCTAAGTGGCTTAAAAGGGGAGCTGGGAAAATCCATAAAGGAAAAGCCCATCAATGATTATTAGCCACAATGAGTAAAGGGAATCTCCATGTTCAACAGCTGCGGCACCTGTGAATACCGGTGCAGGGGGGCGGGGGCAGCAAGAGAGGAGGCGTGGCCTCCATGGCTTGCCTTTGGGCTTTCTGGGAGCATTTGGTTCACTGCCTTGTGATATTGGATGCAGAATTAGAGGGACTATTGGCCCGATCTCACTTGGCTTCTCTTCTCTGCTTAGCTGAAATATCTCAATATATAATATTCATTAGTAGCAGCCATTAAGAACACATTTAAAAACAGAAATGGCATAATCAGTTATGAAAACAGTCACAGATGTAAGAAAAACCTCATCTCAATAAGACAGAGGTTTATTTAATTTGTTTTAAATTTGTTTCATTTGTTTTAAAAAGAGCAAAAATTAAACATTTAACTACAGCAGTACGGGCTAAGCCCCTGCTTGGGGGCCCAAAAGTTCCCCACTGTAAACGGCTGTTCTGGTTTATGTAGGAGAAGCAAAAGGCAGGCATGGTCCCCTCCCGCAAATGACCCCCCAATCCCCCACAGTTACCTGACAAGAAGCTCGAACTGTTCTGCTCCGGATTCAGCTTGCGGAGACAGAAGGGGCTGTCCGGACTGTCCGAAAGAGCCCGGGGCGAGTGTTCGTTCAGCAGCTCCGTGAGACGCCTTCTCCGGCGAAAGTTGATGCGGAACTGATAAAGGAGTTTCTCATCGTAGAAATAATGTTGGCTGGAGACTGAGGAGGGAACAGATGGTGAGGAGCAGATCTGGGAAGTAGTTCTCCCCTTCTGCAGGGGGTAGGAGGATTCAGGGGTCTTGAACCAGCAATCTGAAACTCGGCAGCCATCTGTCCTACTGTTCCATCACACCTTATCTTGGAAAAACCTGCTGAACGCTCCTTGAGTTCCACATCGACTCCTGCATGACCTATATCCAGGGCTCATTTGGAGGGGGAATGTGCCGGAACAGTGTTCCAGTAGAGCTGAAAAGTGGTCACGTGGGTTTTGGCCCCACCCACGTGATTCCTTTTCCTCCCCTCTGCCTCCCCTCGAAAGGAGAGTAAGCTGCTTCAATTAATTCTGCTGCTTTATTTTCATTCGTGACTCATGAGAGAGAGAGAGAGAGAGAGAGCAAACTGGGCTGCTGGGCCTGGATCTCCAAAGGAGGGTAAGCTGCTTCAATTCATTCTGCTGCTTTATTTTCATTCATGACTCGTGAGTGAGTGAGTGAGTGAGTGAGTGAGTGAGTGAGTGAGTGAGTGCAAGCTGGGCTGCTGGGCCGGGATCTCCAAAGGAGGGTAAGCTGCTTCAATTCATTCTGCTGCTTTATTTTCATTCATGACTCGTGAGTGAGAGAGAGAGAGTGCAAGCCAGGCTACCGGGCCGGGATCTCCAAAGGAGGGTAAGCTTCTTCAATTCATTCTGCTGCTTTATTTTCATTCGTGACTCATGAGAGAGAGAGAGAGAGAGAGAGCAAACTGGGCTGCTGGGCCTGGATCTCCAAAGGAGGGTAAGCTGCTGCAATTCATTCTGCTGCTTTATTTTCATTCATGACTCGTGAGTGAGTGAGTGAGTGAGTGAGTGAGTGAGTGAGTGAGTGAGTGAGTGAGTGAGTGAGTGCAAGCTGGGCTGCTGGGCCGGGATCTCCAAAGGAGGGTAAGCTTCTTCAATTCATTCTGCTGCTTTATTTTCATTCGTGACTTGTGAGAGTGAGTGAGTGAGTGCAAGCCGGGCTGCTGGGGCTGGCTCTCCAGAGGAGGATAAGCTGCTTCAATTCATTCTGCTTTATTTTCAGGAAATACCTGGAGATTTTTGGGGAAAGGGGCCTGAGGGGTGGGTGTTGCCTTCTGACACACTTCTGGTGATGTCAGGGTGTGTGGCAAATGCTAATGAGATATGCTAATGAGTTATGCTAATGCTTTCCTGCCGTTCTTTTTCTACGAAATGACCCCTGCTTATATCCTATTCTTCCTTCATGGAGATCAAGGGGATGTACATGGTTCTCTCTTTCTCCACTTTAGACTCACAACAACCCTCTGAAGTAGGTCAGGCTGCCAGGGAGTGACTGGCCCAAGGTTACCCAGTGAACTTCAAGGATGAGTGGAGATTTGACCTGGGCTTCCCTAGTGCTTCTCCAAACACTCACCACTACACCACTATGTCTTTGTTTCTGTTGGTTCTTTATGACCATGCACAAACACCCACCAGTTCAGCTCATGTCCTGTTTACTGGTTGCAAACAGAGACTAGATTTTTTGAGGATTGGTTCAATAGTTCATCCATCTCTTTGTGGGCGTCTGGCAGATTGTTTCACTTACTAACCATGCAGCACAGCACAACTGGCTTTTCGCACACGTGCGTTCTTACACAGCATGATTGAGTTTTACTACCCCCTTCCCTGACCATGGATGCCTAACTGCTCACAGCAGGCGATTGTGAAAATAGACAATCAAATTGGTCACAAATCACCAGGCATTCACGACTGCTTGGCATGAACCAAACAGACCAGACGCTTGGCTCTCATTTGAGTGCCCCCTTCATCACGGTCAGTTTGTCAGTCAAATACATTTATGGCAAAATTCAGTGAGACTCATGGAATCCCTACCAAAAATACCTCCAGATCATCTCCCAACATAGACTAGGATTTGGGAGACCCAGTTTCGAATCCCCCCTCTGCCATGGAAGCTTATTTGGGTGACCTTGGGTCAGTTGTACCCTCTTGGCCTAACCTACCTCGCTGGGTTGTCATGAGGATAAAATGGAGGAGAATTACATAAGACATGCTGAGTCCCCTTTGGGGAGAAAGATGGAGTACAAATGAAATAAACAAAAACAATCAGTAAATCTTCCAGTTCTTGCCTTAACAGGCTAGCACTGCTCTCGTGGCTAGTGCAATCTCCCCACTCGTAAGTACTCTGATTTCTTGCTTCTACTTAGCCAATTGGTTTGCTCCTCCAACAGCTCCCAGGACCTTGCGAGAGAGCATGATTCAATCAAAGCTACCCTCTTTCTTTACAAGATTACCAGAAGGGAAGGCCTGATGTCTTCCAGGGACTCTACCATAGAGTGTGTGTTGGGTCAGCCAGACTGCAGAATGCAAAGCCTGAAGTTGATGTGTACTTAATCCATTAGGTAATGCTGCCATCTTTTACAGTACATGATGCCCTGGGGAAAAAATCTAGCTAGCATGTTTTTTGCTGTAGCACAGTGGTTAAGTGGTTTGGCTGTGAATCAGCACTCTACTAGTTTGAATCCCACTCCTGCCACAAGCTCAGTAGGTGGCCTTGGGTAAGTCACTCCTCTCATCCCCAGCTCCCTCGCTGTATTGTGGGGATAACAATGACACTAACTTGTTCATCGCTCTGGGTGAGGCACTAGAAGAGTGGTACATAAGCGCTGTTGTTGTTATCATTCGAATTTCACATAACACAATAATAAATAAAGATCACATGTTATCATTGATTGGCCTTGCTGAGCTGATACAAGTTTCCACCAGAGACCTAAGTATCAGCCAGGTCTCGGTGTAATATGTACGCTGTTCCAAGGAACGCCGTCTTTTGCAGTTCTGTAGGTGTTATGTCAGAAAGCTGCAGTTTTTCCATATAAGCTGCAAAATTTTTCAAAATATTTCCCAGTGTCCTGATGACAATGGGGACTACTGTTGTATTCTTCATCCATAGTTGGGTGGTTTCTCTTGCCAGATCTCTATATTTAATCATTTTTTCTTGTTCTTTTTCTTCGACTGCAATTGCAATGTCAATTATCCAAACTTTTCAATTTTTTTCCACAACTGTTATGACTGGTGTATTATGTTGAAGGTATCGATCAATAATAATAATAATAATAATAATAATAATAATCGATGATGATGATGATGATGATGATATATTCCACTGTTCTGCTCCAAATAATCCCTTCCTCATCTACTTTCTAGGTAGTTTAGGCTGGGAAAGAGAGGGAGGACATTTAGCAAGTTTCACAGCGAAGCTGGGATTTGAACTCCGATCTCTGGGATCCTAGCCCGACCCACTAACCACTACACCACACTAGCTCATGGTTCCTTTCTGACCCTGCCAACAACTTGTAACTTCCATGTCCACCACTTTACAAGGTTCCCTTCCACATACCATGCTGGATAATCCCGTGCTCAAGTAAGGTTTGGCAAAGCTCGACTGCCTCTTTGCGGTTTGCCGTCTCTCCTTCCTGGATCAGCCAGTCAACCATTTCGCAGCCCAGGAAGGTTCTTTGGTACTTCACTGAGTTCTCCTCTCTTGCCTTCAGGATCGAGTCCTCCATGCTAATCAGCCTGATCTCAAGAAAGGGCAAGATAAAAGACGGACATGGATTGGAGACGATATGCAAATCACAAGATAGAGCCCTCATAGGACTGGACCACTGCAAATACGGGGGAGGGTTGCATTTTGGGATGTTTATTGTTTTAAACAATTTCTAAAAACCTGCAACTCAAGAAGTAGTGTTCTAGGCTAGCTTTTTCCCTGTTGTACTAGTTTTCAAGGCACAGGAGGGTTTGTTTTTATGAAGCGGTCATGCAGCCCACCCCGTACATGGATTTCAAAATGGCACAGTCCCAAGAAAGCTGTACCATATGATTATTTTGAAAGTGCAGGCTGTGACTATAGAGCTCACGGACCGAATTTCAGGCACATAATTTGTTATCCATTCCTGAGCATCTCTACTTTTAGTGGGGTTATTTGTAAATGGCAAGTTTCTGGCCCTTAAGGCAAAGATGTTCAGCTTGAATATGTGTGGGCACTGACAACTGAAATCACAAAACACATGAGAGGGGGGAAGGGGTAAGGTGTAGGTGCATACATTTCCTAACATAATAATTGATACAAGATGAAATCACTAATGTAAATATTGCTAATTTGCATAATTTATACAGACAAAAATATTCCCTGAAAGAAAGAAAGAAAGAAAGAAAGAAAGAAAGAAAGAAAGAAAGAAAGAAAGAAAGAAAGAAAGAAAGAAATAAATAAATTGGGGTTGTATATGCCATATTGGCTATAGCCAGTCACTTTCTCCTACTATGCAAAATAGGAAAGAGTCCAGTAGCACCTTTAAGACTAACCAACTTTACTGTAGCATAAGCTTTCGAGAACTACAGTTCTCTTCGTCATATGCATCATTGTGGTTCTCGAAAGCTTATGCTACAGTAAAGTTGGTTAGTCTCAGGGCTCGTTTTGAGGGGGAATGCACAGGAACGCAGTTCCGGCAGTTCCCACGTCAGGTGGCCCCGCCCACCTGACTCTCAGCCATTTGGGACCCGTTTCATCTTGGATTGGGGGCGAAATGGCCCGGATCGGGCCTCTGATGGGTGGTGGATTCCTCTCCCGCTCAGCAGCAGCCCAACCCTGACCATTTTGGGCCCCTTTTCGGCCATTTTCAGCCCCTTTTTGCCATTTTGGGCCCAATTTCGGCCCTGAATGGCCAGGATTGGGTCCAAAACAGCCAGGATAGGTGATGTCAGGGGGTGTGGCATATGCAAATCAGTTATGCTAATGACACACTTCCAGTGGTGTCAAGGGGCGTGGCATATGCTAATGAGTTATGCTAATGAGTTCCTCCAGCTCTTTTTCTACGAAATGACCCCTGGTTAGTCTTTTTTTTTTTTTTTGAAAAATTTTTTATTGGGTTAGAACATTTTTATTTTTACATTACAAT
Organism: Eublepharis macularius; assembly: GCF_028583425.1. Classification (NCBI taxonomy): domain Eukaryota; kingdom Metazoa; phylum Chordata; class Lepidosauria; order Squamata; family Eublepharidae; genus Eublepharis; species Eublepharis macularius. The sequence continues at coordinate 164,426,327 of NC_072794.1, read as the reverse complement.
CAATTTTCCCCTAATTTTTCGTTTCTAACCCCCTCCCTTTCCCCCCCTTTTGTTGACTTCCAACAGCTTTCCCACCCTCTGTCCCTTTTCCCTTACTTCTATTAAATTCCTCTGTCTAAAACAGATATACATTCTCCATTATATTAAGCAGTGCATCATTAACTCCTTTAATTATTATACACCCAAACTATACGTCTTTAGATAAACAATTTATCCCATTTTCCAGTTTTGAATAATTCTATATAAACCTATATATCATAAACCATAAAAATTTCCCACATTTAAATCAAACAATTTGATTTGTTCTCTATATATTACTCATTTCAACTTTTTATGGTAATTCTATATAACTCCTCAGATACTCAATCAATTTAACTCTTCTATACATTCAGTTTGGTGCATATAAATCTTGTCAAAGAAAGAAAATATTGTTAGTTAGTCAATCCTCATGTTTAAACCTTATCATTAATTATTCTCTATCAGTTGACCTATACATATCTATATATATCTCAATCAATTAATCTAACTGCTTATAAATTCACATTTCTCTTCCTCCCCCGGTAAAGTCACCCCTCTCTTTTATACTTTTATTATATTTCAGTAGTTCTCAAACTGCCACAGTTTTCCTCCCACCTCCCATTTCTTCTCCAGGTATTGTTTCAGCTTCTCCCAGTCTGTGTTGAACTGCCCTGAGTCCAGATCTCTCAGTTTTCTTGTCATCTTGTCCATTTCAGCCATATACAGCAATTTGTAGATCCAATCTTCAATAGTTGGTACTTCTTGTACTTTCCATTTCTGCGCATACAAAAGTCTAGCTGCTGCAGTCATATAAAAAATCAACGTCCTATGATGGGCTGGAATTCCCTGGTTAGTCTTAAAGGTGCTACTGGACTCATTTCTATTTTGCTACTACAGACTAACGTGGCTAACTCCTCTGGATCTCCTACTATGGTAATAACAATTGTTACTAGGGATGTGCGTTTCGGCATTCAGAATGCCGAAAGAATGCCGAAACAAAAGTGTTTCGGCTTCTTTCGGGGAATGCCGAAACGTTTCGGGAATGCCGAAACGTTTCGGGTAGCCAAAAGAAAAAAGCCGAAACGTTTCGGGATTCTTTCGGCTTTCTTTCGGCTTTTCAATGGGAAAATGCCTCCGTCTTCCGGACGTCTGGGGGAGGCATTTTCCCACCGAATAAGCCCAAAATTGGTGGGGACCTTCCTCTAACCCTTCCTCTAACAACCACCCAAGTTTCAGACAGATTGGACTTTGGGAGGCCATGTTATGGCCCCCCAAAGCAGGTCCCCCCATCCTCCCATAAGAAAGCGAAGGAGCAGCATATTGTTAGCATGCTGCTACTCATCTTCTTCATTATTTCCTATGGGGAAAAAATGAAGAAGAAGGCTTCCTTTGCCAGGGGTGGCATTTTGCATGCAAAATGCCCCCTCACCCTCAGGGCCCTTCTCCCACCCTTCCTCCCACCCCCCACCAAGGCTCAGACTGCTCCCACTTGGGGGGGGCATTTCATGGCCTCCCCAAGTAGGTCCTCTCAGCCCCTAAAGTCCACCCCTTACAGCCCCACACAAACCCAATTCCCCCCCAGCTGCCACACACAGACCCAAATCCCCACATTAGCCCCTCACAGACCCAAATCCCACCCCCACCTGCCCCACACCCATAACCCCAGGAACAGGCTGGCAAAGGCCAGCCCTCTCCCTTTGTTCCCTATGCTGGGAACTTCTAAACTCTCTTTCCCTGGGCAATTCTGCACAGCCCAGGGGTGCCACAATGGTGGGCACACTTCTGAGTGCCAGCTGGTCCCTGTGAAAGAGCACCTGAACCACAGACACCCTCCCTCAAATTCCCCCCCCCCCCACCTACAGAGATGGCTGGCCAGCCAGCCCCATTGTTCCCTATGATGGGAACCAACTGCACAACAAAGAATAAAACAAGAACAACACAAAATAAAGTTTTAAATTTTTTTTCTCCCTTCCAAAGTACAAGTAGGCAAAGCATTATGACACATTACACCAGCAGTCCCCCACACAGAAAAATTAAAACAAAACTCACTTAACATCAGAGAATCACAAAGCATGATTCCTGTCAAAAACACTTTATTTCTTGAACAGCTTTAGTTACACAGCAGGGGGGAACACCAAAGGGCATGGCAGCACTATCTTACACAAAAGTTGTAAGATAGTTGTTCATCGCTCTGGGTGAGGCACTAGAAGAGTGGTACATAAGCGCTGTTGTTGTTATCATTCGAATTTCACATAACACAATAATAAATAAAGATCACATGTTATCATTGATTGGCCTTGCTGAGCTGATACAAGTTTCCACCAGAGACCTAAGTATCAGCCAGGTCTCGGTGTAATATGTACGCTGTTCCAAGGAACGCCGTCTTTTGCAGTTCTGTAGGTGTTATGTCAGAAAGCTGCAGTTTTTCCATATAAGCTGCAAAATTTTTCAAAATATTTCCCAGTGTCCTGATGACAATGGGGACTACTGTTGTATTCTTCATCCATAGTTGGGTGGTTTCTCTTGCCAGATCTCTATATTTAATCATTTTTTCTTGTTCTTTTTCTTCGACTGCAATTGCAATGTCAATTATCCAAACTTTTCAATTTTTTTCCACAACTGTTATGACTGGTGTATTATGTTGAAGGTATCGATCAATAATAATAATAATAATAATAATAATAATAATCGATGATGATGATGATGATGATGATATATTCCACTGTTCTGCTCCAAATAATCCCTTCCTCATCTACTTTCTAGGTAGTTTAGGCTGGGAAAGAGAGGGAGGACATTTAGCAAGTTTCACAGCGAAGCTGGGATTTGAACTCCGATCTCTGGGATCCTAGCCCGACCCACTAACCACTACACCACACTAGCTCATGGTTCCTTTCTGACCCTGCCAACAACTTGTAACTTCCATGTCCACCACTTTACAAGGTTCCCTTCCACATACCATGCTGGATAATCCCGTGCTCAAGTAAGGTTTGGCAAAGCTCGACTGCCTCTTTGCGGTTTGCCGTCTCTCCTTCCTGGATCAGCCAGTCAACCATTTCGCAGCCCAGGAAGGTTCTTTGGTACTTCACTGAGTTCTCCTCTCTTGCCTTCAGGATCGAGTCCTCCATGCTAATCAGCCTGATCTCAAGAAAGGGCAAGATAAAAGACGGACATGGATTGGAGACGATATGCAAATCACAAGATAGAGCCCTCATAGGACTGGACCACTGCAAATACGGGGGAGGGTTGCATTTTGGGATGTTTATTGTTTTAAACAATTTCTAAAAACCTGCAACTCAAGAAGTAGTGTTCTAGGCTAGCTTTTTCCCTGTTGTACTAGTTTTCAAGGCACAGGAGGGTTTGTTTTTATGAAGCGGTCATGCAGCCCACCCCGTACATGGATTTCAAAATGGCACAGTCCCAAGAAAGCTGTACCATATGATTATTTTGAAAGTGCAGGCTGTGACTATAGAGCTCACGGACCGAATTTCAGGCACATAATTTGTTATCCATTCCTGAGCATCTCTACTTTTAGTGGGGTTATTTGTAAATGGCAAGTTTCTGGCCCTTAAGGCAAAGATGTTCAGCTTGAATATGTGTGGGCACTGACAACTGAAATCACAAAACACATGAGAGGGGGGAAGGGGTAAGGTGTAGGTGCATACATTTCCTAACATAATAATTGATACAAGATGAAATCACTAATGTAAATATTGCTAATTTGCATAATTTATACAGACAAAAATATTCCCTGAAAGAAAGAAAGAAAGAAAGAAAGAAAGAAAGAAAGAAAGAAAGAAAGAAAGAAAGAAAGAAAGAAAGAAAGAAAGAAAGAAAGAAATAAATAAATAAATTGGGGTTGTATATGCCATATTGGCTATAGCCAGTCACTTTCTCCTACTATGCAAAATAGGAAAGAGTCCAGTAGCACCTTTAAGACTAACCAACTTTACTGTAGCATAAGCTTTCGAGAACTACAGTTCTCTTCGTCATATGCATCATTGTGGTTCTCGAAAGCTTATGCTACAGTAAAGTTGGTTAGTCTCAGGGCTCGTTTTGAGGGGGAATGCACAGGAACGCAGTTCCGGCAGTTCCCACGTCAGGTGGCCCCGCCCACCTGACTCTCAGCCATTTGGGACCCGTTTCATCTTGGATTGGGGGCGAAATGGCCCGGATCGGGCCTCTGATGGGTGGTGGATTCCTCTCCCGCTCAGCAGCAGCCCAACCCTGACCATTTTGGGCCCCTTTTCGGCCATTTTCAGCCCCTTTTTGCCATTTTGGGCCCAATTTCGGCCCTGAATGGCCAGGATTGGGTCCAAAACAGCCAGGATAGGTGATGTCAGGGGGTGTGGCATATGCAAATCAGTTATGCTAATGACACACTTCCAGTGGTGTCAAGGGGCGTGGCATATGCTAATGAGTTATGCTAATGAGTTCCTCCAGCTCTTTTTCTACGAAATGACCCCTGGTTAGTCTTTTTTTTTTTTTTTTGAAAAATTTTTTATTGGGTTAGAACATTTTTATTTTTACATTACAATCAATTTTCCCCTAATTTTTCGTTTCTAACCCCCTCCCTTTCCCCCCCTTTTGTTGACTTCCAACAGCTTTCCCACCCTCTGTCCCTTTTCCCTTACTTCTATTAAATTCCTCTGTCTAAAACAGATATACATTCTCCATTATATTAAGCAGTGCATCATTAACTCCTTTAATTATTATACACCCAAACTATACGTCTTTAGATAAACAATTTATCCCATTTTCCAGTTTTGAATAATTCTATATAAACCTATATATCATAAACCATAAAAATTTCCCACATTTAAATCAAACAATTTGATTTGTTCTCTATATATTACTCATTTCAACTTTTTATGGTAATTCTATATAACTCCTCAGATACTCAATCAATTTAACTCTTCTATACATTCAGTTTGGTGCATATAAATCTTGTCAAAGAAAGAAAATATTGTTAGTTAGTCAATCCTCATGTTTAAACCTTATCATTAATTATTCTCTATCAGTTGACCTATACATATCTATATATATCTCAATCAATTAATCTAACTGCTTATAAATTCACATTTCTCTTCCTCCCCCGGTAAAGTCACCCCTCTCTTTTATACTTTTATTATATTTCAGTAGTTCTCAAACTGCCACAGTTTTCCTCCCACCTCCCATTTCTTCTCCAGGTATTGTTTCAGCTTCTCCCAGTCTGTGTTGAACTGCCCTGAGTCCAGATCTCTCAGTTTTCTTGTCATCTTGTCCATTTCAGCCATATACAGCAATTTGTAGATCCAATCTTCAATAGTTGGTACTTCTTGTACTTTCCATTTCTGCGCATACAAAAGTCTAGCTGCTGCAGTCATATAAAAAATCAACGTCCTATGATGGGCTGGAATTCCCTGGTTAGTCTTAAAGGTGCTACTGGACTCATTTCTATTTTGCTACTACAGACTAACGTGGCTAACTCCTCTGGATCTCCTACTATGGTAATAACAATTGTTACTAGGGATGTGCGTTTCGGCATTCAGAATGCCGAAAGAATGCCGAAACAAAAGTGTTTCGGCTTCTTTCGGGGAATGCCGAAACGTTTCGGGGAATGCCGAAACGTTTCGGGTAGCCAAAAGAAAAAAGCCGAAACGTTTCGGGATTCTTTCGGCTTTCTTTCGGCTTTTCAATGGGAAAATGCCTCCGTCTTCCCGGACGTCTGGGGGAGGCATTTTCCCACCGAATAAGCCCAAAATTGGTGGGGACCTTCCTCTAACCCTTCTCTAACAACCACCCAAGTTTCAGACAGATTGGACTTTGGGAGGCCATGTTATGGCCCCCCAAAGCAGGTCCCCCCATCCTCCCATAAGAAAGCGAAGGAGCAGCATATTGTTAGCATGCTGCTACTCATCTTCTTCATTATTTCCTATGGGGAAAAAATGAAGAAGAAGGCTTCCTTTGCCAGGGGTGGCATTTTGCATGCAAAATGCCCCCTCACCCTCAGGGGCCCTTCTCCCACCCTTCCTCCCACCCCCCACCAAGGCTCAGACTGCTCCCACTTGGGGGGGGCATTTCATGGCCTCCCCAAGTAGGTCCTCTCAGCCCCTAAAGTCCACCCCTTACAGCCCCACACAAACCCAATTCCCCCCCAGCTGCCACACACAGACCCAAATCCCCACATTAGCCCCTCACAGACCCAAATCCACCCCCACCTGCCCCACACCCATAACCCCAGGAACAGGCTGGCAAAGGCCAGCCCTCTCCCTTTGTTCCCTATGCTGGGAACTTCTAAACTCTCTTTCCCTGGGCAATTCTGCACAGCCCAGGGGTGCCACAATGGTGGGCACACTTCTGAGTGCCAGCTGGTCCCTGTGAAAGAGCACCTGAACCACAGACACCCTCCCTCAAATTCCCCCCCCCCCCACCTACAGAGATGGCTGGCCAGCCAGCCCCATTGTTCCCTATGATGGGAACCAACTGCACAACAAAGAATAAAACAAGAACAACACAAAATAAAGTTTTAAATTTTTTTTCTCCCTTCCAAAGTACAAGTAGGCAAAGCATTATGACACATTACACCAGCAGTCCCCCACACAGAAAAATTAAAACAAAACTCACTTAACATCAGAGAATCACAAAGCATGATTCCTGTCAAAAACACTTTATTTCTTGAACAGCTTTAGTTACACAGCAGGGGGGAACACCAAAGGGCATGGCAGCACTATCTTACACAAAAATAACACAACTCACTTAACATCAGAGAATCACAAAGCATGATTCCTGTCAAAAACACTTTATTTCTTGAACAGCTTTAGGTTACACAGCAGGGGGGAACACCAAAGGGCATGGCAGCACTATCTTACACAAAAATAACACAACTCACTTAACAACAGAGAATCACAAAGCATGATTCCTGTCAAAAACACTTTATTTCTTGAACAGCTTTAGGTTACACAGCAGGGGGGAACACCAAAGGGCATGGCAGCACTATCTTACACAAAAATAACACAACTCACTTAACAACAGAGAATCACAAACCACGATTCCTGTCAAAAACACTTTATTTCTTGAACAGCTTTAGGTTACACAGCAGGGGGGAACACCAAAGGGCATGGCAGCACTATCTTACACAAAAATAACACAACTCACTTAACATCAGAGAATCACAAAGCACAATTCCTGTCAAAAACACTTTATTTCTTGAACAGCTTTAGGTTACACAGCAGGGGGGAACACCAAAGGGCATGGCAGCACTATCTTACACAAAAATAACACAACTCACTTAACATCAGAGAATCACAAAAACACAATTCCTGGCAAAAACACTTTATTTCTTGAACAGCTTTAGGTTACACAGTAGGAGGGCACAACAGGGCATGATAGCAATGTACTACAAAAAATAATACAACCCACTTCACCGTTTTTGACAGCAATTGTGTTTGTGTGATTCTCTGATGTGAAGTGAGTTGTGTTATTTTTGTGTAGTACACTGCTTTCCTGCTCTGTGGTGCCTTCCTACTGTGTAACCTAAAGCAGTTACAGAAATAAAGTGCTTTTGAGAGCAATTTTTTGGGGTGATTCTTTAATGTGAAGTGAGTTGTGTTATTTTTGTGTAAGATACTGCTTCCATGCCCTTTGGTGTTCCCCCCTGCTGTGTAGCCTACAGCTGTTCAAGAAATAAAGTGTTTTTGACAGGAATTGTGTTTTGTGATTCTCTGATGTTAAGTGAGTTGTGTTATTTTTGTGTAAGATAGTGCTGCCATGCCCTTTGGTGTTCCCCCCTGCTGTGTAACTAAAGCTGTTCAAGAAATAAAGTGTTTTTGACAGGAATCGTGTTTTGTGATTCTCTGATGTTAAGTGAGTTTTGTTTTAATTTTTCTGTGTGGGGGACTGCTGGTGTAATGTGTCATAATGCTTTGCCTACTTGTACTTTGGAAGGGAGAAAAAAAAATTAAAACTTTATTTTGTGTTGTTCTTGTTTTATTCTTCGTTGTGCAGTTGGTTCCCATCATAGGGAACAATGGGGCTGGCTGGCCAGCCATCTCTGTAGGTGGGGGGGGGGGAATTTGAGGGAGGGTGTCTGTGGTTCAGGTGCTCTTTCACAGGGACCAGCTGGCACTCAGAAGTGTGCCCACCATTGTGGCACCCCTGGGCTGTGCAGAATTGCCCAGGGAAAGAGAGTTTAGAAGTTCCCAGCATAGGGAACAAAGGGAGAGGGCTGGCCTTTGCCAGCCTGTTCCTGGGGTTATGGGTGTGGGGCAGGTGGGGGTGGATTTGGGTCTGTGAGGGGCTAATGTGGGGATTTGGGTCTGTGTGTGGCAGCTGGGGGGGAATTGGGTTTGTGTGGGGCTGTAAGGGGTGGACTTTAGGGGCTGAGAGGACCTACTTGGGGAGGCCATGAAATGCCCCCCCAAGTGGGAGCAGTCTGAGCCTTGGTGGGGGGTGGGAGGAGGGGTGGGAGAAGGGCCCCAGAGGGTTGGGGGGCATTTTGCATGCAAAATGCCACCCCTGGCAACACAAGCCTCCCCCAGCTGTCAGTGGTAGAGATTAGAGCACCTACTTGGGGAGGCCATGAAATGGCCCCCCAAGTGGGAGCAGTCTGAGCCTGGGTGGGGGGTGGGGGGAAGGGTGGGAGAAGGGCCCCTGAGGGTGAGGGGGCATTTTGCATGCAAAATGCCACCCCTGGCAAAGGAAGCCTGCCTCTTCATTTTTCCCCATAGGAAATAATGAAGAAAGATGAGCAGCAGCATGCTAACAATATGCTGCTCCTTCGCTTTCTTATGGGAGGATGGGGGGACCTGCTTTGGGGGGCCATAACATGGCCCCCCAAAGTTCAATCTGTCTGAAACTTGGGTGGTTGTTAGAGAAGGGTTAGAGGAAGGTCCCCACAAATTTTGGGCTTATTCGGTGGGAAAATGCCTCCTCCAGGCGTCCTGGAAGACGGGGGCATTTTCCCATAGAAAAAAGCCGAAAGAATGCCGAAATAATGCCGAAAGAATCCCGAAAGCCGAAAGCCGAAAGAGATTCTTGTTTCGGCTTTCGGCTTTAACGATAGAGAATCTTCTTTCGGCTTTCTACTTTCGGCTATAGCCGAAAATTTTTGGCTTGCACACCCCTAATTGTTACAGACAATTATGCTCAAACATTTAAACCCTCACACTGGTTTCCCTGCCTGAAGTTTCCTCATTTGAGCTACATTTTCACTGTATAACCATTTCACTTTTTAATTTTTACCTAATACTTTCAGAGTTCAAAGCGCCTCACAGAATCTTGCAATTTTTATAATATGCCTGTAAGTCGAGTTGCCAACCAGCAGGTGGAGCCTGGTGATTTCCTGGAATTACAATTGATCTCCAAACCACAGAGATCAGGTCCCCCTGGGAAAACATGGCTTCTTTGGAAGATGGACTCAATGGCATTATACCGTCTTGTCCTCAACTCCCGCCTTCCCCAGACTCCAACTCTAAATCTCCATGAATTTCCTAATGCAGAGTTGGCATCCCTACCTGTAATGTAGGCCACAGTAGAGCTTTGACTCTAGTTCTCCCAGATCTAAGTCTGATACTTTCTAACCACTACCCTGTACTGATGGTTTCTTTCCAATTGTCCCATATTGGAGATGGGGGATAAGAGAGAGCATGGATTACCTAAAAGCAGCTAGTTCTGTCCTCCTCCTAGAGAATACCTCACTCACTGAGCAATTATACGATACCATCTCTGAAAAGGATAGCAGAAACTCACGATTTCCCATCCCAACAAGCCCTCGAAAATTCAGATCTTCAGCAGTAGCACTTCAGGTCGTTAAATTCAGAACAGCTTTTCTCATGCACAACTGGAATATGGGTATGGCCACAAGAGGGAGCACCAAGCCTACAAACTTGAGCAGTTTCTCTTTTTTCCCTCTAAGCAGAACTGATTTTTCATGCTGTGATCATTCTTCCGAAGACAGTTTTCAGGGGGGAACCTCAGGTGGCTCTTCCCAGTTAGAGCCATTTCTGATTGAGCACCAAAACGACAGGCACTTGCATTGCATTTCCTCATATCACTCTTCAAGTAGGGCATTGGCACCTGGCTGGCCCTGTCTTCCCTTCCCTTCCCTCCCCTCCCTCCCTCCCTCCCTCCCTCCCTTCTTGAATGGCTTCTCCCAGACTTGGGACGAAATAGGCATCAGGCCCATCTATTCCAGCATCTCATGGCAGCCAGCCAATGGCAGCCAGGAAAGCCTTCCAGAAAGCGAGAAATAAGCATGGCTGCCAAGCCCCTGATGGGGATAGGGGAACTCTAATTGCCCCCCCCACACACACACACACTGCTTATAAACCAGCACATTAGTGAGCCTGAAAATATCGTGTTCCAGGGAAAAGCTGATAGTGACGGCTTTTAGCTCTAGGAATCACCAGAAACTCTATGGTAAAGCCATAAAATTTCCAATGATTCTGTCTAGCAGAGCCCCTTTAAGTCCATTGCCTGTATTGGTTCAGGCTTCTAAGTTTCCACAGGCCCAGTTCTAGCTTAACATCCTGGGAGCAGAATGTCTGGCTCAGCTAATTAACCGCACCTGCAAGCTGTTGCCGAGAGGGGGGGGGGGGCCTTGAGAAACAAGGGAGTCTTATCTCAGTTCCCGCCTAGCAACGCGGATTGACGGCACCTCTGATTGGCTAGGAATCTGAGAGGGGGATGCTGGCTCCTCTCAGCCCTCAGGTGGCTCCAGGCGACTTTTCCATCAGCATGAGGGAGATTTTTGCTCCATGCCAGGCCTGACGACCAGACCTGCCTGGTATAGTTTAAGGAGTATGTTAGTGGGTATAAGCCTCAGGTTTTCCTCAGAGCAATGCTAAGTTAGCCAGCTTTATGTTTTAGTTAGTCAGCTATAGTTACAATAGACAAGCTTTTATTGTTTTAAATGCCCTTTGCTTGTGCCTTAGTAGAGTGGTTCCTGCTACTTGCATACATTCTTCTGAAGTAATAAATGTCTTTATATAAGCCTTGTGTCTGTGAGTGTCTGACCAAGTGTGTGCAGAGTCCCCCAGGTTGGAAAAGAACCCGGAGACTGGTGAGTCTCAACAGGAGGGCTAAGGGCTATCCTTCCAGGAGGCCTGCTAGGGGTTTGAGTGGCTGTAAGCAGCACTTGAAACGGCAGGCGGGAGGTAGCCCCTTGGACCCCTATCCCTGGATAGATTCCTAGAACTACCTGCCATCAGGTTTTCCATGTAAGTGACTGTCACATTTGTTATAGCACCCTCCCATGTCCCCACCCCCAACCTTCTTGCTTGTGCTAGGCTCAACCTGGTGACCCTACCAGGAACTGATATTCAGAGGTAGACTGCAACCAAACGTGAAAGTTCCATTTAGTATCATGGCAAAATGCTATTCATAGATCAATCTGTCTAACTTCTTTCTCAGGCACTCTAAGCCAGTGCCCATATCCTCATATCCCAAAAGGGAGTTCCATAAGGTAATGATGAATTAGGTGGAGAAGTAATGCATGAAGCGGCCTTATGCCAAGTCAGACACTTGGCTTATCCAGGTTAGTATGGACAGGGTGGTTCACCTCAAGTCCCTTTCTATTCCCATAACTACCACCACCCCCAAAAGAATTAAAGCTCTAGATTAGCCCACAAAACCATTTTACTATTTTCTGAGTTGACATTCACCAGGCTTTTTACTCAAATGGGATGGCTCTATTGTAGGGATGGGGTCTCAGATGCTTCACTAACGAGTTGGGGACCATAGACTTCATCACTATTTTTGCCTTATATATTATCTGCAGCTTTAAATATGTACGCCTATGTACCACCAGTGCTCCATGTTGTCTAAAGTTAGTCCTAGAACTGATTATGTTCTGCTCCAGTATTTTTTCTACTCTGTCTTGGATCCTTGCTAATACTATGTCTTTTAAACTTGTATCTGTTTACCTTATGGTATTGTACTGAAACGTAGTTGATACTGATTGTATTGACCTCATATTGTGTAATCCGCCTTGAGTCTCAGTGAGAAAGGCGGACTATATATGATGTAAATAAATAAAAATAAATAAATAATTACATTCTGGTCATTGATTGCTCTTTTTTAAACATCACTTTTACACATGCGCTCTTTATGACATCACAAAAATACTGGGTTGGATCCCATCACTGCCGTCATACACTGACTCAGAACCATTGGTCCTTCAAGCTCATTATTGAGTGATTCCTCACATGTTGGATAATGCACTTCCAATCCTCTTTATAGATCATTTGGAATGGATTTTTTTTTGTGCGCGGAACAAAAAATCCACCTCAAACAATTGATAAAGTGCATTGAAAGTGCATTATCCATCGTGTGCGGAATCAGCCACTGTCTACTCAGCTTGGCAATGGCTCTCCAGGATCTTAGATAGGTCTTTTACATCTCCTGCTACCTTATCCTTAACTGAAGATGCTGGGGAGACGTTCTAAGACTGCGCCATAGACCCTCCCCTTGTGGTCCTCTGATATGAGCTGCTCTTCCATGTACAGCAGATTCCTTCCACCAGAGGACCATATCAGCAGAACAAATGGGCAGCCTCTAACCAGGTGTTAATGGGGTGGGGAAGGGCAGGGGTGAATTCAGCAGAAGGAAAAAATGGTTACAAAATAAGGACAAGTGGGTTTGTTTCTTGCAAGGGAGAAACCAAACTGAACTATTCAAAGCTGAACTAGACCGCTTCCCAAATCGAAACACTTTCCCTAATGAACATATCAAAGCTCCCAAGCATTGGCAGGTGTCGCTTTGCTGAGAAAACGGCAGGGCCCGTTTCCAGAGCGAGCCGCCAACCACTGTCCTGCCAACAGTTCTTGTAAGCATTTGGGCAGAAGAACTCACGTACGTCTCATAGAGGCTCTGTCCTCTCATGAACACCTTCACGTCCTTGTTGAGGGGGAAGGTCCCGTCATCCTTACGGAAGCGATAGAGCAGCTTAGCATCCTTGTAGTCGAAATGTTCGTCGCAGACTGAAAAGGAGTTATGCAAGCAGGTATCAGCATCTTCCAACTCAGACCCGGTGGATCTGTTCCGCTCAGAGCAGCACTTTCTGCTAGAACACAGCAGCAGGGAAAGATGCGTTGCTCTAGAGGAAGGCAACACTGCTAGCAGAACAGATCTGCAGAATCCAGGTCTACATTCCACTTTTAAATGCATGCAGAGGAACATTTTACAGAGTTAAAAACAGATCAGTTGATGATTATATTTATCATTTATTTTTTTAAAAAATCTCTATTGAAAAAACCAGGGTGACTTTCAAGAATATAAACCCCCAGGGAGGTCCGTCTGGCCTCTACCAGGGCCAGGGCCTTTTCAGTCCTGGCTCCGACCTGGTGGAAATCTCTGTCTGAGGAGACTAGGGCCTGGCGGGATTTGTTATCTTTCCGCCGGGCCTGCAAGACCGAGGTGTTCCGCCAGGCATTTGGTGGGGGCTGGGCTGTGCTCTTGCTGGCCATACCACTGAAGACCGTCCACCACCCATGCAGGAGCTCATAAGTGTGACGCAGGGCTTGATGCAAGAGCCAAGCCCTGTGCCTAAAATGCTGAATTTTAATATTTATACCTGCCATTTGAGAAATTTTATTGCACGTAGAATGTTTTTAATTTATGTTTTTATTGTTTTAAACTGTGTGTTATAAATTGTTGTTACACCGCCCTGAGCCCGTCCAACGGGGAGGGCAGTCTAGAAATGTAATAATAAAAATCTTTTTTTATGTCCTAGGGGATGGTTGTACCCATCTTTGATTTACAAGGTCAAGGCTTTAAAGATTTTAAGCTACTAGGACTATAGGTTGAGGAGCGTGTTTTCTAGTTTGTGATTGGAGTGGTGCTAAAAACACCGCAGCCTATCCAATCAGATCATGTTTAATACAGCAAAAAAAACATTTTCGATGACGATGAATTCCAGAATGTAGAGCCTCAGTGCCGTTCGATCCTATATACCTTTTCTTCAGAGTGACCCAGCCAAGCACAATTAGCTTTTGCACCCCTAGCCAATATGGAACCTTAGCCAACTGCACTGAATTCTCACTACTTCTGGACAGAAGGAAGGGGGAACTGTGCTGGGACCCCCAAGCAGGGGAAGTAGTGCCTAATTTGTAACAAGCCTAATAAAAAATACCTGAGAAATTTTGGTCCTGAATCAGAGATTCTCTCTTTGTCATTACGGATGTGTCTTTCACCTCCTAAGCGTTTAGGGGCACATGTGGCTTTAGTGTTGGAGGGAAGCTTTAACCTTTCACCTCCAGTGTGCAGACAAAGCCTGGACCCTCTACCTCTATTTCCGCCCCTCCCTCAGCCTCAGCTGCCCTGCCTGCATGCCAAGTTCTGTAAGGAAAGCCTTTGCCTCTTTTTCCTACTGCAGGCATGCTCCCCTATTAACAACAACAACAACATTCGATTTACATACTGCCCTTCAGGACAACTGAATGCCCACTCAGAGCGGTTTACAAAGTATGTCATTATTATCCCCACAACAAACACCCTGTGAGGTGGGTGGGGCTGAGAGAGCTCCAGAGAGCTGTGACTAGGTCAAGGTCACCCATCTAGCTTCAAGTGGAGAAGTGGGGAATCAAACCCGGTTCTCCAGATTAGAGTCCTGTGCTCTTAACCACTTCACCAAACTGGCTCTCTATTATAGGAAGGGTGTAGCCTCTGCCTCTATTACCTCCCCCCACCTTGTCTGCCTTACAACATGTACAAGCAAAGTCTTCTACTCTACCTAGCAAGTATAGCTCCAGGGAACTAAATGGCTTCTACAAACAAGATCCATGCTTATATATAGCACCAGAAAACCTCCAAAGCCAGTGGGGTACAGCAATGTTCGGCAGACAGTGGCAACACTGTGCACTGATGTGTCAATCAGAATGCTCCTGTTTGGTGGGGAGATGGACTAACTGTTTTGGTGGGATGTCAAATCTGTCAGGCAAATAGATGCTGAGTCACTTTCTTCCTTCTCTGCTCCTGCTGCTGCTTGGGGAAATTGAAACCAGACAGCAATGCCCCAGGATAACTGTCAAAGAGGAAGGTTTTTTTAATGCTTTTGAATGCCAAGGAATAATTTTGTTTCATTTATTAATGCACATTGCTTGGGCTGGATTTTGGTTAACAAGTTTCATGGCTTTTCTTTCTATAGTGGATTCCATTATAGCTACACAGACTTTAAAATTTGGGCCTGGTCATAAATCTCTCAAGTTTCTAATTTTGACAGGTTTTGTCCTGTTCTTTTCACTGGGTGTACTTTATGTTTTTGCTTAATGTAGTTTTGTGAGATAAAGGATTGTGTGTTTTACTTTCCATTCATCATTGTCTTGACTATTTGCATGAACTTTTTTCAGGGTACGTATGCCCACATCAGTACGGGGAAAAATGATTAAGATCAAACACATTCCATTGGACTATTACTGTTCCCATCTTAACTGCGGGCTCCCAGACGCCAGTGAGTCAAAATGACACAATCATTCTTCCACCTTGGAAAAAAAGGCCCGTATGGACTAAACAAAGGAAAGTTACACACAGCAAAAACCATGCCCGACACTATGCAATTTAAAGAGGATTATCGTACTCTGATGAAATCAGCCAAAGGTTTGTTTCCGGCCAGTGTCCTATTATTTAATTAAAAGTTCCGGGATTCTTTTGAAACAGTCCTTCTGGTTATGAAAAAAAATAGCCAGGGAGGAAAAAAAAAATCAGATTTAAGTGCAAATGATTAACCCAGAACTAATTGCAACTGCATTATAGCACCACAGTAGAGTTTAATTCAAGGTTGATCACTCTTTCCCGGGGCAGCAGATGGCAGTGGACAGAATGTTTACCTTGCTATACAGTTCGAACGGAGTCAAAAGATTCGCAAACATTATTCTCCTTTGGCTAAAAAACTGACCATGTTAAAGCTCATACCTGCCATCCTGTGTTTTAGATCTTGCTTACTGCTTCAGTCTTGACTCAAATGTCTGGTAAAGGGAGAGGCCCTGGTTGAGCAGTAGAGGCCTTTGTAACACACAGCATGGCAGGTATGAGCTTTAACACGGTCAGTGTATGCAAGGCCTCGGTCTAACCCTGGCAGCTCCAGTTATAAGATCTCAGGTCGCCGGAAAGACCCTTCTTGTCCGGAGACGGGAGAGCCACTGCCAGGTAGACTGAACAGTACTGAGTTAGATGGCCCGATGGTCTGGCTTGGCGTAAAGCAGCTTTGTGCGCTCAGATGCTAGAGAGGAACTTCGGTAGGGTTGCCAGGCCCTCTCAACCTCCCGGCGGGGGACAGGGGCCTGGCACTTACCTTTGGGGAGAGGGGGGTGAACGCGCACAGAGGGCATGCAGAGCACGCCCCCCACAGGCACGATGACATCACTTCAGGAGTGATGTCATCGCGTGACCCCTGGACCGGCCCGTTTTGGGGCACTGAGGACCGCTCCTATGCTCCACAGAACAGGAAACAGGCTGTTCTGCCGTGGATCGGGCCCATTTTTGAGGTGCTGCAGAGCGCAGGAGCGTTCCTGCACTCCGCAGCACCTCAAAATGAGCCTGATCCGTGCCGAAACTGGCCCGTTTTGGGGCCCTGTGGAGCACAGGAGCTCTCCTGCGCTCTGCAGCTGCTGAAAACGGGCCTGGCTTGCCATGGATCGGGCCCGTTTTGAGTGCTGCAGAACGCAGGAGCGCTCCCGCGCTCCACAGTGGACCCAACCCAGCCCAAAACGGGCCCGATCCTGGTGGCTGCGGCGCACGGGAGTGTGCCATGCCACGGGGGAGCGTGCAAGGAAGGTGTGTGCCACCCCACTGCTCAGGTAAGTGGGGGTAGGGGGTGGGGAGCGGGGGCGGGGGATACCCCCACCCCCACTGGGGGTCTGGGATCCCTAAACTTTGGGCATCAGCAAATCGGGGAAATCAGTCAATGGAATGCTTATGCTCAAAGGACAGTTTCCTTCTGAAGACTGGGAAGGCCTGCAAAGCTCCTTGGAGTTGTTCCAATAACAGAGCAGGTAGGAGAAAGAATACTACACACTATCATGAGTTCCTTGGAGGTAGGGCAGGATAAAGCGTAGTAGTTTATAGACTACTCACTGGAGAACATCGAAGTATAAAATCAGAAGGGTTTCTCTTAGCTTTTATACTGCAAGAAGAAACTCAAGTTAAATCCAGACCAAAACGGAGGAACGAATGCCTTGAAAATTCATGCATAGTCTTTCTACAAAATCATTTCAGCTAGTTGGAAAGGACCCTAACCTGGAGAGCCCAGGAGTAGAGATGGGCACGAACAGCAATACAAACCAAAAAAAAAGCCATGAACAGCCCAATCTGCTGCTCGTGAACAAGCTGTTCGTGAGGCCCCATGCTAAACGAACAGGTAGTCGTTGCAAACATCGTTCATTCATTGCTGTTCGTCAAGCCAGACAGTCTGGCACCTGCAATCAATTCCCTTGGCAACTTAGGCAGGGATTGTCTGCACTCTGTCTGAACTCCTGCTGTTGCCCTGGAAACCCCAACTTAAGCCCAATTTAGCTTGATAGGCTGGTCTTCCTTTCAAGTGTGGAGCTCCAAATTTGTTACAACAAGGAAGCAAAGAGCAGGGGGGAGGGGGGCTCCCAGCTCTGGCTTTGCAGACAGTGGAGAGACAGTTGCTGTTGGCATTTTAATAGAGTGCGTTGGAGCTTCAATTTTCTTTGTGTGTGGTGGGATAGGGATCTACCCCTTCAAGTTCCAGGGCTGCTGCCAGGCTCTGGAGCCAAGCTATTATTTATTATTGGTACCTTTCCTGGTGCCTGCTCAGGTCAGGTTTCTGGGAGTGGTGCAGTAGGGATCTACCCCTTCAAGTTCCAGGGCTGCTGCCAGGCTCTGGAGCCAAGCTATTATTTATTATTGGTACCTTTCCTGGTGCCTGCTCAGGTCAGGTTTCTGGGAGTGGTGCAGTAGGGATCTACCCCTTCAAGTTCCAGGGCTGCTGCCAGGCTCTGGAGCCAAGCTATTATTTATTATTGGTACCTTTCCTGGTGCCTGCTCAGGTCAGGTTTCTGGGAGTGGTGCAGTAGGGATCTACCCCTTCAAGTTCCAGGGCTGCTGCCAGGCTCTGGAGCCAAGCTATTATTTATTATTGGTACCTTTCCTGGTGCCTGCTCAGGTCAGGTTTCTGGGAGTGGTGCAGTAGAGATCTTGACTTGGATGATGGCTGGAGGAGAGCCTGCTGGCCCCCGCGAACAGCCAACCACGAACAAGTTCGTGAACAGGGCCATGTTCGTGGTTGTTCATGAGTCCCTGTTCGTGGATGGCAATGAACGAACATCATGTTCGGGTTTTTTTCCTGTTCATGCCCATCTCTACCCAGGAGAGCCCAATCTTGCCAGATCTCAAAAGCTAAGCTGAGTCAGCCTTGGTTAGTAATTGGAGGAGAGACCTTCAACAAAGACCAGGGTTGCAGAGGTAGGCAGTGGCAAACCACCTTGGATAACTCAAGTATGACTTAAGGACAGGGTTTCATTTCATTTTAGTTGGAAAGGAACAACTTTGAATACATTTCTTGTGTCAGTAGGTGAAAACAGTTATTGGTTTGCCACTTCTGACGGATGACTAGACAGCAAAAAATTTCTGTCCCACACCACAACAAAAATCCTGAGAAACTGTCCCTATCTATGGCAATTTTCCCATAAAGGTGCCATTGGTACTTAAAAGCATGTACAACACAGGTCACTTTACATAAGAGGCTGGGCAAGCAGAGTATGTTTTGTACTGTTTTTATCATTGTTACCTGCCTCGGGTCCCAGTTATCTGGGAGAAAGGTGGTTGATTACTGATTTTAAAAATACTAAAAAATAAATGTACTGCAGATGCATGTCTGTTGCACCACATATACCTATTTCAACACAAAGGGGAGAAAAAGCCATGAATTACCTTCAATCTCTGCATTTTAGACGGCAAAGCTTACTTCACTGATCGTTTGTTTGTTGATGAATGGAAACCCTTCATAGGCTATTTATGTGAAATAGATAACAATGATTTGATTATTTATGGATTTATGGATTAAGGGATTTTAACATTAGGAAAAAAAGCTTTCAGTTATTACCTAGAGAATGTGTAGATTTGACGTGAGACGAATATTTGTTTTGGAGAAAATCAGAAACCTTTATTTTAGATTGTTTTTTTCTTGTATTATGTATGTTTTTGTATGTTGATTCGTTATTTTTGTTTGTTTCATTAGTATGTGTGCAACTGTAGTATTTTAGTTTGTTTTTAATTATATAAAACTCTTAATTTAAAAAGGGATAGAGTGGACATATATGTACTACATAGACAGGTCACAGATCCAGAGGAGTTAGCCATGTTAGTCTGTAGTTGCAAAATAGTAAAGAGTTGAGTAGCACCTTTAAGACCAACCAACTTTATTGTAGCATAAGCTTTTGAGAACCACAGCTCATGCATCTGACGAAGAGAGCTGTGGTTCTCGAAAGCTTATGCTACAATGAAGTTGGTTAGTGTTAAAGATGCTACTGGACTATTTTACATAGACAGGGAAATTCTCCACTCCTCTTCTCAACATAAACCTGAAGTTCTCCCTCCTCCCGTGTCCTCCACATCACCAGGTCAAACTCAAGGCTTTCTTGACTGTTCCAAACCATCCCTTAGATTATGTCTGGAAAGCACTCCGCAAATCTCTGTATATTTTGATTTCTGACAGCCTCAGTCTATGAGTGAACCAGACATAGACGCAAGCCTTGTACGGCTCCTCGGGAGGAGCAGTTGCCTGAAGGGAGCTCTGCCAGGGAAACCTGAAAGGAGGGCATTCAGACTGCCCCAGCATGAGATTCCCCACAACTCCTCACATGACCGTCTCGTCTCAATGGCAGGTTTCATTAGGGCTGGCTCTTTAACAGAACCCAAGCATTGCTAGCCGGTGGAGGGAAGCCCTTCTGTCGAGAATGTTGCAGTATTCTTAAACAAATTCCAACCCTCAATAAACATCAAGATTTTTCATTCATTTTACCCACACTTCCTATCTTCCCCCTGGTTTAAACTGATCGAAAGAGATCACGTTAGATCTCATTTGGTGAATATCACATCCCAAAATCTCAAAAAATCATTTACCTCCCTGCGCTTTCAAACAATGCCGACAGCTTTACTTACAGGAGGATACCATCAAACCCCAATGGCTCTCCGTCTCTGCATATGCAGTGCCTCAGTTCCTGAGGATCTTCTACATTACACTTTATTTTGTCCCATGTATGCAGAGGTTAGAGCTAAATTTCTTGCTAACTTGTTAGTGGGGTGTAACTTTACCTCTGATATTGACAAATTAGTTTTTTTGTTATCCGATACGATTCATTTGTCACTAGCAAAGTATCCCTGTTTGCCTTAGCTGCAAAAAAGATTAGGGCCAAGATTGTTTCCTCAAAAACCGAACTTTTTTCATAACCATCTGGTATTTATTAAGGTCCCATTTTAATTGTATTTTATTTTATTATTTTAATAACTGTATTTTATGCTTGTAAGATAGATTTCTTTTTTTTACTGTTTTTAACTTTGTATTGTGACGGCCTTTGGCCATATACAATTAAACCTAACTGAACTGAGCCCACACTTCCTCTGAAGGATCTTGCTGAAAAATGCATTGCCCCAAAGCTCACTCTTCCAAGAAACCTTAGTCCTCATTACAGCTGAGCAAATGTTCTCATTTCTTTTTAGATTATCTATACTTTTGCCCATTTGTTGTTGTTGTTGTTCTGCGGGTTTGGACTGTGTATGGAGGTCATATGACTTTTAGCTGCCATTTCTATAGGCCGGGGTCTCACAGATACATTCTGTTAGCAGTGGCGCTTTCCATGGCTGATTCCACACACGTTGGATAATGCACTTCCAATCCTCTTTATAGATCATTTGGAACGGATTTTTTTGTGCGTGGAATAAAAAATCCACCTCAAATGATTGATTAAAGTGCATTGAAAGTGCATTATCCAATGTGTGCGGAATCAGCCCTTGGGTGCAAAGTGCCTCCCTAAGTCTATCTTGGTCTATCTACACAGAAACATGACATTATTTTGCCTAAAGGAAAAGCAAAATATGAAATGCAGGTTTTCAGCTACTGTTTAAGGAAGTCGCCTGACCAAGTGGGTTGGAGTTCCCGTGGGCCCTTTCAACAGACATGCAGAATCCAGAACTGAGACATTAACAGACCATGATGGATAATATAATGATCCATTAGTTTCTGCATCAGACGGATGCCCGTTTCTCGATCGGGTGCTTCTTTATGGTCGATCAACCAATCGGTGAGCTCCTTGGCCACAAAGCAATTGGGATAGGTGCGAAGATGGTAACGTCTATCCTTGATCAGCTTGCCATCATGGAGTCGAAGCCTGGGGCAGAAAGGAGCATTGGTGAGAGCTGATGCGTAAAAAGCTTTCACACAAAATTCGAGCAGCGAATTGTTTTGCCTGCTACAGGCTCAAACTCTGCTGGAAACGTGTCTGGTTGTTCTTCGTTGTTATACCTCTCCAGGGTTCAATTACTTCAGTAATCACCCATGTTGAGTGAGGCTCCCTGTCAAGGTCAAGAGGTTTTAACAAACTAAAAACACGATGAACTGTTTTGTGAAGGCCTTTTGAAAGACATTCGTCACTGCTAAATGTGTTTTTTCTGTCTTCACTATCTTCCCAAGGTCTATCCAAGTCAACAGATTTTAAAGCGTAGCCTGTGTGCCTTCTAAATAAGAATTATTTCTGCTGTGGGATAGCATAGAAACAAAGGATCATAAAATCATAGAGCTGGAAGGGGCCTTACAGATCATCTAGTCCAAGCCTCTGCCCAATGCAGGGACAGCCTAAAGCATCCCTGACAAGTATTCATCTAGCCACTCCTTGAAGACTAAATACAAAAGAAACTCCAGTGTAAAGGAACTCAAAGATTCCACAAACAGACTTCAAATAGAATTTAGTATTTTATATATTTTTTACTAATATTAAAGTGCAAAGTGCTAATGTAGTGCAAAGATCAACAAACCAATCTACATACAGTATAAATAACGATGGTTGTTGTGGATTTTCCAGGCTGTATCGCTGTGGTCTTGGCATTGTAGTTCCTGACTTTTCGCCGGCAGCTGTGACTGGCATCTTCAGAGGTGCCAGTCTCAGTGTCAAAACACTCTCAGTGTTTTGGCACTGAGAGATCTCTGTCTTTCGGTGCTACACCTCTGAAGATGCCAGTCACAGCTGCTGGCGAAAAGTCAGGAACTACAATGCCAAGACCACGGCGATATAGCCCGGGAAATCCACAACAACCATCATTCTCCGGCCATGAAAGCCTTCAACAGTATAAATAACCTTACACAATAAACACAATTAATAGTCAATAGTATAAATCCGCAGGATCAATCAATATTTCTTAAAGTCCCACTGGTGAAAAGTTCATAAATCAATATTTATCCATTTCTTAATGGGCAAAAATCAAGACGGTGACCTCTAAGTCCATTATCCAGCAGAAGAGCTGAAGCTGAGTGTTGCTTCAAACCAACAGCCAACGGGTTTTAGACAGCATATTTTCAATTCCCGTTTCGTATTATTACTTCCTTTTAGGCATCATAATCCAATCATCACCAAGTCGCTCAGTGCAGATGGAACAGTGCCCCTCATTGCCAAGACTGCCAACGAGGGGGAACCCACCACATCCCTAGACAGCCAATTCCACTGCTGAATTACTCTTAACGTGAAGAAGTTTTCTCTAACGTCCTGCAGGTAAATTCCCTCCTGTAGTTTAAACCCATTGTTTCGAGTCCCATCCTCTGCTACCAACGGGAACAGCTCCCTTCCCTCCCCTAAGGGGCAGACTTTTAAATACTTCAAGAGAACAATCATGTCTTTCTCAACCACCTCTTCTCCAAACTGAACACTGTTGAAGTTTTCTACCTGAGAGCTATATCCCGGGTCTATCTTCTCATCTGTTAAAGAGACAATCATAGCAGTTTTGTTAACATTCTTCAGTCAGGCACCAAAAAAATCAAAAAAAGTTATAACCCGCCAGTCTCTCCACAGGGAACTTCGTCTGGCCCTTCTATTGCTATCTTCTACCAGTGGGTGAAGACTCGTTTTGTTTGGTGGCCTCTCAGTGATTACTTCCTCCTGCCCTGTTTTAATTGTTCTTTTTATGTTTTTGTAGGTGTCCTTTGCCCTGACATGGATGGCCCAGGCTAGTCCAATCGTGTCAGAGGTCTGAAGATAAGCAGGGTCAGCCTTGATTAGTAATTGGATGGGAGTGCTCTTAAGAAGGGCTCTTCTAATTCCTCTTTACTTAATTTCTTCCTAAAACCCATCAATCCATTTCTTTTCCTTTTTCAAAAAGGAACTGGGAGTCTGTTTCTAATCAATTCTATTTTGATCAACGAGGGATGAGGGCAGGAAAGGAAGTTCTGCAAAATTTCATAATTTCACTCTGTAGCTGCTCAGCGACAGGCAATGACTTCCCAAACCTTCCTATCCTCCTGCTAGAGCGCCACCTTGTGGTGTGGAACATAAAACAACGGCAAGGGCGGAAGTTTTAAAAAGGGTGTATGGATTTCCTTATACAGTGAAAACAAAGAGAAATGAAAGAGAAATTCCTCTTTTAAAAAGAGAAATGAGTGGCCATATTTAAAAAAGTGAATTTTGGAGAAAAAAAATTCCCTTCACATACCAACTCTAAAATGAACCCCTGTCGCTGAGAGCTCTGAGGAAGTGGCATCTCTCTCAAAACCTGGCATCAGGCCCAGAACAGTATGGGCAACAAATGTTCCTTTGTCAAGGTCAAGAAGAGGACAGAACATATCTTGTTCAAAGGCAAAAGTCTCGGCACGTTAAACAAACAAAAAAAACCCAAGATACCTGATGCCAGCCAAATAGCCTACAGTTCTCTTGCAAATATTGTGTTTGGTTTAAACAAAGAAGGAGCGACCTCCCAGAAAATCACCTTGTTGCTACTAGACTGACAAATGTGCACAAGATATTCTTGATAATGTTCCATTTCCAGGCCTCGTGCTCTGGTTTTAACGGCGTGCATATTGCCATTTTGGTTCATAAATCGCCACTGTGCCTGGAACTGTGTCAATCTGATGTAACAGGAGTAGGGCTCTGCGGTGTGGTGAAGTATCCATCTCCAAGCTTTTTTATAGCTAACAGCTAAAGGCGTTTATTTGTTGTGCATTGGTGGTTAGTATTTCTAGAGCAATTAGAAGGCGCTCTTTTAAAATGAGCACTTATGGCTTCAGTGTTTGTCGCATGGAAGAAAGGCTGAAAGAAACTGTTGGAAGGTGTACTGAAGAGTCTCTCTACATGAGACGCCTCGGCGCATGTTCGTCAAGTGCAGGGAGACGCAATGTTAGCTGGGAAGCATAGTTTAAAAAGACAGAGCCAGCATAGATCGCTCCTCAGAGGGTTTGTTAATTTCATTTTTGCCTCACAGAAGGATCTGTCAGTTTCATCTCTCCAATCTAAAACTGTATGAAATTGCAGCCAAAGGGCAACGAGGAATGGAAATGGGCTGGAGCTGCCTTCCAGAGCTGGGCAGGGACCTGGGGAGGTTATAATGGGCTGAAGTTCTAGCATTTCACAGCCCATTCACACAGCTCCAGTGTATAGCAAAGCTTTTACCCTGTCGCTGGCTCTGTCTTTTAAAACTACCCTTCCTGTCTAACATTGCTCATGTTCTTCACACATCAGATGTCTTGTGTAGAGAGACTTGAAGCCAGCAAAGAAATCTGAGTATTTGCATCTGGCCAGTCATCACCAAAGGCATAAGAGGAGGATTTGATTTTAGGAGTCAACATGGTCTATTTACTTGTTCTCCTCTATTCAACTTGTATATTTATAAAATAAGCTGATGATGCAAACACACACGTATCTCTGCAAAAGGCAACTGACCTTATAATAAATGCTCCTCAATCCTCCTGCCACTTGAAAAAAGGGGAGCGCACAAAACAACGTGTAGGATTATAGACTGTGACCATGACATGCAACTTCTTTTTAGATATATGTATATTTGACATGCTGACTGCAATTGCAAGTTGATATGCCTGGTGTTCAGAATTGTCGTATTCCAAGAAAATGTTTTTAAAAATAATAATAATAATCTTATGGTAACTCATTAAGAAGCCAAACAACATAATGCAAGTTGTAGTTTATCAAAATGCCAATGTATGAAGCTTTAAATGTTACAAGTTGTAATTGTAGATTCTTTATTGTTACTTCCTATTTGTTATATGTTTTATTGTTATATTTAAAAAATGGAAAATTAATAAAAATATAATAATAATAATAACAACAATAACAACAACATTCGATTTATATACTGCCCTTCAGGATGACTTAACCCCAACCCAGAGCGATTTACAAAGTGTGTTGTTGTTATCCTCACGACAATCTCCCTGTGAGGTGGGTGGGACTGAGAGAGCTCCGAGAAGCTGTGACCAACCCAAGGTCACCCAGCTGGCTTCAAGCAGAGGAGTGGGGAATCAAACCTGGCTCTCCAGATTAGAGTCCTGCCGCTCTTAACCACTACACCAAACTGGCTCCAAACTGCACCCAAAAACTTGGTGCATACTAAAATTAAGTACACCCTACCGTTATTGCAAAGCATTCTTCTTTAGTGTGGCTTGAAGCTCAGCATGAAAACCTCACAAACACATCAGCAAGTAAAATAATATCAACATTGAATTCATTCTTCAAAGAATTCCATAGTCGGGCTATTCTGAATATTTCAAACCCATTTTTTTAAAAAAAAATCCAAAATATGAAGGATCACGTTTCCCATTTCCAAATTCAGTACCTACATTTTATGAATAGTTGATATACATGCACATACATACACAGTAATGAGGAGCAGCACCCACACGGGACCCTATATAGGAAGCAAGATTCCATGCATAAATTAACTATAGTGGTTTTATTTGGTTGGTTTGCACTTTGGATGCAAACCTTCAGAGGCCAGAGAACAAACTTAGATAGCCATTCAGGAAACAGGGAGTTCCATCAATGGCTATTAATCATGATTGCTAAATGGAACTTCCAGGTACAGAGGCAGTGTACCTCCAAGTTGCTCCAAGAGAGCAAGTTGGCAATATTGCTTTCATTCTCTGATTATGGACTTTCAAACTGGCCACTGCTGGAAACAAAAGCTCAGTAAGATGGACCTTTGGTTTGATCCAACAGAACTGCTTGGCTTCTGGCAACGTACCAAAATACCCTTGGCTTCAAGGATGAGAAAAAAAGACCAACTTGGTTATTTACATTCTTTATAGATTTGTAAATATTATTCTTTCATTGTCTTCCTTCTATTGCACATCATTTTTAAGAAGCTCTCAAGCATGAAAAGCTGGACTTTAAAAAATTGTACAGCACTTAGCATGAGGTGTTATATAAATAGCATTTACTAGGAACAGCTCTTTGTCCCAAAAGGTGGAATATTTCAATATTTGCTCCCCAATAAACTGCCAGGAAAAGCTACTTTCCAAAACCATTTTTTTGCTGCCAGTGTCTCAGTCAAGCCAAATTATATGTGCTTCTTTTCAACTCCACCCTTCTGCCAGCCACAAAATTATAGGCTGCAACAATCTGCACCATTCCTTAGCTGTTGGTGGTCATAATCATACAAATTCACCTTGCGCATACCCACAAATGCTCCCCCGGCTCATGGCAATCTCAGGGTACAGACAGCTTGTCCTGAAATACCCCCTCGAAAAGTCCAAAAATTATTCACTCTCTAAATCCCTTGGAATGTATTTATTAAAAGGATCATAGAGCCTCTCTCGGCAAGTAATGGAAGCATAAGTTACTACCCAGCCTTTCAAGAAGGAGATTAAAAAAACAGGAATCTGCGATTTAAATTTCACTTTACAAAAAAAAAAAAACCCCAAGGAACAAGAAACAAGTTTCTAGTTCTCAAGAATGCACAGCTGTGGTCATACATCTGCACGAAGGGAGTGACAAAACAAGTGACCAAGAAGAGTTTCATGGTTTTACGCCCTAGAAGGTTATCTGTCCCCTTCCATATTGGCACCCTGGTCTATGACCTTATGCCCTACTCTGCTTGTCTCATGTCATAAATCAGTGAACAGAATCTGTCAATGCTTTTTGAAAAATTTACTGGCTTATATCCAACCACACACCCTGACCTGGATAGCTCAGGTGAGCCTGATCTCGTCAGATCTCAGAAGCTAAGCAGGGTCAGCCTTGGTTAGTGATTGGATGGGAGACCTCCTGTGACAACCAAGGCTGCAAAGGCAATGGCAAACCACCTCTTGCCATGAAAACCCCACCTTCGCTGCCTGAAGAGACAGAGAGAGCCTACGGCAACATCAGCTTTTGCAAATCGTCTTGCTGGGGGGGGGGGGATGCTCCGGAGAAAGCTGAGAAAGTTGTAGCTGCCTGTCCCAAAAATCATTGAGAGCAGGCTTGTGACTGGAGGAATGATTTGCAAAAGTTGCTGTTGCCGCAGGCTTTCTCTGTCTCTTCAGGCAGCGAGGGGAAGGAACAAAAGGAAAAGGGGTGGGGGAGAGGAACTTCAGTTCCCAGAAAGACTTGCAAAAATGATCCTTTATCGTTCATGGGTAAAATGTCACTTGTAGCAAGGCTCTGAGTTATCCAAAGGCTCTTCACTCAGAGGAAAGTGCCACCTTTAGCAGCACATGATCCAACACAAAGAATTTGACTGTCAGCAGGGGTCATTTCCGTAGAAAAAGAGCTGGAGGAACTCATTAGCATAATTCATCAGCATAACTCATTAGCTTATGCCATGCCCCTTGACATCACCGGAAGTGTGTCATTAGCATAACTGATTTGCATATGCCACACACCTGACATCACCTCTCCTGGCTGTTTTGGACCCAATCCTGGCCATTCAGGGCTGAAATTGGGCCCAAAATGGCAAAAAGGGGCTGAAAATGCCCCCCAAATGGTCAGGATCGGGCCGCTGCTGAGTGATCCACCACCCATCAGAGGCCCAATCCGGGCCGTTTCGGCCCCAATCCAGGCTGAAACGGGCCCAAAATGGCTGAGGGTCAGGTGGGCAGGGCCACCTGACATGTGACCTCTTTGGGGAACTGCCGGAACTGCGTTCCTGTGCATTCCCCCTCGAAATGAGCCCTGACTCTCAGTATAACAGAAGATCGCAAACTAGTCCAACAGTCATTGTCAAGCTACAATGACAAGACTAACTTGCACATGATTTGGGCAGCAGGAAAAGTTCCCAGGGTCCTCTGCTGCAACGTATGTGCACGGAACCACCATCTTCCTGGCTAGTTTTAAGCCCAGGAGTGTTAGTTTGCCTGTGCTGTTTTAGCAGATAAAAGGTGTCTTTTCACTTCAGCCTGCTTCTATAAGACTTCAGAAAGGGGGGGGGCAGGGAATCCAAATTGTATTTGCAAAGTCTCCATCCCCTGCAAAGAAAGATATAGGGCTGAAAAAGGCAGTCAGCAGTCCATGACCAGTGTGCATACTGGGAAGGAAGAAGTCACAATTTGGCCCTCTAGCATAATAACAACAACAACGTTCAATTTACATACTGCCCTTCAGGACAACATAACACCAGCTCAAGAGTGGTTTACAAAGTATGCCATTATTATCCCCACAACAATCATCCTGCGAGGTGGGTGGGGCTGAGAGAGCTCTGAGAGAGCTGTGACTGACCCAAGCAAGGTTATCCAGCTGGCTTCACGTACAGGAGTGGGGAATCAAGCCCAGCTCTCCAGCTTAGAGTCCTGCCACTCTTGACCACTACACCAAACTGGCTCAAATTTGCTATGAATCGGGCCACCAGCTATTCCAGTTGCCAACCATTCTTTGATACACTCAGAAGCCATATCCTTTTTGCAAATATCACTGGGTTTATAATTAGCCACTTAGAGTCCAAGTCCAAATACCAACACTGGCCATGCTTAACAACATGAAAGTTTTCTGTTGAGTTTCTAGGCATTTTGGACAGGATCCTACCCCTTTGTTCCATTTGCATTTCTCTCCAGGCATGGCCAAGGCAGTCCACCGCTGGGGCGCTCACTTCCTCTGGTGCATTTCCATTTGAGTGATTCCAGTGTCTTTCAGTGAGTGCCAAGTGCGAGGTCCACAGCAGAGGAGGAAGCGAGGTCCACAGCAGAGGAGTGCCTTTGCAGTGTCTGGAGAGAAACAAATGTGGGGTAAAGGGCTCCTGCAGCATAGTGGTTAAGCGGCTAGGCTGTGAATCAGCACTCTGCTGGTTTGAATCCCACTACTGCCATGAGCTTTGTGGATGGCCTTGCATAAGCCACTCCTCTCAGCCCCTGCTCCCCTGCCGTATTGTGGGGATAATAACAACACTGATTTTGTTCACCACTTTGAGTGGGGCACTCACCTGTCTAGAAGAGCGGTATATAAGCACAGTTATTATTGTAAGGGAGTTGCTGTAGCATAGTGGTAAAGTGGTCGGGTTGCAAATCAATACTCTGCGGGTTCGACTTCCACTCCTGCCATGAGCTCAGCAGGTGGCTTTGGGGAAGCCACTCCCCTCAGCCCCACCTTCCCAGCTGTCTTGTGGGGAGAATGGTAACACTGACTTTGTTTACCTCTCTGAGTTGGGCACTAAACTAGCTAGAAGAGCTGCTGTAGCATAGTGATAAAGTGATTGGGATGCGAATCAGCACTCTGCTGGTTCGACTGCCACTCCTGCCATGAGCTCAGCAGGCGGCCTTGGGGAAGCTCCTCTCAGCTCCAGCTCCCCTGCCGTATTGTGGGGATAATAACAACACTGACTTGTTCGCTGCTCTGAGTGGGGCACTAATCTGTCCAGAAGGGTGGTGGTGGCGGCTGCGGCTGTTGTTGGTACAGGATCCAAGAGGAGTCTTTGAGATTAAGAGGACAACTGCCTCTCGGTGTGATATTTAGTCAAGGATGGCACTTTTCCCTCCTAAGATGAAATTTCTACCCAGGGACAGTTATGCAGAGTCGCCTTTCCCATGAAAGATAATGGGAAGCCTCAGGTTGAATGCAGGACTCTACAAACATGACAGCAACCTTGCTGGGTTACGATCAAAAGTTCACCTAAGCCTGCATCCTCTTTCTAACAGTGGTCAACCAGATGGTTCCAGGAAGCCCACAAGCCCGTCATAAACGCTATAGAACTCCCTTTCTGTTTGCTCCCCAGCTGTTGGAGTTTAAAGATACCGTGCTTCTGAACATGGAGGTTCTTTTATGCTTTGATGATTAATACCGCTGAAAGTTCCTGTCCTGGTGGATTTGTCCAATCTTTTCCAGCAAAAAAAAATGTCTTTTGCACTTTTTATGACATCACATCATGTAGCTGAGAATTCTGTACGTTAATCATACATTGCGAAAAGAGATCCTTGCTTTCATCTCTCCTAAACTACCACCCATCAGGGTATTAGGTCATCCAGATGTAAGCACTATAAGAGGTAGGGTAATCGACTCTTTCTACCCTAGGCATAATTTTATAAACTTGGGTTGGATCCAAGGCAAAATATCTGCTTGCACTAGACCTCGTTTGTGCAAGTGGAAATGCAAGAAAAAGGCTGAGAGAGCCACTCGCTTGTACTAAGACTTACTGTATCCCCACTTTCATTTCCATTTGTGCAAGATCTTGTGCAACTAACTTTGGGCACCATAATATATAGGGAGGAAAGGGCTACGTGTTGTGCAAGGTTTTGCACAAACCAAACTGTGCTAAGTCCATTTATCTTTCCGCTGGCACATCGTTGCATCCAAGTCTTCTTGTGTCCTCAGCTTAATCTTCTTTTGTGTAAATTAAAAAAAAAACTGTGAAGGCTGTAAGCTTTCTTCACAGGGAATGTACTCTGTACCCTTGACCGCTTTGGTTTCCCCTGGTCTGCACCTTTCCAGCTCCACAACACCCTTTTTGAATAACTCTCTTATGTGCAGACCTTGGAATCATGACCTTAATATTTGCATAACCCCAAGCACGGAATATTGGCCAGATACCAACAATTATGAATCACATACACAACTCTGTGTAAGCAGTGGCTTAGACATCCTTTTCTGTGAATAGGGGTTTGCTCCTCACATGCATCCAGGGACTATTATTATTGGGACAATTTTTCAGACTTGCATAGCGTTTTATTATTGCTAGCTCATCACCAAGTCACCCGTCTTCACAAGCAAACGGTTGTGGTTCTTGGCAGGGATACTCTGGGGAAAATACTGGCTTGGATCCACCAAAGTATTTCCATAGATTGATTTCTGAGTGGAGCCTGGCTTTCTTGCCTCCCCTTCCACTGCAGCCCACAATGCTACCCAGAAAGCTACTCCTGGGGGCATTTGGGCTGCAGCAGGTGGGTAAAAGAAAGTCACATCTGCAGATAGAAAGTCTTCCTTTTGTGGTTCAAGGGTTTCCAAGCGATTGCCACGTAACCTCTGTATTCCTAGCAGTTCCTGTCCCTCCTGATGCCAATTATTTTGGAGGCTGGCTGAACTGAAGTCACCTTCTAGAGATTAGAGCCATAGAGTTTCTGTCAATTCCTAGAGCTACCCTATGTCACTTAAAGCTTTTCCCCGTAAGTGATGTAGCGGCACAGAAGACACTTCCTCCCCACCCCTGCCGCCATGCCACAATGGGAGGCAAGAGCAGCTGCCAGCAAGAGATCTCTTGCCATAGCCAAAGGGCTTGTCCAAACATGGACCGCTCCACTATGTTTAAGTCTGTCTAGCTAGCATCTAAAACCATAGCTTGCAACTGATCATCCACTATGGTTTTGTACGAAGGCTAAATAAATGCTTTAAATATGGACACCCTGGCCTCATACAAGCTTGTCCCCTGATACAACCCTAGCGACAATCAAGCTCATCCTTGGGGTCGAAGGTGGAGGGAGCAAACAACACTAGCCTTCGTCAAAGCAATCTAAGATTTGAACGATTGTAACCAAGCATTTTCCCTGAAGACACGTTAACCCACCAATTCATTCTTTTTGTCTTCAAAGGCTCTGGTTTTGGGTGCCCCACAATCTGAGACTAGATAGGTGACAATCCCAGAAGGGCCTTCTCAATCGTGGGACCAAAACTTAGGAACTCCCTTCCCAGGGAGATTCATCTCACCCCCTGTACTGCTGTCTTCTGCCAACGGGTGAAGATTTTGTTTTGTCTGGCACACCTACAATCACTGTTATTGACCCACCTCCCTGTTCTTGGTGTTGTGTGTTTTCTGTGAGTTCTACCGGTTTTTATCCCAGTTTACATGTTTTAAGTTTAAAATGTTTTAAATTGGATGCTATTAGGGGAGAAAGGCAGCAGACAAATGCTTTAAATAAATAAAATAACCCCAGGTAAAACCAAACCACACTTTTGAGTTATACCTGCTCAGAGACTGTGACAGGTAAGTGGCAGGCCAAAGGCCGTTGTCTGTGGCTTGACTGCACTTACGACTTGCTTGCTGCCTATCATCGGTCCTAGAGAATTCTGATTCGGCAAAGCAACAATCCTTTTCTTAAAAAAACATCAGAGCAAAAACAATGAAGGCATTACATAAGTCCCCTCTTAAACTGGGATATGACCCCTTGGGGGGCTCCAACATGCGTATCTAAGGCCAAATGCACTAGATTGTGCTATGTAGCACTTTCGAGGTTCTACCTACTGTAGCACAGTGGTTAAGTGGCTCGGCTGTGAATCAGCACTCTGCTGGTTCGACTTCCTCTCCTGCCATGAGCTCTGCAGGTGGCCTTGGGGAAGCCTCTCCTCTCAGCCTCAGCTCCCCAGCTGTATTGTGGGGATAATAGTAACATTAATTTGTTCACTGCTCTGGGTGGAACATTAATCTGTCTAGAATCATTATCATTATCATCATTATTATTATTTCACTATGAAACAGTGGATCAGCTCCAAGTTGTGAAGTTCCTGGAGATTTGGAGAGTAGAGCCTGGAGACTAGGGTTGCCAGCCTCCAGGTAGTGGCTGGAGATCTCCCAGAATTACAACTGGTCTCCTGGCCACAGAGATCAGTTCACCTGGAGAAAATGGCAACTTTGGGGGGTGGGCACTATGGAATTATGCCATGCCAAGGTCCTTTCCCTCCCCAAACCCCACTTTCTCCAGGTTTCTCCAAGTTTCACCCCCCAGATCTCCAGGAATTTCCCAACTTAGAGCTGGCAACCCTACTGGAGACTGCAAGGTTTGGAGAGGGGCCTTAGCAGGATATAATGCCATAGAGATCAACCCCCCCCCCCAAGCCAGCTGTTTGCTCCAGGGGAACTGATCTCTGTTGCCTAGAGATGAGTTGTAATTCCAGGAGATCTCCAGCCACCACCTGGAGGCTGGCAACTTTAATCACGGTAAACATGTGCAACTTTAAATTGACACAAGCAAGTTCAAACCAAATCCCTTCCTCCATTCCAAGAGGCAGAAATGTCGGGGTTTGAAGCTTAGAATCCTAAATACTGAGTCCCGCAAAGCGACACCAGGCCCCGATCCCTCAACTTCCGACAGACAGACCCAGAACGTACCTCAGCTGCTCTCCTGCAATCATGACTTCGGCTCTGTGGTGCCTCTCTGTTGCCTTTTGCTTCTGGATGATGCTCAGGCTCTCCATTCCAGCCTCCATCGGTGAAGGGCAAGGGACGGTTCTGCCTCACAGGCTCCTTGACAGCTCCGGCCGGCTTCCCAGGCACTTCGTTGCCTGTCTGTTTGCAGTGCAGATTCCTGCCAGAGCCATCTCATTAGCACTTAGTTAGAAGAGCCAGTGCAAGCAGCCGGCAGTTTGGCCAGCCGGAGAGATGAGGGCGGGCCCTGGGCAGAGAGGTGGGGGAAGGCCGGCCTCCTGATTTCCCCCAGATGCTGCTCCACCTTCGCTGGAAGCAGGTAGGTGCCGGCAGAGGAGGCCTGGGATTCCCACCGGAGGAGATACAGCCAATACTTTGCAGAGGAGTTAGCCGTGTTAGTCTGTAGTAGCAAAATCAAAAAGAGTCCAGTAGCACCTTTAAGACTAACCAACTTTATTGTAACATAAGCTTTCGAGAACCACAATGATGCATCTGACGAAGAGAACTGTGATTCTCGAAAGCTTATGCTACAATAAAGTTGGTTAGTCTTAAAGGTGCTACTGGACTCTTTTTGATTTAGCCAATACTTTGCAATCAGACCCCAGGTTTACATTTGTTTGGGGGAAACTTTGGGCTCAGAAGAAAAGCTGCCTTCTGCCTGAGGGAACAGGAAAAGAATTTCCTGGGGATGTGCATCTATTCAGAAATGAATGAGAATCCGTATCAAAAAAGGTTCGTGTGTGAGGTTAGTTAGGGTGATGAAAAGAGATGCATACCCTCAGGCGTCCCTCTTTCCTGCAAGAGGCCTAAAACTGAGTTCTATTTATTTATTGAATGAAATGTGTATTCCGCTCTCCCTGTAGGCGGGCTCAGACGGGACCACAACAGCATAAACATACAACAATAAAACTTGGCAGCATAAAATATAAAGTCAGCAATAACAATAGAAAGTTTAAAACAGCCGCGCACATATTGCGCCCCCCATGCAGCCTAGACCAGCCCCATAGCAGCGTGGCCCATGGCAGATGGATACCATGTTCTTGATTACCCCAAAGCAGTAGCCTCTGCCCCCTACTGCCACTCACCTGGCTGATGGGGCGGGGGGAGGCCCCAGGGAATGGGCTTAGAAGGTAAGAAACCTCCCAGGCTAGCTCTGGGAAGATTTCAGCATCACTCTTTAGTCTTCAGCCCCACATCCTCACCCCAGCTCCCAACTTAGGGTTGCCAGGTCCCTCTGTCCTCCTGGCAGGCACCTACGTGCTGTATAGTCAGTCACACGTTGGAAGTGACATCATCATTCAGAGTACGGCAGTCCTTGGGAGCGCTCCCGTGCTCCGTGGGGGCAATTTGAGCCTGAATTGGCCTGGAATGGGCCACTATGGAGCATGGGAGTGCTCCCACACACCGCAGTGGCCCAATCCAGCCCAATTTGGGACTGATCTGGGCCTGAATCGGCCTGGATCGAACCGCTGCAGAGCGTGAAAGCACTCCCGCAGTTTGCAGTGGCCCAATTCAGGCTGATTCGGGCCCAGATCGGGCCTGCAGGAGCGCACGGTGCCACCTGGGAATGCACCCCTGGGAGGTCCGTGCCTCCCCAGCTGGTCAGGTAAGCAGGGATGGGGGGGTGGAGGGTGGGAGTGGGGATCCCTCACCCCCAGCAGGGGACTGGCAACCCCATCCCAACTATATAACCACACTCAATTCAAGGTATAAGCTATCACATCCAAAACTCTTCATGGCCTTGTCCGGCATATCTGTGGGACCTCTCCCCCTCTGTTCCATCATGGCGACATTGCTCATATCAACAGGGTCTTTGGCAGGTGTCACCTTGCACATGGGCAAAATCAACAGCTACATGTACACGTGCATTCTCCATGTTGGCACCCATTTTATTGAAGAGCCTACCTGAAGAGGTTGAGAAAGCTACCGCTCTCCTGGCTTTCCGCAAATGATGTAAAACTGACTTATTCAAGAGGGTTTTTTTACTCAGAGAGGAGGGTTGTACTGTAAGGGAGTGGTCTCAGAGGGATGCATCAGTAGAAGGATAGGGACCATAGACTGTACTGCTATGGGCTATTCGACCAAGATGGGTAGCCGTGTCAGTCTGTCTGTAGCAGTAGAAAAGAGCAAGAGTCCAGTAGCACCTATAAGACTAACAAAATTTGTATCTGGTATCACGTCTTCCAAAAGGCATCTGAAGAAGTGAGCTGTGGCTCACGAAAGCTCATACCCTACCACAAATTTTGTTAGTCTTATACGTGCTTCTGAACTCTTACTTTTTTCTACTACATGCCACTGTTTGCTATCTGCTAATTCGCGTATGAGTACGATCCTACTGGTTAGTCTATGTTGTTTTATGTTGTTTAATGTATCGTTCTTAGAATTGCTTATGCTCTGTTTCTGCATTTCTTCAGCTCTGTGTTAGACTTCTGCTGGTTTTAAATCCTTGCAAATTCACATATATAGACCCAATTCCATTATTTATTGAAATGTCCTTGAAACTGACTGTACTATCTCACACTGTGTAATCCACCTCGAGTCTCAGTAAGCAAGGCAGACTATAAAGAACACAAATAATTAAAATTCCAATCAAAGTTTAGATCGTAGCATCCTTGGGGGCAGGAACTGGTCATGTTATTTTTGCTTAGATGGTGTAACTCCACAAAACACCCTCCAACTGCTGGTGAGGCTAAATGAACAGTTGCACCGCATCTTTAAAAAAGACTGCAGTTGCAGCGTTCAGGAGGGCATTTAGGGAGAAAAGGGGAGCATGACCTTCTAATTTCAGAGCCCATGGGATTTCTAACCTACTCTGGTTCTAACTGCTGGGTGGCTTTTGCAACGATCAGTAAAGCCAAAGGCACAAATCTGCTTGTTTCTGCAACACAACCACAGGTGGGGGATGAATGTTTGATCCATTTCCATAGTACTGTTGCACCATTAAACGCATTGGATAAGCCCTTCTGGATCCAACCAAGGATCGGTCTAACCCAATATCCTGTCTCTCACAGTGACAAGACCAAGCAGCATATAGAGGTTTCCCCAGCGCTTGCTGTTCAGAGGTACGCTGCTTCAATACATGGAGGTTTCATTTCACCACAATAGTCATTGATAGATGCATACCTCCATGAATTTGTCTAACCCTCTTTTAAAAGGTGTCACGGAAAGAGTCCTCCCTCTCTAGCTGCCCACCACAATGCTGCTCTGAGGATCAGGGGAACCCGGGAACAGAACCGGGCACAACAATGGAAGGACTGGACTGAAAGAAGGGAAATTGGCACCCTCTGCTTTCACTGAAAGCATTCCCGCATTGCCAGAAAACAGCTGTTAGATATAAGCTATCGTGAGTACCAAAGTGTAATCCCTAAGTTAATGATATATTACATATATTACAACATTTCCTTCTGCCTTCATGCATCTCCTGCCTTCCCAGAGACTACTGCATTAAAAAGGCAGATGCTTTTAAAAACACACAGCCACAGCCCCTTCCTACAGCATCACCACCGCTTCAGCCGTTTCTGCCTCTGAAAAGGGATATAACCGTTTCTGTTGAATCACGATTTGACCACAAATTGCAAGCGGCATCTTTCAGTGCTTGAAAAAATTGCCTTCTTTATGAAGCACTTTAAACTGTTCGAAATCATGTTGCAAATGTTGGGCGCGTGCTACTTTCCTTCAACTGTCCCACTCTCCCCTCGCACATCTGCTTCGCTTAGGGAAAAAAGCAACTCACGGCAGAAGTGAGGATGTCTCAGCCTGACAAGATTGTGTGTATTGGGGGAAAGGTTCAAGCTCATAGTCCAGTCTTGCCAACAGGGCTTGTATTCATGGAGTGTTCTAAAGTGGATTGCAAATGCTTCATGCCTTTTATGGTTATTTTTTATTATATTTATGTCCACAATAAATAAAATATAGAGATAAAATCACAATAATTTAACACAGCCTTCTAATAAAACACCTGCTCACCGTATAAAAAACTATATAGCATCTGATGGAGGTGGAGGTGCGGCTTAACCATACGTGGTCACTCATATATGGGGGGTAGATGGTCAATACTGCCTACAGACATAGAGGAGACTGGGAGAGGCTCATTTGGTGGAAACTCTGATGGCTTCAACCATACGTCTGGCGGAACATCTCCATCTTACAGGCCCGCCTGAAGGAGACAAGATCTTGGCGGGCCCGGGTGTCCTCAGACAGAGAGTTCCACCAGGTCGGGGCCAGGACCGAAAAGGCCCTGGCTCTGGTTGAGGCCAGTTGAGCCTCCCTGAGGCCAAGGAC
The DNA here is from genome assembly GCF_028583425.1 of Eublepharis macularius. Taxonomy (NCBI): domain Eukaryota; kingdom Metazoa; phylum Chordata; class Lepidosauria; order Squamata; family Eublepharidae; genus Eublepharis; species Eublepharis macularius. The sequence goes on along the minus strand of NC_072794.1, from coordinate 164,388,569 downwards.
CACCAGTAGGTGCTTACCAGCTAATCTCAACACCCTCCGGGGAGTATATGGGAAGAGTAGTTCATCACAATTCTGAGCATGCGGTGATACAATGAACGCCACTGCCTGTTCATAATGGTGTAATACAACTTTATACTCTGGATGTTATGCAAGCCCCTTTTTAGATGGTAACGTATACTTCAGATGTAAAGCTACAGCTTGCTTCTTCTCCACCCACCGCTGAGCTCATGAGCCAGGGTCCTGGATCCAAGCCCAAGTCCAATTCTCCCTTTGCAAACACAAAAGTAGCACATATGCTGGGCGTGTCGCTGATTTAAATCTAGCACAGCAATGTAGTAAACTGTGCGCACGCACCAAGTGGGCTGAATTCTTGCAGGGGTCCCATTTGTTGGAAATTTGTCAGGTTATCTATTTTTAATATATATTTTTTTAAAAAATAAGTGCTGAATAGAGAAAAGCTTGCTGACATTACTCAAAATACTATTTGTTTTTAGTTTTGAACAAACCATTGTTATCATGTGGGATGTCTGACTTGAGGAAAAAAGGCTTTGTGAAAAGGAGTATCAAACCACGGTTTATAATTTAGGGAGAGAGAAGATAAAGCGTGTATAGGGTGTAAAAAAGGATACAGATGGAAAGGGTGTGAAGATGGGCATATATTAAAAATATATACGTTACAGGACTTTAACCCACCTGCCTTGAAAAGCAGGTCACTGTGTAAAAGATAGCTGCTGCAACCACTGCAAACAGAAGTACCGCTCTCCCTTTGTACGTGTCGTAAGAATATAGAACTGCAATGCCGGATCAGACCGATGGTCTATCTAAGTCAGTATCCTGCTTCACAGTTGCCAACCAGATGTCCTTGGAAAGCCTGTAAGTGGGATGCTGAGGCCAAAGCTTTTTCATGTTGCTGCTCCCCAGCAACTAGGGTTCGGAGGTACACTGCTTCTGAACATGGAAGTTCTATCTAGTCATCATGGTTGTCCCAGATGGACCTTCTCTTCGTAAGTGCGTGCATCCTTTTTTAAAGTCAATTAGTCTGCCTGCTATTGCTACATCCTGTGGCAGTAAGCACCACAATTACTCTTTGAGTGAAGCATTTATCTCTGTTCTTCCAAGAAGACTCCAGCAAAGCTCTTCTAAGGAGGCAAATATGCCAATGAATCCAGATGGTTCTCCAAAAAACATCTTTGAGCCTGCTGTGATGAGTCTGTGAACGGTGCTTGTGTTTAGCGTAGTCTTGCGGTTGCCATTTTAGATAAGTACCGTTCAAGCCATCATATATATACAGCGAGAGACTCTGAATCTGTTTCATTTGGTCTTATTTGCTGATGTAGAAGATGCTGTTGGTGGTGTGAGTGGAAACCTGTTGCTTGGACTCATGCCCAATCTGGATGGCAAAAAAAACGGGAAAAGCTGGATGGATTTCTTTACATTTTACTGATGAATGCCTAGAAATAGGGTGGTCTCAGAACGGGTGCTTTTTCCAAGTGAGCTACCCCTGGCTGTTCCTCCTTCTAGTGTTACTCAACACTCTCTGGCCAAAGGAACTTGCACTTGTACTCTGGAAAACAGGGTTGCACCTCACCGTAACGGTTGTTCATCGAGTGTTGTTCGGTGCAGGCACACATGAGAACTGCACAGAAGACACGACGATGAAATCGTGTTGGTCTTTAACGTGTTACTGGACTCAGATCTTACTATTACTCAGCACTGGACCTTTCAGATGCCCTCAGTTACAAATCAGCGTTCCCTTCTGATCTGGCTTTTGAGCTGTGGGTGACACTTCTGGTCTTAGTCAACAGCAGCTACCCAGGGAGGAATTTCACTCTTTACCTGAACTATGATTCATTTGATCAAATGGTGGCAATGCACCTGCGGGACCTCACAAAGGGCCTCGAGTGGTCCTTCTCATTTCTACTACAGCAGTTCAAAAATTAACAGGGAGTGATCATTTTCTTCCTTGGAACTTATGTGTAGTATTCTGTAGGTTCCAATGGGCTTGTCCTGCTCCGTACAGTGCATGTATGAGGCCATGGGAAGGGGCTGTGGCTTAGTGACAAAGTATCTTGTGAGGATCCTCCCTCTCTGGCACCCTCTCCTGGAGGCCTGCCATCCTACCAGCTCTCCAGGCAGGTGTCCTCCGGCCTCAGATGGGCAGGAAAGGGGGTTGCACCACCTTGTTCCTTCTCCTGCCCTGGGAGTAGCAGCACGCTCCAGCTGTCTCTCCCTCCAAAATCCTCCTCGGCCTTCACAGGAACCTGAATTTAAAGGCCTCCCCTGGCCCCACCTCCCTGGCTCTGCCCCCAATCGCCACCCAGACTCCCTGACTGACCTTGCTCCCAGCCTATCTGATAGGAGGGCTGGGTAGACTCTGCAGTCTCCTGGCCCCACCCACTCCATCCCCGCCTAGCGTGGGGCATTTGATCTGCTCTCTGCCTGGCTCGCCCCTGCTGCTTCTGAACCATCCCCAGTGGCTCCCTTGGCAGCTTGGGGCCTGGGCCTGCCTGGCTTGTGCTGATGGCACCCTCCTGTGAGCCTGGATGAAGTGGAGCCATCGGGGCAACTGCAGGAGACAGGTGAGTCTGCTGAGTGGCTGCAGGCTGTTCCCCAGAGTGGTGCCTGGGCGTCGGCTGCGACTGGCCTAAGGGTGAGGGAGGTCTGGGGGCCTGTAGAGGCTCCTGCAACTGAGGTATTGCCAGAGGCTGCACTGCAGGGCCTAAAGGGGGTGCCTGCTGCTGCAGGGCTGGTGGTGAGGGTGGACAAAAGGCCGGCGTCGCCGGACACATCTGCTTGGCATGTGGAAGGTTGCAGCAGGTTCAGTCCTCGGCATCTCCAGTTAAAAGGATAAGGTAGCAGGTGATGGGAAAAGTCCTCAGCCTGAAACCTGTAGCCGCTGTCAGTCTGAGTAGACAATACTGATCTTGATAGACCGACGGTCTGATTCAGTATAAGGCACAAGAATGTGAAAAGACATTATTAAGGCATAGCCCACAACAGCTACTTTTTACTGTTGGCGGAACACAATTTCACCAAAACAGAAACATACTTAAGGACCAAACGGATGACAGCAGCAAAACCCATGAGTAAGAGCTTGGCTCACTACAGACTTCATGCAAAGCAGAGAAGGGGAAACTGAAAGTGCAGCACGGGTGGGCAGTAGAGAGGAGCTGCATCTCTCCTCTCACACTGTTTGACATGTAACCAAATCCCATAACTATATTCTGGTGAGATCCAAAAGCACAAGAGACAACAGCTTAAGCACAGTGGGTTGGACCCAGTGATCTACAGGCGCAAGGAACACGGATCTTTTCTCTTGTTCCCCTCTCCCTACCCCAGCAATCTTGTTCGCCTCTCCTCCACCCAGCAGTTTTTTCTAACCCTTATTTCCAGAGCTGAGATGAGACACATGGATGAGGGACCTGCGCTAAAAAGAGGTGGAAGCAGGGCTGTGCTGGCCGCTAGGCAAACTCAGGCAATCATTGAGGGCACCAGATTTTGAGAGGTGCTGAAAAAGCAAGAAGAGCATCTTCTCTGTTGGTTTGAAGGGAAGTTTGGCTTCTAGATGAACTGGCTTGTGGAACTCCCATCTCTGTCAACTCTGATCTTCTAGAGCTGCTATGATGGAACACGGAGGGCTTTTGAAGAGGTTATCAACTTGTATTTTCACTGTTCCTTTGCAATGCCCAGTAAAATTCTCTATTCAATCCATCATCTATTGAATGGGGGTCCACCAAAATATCTCAGGCTGGCCCCAGGTGAAATTGTCCCTTTCTCCTTTTATCTGCCCACCTCTGACAACGAACCAAATTGCTGGACCTAACCCAGTGGTTATACAGCAAACAACATACGCAGGGAAGAGGGTTTTTTTCTCCTTCCTCCAGGGCCCAACCAGACTGCACTTATAGTGAAATCCTAAACAAAGTTACTCCAGTCTAAACCCATAATTTCAATGGGTTTAGACTGGAGTAACTCTGTTTAGGATTTCACTGTTAGAGTCTCTGCCTCCCATCCTTTTATATTTGCAGGATCCTAACTGCGTCCTGTTACTGTAATACCCAGTTTGGGCCTAAAAAAAGCTAGTATGATAGGGCACGAGAAAACTCGGCACCAGAATTAGCAATCCAGCCTGAAAGATGGGCAGGAGGAGCTAAGACAATCCCCCCAAGTCACACCCTGGGATCGACGGAGGCTCTGTAGAAGGAATCAGGGAAAACCCTCCCTGCTCAGAAAATTTAAGAGTCAACGTAAAATGCGAGGAGAGACGTGCTCATGAGCCTTGTTAGCTGGGTAAGAGTCAGTTCAGCAGCCTAACAAGAAGCAACCATAAACCAGACGCCCCATTTAATTACGTCAAAGCACTGCCAGCTGTTAAGGCAACCAGGAAGTGGGCAGCTGTTATCAGCAGTGCTGCTAAATTAGTTCTCCATTAGCAAAGAAGAAAGACGTGACGTTGAGTGAGACCTCATTTGCCCTTATCAGAATATGCACAGAAAACCAAATAAAAAGTCTAAAGAAGGGTGGGGGGGGGGACCACTGACTTGGAAGCCTCTAAGAAGAGGACCTTTTAATCCAGTGTTTACGATATGTATCATCTTGCTTTTCCTGCATTGTCCTCTACATGGTATGTCATACCTTAAGACAGTTTACTGTTTGCATTGTTTTCTATTTCTGTAATCTTTGTCCTATGTTGTTATTGGCTGTCTTAATCTGTCTGGTTTTTAAATATATATATATAGTAATCTCTCTCATCTCAGAAAAGATGGACTATAAATGAAGTAAATCAGTATTCTCCCCCCCACCCCCCGAATTCAGCAGGCAGTCTGCCATAGCGGGGTTCTTGGGATTCAGTTGCCTGCCTGCCTGCCTGTTCTGAATGCCATCTGCTAACTGAATGGGTGGTGATGTGGAACAGGGCCTTTTTACTGCGGGCACCATGGCTGTGATATAGTCTTCCCCAGAGCTGGCAGTGCCTGTGTTGTCATTTCAGTACCAGGCAAGGATGCTTTTTTAAAAAGAAAAACAAAAATCCACGCTGCCCTTGTTTAATTTTTTTGCCTTCCATCCCTGAGTTTCCTTGTTGCTACTCAAAATGTTTTATCTGCTGCTATGCAAAATTATGTTATTGCTCATATGAAACAGGTAATTTACTTGAATCGTATCTTGATGCCATTATATTTTATTCTTGGCACTGTTATCTTCGCTTTGTATTTTATGCCAAGGCTGTTTTTAAAAGTGTACTGCTCTCCCGCAGTGGTCGACAAAAAGCACAGGAGAATACCGCAACGAAATCTATAATTTAAAATTTGCAAAAGAAACACAACACTTTACATCATCTCTCATGCCTTCTGAATTACATTTTAGAGCCTATACAGAAAACACAAAGAAAATAACGTCTGTCTGCAGTTTATCCTACGTGCTGCTGTGCTTTCACTCCTCTAAACACTTCTTGTAGAAAAGAACAGAATTTTGAAGGTAAAACAGGAGGGGAGAATTGGCCTAGCTCCTGACATCCAAATTAACATACACGGAAAGAGGATCGCTTTAAAGGCCAGCGCCAAGCCTACAACACCTTACGATCCATTAGATCTGTTAGTGGTGGACCCAATTCACTGCCAGCATAAGGAACTAGCCAGAGACAATCTTTTCTGCCTTCTCCCAACAGCCTGTGAATGCCAGGTTGGTGGATCTGCATAGACAAAAAGCTGCATGGGCAGAGAGCTGAAGAATATGTACGTGTGGGGGGGAGATAATCAAGTTTAATCACCCTCCTGCCTCATTTGCCTACCTAAGAGACCAAGAGGGCCATTTCTTACCTGTAGCTACCTATTCTATGCGTTTAACTTATTTTAAGTAGTAAAATAACTCCCCCTTGTGGAAAACACACACATTAAACTTTTTTGCTAATCATCATCATTAGGTTTAGGGTGCATTACATCTCCGTTTCTTTTCCAAAAATAGATCACTAGATTACTCCAGAAGCTGTAGCTCTTCAGTGTACATTATCACAGTGTCATAATCCCAGTATAGTTACTCCTAGTTTTACTTATAAGGCTTTTCCGCCCAGGGGTGGCGCCAGGGTTTCTGGCACCCGTGGCTGCCTCTACATGTGCGCGCACGTAGTGCACACGTGTGTGCCCCCAGGCTGCATGATGACGTCACTGCATGATGCCATCATCACACAGCAAGACGGCCCCATTGGCCGGTGGGCAGCTGGGATGGTGCGCGGAGGCTGCCCTCGCTCCCAGTCGGGCATGGCGGGTGACTGGGGAGGTTCCACACACCACCCCGGATGCCTGCCGTGCCTGGCCTGCGGCTCCTGCGCCCAGTCGGGGGCGTGTGTTGGTGGTGGCGGTGGTGGTGGCGTGGGGCTGGCCGGCTGCAGCAGTTGCGGGCCAGGCACGCCAGCTCCGTGGCACGCGCGCCTCCACCCCCAGCACCCCCTTCAGTGCCTCAGCACCCACGGTGCCCACCTCACCGCTTCAATGGTGGTGCTGGCCCTGCCTCTGCCACTCCAAAAGCAGCAGTTTGGATCCAGCAATCCATAGTAATAAAGATCACAGAGCTTCCTTACTGTTTTGCACCCAGAAACCTTTTCTGGCCCCATGAAAGGCGATCCCTTGAGATGGCAGGAACAAAGATAGCATGGAGTAATAATGAGATAACGAGGTCTTTTTATTATTATTATTAAATAATAAGCAGGAAGAGGCTTGAATGGTGCTTGTGTAGTACAGATGGGAAAATATATACTAGTTCATCTTAATAATTAATAATTATATTAATCTCTATATTTTAATATTGATAAAGGTTTCGAGTTTTGAATTCTGTATTTTAGTAATCTTTGCAGCACATAATCATATATTCATCTTGACTTCCCTTCTTACCTCCTTTTTTTCTGTACCCCCTTTTGTTTAAATAAAAATAAATTTAAGACCAAGATGGCAGGACAGGAACCACGTGGAATCATTAGTCATACCTCTTGGAGGACGGGGCTGCACCAAGGAGGGGCACAGGGAAAAGTCACTCCCCCCCACCCTCTTCTATTTGTTCTGCCATCCCAGGGACCAACTTCAGCAGGATGAGAAAAGACTGCTGGGGGAAGAATATGGAAACAATCAGGTCCACATCTACCAGTGCCTTCATCTATCCGGCCTAATGAGTGAACGAATACTGTAAATTCTTAAGAATCAAGAGGCTTTAAAAAAAAAGACTGAGTATCAGCTTATGTCCAGCAGAGTGCCAGTGTGGTATAGGATTAATGCTAGACTAGGATCTGGAGTACTCGGGTCCAATCCCCACTCAGCCATGCAACCTCGCAGGGTGACATTGTGCCAGTTGCCATTTCAACCTAACCTACCTCACAGGGTTGTTGTGAAGAGACAACGGAGAGGTGAGCAATGTAAGCCCCTATGGGTCCCCACTGGGGAGAAAGGGAGGGCACAAATGAACTAAAAAAACCCAGACAAGCAAAATCAATACTTTGCAGAGGAGCAGCAGCGGAGGGGATCCAACTCCTAACTTAGCAATAGCATCAGACAGAGTATCCACCTCCACTATTGGCAGCAGTACAGGAGAGAGCCCCGCCCATGAAGGTCAAGAGGTACCTGGCTGGCTACTCTTGGGAAGGGAATGGTGGACTGGACAGACCTGATCCAGTAAGGCTATTCTGATTTGCACAGGACACGTGCAAAGAGCAGAAGCAGACAAGAGTATCAACGATGGGCTGAGACGCTGCAGACTGGCAACTTGGGCCCTCGTCAGGCCACACTGCCTGCCGTCAATGTGCTCGCCAGGCCCAGCCTCTTCTCCTGAGCCAGTTCTGTCTTCCGGAGGGCTCGTCCCCACCTCCCTTGCTGTGACAACCAACCAGGTGAAATCACTCAGTCTGAGAACCAACAGAGGAGGAGGCGGCAGCGGCAGTCAGAGGGCTGGCCAGCGACAGGAGACTGTATTGTGCAGGAAGGGATGCAGGCCAGCCAGCTAGCTGACCCCATCCACTTGTGAGACAGGTGCCAGCTGCACGCGTGCTGCCCAGCAAGCCATTTGCAATCCGCTTCTCTCCACTCTGGCTGCTCTAGTGCCCTCTGTATGAACACAGGAAACGGAATTAAGCTATTGTCTATCAAGGTCAAAGCTGTCTATACTGGGCCTGGCTTCCCAGGTTCTGAAGTGGAGAGTACGTCACATCCATCTACTTAATCCTTTTAGACAGAGATGCCAAGAACTGAACCTGGGGCCTTCTGCACGCAAAGCAGATGCTCTTCAACTGAGCTACGCTTCTCTTCACTTGCCCTCAGCCTTGGTTACCTCCGCTTTAAAGTATTGACATTTTTAATATCATTTAAAAAGTTTCTTCCCTCAGAGCACCAGCCCAAGGCCTGAAGTCAGGAGGGAGGGAGGTTTAGGACAGACACAAGCCAAGATCGGCAGTCAACTGAAAAGCAAGAAGCACAGCGGCAGAATAGAGGGTTGACGGAGCGTCCTGAAGCAATACGCAAAGTCCAGCATTGCCCCTTCCCACACATAAAATGAGGATTGTATAAAGATGCCCCTTTTCTATTTATATGGTCAATGAGAGCCCTTTTGCTTTCCACCACTTTTTGTTAAGTACTAGAATTCTTGGCCTTGATATCTCCTTTCCTGTCAACAAATTCATTGTACAGAGGAGCGTTCAGTCTTGCAAGTTCCCACGTGAAGTGGTGCAATCTAGGCATACATGTAGCACTTCCGTGAAAATGAGGCTTCCGGTTCCTCTGTGGTGCCTGCGTTGTCTGCCTTAGCATAGGTAGGAAATGATGCCCGTCTTCTTCTCTAAGGTTGCCAACTGCCGGAATAAGAACTTGAGGCACTTGTGCAAAATCTGGATGCACAGCCTTCTGGGTCAGGGCGTCAAGGTCAGAGCAAGCAGGACAATGGAGCCTGGCGGTAGGTCCATGAGTGTTTTGGGGTCCCAGTGCAAACATCGTCTAAAAGTAGCATCTGCTGGGTGATCATAAGCTACGGGGCCTTTTCAACAGTGGCACCACAACTTTGGAATTCCCTTGGAAAGGAGGGCCACTCATGGCGCGGTGACTTTCAGACAGCAAATGAAAACAGTGCTCTCTCTCAGAGAACATTGTTTTTAAGTTACAACTAAAGTTAACATGAGCGACCCAGGTCGATGCAATTCAAGCAAGGACACACTTAAAAGATTGTGTGGCAGTGTTAACAGTATGCAGAAATGATGTGCTCATGACCAAAACTTTTTAACACATCCCCGCCGCTACTCATGAAATCCAGAAGTTCTGTATTACATTATCTCTGTGACACTTATTTCCATTCAAGTGTCTTGATTGGTTCATCCCTAGAGTGGCCTTTCAGGATGTTACTGTACTCACTCACATGTTCCCTCTCCCCCTCTCTCAGTTGATTCTCCCACCATGAGAATTTCTCTACCACAAGTTCTATCTTAGCCAGATGCTTAAATTCCAGTAATTACACTGGGATTTTGCTCTGCATGCCCATACACTGGGAGATCTACAATGTATCATTTAGCAGCTGGTAAGAGTCTACACATCTGCTTGAACACTACCAGAGACACAGATTTTCAACCTCACTAGGAAATGTCTTCCACTGATGAATAGTGTTCTCGAGCGTCCATTCCCGCCCCCCCCCCTCACCACATAACCCTACCTTCCTCCTTCCATTATCTTCCTAGGACTCTTCCAAGCTCCTGTATCTTTCCTCCCTAGGAGAAATGAACTCAGTACCATTAGCCTTCACTCCAACAAGCAGAACTGTCTTTCAGACCTCTGACTCCTTTAAACATCCATGAAGATTTTCCTTCCCAATTCCTTTCACTGGAGGACACAGCACTTCACGAGGACACTTGAGCTTTTTAATTTGTGTCAAATTTTGAATTACAATTGCCCCAAGTGGGAGTCAGTCTCGGATTTCCTTTGGTCCCTTTCCATCGACTCTGTGCTATGCAAACCTCATGTTCCGTTCTGTCTAGCAAAACAGTAAAGAGTCCAGTAGCACCTTCAAGACTAACCAACTTTATTGTAGCATAAGCTTTTGAAAACCAAAGCTCTCTTCATCAGATGCATGGAGAGTACGAAGAAACTGGCCAGAGATATATAGGTGGGGAGGGGGGAGAGGGTGCAGGGCGTGAGGGCCATTGGCCCTTACCACCTATACATCTCTGGCCAGTTTCTTCATACCCTCCATGCATCTGACGAAGAGAGCTGTGGTTCTCAAAAGTTTATGTTACAATAAAGTCTTAAAGGTGCTATTGGACTGTGACACAGAGATCTCTGTCTTTTGGTGCTACACCTCTGAAGATGCCAGCCACAGCTGCTGGCGAAACGTCAGGAACTACAATGCCAAGACCACGGCAATACAGCCCGGAAAACCCACAACAACCATCGTGCTATTGGACTCTTTACTATTTTGCAACTACAGACTAACACGGCTAACTCCTCTGGATCTAGCAAAACAAAGAACCCTATTGGCAGCGAAAAACAAGATGGCTGCTACCTAGAGAGCGCTCTCAAGGTGACAAGTTACTTCTAAAGTAAAACAGAACCAGTCTTCAGATAGTTTGAAGTGTTTGTTCCATTCCTCTTTATTGGATTTTTTTTCAAGATGACACAGTAGGTTTAAGTCCAGTACCATTTAACAGAACATGTAATTGTTCACGGATTCTGTGAACTTCACAAACACAAAGTAGGAAAAGTAAAAAGATCTCGTCTCTTACAACCTCCCTCCCTCTCAAAGGAAAGGCTCCAGAGACGGGTTGTTCCAACCAGGTATGTAAAGGAGGAGGGGGTTTAGAGTCCAGTTAAAAGTCTCTTGAAGCCACAGACTGTAATACTCAAAAGTTTTGAGTGGAATCCTCCACTGGTACTGTTCATTTAAGCCTTAGTACAGAGAGACACCACCTTTTTGTTCCGGTTTAAATTAAAAGGAGGCTCACCTCACAGTTTTAAGTTATTGCACAAAGTACTACATCAATACATAACATTTCTACCCATGGAATGTTACATTAGAGCAGGCAGGAGTGCCATATTCTTGGGGAGTGGTCAAGTGGAGATTCCAGCAAGACTTGCACAGTGAGATTAAGTCATGAATCTCAGTGCTAAATGCACACGGGTTCTGCGTTCTCAGAAACATCCAACTTTGCAAATGGCACTTGAAACAAGATGCCTGGTTTCTAGGTTTTCAGCTACGACGATATGACCCACGTAGAACACAGAGGGACTTTGTAGCCCAGTGGGTTAAGCAGTCTCAAGCAGGCTGGAGCTGACAGCTGATTCCAGTAACTATTTTCCTTGCTGGTGAATCATATGGAAAAGTGTCATCTCCAAGGACATAATCCAGATGGACTTTGTAGATCTCTGTAACCAAAAGCTGGAAGCGGCTCACGGATGCTTCCTCTAAAATCCTTACACATTTTCCAAAGCCTAGCCACCGTGGGATGAACGAGACAACGGAACTGGCACTGCAAAAAGTAAAAGCAGAGGCAGGAGGATCTCAGCCCAGAAACAAAAGATAGGGGAGCATGGTTATGATGAGGCCAGAAGTGCCAGGTCTAGGCAAAGTCATGGGTGCGAGGCTGTAATGGATGGGCAGTCTTCGCGATCGGAAAGTCATGATGTCATCTGGCCCAGACTACTAAGGTTTAATCAACACTGCACTGTAGGGTTTTTATCTCCGACTGCCAAGTTCCACAGAAAATACTAAAGCCGGTGGTACCCCCATTTATTGAGGCTCTTAACTCAAAGCCACCCCCCGCCAAATGTACTCTCTTCCACAGCAGTAGTAGAAGATGTATAGGTTTTACCATTATAATAGCCAATTTCCAGGGGTTGGAAGTGCCTTTACGAGGACGATCTCCCAAGGAACTTAAACAAGCACTTGCAGAATAGAAACTTCAGCCTGAAAAGTCTAACTCAGACAACGACTTTAGTTCCTACAAATCCAGTGCATGTAGGCATTAAAAGTTATTTTAAAATGTAATTAAAAAAAAAAGAAATAGGAAATAGCTCTTTCTGCATACTGGCAATAAAGAGATTTGTGGTTAGTTTTTTAGACGTAAGTGCAACCCCCCCGCCCCCCGCACAAGGGAAGTGAAGCGATGGAAAATGACAATCTTTAATGTCCCAGCCAATTCTATTTTAGAGTGCTAGCCCCCCCTCTGGTAATGCTCTTGAATCCTTAGACCCCACCTGAAATTCAGAGCTATTAGCCCATCTATTCAATTCATACCTGTTAGCCATTAATGGCATGAAAGAGAGCCCATGATCTTCCAATTCACAAAAACTTCCATATAGGTAGTTCTTACCTGTCACAGGCACTCTAGGAAGTGGCTATTTCCAAGCTTGCTTTAGCCCTGCTATGAGCAGAGATCTGTCTTCTCTTTGTACCATATTGGAAGAAAACAGGGTAACACTCTTGACAAGACAAGGATGTCAAGGCAATAACCCAAAATCAAGGTACCGGTGACCCTAACCCTAGCAGCGACTGTGATTAAGGATGAACCAAAAGCGGCCAGAACATCCCTTGTAAAACAGCTGCATAAAGAGACTGGATTGAGTGACAGACTGAAGTGGTAATCTGACACCATGAGCCCTACAACCTTTTGCAGTGTTAATAAATTGATACAAGCACATTCTATGTAAAAGCCCGAATGATGGAGGATTTGGGGTGGGGGCTTCTCAAAAGCATAGATTGTCAACTGGCCAAGACAGAACTTGAGACAAAAATTACAGAGCTAAGGAGGCTTGGATACAGAGGAAAGAAAAGGGTTTTGTGCATCTCAAGTTCTTATTCTGTAGCCAGAGACTGGGGCTGTTTAGACAATGAACAAAACAAAGAACCAGTCCAAAAGAAATTGCAGACAGCTTTATATTAAGTTCAGTGAAACCACTTCAGCGGTCAATGTATTGCTGTTGCTGCTACTGGAAACCCCGATTAAAGACTAACTATCAAAGTCATCAGCTGTGGATCAGCTTACAGAAGATCTGCAAAGCCCAAGCACTGGTTTCAAAAACCGGGCAGTAAACAAGTACTTGAGACAGCAAATAAAAGGGAGGGATATATACACTTAAATTAGTCCCTACAAGTTAACCACAAGTACCTACTGCATCTTTAGAAGCAGAAAAAGAGAGTAAAAATTAAGGGGGAAAGAAGGTACGTGCGCGCACACACCCATATTGGAAGAGTATGTTTTGCAAAAAGGGCACTGTGAAAAGTAAGAAACCTCAGAATAAGAACACAGAAGTCTGGCACAAGGAAAAGCACCTTGAAGGGTTCATGAAAAACATCACTGCTGTCATTGATTTACCAGAAGGGCACGGGGACAGCCTACAAAAAATAGATGATGGAGAAGAAGGAAAAATGAAAGAGTGACTGAAGGAAAAGTTTAAGCTGGCAGTTTGAAAGACTAAATTAAATGCAGCCGAACAAGTCAACAAGACCATATTTTGCTAGAAAGTAAATTCAGACATATTGTTGAACTACACACACAGGAAAACAAAGACACTTTGTGGATAGCTCATGATTTTGGTGGGTGGGGGGGACACTGTAGAAGTCTGCATGTTCAAGTCTGTGCAGCAACTCATCACACATACAGGTCCCCTGCCAATAAAAACATCTTTTTAGAAGAAGTCTCATCTGAAATCCAGGTCGACAAACAACATTTCTATACAAATAATGTAAAAAATGCCATACTGATATCCACACCAGGCCTCTACCCATGCAATCATGATTTAAAGACTTCCAGAAAGTTCTCACAACATTAACAGCCACACTGTAGACTCAAAAGTGTTGCAGCATAGAAATGATAACCAGAAATCTGACCACGGGCATTGGGGGGGGGGCATATTTTACTGACCCAAAAAAAGTCCAATTTGTCTAACATGCAACACAGCCCAACATAATAGAGTTGCAAGCTGATAACTTAAAAAGGGGAGAGGGGGAGGCAGAGGAATTAGGAAAAATCTATTGAGTCTTGTATCTATCTAATGATCTCATTAATGAATACTTCCCAAAACTCAAATAAATGGAAAAGTTAACTGGAATGATGTCCTTCTACAGTTCTTTGCTTCTATCCTGAGAAGGCTCCAATCTGATCCTGGTCACATATCTTGTTTCCACTGATTAAACTTTCCAAAAAGATCATTATTTGAGATATCAAGCAGTCCTGTTAAAATCCCCAGCAGCAAATGGAACCTGAGAAAATGAGGTGAAATATTTCCTTTCAAGGGGAGGGAATCTTTCAAGGACGCACCTCCTAAAAATCTGTCGGAAAAAGGGACTCGATCTGTCATCTCTCCAAATGTCTTGAAGGAAAAGTTGAACGTCTTTTCTTCTACAGGAATCAAAGGGAATATGGCAAGGATTTGTTAATGATTTCAAATCTTGATCAATCCAACCGCTGTTTCAATAGTGTCTCAATTACCATTTTGGCTGAATTCAGAGTTATCCCGGCAGCTCTGCTCACAGTTCACTAACTTGAAACCCATTGAAGATACTGTAATACTATTCCATCCAGAAGTTCTCCAGAAGTTCAAAGAGAAGCTGGGTGATCTTGTAAGACTACGCATGCAGTATTGTGCTACGAAAGCATGCTGGCGTGAAACCTGCTTCCTTCAGATGCTTGCTTTAGGCAAGTTGGCATGTCCCGTAAACAACAGCAGCACGGTGAGAGTATATCTAATGGCATACGGTCGTTTCCATGGGAGAGATGAATCGTCATATGATAATTACAAGAATCTGCAAACAAACACAGTTCTCTCTTTTGCTGTAAACAGGAGTGGAAAGAGAATGGAACAGTTAAGCATGAGGTTTAACAGGCCCAAAACGACAAGGATGTTAATCCTGCTAGGTGGGGAACCTTTCCATCAGACGTACGGCTTCTTTCCAAAGCCATGCCAGATGGGGACAAAGTCCTACCAGTGCTGGTTGTCCCACCCTTCATCAGCTGCCGAAGAAGATTCTTTAGTGGCCTTCTTAGGGGTTTTTTTGGCTTTGCCCTCCCCTCCTGCGTTCTCCCAACTGGTCTCCCAGTTTTCCCAGCTGTCACTGTTACTGTTCTTGTTATTGGAGACTGTCCCAGATCCCCAGACATCCCAGCTATCGGAACTCTTCTTCTCAGTAGAATTGTCCACGTAAGTCCAGCTGTCACTGCTTGGGGACTTATGGGTCTTTGGTGGGTCCGAGTTTCCAAAGGTCTCCCAAAAGCTTTGATCTACAGTGTTGTTCTGGTAGCCTTCGCCGCTGCTGTTCTGGTAGCTCTCTCCCTCGGGTGGCCTTTCAAGGAGAAAAAATTTAAAAAATTAAAAAAGCAATAGCTGGTTTTGTTCACTTTAGATGGAAGAAGTACAGCCCAAGCTGTTTTTTAAAAAAGAGACTCCACTATAGAAAACAACTGCTGGCCACATTAAGGAATAGCACTGTACAGTAGCTCTACATAGTATTATGAGCCAGGGTAGCTGGGGCATTTGAGGGCGACAAATAACTGTCATTTCATGGTGACAAAGAACCTTGAAGCCAAGCAGCTTGGGAACAGGCCCGCAACTCCAGATGGCTACTCTTTTCCTAGTAGGAAAAAGATCTTCATCTCTTTCTTTCGATTGGACCAAGGGAATGGCAGACGCTGGAGGTTTAGAACCACAACCTCAAATTGGTTAATCTGCTTTGCAACCCATGTAGGGTAAACTGTGAAAAAGTTCTGCCCCTTTTTGTATAACAACAAAAACCTTAAGTACCTTTCAGCAGGCTCGTCAGCTTTTCCAGAAAAAAAAGTGGTAACATCTCGCCAACCCTTTGTACTTGCTCCCTGGACCTGTGAAAGATTGGGACAAAGAAGGGGAACCAAAAGGAACCGTGTGATAAAAGATCATCATGTTAAAGAAAAAAACAGAACTGCAGAACATGCATATCCATCTAACAGACAGAATCAAGGGAGTAAACGTTGTTCAGTTAATGATTTGAAAGCAAAAAACATCAAGTCTCCCTACTGCATTGTGAGCAATGCAATTTTGCATACATACATGCACTCTTTTTCAACCGAGGTGCCAAGATGAGTTTGTATGTTAGCAGTCAGGAATGAAATGGAGGTATTGCATGTCATGCCAAGCTTTAAAAGGACACACATCATGTTCCATGTGGTTGTCAGGGTTTTCTTGTTGCAAATTCTTGCACACATGCACAGGACTGTTTGCAACCTAGCCTATGATTAGATAAAGTCTCAAACATGTCTTCCTTTTTATGTCCACACCAGAAAGCACAGGAAGAATTTATTAAGAGTACAACTCTACAAACCAGGAGATGTGTGACCAGAAGCATGCCAGACCCTGTGCAAAGCTTTAAAAGGTCTTTGCTGAACAATTCAGCCTTAATGCTATCACAAGGAAGGTTAAGAAATGGCAAGCACTATGACCTGTAGAGGCGAAATACAACATGCACTTGGGAAAGGAGGAAAATAATGCTATGAAAATGATCTACTGCAAAATTCTCCATGACCTTTTATTATACATGTCTTTCTTAAAAAAAACCTTAAAAATAAAAGCACCCAAACAGAAAAGAGTATTTGAATTGAAGAGGGGGCAAAAGCACTTACCAGTTTGACCAAGCGATGGCAGCAAGAACAGGGGAGGAGAGCAAGAAGACACATATTAAGAAGGCCGAGAAGTGTTATTATCCCACTTAAGCCGTTTCCATTTTCCTTTGCAAGCTTCATGACCAATACATTTGGCTCACTGGATTGGGGTGTCCCGCAGTGCTTCAGAGTAGCCTTTAGTACAAGGGTATTAAAATGGCTTCTCTTCCTCCCAATTATTTGGGCAAACAATTTGAGATACCACAAAAGGCTATTTTACGGTAACACTTATTGTGTGCAATACCCAATTTTAGGCATCCCTTTATTAAGAGATGGATGGCCAAAAGTTTTGGACAAAGACCCAATTCACACATTACCTCAGTCTGCAATAGCTTACTCAGACATGGTGTAAGTACCAGCCATCACCACATGAGGGCATAGTGAAAACATATTTGCCATGCAAGACAGATGCAACCAAGTCGCTTCAGAAAGACTTCACAACTTCACGAGTAACATGTGAGTTGGGCTTCAAGGGAACAGACTGTTGCTTGCTGAGGCTACGAAGCCACATGGGATGCGGCTCTGTGTGACAAAGGAATATGGAGACTGGCTTAATAAATGGCCTCCTAGCTGACAGGTAGGCCACCATACCTTGGAAGCCAAATGTGAGACTCCCTGGGTGACTTCATCCATGATTTTCCCTTCCTTCACCTACGTGAAGCAAGATGTCCATAGTTAGGAGGATAACAAAATTATGCCAAAAACTTATGATAGATTGCTTGTGAGAAAAACTAGTTTCACTACAAGTAAACCCAAATCCTACTGATTCCTCGGATGAAAATGTTAAGAGGATAGATGTGGTGGTTCTAAAGGACTGACCTGCCTTTGGAAACTGCTGAAATGTAACGAATCTTCCCTAGGAAATACCAAGGGCTGTGGAGGAACATAGAAACTATGGAGAAACGAAACAAAGTCCTTTATAGCTATGTATAAGGAGTAGAGATGGGCATGAACCAAAATATGAACCAAAGTTTGTGACGAACTAGGTCGGTTCGTGGTTCACGAACTGACAGTTCGTTAGAGCCCGTTTCTGACGAACCACCACGAACTTTAGGCTGGTTCGTTTGGTTCGTTTTTTGGTTTGTCACTGCAGACAGCCTGGCGTCAATCAATCAGTTTCCTAGGCAACAGGGGATGGACTTCCTGCAGACCTTCTGCTGACCCAGAAGTGGCCTTCTGCTGACCTGGAAGTGATGATTTGCTGACCTGGGCGTGATGTTTTCATGAACCAAACAAACTGGTTCGCAAACTGGGGCAGGTTCATGGAAATTTGTGGTTTGTGAAATGCGACAATCCACAAACCGCACGGTTCTTTTTTTCCGCAGTTTGTGCCCATCTCTAATAAAGAGTGATTAAAGGAATAAGGCACTTTTAAAAAAAGGAAAGGTAGTTTTAAAAAATAAACACAAACCTACTCAGAATCACACACAAGATTCATTCCCTTTTCTAAAGCTAAGAATCTCACAGCATATCTAATTCAGAAGGGCACGAGCGACTCAGTAGAAACATTAATCCTCATACTCACAAAACAAAATGAATAATTATTTTATACCATACTCAGCAATGTGCTGTCCCCAGAAGACACATGCCATTGATCGCAAGGGGCTGAAAAGCCCAGTTACTTGTGGGAACACAGATAAAGAACTGCTCGCTTCAAAATGCTCCATGTCAGAACATTTTTATGTCAGCTCATCCAAGCCTCATCCTTTTCATTCACTGGAGAGTTCTGATGCAAGAGCATTTTCAAACAATCCCTCACGTGCATTCCAAGGTTTTATATACACCCAAGAGGGCTGTACCACAAATCTGCATCAGCTCTTGTGCTGCTCTCCTGCCACTGAGCTTGCCTCTGTGCACTTCGAGCCACTTTGCGCCGTTGTGCTCTTGCTTGCTGCTGCTGCCTTTCTCCATGAGGCAAGGGCTACAGACTCCCTCCAATCCTGCCTCCACCCCTGCCCAGCCACCTTTTTAACTCCACAGCTTATCTGGTAAGCCTCACCCCACCGCCCAGCCCCTGGATAGTTCTCCCCACAGAGAATAATGGCAAGATAAATCGGGGAGTCTCTAATTCTACCAAACTGGATTAGAGAATCTGACCCAGATTTCAGGGACACTGAATTTTTCATGGTATCCCTGATACCTGGATCCAGAGACTCAGCTGAATTTTTTTGGTGCACATCCTAGTTTTAGAGTATTGTAGATAGGTTTGCCCAAGGCCAGAGTAACATTTAAAAAGTCTTTGGGGACATGATGTGTAGTTAAGACTACTGATACCTTGCAAAAGTATTCTCCCCCAAAATACAGGTTTTGTTCTAATGTACAGCAATTGGGATATCATCTTTATTGGGGCAGATTCAAAGTAAAATGGTTCCTTTTAGATACTCAAATTAAGTTCATTGCATTACAGCCGGACATTGTGCACGCACCCTTTACTACAAGCTGTCCAAGAGCCCACCTCTGAGAACAGAGTGATGTAAAGGCAGGGTCTTTGCAGCAGTTGTCGAAGACCTACGGAATAGTCTCCCCAGTTGATGTACACCAGTGTTCAATGGTGCAGGTACACTCTTTACTGCACTAAGCTTGTAAGGGAATTTTCTGGTAATGTCTTTCAGCTTTAACTTTTTTCCCCTCTGACTTTAACGACTTCCAACAAGCTACCTGAATACTGGCCAGTACTTCAGCTACAGCCTAGAAATGTGATGGGCTTGCACTTTTAGCAGAACAGACGTTGGCTGGCAAAAGAGTTTGATGCAAGGGATTTGATCTCATCTAAATGCCGTGCATGGAAGCACTTGGGCAAAATCAGCAGCTGCCTGTACATGGGAATTCTCTGTGGTGGCCCCCTTTTATGAAATGTCTACCTGAAGAGGTTAGGAAAGCTCCCACTCTCCTGGATTTCTGTAAATGATGCAAAGCTGAATTATTCAAGAGAGCTTTTTACTCCGATAGGAGGCTGTATCTGAAAGAGTTCCATCAGGAGGGACTACAGACTATACTACTGTTGCTCTAAGTATGACAGACCATAGGTTCTACCACTATACTGCTATAAGCATTTCTTCAACTCCGTACTGGATTTCTGCTGTTTTCAAATATTTGCAAATTTGCATGTATATGCACTGTTACCTGTTTACTGAAATCTCTTTGAAACTGATCGACTCACACTGTATAATCCACCTTCAGTGTCAGAGAGAAAGGTGGACTATAAATAATGTTAACAAATAAATAAACATTTCCGCCTCTTGTCCTCCCAAAGCAGTCCAAAATGGCCCCTGAAATGCTGCTTCTGGGGGAATGGGTGTTTCCCTGGGGCAACACCGGGGGGGGGGGTTGCCTTCCCTCTTGCACATGTGGACCTTTTCTACAGGATCCAACCTGAACTACCTACAACAGGGAAGAGAAGAAAGGAGTTTCACACTGATATGAATCCACTAGTCAAATGTCTGCCTGTAGGTCTCCTGCAGTACAATGCCAGGACACAGCTGTAACACACACAAGCTGAAAGTATTTTTGACACCATCCTGGAGAGGAGCTATACTGACAACCACATGCGCACAGAATTCACAATGGAGACGCTCATGTGGGTAAGCGTATTCAAAATCCATAATAATTTACATGTTTCCAAAGTTACCTTTTCCTGTGCAGGTTTGAGAACATTTTCACTTAAACTCTGACCTAACTCTGAAGCCTAGTTAAAAGCAAAACAAAAACACAAAAAAAGGTCAGTTATATTTTTCTTTATAGGATACAGCTAACATGTATTGCCGCAGGAAGTAGCCAAAATACTTGAGTGGGTGGGGAGAGATGAGGCAAGGCAGGACAGAAAAGCCTAAAGCTTTGCCTTGGACAAGCGACAGAGTGAGCTTAAAGCGCAGAAAATGCAAAGTGACGAAGAAAAATAAAAAGACATCAAGATACAAGGCACCAGGTCTGTTCAGTAACCCTGAACTGACCTTTCCAGCAATCCCCTGAAACTAGTAATAAACGGGAAGGAAGGGTCCTTTCTGCTAAATCACAGATGTAAGGACTTCCACCTATATGGCTGGGCTGTTCTCATGCAATTACTCTCAAGAGAGGATACCCGGCTGACGCTAAGTGTGAGCACACTGTAACGCCCAAACCACATGAGTGGAAGCTTTCCTTAACAGAGGGGTACAGGAGACCCCCCTCCCCCAAAGTGCTCCGGCAGCAACAACCACACTCACGGCTAACATGGTTTTTTTCTTTGGGAAAGAAGGAGCTTTGTTCTGATTCCACATAATATGCTTCTAGTGCATAGCAAGCAATGCCAAGTTGAGGAGACGTGCCAGAGTAACTCTCGCATCAAAGAACAATTTTACAGCTTACGATTCACGGTTTGCTGAGATGCACAAGCGCACTCGAAGAACGATGGGCACATTGTCTAGGAAGAGACGCAGAAGGGCTTCTGTACTAGAGTCAAGGATCGCAGTGTTGCAAAAAATGAAGTGTCACACAACAAATCTGACAGAACAAACTTAATCGCTAGCAATCATCTTGTGATTTATATTCCCATCTCTCAAAAGTGCCCTTTGCGTTTTTTCTGTTTCTCTGGGCCAGTAAGAACTGCTGCAGCTAGGGTCATGATCTCAGGAGGCACAAATCTGTGCTAAGTATTACTTTTTTTTAAAGGGGGGGGGGGGACTGTTTAAAGAAATGAATGGAGGAAAGACAAGGGCTCTTCTTTTGAACAGTCTCTTGCTGGAAGCGTTTGCCTGCAGGCATCGGCTGTCCCTTCAACCGCTACCCAAATTAGAAACATACTTCTTAATATTAATCTTTCATTTGTTGCCAGTATTTTCAGAAAATCCTCCTCTCAAGAGTTGCGTGCATTTCGGGTCTAGATGAGATAGTTTGGAGGAGGAAGAGAGGCACTGAGTAATTCACTCTAATCTTGTGCTGAACGATCTGTTTCAAATATTTTAAACACTTCTATTCCTAAGAGTGATGGAGATAGGGCAAAAAAAAAAGGCACAAGATGCTTTGTTGTATCCAGGTTAAATTTTCTGTTAACACAAAGGACTTCTGCCTGCAGAATGGACAGAGGTCCTACCTCCTCTCTTCTGTTATATCCCAGTGAAATTCATAAAATGCTGCTCTTAAAGGTAAAAAAAGGTCAAGGTAGTCCAGTGTGCAAGCACCGAGTCATTACTGACCCATGGGGGATATCACATCATGACGTTTTCTTGGCAGATTTCTTGTTACGGGGTGGTTTGCCATTGCCTTCCCCAGTCAGCTACACTTTACCCCCAGGAAACTGGGTACTCATTTTACCGACCTCAGAAGGATGGAAGGCTGAGTCAACCTTGAGTCGGTTACCTGAACCCGGCTTCCGCCAGGATTGAACTCAGGTCATGAGCAGAGCTTGGGCTGCAGTACTGCTGCTTACCACTCTGCAGCACGGGGCTCTTAGAATCATAGGGATGGAAGGGACCTCTAGGGTCATCTAGTCCAACCTCCTGCACAATGCAGGACATTCGCAACTACCTCCCCTCCTCACACCCCCAGTGACCCCCACTCCATGCCCAGAAGCGGGCAAAACACCGGCACGATCCCTAACCAAACTGGCCTGGGGAAACTTGCTACCTGACCCCAAGGTGGTGATTGGCCTTACCCTGGGCATGTAAGAAGGGGCCACAAGAACTAAGCACTGATGTAACCCCTTCTTGGGGGATAGGGGTCCCTCAAGAAGAGCATGAAGGGCAAATCAGAATGTGCAGAAGGGAGGACAAATTCTGCACAAGTTTATCAATAAATCAAATGCACAACTTTGCTACAGTAAGTATCTGCATAATTTATGGAATACCAAGCAGAATAAGTTATGCAATTTCCTGATTGTGTTTTGATTTCCAGCAGACACTGACCACCACTGTGCATACACCAATTTGGTGTAGTGGTTAAGAGCGCAGGACTCTAATCTGGAGAGCCGGGTCTGATTCCCCTCTCCTCCACTTGAAGCCAGCGGGGTGACCTTGGGCTAGTCACATCTCTCTGGAGCTCTCTCAGCCCCACCCACCTCACAGGGTGTTTGTTGTGGGGATAATAATGGCATACTTTGTAAACCGCTCTGAGTGGGCATTAAGTTGTCCTGAAGGGCGGTATATAAAATGAATGTTGTTGTTATTATTGTTATTATTATAATAAAGGAGGGCACTGAAATCGGGCAGATCTGCGATTCGTTACTGCAAACCCTTCTCCTTTTAACGAAGGCTTCTGTGAAACATTTCTCACTGGCCCTGATTTTGAAATGCTTCCCTAAGGTAGTTCTGAGCATATCTCGTTCTTGAGGCCCATACAACTCCCACGGCCAATGAAGTCCTTGACATTAACGTTTACGAAGTAGCAAAGGGGTTGGAATATACATTTAGTGCAGCCTATTCCAAATAAGCTGAAGGAGACACTACAGAAAGATGCAGACGACACTGTTCAACAAAAATGACTTGATTCAAAGGGGGTGGGGGAAATAAGTTTAAAAAAGGAAACAGCTGGCAGCAAAACGTACAAATTCAGCACAGTAATAAAAGCACCCATGCATGAGAATAGAGGGGAGGGCTTTACCGACTCTGCCTGCTGCTTGTGGCCCCAAAACTTTACACCAGGTAGCACGAGAGAAGACAGCAAGGGAGGTAGAAGAAGCAGCTTTTAGCAAAAGATCCGAAGCACTTTTCGAAGCAAAAAAGCATAATCTGTCACCCCCAAACCTGCGCCATACCGACCAGTGAAATGCTGGGCCCCATTTAACATGTCAGACTGAAGTATTGATTTTTTTAAAAAAAATCATATCCATGTCCAAGAGTTAAACTGGAGATTACGCATGAAGAAAAATGCAGCATCTCCCATGGCTCGTGGTGGAACTTTGCCATCATGTAATGGTGTCCCCAGACAGAGATACTGCTAAGGTGACTTGTCAATAGGGCAGGCTAGTTCACACCAGTTTAGTGCTCTGACCAAATATGCTTGTCACATGATGGCATGACAGTCGAGGCTTTAAATATGAAACCCTAGACACCTAGGAAACGGAGGCAGCAAAGGACAATCCATAAAACACCAAACCCTATTCTACCTCATGGTTGAGTATCTACAGGCTTTACATTAAGACTGAGGCAACATTCCTGCCAAGGAACATATACTTCGGTTTGCCTTTGAGGGTGTGCAAAACATGAGCGACAATTTTAATGAGGCCAAGAGCAATTATTCTTGTTGGGCACTAACAGCTGCATGCCCTCCAAGCTAAATGCTAAATGCAGGTCGCAAAGAATTCCGAACTTGAAATACGTGCATCCAGCTCCTTCGTACCACCTAAGTATTTAGCTTTTGATCCCTGTTGGGGAGTCTCCTATTCTGAAGGCTGGTTCGCCCTAGCTTGAGACCCCTGCACCTCAGGACAGCTGCTTAGTTCCTAACCAAGAGGTGCTCACATGAAGATGGTATGAACCAGCTCTTCCATATGGATACTGCATAACTGTGCAACCGGAGAGATCCTGAAGCCACCAGGATCACAAGAATTGCAGGGGAAGCATGAAGAGCACCCCACATTTCCGACAAATGGTGCTACCATGTGAGCAGCCCCCCACCCCCCAAGCTGGGAACTCAGTGGCAGAGATGTGCTTCCGATATGGCCTATGCAAACAATGCATGTGATTCAGGTTTGCAAGCCGTTGCTTAATATAAGCATGGAAAAGAATTACTTTGGATTTGTGAGCACATTCATTTCACCCAGAGGTAGCTGCAGTCCCTTCCTATAACACACTAGTGGCAGGCTACTGTTATTCTTTTGACAGATGTGATAGAGCTTTAATGAATCACTTTGAGCCAGTCCTTCAGGAGAAAAGCCTGAATTCAAACACGCCTGGGACAAGATGCAAAATATACATTTGCTTCAAAACCAGACACATCATTATCCAAATTAACTATTCAAGCTGAATGTCTGATGGCACCTTCTCAGTTCAAACAGGCAATTAAGTGTTCAGGAAAGGTATTACGGATTGTACAATCTAGTGAGACTTTGATAAGCTCCTCCAAGTGCGAAGGCAACTGCTTTATAGTTTCAGAGTGGATTCTGACCATAATGTTATAGATGTTCTATAGCATGGAAGCCAGTTGGATCTCTCTTTGTCATCCAGTTATTTTTCAAAATATACCCGACCTGCTTCCTAACATGGTTTGATCACAGCAACCCTGAGACTGAAACCTAACATGCAATTTCTCAAAAAGTAGCTGGGAGTGCGCAAGTATTCCAGAAGAAGACGCACTGCCAAGGGGGGAAAAATGCACCAGTGAAGGTTTTTAAGCTTTGTGTTAAACATGAGACTCAACAGCATCCAATATTCACCTTCTGACTTGCTTGAGATCCAAATTTGGTAGCCTGTCAACAGAAAAAAAAAGTTTTTCTTTTCAGCCTCGTTTTCTCTACAGTGATTTAAAAGCATGCTTTTGCAGCTTCTAACATCTGCAGGACAGAGTGTGTTGTATGTAACTCCTGCCTGCCCTGGCTATTTTAACAAGCAAAAAGCTCACTAACATCAGAACTGTGCACTTTGTGAAGCGCAACCTTTACCGATTAAGAAGCCAGGCAGATGAAACGGCATTTTTAATGGTACGCTGTTCTTAGCGCTGCGATCGTTCTCTGCAACCGAGACATAACTTTTATCAAAAGATGACACTACAACAGTCATTTTCAAGATATGTTCCTTGGAACCCACAGGATCCCCAGAATCTTGTCACAGACGTCTCAGTGAGAAGATCCATGATGGTGAAAGCTTCCCTAAAAGAACCGATCCTCCCCTGAAATGCACAGCGGCAGTGGGTGTGTTCTGTGAAGCTCAGTCAGTTCATGTGGGCTGATGGTAATGTGTCCTCCGAGCCCCATCTGAGCCAAAGGTATACCAGAGAATGGGTTTGCAATCCATACTGACTGCCAAGTTGATACAGAAAGATTTCCCTGAAACCAGAAAGTTTGAAAGCCTCTGCTACAGAATATTTCAAGACAACCGTGGCATTCAGATACCGATTCGTTTTACTTACACCCTCTTTAGCTGCCGAAGCAAACTTGCTGGCTCCAGACGTAAAACTGCTCCATCCCTGAAAGAAAGGCAGTGACTAAGCCTGCAGAATTCTTGACAAACATCTGCTCCTTTCAATAATAAAAGCTAAAAGCTAAGAGAAACCTATTCCTCTCCATGCCCAAGTTTTGATATAACCGAGTTTGTTTTGAAAGCTCACCATTCAAATCTGCAAATGGCTCATGGTCAGAGCAGCTACTTGGCATGCAGAAGGTCCCAGCTTCAATCCTTGGCATCTCCAGGTAAAAGGATCAGGTGGAAAGACCCTGGAGAGCTACTGCCAGTCTGAGTAGGCAACACTGACTTTGACAGACCAATGCTGTGACTCAGCGGAAGGCACCCCCACGTTCAATAAATACAGCCACTGAAGATGCCCATTGTGGGAACCATGAGAAAACACAGGAGGTAGAGTGGAAGAAAAGGAAAAGTTAATATGGGCTTCTTTGACCTTCCCAGGACTTAAAATGGCCTTCAGCTCTTCTCACCAACCCCAAAAAGTTTTTACTGACGGTGCACACCAAAGCCTGTTCTGTGCCCAAAGGAAACAGGTACTTGGGCTTTTGCTTTTCCTCAGCTAGAAGGGATCAGTTTAGGGTAAAGATATTCCTCGCCAATCACCTCCTTCCTAACCAGAACTCTTCAGGCAAGCAGACTGGAGGGGAGCCAGAATCATTTTAGAGTTCCAGTCCAGAAACCCTTTTAATTTAATTAAGTTAATTCTAAAAATTATTTGGAAAGCAGATGAACATTGACTGAATTGCTCGATGCCACTGTGAAAATGAGGGTTCCAAAAGAGGAAAGGGAGAAAAAAAAATCTAAGTTGCTTGATTTTTATAGCTGCAGTTGTGGATAAGAAGATACTGATATAGTTTGATCTTCTTATATCTGCCCTTGTAGCCAAAGGAAAAAAGTGAGAGGGAATACAAGCAGGGCTTTTTTTCAGCTGGAACACGGGGGAACGGAGTTCCAGAACCTCTTGAAAATGGTCACATGGCTGGTGGCCCCGCCCCGTGCCACTCAGCGGCACGGAGGGCAATCTCAACTCCCCTCTGTCTGGAGATCAGGGGGTGGGGCCACCAGCCATGTGACCATTTTCTCCGAGGGCAACCCACTGAGTTCCACCATGTCTTTTCCCAGAAAAAAAGTCCTGAATACAAGCATGAACAGCTTCCTCAGTGAACAACTAACGTGGCTGCCCCATTGTTTGGTAGGCGGTTCCCTAAATTTTCACTGTGATATTCCTGTCCCTGTAGCTACTATCAGATCTTGCTTATTCAGAATATTTCTATCTTGCCTTTCTACTCTTTCAAAAACATTCAAGGTGGTTTATACTTGCAAAAAACAAGATACAAGCAACCTAAAACATATTTACATTAAAGGAAGCGGGGGGGAATCAGTCACTGCACATAATGAAATAGCTTTTTAAGATTCTATAAAAACAGGTGTGATTTTGTTGGTAGGAAGTGAGAAAGAATGGGGCTAACCATTTCAAGGAGCAACACTGGAAAAAGCCCTGGCAAGCACACCCAGCCTTCCATTTGACAATGTAGGCTTCAGTAAGAGGGCACTATTTGTAGATATCAGGTTCTGGACAGGAATATTCGGGTGGATGAGCTCATTCAAGTACTTTGGAGTAGAGCTGGAGGACTTCAACGAGTAAAACTTGCACTTTGAACTGGGCCCTGAAATAAACTGGAAGGCAATGCTGGTGATAGAGCACAGAACAAGTATGCCCGCTGCGCCAGCTTACAGTCCTGCCAACATCCCTAACTGCTGTTTTTTGCATCATCTAAGGTTTCAGGTCCCTTTTCAAAGACAGCTCTCAATTGAGCACAACTGAACAGTGACCTGGGATGGCTGTGATCAGAGCATGAATAACTATGGCCAAATCTCTTTTTCCGAGGAAGGGCTATAGTTGGCACACTAACCAACATAGGCTAAAGGTGTCCTTAAGAGGGACCGCAACCACCATCCAGAATAGGCTGTTCACAGAATCCCTGACGGGATGCATTATGGACAGGCAGCACCTCAGCCTTCCCTGGAATGAGCTTTAGTTAGGTGGCCCTTATCCGGCTCATGTCTACCTCCCCAGGTCAGCTACAGACGCGCCTGATTATGCTGACAAGGGCAAAGAGTTGGATGTGATTCGCATTTTGATGGCCCTTCTCTCCAGACCGCCCTAGTGGGCACAGCCTCCCGACTCACCCATAGGTGCTCTGACCAGATTCCAAGGCTTGCATAAGCCTCTGGAGGGAGCTGCTACAGAGCAGAAAAAACAACCCCATAACTCCCCCAATATAAGTTATCACAAATCCACATGAGCAACTAAAAGTCCTACATGTACTCGCCTAATAGTTGGATTCCATTTCGGCCAGGACTTGTAGACGCACCAGCTTGGGGGGGTGGGCTAGGGAAACGATTAGCATAGAAGGACACAATATAACCCTCCCTCAATCAGCACAAGCAGCGTTGTGATTATAGAGCATTGTGCTGCAAGAAAGCAAATCTAGTAGGTAGTTCTACTGGCCTCTGATGCAAAGGAGGAGGAATGCATTTCTTTACCTTTAAGGTTGTATAAATGGAAACACATCATTAAAGATACTCACTGCCAAATTCTAGAAGGGTAGCACTGTCAATCTGTGGCAGCAAAAGTAGGTGGGAGTCATGCGGCACCTTAAAAACTAACAAGTTTTTATTCCAGCACGAGGGACTGCGGCCCACACGTGTAGCGGGTCCTCCCAACCAAGAGACACAACATTATATAAAGTGATGAAAAAATGTTGCGAACAGCAAGCTCAAAAGGTGATGAGATGCAAGGGAAATGTAATTATGCACATTCAAATGTAAATCAAGTACCACCAAGACCTTCCATAATACAGTGATTGGTGATGAGATAGTCTCTCATTTGGCTAAGCTGATTAATAGCCGTAATGGCTGACAAATCCTATTGAATGGTTCTGTTTTTCAATGCTGAGCACTTAAGTCAGCCTAGAACTCCACTGAATCCCTTCTCTGATTTTCAGTTTGCATTTCAAGTATCAGGTGATACTAGGATCTCTGACTACATCATTTTAAGAAGATTTCTGTATTTACTAATAACAGAAAGGTGTGCTCTGGAATGCGTAAGGAAAATGTGTGCTTACTGAATACAATGAGGACATGGCGTTATTGAGAAAGTCATCTTCCTTTTTCGGAGGCGTAACTGTGTTCCCAAACCCCACGTAACGATTTTCTTGACCACTGGAACAAGGCATATGAGAAAAATGAACAAGAGAGATTTGTAATTAAAAGACACTTCCATTCACAGCATACTATAAAACAAATGAAACCAGTACCTTACATTTTAGATATTGTAGAGGGACATCCAAAATCAGGGCTCCACTGTGCCTGCTGCTCTCCCAAAAAAGGGGGCTCTTGTACCTTCTCCTCATGGCATTCTAAATTACCAATGAGTAAGGGGAAAGCAGAACCAATGCACAACCGATGGGCCAGGTAAGGCTCACACATTTGGCCCAACGGCCATATTTACCAGTAAGATGGATCCAACTGAGCAGACTAGAGTGCCAGTGGAGTTGCAAGAAGGAAATCGGAGAATTTAAGATGGCTGTCTTACCAGAAGGAAGGCAGACTGGGATGGCTGATTAAGGCAGAAGGTGCAATGGAAACAGTATTCTGACCAATGGGACAGGGCCAAGGCATCCAAGTACCCGAGGCAGACGAAGGCCCTGGTGCCTGAAACCTCCATTAACTTGGAGAAGACGAGTTGCACTGGAGAGACATGAACTCCAGCCCTTTCAGCTTTACCTTTTGTTTCCTCCCTTGCAGGAAGAATTTGTCCAAAAGCACTTTCTCCTGCCTTTCATTCAGTTTCTCAGTGAAACCTGCATGACCATGTCTAGAGCTGGTAGGAGGAGGGGATTTCTTTGAAGATGGGGCCTCTCATCACATAACTCTTCCAACTCATAGAATCATAGGGTTGGAAGGGATCTCTAAAGTCATCTAGTCCAACCTCGTGCACAGTGCAGGAAATTCACAACTACCTCTCCAACCCACACTCCCAGAGACCCCTGCTCCATGCCCATAAGATGGCAAAACACTGTCAGGATCCCTAGCCAAACTGGCCTGAGGAAGACTGCTTCCTGACCCCAAGGTGGAGATCGGCATTACCCTGGGCATGTAAGAAGGGTCCACGAGAACTTCACCAGGACCTGCTCTGAAGACCCTGTCCTGTACACACAGGCTTGCCCAAGGAGCAACAGCAGCTTTGAGAGATTCACACTTGTTTTCATTCAAGTGGGCAGTACCTAGCACACTATAACCACTGTATATAACTGATGTAAGCAACTCCCTACAGGCTACAGCTAGTGTATTTTATTTCTACTATCATTCAACTGTTCTGAATTTCTTTACAATTGTTCACTGCTCAGAAGTCCCTCTGTTAACACTGTCTCTGATCAACAAAAATGAGCTCTTAGTGGAAAGTAGTCAATATTATCCGCTTAAGAACCAAATAAAAAGTGGCTTTCAGACAGGTGGTCTAGATGGTTTTTATATTCAATGTGCTAATGACACATTTCTGGTGATGTCAAGGGGCGTGGCATATGCTAATGAGTTCCTCCAGCTCTTTTTCTACAAAATGACCCCTGGCTTTAAAAAATTTACAAAGACAGCAAATATAGCCATAATGGGAAAATATGATCACTAAAATATAAGACCATGAAAGCTGAAAAATGAGTCTGGCTACTAAATTTTTGCACTGGCTTGTACAGCCCAAAATTTGGTCAAGGCATAGTCTAAGCCAGGTAGTTCATAGCTTGGAAGCAACTCATGCTTCTACATGGGATTTCCAGCTGTCATATTTACATTTGAGGCGTGAAATGCCATAAAGTGTGCAAATACATGGCTGCAGACAAGTAGGACATGAGCCATGCAGTTACGATCTTATATTCCTGAGTGAGCAGCAATAAAGCTGTTAAGTCATTTGCCACTGGCAACCAAATATGCAGACCCTTGTGTCTTAATGAACTGAGATTTTACCCTTGATAAGAGCCAACATCATCATTCAACCAGTCTTCAAAAGCTTTGTCAGAAGAGGCACCAGCATTCTGGGGTTGTCCAGCAGAACTTCTGCAATACAG
Source organism: Eublepharis macularius (assembly GCF_028583425.1). NCBI lineage: Eukaryota > Metazoa > Chordata > Lepidosauria > Squamata > Eublepharidae > Eublepharis > Eublepharis macularius. The sequence goes on along the minus strand of NC_072794.1, from coordinate 164,357,709 downwards.
AAGGAAAATGTAGAAATGTAAGGGTGGGGGGAATTAAAGCCTAGGTAAGTCCCCCTTTGTGCTATACAGGAAAGTTCCCTCAATACAAACATGCTAAAACTTTCCCTTAATTTACAGAGGCACCTATTTGGTTGTTAAAAGGTCAGACCAGGCAGCCCTTGGCTTTGGCAATTCCAGGACATATTCAGTGACTGGTGAACATTCCGGGGTTTTATATTCAAGAAGCTAGAGGCTCACAGCACCTCTAGTCGGTCAGTATGAACGATCTCTATCGGTAGCAACAAATTAAAGATATGTTTAAAATATTTAATTTGCATTCTCTACCAAAACATATCAGTCTTTCATATCACAGAGAGCCAGTTTGGTGTAGTGGTTAAGAGCACGGGACTCTGATCTGGAGAGCCGGGTTTGATTCCTCGCTCCTCCTCTTGAAGCCAGCTGGGTGACCTTGGGTCAGTCACAGCTCTCTCAGACCCACCCACCTCACAGGGTGTTTTGTTGTGGGGATAATAATGGCATATTTTGTAAACTGCTCTGAGTGGCCATTAAGTTGTCCTGAAGGGCGGTATATAAATCAAATGTTGTTATTGTTGTTGTTGTTATTATTATTAAAACAAAAAATAACAAAATGCATGCAAACATGTAGAAAAGTTCTACTAGTGGCATATCATAACAGCGTCTCAGATCATAAAAGAAGAGCTGAGAACTAAAACACTATGGAATGACAGGCCAGGAAATAAGTAGAACTGAAGAAGCACAAATAGCTGTAGCATTTTAAAAAAACAACAACTCAATGTACGAGGTGTGGTTAAAAAATCATTCCCTGCATCTGGCACCTAAACTTGAACTAGGTAATGCAGGGAGGGAATTCCAGATTTGAGCTATGACTAAAAAGACGGCCAAGTCTTTGGTGACCAGAGAGTAAGCAGTTCTTCAGAAACTTTTAAAAACCCCAATAGTCTGCAAGAAGGGCAAGAAGCAGCCTTTACAAACTGTGCCCAAAAATGAATTGGCAAGAAACAACAAGGTAACAAGCAGGTGGGGGTGATCCCACAAAATGCATCACCATATTTAAAGGCACACAGCTTCATCCATCAGTTTGTAATGCAACATCAGAACTAGACTGCAAGGAGGCGGGGGGACTCCAATGAGAACTACTAGAAGATAACAGGAACATGGATCAGAATGACTAAAATCTGATGAGGAAAACCTCACGGGAAGTTAAATACATTGGACTTTTGTTCCCATAATATGTAGCGCCCATAAAGACTTGCTAGGAAAACTGAAGAAGCAGAAAAATTAAACACATGATGTTGTCTGAACTTCCTCGCCCTGTTCCACTTCACTGACTGCTCCTTGTAAAGTCTTGAGAGTAGTAAGATCAGATCAAGCATTTTATGTTACTAAAGCTGGGGAGAGAGGACAACAACGCAGTGCTGCCATTTTCAGCAGCAGCCACGTGTGTTTTATTATTTCTGGCTCCTGCTGACAAATAACCACTTCCTGAAGAAAACAAACAAGAACATTACAAAAAATAAGACATATTAATTCCTACCGGTGAACTGAGGACAAAGCAACTTTGGGTTGAGGCGGAGTCCAATTTCTGGCAGAAGATGTTTCAGCTGACCATTCTTTACCTTCAGCCAATGCAGCCACCTATGAAGAAAAATAGTTGCCAAGACAGCCGTAAACTATTTACTACTGAACCACAAAAAAAAGGACTGATTTATTCAGAAGACTTCTAATGCCTGTACATATGCTTCATTTTAATCCCTTGCCCATGGAGCTGGCAACAAAGGGAGCATCCTCAACAGGTACCCCAGGACTTGTTCCTACAGCATGTAATTAATTTATACAGTTCACTACAAGAGGTTGTATTGGGCTTTTTGGAAGGATCAGAGAAATTTGTCGAGGTTAAGTCTAGCCACAGCTGTAAGCCATGCCATATGCAGATGTCATGTACTTCTGAACAGGTCCTGAGGAGAACAAATATAACCATTTTTCCACTTCTTAACAAAAGAGACACTAAAATATCCGTAATTTCTGTCCTCTAATCTTAGTGCTTCTTTCTTTGCAGATGTTACACACAGGAGGAGGAAGAATATACTCAAAATTCCTTTTCTATTGTACTCCAAGATCTTCGTCACCCAAAGATGCAAGAAGAATTTATGTTTGTAAGCTGCTTCTCAAAATGGTCAGGTGTCAGGAAAGCTGAAATGACTGCTTGAATAGATTTACCTTATCTCTGAAGAGTGCCGCAGCTTTGCTATTGTACTTCTCCTGCATTGACCAGCAAGGATCATAATCCTCTTGAGATTCTAAAAACTCCCGGAATTTTCGATTCCCACCAGCCTTCATTTTCTCCAGTTCGATGTCTTTCCATTTATCCATTGTGACAGAGCGCACAAAACTGAGAACCGAAACACAGTATCAGTGACATCCCTTTTTATCATCTCCTAACGTCTTGTATTGTCTTTTGATATCTCATGGAATCTGTTGGACAGAAGCCCCACACAAAAGTACGAGTAGATGCCCGGAAAAAAAGTCAACACAGTACAAAAACCATTTGGGTTTTCCCACTCTTAGAAGTATATAGGTTGGATGTCATTGATCTGACCTGCTAATGACAGTACTTTCCTCTGGCATAAGAAACCTTTTCCTTATGGTCCCTGGCCCCAGGGAGGTCCGCCTGGCCTCTACCAGAGCCAGGGCCTTTTCGGTCCTGGCTCCAACCTGGTGGAACTCTCTGTCTGAGGAAACTAGGGCCCGGCAGGATTTGTTATCTTTCCGCCGGGCCTGCAAGACGGAGATGTTCCACCAGGCATTTGGTGGGGGCTAGGCTGTCCTCTCGCCGGCCATACCACTGAAGACCTTCCACCACCCATGCAGGAAAATGCTATATTTTAATATTTTATACCCGCCAATTTTTAAAATGTTTTGATATAATGTTTTTATCATGTTTTTACTGTTTTAAACTGTTGTTAAGCCGCCCTGAGCCTGTCTGATGGGGAGGGCCGTCTAGAAATGTGATAAAAAATAATAAATAAAATAAATAATTATCCAAGAGAGTTTTTTTAATCAGCAGAAGACTCTTTGGAAGAAGACACTGCCATTCACTGAACAGCCTGATGGAACCCAACCCAATGATTACATTTAAAAGTCACCCATCTGAAGCAACAGCACACAAAAAGAAAATCAAAATCCAAACAAGTGGATGATGTTCTTAAACATAAAAACAAAATCCAGATACTGTCCAGAACTACAGCAGTTATTGTTTCTTCCAAAGGTGTTCATTACTAAATGTCACTATTAACTTCCACTTACTCTGACAGTCATGGAATTCTGGCTGAATGCCAGGTTATTTTAAAAACATCAGCCAGAGTTCTCAAGTTCTGTACAAGTGAAAGATAAAACCATGAACATTCACCCATCATCATCATCATCATCTAACAGCAACTAACCTGAGATGAACGCCCAAGCCTCGGTGTTTTCCTGAGCATTCCAGACAGATCCAAATTCCATAGGTAACGCTCACCCATTGAGGGTTAAATGCGCCACACTCAAAACAAACCTTCAATCAGAGAGGGGGGGGGGGAAGAGTTCTGCTCAGTTTTCAATAAACATTTTTTATCAGATGACACAGTACAGCTCAAACAATGATACTGAACTGTTATTTTGAAGAAATGTTATTTTAGAACCAGCTATTAATTTATCCCAAGTAAGCATCATTAGGGAAAGAAATAGGATAGCAAATCTGTGAGACTGGAAAGTAACCAGGACTCTTCAGAGTCAACAACATTTCCCTTGCCATCCAACAAAGGAATAAGCGAAACACTTACGATAATTTGGTGGAGCTATTCAACATCATATGCATTGTTCTTATCAAGGAAGAGGATGCCCATAACATTGTCCAGGTAAATGTGGAGAAATTAGTACTCTTTTCAAGAGGAACTAACATTCACACAGAAAATTAGAGGAGTGCAGAACTGATCACGTGCAATAGTAATTTTTGCTCATCAGATTGGTTACAACAGGAAAACTAGGCCTGTTCACCAGTCAAAGCTGCTCTTTCTGTTAAGTGCCAGCCCTATTTTGTCTAGACAAGCAGACAGCCATTCAGTGCAACATACTAAAAATGGACGACACACAGAACTTGCAACAAATTCTAACATAACTTCACATCTGCACTGTGACCTTTAAAAGCCATCCTACAAGTATGCTGGTGAGGAAATATTCCACAACATTATATGTGTTGTACAATTATTTTTGGAATCGTTATGCACACTCATTTGCTCACAAGGTAGATTACAAAAGTTACTACACATAAAATTTCCATGGTGATGTGCCAGTTGTTCAAATATGATGCAGATATCCCTCCGATACACATTTTATGCAAGAAAAATATAATCTGCCTTGATCACTATCATAAAATATGTTGCAATGACTGGTCCAAAGAAAGCGCATGGTACTAATCTGTGCGGTAACCTTTTCCCAACTATGCTAACACGACAAGCACACAAACGCAGCTGTCTAATTACAGCTGAACATGACTCACTGCTGCTTAATCATCTGCATCTAAGAAGATACATCGAATTGCTCGCTTACATTGTTCTCTTCTTGCACTCGCACATCTTTAAGGACCTTCCTTGTTCTTGGACTTGCCATGGTCCTGCAACAAAAGTAAAAATATATAGTAAATTATACCACGGCCCAGAACTATGACTCCCTATGAACTTGGTTTGAAAGCAGAGAGCCCGGCCGCCTTCTTGGCATTAGCTATGGCACAGCCATGTATGTACATAAATGGTAAAGTTGATCAGGTACCCAAAACTAAAGTCTGAGCTGCATTTTCAAGCTGCGGTTTTAAAGGAAACATGGTTAGTAAGAAGGGAAATGAGAGCGAGGGGAGAAGCTGCTGGAGGGGAGAGCACTGTGGAAGCTGGATCCTAATTTACAATCCATACTTCACAGGGAAATAATGGTCCATGTTAGACCTGTGGTGCTAACACAGTCAGTACTTTTCCCACATCAAGAACAGAGACAACTGGACAACACAATCCAAGTTACAACAGTTTCCAAGCTGTTCTATTTATTGACAGAATTAACCATTTTTATACTGTATTTCATATTTTCAAAAGAAATTACCTTTCACTAAAAATCAACCATTCAGCAGAGGACAGTGGAAACAACACTGAGGTTATCTTGTGCTCTTCTATAATAAAACAATATAAATACTACTTCCACTGTCAGGTTTTACATGCAGCTTATCATCTTTCATTTGAAACTAATAACAAAGCCCGTTTTGGGGGGAAAATACAACGGGCTCTAGAAAGGGAAGGCGGGCCAGGCATTGCCGCCTCCGCCATACTCCGATCCAGTTGAGGGAAGGGCACGGTGGCCAAGCCTGACATTGCCACCTCCTCTGCATCCTGATCTGGGCAGGGGGAGGGCAGGGCAGCCGGTCTGGCATTGTCCCCTCCCCAGCACCCCCATCTGGCCTGGGGAAGAGCAGCAGTGACAACAGATTGCAGTGGGGAAGGGCTGGAAGGTGGGCCCATTTGTCCTGCTGCCTCCTTGGGCCAAATTGAGCAGCTATGGAGCCCAGGAGCCCCCCCCCCCCCCGTGGCAAATCAAAGTTTGAAGACAAGGCTTGGAGGGGGAGTGCAGGGCAGCCGTGTCTCCCCCCCCTCCCCTGCAGCATGTGGAAGCTTTGGCAAAGCTTGGGAGGCACAGCTCAGGCCAGCCAGGCATGCCTCTCGCCGGCCCTGGCCCAACTGGGGCTGGCAAGGGCAGAGCCAACCTGTGGGCTCTTCTGAGGCTGCAGAGGCTCACCCTGACTGAACCTGCGCCAGTGAGTCATCGGAAACGCACTTACTGAATTATGTTATATGATGAAGCAGCCACTTACTGTGCTACAGCAAAACTAGCAGCAAGGCTGGTAAGTTAACTAATGTCCTGGCAGCAACTCAGCCAGTGCAAGTCTTCGTCTTCACCTGTCCGGGATCAGGAGCAGAGCAGGTGGTAACGCCCGCTCCTTCACCGTCACTGGGCTGGGATCAAGAGCGGAGCAGGTGGCAATGCCCGCACCCCGCCTTCACCCAGCCGGGATCAGGCGTATGGGAGGAGACAATGCCCACCTGCCCCCCCCTCTCCTTTCTAGAGCCCATTGTATTTTTTCCAGAACAAGCTTTGTTGCTAGTAAGCATATAAAATGCATGCAGTTTTGCATACATTGGCGACACTTTCCTAACATAAAATAATGAGATCTACAGGAACTTTATAGATACGGGTTTCTGATTTTGCCTCAGCAAGGAGCACACTGGGTTTACACCACTGAGGGTGGGTAAATACTTCATTACGGATGAACAGATCTAGGTTTTGAAATATATGACTGGTTCTCCTATTTGAAAATGAACAAATGCTTATACTCAGTATAATAATTCTCAAAATAAATGAAATGCTCCGATGCATTTTCTGTTCAAAATAATAATAAGGTCATCGACCAAGCAATATGAATAGCAGACTGCTGGGGTAATCACGGAGCCAAGCTTTTCAACAAGAGTAGTTCCTTCAAAGCTAAATGTTTTCAAACATAAATCTCCAAGCCCAAAAAACGACAGATATTTGGGAACACAGATGAGACCAAGAGGCAGTTACGGCTATTTTGAATGATGCTTCTGTTTAGAGGCTTTAGATGAGCGGAAACCCTTTTCAAGCAATAAAGAGAGTTTGTGTGGAGTGATAGAATGAGCAGGATGGGCAAACTATCAACTATGGCTATGAGCCATAGGAAATCAAAGCAAGCAAGCAAGGAATAAAGCCTACGGAAAAGAGTGCCAAAGTAAATGAATTGACCCCCTTCTCATTCATGCATTTCCAAAATGTTAGAAATGGACAGAGATATTGGTAAAACACCATTTGAAAAAATATGTTTATACACACGCACATTCAAACATGCTTTCTACAGTTCCACCTGGTTCAGTTATGTCTGTTTCGATTGATGATAGCTCCCTTGGGACTCAAGCTGAGGTCTTTACCAACAACTGCTATCTGAAATTAAGTGGAAATGCTCAGGACCTAAAGACGCAAAGCTTGTGCTCCTCCACTGGGTTACAGAGCCTTCCTCAGTCCAGGCATTTGGATGCGTGCATGATGGGAGCAGCTAGATCAGGACTAGTTAATACCATAGTGACAAGCACATTCCTCTCCAAAAGCCTGTTAGCCAAAGAACAGTTGCAGCTGAACAAGCCCATCCATCTGTCATGCTAGAGCAGAGCAGTTTTCTTTGGATCTAATTTTAATTATTATGGAATGTTTGGTTTTCTGGTGAGTTGTCCTATCAACTGCTTTAAAAATGCAATGTGTTCACCAAACATCTCCCTCACTGGAAAATTAAGGAACTATGTGAATAATTTTCACATTCAAGTTTCATTAGGTTTACAGCCTTTTAGAGCCTGCAGTTGCAAGCGTCTTTTTGCAATCTCTAAGTGTCAGCAGAAATGCTGTTTTAATCAAAGGCTTAAGTTTCCATTTGCTGAATTTAATAAAAACCAGTTACAGCTTGAGTATTTCAGAGACGAAACAAGTAAGAAAGAATTGTGGCCAGTTCGAGAACAGGAGTAGGAACTAGCACATTCAACATACCGCAACTGAATTTATAACGTATTATATTAGAAATTAAAGGATGTTCTTGTAAGAATGATAAAATGGAAATGAGTTGCACAAAATATATCCACGTGTGGCGATTCCAGTTCAGTACCCTGGAGATCTTCTTTTACCACCCATTACGACAGTGATTTCCAAATGATGGTGTGCAAAAGCTTTGTGGGTGGGTTGCTAGGCTGCTCTTAGTGGGTGTCAAGGACAGCAAAACACAAAAAGAAGAACGGAATGTCCAAGATAGCTGGTGGGACCGAAAGGAGTAAGGGGGGAACAGAATCTAGAAACATTAAGCATGCTCAAGAACAGACAGGCATCTTCCTTACAACTACTTAACATGGCCTCCTGCTACCCTTTTTGCCAGAACCTGGTACCCTTCTGTGATTTCTGGGCAACGGGAATACTTAAAGGATTCCCCCAACCCTAAGCTGCAGGCTGCACATGTTCTTGTTCCCTGTCACTGCTCAGGGTGGGACACTGGTGACAGGTAGATGTGTGGAGCAGGCGATCAAGAGAGATATTGCACATCGAATCACATCTGATACACAGAACAAAAGCCAACATGGTGGCTAAACTTTTCAAATCATACTTCAGCTTCTCTCACAGTGCATAATTTGAGGATCAGTAGCCTACATTATTGAGTTTAGTACCGCTCCATAGCTATCAGCCCATTCTTACAAGCTGAAACTGTTTCCAAGACCAGCTCGCAAATGCGCCTATGGAGCAGATTCCAAACGACCCTTTTGCATGAAAAAAAAATTAGGCAGTCAGAAAATACCCCCTAACCACACTAGTTTAGACTCTGTAGCTTGTTGAAACTAAGATGCATGCAACTCACAAAAGTGTGCAACATGGACAACATTTGCTTAAGTAAGGGTAGGATTTACACAGCCTATTCTCCTTTCACCGATAAAATACTGAACGTACCATAACTAGAAGTTAGGATACTTTTATTGAAGCTCTAGTTCTTAGAACCAAAGTTAAAATAAACATCATTCTTGAATCATTTTTTACGCCACTGGAATATTATGTCTCAAACTCAATGCCACAGAAAACCCAGAAGTCAATAAAAGATGTATGTAAGAAGGCAAACCAAAGTACAAAGTTTAAATCAAACAAAAGCAAACACTTCAAAATCATCATAGTACCATTACCTCATATACAGACTACATGGGGCATTACTGTTAGGTTTATTATTCACTTTTAAAAGTTCAAGCCAATACACTGAGAACTGGGAAGCCCTTTCTCACCTCCCTGTTAATTTTTGCTTTAACTAGCTGAAATATCCAAATTAAGAGTTGATATGGAAGGGAAACTTTTGTAAATGTTTCCAGAGCAGCTCACATGTTTCTGACACCTCCTTTCCTTTTGGAGCCAACTATGAGGAACAGTAATTTGTAACTGCTATTAAAACATTCATTTTAGCCACCCCAAGGAATACTATTGGTTGTGGCTAACAGGTGATTAACTGTAGCCCACAGGCTACTAGTTCCCAACCCTCATCGTTTCATAAGCACAAGGATCACCCTCTGTTGTTCCAGTGGCATGTGGGGAGAGCAAGCACATTCCTCCAAAACCTGATGACTGCAACAAACTCCTTCACGTTGCTTTGCAGTTAAGTCCATTCTTAGGCCATCACAATCTCAAATACATTGAACGTCTCCTATTTCCGCCCCTAGTACTACCAAAACATAAGTGTCATTCTAAAGTTCCCAGGGCTTGTGAATGTTGAAACAGTGATTCTAGTCAAGAGGACCATGGTACATCATATTTCTACTTGCATAGACCTGCTACATGGGGCTTTTATCCACCATCACCACACACCCTTCCCCAAACAGAAGTACTCTAAAAAAAGAAATAAATACTAGGTAAGACAGAACAAACAGTCAAAATTCAATAGTTAACAGTCTCAAATGAAATCCTATATTTGAAAAGGTAGTGCTTAAGGAACCCTTGAGGTCTGTTATACAAATGTGGTGCTGCTCAGAATCTAACTATTCTTTACGCCACATACATGCCTAAGGATTTTTTGCAGCCATGGACCAAGGAATCTAAGACAGAACAAGTGGGTAACAATTTTAACAGTAAATGGGAAGAATAAGTTTGCCTGCATTTCATCTTTTACTCTTTTTACGCTGGAAAGACTTCATACACGTACAGACAACTAAATATGGAAGAACACCACAGTTCACAAGCACCAATGGAGCACTGGAATGGTACAGCCCTGCCTTGATCATGTTGCCAGGGTGAGCTTTCATTCATCAAGAGCTGCACTGTGAGAAGAACAAAGTTTTCATCTAGGGGAATTACACTACTAGACAGAGAAGGGTTAAGCATCCTACCTACACAGCTGAAGGAAGAGAGGAGTGGAAAAGCAGCAGGAAGCAAGCCTAACAGTTGCATTCCAGGGACAAACAAGGAGACAACCTTTAGCAGAAGAAGGGCAGCACCCTTTGCTGTATCGCATTAGTTATTCCATTTGTTGCCCCTGTAGGAGTTTCTTCTTCTGTACACCTAACGCTGTAGAGTCCAACAAGTATTTTTTTACTTCATTCATACCTCATTTTTCTCTCCAACTGAGAAAACATTCTTCCCTTCTTCCTTTTATCCTCACAACGACTCTGTGAGGTACATTAGGCTGAGAATGTGTGACTGGCGCATGGTCACCCAGCAAGCTTCCATGGCAGAGTGGGGATTCAAAACTGAGGTCCTCCAATCTTAGCTCCCACCACTACCCCCTTCCAAAATTTGCAGTCAGAGGTACACAGCTTCTGAACAATGAATCTCCATTAAGCCATCACAACTAACAGCAATTGATACCACTTGCCTTCATCAATTTGTCTATTCCCCTTTTAAAGTTAGGTAAGCTAGCAACAGTTGCTACATCTTGTAGCAGAGTTCCACATGTTAACAGCACATTGTGAGATGGAGTACTTACATAAGCCAATCTTTCAAGGGAAACGGAAGGAGGGAGTGAAATGCAGGTATTAATAACATTAGCTTACTATCAAAAGTGTGAACACAAAGCTCTTTTATATTGAGTCACAAGCTTTCGAGAACCACAGCGCTCTTCGTCACATGCATCTGATGAAGAAAGCTGTGGTTCTCGAAAGCTTATGCTACAATAAAGTTGGTTAGTCTTAAAGGTGCCACTGGATTCTTTACTATTTTACAACTATAGACTAGCATGGCTAATTCCTCAGGTTATATTAAGTCAGACTAACACAGTCAATACTGCCTCCTCTGCCTGGCACCGGTTCTCCAGGGACTCAGAGACATTCCACATCACCTGCTATCTGATCCTTTAAACTGGAGATGCCAAGCATTGACCCAGGGACCTTTCGCATGCCAAGGAAATGCTCCATATCACCAAGCTACTGGTTAGGCATAAGCAAGCATAGTTAATAAATAAAAATGAAGATGCCAGAGAGATCATTTAATACCTAAAAAATGAGGAGAGAGGGGCTTAATTTCATAACTGGGGGAAAGAAGGCTAAGAGAGAAATGTGAAAAGCCAGTGGGGGTGAACAGAACCTAACTGGGTGAGTTTGGTCGTAGGTGGGTAGAAGTAGAACAGGACTTGAGTCCAGCAGCACCTTGGAGACTAAGAAGTTTTCAGAGTATTAAGCTTTCGAGAGTCACAGCTCCCTTCTTCAGATACCTGATATCACTCAGATACTGCACCTTTACATCCCGAGTCCGTTCTTTGCTTCACCTCCTCCCACCTCCTGACTGGGATATAAAGGCTCAGGGAACGCCAGTCCTACTGCTATCTGACTCTTGAAAGCTTAGACCCTGAACATCTTGTTGGCCTTTAAGGTGCCACGGGACCCAAAGTTTGTAGATCTACTGCACACCAAGATGGCTATTCACCTAAAATTAGCACACTTCAGGGACCGCCTCTCCCTGTATGTGCCCTGGAGAATGCTCTGATCGGCTGGAAAACATCTGCTGGTGGTCCCTGGCCCCAGGGAGGCTCAGTTGGCCTCAACCAGGGCCAGGGCCTTTTCGGTCCTGGCCCCAACCTGATGGAACTCTCTGTCTGAGGAGACCCAGGCCTGTCAGGATCTTCTATCATTTTGGCGGGCCTGTAAAATGGAGATGTTCCACCAAGCGTATGGTTGAGGCCAGCATGAGATCCTCACCGAGCCTCCCACTAAGTGTGAGGTTATACAGTGTCCGCCAGCCGGCTGCCAAACATAGCACGGGGCTATGTAGTGCCCATTTGTTTGCTGACCCACGTATGGGTTGCAGTACATTATCTGTCTGCTTCCCTCCCCCTGTATATTGATGGGCAGGAATCTAGAACTGACCCCCATCTTGGGACAGTTATTATCTGTTTGTTGATTTTATGATGAACTGTTGTTTTATGAATTGTTTTAATATTTGTATTATATTTTTATAACTGCTGTACCTTGCCCTGAGCCCGCTTGCGGGAAGGGCGGGTTAGAAATGTAATAAATAATAATACATATGCTAATTTCAGTTGTAATCAAATTGCACAGTACCATTATCCCTTTTCATCCCGACTCCCTTTGCTTCACCCTCTCCCACCTCCAGACTGGGAAATAGAGGCTCAGGGATCTCCACTTTTCCCAGTATCTGAAGACGGGAGCTCTGACTCACACACACTTACACCTCTTGTTGGTCTCTAAGGTGTCACCGGACGCCAATCTTGGGTGACTTTCGGCCACTCAGAGGCTCCTAATCAAGTCTACTTTTCTGAGCAGGTCTCTAAAAAAACCCATCAAAACAAAGAGCCTACCTCGCAGGGTTGCTGCGGGGCAAGGAAAGAAATTCATGCAAACCACCCTGAACTCCAAGAGGATAATGGGGGGAGGGAGTAGGGTTGCCAACTCCAAATTGGGAAGTTCCTGGAGATTTGGGGGGGGGGGGACCCTGGAGAAAGGGTTTGGGGAGGAAAAGGGTCCACCCTCCAAAGCAGCCATTTTCTCCGGGGGTCTGATCTCTATGGCCTGGAGATCCGTCGCAATTCCAGGAGATCTCCAGCCACCACCTGGAGGCTGGCAACCCTAGGAGGGAAGGGTCAGCAACAGCAGAAAGGCTGAGCCCCTCCTTTCCACTGCCCCCCCAGAAGCCAAGCAGCCCCCCAGGGCAAGAGAAACCAGGCCCCAACCACCCTCTCTAGACTCTTCGCCCTGAGGGGTCACAGAATTGGAACTCAGAGCCAATATGAACGAACAGCCCCCCCCCCAAGCAGGGGGAGGGGCGGCCTGGCCTGAGGGAACGGGGTGGGTGGGGGGAGCCCCCGCCACCTCAGGCTCGTTGGGAGCTCCGTTTCCTTCCCTGCCTCAGGAATACCTGGCAGCGGGGCGGCGGCTCCGGAACCGGCGAGCGCAGCAGAGTCTCCGTCAGCCTCTCAGCCGGCTTCGCTTTTTTTTCCTCCCACAGCGCAGACGCCAACGTAGCCGGCTACGTTGCACCTTCGCAAAGGGTTCTGGGTAGCCGGGAGGGAGGCGGTTGGGGAAACCGTTGGCAGGCTCCTTCGGCCCCCAGCGGGGGAAGGAGGGAGAGGCTCTGCGCCTGCGTGGGTGGGCGAGTGCGCGCGCACATCTTCCTTCCGACTTTTTTCCCCCTTAAGGTGTTGCCTCATCTCCCGGCCCCGAGAAGCGGATGATTTTCTAGAGGCGCGACAGTGTAGACCACTTTCGTGGTTCTCGCGCATGCGCTTCTTTTGATTGACAAGTACAGGGGGAGAGCTATGAGGGAAAAGAACCCTCGGGCAGGAGAAGGGTGCGCCCTGATTGGCTGGTCGCGCCTTGTGAAATGCGCTGATTGGCGGGCGAGATTCCCTTCCCACCCCACATACTAATGTGTGAATGGTTGCCAACTTCCAGGTGGTGGCTGGCGATCTCCCGGAATTGTATTCCAGACAAGTTCCCCTAGATAAAATGGCATTGTACTCCGCTGAGGTCCTTCCTTTCCCAAACCTCGCCCTCTCCAGGATCCACCCCCCCAAATCTCCAGGAATTTCCCAACCTGGAGCCTCCAGGTAGTGTCTGGAGATCTCCCAGAATTACAACTGATCTCCAGGCCACAGAGATCAGCCTCCCTGGAGAAAATGGTTGCTTTGGAGGATAGACGCTATGACATTATAACTCTAGCCCCTCTCCAAACCCCACCCTCTCCACCAGGCTCTACCCCCAAATCTCCAGGAATTTCCCAACCTGGACCTGGCAACCCTACCCTAGTCTAAGCAGTCTTCGTTTAAAGGATCCCCTTCCCAATGCAATTGATGATTCTGCAACAGCAGCGGATTTTTCTGGACAGCTAATCTAAGGATTAGTATTATATTATAATATTAACATAATAAAATTAATGTAAATATATAAAATAAATATATGATGTAGTATATCATATTTATTATATATAACGTTTTAAAAGTATTTTCTTTATCTTACATTGCAAATAGAAATCATGTTATTTATTTTTTTGAATCACTCTTTGGGGGGACGTTTGGAGATTAGTTGTAAATTCTGGGAGATCACCAGGTCTGACCCACTGAGAGGTTGGCAATCATGGTTCTGAAGGAAGGTTTTTTTTAAAGGGTAAAACAGCAATTCAAAAAAAAAAATAAAGCACAACATATAAAACTAGCAAGCAGATAAAAACGGAGCAGCACAAAACCATCATAAATAACCATTTTTACCCCATCCTTCCTCCAAGGAACTCAGGACAGCATCAGGCACTCTTCCCCTCCCACATCTTAGGTACATGGATCAACATGGTTGTGATAAGTTGGTCAAGAATGCAGAGTTGCCAGGTCCAGGTTGGGAAATTCCTGGAGATTTGGGGGTAGAGACTGGTGGAGAGGGTGGGGTTTGGAGAGGGGCTAGAGTTATAATGTCGTAGAGTCCATCCTCCAAAGCAACCATTTTCTCCAGGAAGGCTGATCTCTGTGGTCTGGAGATCAGTTGTAATTCCGGGAGATCTCCAACCACCACCTGCAGGTTGACTACTGTTCTGAGAACCTGGAGCCAGATTGGTGTAGTGGTTAAGAGCAGCAGGACTCTAATCTGGAGAGCCAGGTTTGATTCCCTACTCCTCCGCTTGAAGCCAGCTGGGTGACCTTGGATCAGGCACAGCTTCTCAGAGCTCTCTCAGCCCAATTCACCTCACGGGGTGAAGGGAGGGTTGTCATGAAGATATTAATAACACACTTTGTAAACCACTCTGAGTGGGTGTTAAGTTGTCCTGAAGGATAGTATATAATTCAAATGTTATTCAGTTTGCAAGACCTGAGCAAGCAGGACATTTTGGAGGTCACTAATTCATAGGGTTGCGATAAGTTGGAAGTAGGGCTGCTGCCCCCTCCCCCCAGCTTCCACCCTCTACCCCCTGCCACCACTCACCTGGCCAGGGGGTAAAGACGGGGGAACAGGCCTCCAGGATGCACTTCCGGGGCTACAGAACAATGTCCCTCCTGGGAGTGACGTCGTCGTACCGCATTGAGAGCGCTCCTGCACTTCACAAAAGGCTGATTTGGCCCCAAACGGGCAGAAGTGGGCCTGTTTGGGGCCTACATCAGCTCACGAGCACATGCGCAAAGTGCGAGAACAAAGAGGAAAAAGAAGGTGAGTGCCGAGTTCCCCCCTTCTTGCCGGGGGGGTAAGGAGGGTAACTAAGCAACCCTAGCTGGAAGTGACTTGACAGCACATAACACATAACACACATACTCCCTCCTTACGGTACAATTAATGTCCCAGCCTGGATCACAAGGGGGAATAAGAGTCACTCTCATTAGTGCAAATGACATTACATATGCGGTTATTTCCTTCCAACAATGAAAAGATAATGGACCCCAAATATGTGTACATTGGAATGAGCAATGAACCATAAAGAGCTCATGAAATGCGTTTTTCCTCAAGGTAATCTAAGGTGGCCTCTTTGGATAAGCAGTGCACCATTGTTTCCTGCTATGTGCAAACAAACATAATAGCAATTATCTACACTTTCCTAGGGAGTCTAATTAAATTTCTAAAATTGAAGTCTGCTTCGTCCCCTTCCCGACATTTGAGTTATGAATGGATGCATTCTTTACTTGTGCCCAAAAAGTTAACTTTTAATGTGTGTAAGAATGATCCATTCTCAGAGGAAGCCATCCTTTGCAGAACTCCTTTGCAGGAGTCTCTGCTCTGGGCATTCCTCTTGACTCGTAGGAATCAAATTGAAAGCAAATTTATGCAACAACAGGTGGCATTACCAGAGGGTGATTTCAGAGGGGTACCCATGTTGGTCTGTCATCGAAGAGCAAAATTTGGGTCCAGTAGCATCTTAAACACCAACAAGATCTCCAGGTTATAAGCTTTCAAGAGTCAGAGCTCATGCCCTGGAAATGTAGTTGCTCTGTAAGGTGCTATTGGACGCAAATCTTGCTTATAACTCTGATGATAACTCTTGTCTCTGTAGTGGAAGTAATTTAGCAGTCCAATGGCATCTGATGAGAAAACAAAGCAGAATTAATTGCCCGAAACCAAAACTGATTTGAAAGAGGCAGGGCTCATTTTGAGGGGGAATGTGCAGGAACGAAGTTCCGGTAGTTCTCCAAAGAGGTCATGTGTCAGGTGGCCCCGCCCACCTGATTTTTGGCCATTTGGGGCCCGTTTCGGCCTGGATTTGGCCCCAAATGTCCAGGATCGGGCCTAAAACAGCCAGGATTGGTCCCAAAATGGCCAGGATCGGGCCTCTAACGGATGGTGGATCACTCTCCCGCTCAGCAGCAGCCCAATTCTGACCATTTTCAGCCCCTTTTTGCCATTTTGGGCCCAATTTCGGCCCTGAATGGCCAGGATTGGGTCCAAAACAGCCAGGATAGGTGATGTCAGGGGTGTGGCATATGCAAATCAGTTATGCTAATGACACACTTCTGGTGATGGCAAGGGGTGTGGCATATGCTAACGAGCTGTGCTAATGAGTTATGCTAATGAGTTCCTGCAGCTCTTTTTCTACAAAATGACCCCTGGAAAGAGGCAAATCCAGAGTAGGAAATCATAAAGAGATGCAACAGGCAGCTCCTTTTGGGAGACTGCAATCCTGCTGCACCTCTGCAACGCTTCTGAATGATCCATGCTCTGCTGCAAAGCTGCAACAGAAGTACATGCCCCCAGCAGAGACAGATTAAAAAGAGGCAAGGCCAAAGCAAGAATCATGCAGAGATGCTACAGGCAGCCTCTTTTAGATAGGTATGTGCATTGGTTTGATAGGATCTTTTAGTTATTTCATTTGTTTCCCACAACATGCTAGCTCTGTTTCATGGCATGGATGAAAGTGTTAAGCATCCCTTTAACAGCCCCCACCCCAATCTCCCAAATAATTCCCAGGGGAGGGGCTCTGGATTTGTTACGGTTATTATTGCCACTATTGGAGTACGCTTCACCTGCCTGTCTCCCAGAATGAACACTTCATGCTTGCGGTCTCAAGGGGGCACTGTTGGGCAACCTTACTTGTTTTTATCCGAGCATCTTGTACCCGCTGCCCCTCTTTCCGTGTGTGATTTTATCAGCCATACGATATGATTGTCAGGGCAACTGAATCAAAGGACACGAAAGGAATTGCCCCCAGTCAACTGGCCGCTAGCATCGCACTGCTTTTCTGCAAGAGTTATAATTCACACATTTGTCTGGGGAGAAAACACATGCGGAGAGCAGACCAGCCTAGAACATGGTTCATTTTCAGTGCAGCCACCGATCTTCAGTAATAGAGCAGTGAAATGGGACAACTCAGCCCATATCAGGGCGTGAGGGGTCCAGGAAATGGGATCCAAAGGATGGGGCACAGACAGAGGGATGGGGCAGCCTTCTGGTGGTGGAGAGTGCCCTCACTCATAGCTGATTTACGGTAATCCCTGATGGGGGTTTTCATGGCAGGAGACTAACAGAGGTGGTTTGCCATTGCAAGCCTCTGCAATCCTTGTCTTCATTGGAGGTCTCCCATCCAATTACTAACCAAGGCCGACCCTGCTTAGCTTCCGAGATCTGATGAGATCAGGCTCACTTTCTAGCAGTAGAATATGTGCGGCTGAAAGAATGCAGATGGGATATGCAGGGATGACACAGGACTGGTTCACACAACCCATTGAAGGGAACTGGGAATTCTTCAGTGGGGCGAATGAGGTCCCTTACAGGTTCGTGCTTACCGTGCAAACCTATGCAGAGTCATTCCAATCTAAGCCCATTGATTTAAAGTAGTTTAAACTGAGAAGAGCCCAACGGGAACAGACCAGCGGTCTATCTAGTCCAGCATCCCCTTCCACCCAGCAGCCAACCAGTTGCCTTGAAGGGTCAACAAGAAGGTAGAGAGGTCAAGGCCAGAGGTTTGCTGCCTCTGTATATAAAGGTTCTCTTTAGTCACCATGACGAATAGCCACTGATAGACCTCTCCTCCACGAATCTTTTAATGCCATCTATGCTCATCACCATTGCTACATACACTTGCAGTGAATTCCACCATTTAATTACTTGCTGAGTGAAGAAGTATTTCCTTCCATCTGTCCTGAACTTATTTGTCCTGAGCCATTTGGAAAACTGGGTTTGATTCCCCTTTCCTCCGCTTGAAGCCAGCTGGGTGACCTTGGGTCCGTCACAGCTCGCTCAGAGCTCTCTCAGCCCCACCCACCTCACAGGGTGTTTGTTGTGGGGATAATAATAACACATGTATTGTCGAAGGCTTTCACGGCCGGAGAACGATGGTTGTTGTGGGTTTTCCGGGCTGTATTGCCGTGGTCTTGGCATTGTAGTTCCTGACGTTTCGCCAGCAGCTGTGGCTGGCATCTTCAGAGGTGTAGCACCAAAAGACAGAGAGGTGACACTGAGAGATCTCTGTCTTTTGGTGCTACACCTCTGAAGATGCCAGCCACAGCTGCTGGCGAAACGTCAGGAACTACAATGCCAAGACCACGGCAATACAGCCCGGAAAACCCACAACAACCAATAATAACACACTTTGTAAACTGCTCTGAGTGGGCATTAAGTTGTCCTGAAGGGTGGTATATAAATCAAATGTTGTTGTTGTTGTTGCCTATCAACTTCAATGGGTGTCCCTTAATTCTAGCACCATGGTATAAGAAGAAAAAGCTTCTTCTTTCTCCACCCCATACATAACTAGAGTTATGTGCACACAAAGCTGCTTTATATTGAATCAGACTATTGTTTCATCAAGGTCCATATTGGCTACTCAGACTGGCAGTAGCTCTCTGGTCTCAGGTTGTTGGGATTTTACAAGTGTCATTCTCTTCGGTCATGAAAGAGTTAATTTGTTTGTGTTTAGTTAGAAGAAACCACACAATACCAGGACACCACTATAACGAATGTAAATATATTCCTGTCCACATGTAAAAGTGCAAAGTGCAAAGTGCGATGTGTTCAAGTATACAATACAGAAATACACAGTATAATCATATACAGCACATATGTTATTCAAACAAGTCTTTACAGTCCGTATAATTCCTTGCTTTCATTTAAAGTGCAACATGCAAAAAATTTTATATGGAAGCCCATGGAGAGAATCGTGGAAGATGTTATAACATTCCCAGTCCCAAAATTCACGATTTGTCCAACAACGCCGACGGGGATGTGCAGGCAATTGTCATTAACCCATTTCGTGAGAGAACTCACTTCATCTTGGGCATACAAAAATTCAGACTGGATACAAGAAAATTGCAAGAACCAAACTCATTCTCTGGGGGCTTAAGAAGAAGTTGGTGTTAACGGACTCAAACTTGGTTAGAGACAACTAGTTTGCATAAGACCAGTTAGATGTCAAGTTGTTCTTCCCGCCAGGGTAGAAGGGGAGTTGCATGCTTAATGAACAGATCTAGGACTGATTATTGGCTGACCGGGTTTATTGGGGGGCAATTGACATTCTTTCCTTTATTCAGAACAGCCATTGCTCTCCAGTTAGTTAGACCGTTATCTCCAGGATGTAAAGATGTAGGAACTACGTTAGCTCTTCTTTATTTTATCTCCAACGTACCCTTTATTATTTTTCCCTCTATGTAGTAAACATTTATTTTAGAAGCTGAACACACACGTGTCTGTGATTCTTTATCTGTTGTGCAAATTCTCTACTCTGCAATCAAATTTATCCAACACAGGTCAACATCTTTCACATCACCTACCACCAGATTCTTTTAACTGGAGATTCCGGGGATTGAACCTGGGACCTTCTGTATTTTTTAATTTTTTATTTACATTATTTATAGTCCACCTTTGAGATCAAGACGGATTACGTCGAATAAGTCGACATGACATTCTGGGACTTTCAATAAACAATACGATAGGGTAAGGATAACAGAAAATTCAAAACAAGCAGAAATCCAATACGGAGCGGAACTATTCTGTATGCCAAACAGATGTTCTACCACTGAGCCATGGCCCCTCCCCAATGCCTCGCGTCGCACTGTTAATGTAACAGTCATGTTTTCTGCAAGAACACCAGTGTTGGGCTTGTGTTTCGGAAACCAACATGCTAAAGTGTGTGCGACTGACCTGCAACCTTAACTGCCCCTGCACGTGTGCTTGGGAGCCCTGATTGGGTTGTGCCTCGCTTGCACACATACATGTCTGTCACCTGCATTTTACAGTTTGGCTCAGAGCATGTGACTGTCACATGTTACATTCAGGAGTGGGATTTGAACCCAGATCCAGCAGTTTGGAAACAAAGCAGCTTGGTGTTCTTGTAGCAAAGGCAATCAAGGAGCAGCTCGGCCTGCGCCTGAGCAACAATTTTATTTATTGTCTGCTATTTACTTTATTTATACTTCACCATTCTCCCCAATGGGGATCCAAGGTGGCTTACATCTTTCTCCTCTACTCGGTTTTATCTTCACAACAATCCTGTGAGGTAGGTTAGGTGGAGAGTGTATGACTGCCCCAAGGTCACCTATCAAGCTTCCATGGCAGACTGAAGAGTCGAATATGGGTCTCCCAAATCCTAATCCAACACTCTCGTCATTGCACCACTCTGACTCTCACTGATTCTGATAGCCCAGAGCCTACAATTGATAGGGGCCCATGGGTTTCAAATAGCTCCTTATGTCTTCCTGACAGTGACAGTGGTCCCTCAGTGGAACAGGCTTCCTTGGGGGAGGTGGTGGGCTCTCCTTCTTTGGAGGTTTTTAAGCAGAGGCTAGATGGCCATCGGACAGCAATGCTGATTCTGTGAACCTGGGCAGATCATAGAATCATAGAATCATACAGTTGGAAGGGGCCATACAGACCATCTAGTCCAACCCCCTGCCCAGTGCAGGATCAGCCTAAAGCATCTCTGACAAATATTCATCCAGCCTCTTCTTGAAAACTGCCAGTGAGGGGGAGCTCACCACCTCCCTAGGCAGCTGATTCCACTTCTGAACTACTCTGATGGTGAAAAAGTTCTTCCTAATATCCAGCTGGTACCTGATCATGAGAGGGAGGGCAGGAAGGGCTACATCAGGGCTTAGTTCTCGTGGCCCCTTCTTACATGCCCAGGGTAAGGCCAGTCACCACCTTGGGGTCAGGTAGCAATTTTCCGCAGGCCAGTTTGGCTAGGGATCCTGGAGGTGTTTTGCCATCTTCTGGGCATGGAGCAAGGGTGACAGGGTGTGTGCGTGGGGGAGGGGGGAGTAGTTGTTAATTTCCTGCATTGTGCAGGGGGTTGGACTAGATGACCCTGTAGGTCCCTTCCAACCCTATGATTCTATGTCACCTGATCTTTATATAGGCTGGTAGCTGCAATACCATCATATGGCAAGGCCGTCTATAGTAGTGGTGGCGTAGCAGAAATCAGGCTAGCAGTTCCATCCATTTGCAAGCCACTACAGAGATATCCTTATTGATACCTTATTCCTGTAGACCGCTTCAAAATCAATTAGCACCTTGCGGCAAGCATATCCTTGTTTCCTTTTCTACCTGTCTTTAGACCGAACACACCTTTTCCTATCCAGAGAAAGATCCCTTAGAGAATCCTCGGTTCTTTCTACTTCTCTGCCGGCGTTAAGTTGAATTAATGTGACATCTTTCATGAGCAATAAAATCATTCAAAAGTATTTAAGGGAAAACCCCACTGCTCTTTTCACATGGTGCCTCTGAATGTCAGGAAAAACTTCTTAATTTCCCTTGACAGTCAATGTCTGCCATGCTTTGTGGCGTCACTTTTTTGAGAGAGAGAGAGAATGAGAGAGTATTCATTCTGAAAAGTATGAGCATTTCATTACAGAAAACAGTAGCTTTTATGAGCTGTCTACCGGTCCGATTTACAAAATCTTACATTTCAGAGATACCTTACGTATATTTATTCTCTAGTCTTGATCCTCGCAATGTCACAATGATGTGAAATCTAACAAACACCTTTTTATTAGAAACTGACCTTCCTTATCTTCCCAAATGGGTACCTTGCAATATATTGTAATTCTTGGGTTTGGAGAGGTTTTTTCTTTAATTTCGGCACTTCCCTAGCTGTGGAAGCTATAAAATATTTGGGAAAACGCCCTGGATCCAGGGAGCTATTGAGCAACCCTTTTGTGTTAGTATGCTATGAAATATGGCATCTGTGTTGCATTACCAGTTGGTCACACTTTGTGGGGTGTTTCTTACTAGAGATGTGATTGCATTACCGCTGTTGGCTTCTCCTATTGCATGGACTGAAATATTCAGATGTTGGACCTGACAGCTAAGGGGTTTTTTGCTTGCTTTCACCATTCATGTGCCAAAAACAAGGCTGAGGGAGAAAGCCTTCCAGGGGAAAGGGAAGAAAAAAAGAAACTAAATATCTACATGCTCTGATATGTAGCCGTTTGGAGTTGTGTAAACAGAAGCAGTGTTTCCCAAATTTGGCGTAAACTGCTTAGGAAAGAGCAGGGCTTTTTTTCAGGGGGGAACGTGGGAGAACGGAGTTCCGGCACCTCTTGGAAATACTCGACAATAGTGCTTGAAAATAATATGATTTCAAAGAATCCCGTGTGTTTCTTTCTCATTTCCCTCTTGAGAGTTCCGCCACCTCTTTTCCCAGAAAAAAAACCCTGGGAAAGAGTATAATTCCATAGCAACCAGTCCAAGCATTTGGCTGTTGTTTGAATGGAGAGAATAGTTTCAACTTGAATTTAAAATATTGGAGGAAAATTTGCTGTCTGTCTAATACGCTTTTATTCCACCTTCTCTCCAAGGAATTCAAGGTGGCTTTAGGGTGATGACGTCCGTGCTGGTTACTGTCTGATTGAATGTAGACTGCTGCTGAAGGAAGCTCTGTGAAATGGGCCACCCGCTACTAGCCTGCTGGGGCCAACTTTGATTGTCACTGCTTCTTCTGGACCTGGGGTGACCTACAAAACAAGAAATGTATTCAGTTGTTATCAGGACTCTCTTACAAGAAATAGTTACTTACCTCAGTTCCAGGTCACAGTGTTGGTGATCTGCAGTTAAAGAACTTTGTTATATTGTACTTTCTTTAGGAATATACATTGTTAATAGTATCATATTTTTTTGTTATTTAATGCTGTTTGGTATATCTTGGCCATCATCCATCCTGGTGATTTATTTATTTATTTATTTATTTATTTATTTATTTATTTATTTATTTATTTATTTATTTATTTATTTATATGTAACTTTGTTGAGACTGTTATTTATTGTACTTAGGACTTTGCACCTTTGCATTTTAAAAATTTTCTCTATATAACAGTGTGAATTATTGTATACCATGGGGGTATTCCCTTTGTTTCTGATATATTATTCTCCCCTTCTCCAATCTGTCTTCATGTCCAGTAGCACTTTTAAGACTAACCAACTTTATTGTAGTATAAGCTTTCGAGAACCACAGCTCTTGGTTGTTGTGGGTTTTCCGGGCTGTATTGCCGTGGTCTTGGCATTGTAGTTCCTGACGTTTCGCCAGCAGCTGTGGCTGGCATCTTCAGAGGTGTAGCACCAAAAGACAGAGATCTCTGTCTCTGAGAGATCTCTGTCTTTTGGTGCTACACCTCTGAAGATGCCAGCCACAGCTGCTGGCGAAACGTCAGGAACTACAATGCCAAGACCACGACAATACAGCCCGGAAAACCCACAACAACCATCGTTCTCCGGCCGTGAAAGCCTTCGACAAACCACAGCACTCTTCATCAAATGCATCTTGAAAGCTTACGCAACAATACAGTTGGTTAGTATTAAAGGTACTACTGGACTCCTTACTATTTTGCAACTAGGGACTAACACCAGCTAACTCCTCTGGATCTATGTTCATGTTCTTTAAAGTCCTTCATGGCCTCATACCCACACATGTGTGCAGCTGCCTCCCCCTGTATGAACCCATACCATCAGTTTGATCTTCCTAGCCAGTTGCTCTTCATCCATTCAAGGAAGGTTTTTTTTTTTAAAAAAAACTTTTTATTTATTTTTGTTCATTTAAATTCTGTCTTTCTCCGCAATGGAGACCCAAAGCAGCTTACATCACCCTTCTCTCTTCCATTTTATCTTCACAACAACTCTGTGAGGTAGGAAAGGCTGAGGGTGTGTGATTGGCTTAAGGTCACCCAGCCAGCTTCCATGGCAGAGAAGGGATTCAAACCTGGGATTCCCAGATCCTAGTCTGACACTTTAACCCAGTGTTTCCCAACCTTTTTTCCATGGAGACACCCCTAAATTAATTTTTCAAATCCTAAGGAACCTCTACCTATGAAAATGTTCACAGGCCAGAAAAAGTTGGTGGAAAAAGTTGGCCCTCTCATTCAGCCGCTGCCGCCGCCAGTTCCACAGCCCACACACCCATCCCCAATGCCCCCTCCAGCGCTTCAGCACTCGCGGTGGCTGCTGGACCCGCCTCCATGGATGCGCCGGCCCTAGGTGAAGGTGCCAGGTGAAGAGGCATCTATAAACTGGCCCAGAGTCTCACGTGAACATGGCAGAGGCCTCTTGGACTGATCAAAAAGAAGCAGGAAAATGACTTGATCAACCCAAGAAGTTCAATCCTTCTGTGAAGGGGCGGGCCCTGGTGACTGTTTCACGGCCAGCCTGCCTCTCAGAGGAGAGTGACCCATTCTAAGGCCTGAAGTTGTCTTTCAGGCATGCAACACCCAACATCCACAGAGAAAAAAGGGGCTAGATTTTGGTGTAGTGCTTAAGAGCGGCAGGACTCTAATCTGGAGAGCCAGTTTTGATTCCCCCCCTCCTCTGCTTGAAGCCAGATGGGTGACCTTGGTTCAGTCACAGCTCTCTCAAGGCTCTCTCAGCCCCACCTACCTCACAGGGTGTTTGTCATGAGGATAATCATAACACACTTTGTAAACCACTCTGAGTGGGTGTTAAGTTGTCCTGAAGGGCAGTAAATATCATCATCATCATCAATAACAATAATAATAATAATGAGTAGGAGTAGGAGTAGTAATAGTAGTAGTAATAGTGGTAGTAGTAATATAATAATAATAATAAATTGTATCATTTGAACTGAATTTTCTTCAAGGGCAGCCCCACGTGAAGCAGGGTGCAGTAGTCCAGGCTCCTATGGGATGTCCATCTTCCCTGTTGTTCAAAGGGTGTCATCTGTTCACCTAATTTCATCCAATCTTTGGGAGAGGTACTTTGTTGGAAATGGGTACCCTGCACCCCACCTTCATTCTCACCGCAGCCTGATAAACTCCTGAGATTCCAAACCATCTCCCCAAACTCCTTTCCTTGGACTGACCCCTTTCCAAGCAGCTAACTCATTCTGCGCTTGCTCTCAAATCAAAGCAGCACCAGTGCCCATGTTCGGGACTACCATAGCGGCACATGTTGCTACTTCTCTCTCTGCCTCCAATAAACGACATGCCTCAACCCTGTACAAAAGAGCCATTTCTATTTATGTCCCATCCTACACGTCTGGAAGTAATGGTTACAATCCTATAGGAGCTTTTTTTCTGCCTATACCTCAGAGAAATGAATGGGGCTATAAGGAGTGCACTGATGTGCTCCTTGATATCTGAGCCACCTGAGAACATTCTTTAGAAGAAACACAACATTAGGCATGCTGAACGTTTTCACCCGTGATGCTTTGCCTTAGTATCACCGCTTTCATCTGAGCCTGCTATTAAGCTTGCATGTGTGAAATTTTCTGCTATTGGCTTAGAACAGCTTAAAGAGGCCGAGCTGCAGCTGCGTAGCATCTGGGATATGAGCTCAGCTGTAACAAAATTGCAGTCCTCTTTCTTTGCATGTGTGCTTTTGGGTTTGCATGTGGGGAGAGAGAGAGAATACCTATTCGAAAAATATTTCAGTGCTAACTTACTTTCTTAGAAACAAGCACAGATCAAAATCCATCTAGTTCATAAGGACCTGGTCCATTGAGAGGAGTATTCTCTCCACATTCCCAAGATCTCCAGCAAATGGACTTTCCTAGGCCTGCTACCCTAGATGTTTTTGACTAGAACAGCCAACAATAGAATCCAACCCCTTCTATGTAAGAAGTATGATCTCTGCTGCTCAACCACAGTCTCTCCCATCGAACAAAGTTGCTTCTCGTAGCCTGCAGGACTCAAGCCAAAAGAAAAGCCAGTTTGCTGTAGTGGTTAAGAGTGGCAGGACTTTAATCTGGAGAGCCAGGTTTGATTCCTCACTCCTCCACTTGAAGCCAGCTGGGTGACCTTGAGTCAGTCACTTAAGAGTGGCAGGACTCTAATCTGGAGAGCCAGGTTTGATTCCCCACTCCTCCACTTGAAGCCAGCTGGGTGACCTTGAGTCAGTCACAGCTTCTAGGAGCTCTCTTAGGCCCACCCACTTCACAGGGTGATTGTTGTGAGGATCATAATAACACACTTTGTAAACCACTCTAGCTGGGCATTAAGTTGTCCTGAAAGGCGGTATATAAATCGAGTGTTATTATTAGTTATTAAGATCTTGAACTAGTGACTTCAGAGATGTCTGGCAAAGATCTAAGGGGGAATGTTCCGATTGAACATACAAAGCTGCTTATAACAACAACAAGAACAACAACAACATTTGATTTATATACCACCCCCTTCAGGACAACTTAAAGCCCACTCGGAGTTGTTTACAAAGTATGTCATTATTATCCCCACAACAATCACCCTGGGAGGTGAGAGAGCTCTAAGAGAGCTGTGACTGACTCAAGGTCACCCTGCTGGCTTCAAGTGGAGGAGTGGGGAATCAAACCCGGTTCTCCAGATTACAGTCCCATGCTCTTAACCACTACACCAACCTGGCTTATACTGAGAGTCTCTCTACATAAGACATCTGACATGTATTCTTCACATGTTGGGAGGTGCAATGTTAGCCAGGAAGTGTAGTTTTGAAAGAAAGAGCCAGAAGAAATTGCTCCAGAGGGGACAGGTTCTCTCAGAGCCCTCTGTGCCAGACTGTCTTCCCTTCCGGAGCTTTTATTCTGCTGCCCTGGCAGCTTAAAACTTTGAATTAACTGAGCCTCTGCAGGGCAAAGGCTGTGGATGGAGAAACTACATTTTCCAGCTAACATTGTGTCTTCCAACATTTGATGAACATGTGCCCAGGTGTCTCATGTAGAGAGACTCTGAGAGCCAAGCTACAAGTGACGAATTACACAAGGAGGAGCACTTGAAGGGAGTCACAATGTTAACCAGGAAGCTGAGTTTTAAAAGAGATCGGACGGCTTTGTCAATTTCCCCACTCTACAGAGCCAGGGAGATTGCTGCTCAGAGGGTTTGTTACTTTCCTCTTTGCCTCCCAAAGGCTCTGTCAAAGCCAAGCTACAAGTGACGCCTGGCACAGGTTGGATACTTGTCAGCTTCCTTCAAGTTTTGATGGGAAATGTAGGCATCCTGGTCTTACAGCTTGGCTCTCCGACTGCTGTCCAATGGGCTTTTCAACTGTCACTTGTCCAACATTCCGCCAAGCTGCCTACATTTCCCATCAAAACTTGAGGGAAGCTGACAAGTGTCCAACCTGTGTCATTTGTCACTTGTAGTTTGGCCCTCAGTTTCACCTCCCCTTCTAAGAGGAAATAAACAAACCTTCTGAGCAGCCATCTACCTGTCTCTGTAGAGTGGGGAAATTGACAAAGCCTTCCCATCTCTTTTAGAACTTACCTTCCTGGCTAACGTTGTGACTCCCTTCACGTGCTCCTCCTCGTGTAATTCCTCTCTTGTAGCTTAGCTCTGAGTCGGAGTTAGTATTGTCTGCTTTGACCAGGAGCAGCTCTCAAGGGTCTCAGGTTGAGGTTTTTCACCTTACCTAACATCTGATCCCCCCACTGGGGATTGAACCTGGGACCACCTGCATGCCAAGTAGATGCTCTACCACTGAGCTACTGCCCTTCTCCAAATTCAGTGCTTCCTAACAAGGCTTAATTTTGGCATGACTTAGTAGGGTTCAGTGCAATTCCTTCTTCTGCTTTTTTAAGCATCTATAGAAAAAATATTTGTTCAGAAATTCAAAAGGATTTAAAGCAGTGCCAGAGCTCGGTCATGGGACCAAGAATGGATAAAAGCGCCTCTGAGCAGGTGCAGAATGCATTTCACTCACTACTGAAACCCTCACAGAAAACCCTCAGACATTGGGGAGTGTTTATCAGAGCTAAGTCTGAAGAGGGAGAAAAAGAATGATCAGAGAGCGATCAGAGTCTCTCTAAAGGAGACGTCTTACATGGGGACACTCAAGTGTAGGGAGACGCAATGTTAGCCGGGAAGCGTAGTTTAAAAAGACAGAGCCAAAAGCTCTGTCAATTTCACCTTTGTACAGGAGGGCAGTTTAAAAAGACAGAGCCCGCAGAGATCACTCCTCCGAAGTTTTGTTAATTTCATCTTCACCTCCCTGAAGGCTCTGTCAGTTTCACCTCTCCAGTCTAAAATGGTATAAGATCGCAACCAGAGGGCAGCGAGGAATGAAAATGGTCTGGAGCTGCCTTCCAGAGCCGAGCTTGGACCTGGGGAGGTTCTAATGGGCTGAAGTTTCCCTTCTGACATTTCCAGTGTATAGTAAAGCCTTTGCCCTGCCACCAGCTCTGTCTTTTTAAACTACCATTCCCAGCTAACATTGGCTGTTTTCACATGTCTTACCGGCTCTGGTACGTCACACAAAGTTCCCGCAAGGATAGCCTCTTCCTAGTGTGATTTCCCGGTTCTTGTGTGAAATTGTGCCAGGAAGACACTGTCCTTGCGGGAGTTTTGTGCAAAGTGCAGGAGCTGGTAAGACGTGTGAAAACAGCCATTACCTCTCCCAACACTTGAGCATGCCCATGTAAGATGTCTCGATAGCTCAGATCTTGGAGGGCCCTGATTCACATATAACCTATGCGCATATCCTTCGGCAAACCCCTGTCTTCCAGACAAAGCTGTCTTCCATAGTACAGGAAAATTAGCCCACTTGACAAGAGTTATTATAAAACTTACAAGATATTAAAGATGCCATAGCACCAGAGGAATAACATTTCCGTTGGAAGAAAAGGAGAGGGCAATTTTAATCAATTCCTGCTTCCTGTATCAGACCCCCGTTTCACTCTGTTGGTGGTGCTTTTGAGCCACCTCTAAGTGTTTTGAATGCTCTAAAATCTCTACAGACATGCAAAGGATTGCTATTAATAGAACTAGAACTAGTACAAGGGAGGAAAGAAAGAAAGAAAGAAAGAAAGAAAGAAAGAAAGAAAGAAAGAAAGAAAGAAAGAAAGAAAGAAAGAAAGAAAGAAAGAAAGAAAGAAAGAAAGAAAAAGTCATTAAAAAAACAGCTGATCATGTGTGTCAGATGCAAAGAAGTGCATTCACCAGTTGTTCTATTTATGGTGCTTTATCTATGAATAGATTGTTCACATACGCAACCAGATATTGCAGGAATCAGGAGATGATTCTATTGGTGTTACCTATTTCCTAAATTTCTCAGCCTTTCACCCATATTATGTGCCAAGCAGCAAGAGAAATCTGTCATCTTCACAAAAAGCAAGTGTAGTATATCTCTCGTTGCGTGTTTCACATCTGCTTTACATTTCTCCTTTTGCTTCATTCTTTGTTTTATCCCTAAGAAAGTCATCTTGATTTTTGCTTTTCCAACCCTTTTTATACGCCTCTGCTTTAATATACAGTCACCCCTTCACAGTGATCTATCTCTTTCCTGTATTTCCATTTTTCACGGCCCGCCGGGTGTAAGATTCCAGCAAGCACGCTCATTTTTGTCGGATGTTTTAATAGTCAAATAAAAAGATATCACCGCCCTTCTCATTTTTTTTATTGCTTATCTCAGGAAAAAAAATGATATTTATTCAGGAAATGCAAAAGTATTTACTGCGGAGATGCTGTGCTCAGCTTCTATGCAATGCTATCAATTTTATAAAAGGGAAGACCATTTCATCAGTCATGAACATAACTGAATTTTATAGCCAATCCTATGAGCTGCTGGGTAAGCAAAGAACAGAAATACATAGGATCAGGCAATCTAAGAGTAAAACTACAAGAGATGAATTACAGCAGGATGGCCACGTGAAGGGAGTCGCAATGTTTGCTGGGAAGCTGAGTTTTAAAAGAGATCGGAAGACTTTGTCAATTTCCCCTCTTGACAGAACCAGCAAAGATGCTCCTCAGAGCGTTTGTTTATTTCCTCTTCCCCTCCTAGAAGGGGAGGTGAAACTGACAGAGCCTTTGGGAGGCAAAGAGGACATTAACAAACCCTCTGAGCAGGGTTCTTCCCTGACTCTGTAGAGAGGGGAAATTGACAAAGCCTTCCAATTTCTTTTAAAACTCAGCTTCCCAGCTAACAGTTAAGAGCCCCATGGTGCAGAGTGGCAAGCTGCAGTACTGCAGTCCGAGCTCTGCTCATGACCTGAGTTCAATCCTAGTGGAAGCCGGGTTCAGGTAGCCGGCTCAAGGTTGACTCAGCCTTCCATCCTTTTGAGGTTGGTAAAATGAGTACCCAGTTTCCTGGGGGTAAAGTGTAGATGACTGGGAAGGCAATGGCAAACCAGTCCATAACAAAAAGTCTGCCAAGAAAACATTGTGATGCGACATCCCCCCATGGGACAGTAATGGCTCAGTGCTTGTACAGGGGACTACCTTTACCTTTTTACCTCCCAGCTAACATTGTGATTCCTTTCCCGTGTGCATCCTTGTGTAATTCGGCTCTTGTAGCTTATCTCTAATGCACAGGGCCGAGGTGGGGCTGTTAAAAAAATGAAGCTCTGTACTCCGCATTATCCAGCAGATTTCACAAGAGGGAGACACAGATCTATTAACTTCTGCCCTTGGGCGCCACCCTCGAACCTGGCCAAAAAGAAGCATTGCATGTTGCTATCCCATTTGATTCAGTACTTTGTCAGGTCATGCAAGGGCTTGATGGCCTTCACCTATAAATCTGCAGAACGTAGCCAGCTTCTTTCAGGATGAGAATTTGTCTCTACGGGAAGAAGCAAGAGCCAAATTGTATGTGAACAACGGAATCCTGTAATCAGGTTGCCGAGTTAGGCTTGCCAGCTTTTAAACTGGTCCCTTTAGCTTTTCCTTCAATATTGGCTAGATCCACAAACAGTTATCTTGGTAGCCATGTTGGTCTGCAGTAGAACAGCAGGATTTTAGTCCATTGGTACCTTAGAGGTGGCCTCTAAGGAGCCACTGGACTAAAATCAAGCAATTTAATTAATTAATTAATGTATGTATGTATGTATGTATGTATGTATGTATTTATTTATTTATATATATTCCACCTTTCTCACTGAGACTCAAGGCGGATTACATAGTGTGAGATTAGTACAATTAGTGGCAAAGACAAGGGCAGGCATGTCATGGTGTAAATGAATATAGCAGTATGGGGTTGAGGAATTACTGAAACAGAATGTAATCAATTCTAGGACTTACATTGAACAACAGAAAGCACAGGTAGGATATAGGAGTACATATTTAAAGCAACAGATAATATGTAAGGCAACATAATGGTGAAATCTATTGTTTCTAACTCATTAGCGAAACATCTGGGATCCCTTTCCTATAATACTACCCTCTTAGCTGAGAAAAAAAGGCCTTTTTGAATAATTCAGTTTTGCATTGTTTGTGGAAAGCCAGGAGGGTGGGGGCTCTCCTGACCTCCTCAGGCAGGCTGTTCCATAGGGTAGGGGCCACCACAGAGAAAGCCCATGTATGGGCTGCTGTTGATTTCGCCCATGTACAGGGTGGCACCTGCAAGAGACCCTGTTCAGATGAGTGAAGCTGCCATGGAGGGATATGGGGAGCGAGGCAGTCCCGTAGGTATGCTGAGCCAAGACCATGAAGGGCTTTGTATGTAACAACCAATACTTTGAACTGAGCACGGTAACTGGTGAGCTATTTAACTTCATGCCAGGAAAAGCTTCGACTGCCAATTTCCACTTTCTGAATGTCTGTTAAAGGGACAGGATTTCTTTTTCCTGGCCATTCAGCAAACTTGGCCCATGTAAAATTTAGGGTGCAATCCTAAGCAGGTCTACTCAGAAGTAAATCCCATGTTATTGAATGGGGCTTACTCCCAGGAAAGCCTCCATAGGATTGCTGCCTTAGTAGCCCAAAGCAGCAGGGGTGGTGATATGGATCAGTGAGCCAATGCCGGGGGCAGTCGGTTTTAACTCTTTCCCCGACTCCGTTTCCCTAATTGAAAATTTATTTATTTGGCTATTTATTTGGTTATTTATATCATTTATATTCCACCTTTCTCACTGAGTCTCAAGATGGATCACATAATACAAGATTAGTGCAGTCAATATCAAGGAGATTTCAATAAACAATGGCGTAGGGTAAATAAATGCAAATTTACAGAGACATAACATGAGCAAAAATCCAATACAAAGTTGATGAAATGCTGAAATAGAGCTTAAGCAATTCTAGGACTGACATTAGACAACACAGAGCCACTCAGTAGGGTCATACTTAAAGCAACAGGTAGTACATAGGAGCACATGCTTAAATCAGCAGACAGGATGTAAGATAAAATCGTGGTGAAGTCTATGGTCCCTAACTTGTTAGTGAAACATCTCTTTGAGACCAGCTCCCTAAAATACAGCCCTCCTATCGGAGAGAAAAACCCCTTTTGAATAATTTAGTTTTGCATCGTTTGTGGAAAGTCAGGAGCGTGGGGGCTCTCTCCTCAGGCAGGCTGTGTACAGGCAGCTGTTGATTTTGCCCATGCGCAGGGTGGCTGCCTTTAGCTTGGGGAAGGTTGACAGCCAGGCACAATAGGGAAGCAAAGCAGCATTTCTGAATAGGGAAATGGCACTCTGAGAAAGAATTAATGTCTCCTTTTCCCATCGCCAATCCGTATCAGCTGCTTTTTGCAGCTAAATGACACATCTGGGAATCCAGCCACAGATCCCTCAATGCCTCGTATCGTCACGAGGTGCTTGCTTTATGGGCTGATTAATGATCATTCTCTTAAATGTGCTTTCAGGCTCTTCTTCACGACAGGCAGCTGGTGAAGGGGCTCACAATGCCGTACTGAGGCCAGCTCTGGGACACAGTGTAAGTCCCCTCCCAATGTGGAAATCACTGCAGAAGCAGGACAAAGCTGGGGTGATCAATTTAAAAAAAAAATTTAGGCATTTATATTTCACTTTTCTCCTCAGCTGGTACCCAAAGCAGTCTACAATATTATTCTCACCTCCTCCTTTATATCGTCACAACAATCTTGTAAGGTAGGTGAGGCTGAGAGAGTGTGATTGGCCCAAGGTCACCCAGCAAGTTTTCATGGCAGAGGGGGAATTAAAACCTGGGTCTCCCAGAGTCTACTCCAACACTAACCACTACTCCTTGCTGCCTCAGTCATTTTTATTTATTTACTTACTCCATTTATATCCTGCCTTTCGAACCCCATCAAGATTACACCATTCTCCTGTCCTCTGTTTCTTTCTCTCAACAACCCTGTGAGGCAGGTTAGGCTGAGACTGTGTGATTGGCCTAATGTCACTCAATGAGCTTCTTAGTCAGATAGACAGTGGCATGTAGTGGTTAGTGTGGTATTCCTCAAAGCAGAAAGAACCAGCAGCGGACCGTAGGCATCGTGCCACTGCCAATCAGCCTGCTTCCACTTTGCTTCAGCTCCAGTTTTGCAGATGGCCAGAAGGGGGCAGTGTTGTTCTCAACTGGTCTGGAATCAGGTGACATAACGGGCCAATAAGGTTCCGCTCGGTTTCACAAAATGTCTGACTGTGTTGTGGCTCTTTCATTTGAGCAACTTGATGCTCAGGCCCCCAGCTTAAGACGTTTTTGGATATTGCCCACAAGTTGAAAAATACTGAGTGTTAAACCGATAGCTGGTTTTCCACGTGTGGATTCCCCCCCCCCATACAAAATAATTCATGTTCAAATATCACAAATCTATTTTCACATCCGCAGGAAATTCAGTTTGAGGCCATACTGTGGATTGGTCAGAGTGGGATGAAGGAAGACTTAAGGTGCAATCCTATAGTGAACTACTCCAGTCTAAGCCAACTGAAGTCAATGGACTTATACTGGAGTAACTCTCCATAGGATTGCACTGTTAGCCTCACAGCTTGGCTGAGTGATAAGTTTTAGACTAGAGGTGGGCATGGACCAAAAAAACAGACCAGAATTTAACACGGACTGGAGTTCACAAACCAGCAGGTTGTGGGATGTGTGTTTTTCATGGACGCAACGACTTTTGGCCAGTCCATTGGTCTGTTGGGTCGTGAATCCAGATATCCTGGGGAAATGGGTGCTTTAAACTTGCTTCAGCTGACAGGTGGGGAGCCCACCTGTCAGCTGAAACAAGCTGCGCTGCCCACGGAGGCTGCCGGGCACGGGTAAGCTTGAGCCCCTAGCTGTGCCATGGCTCCCCGCCCTTGCTCCCACCATGCCACGATGGAGGCTGCTGGGCAAGCTCATACCACCTGGCCGAGCCAAAGCCATGGCTCCCTGCTTCACTCTGTGAGGCAGGCACCTGCGCCGCCCAGCTGGCCTTGAGGCCCAGGTGATAGGTTGGATCTGTGGGACGGGGGGAGGCGAGCATGCAATCCAGCCATGCTGCGTCCCCGGCTCCTTGCCCTCCCTCTGCAAGGGGGACACAAGCACGCAGCACAGCTGATCCGCAATCTGGCTCCCACCGCACCGCCATGGAGGCTGCTGGGCGAGCTCGCACCACCAGGCCGAGCCATTGCCCCAGCTCCCCACCCTGTTCTGCAAGGCAGGTGCCCATGCCACCCAGCTAGCCACGGCTTGAGGCCTGGGTGATGGGTCAGCTATGTGAGGGGGGGAGGCAAGAATGCAGTCCAGCTGATCCACGGCCTGGCTACCCTCCACAGTGCCCAAAGTGGCTGCAGGGCTGGCCCCTGCTCAGCCCAGGAGGGCAAGGCAGCTGCCGGACCACGGACCGATGAACCAGTCCGCAAACCAGGGAGGGTCCATGAAAAGTTCATGGCCCACAGTCCGTGAAACACGACGGATCCCGCACCAATGGCTCATGGTTTTTTCCGGGTCTATTAGGCATGCAAATAGTCTTTGCATGCAGCACTGTATTTTATTTGTCTCCCCTTCATTCGTTCAGAGAAGGGGTTGTGTTTAGGTGCTCCGATTGATGATTTTGGTGGATTTGGAACCAAGGAATGTTTCAGTATTTGTTCACCAATGAACAAAACCCATGGAAGAAAAAAAAATCCACCATGAGCAGAGCATGACTTTTAATTACTTCATTACTGGACACTCTCAAGGCTTGAACCCATTGAACGAGACAAATTACCTTGTGTTCCGACGACGTTCCTTAGTAATTCCAGACATGCTGTGAAATTTAGCAGAACCGGTGCATGAAATCTGTCATTTTCCCTCACATTGTTGCAGAAGACCCCATAAGCATTGGAAAGGTGAGAGAGCAATACAGAAATGGAAACATGGTTTGCAAATTTTGTGCTTGGTAGATAGGGTACTGGGGAAGTCCTCCACCCCTTCCATATATCAAAGATGTTGGTATGAGGTCTGTTTTTGAGCTCAGTTTCTCTCTGGCCTTCATAGAATCATAGAATCATAGAGTTGGAAGGGGCCATACAGACCATCTAGTCTAACCCCCTGCCCAGTGCAGGATGAGCCTAAAGCATCCCTGACAAATAGTCCTCCAGCCTCTTCTTGAAAACTGCCAGTGACAGGGAGCTCACCACCTCCCTCGGCAGCTGATTCCACCTTTGAACTACTCTGACCGTGAAAAAGTTTTTCCTAATATCCAGCCAGTACCTTTCTGCATGTAATTTAAGCCCATTGCTTCGCGTCCTACCCTCTGCTGCCAACTGGAACAGCTCCCTGCCCTCCTCCAAATGACAGCCTTTCAAATACTTAAAGAGAGCTATCATGTCCCCCCCTCAACCTCCTCTTCTCCAAACTAAACATTCCCAAGACCCTCAGCCTTTCCTCGTAGGGCTCAGTCTCCAGACCCCTGATCATCCTCGTCGCTCTTCTCTGCACCCTCTCGATTTTGTCCACATCCTTTTTGAAGTGAGGCCTCCAGAACTGCACACAATACTCCAGGTGCGGCCTGACCAAGGCAGTATAGAGAGGGGCTATGACCTCCTGCGATTTCGACGCTATGGCCCCTTTGATACAACCCAGGACTGAATTGGCCTTTTTTGCCACCGCATCACACTGACTGCTCATGTGTCTGCAACCCACTATTTCCTTTGCAGTATGTTTTTATTTGTCATTTATGTCATTATTTTCTTTGCTAGACTCCTTCCATGCCTAGAATTTTTGTTCCTAGTCCAATTGTCCACTACTTCTGCTCTGATACTCCTCTGGCCACCAGTTGAAATGCTTATTTGGGCTCAAGTTCTGGGAAGTTTCAACGTGTGAGTGTTGGGGGAGGTTACACCTTGTTTCTCAGTTTATGTTTTGCTTGTCATGTATTTATTGTGATTTACGATTATTTATTGTTGCTAGGTGCCTTGTGGCTATTGTTATGTGGCCGCAGCAGTATTATTTTATTGGATGACTGGCGATCATAACAGTATAAAAATAATGACACAGAGTAATCTTTTTATGGTTAAGTGGGCTATCAATATTTTAAATAAATAAATGCATTCCTCTTGATGGACTCCTAGACAGATATTTTATCCTGTGGGACAGGCGGTGTGTGCACGTATTAGACAACATCGCCGCATGGTTACCCTCAGGGCTTTTTTCCCTGGGAAAAGAGATGGTGGAACTCAGAGGTGGAACTCAGGACCGCACAATGACATCTCTCTGGGTCAGCTGGAACGGGGGGGGGGGATTTTTTAAAGTTTAAATCACCCTCCATGAAAATGGTCACATGGTCGGTGGCACCGCCCCCCTGGTCTCCAGACAGAAGGAAGTTTAGATTGCCCTCTGTGCCACTTGGCGCGGAGGGCAATCTAAACTCCCCTCTGTCTGGAGATCAGGGGGCGGGGCCACCGACCATGTGACCATTTTCAAGCAGTGCCGGAACTCTGTTCCACTGTGTTCCTGCTGAAAAAA
This sequence comes from Eublepharis macularius, assembly GCF_028583425.1. Classification (NCBI taxonomy): domain Eukaryota; kingdom Metazoa; phylum Chordata; class Lepidosauria; order Squamata; family Eublepharidae; genus Eublepharis; species Eublepharis macularius. Next base: position 164,320,661 of record NC_072794.1, on the reverse strand, counting down.
AGCTCTGGTTACCCTGTTATAAACCAGAGCTTATTCTCTGCACAACTGATGCTACATAGAGTTTCCTTGTGATGAGATCTGGTGAGGCACAGTGTTAACGGCAAAGCCCAAATCTTTGTTCAGCCCCAACTTCTCAGTGACCTAACCAACTGCTGTTCTCTCTTGCAGCCTCAACTCCTTTCCTCTATCTGAAGTGTGGAGTGAGGTGTAGTAGTTAGAGCATCGAACTAGTACTTGCGAGATCCAGGTGTGGGTCTCCCCTCTGCTGAGGAAGTTTGCTAAGCGCAGATATCAGCTCCAAACACTCACAGCAAGAAGGTCTTTCTTGAATGAAATACTGGGACCTGCCTTCAGGCACTGAGAGCCAGTTTGGTGTAGTGGTTAAGAGTGCGGGACTCTAATCTGGAGAGCCGGGTTTGATTCCCCACTCCTCCACTTGAAGCCAGCTGGGTGACCTTGGGTCAGTCACAACTCTCTCAGAGCTCTCTCAGCCCCACCCACCTCACAGGGTATTGTCATAAGGATAATAATAACAAACTTTGTAAACCACTCTGGGTGGGCATTAAGTTGTCCTGAAGGGCTGTATATAAATCGAATATTATTATTATTATGTTGTTATTATAGTTGTGACAGAAGAAAATGTCCCATTATTACTTGAGCTTCTTTTTCTGAGTTACTGGCAAGATAATGCACTTCCCAAAATTAGACGCAACTTAATAGTTAGTCTCTTAGGGGCTGCAAAAACAGTGATTGCTCAAAGATGGAAGTCACAACCAGTCCCCTCTATATCTATTTGGTATAGAAAGGTCTGGGACCACCTAATAATGGAAAAGATCTCAGATGGCTTACATCAGACAGAAATTTACTCCAAAACTACTAAATTCATAGAGAAATGGTTCCCATTTCTTGAACACATATCTAATAATGATATACAACCCCAGGACCTGATTTATCTGAAATTACTATACCTATAAATCTTACATTATTAAAAAGGTAAAGGTAGTCCCCTGTGCAAGCACTGAGTTATTACTGACCCATGGGAGGACGTCACATCATGACGTTTTCTTGGCAGATTTTTTGTTACAGGGTGGTTTGCCATTGCCTTCCCCAGTCATCTACACTTTACCCCCAGGAAACTCGACACTCATTGTACCGACCTTGGAAGGATGGAAGGCTGAGTCAACCTTGAGTCGGCTATTTGAACCCAGCTTCTGCCAGGATCGAACTCAGGTTGTGAGCAGAGCTTGGGCTGCAGTACTGCCGCTTACCACTCTGCGCATAATAACCCTACCATTTTCTTTTTTCTGTTGCGTGTATTGTTCAGTTGTGAAGTATCTAATGACTTTATTGAGAGATTTGAATGTTTGATCTTTATGCATTTGTAATTAACTATGTTGCTAATGAAAAACTTGATTACCTTGTTCTGATGTTATGACTTGATCTCTATATTCTTTGCCCAGTTATAAACACTGAAACAATAATATGATATATGTTGAGACAATTATATGAAACAATAATATGATAAATGATATATGTTGAAACTTTAATAATTTTTTTTAAAAGCCATGTAACGCCAGTTATTAAGATTTCTCAAAGGACACAAAAGACAAAACAATGTGCAAGCTTTTGAGTTCACCTGAATGCTTCAACCACCCGAAAGTTTGCCAAACAATGCACAAGCTTGTGAGTTCTCCATATCTCTGCAACTGCATGTTAAGAAACCCAAAGGGTGGGAGGGGAATGTTTTAGGCTATAATCTCCTCTTATTTACATCCCGCGGAGAATGCTCAGCTGATTTTGCAGTATCTGTGTGGAGCTGGTCACCTACCATTGATGTTCATCATGCCAGGAATTGAGTGCCTGTGGAAAGTTGTTGTCTACAGTTTTAAGAGGCGTGGCTGTGGCTCAGTGGGAGGCCACCTGCTGTGCAGGCGCAAGGTTCCAACTTCAACTCCTGGCATCTTCAGCTCAAAGGATCTGGTAGGAAGTGATGCAAAAGACCTCTGCCCGAGACCAGGGCCAGATCAAGGGGGGGCAGGGGGGTAGCCTGCCCCCAGCACTGCCCAAGAGGGGGTGCTGGGCGCAGCTGCCAGCTGTCGGGAGCATGCCGCAGCTTGCCGGGCAGGAGCCTGAGCGCAGGGTAGGGAGGCCCTTGCCTGCCCCGCCGATGGGGCGGCTGGCTTGCCATGCTCACAGATCCTCCCAGCCCTGCGCTCAGCCACCCGCATGGCAAGCCAGCCGTCCTAGTGCACGCCCGCACCCAGCTCCGTGGCACACTGGGTGCTGCGGCGGCCGGCTTGCCGCATGGGCGGCACGGGGCAGTGTGGCAGGCAAACAACACGGAGGGCCTCCTAGCCCTGCACTCAGCCACCCACGTGGCAAGCCGGCTGCCCCAGCGCACCCACCACTGCCGCCACCGCCACCAGCTCTGCTGCGCACTGGGTTCTTGGGCGGCCAGCTTGCCACGGGGGTGGCATGCCCCGCCCCTGCGTGATGATGTCACACAGCCGGGAATGCGTGCACACGCAGAGGCCGGAGCAAGAGTTGCACCAGGCACTGGCAAACCTAGATCGGGCCCTGCCTGAGACGCTGGAGAGCTGCTTCCAGTCAGAGTAGAAGAAATGGACCTCAATAGTGCAGGGATCTGACTCAGCATGGCAGCTTCACGTGTCCATAGAGCTGTAGTGAGTGGAATGTTTGATGGAGAACAATCCACAGCTCCGGCTTTGAGGTTTGTTTGCCAGAGACCTCTGACGGCCCACTGTCGAAACAGGGTAATGGATTAGGTGGTCCAATTCAACAAGGGTCTTTGTATGTCCCCTGCTACTGTGCAATTGACTTCCTCTTGCCTCAAGACACCCTTAAGACATGAAGAGATGCAGAAGATTTTCAAGCTTAGGTTTGAGCGAAATCCGAAGAACATGCAATTAAATGTTCTACCAAATAGGGAGACCTCTTTCGTTCCCTGGTGACAGCAGCAAGAGCGCTATATGCAGCAAAATGGAAAACAGATACGTGCCCTGACGTGTCAGAGTGGATAGGTAAGATCTATGAATATGCATCCATGGCCAAATTAACTACTTATGTGCATAATAGACCAGCAGTTGAATTTTGGGGGAAATGGAAAGACTTCTTGATTATTTAGGCTAAAATTAAGATAAGGTAACTCAATACAAAGATAAAAAGTTAAAACACAGGAGAAACGATTAATTAAAAATAGTTGTTACTAAAGTTTAGATATAAGTAACTAAGGAGAGGGAATGAAAGCTATTATACAACTAAGTTGTGCTGTTGTATATTCTTTTTTTTTTTTGAAAAATTTTTTATTGGGTTAGAATCAAATGTTTATACATTACAATCAATTTTCCCATTTCCCACTTTCTAACCCCCTCCCTTTCCCCCCCCTTTTTGTTGACTTCCAACAGTTTTCCAACCCTTTATCCCTTTTCCCTTACTCTTTATATATTCCTCTATCTAACAAATATATATTCTCCCTCTATTCTAAGCAATACTTCTTTAACTATTTTTAATGCTCTGTACCCTAACTATGAGTCCCTTTTTTCCATAATGGATAAACAATTTATCCCCTTTTTCATAATTCCATTTTCAAATATTTCTATATATCATAAACTATGTAAACCATACATTCATATAAACCAGCCAGTTTAACTTATACTCTATATGTTATTCATTCTATCTTCTTCTCTCTATTTTGGTTATATTTGTTTACATTAATATTTCTATTCCCCTTCAATCATAAATCTATATATGATATCAATCAATTTGACTCATATATACCTTCAGATGAACATATTCAGTTTGGTACATTATACAGAATCAGAAAGAAAATATTATTAGTTAGTCAATCCTTATAGTTAACACTTATGATTAGTTATTTTCTATCAATATTCTATTTATTATTCTATATATATCAATCTAATAACATAGCTGCTTAGAGATTCACTTTTACCTCTTCTCCCCCCCCGGTAAAGTCACCCCCCTCTACATTTTATTGTACTTCAATAGTTCTCAAACTGCCACAGTTCTCCTCCCACCTCCCATTTCTTCTCCAAATATTGTTTCAGCTTCTCCCAGTCTGTGTTAAACTGTCCTGAGTCCAGATTTCTCAGTTTTCTTGTCATCTTATCCATTTCTGCCATATACAGCAATTTGTAAATCCAATCTTCAATAGTTGGCACTTCTTGTACTTTCCATTTTTGCGCGTACAAAAGTCTAGCTGCTGCCGTCATGTAAAATATCAACGTCCTATGATGGGCTGGAATTCCCTCCATTCCCAAGTTTAGTAGCAGGAGTTCTGGGTTCTTATTTACTTGAAATTGTAAAATCTCACTCATTTCTCTTATTATTTCCCCCCAGTACTGCCTAGCTACCTCACACGTCCACCACATATGGTAGAGGGAGCCCTCGTGCTTCCTGCATTTCCAGCATTTATTAGAAGTGTTCAAATTCCCTAGCGCAATCTTCTTTGGTGTCATGTACCAACGATAGATCATTTTGTAAATGTTCTCTTTAATGCTAGTGCATGTCGTTGTCTTCATTGTAGTCTTCCACAAGTATTCCCACGCCTCCATTGTTATTTCTTTGTTGAAGTTTATAGCCCATTTCACCATTTGTGCTTTGACTATCTCATCCTCAGTATACCATTTCAACAGTACTTGGTATACCTTGGATATTCTTTTCTTGTCCTCTTTAAAAAGGGTCTGCTCTAGTTCCGAATTCTCTGTTCGTATACCTCCCTTTACAGAGTCCGAGTTATATAAATCTCTAATCTGTCTATACTGGAACCAATCGTAATAAGGTAGTAGTTCCTCCTGAGTCCTTATTCTGAGTTTAGATGCTTCAATTCTAGTTATTTCTTTATAAGTTAAACATTGTTGCTCATTATCAACAGCTCTCGGATCTATCACCTCATATGGAACTACCCACAAAGGGGTTCCTTCTTGTAAATAGATTCTGTACTTCTTCCAGATTGTATATAAACTTCTCCGTATATAATGATGCAGGAACATCGAGTTCACCTTTACTTTATCATGCCATAGGTATGCGTGCCATCCGAATATTTTTTTGTATCCCTCTAGGGCTAGTAATTTCTTGTTCTTTAACGTCATCCACTCTTTCAACCACACTAGGCAGATTGCGTCATGGTAAAGTCTTAGATTGGGCAGTTGCATTCCGCCTCTTTCTTTTGCGTCTTGTAGAACTTTCATTTTCACTCGAGGCTTCTTGCCTGCCCATACAAAATCTGATATTTTCCTCTGCCATTTTTCGAATTGCTTAGAGTCTCTGATGATTGGTATTGTCTGTAGCAAAAACATTACTCTTGGTAACACATTCATCTTAACTGCTGCAATCCTTCCCAACCATGACAAATTCAGCCTGTTCCATTTAATCAAATCTCTCTCTATCTGAGTCCATAATTTTTCGTAGTTATTTTTAAATAAGTCTATATTCTTAGCAGTCAGTTCGATTCCCAAATATTTCACCTTGCTTGTTACTTCACAATCCGTTATTTCCATTAACAATTGTTGTTTCTGCTTAGTCATGTTTTTACATAATATCTTTGACTTCTTTTTATTAATATAAAAACCTGCCAAATCTCCAAACTCCTTAATCTTATCTATCACTTTTGGCATGTTCTCCAATGGGTCCTCTACAATTAACATTATATCATCCGCAAATGCTCTGACCTTGTATGAATAGTCCTTTATTTTTATTCCTCGAATTTCTTCATCTTGTTGTATTTGTATCATCAGGATCTCCAATACCAAAATGAACAACAGTGGAGACAACGGGCAACCTTGTCTTGTTCCTTTACTTATAGTCAATTTCTTAGTCGCTTCATCATTCACCACAATTGCTGCAGTCTGGTCTCTGTAAATTTCCTTAATTGCTCTAATGAATCTTTCTCCCAATTGTAGCTTTTCCATAGTGGCAAACATAAAGTCCCAGTTTAAATTGTCAAACGCCTTTTCAGCATCAACAAAGAAGAAACCAACCTCTTTATCACAACGCTTATCATAATATTCAATAGCATTAATCACTGTCCTTAAATTGTCTCTGATTTGTCTGTTTGGCAAAAAGCCTGCTTGTTCCTCCTCGATAACTTCCGAAAGCCACCCCTTCAGTCTCTCCGCCAGTATCTTCGCAAAGATTTTATAGTCGTTGTTAAGTAACGATATAGGTCTATAGTTTTTCACATTAGTCAAGTCTTGGCCCTCTTTGGGGATCAATGATATATTCGCTTCACTCCAGGTATCTGGAATCCTTTGATCCCTTAAAACTCCATTGATCACCTCTTTTAGGAATGGTGCCAGTTCATTGGCCATTGTCTTATAAAATTTAGCCGTAAGTCCATCTGGCCCTGGCGCCTTTCCTAGATTTGCAGATTGTATTGCCTTACTTAATTCCTCATCCGTTACTTCACTGTTCAATTTATTTCTCCAAACTTCCGAGATTACTGGAAGTTTCATTTTCTCCAAATATGACGCTATTGATTCTTTATTTACCTCTTTCTTATTGTACAGCTTAGCGTAGAATTTGTAAAAGGCTCTACTAATGGTAGTCTGTTCCAAATACGTTTTATTGTCTTCACAAATTTTATTTATTATTTTCTTTTCCCTTCTCTTCTTCAGTTGCCATGCCAGATACTTCCCAGGTTTATTTGCACCTTCAAACGCTTTCTGATTCAGTCTTTTAAGGTTCCACTCCAATTCTTTATTACTCATTGCTGTTAACTGTTCTTGAAGTATTTTAATTTCCTGATATAATTTCTTTTTCCCTGGTCTCTTTTTTAACTGTATTTCTTTGGCTTTTATTTTCTCCTCGATCTCTTGTCTTTTCTCCTCTTTCTTTTTTCTTGCTCTACCATTTAAGTCCATTAGTATGCCCCTTATAACCGCCTTATAAGCATCCCAAACTTTATCAGTTGGTACTTCTTTATTCACGTTGTATTGTATGAAGAACTTTGTCTCTCTTCTCAGCATCTCCATATTCTCTCCTTCCTGTAGCAAGTCCTCATTTATTCTCCATGCTTTCCTTTTTCTCCTTTTCCCTAATTTCCACATAATTGGATTGTGATCTGAGCCTACCATCGGCATTATTTCTACCTCCTTAGTCCATAACGCTAAGTCTTTTGAGGCCCAGATCATATCAATTCTTGATAATGTAGAGTGCCTTGCAGAATAAAAAGTAAACTGTCTGCTTTTAGGATATTCTCTTCTCCATACATCTTCTAGAGTCTCCTGTTGTATCAACTCAAAAAAGAGGTTTGGTAATAGTCCTCTTTTCTTTTGTGCCGTTATTGTCTTTTTATCTAATTCCAAGTTTGTCACTCCATTGAAGTCTCCAGCAAGAATTATCTGGTCATATGAAAGATCGTCTAGTTGCTTCCTCAAATCCTCAAAGAAGCTTTCTTTTGCACCGTTAGGTGCATAAACTCCGACTACCAACACTCTCTTTAAGTTCCAGGTACATTCCACTGCTATAAATCTGGCTTCCACATCTTTCATTACAAATTTTGGCTGTAGCTCCTCTTTTATATACAACACCACTCCTCTTTTTTTCTTATTGGAGGCCGCTACAAATTCCTTGCCCAGTTTTCCCAATTTTAAATATTTTACATCCTGCTTTCGAATATGGGTCTCTTGCAAACAAACAATGTCACATTTTTGTTTTAATAGCCAGTGGAAAATGTTTTTTCTCTTATTCGGTGAATTTAGTCCATTTACATTCCAAGATAAAACTTTACACTCCATACTCATAATCTTGTTGGTAAGTCCTTTTCATTGTCCCTTATAAATCGCTCCATCTCTCGCTCAGATCTAATGCGCTTTTTGGCCCCTCCAAATTCAAAGGACAGACCTTCTGGGAGCTCCCATCTGTACCTGATTTTCATGTCCTTCAACATCTGGATTAGCACTTTATATTTTTTCCGATCTAGTAACACTGATCTGGGTAATTCCTTCATTATGATAATTGTCTTGCCATCAATCTCCAATGGGTCTTGAAACTGTTTAGTCACAATCTTCTCTTTCATGTTTCGTGTCGTAAACTGCACAATCACATCTCTTGGTAATTTCCTCTGGGTTGCAATTCTCGAGTTTACGCGATATGCCACATCAAGGATAGCCACAACTTCCTCCTCCTCCTTCCCCAGGTATTCAGCTAACACCTCAGTCATCTGTTCTTGTGCTGTCTTTCCTTCCACTTCCGGCAAGCCACGAAATCTCAGCTGCTTCTCCATGTGTCTACTTTCCGCAACTGCCATTCTTCCCCTCATCAGTCTCATCTCTGTTTGTTGCGTGTCTGCTAGATTCTCCATCGCGCCTTCTACTGCTTTAACTCTCTGCTGCGTTCCTTGTAATTCATTTTGTATTGTTTCCATACCTTTCTTCACTTCTGACAGCTCCAATTTTACTGTCTGTTTAACCTCTTTAATCAGCTCCAATTTCGTGTCCTTAAGTTCTTTAATCACTTCTAAAAGTTTTTTGTCCAGGTTTTCTATTGCCGATTGCCACTCTTTTTTCGACATCGTGGGGCTTGCTTTAGCTCGCTCCCACGAGTCCACTCTCTTCCTTAACTCCGTGGCGTAAGATTTAATGTCTTTTTGTTTCAAATGTCCCGGTCTTCTTGCATAAATTAATTTTTAAAGAGTCCAAAATGTCAGGCGTCTTTTCTCTATGGTTTCTCTATGATTTTGTAATCCAAAATGGCCTACTTCCTTTTCCGCTGAAGCCGCGACCCTTCCCCTTTCAAAGATGGCGATTCCCTTCTTCCTGCCCTCCAGCAAGGGCCGCTTCTCTCCAGCAACTCTATTGTTATTACGCACTTCCTGTCTCCCGACTTCCCACAGTAGGTCTCGCGATGGTATCTTTTTCTCACAGCTCCATAACCGCAAGTATTCAAAACAATAGTCCAATTTCTTTAATAACTTCTTTAAACTTAGTCTCTTTTCAAATACAACTCTTGCCGAGTCTTCCCCTCCTTTTCATTAGCCTGTTGCAGTTTGAAAATCTACTTTTATTCCTCTCTGCTTTTATCAATCTGTCCCATATCAGAAGATAGTGATCTTTACCTTCTCATTCACTTTTCTCGGGTTGTAATCGCTGTTTCGATTTTAACTTCTCCTCTCCACTTCTTCCCCCAATCGAAGCTTGGGTATGTAGGTCTTATGCCAGCCGAATTGGCCCCAGAACTGCCGCAGAGATTGTAGCCGACCTGTCGCAGGGTGGGACCTCAAGGATCGGGAGGGGACCCGTTGCGCAGAGCCCCCCCTCGTCCGAGATCTAACACACCCTAGGGTCTTGAGCGTTCTTTGCCTGCTCTCCGCCTGAGAGCAGTCGGCCGCGGGCTATTTTCCCCCCGCCGGCCGCTTAAAACGGCAGTCCGGTCAGCTCCGCAAATGGAGCTGCTTCAGACCTTCATAAATCCCAAACCGGAAGTCCTGCTGTTGTATATTCTTAATGTATCTTCGTATTAGCTTAATCTAATTTCAAATGTAGTGCTTGTATTTATGCACTTTCTATTGTCATATCTTTTCTTTTAAAAAAAAATCATTATATATTGTCGAAGGCTTTCACAGCCGGAGAACGATGGTTGTTGTAGGTTTTCCAGGCTGTATGGCTGCGGTCTTGGCATTGTAGTTCCTGACATTTTGCCAGCAGCTGGGACTGGCATCTTCAGAGGTGTAGCACCGAAAGAGAGATCTCTCGGTGTCAAACTGTGGAGAAGATGTTAGCAGGTAATGAATGAATAGAGCATGGTTTCCAGTCCTACAAAACACCAGGCTAACAAAATACTCTACATCTCACAATAGCCCTGCAGATAAGATTAGCATATCAAGCACGAATCCATATGCAAAAGAACCTCCTCAGGATACAGTGAAGCATTAGCATTCCACACCCTGGGAAACTCTTACAGGATGACTCAGCCCAAACCCACCTTCCTGAGTAGATACAAATGACCTGCTAACATCTTCTCCACAGTTTGACACTGAGAGATCTCTGTCTTTTGGTGCTACACCTCTGAAGATGCCCATCACAGCTGCTGGCGAAACGTCAGGAACTACAATGCCAAGACTACGGCTATACAGCCCGGAAAATCTACAACAACCAAAATCATTATATATTTTAAAAAGGACACCCTTAAGCCCCTCCCTCTTTCTGGAGGCTTTATCAAAGATTGGCAGCTGTGGGCCATGGCACAGAACAAGTTTTTCTTAAACAGGAAGAACTTACACACGGGGAATATGCAAATCCCGCATAAAGAACATCGCAACTGACCATCCCATTGTTGCGTTGTTTGCAGACACACAGCACACCATTGTTGGCAAGCCACAGCTAATCCTGTGCTGCAGTAGCAATGTGCAATTATGACAAGATGTGCAGTTTGCACAACAGTTTCACATCACCTCCTCTTATTTTTCTTCTGTGGAAAAGAATTACTAAAACGAATTCAATTTCTTACCCATCCAGGCTCACCAAATTCTTGAACCAGAAGCCCATGCCTTGCCTCACAGTTCAATATATGTTTACTCAGAAGTAATTCCTGATAATAGACTTTTTTTAAAAAAGTAGAATAATAATATGGGGGGAATACAGAAAAGAAAAAGAAGGATTATATAACATAATTATGTAAATAAAAATAATTATATATGACAAAGTATATAAAACAGAGAATTTTCTCCGCCACATTTCCTTCATTAAATTTTTAAGACATGGTCTATAAAATACGATAATTTGCAACTACATTATTGCTTTCATCATTACTACATGTTCAATATTACTTACTTTCTCCACATTCTACATGCCCACTATAACTTTTAACAGATATAGTAATTATCAGAGTACAAAAAGAAAGTCTTTTATCTATCCCATAATCAGGATCTGTTTCTTTATCCATTTATATTTAAAATGCTACATTTAAAATTTATTATCCTGCTTCTACATTGCAATACATTTATATACCATTTTTAAAACTGTTTCTCATTCAGAAGTTATCGCCTGCTTGCATAATACACATTCCATCTCACCTCAGATTTCATGATTGATCTGTTTCTCAAATAAGCTGTTAATTTTGCCATTGCTGCATATTTGGAAAATTTATTTTCCCATTTTTCTGAGCTTGGACAAATGTCCAGTTTTCAGTTTGCTGCAAAGATAATTCTGGCTGCTGTCACCATATATTCAAATATCTCTTCCAAAACTTTTGGTAGTTTATTAAGCAATATTCCTATTAACATATTCTTAGCTTCCATAGGAAACTTTTAAAAATATATGCTATATTTTTCCATGTATTCCCTTCCAATATCTTTTTGCTTTTTTGCAAGTTCACCACATATGATAAAAGGTTTCATCTATATATTGACATTTCCAAAAATTTCCTTTGTAATTTTTATCTATATCTATATATCTATATATTATATCATCCTTTAGATGACATAATAAATATTTAAAAACATTTTATACCAATTTTCTCTTAATGCCTGACTGGTTGTGAACTTAATTCCTTTTTCCTGTAACAGTTCCCATTGTTGCATAGGTGTTTGCTCTCCGAAGGTCTGCATCCATTTAACTGTATGTTTTTTCACTTGTTCTTCTGTTTCCAACTAAAGTAATATCGATGGTTGTTGGGGGTTTTCCGGGCTGTATTGCCGTGGTCTTGGCATTGTAGTTCCTGACGTTTCGCCAGCAGCTGTGGCTGGCATCTTCAGAGGTGTAGCACCAAAAGCACTTTTGGTGCTACACCTCTGAAGATGCCAGCCACAGCTGCTGGCGAAACGTCAGGAACTACAATGCCAAGACCACGGCAATACAGCCCGGAAAACCCCCAACAACCATCGTTCTCCGGCCGTGAAAGCCTTCGACAATAAAGTAATATCAATCGTAATAAATGATCTGTTTGTTTTATAATCAGCTGTTCAAACTTAGTCATAGCTGCAAGAGCTCCACCTTCCATGTTGATACTGTTCTTAATCTCGAGACTGATTGATAATATGGTAACCCTTGACTGTTAATTCCTTCATCCCTTACATCTTGCTAGGACTTGAGTTTCCCCTGAGCATTTACCATATTTCCGTGCATTAAAAAACCACTTCTATTTCTCACTCAGAAGTAATCCGAGTGAGAAACAGTTTAACTGGAGTTTAACCATGGAGGTTAACTGGAACCCAATCCTATACAAATTTACTGCAGAGATAAGTCCCACCAATTTCAGTTGCCGCTGCTAGGTTTATAAAATGTTACCTTGTTGTGGGAAAAGTAGATAGAAATCCCCCCCTCCTTCTTCCATAATACTAGGGGCCATCCGATGAAGTTACTGGGCAGTAGAGTCAAAATGGAGAAAAGGAATCATTTCTTTACTCATTGGGGACGGAAGGCGGCAAGGTATAGCCCAGTCTCGTCAGGTCTCGGAAGCTAGGCAGGATTGATGCTTGGATGGGAGACCACCAAGAGAGACTCTGCAGAAGAAGGCACGGGCAAACCGCCTCTGCTTCTCACTTGCCCTGAAAGCTCCTTGCTGGGGTCGCCATAAGTTGGGTGTGACTTCAGGGCACTTTACATACACTGTACTCAATGAGTAACTAAACGGTGGGATTCTCTGACAATGGGGGTAGTGATGGCCCAAGCATAGATGGCATCAAGAGGTAGTTAGACAGAATCATGGAGGCAGGGCTTTTTTTTAGGGGGAATGCGGGGGAACGGAGTTCCGGAACCTCTTGAAAATGGTCACATGGCTGGTGGCCCTGCCCACTGATCTCCAGACAGAGGGGAGTTTTAGATTGCCCTCCACGCCGCTCAGCGGCATGAAGGGCAATCTAAACTCCCCTCTGTCTGGAGATCAGGGGGTGGGGCCACCAGCCATGTGACCATTTTCACCAAGGGCAATTTAAACTTTAAAAAACTCCCCCCTTGTTCCAGCTGACTCAAAGTGACATCATTGTGCAGTCTTGAGTTCCATCAAGAAGGGTAGCCATGTTAGTCTGTCTGTAGCAGTAGGAAAGAGCAAGAGTCCAGTAGCACCTATAAGACTAACAAAATTTATTATAGGGTATGAGCTTTTGTGAGTCACAGCTCACTTCTTCAGATATAGGTATCACGTATCTTCAGGTATCTGACTACTAATCAGTTACAGCTTACTTCTTCAGATATAGGCAGGGCTTTTTTTCAGCGGGAACACGGAACGGAGTTCCGGCACCTTTTAAAAATGGTCACATGGCCGGTGGCCCCATCCCCTGATCTCCAGGCAGAAGGGAGTTTAGATTGCCCTCCGCGCTGCTGAGCGGCACGGAGGGCAATCTAAACCCCCCTCTGTCTGGAGATCAGGGGGCGGGGCCACCAGCCATGTGACCATTTTCGCCAAGGGCAATTTAAACTTTAACCCCCCCCCTTGTTCCAGCTGACCCAAAGTGACATCCTTGTGAAGTCTTGAGTTCCACCCCTGAGTTCCACCACCTCTTTTCCCAGAAAAAAAAACCCCTGGATATACGTATCACATATCTTCAAGTATCTGACTGTACTAATCAGATACCTGAAGACACATGATACCGGAAGAAGTGAGCTGTGACGCACAAAAGCTCATACCCTATAATAAATTTTGTTAGTCTCATAGGTGCTATTACCTTGATCTTGATCTCGTCAGATCTCAGAAGCTAAGCAGGGTCGACCTTGGTTAGTAATTGGATGGGAGACCTCCCACGAAGACAAGGGTTGCAGAGGCAGGCGAACCCCGCCATAAGTTAGCTATGACTTGAGGGCACCACACACACACACACACACACACACACACAGAGGCATAGGTGCTACCGGTCTCTTGCTCTTTCCTAGATTTCCAGGGATCGAGTCAGGAATCTCAGCCCTTAGGAAGGGGGAGGCCCTCTGGCGAGCGTTGCCCTTTTAAGAGCTGCTCCCCCCGTCTCCCCCCACCAGCCACCCAGCCAAGGTAGAGCTTTCCTAGAGGGGGCTTTCGCACAAAGCGCCAGCAGCGGCAGCTGTTCGCCGAGCTCCGCCCTCCCCGAGGAGAGCCAGCGAGAGAGGCGCGCAAGGGCTCCGCTCCCGGGGCTGGGCGAGCCTCTGACCCGCTCCGAGCGCGGCTGAAGTTGGCGATGGTGGAGGGCTGAGCGCAGCGCAGCGGATCCGGGCTGTGGGGCGAGCGGCTGGGGGCCTGGCCAGGTCCCGGCGGGGCTCGGGGACGATGGGATGTTGCACCGGCCGCTGCACTTTGATTTGCCTCTGCACTTTACAGCTGGTAAGTGGAGCGCGGCGCTCGCCTCCCCGCCGAGAGAAATCGCCCGGCGCAGCCCTCCAGCCCTGGGATCCCGCGGGGAGCGGAGTTTGGGCTCCCGGCGCCCTTTGTGCGGTCCCATTCCCGCGTGCGTTCGGGGTAGTGCTGCTGGAAAGTGCCATCAAGTCATAGCCGGCTTATGGCGCCCCCCCCCGCTGGGATTTTCAAGGCCATTTCTTTATTTTGTTTATTTATGGCATTTGCAAGAGGGTGGCTTGCCATTGCCTGCAACCCTGGTCTTCTTTGGACGTCTCCCATCCGATTACTAACCAAAGCTGACCCTGCTTAGCTTGCCGAAATCTGAGCTTGCCAGGTTAGGGCTAGATAGATAATGGTGGTGGCGAAGAGTGCTGTTAAGTCATAGCTGACTTATGGCGACCCCTGGTGGGGTTTTCATGGCAAGAGACTAACAGAGGTGGTTTGGGTTAGCCTGCCTCTGCAACCCTGGTCTTCTTTGGAGGTCTCCCACCCAATTACTAACCAAGGCTGATCCTGCTTAGCTTTTGAGATCTAACCAGATCACGCTTGCCTGGGCTATCCAGGTCGGGCGTTCTTGATAGCTGCTTGAATTTCCATTCTGCCCAGTCTGCGAGGTTTGGGGCTGCGGAGTGGGGTGGGAGGACGTGTCTGTCTTCTTCTGCTAATGAAAGCATTGCAGCTAGGACCCCCCCTCCCCTTGTCTGAGCTACACTGTCCATATAGACCAGAAAATCTGCAGGTTTTGTGCAGCGCCTTGCACACTCTAGGTATCTGTGGTCATGGGAAACCAGCCGGGTCAAAAAAAAAACCCTCCCTGAATTTCTCCCCTGTTGCTGGAATGGCGCTAAGCAGTCCACTTCGCAGGCAGCCTAGAATTAATTCCAGCCCCGATTTGGAGTTATCCAAATTTGTGGCATGGACTGGAATGCTTGTTCCTCCCATAGGGCACAGGTCACGATTGTTTCAAAAGGATTAGTTTCCCCTTAATGTGCTTTTAAGCCACTTTTTAATATTCCCCATAGGAGCTGTTAAAAAGCAGACCAGGCATGGATCTCTGCCCCCAACTCTTTCCTAGACATGTGCCTAGGTAGTGATGGTGATTGTGGGTGTCTCTCTTACTGCAGATGAATTCATCCTGATTTTAAAACTGTGATGTTGTGCATACAGTCTAGCTCAAAAAGCCCTTCTCGCCACACTTTAACTCCCTGATTGTTTGAACTGCTGTTAAAATGTTCCAAAGGCCAGAAAATCCCTATATCCAATTTGAGCATAGACCTTTGGAAATCAGCACGATAACCTCTTGCACTAGGGTTTCCCTTTATCTCCTGCTTTCCGGCTATTAATAAAACATTAAATACCCCCCCTCCCCCAGTAACAATAAAATAATAAAACTCCGTTGCAAAAATCAGCCAGGTGGAATCCATGAAACAAGTGAGTTGACAGCTATTCCCTACGGGGATCCCAATCAGTCAAATGGAGCTTCCCAGCTCTCCTGACTCCTGGAGAAATTCCAGGTTTTAATTAATATATATCTATAGAAACAAAGACATATTCAAGCCTTTTTTGGGTTGTCTCAAATTTTGACAGCTGTGCCCAAACTTCAAAGGGTCTCCAGGCCTTTTGGTGTATGGAGAGAGCTTTTGTCTGCTTCCTTATCAGAGGGGGGGAAAGTCAATTTATTGCAGGGGAAACAATACATTCTTCCTCATAGGAAATGGTGGAGCCAGCAACCCAAAAGTCCCCAAGCAAAAGGTAGATTGTTACCACACACATACACAAACACGCACACACCCCTGTGTGAGATTTCTCATACCCCTTTTCTTCCTGCTTGAACTTTGTGATCGTTACTTATGCATTTAACTTTTCTTGGGGGTTGGACTAGATGACCCTAGAGGTCCCTTCCAACCCTATGGTTCTATGATTCTTGGTGTCTTCTACATTTTAAACTAGGAGGGTCCTTTTACACCAGGTAGTGGGTTTGTCTGGGAGGTAGAAGGAGCAGCTTGGTTATTCGTCTTGATCTGGAAACCGAGGGGGAAATTGACTAGTCAGCTCTTTCTTCAAGAAGAGAGCAGTTAAAGTTCCAAGCACAGGCCTTGAACGACTCATGATGTGAGAACGGCCAAGGGTCGTAATTTATATGGAGTGTATATAAGGCTCTATTGAGTGCGCTAATTCGTTTCCCCCCTGCACAGCATGCGCAGAGCCAATGGGATCTTTGCCAGTTTCAGACAAATAGCTCAAAACATTCTCAGCCTACCGGATTTAGAAGTGCATTGGAAGGGCTGGGGGACAAAACAAATTCCGGTCCGAACTGGGACAAGGGCTGGCAGCTTTGTTTCGAAAGAAGGCTTTCCCCTCTAGGCGGTCCACATATTTGCTGGCGCAGGTCAGTGATAAACAAAGGTTTGGCTGTTTGATGCTTTTTTTGCTTTTCGCTGGAGGTTCCCCTACATGTCAATTTTTAATGGGTGCCAGGGTCTTTCTCGCCTTAAAAGGGCAACATCCGAGCTGGGCTTTTGTTTTCCTCATATAAACCTATACTTCATCCCCCAAACTTGCTTCATTCATGGATCTTGCTTAGGAATACCTTGTGATGAACATTATATGTGCTATTATTTGTAAGAAATATTCCAGCTAAAGGGAAGACCCCTGGCATTAAAATGGATTGATTAAATGTTAGCTATGGCAGAAATTTATCTAGTGGGAATGGGAGCAGGCTGAGCTATTTATCATCCCAGGACACTACCAGTTCTTTTGAAAAACATAACAATGGTGCAGAATTTGAGAGGTGGAAATGTGAGGCTGTGTGTATGTAATCACGTGTCTCACTGGAGGAAATTTGCTGTTCGGATCAAGAGGTCCATTTGTATTTATGCCATAGGAAAGGAGGCCTTTGCCGTTAAAAAACCTGCATTCGGGTTCAGTAGCACATTAAAGATCAACTAGATTTCTGGAGAATGGGAGTTCAGACTCTTGAAATCTCCTATCCCGAAAATCTAGTTGGTCTTTAAGGTGCTACTGGGTCTAAATCTTGCTTTTCTACTGCAGGCCAACACGCCTACCCCCCTGCAAAACCTTGTATATTTACCATGGGCCAACTCACCATTTAAATATTATAATTGCCTCTTGTCCCTCATTGTGCATAGTAGCATCACTTGGTTCTTCTCTCATTCCTTCCCCATCCCCCCAGTAACTGCTGTAGCTGGTCTTCACTTTTGACAAGCGTGGGAGTTCTTTGGTATCCAAGATACTCAGACAAAGAACCTCGAGTATTTTTTTTAAAGAGACTCTCTTCTCCGCAGAATCAGTTTGCTCTTTTTTTGCCCCCCCCCCCAAGCCAGTTTGAGATGCCATTTCCTTAGAGACCGCCTACATCATTTGCCTTGGAGAAGAAGAGAAGGTCAAAGATGCAAAGTTTGGGGACGTCCAACGCATTCTCTCTCTCTCTACACACGCACATACCCTTCTCCCTGAAGAATGAGATCATAAGTGATTGGCCAAACTCCCAGTAAGTTACTGGGCGAAGCAGTGAGATTTGGTGTCTTTCCAAGCACTCTGGTTGCTGTCTGACATCATCTTCCTGGCCGATGGAACCCCGGGAGTTGAATTCTGCACAAGCTGGGCCAGATGAATTATTAAATGGAAGGAGCAATACAATGTCCGAGCCCGTTCATCAGTTGTCGGGAGCTGACCCTTTTCTTCTTCTTCTCCGTATCTGTTGCACTGGGTACTTTGAACCCTCTCCCTTTGTTCCTCTCTCCCATGAGAACAATTTAAAATCACTTGAGGGGGAGGGAGATATTTCAAAGGGCTGCTAAGCAACACTGTCTTACGGTTCAGGTATCTTCTTTAGCATGCAAAGCGGATAAATCCTGTCTCCCTCCTGCCTGGCGGTAGACTTGGGAGGAGCCCGTTCCTGGACTCGTGATTCTTCCCCTATGGATTTTTCTCTCCTTTCGAAAAACTTTGCATTAGTGCTGTAGGAGACTCTGGTATAGTGGTGAAGAGCCAGAGGTGTGATCCAGTAAAAAGTTCATCTCTCATCTCTGCCTTGAGTTCTGGCTGAATGCAAACTGCTCACTCTTGGCTTCCTACATGCAAAATGGAGGTAATAGGACTAACAGAGCAATCCTATGCAGAGTTCCTACAGTCTAAGCCTATTGAAATCAATTAGCTTAGACCAGCATAACTCTTCATAGGATTACGTAGCACACCTACCTTTTGTCAAAAAGATCACAGAAACAATGCATGTGGATTCCTTTAGGCGCTCAAAAGCAATCTCTAGATGTTAACTGTTGTTAAAACTATTTGTTAAACGCATCACACTTATAATTTGCAAATGTATTTTGCGATTTCTGCCTTCTGTAAGATCATTCCCATGTTGTTTATAATAGGATATTGAGGCTTGGAGAACCAGAGTGGCAACATGCTGTGAGGGGCCATGGCTCATTGGTAGAGCATCTTCTTGCAGAAGTTCCCAGGTTCAATTCCGAGTTTCATCAGTTCAAAGGATGACGTAGTAGGTGTGATGTGAAAGGCCCCTACCGGAGACCATGGCCAGTCACTGACAGTCTGAGTGGACAATTCTGACCTTGATGGACCAAGGGTCTGATTCGGTATAAGGCAGCATCAGGTGTCCATGTGACCACGGCAGATATGGCACTCACAGCCGCATCTCCCGGGGCCAGGACTTTACAGACTAGCACTGCCAACAGGAGGAAAATGTCTTGTCCCTTTAGAAGAGGCCTAATAGGTGGAAATGGGCAGTTGAAGCTTTTGTGAGAGGTAAAGAACATCACTTGGCATTTGCTGCACTCCAAAATGATATCAGTGAGAGTCAGTTCGGTGTAGTGCTTAAGAGCAGCAGGACTCTAATCTGGAGAGCCAGGTTTGATTCCCCACTCCTCTGCTTGAAGCCAGCTGGGTGACCTTGGGTCCGTCACAGCTCTCTCAGAGCTTTCTCAGCCTCACCCACCTCACAGGGTGATTGTCGTGAGGATAATAATAACACACTTTGTAAACCACTCTGAGTGGGTGTTGTCCTGAAGGGCGGTATATATATCAAATGTTATTATTATAATTATTATTATAAAGAGACAGCTAGAGGGACTGGCAACCCTAAACACAACCAGTTCAAGTTTCTCACTACCAAATCTCTGCCTGGCTGGACTTATAACATTGGTAGTGAGGTAGTAAGGAGAACTTGTCATTTAGTCCTGGAGCCCATAGAAGGACAAATAGTCCTTCCTCCAGGCCAGATTGGCCAGGGATCCAGAAGGTTTTTTGCCTTCCTCTAGGCACAGATTGCCCTGACCTGGACAGCCCAGGTGAGCCTGATCTCATCAGATCTCAGAAGCTAAGCAGGGTTGGCCTTGGTTAGTAATTGGATGGGAGGCCTCCAACGAAGACCAGGGTTGCAGAGGCAGGCCATGGCAAACCACCTCAGTTAGTCTCTTGCCATGAAAACCTCACCAGGGGTCGCCATAAGTAAGCTGTGACTTGAGGGCACTCTCTACCACCACCACTAGGCATAGAGTAAAGATCACTTTAGGCATATAGTAGGGAGTAGGGGAGGTAGCTGTGAATTTCCTACATTGTGCAAGGGGTGACCGTTGAAGTCCCTTCCAACTCTATGTTTCTATGAGCAGAACCACAAGTGACAAAAGGCACAGATTGGACACTTGTCAGCTTCCCTCAAGTTTTGATGGGAAATGTAGGCAGCTTGGCGGAATGTTGGACAAGTGACAGTTGAAAAGTCCATTGGACAGCAGTCAGAGAGCCAAGCTGCGAGACGCCTACATTTCCCATCAAAACTTGAGGGACGCTGACAAGTGTCCAACCTGTGTCAGGCGTCACTTGTGGTTCTGCTCTATGTTTCCTGGAGCATCTTGAAAACTAATATCAATATTGGCTGCTCTGACTGGCAGCTGTTCTCCAGGGTCTCAGGCAGAGGTCTTCCACATCATTTATTTCCAGTGGGGACCTTCTGCAGGCTGAGTAGCGAGGGGCAGCCCCTCCTCTTTGTCCATCCTTTGGAACTCCTTTACGAAAGAAGCCCCTGAGGCTTGTGATACAGCATACATATTTTAGAAATGGATCAGTGATTTTTTAGGGCTTTCAGGGGGGAAACAAAACCACCGGCGCTGACAAAATATCATCATGTTGAGTGCCTGTGGCAAAGGCTTGGTTTATTCTGCAGGGACGGGAAAGCACACCTTTCAGTACTCCACAAGTGAAAACAGAGATTCCCCGCCCCCTTCCATACTGAGGACGCCCGAGTTCTTACCTTGAAGGCCACTTGTTGATACTGATGGTCAGTACTTGTTTTGTTTTTTAAAAAAACATGTGTGTATTATGTGCCATCAAGTTGCCTCCGATCTATGGTGACTCTATGAATGAAGGACCTCCAAAACGTCCTATCGTTAACAGACTTGCTCAGATCCTGCAAACTGGAGGATGTAGCATCCTTTATTGAGTCTAGTAGAGTTAGCCGTGTTAGTATGTAGTTGCAAAATAGTCCAGTAACACCTTTAAGACTAACCAACTTTATTGTAGCATAAGCTTTCGAGAACCACAGCTCTCTTTGATGCATCTGATGAAGAGAGCTGTCGTTTTTGAAAGCTTATGCTACAATAAAGTGGATTAGTCTTAAAGGTGCTACTGGTCTCTTTACTTTATTGAGTCCAACCGTCTTGTTTTAAGTCTTCCTCTTTTCCTACTGCCTTCCATGTTTCCTAGCATTATTGTCTTTTTCCGGTGAGTCTTGTCTTCTCATGATGTGGCCAAAGTAAGGTTGCCTCAGTTGTGTCATTAATAGTAATAATAAGAATGACATTCGATTTATATACCACCCTTCAAGGCAACTTAACACCCACTCAGGGCAGTTTACAAAGTAAGTTATTATAGTTCCCCACAACAATCACCCTGTGAGGTGGATGTTGCTGAGAGAGCTGTGACTGACCCAAGGTCACCCAGCTGCCTTCAAGTGAATGAGTGGGGAATCAAACCTGGTTCTCCAGATTAGAGTCCTGCTGCTCTTAACCACTGCATCAAACTGGCTCTCATTTTGGCTTCTAGGGAAGATACTGGTACTCATATATACATGGTGATGGAGAGTGCCCTCAAGTCACAGCTGACTTATGGCGACCCCTAGTGGAGTTTTCATGGCAAGAGACTAACAGAGGTGGTTTGCCGTTGCCTGCCTCTGCAACCCTGGTCTTTGTAGGAAGTCTCCCATCCAATTACTAACCAAGGCCAACCCCGCTTAGCTTCTGAGATCTGACGCGATCAGGCTCACCTGGGCTATCCAGGTCAGGGCAAAATGAAATCCTGCCCTCAAGTCAGAATTGACTTGTGGTGAAAACTCCTGGTGGAGTTTTCATGACAATAGACTAACAGAGGTGGTTTGCCATTGCCTGCCTCTGCAATGCTGGTTTTCCTTGGAGGTCTCCCATCCAATTACTAACCAAGGCCAATCCTGCTAAGTCTTTGAGAGCTGATGAGATCAGGCTCATCTGTGCTATCCAAGTCAGGGCATACATATGGTAGTGGTACTCATATATATGGTTGCATGGTTTTCCACCAGTTCCCCCCTTGGGAGATCCTCCGAAGAGGTGCCGGTTCTTAATACCAGAAAGTACCACTGCAAAAAAGCCCTGTTGATGTATGACTATGTGCTACACGTTGTTTGTTTATATGCACATGTGAATTAGATTACAGCCGTGAAGCTACACCTTTGAGTGGCAATGCAGTAGACAGATGCATCCTGGCTTTTGACATCTGCGTGTATCAACACTAAAGTATTAGGTATTTTTATTTACTTCGGTTATACCCTGCTTTTCTCCCCAGTGGGAACCCTAAGTGACTAAGGAAAATTCTCCTCTTCTCCATTTTATCTTTTCATCAACCCTGTGAGGTAGGTTGGGCTGAGAGCATGGGACTGGTTGAAGGTCACCCAGCCAGCGTGCCTGGCAGAGTGGGGATCCTGGCAGGCCTGGGTCTCCCAGATCCTAGGCTGCAACTCTAACCGCTACAAACACTCTGCCATGCAGGGTGTAGCTGGCTCAGGCAGTTATCCTTGATGAGTGTACTAAATAAAGAATCAAACTGAGTAGGTGGGAACCTGGCAGCCTGCCCTCCACGTCTGCACAGGGCTTCCCCTTTGCCAATTTTGAAGTATATTTCTCAAACACCGATGAGAGTTCAATGGCTTTTTTGCTCTCAAAACTCATAGCCTGGAAATCTAGTTGGTTTTTAAGGTGCTAGGGCCGCAGTGAGGATTGCCAGCATTGGGGGGCAGCTCCAGGGCTGTTGCTGCCCCCCTTAGCACTCATGCGCATGCACAAAGTGCACGCGCGCACCCGGACTGCACGATGACATCATTGTGCATGATGTCATCATGCAGGGCATGCCACTGCGAGCCAGCTGTCTCATCAGCATAGCAGGCAGCTGAGGCAGTGTGCAGGTGGCCTCTCAGCCCTCCTGCTCAGTTGCCCTGCACGCCGCCCCAGCTGCCTGCTGAGCCTGGCCCTCAGCAGCTGCTCCAGGCCAGGAGTGTGCACTGGCAGTGGCGGCAGCATGGGGCAATTGAGCGGGAGGGCTTGGAGGCTGCCCACTCAATTGCCCCACACTGCCACGACCAGCGCGTGCTCCTGGCTGCGGGCCAGGTGCAGCTGTTGCCATGGCAGGCAGCCAATGTGGTGTGCGGGCAGCCTCCCAGCCCTCCTGCTCAGCCACCAGCACTGCCACCACCCGCTCCATGGCATGTGCTCTTGGCCGGCAGTCGTGCCTGGCATCCCCTCTTTGTCGGCGCTGGGGGCAGGCGACCCCCTGCCCCCGTAGATCCAGCCCTGGATACTGAACCCGAATCTTGCTCTTCTACGACATACCAACACAGCTACCCACCTAGGACTGCCATTCCCCTGTTGGAGGCAGGGATCCCCCACGCCCACCCTCCATCCCCTGCCACCACTCACTCAGCTGGCAGGAGGGCAAGGCAAGGGAAGAGGCCGGCCAGGTGCACTCCCA
The DNA here is from genome assembly GCF_028583425.1 of Eublepharis macularius. NCBI lineage: Eukaryota > Metazoa > Chordata > Lepidosauria > Squamata > Eublepharidae > Eublepharis > Eublepharis macularius. Next base: position 164,297,351 of record NC_072794.1, on the reverse strand, counting down.
GGGCGGTGCCACAATGCCACTCCTGAGACAACATCATTGCATCGCCCCGAGAGGGCGCGTGAACTTTGCAGCGGGCTGACTTGGGCCCCAAACCGGCCCACTGAGAAGCAGCTGCATACTCCTGGGGTGGCCTGATGACGTCACTTCCCAGAGAGGACAAGTAAGGTGAGTGCCGGGTCCCCCTTCCCACCAGGAGGGTAAGGGGACCAGGCAACCCTGTGCCCACCTGAAACAGACTACACTTCTTAACATGTAGGGTCAGAGGTCCCCCAACCTGACTTTGATGAGGACAGGCAGATGTCTAGAGTGGAAGGGAATTTTTTTTCTAAGCCCTCAGGGCCCCAGATTGGATTTGGATCATAGTGTGGTAAAAGAAGGCACTTCAGCCTTTCCACGTGCCATTTTCCTGGCTCAAAATGTCCCCAGTGTGTAATTTGTCCCTTTGGAATAGGGTGCAAGTGTACACCCTATGGGCTACAAACAGCTCCCTGCCCCACCGCAGTGTAGTAAATAGCTCCCCTGAGCCTATATCAAGTGAGGAAAATAGCAGGGATAGAAGACGGAAATCCCTTTTATCCACCATCATTCCCAAGTCCTGTGTTCCAAATCTGAATTCAGACCCTGGGTGCTTGTGTGGCGGATCAGTCCTCCGTCAACTGGCACACCTGCTCTGCCTACCCCTCCATTGCCTATCCTGGCACCTGAAGGGGCAATCTCACTCCACTGCCTCAGGGTGTTGCTGCCACCACCAGTCTTCGGCTCTGGTTGGGAAGGACAGCCTCCTAGCCTCCTTCTGGCATCACTAAGAACCTGTCTCTGGGCTTCCCAGGAATCTTTGGGGCTCCCCTGGAGAGTTGGCAAGTACCTCTTTTATTACTTTTCTCCTACTCAGGACTTTCTGGACCTCCCTCCTAGCATTTCCAAGCAGTTTGGGGGAACTATGTGGCACAGAGGGACTTCGCGCCTTCAACAATCAAAGAATTTATTTAAAACTCATAACTGTTCTCAGGCATATCAGAAGTGAACGGAAGAAATAAAATAATGTTGACAAAAAGGGAGTTGCAAGGTTAGCAGAGCAAGCTGAGTTTTAAAAGAGATCGGACGGCTTTGTCAATTTCCCCTCTCTACGGAGCCTGGGAGATCCCTGCTCAAGAGGGCTTGTTAATTTCCTCTTTGCCTCTGGAAGGCTCTGTCAGTTTCACCTCCCCTTCTAGGAGGGGAAGAGGAAATAAACCCTCTGAGGAGATCTTTGCAGCTCTGTAGAGAGGGAAAATTCACACAGTCTTCCCATCTCTTTTAAAACTCAGCATCCTGGCTAACATTGTGACTCCCTTCACATGCTCCTATTCATGTAATTCATCTCTTGTAGCTTAGCTCTAAACTCATACCCTCTCTAGATGGTAGTAGGGGATGCACATTAATTCGTTACTTGGGGCTAAGCAGGACAAACATCCCTGTTCAGAATGGTCTCCCTCAGAGCGGAACTACAAGTGACAAAAGGCACAGGTTGGACACTTGTCAGCTTCCCTCAAGTTTTAATGGGAAATGTAGGCCTCCTGGTCTTGCAGCTTGGCTCTCTGACTGCTGTCCAATGGACTTTTCAACTGTCACTTGTCCAACATTCCGCCAAGCTGCCTACATTTCCCATCAAAACTTGAGGGAAGCTGACAAGTGTCCAACCTGTGTCTTTTGTCACTTGTAGTTCCTCTCTTACTCTCCGGCTCCAACCAACTCTCCCAACGATCAGTTCCCGCCCAGGAACTGGCCCCTTCCTCTGGCAGCCTTCTGGGGCAGATCTCATCACCTCGATGGATGACCTGTCCTCTCTAGGGAGTTGCCCTCAGATTATTGGTTAGGAACAGGAGGGGAGAGGAGGCTGAGAAGGAGATTAGGTCACAGTTTGATAGTCTCTTCCCATCCAGCCCACAGAAAGTTACACAGACACACAAGTTAGCTTTTCTCCACACTTGGAAAATAAGTACCCACTTCCCCTCTTGACATCTGACTGTTGGTGTCAAAGTTAGATTGGGGGAATATCAACCTTGTACCTTACACAGGGCTTTTTTTCAGCTGGAACGTGGTGGAACGGAGTTCCGGAACCTCTTGAAAATGGTCACATGGCTGGTGGCCCCGCCCCTGATCTCTAGACAGAGGGGCGCGGCGCAGAGGGCAATCTAAACTTCCCTCTGTCTGGAGATCAGGGGCGGGGCCACCAGCCATGTGACCATTTTCTCCGAGGGCAACCCACTGAGTTCCACCACCTCTTTCCCCAGAAAAAAAGCCCTGACCTTACAGCTCATAATGTGTTGTTCAGGCCTAAGAACGCCATCAGAATATGTTCCAGGTCCCAGCCCAGCCTCAGCTCATCCATCTGCCTTAAGAAACAGAGCCATCGGTCTCCACAAACTTTGTCCATAACACGGAGCTTTCGGATGCCAAGTGAAAACCTGGACATAATTTTGCTAACTGCTGTCAGAGTGCCCGGGCAGGCTAGTATCCAACACCATTTGCACCAATTAGCCTCAAGAATGAAATCTGGGGATGGAGCTGTCCCTTGAAACTAACCAGAGGGATGCAGCCAGATGCCGCATTCTTGTGTTTCGTTGTTTTCTTATTTTTTCCCCCCAGTTGTACACATTCTGGAAACTATAAGATCCTTGGCACCAATCCGCACTGACCTGGTTATATATCATTGGGGGATTTAGGAGACTGCTTTAAGATGAAGGGTGGGGCAACCCTGCAGGACTCAGGCACAAGCCAGCTCATTGCTGCTCAGGGTGGGGTGGAACGGTTGACGCATCAAGGCACAAGCTGGACCCTGGTGAGAACAGTCCTAATCTTAAAGGGCTTTGAATGAAATTGTGCCCTCAAGTCATAGCCGACATACAGCGAGTTTCATAGCAAGGGATTAACAGAGGTGGCTTGCCATTGCCTGCCTCTGCAGCCCTGGTCTTCATTGGAGGTTTCCCATCCAATTATTATACAAAGCCAACCCTGCTTAGCTTCTGAGATCTGATGAGATCAGGCTCACCAGGGCCATCCAGGTCAGGGCTTGAAGGGGCTTAGGGGATCATTAAACTGAAGCTGTAGGGCCTATGAGACAGATGTTGGGAGTGAGCCTAAGAAGGTCTACTCAGAAACAAGTCCTATTTTTTTAAATGGGACTTATTCGTGGAAGTATTCTTTGGGCTGCAGTTCACTTTTAGCATTTTTTTTCCTTCGTGAAGGAATACACGAGGTAGTGGTGGTGGTGGGCAAGTGCTATCAAGACATAGCTGACTTATGACAACTCCTGGTGGGGTTTTCAAGGGAAGAGACTAACAGAAGTGGTTTGTCTGCAACCCTGGTCTTCGTTGGAGGTCTCCCATCCAATTACTAACCAAGGCCAACCCTGCTTAGCTTCAGAGATCTGATGAGATCAGGCACACCTGGGCTATCCAGGTCAGGGATAGATAGATAATGGTAGTGGTGGAGAGGCACCTCACTCAAATTTGAGAGGTCAGGCTTGCCTGGGCTATCCAGGTCAGGGAGCCAGTTTGGTTTAGTGGTTAAGAGCATGGGACTCTAATCTGGAGAGCCGGGTTTGATTCCCCACTCCTCCACTTGAAGCCAGCTGGGTGACATTGGGCTAGTCACAGTTCTCTGGAGCTCTCTCAGCCTCACCAACCTCACAGGGTGTATTGTTGTGGGGATAATAGTAACATACTTTGTAAACCGCTCTGAGTGGGCATTAAGTTGTCCTGAAGAGAGGTAAATAAATCAAATGTTGTAGTCTTAAAGGTGCTATTGGACTCTTTACTATTTTACTACTACAGTAACACAGCTAACTCCTCTGGATCTACAACCCAGAGTTGGCAACCATAATTGTTTCCAAAGTCTCCCACTCCAAGTACAAATGTCAGCCCCTCTAGGGTTGCCAGGATGGGAAATTCCTGGAGATTTTTTTGTGGGGGTGAAGCCTGGAGAAGGAGGGAGGGCAGAAGCCTCGGGGAGGGGGGGTATAATGCCATAGACTCCACCCACCAAAGCAGCCATTTTCTCCAGAGGATCTAGTCTCTGTTGCCTGGAGATCAGTTGTAATTCTGGGAGATCTCCACCCACCACCTGGAGATTGGCAACCCTAAGCCCCTCCCTGGTAGACTAGAATGCCAAAGATTTTACTTGAAGATAGTGCTAATGTGGGGCCTAAACCTTCTCCCTGCCCTTGGTGATTCCAGCCACGAGAAGCAAATCTTTCTCTGTCTGTAGAGTGGTACCTTTTAATCTCTATAGCCCTCCCCTGAATTTTTTTCTTAGAGAGATTTGGGTGTGATACAACGTTTTCAACTTGCATTCATGGACTAATCGGAAACAGTTGCTTCCCACTCCTCTGGGGCTTGATAAAATTGTTAATAAATAAAACACATTATAAAATAAGACTTTCATAAATGTTATCTTTGCTGGGGAAGCACATTCCATTAACAGCGGGATCACAAAAGTCTAAAACGCCCGTTCAATTGCTGTAGACCTTTAGCTGCCATACATCTTTTCAATCTGAATCTGTAGACAAAGACGAAGATGCCAACTTTTAATTTTTAAAATAAATCCTGGATTCCTGAGGAATGTGACTGCAGCCAAAGCCCGGGTTAAACATGCTTTGTCTGAAATGGATCCTGAATTAATCTAACAGGTCAGGGTGTGGAATTTGAACACCAGAATCTGAATTTAATTTCTCAGTGGCAGCCTTAGGGATCCCATTCTCCTTGCTTTCCACAAACTATGCAAAACTGAATTGTTCAGGAGGGCTTTCTCACCAGGTTACAGGGCCGTGTCATAAGAAATAGCTCAGAGAGATGTTTTGGTAAGGACAGGGACTAAACACTAGGCTACTGGGTACTGTCTGCTGATGACATGCACCTACTAGCAAGTTTCCATGCTGCTAAATATGCCATGTAAATTAGTTATGTTTTGTTCAGGAAGATGTCAAGTTAGAGCACTCCCTCAGTGGAACAGGCTTCCTCGGGAGGTGGTGGGCTCTCCTTCTTTGGAGGTTTTTAAGCAGAGGCTCGATGGCCATCTGACAGCAATGCTGATTCTGTGGACCTGGGCAGATCGGGAGAGGGAGGGCAGGGCAGGGCTACATCAGGGCTTAGTTCTTTTTTTTTATAAAAAAAATTATTGGATGGGTCATTATACAAATATAAGAACATACACAGTTAACTTTCCATCATATTGTAATACCCCCCCACCCTTTCCCCCCCTTTTCTGTTGACTTCCGACAGTTTTCCATTCCCTTTATTACCTCTTAAATAAAACCTTAACCAAGCTAAAATATATATAATATAATAATACCTATCTAATGATAAATACCATTACCTAACATTCCATATCTTTTAGTACTATCTATCAATAATATCCAATAACCTACAATATAATATGTCCCCTATATTAATAGCTATATACTACATTCTAAGAATGGGTCATAGTAATATATTTTATACCATTGTGTATCTTTAGATAGCACTATTACATATATCTATCATATCTATAATGTTCAAAATTATTAATATCCTTTATATTGTTATCCAATTCATGACATTATAACTTAGTAAATTATAACATATTGTACCTACATACAGGGCTTAGTTCTTGTGGCCCCTTCTTACATGCCCAGGGTAATGCCAATCGCCACTTTGGAGTCAGGAAGCAATTTTCTCCAGGCCAGTTTGGCTAGGGATCCTGACGTTGTTTTGCCATCTTTTGGGTATGCAGTAAGGCTTACTGGGTGTGTGTGTGGGGGGGGCAGGGGTAACTGTGCATCTCCTGCATGGTGCAGGAGGTTGGACTAGATGACCCTAGAGGTCCCTTCCAACCCTATGATTCTATAATTCTATGTCATCTCTATGCCTGTTTAAAAAATTTTCTGCTACTATTCCCAATTGCATCTATTTCCCAGAATGTCCTGACTGTTGTTCACTGCTGTATTTTGTTCAGTGAATGTCCTATATTGAATTTTTCACTTGCACTGTGTAATCTGTCTTGGATCTCAGTGAGAAAAGCAGACTATTAATAATAAGGATGATGATCATAAATAATTGTACTGTGATGTGTGTGTTATGTGCCATCAAGTTGCCTCTTGCCTGTGGTGACTGTATAAATGAGGCCTCATTAACAGACTTGCTCAGATCCTGCAAACTGGAGGACGCAGCTTCCTTTATTGAGTCAAGCCATCTCGTTTTAGGTCTTTCCCTACTTCTTTCCCCAGCATTATTGACTTTTCCTGTGAGTCTTGTCTTCTCATGCTGTGACCAAAGTACAATAGCCTCATTTTTGTCATGATAGCTTCTAGAGAAGATTCAGGCTTGGTTTGATCTAGAACCTGCTTATTTGTCTTTTTGGCTGTCCATGGTATCTGCAAAACTCTCCTCCAGCACCACATTTCAAATGAATCCATTTTCTTCCTCTCAGCTTTCTTCATTATCCAACTTTCACCATTCATTAAAATGCCAATTGCTTCTGTTGAGGGAAAATATCACATTGGCACCAGGGCTTTTTTTCTGGGAAAAGAAGTGGTGGAACTCAGTGGTGGAACTCAGGACCGCACAATGACGTCACTTTGGATTAGCTGGAACAAGGGGGGAGTTTTTTAAAGTTTAAATCACCCTTGGCGAAAATGGTCACATGGCCAGTGTCCCCGCCCCCTGATCTCCAGACAGAGGGGAGTTTCGATTGCCCTCTGCGCCGCTCCAGCAATCTAAACTCCCCTGTGTCTGGAGATCAGGGGGTGGGGCCACCGGCCATGTGACCATTTTCAAGCGTTGCCAGAACTCCATTCCACTGTGTTCCCGTTGAAAAAAAGCCCTGGGAATTACTGCCGGAATGTCCCTGTAATATGTTTCAGAAGTCTACAAATGTGCTTGAGAATGCATCTTTTAATCTTTTAATTTAAGAGATGGTGCTTGGCAAATCAGGAATGGAAGTGGGTGGGATTGGATGGAGTTTAGAAGGCAGAAGATGCCACCTGGCTGGTTAGGAGAACAGCCAAGCCAAGCACCAAATAACCTGAACCTTTTCTCTGGAGAACCTGAGAAGAAACCCAATCGTGCAAGTTCAGGTCAAAACCAGAGACCTTTGACAACCCGAAACAGACTGGACTTTGCTCCAGAAGGGGATAGGGTTTTATGGGCTTGTTGACTCTTGCCATACCCTGCTCTTGTAAGCACGCACTGTGAAGTGCTGAAGGTGGAAATCGAAGCCAGGAGGGCATAGCTGGCTCTGTCTGAAACATGGAGAGTGATAAAAATCAGACTCTCTTCTATATTTTACAGCTCAATCGTAAACAGAATTACACCCTTCTAAAGTCATTGATCCTAATGGACATAGAAGGGGGCAACTCAGCTTAGAACTGTTCTGCCAATAACCCTGAGTAAGATTTGAGTCCAGTGGCACCTTAGAGACCAACAAGATTTCCTGGGAGCTCTGATTCTTGAAGGCTTACACCCTGCAGATTGTTGGCCACTCTAACTCTGAATCAGAGACTGTCCCTTGTTCTGAGATGACCGTTTGTTTTCATTACTGATCTCTTGCAATTCTTAAGTGTGTGTGTGTGTATTTGCTGTTTGCTGTCTGACTCTGTTCCCTCCCCACGCTGCGTGGCTAGGCAGCAAAGCCAGGCCCACTGCCTTGAACTCTCCAGACCTGCCTACAAACATGTGTCGCTAAAGCCTGTTTTTGTACATGTGTAGCTAAAGCCCTTTGACCTCAGCAGAGCAGGTATGACAGATGTCTTAACAGCTGCCTCTGTCTCAACCCCAAGTCTGCATTTGAGCTGCCTGCCTATCCAAGGGGACCAGCCATAGCTTCTGTCTTTCTCTTTCAGTTCCCCTGGAGAAAATGGCTGCATTGGTGGGTAGTCTGTATGGCATTATACTCCATGGAGGTTCCTCGTTTCACCAAGCTCCACCCCAAATATCCAGGAATTTCCCAACTGGGAGTTGGCAACCCTAGTAAAACCCCAGAGTCTATAATGGCTCACAGAAACAACAGCCACACTTGTACAAAATCAGAAAGCCTTCTCATAACTGGTGAAATGATGAAATGATTAGAGAAAGTGGTAATGCTACACACAGAAATGGGATGTGGGACAATCCTGTTTGGCAAAAAGATCAGCTAAGTGTTCTGGTTGGACAACATCCTAATCAGGCATGTGTCTACTTCATTATGCGAGAAATAAAAAATAGACAGGCTACAGGATAACTGCCAGGTCTGGGGGTTTCTGGCCCTCACATAAATGTTTGAAATAATTATGTTCAGATTTGGAACATTGACAAATGTGCATGCTTCAGGTTGAATTTTGATGGATAACATTCTGGAAACAGATCTGGAGTGGTTGTTTCCCAACTCTTGCACCAGTTACTAGAGCCGATTCAGACATGGAATTTTTTCTTTGCTATGGTTTCTAGACCAGCCCCTCTCCTATGCATGATGTAAGCTTTTGCGTATGTTTCCACACACATGCATGCATTTTGAGGTGGTACAGTACTGGAGGAGGAGGGCTGTACCATGTTAGAAACAGCACTTTTGAGATGGCTGTTAATTAGAAGCTGCCGGCTTTTTCTTGGACTGCTTTCTGCTCTTCAGATCCCATCCCCCATCGCTAGACGTGCATCTTTCCATCTGAGCCCAAGGCCAAGACACATTTGCTTCTCAAGCGACACTCGCTAATGGTCCCCTTTGTACCGAAAAAGGGCAGGTCACTGCCCACCGGCTGATGCATAATCCAGATTTATACAGTACGAGTCTTCTGACCGCTTAAATTGCATGACCCCTTTCTCACAGATTGTCGCATCTGCTGCCTTCACCCCGGGCTCTCCACCATCCATCTGCCGGGTGACCAGGTGTCCTATCAATGCAACAGCACCCGGTAGGGTTCAGAACTATAATGTTGCAGGCAAGCCCCGTCCTTTCTTCTTTTAAACAGCAAAGTATTTTCAAATCTTACGAAACATTTCGGAGCAGGTGTTATTATTTGTATATAAAAATAATTGGGTGATGAACAGATGTGCCAAACAGGTGTCGTGAACAGGTGTGTTGTTATTGGCCCGGAAACAGGATTTATTTAGTTGGCGTGGTTTTGCTGTTCTCAAGAATTGGTAGGATTTTCCGGCTGCTTCGGGGTCCTGCATCTAGCTTTCTTTGCACACACATGCAACGAGAGAAGCTGTGGGCATGCATTCCCCCAAGACTCTTTCTCAAATGGATTTAGAGGTGTGGCGCTCCCCCTCCTCCTTGAGGGTAACAGGAACCGTCCGCAGCATCACAAAGCACTTGGTTCTGTTTTGCAACTCGGAGCAGAATGCAAAATCCAACTTGCCCTGAAGAACAGCAGAGCTCTATAAATTTATGCATGAGGGGGGATGTGTTTTTGTTTGGATCTGGATTTTCACGTAGGGCAGTGGACTCCCAACCTTTTTGGCACCAGGGACCGGTTTTGTGGAAGACAATTTTTCCACGGGCCAGGGGGTGGTGGTTTTGGGATGATACAATTATGTGCTTTATTTCTATTATTACATTATAATATATAATGAAATAATTGTACAGCTCACCACAATGCAGAATCAGTGGGAGCCCTGAGTTTGTTTTCCTGCAACTAGACAGTCCCATCTGGGGGTGATAGGAGACAGTGGCCCTTTTCACCCTACTTGCTTGCTTCCGAAACATCGCGAGATGAAGTGCAAAAAACGCAGAAGATAGCATCTTCTCGTGAGAGTTTTGTGCGGGTCATTCCAAGGGAAGGTAAGCCGTGTGGAAACAGCCATAATCTTCTGACTCAGCAGCACTTTAAAACATTTTTTTTTAAAAAAAAACTAGTTTAGTCCTTTACTGGCATGTGGTCAGATTTTGGTTGTACCTGCTTTTATGCAGTTTTCTTTTTTTATTTACATTGATATGTGATGGTATTACATTTCTATTGTTTTAGTAATGTTGCTTTGCATTTACTAGAGCAACTTCCTTGGATTTCCTTTGGGAAGGAAAAGTGCACTTATACCTCTTACAAGGAATCAATAATAGCACATTTGTGGCTGTGCTAATGTTCTTTTTCCATGATGATAGCATTTGACAGTAGTTGGCATGAGACTGTCAAAAGTATTTGACGGTATTTAGAAGCTGACCCATGTCGGTATCTGGTCATACTATAGTTATACAATGCCTGACCATGTTTGACAGCTGACGGCTTTGGGAGATTCACCCCATCAAAACAGTTAGATATTATTTGCAAATACTCATTTCAGTGGTGGTGAGGAAACAATGAAAGTGGTGTTAAGGTAGTATGGGAACAATGAAGTTAGAGCAGTCCCTCAGAGGAACAGGCTTCCTCAGGAGGTGGCGGGCTCTCCTTTGGAGGTTTTAAGCAGAGGCTAGATGGCCATATGCAGCAATACTGATTCTGCGAACCTGGGCAGATCATGAGAGGGAGGGCAGGAAGGGTTACATCAGTGCTTAGTTCTTGTGGCCCCTTCTTGCATGCGCAGGGTAAGCCCGATCTACACTTTGGAGTCAGGAAGCAATTTTCCCTAGGCCAGTTTGTCTAGGGATCCTGATGGCGTTTTGCCATCTTCTAGGCATGGAGCCAGGGAGCAGTTGCGGGGGGAAGAGATGCATTTCCTGGAGGTCCCAATGATTCTATGATTCTAAGCCTGCAAGAATCAAACGGAGGGTGAAAATAATGTAAGTCGGGAGTTTTCCGCCCTTGAATCAGGATTCTGAGTCCATCATAGCGCCCCATCTGTTGGGAAGTGATCTCGGAAGCCAAACGGGGTCGGCCTTGGTTAGTAATTGGATGGGGACCTCCAAAGAAGACCAGGGTTGCAGAGGCAGGCAATGGCAAACCACCTCTATTAGTCTCTTACCCAGGGGTGGATCTTCATTGTGGGGGGCCTGAAGCTTGAATTGTTATGGGGGCCCCTTCGCAACCAGCAACAATAGGGCAACATCCAACATAGTCCAACGAGCCTTTCTGACCTTGCAAGGACCTCAAGGCCCAAATGGCAGAAAACGGGGTGGTGGGGTGGAGCACTTGAAAAGGGCCATACGGTGAGCCCCTTCCCGCCAGCAACGAGATCTGAGTAGCCACTGTTATCTTCTTCAGTGGGGCTGTTCCATGGCAGATCACCACAATTTTTTGAAAAGTTTAATACATCTCAGATTCTGACTAAAATTGCTGTACTGAGTTATCTCTCATGTCAAAGTCACTGGTGTGAATAAAAATTTCCTAGGAAGTTTTCAAGAAATAACTTCGCCTTTGTTTTAAAAGCTCTCTAATAATTGCACAGGTTACCAACAGGGCCGGCGCTTCCATGGAAGCGGGTTCAGCAGCCACCTCGAACACTGAGGCACCGGAGGGGGCACCGGGGGTGGGGGCACACACCGTGGAGCTGGCGGTGGCAGTGCTGGTGGCTGAGCGGAAGGACTGGGAAGCTGCCCGCACGCCGCCCTAGCCACCTGCTGCGCCTGGCCCACAGCTGCTGTGCCCGGCCAGGAGCACGTGCTGGCAGCGGCAGCGTGGGGCAGTCTGAGTGGACAGCCTCCCAGCCCTTCTGCTCAGTTGCCCCGTGTTGCTGCTGCCCCCTGTACGCAGCTGCGGGCCAGGTGCAGCAGGTGGCTTGGGCGGCGTGGGGCAACTGAGCGGAAGGGCTGGGAGGCCACCCATGGACCGTCCCAGCTGCCTGCTGCGCCAATGGGGCCGGTTCGCAGTGGCATGGCATCCCATGCAGTGACATCATCACGCAGTCCAAGCATGAGCGCGCGCACACTTTGCACGTGCACAAGGGGGGCAGCAACAGCCCTGAAGCTGCCCCCGGCCACAGACGCCAGAAACTCTGGCACCGGCCCTGGTTACCAACATTTACCTGCAGTAATCCAAAGCTGTCCTTGAAACTACGAGGTCTGTGCAGGCCTTTCCCCACCCCCTTCTGGTGCTGATGCTTCTTCCTGGGCCAGGCTGAACTGCTAGGCTGCTGGGAACAACCAGCCCGCTTTAGGGGAAGCTACAACACTGAGCATGCTCCATTCTCAGGTCAATATTAAGCACTTCAACCCACTGGCTTATGATTTTATCACTAAAATAGCCTTATTTTAATAACAAACACTTTAAAAACGCCATTAATTTTTGTTGGAAAATGCACTTTAAAAAAAAAGGTTGCTTCAGGGGCCCTGAAGCTTAAGCTTCCTTAGTTTTACAGTAGATCCGCCTCTGCTCTTGCCTTTCAAACCACAGCAGGGGTCGCTGCAGGTGTGCGATGACTTGATGGCAGTTTCCACCACTAAGTAATATAATAATAATATTCAATTTATATACTGCCCTTCAGGACAACTTAATGCCCACTCAGAGCGGTTTACAAAGTATGCTATTATTATCCTCACTGCAGTCACCCTGTAAGGTGGGTGGAGCTGAGAGCTCTGAGAGAGCTGTGACTGACCCAAGGTCACCCAGCTGGCTTCAAGTGGAGGAGTAGAGAATCAAACCTGGCTCTCCAGATTAGAGTCCTGCCGCTCTTAACCACTACACCCAAACTGGCTAGGGAGATCCTTGGGGGCATTAAAATTTCAGATGGAGAGTGGGACAGGTGGACATGGTGGGACAGGTGGAGATGCTGGGACCTGTCATCTTCTCCCAAACCTGCCTCTAGGTCCCATGTGAGCTGCAGCCCACTGGCAATACACCTGGCGACTGTCTTTCTCTTTACTGGCAGCAGCACAGGTAGTGGCGATCAGTATAAGCTTTGCCTATTGCTTCCTCCACACATACCTGGGACATGCTTTCAGCAACAAAGTATTCTGAGCGGTTTGTTCTACCCCTGAATATTTTGACACATGACAAGGTGCAAATTGAATGCCACAAGGGGATCTTATTTATTTATCAGGCACATCTATTTATCTGTCTGAGGAGCTCAGAATGGTGTGGGTGGGCTCATATTCTATCCTCCCAGCAGGTGTGCAAGGAAGAGTCTTTTGAGAGATAGTAGTGCTTTTCACATGTTTTAAGGGATGTATGGCTCTCTTTTTGTGCAAGTGGAGAGCCTGATTTTTTTCGGGAGTCACACGCCAAGGCATGTATCCACTGGAAATAGTGGACACACTTCTCACAGAGGTAGACCTCAACATGTGCCACCATGACAGCAGGGCAATTGAGTAGGAGCCACAAGTCTGGTGGGTGTTTGACATACATGCTCTACTGCTCCAGGGCTGGATCTAGGGTTGCTGGGCCCGGTGCAACACTTGCTCTGGCTTCTGTGTGCGTTCCCGGTGCTGTGTGATGATGTCACTTCTTCCCAGTGCACTGTGGAGCTGGCGGCGGCGCGTGCATGTGCTGGGGTGGCCAGCTTCCCACACGGGCAGCTGAGCACAGGGCTAGGAGGCCCTCCGTGCAGTTTGCATGCCCCGCTGCCCCATGCCGCCTGCACGGCAAGCCAGCTGCCCCAGCACCCTGTGCGCCGTGGAGCTGGTGGTGGCGGTGCAGGTGTGCGGCTGGCCTGCTGCACAGGTGGCTGAGCATAGGGCTGGGAGGTCCTGCGCACACAGCAAGCCAGCTGCCCCATTGGCGGGGCAGGCGAGGGCCTCCCAACCCTGCGCTCAGCCTCCTGCGCGGCAAGCCACAGCACACTCCCGGCGGCTGGCAGCCGCGCCCCGCACCCCCTCTTTGGTGGCGCCGGGGGCAGGCTACCCCCTCTGCCCCCCTCAATCCGGCCCTGTACTGCTCTCTACAGCATGCAGAAGTTCAGTGCGTGGCTGTGGGAGCGAGTTGTCTGTGGTCAGACTGATGTATAACAAAGGGTTTCCTAAGGACAGGAATTTTTTTTAAACCACAGGATAATTGCATCTTAATTAACCATTGGCAGGAGAAGGTGGACTTTCAGCTTTGCAGGGCTTTCCTTCCCACGCTCTGCATATTTTCAAACCCTCCAACATTTCTGAGATGGAAAAAGGAACTTCTTGTAACACTGTAGTTTCACTCTAAGAATCGCTCTGGAGTTTGGCCACCCACCGTTACCTATTCTTTTTTACCATATCCTTCCTACAAGGAACTTAAGGTTGCATTTAAGGTTGCCAACCTCCAGGTGGGGCTTGAAGGTGTCCCAGAATTACAACACATCTCCAGATGTCTCTGTACATGAGGCATCTTACACGAGGACGCTCAAGCGAGAGGCAATCGTAGCTGGGAAGCGTAGTTTTTAAAGACAGAGCCAAAGACTCTTGTCAATTTCACCCCTCTACACCAACTGGCAGAGATGCTCCTCAAAAGGTTTGTGAATTTCATTTTGCCTCCCTGAAGGTTCTGATGAAATAAACAAACCCTCTGAGGAGTGATCTCTGCTGGCTCTGTCTTTCTAAACTACGCTTCCCGGCTAACATCACTTCTCCCTTCACTGGAGCATCCTCGTGTAAAATGTCTCTTGTAGAGATGAGTTCCCCTGGAGAAAATGGTTGCTTTGGAGGGTGGCCTCTGTGGCATTATACCCTGCTGAGGTCCCTCCCCATGCCACACCCTGCCCAGTCTCCCCTTTCCAATCTCTCCTCTCTCAAACCTTCAGGAATTTCCTAACCTAGAGTTGGCAAACCTACCACGTTCTCTCTGCCTCCATCTTGCCCTCCCGTGGTTCTCCCTTCCATGTTTGATCATCACAACAACCCTGCAAAGTTGGTTAGGCTGTGAAAGTGTGGCCGGCTCACAGTCACCCAAGGAGCTTCATGTGAATGTGGTGACTCGAACCTGGAATTTGAAGATCCTCACCCGACCACTATGGAAAGTAGCTTTCAGAGTCATGATGAACCTGGACTAGGGTTGCCAGATCTAGGCTGAGAAATTCCTGGAGATTTTGGAGGTGGAGCCTAGAGAGGGTGGGGTTTGGGGAAGGGAGGGGCCTTGGTGAGGTATAATGCCATAGAGTTCACCCTTCAGAGCAGCCGTTTTCTCCAGGGGAACTGGTCTTTGTTGCCTGGAGATCAGTTGTAATTCCAGGAGATCTCCAGCTACCAACTGGAGGCTGGCAACCCTAACCCGGACTCCCTTCACATTTAACTTCTTGAGACTCAGGAGGGAGAGACAGAAATGGAAAAAAATGGCATCTCTAACAGCTCAAGTTAGGAGAATTCTTCAAAAGGTCAATTGGGCTCTGATAGGGACAACGATCCCTGTCAATGAGGCAAAGAGATCATAGGCAAGCATGGAGGTGATGCAAAAGAAACGGTTGCCTAGGAAATGCCTGTGTGCAATAAGCCAATGGATCTCAAAGGTGCCGTCGAACCGTTTTTATGAATTTAAATAAATAATAATGCTACTGATCTGCCCCCAAGGCTGCAGCTGGCACAATGCAACACAGCATATGGCAGCTCCCATTAACTTTTGGAGCCTCGGCTGCTCCTAATGGCCTTTTTGTAAGCAGCGATTCTGACTTTGTTTGCACTCCTTGGTAATAAGGGCTTCCCTCGTGATCGAGCTCCGTTGAATGGCCCAATGAAAACTGAGCATCTCTGGTATTTCCTTAGGCAGCAAGGGCTCAATGCGGAATGAAATTAGGACGCCAGAATTAGGGCACTTGGGTCATTTACCTCCCCTCTTGAGACTGAGAAAAGGATTCGTCCGTTTCCCTTGTGATCCTTCTGATAATAACAAGTACTACAACTACTACTACAACTGCACTTATATGCTGCTCTTCGAGACAGATTAGTGACTTACCCAGAGCAGTGAACAAGCGAGTGTTATTATTATCTCCACAATACAGCTGGGGCTGAGAGGAGTGGCTTACCCAAGGCCACCGCCTGAGTCGAACCAGCAGAGTTCTGATTCCTAGTCGAACCTCTTAACCCCTGCGCTACAGCTGCTTCCCCAACTGATATCCACAATGTCTTATTCAAAGCACCCACCTAAGCTTCCCAGTTTGCCCCGTTGCAATCGGCAGGCAACCTGGGAAAGCATACACCAGGTGCGCTCCCAGTGGGATGCAACGTTGTCATTTCCTGAAGTGACATTGTTGCCCTGGCTGCTGGCGAGGTCCCGCACTTCTCTGGAGCCAACTTTGGCACAAGGTAAGTGCCAGGTGCCCCCTCCTGCTGGAAGGGTAAAGGGACCTGGCAACCCTTCTACCACCACATTCAATTAAGGGAAGGGGACACATTATGACTCAAGGTTATAACCCTGGTTTCACCCAAGAGCTTTGGGCAACCTTGCTAGGAAATAGATCCAGAGGAGTCAGCCATGTTAGTCTGTTGTAGCAAAATAGTAAAAGAGTCCAGTAGCACATTTAAGACTAACCAACTTTACTGTAGCGTAAGCTTTCGAGAACCACAGCTGCTATGCACCAGAAGGGAGGATAGAAGAGCTACCTGGTCCATGCAAGTAGCAAAGGGACCGTTGATGGTGTACCCTGCATGACCTCCATTACAGGTACCAATGGTGGAGGAGAATGGTAGAAGACGGGGAAAATGTGGTGAACTCTTGGGCCCAATTACAGCTTCCAAAACCCAGATTTTAAAATTAAGGATATGGGATCTTGATATTGGGCATGGATCATATGCAGTGTGAGCTGAGATGTGCTACATAAACAGCAACTAACCCAGTTGCGTCCTTCTGCTATAGTATTCCATGCCCCATGACATTGTGCCCCTGAAGGTCAGCAGAACCCCCAGGAACATCGTGGGGGTAGAAGAGAGTAGCTGCAGTGGGAGGGGAGTATCAAGGGGAAACCCCCCTCCTCCTGCTAGTGGATACGCCTTCCACAAGCAGAACAAAAATATTGTAACCCATGCTTTGGATCAACACCCTGAGAACACAACTGAAAGCTTATGCTACAGTAAAGTTGGTTAGTCTTAAAGATGCAACTGGACTATGGTTGTTGTGGGTTTTCCGGGCTGTATTGCCGTGGTCTTGGCATTGTAGTTCCTGACGTTTCGCCAGCAGCTGTGGCTGGCATCTTCAGAGGTGTAGCATATGCAAAAGAACCTCCTCAGGATAGAGAGAAGCCTCCCTCCATTAGTATTCCACACCCTGGGAAACTCTTACAGGATGACTCAGCCCAACCCCACCTTCCTGAGTAGATATAAATGACCTGCCAACATCTTTTCCACACTGTGACACTGAGAGATCTCTGTCTTTTGGTGCTACGCCTCTGAAGATGCCAGTCACAGCTGCTGGCGAAATGTCAGGAACTACAATGCCAAGACCACAGCAATACAGCCCGGAAAACCCACAACAACCATTGTTCTCCGGCCATGAAAGCCTTCGACAATACATGCAACTGGACTCTTTTCTATTTTCCCAGTACTGGATTTCCCACCAGTGAAAGCTAAGTCTGCCTCTCCTTTCACTTGAGCGTCCTCGTGTAAGATGCCTCATGTACAGAGATATCTGGAGATCAGTTGTAATTCTAGCACATCTTCAAGCCCCACCTGGAGACTGGCAACCTTAAATACAACCTTAAGTTCCTTGTAGGGAGGATATGGTTAAAATAATAGGTAACAGTGGGTGGGCCAAACTACAGAGCGATTCTTAAAGTGAAACTACAGTGTTACAAGAGGACACTGCATCATGCATCTGACGAAGAGAACTGTGGTTCTCGAAAGCTTATGCTACAGTAAAGCTTGCAGGGAAAGCAAGCATCGCTTGGGTGGCCAACTCCAGGTTGGGAAATTCCAGGAGATTTGGAGGGTTTAGGGAGGGGAAGCACCTCCGAAGCAGCCATTTTCGCCAGGGGTACTGATCTCTGTCACCTGGAGATCAGCTGTAATTCTGGGAGATCTCCAAGTCCCACCTGGAGGCTGGCAACCATGGGGGCCACTGCAATCTAAGCTCTAGTTTGCAGATGTTGACGTGGAACTTATTCCCATAAGGAAAGGTCTCTGATAGCACTTCAGATGAAAGAAAAGGAGAGGTTGTTCCAGATCCTCCCAGTTCCTGCTTCTCTGTTGGACGCACCTGAAGCTTTGCAGCTTTCTTCTGAATCCATCCCCACTGACTGACCCCCTCCTGCTTCCTGGGGGCATGTGCAGGTGCCAGAGTTGTACCTCACATGTGTGCCTGTCGCCCATCCACTTGGCTTCCAGGATCACTGGCTCACCTGGAAGAAATGCTTAGCAACTCCTTGGCCAAATTTTGTCTCTGTCCTTGGGCAGGAACCAGAATTTTCCTCATTCTGAGTCGGGCCATTCGTTTAGTATTGTTTCCTTCAGGGCTTTTTTCCTGGGAAAAGAGGTGGTGGAACTCAGTGGGTTGCCCTCAGCGAAAATGGTCACATGGCCAGTGGCCCCGCTCCCTGATCTCCAGACAGAGGGGAGTTTAGATTGCCCTCCGCGCCACTTGGCGGCACGGAGGGCAATCTCAACTTCCCTCTGTCTGGGGATCAGGGGGCGTGGCCACCAGCCATGTGACCATTTTCAAGAGTTCCAGAACTCCGTTCCACTGTGTTCCAGCTGAAAAAAAACCCTGGTTTCCTTTGACCAGAAGAAAGAGGATCATTTCCCAGGCCAGGAGATCCTTTGAACTGGATATGAGGGATTGAATTTAAGACAGTGGGCATACAATGGTAATGAGCTGTGGCTGCTCCCCAAAAGGTAGTTGAGCACATGGAGACAGAACATGTGCACAGGAGTGCAGAGCCATGTCTTAGCTGGATCTACAGTATTTTAAGGGAATGATTGGGGAGCTGACCTCCACCCACATAATACTTGGCTGTGAATTATGTGGCTGACGGCCAGAAGGGAAAGGCAGGCTAATAGAGTCTGGCCTTCAGCAACTGTCTGGGATAAGGAAGTGATTGTGTGTCTCCCAGCAGATGAATAATGCTCCTTTTGTTTCATTTCCTAGATGACAGTTGATACTGCGAGTACTGAGATCCGCTCCGCGGCTAAATATACATTGGCAGTCAGTGGTTGGGGATGGAGCAAACGGTCGAATGGATTGTTGGGAAGGAGGGGAAAGAAGGCAGGCCAATTCATTTCTGCATGAGATTTACTTCTCATGGTTAGGTCTCTTGGCTGGTCTCTTGGTAACATTCCCACAGGCTAGCAGGATATTGATCAAAGGTATTGAGATATGGGTAGAAAAGGGGATCAGTCATGCCTTGGAAACAATGATCTAATGGTTTTGGGGACAGACCTGAACTGGAAATAGCCAGGTGCTGGTTCTGTGGCTCTTAGGTAGGCTTGCCAGCCTCCAGGTGATAGCTGGAGATCTCCTGGAATTATAAGGGATCTCCAGGCAACAGAGATCAGTTCCCCTGGAGAAAATGGCTGCTTTGAAGGGTGAACTCTATGGAATTATACCCCATGGAGGTCCCTCTCCTCCCAAACCCCACCCTCTTCAGGCTCCGCCCCCCAAATCTCCAGGAATTTCCCAACCTGAACCTCGGGGTCCGACAGCCACCATAAGTCAGCTAAGACTTGAGGGCACTCTCCTTCGCCTCCACCATCTGCCGAAAGCACTGCTCAGATGAGCGAAGCTGTTATGGCAGACTCCAACCCATGCATCAATTGATCACCACCACCCCTCCATCTTTCTTTCTTTTTTTCTAAACTGAAAAGCCCCAAACTCTTTTGTAGGGTTGCCAAAAGTCCTGGAGGGGGAAAAAAGCCCCATCCCTCTAACAGGCACGGCGGTCAATGAAGTCACCTGCTAAATAACTCCCTCTTAAAGGGACAGGACATTTTGGTCCAGGACAGTTGGTAACCCCACTACTCAGCATAGGAAAAGTGCTCCAGCCCTTTAATCTCCTAGCTGATGTCACCTTCTCTGCTGCTGATTGTTCAATATGGGCTGAATCCCTGTGGTGTATTAGCATCCACCTTAACCTGCTCTCACCCTCTGCCCCTGTCACCACTCACCTTGCTGGTGGGGGGGGGGTGGATTTTGGTGTACACCAGTTTGGTGTAGTGGTTAAGAACTGCGGGACTCTACAGAGCCAGGTTTGACTCCTCATTCCTCCTCTTTAATCCATCTGGGTGGTCTTGGGTCAGCCACAGCTCTTTCAGAGCTCTCTCTGCCTCAACCACATCACAGGGGATTTGTTGTAAGGATAATAATAACACTGTCGAAGGCTTTCACGGCCAGAGAACGATGGTTGTTGGGGGTTTTCCGGGCTGTATTGCCGTGGTCTTGGCATTGTAGTTCCTGACGTTTCGCCAGCAGCTGTGGCTGGCATCTTCAGAGGTGTAGCACCAAAAGACAGAGATGTTGGCAGGTCATTTATATCTACTCAGGAGGGGTGGGGTTGAGCTGAGTCATCCTGTAAGAGTTTCCCAGGGTGTGGAATGCGAACGGCGGGAGGCTTCACTGTATCCTTCACAGTGACCTGCCAACATCTTTTCCACACTGTGACACTGAGAGATCTCTGTCTTTTGGTGCTACACCTCTGAAGATGCCAGCCACAGCTGCTGGCGAAACGTCAGGAACTACAATGCCAAGACCACGGCAATACAGCCCGTAAAACCCCCAACAACCATCAATAATAACACTCTTTGTAAACTGCTATGAATGGGCATTAAGTTGTCCTGAAGGGCGGTCCATAAATCAAATGTTATTATGATTATTTTATGGTATCATGCCCCGCATAACATTGGCCGTTTTCACACTGCTTACCTTCTCTCGGAATGACCCAGAACATTGCGCAAAAAACGCAGAAGATCGTGTTTTCTCGTGCGAGATTTGCACGACATCTCGCACGAGAAAACGCGATCTTCCGCGTTTTTTGCGCAATGTTCCAGGTCCTTCCGAGAGAAGGTAAGCAGTGTGAAAACGGCCATTATGTTATTTTTATAGTTCTAAGTTCTTACGAATTGACACCAGGTCAAGCCTGGGCACGATGGGAGTATTTAGTTTCTAGCTTCACCTGACCGCTGTGCTGCATCCTTCTCTCTAATAACACATAGGTGGAAGCTGGCTGTGGGACTGCATAAAAGAAAGAAAGTAGCCTGCACATGCCCTTTTACTTCTCGTAATGTTGGATATTCCATGGCCAAGTCCCAGAACTAGAAACAAGCCCTGGTTTAAAATGAATCTCTCTCAATCTTTTTTTTTTTGGCTGCGCTGTGGTGTTGTCCCCTTGCCCTCTTTGAAAGGAGTCGATTGTCTTTTGAATAAAATATGAGGCAGCTGAAGGGGAGGCCAGTTAGCGGGGACAGCGCCGAGGTGGAGAAGGGGACGCGCACACGAGGGATGGTTGTGTGCTGAAACTTAATTGGAGTGTTTGTTGGTTGGAGGCCAGGAAAGCATACATAATAATGGACTCGGAGTAGAGTGAGCTGTTGGGAGAAAGCATGGGAAACCAAAACAAGTTGCTGGGATGACAGTGGAGATAAATGACGTTCTGCCTTGAATAAGCTGTACTTAAGCGATGCTGCATAAATATTAGCGGTTATGCTGCTGTGCCTCTAAGAGGCTAACTACAGATTGTGCACTAAGGCGTGTCTTCTTGCTATTCCAACCCCTTATTAAGGCAAACAAATCCACTTTCTGGAAAGAGGCAGTGTGGTGTAGCAATGAGAAGATACCAAAAAGCAACCCAGCAAACTGGCTTGAACTGGTTGTGAATCGCTGAAACGCTTGACGAAAACTCAGTTTTCTGCAATTAGCAAGCTGAATGTGAGCCAGACTGGTGGGTCTTTGGGGATCGCTAGCTTAGGGTGGGATGGGGGAATGCTCGGAATATGAGCCAATATTCCAACTGAGAGGGTCGAGAGGAACAGGTTTGCCAACTCTGGGTTAGGAAATTCCTGGAGGTTTGGGGGTGAATCCTAGGGAGGATGGAGCTGGGGGAGGGGAGGGACCTCAGTGGGGTATAATGCCATAAAGTCCACCCTTCAAAGCAGCCATTTTCTCCAGGGTGTAGTCTGGAGATCAGCTGCAATTCCAAGGGATCTCCAGGTTCATGACTTCCCAATCTCAAGGAAAAACCTGTTTCTTATTGTCTGTAAGTCACACTTCACATCCTCTAAGAACATACACACAACTTCACATGGCACTGAGTTGTTGCCATCCCTCCTTACCAGCAATACTAGACTTTTGCTGTTTTTAGAATACATAACACTTACTTTGTTCTCTCATTTCACTCCCCCTTAGAAAAATAAGTCCACAAACACTTTTTCCCCGAAAGGTGGCAAAATCCTCCATAGTTCAAAGTTCAAGATTAAAAAATTCCCTTGTGTAATCCCTGGTTTGATTCAAAAAAAAATTCTGCTTCCTGAAAGAGTATAATTTGGGAATGCAGGATGTCCCAAACATTCCCGTTGTGTCTGGGAGCATGGCTCAGTCTTACAGCGTGGCATACAGAAGGTTCCAGGCTCTATCCGCCATGTGATGATTTTAAGTGTGTGTGTGTGTGTGTCTTTAAATGCTTGTTGTGGTACAGATGAAGAGCAGGAGTGAAAGAGAGGGATGAGTGAGTGAGATGATTGGTTGATGACTGAGAGTGTGGGCGGAGTGAATGCAGTTTTTAGTTACTGAGCAGAGAGAGAATATTCAGCCTGGACAGAGCAGGCAACCTGTGGGGAAGCCTGAGGGATTCACATTCTAGTTCAGCTAGGCAATAGAGATGGGCACAAACTGAAATACGAACCAAAATTCATCACAAACTGGGCCAGTTTGTGGTTCACAAACCAGAGGTTCGTCAGAGCGCATTTCCCATGAACCACGATGAACTTTAGGCTGGTTTGTTTGTTTCATTTTTCAGTTCATCACTGCAGACAACCTGGCACCTATCAATCTGTTTCCTAGGCAACAGAGGGGGAGGGACTTCTGCTGACCTTGGGAACACCCTGGGAACGCCCTGGAAGTGATGTTTTCTTGAACCAAATGAACTGGTTCGTGAACCGAACAAAGTTTGTGGTGGTTCGTGGTTCATGGTTCATGAAACGTGACGAACCACGAACCGTGCGGTTTGTTTTTTCAGTTCATGCCCACCTCTACTAGGCAACCTGTGTGGAAGCCTGAGGGATTCACATTCTAGTTCAGCTAGGCAACCTGTGTGGAAACCTGAGGAGGTTCGCATTCTAGTTCAGCTAAGTAACCTGTGTGGAAGCCTGAACTTTGTGTGTCTGTGAGAGAACATTCATTCTGCTTTCTGGTTTTGACAGGAAAACTGTATGCAGCCTGAGGGTGTCTATGCATTTCTAAGAGATATATTGATTCTGATTTAGACAGGCAAACTGTGTGTGTGCCTGAGAGAGAAAGTTTATGTATATCTGTGTGTCTGAGCCTATGAAAAGAAACTTTAAGAACTGAGAGATATCTTTGAAACCATCAAGCTTAAATATTAGAGTGAAACTGATATGCTTCTTGTAAAAATAAGGGTTTTTTTCCATCTGAGAGTATATGTTATTTCTATATCCAATTCCTTTCCTCAGGCACACATAGTCCCATGAAGGAGCCTGACGCTTGAGCACGTTATTAAAGGGGAAACTTAAATCAACTATTTTGGAATATAATTCCTGGTGGAAGCAATCTACCCAAAGGGTGTTAAAAGAGGGTTAAAGGCAAAGTCTAACTGAGAAAGAAAGGGGGTCGTAACACCTCACATCTCCAGTTTTAAAAAAGGATCAGATAGAAGGTGATATGAAAGATTGTATCACAAGAGCCTGACAAGCCACTGTCAGTTTGAGATATCATTCTCTAAGTCACTATCTTGCTTTTGCACCCTGGTATTCAATTTTTTTTGTTGCTGCAATACATGAGTATCTCTCCTAGATCGTCACTCATGTTCCCCAGGCCTTCTCAATGATTCCTGAATCCTGAAATAGCAGTCTTATAAAAGAACCATCAGAGTTTGGAGGGAACTTCATTGTCTTTTCATAGGGGACCATTCCCAACCAATCTACTATGCTTTTGGAGCAGGAAAAAACAGCTTTGCTTAGGGTTGTCAGCCTCCAGGTGGTGGCTGGAGATCTCTCAGAATTTCAACTAGAGTTGCTAGCCCCCCATTGGGGGCAGGGGCTCCCCTGCTCACACTCTCTACCCTCTGCCCCTGCTTACCTGGCCTGCAGGGGGAAAGGCAGGGGGACGCATGTCACGAGGGCGTGCTCCCAGGCGGCATGGTGTGCTCCGGTGCTTCGCAGTGGCCCAATTTGGGTCCCAAAGAGGCCAAATTGAGCCAATTTGGGGCCTAAATGGGCTCACTGTGAAGCACAGGAACTCTCCAGGGCCCTCTCAGCAGAGCTCCTCCACTCTGCAGCTGCCGGGAGGGCCCTGGAGAGCCCCTGCGCTTCATATCTGGCCAGTTTAGGCCCCAAACAGGCTGAAAATGGTACACTGAAGTGTAGGAGCACTCCCCGGGGCAGCACGAGGCCTTGTGCAATGACGTCACTTCCCGGAAGTGATGTCATCATGCAGCCCGGGTATGTGCATGCATTGGTGAGTTCTAGGACTCCCACCTCCTACTCGGAGGGTGAAGGGACCTGGTAACATAATTACAACTGATATCCAGGCTTTAAAAGTTAGTTCCCCTGGAGAAAATAGCTGCTTAAGAGGGTGGCCTTTATGGCATTATATCCTAATAATTATATCCTAATTATATCCTAATCCCCCAACTCTGCCTTCCCCAGGCTCCACCCCCCAAATCTCCAGGAACTTCCCAACCTGGAGATGGCAACCCTAGCTTTGCTCCTAGACCCAGTTTAAGACCAGAACATTAATAATTCTTGGTCCATAAAGTTCAGGCTTGTGGGGAGAGGGCAGTAGGAGGGTTAGATGTGTTCTACTTGTAATTACTGAAGTAATTAATGAATTATTCAAATACAATAGATTTTCTTCCCTTGAGGAAACCACTGGCTGGAAATCAATGGGGACCGATATGTTCTGCAGAAGTGGAGCTCTTTGGAACAGAGTCCTTGTGGAGCTACAGGTGGCCCTTCTATTATCTTAAGCAAAATTATCGCTACAGTCTGGGATCACATCTCTACAAATCTTTTACATTGCCTTCAGTACTGTGCTGCCTCCTTTCCACCATTGGGTTGGCTGGCCATGATAGGATGTGGCCTACCAACTTCCTATCCGCCGTCCCTTCTGAGTTTAAGCTGAGTGCCTCACACTGCTGACTGAATTGTCGGGGCTTCTGGACTATGGTTGCACTCCTCCATGTAGGGACTGGCGATTGTTTGGAATTACAATTGATTTCCAGACGACAGAGACAAGTTCCCCTGCAGGGAATGGCAGATTTGGAGGGTGGATTCCATGTTATTGTACCCCACTAATGGCCCTTATCTCGCCAGGCTCCACACTCAAATCTCTAGGAATTTCCCAAACAAAGTTAGGGTTGCTAGCTCCCCACTCCCCACCTCTCATCTGACCAATGAGGGGGGAGGAATGAGGGAAATGGGAGGAACTTACTAGCTGCTGGGTCGCACACCAGTGGCACAATTATATCACTTCCTGTATGCCCGGAAGTGACATCATCATGTTGTCAGGGAAGCCCTGATATTTGGGCAAAAGCCATGGAGCTTTTGCCTGAATTCCAAAGCAGTTCTGGTGGACCAGTGATGTGATGACATCACTTCCAGAAGTAACTTTAATGCGCAGCCGGTGATGTCATTACATCTCCAGAAAGAACCCTGGTAGCAGGTAAGTCCTTGCACATGACAGCCCTACCTAAAGCTGGCAGACTTATGCTGGGCTCAAAGTTGACCCAGGCTTCAGCAATCATGACAAGACAATGAATGATCCTAAACTCAGTGCCACCAATTGCCACTTCCATGGGCTCAGTCGAACAGACCAGTACTGAGCTCAGACTCCTCCTGATCTGTCTCTGGGCAGAAGATGGGAAGCAAAAGAAAAAGACCAGTCAAAGGCTTCCTTTGGTGTAGTGGTTAAGAGCAGCAGGACTCTAATCTGGAGAGTCAGGTTTGATTCCCCCACTCCTTCACTTGAAGCCAGCGGGGTGACCTTGGGTCAGTCGCAGCTCTCTCAGAGCGCTCTCAGCCCACCAACCTTACAGTGTGATTGTCATGAGGATAATAATACCACACTTTGTAAACCGCTCTGAGTGGGCATTAAGTTGCCCTGAAGGGACGTATATAAATCAAATGTTGTTGTTGTTATTATTCCTGTTGGTTCTACTGGACAGGTGTGGTTTATTTATTTATTTAATTTAGAGCTTCCCTTTCTCACTGAGAGCCACAAAGGATTGATTACCCAGGTTAAGTCAACACAATGAACAAGATGGGGACACCCTGTGGAGAAATACCTTTTATTTTGGACGTTTGACCTGTTTCAAAACCTTCACCCCTAGTTTAAAAAGTATTTCTTAACTGAGATCAGGCAGAAAATGGGGAGTCAAAAGAGCCAGTTTGGTGTAGTGGTTAAGAGCGTGGGACTCTTAACCGGGTTTGATTCCCCACTCATCCGCTTGAAGCCAGCTGGGTGACCTTGGGTCAATCACAGCTCTCTCAGAGCTCTCTCAGCCCCACCTACCTCACAGGGTGTTTTGTTGTGGGGATAATAATAACATACTTTGTAAACTGCTCTGAGTGGCCATTAAGTTGTCCTGAAGGGTGGTATATAAATCAAATGTTGTTGTTATTAAAAGCTTTCCAAGCCACACCCGGGCTGGTGCTCTGGACACGCAGCTGCCCTGCCTGGCTGTAGACAGAGGAGAGGCTATTGAAGGTTTTCTGCTGAAAACTGACCCTTCCAGGCTTGGCAGGGAAAATAGAGGTTTGGAGATCTAAAATGCCAGAAAGGATTCTTCCTGTAGGCTTCAGGAAAAACTGCTCTGACCTGCCCCTTAGACCTGCCCAGGGGGTGGGCAAAGGGATGTGATAAAGTCTCTTGGCTCTAGAGTTGCCAGGTCCACGTTGGGAAATTTCTGGAGATTTGGGGGTGGAGCCTGGAGAGGGTGGGGTTTGGGGAGGGGAGGGGCCTCAGAATGGTATAACACCATAGAGTCTACCCTCCAAAGCAGCCATTTTCTCCTGGGGAACTGATCTCTGTCACCTGGAGATCAGTTGTAATTCATGGAGATCTCCAGCCACCACCTGGAGGCTGGCAACCCTACTTGGCTCTCTTTTGCCAATTTCATTGGGAAGCCGAGGAAGCAAACCTGGCCATTAGCCATGGGAGATGTAAACCAGGACTGCAGTTTATGGGGCATTCTCAATAAACTGCAACCTTTTCACTTAACAGGCCTGCTTTAGAATGAGATCTACTTAGGACATGTGTTGAATGAGAGGCAGAAGAATTGTGTTTTTATACATTTCTTTTGCAAACCCTTGCTCCATCTGTTGTGGTTAGGCATCCTAGGTCCCCCAGGGGGGGCAGAAGATGCCCCGCTCCCCCCTCCCCCCACTCATCTGGCCTTGAGGGGGGGAGGTGTAGGAACGGGCCTCCCAGGCAAGCTCCTGGGATGGTGCGATGACATCACTTCCTGGGAGTGAGGTCATTACTCTGCCCCGAGAGAGCTCCTATGCTTTGCAGCAGGCCGATTTAAGCCCCAAATGGTCCGGGGCCCAAATCGACCCACTGCAAAGTGATTGTGCGTTTTCCAGAATTGACTTCATCACGTGCTCGTGCAAGGAGTGAGGACAAGGTGAGTCTCAGACCACCCCTTCCGCTGGGAGGATAAGGGGACCTGGCAATCCTAGTTGCCGTGCTTAAAATTTTGCTTTTAGATTCTTAAATGCTGATAGCTGCTCTCTGTACCACATAGACTCTCTGTGCTTGAGCACGCTCTCTTCAAACTGGGCACCAGGAGAAGAAAGGCGATATGTTTGCAAATTGCTAACCCCCCTCGGGTGCATTAGAATAGCACACAGTTGCTGTGTAGGAGGAGGCTTACACATAAGATGGGGCCTTAGAGCAACAGGCTTATGTAGGAGAGCAGGGAGCCACGGCCATGGCCACAGGCAATTCCTACGAAGGGCAAGTGATGGTGACAGGTACTGGGGAGAAGGAGTGAAACACCCTCCAAGGGTTAGGAGGGACTGGGTGGGCCAGGTGGAGATTAGGACTGCCGCTGTTTAATTCTCAGATATTCAGAGGGTAAGACAGGACACTGCCTACCGGTTAGTGGGGCTATTCCACCCCACATCCAGTAAGCCATGGAAGAGGACTGGGGTAGCAGAAATTGGAAAAATCCAACTCTGCTTACGATAGAGGAATGGTTGATAAAGGTGTTGGAATTTGCAAAGATAACAACATTTATTGTCGAAGGCTTTCACGGCCGGAGAACGATGGTTGTTGTGGGTTTTCCGGGCTGTATTGCCGTGGTCTTGGCATTGTAGTTCCTGACGTTTCGCCAGCAACTGTGGCTGGCATCACATGCCAGCCACAGCTGCTGGCGAAACGTCAGGAACTACAATGCCAAGACCACGGCAATACAGCCCGGAAAACCCACAACAACCATGACAAAATTTACTTCATTGATCAGAGAAAAGACAGTAACTTCATTTCTTGTTGACTTTTTAAATGGAACAGACATTAATGATTTGATGATCTGTGGATTTATGGAGTAAGGATTTAGGATTTTGGGAAAAAGAGAGCTTTTATCTTTAACATAGATGTTATCTTTAACATTTGAAAATGATACATTTGTTGCGGAGAAAATCGGAAGCCTAGTTTATTTCGTTTTTCTTTTCTTTCGATGTTTTTTTCTTTTGTGGTTTGGTTAGTTCTTTGTGTATCTGTATTTTTATGTTTTGCCTTTCTATTAAATAAAACTCTATTAAAGAAAAAAAGAAATCTGAACAAAGCTGAAACAAAGCCTAGTTATTAACAGGATATGTTAAATGATACAGAAACTAATAATAATAATAATATTTGATTTATATACCACCCTTCAGGATGACTTAACACCCACTCAGAGCGGTTTACAAAGTATGCCATTATTATCCCCACAACAAAACACCCTGTGAGGTGGGTGGGGCTGAGAGAGCTCCAGAGAGCTGTGACTAGCCCAAGGTCACCCAGCTGGCTTCAAGCAGAGGAGTGGGGAATCAAACCTGGCTCTCCATATTAAAGTCCCATGCTCTTAACCACTACACCAAACTGGCTCTCTACATAGTAAGATAATACATACAGCAAAAGGTAGCACATGCTATCCAGAATAGCATAGCCCACAGTCCCTTTCTCTTCTTCAAAGTATCTTTCTGAACTATTTTGTTATATCATAGTCCTGTTACCTGTATTAGAATGCCCTCCTGAATAATTCAGTTTTGTATAGTTTGCAGAATGCCAGAAAGTGGGATTTTGTGGAATGCCATACCATAAGGTGGGGTCCACAACAGACAGTGCACACGTATAGACAAAATTTTCAGCACAACAGCCCAAGGGGGTAGAAAAAGATTTAGGGTGCTCAATTGCCAATAGGTAAGGGTCAGGTCTCCTTCAGTTGCCCCTGTTGATGTTAAATCAGACCCCTTCAAACTAAGGCTGCCAACTTCATCTTGGAAAAAGTTTGGGGATTTATGAGCATTAGAAAGGAACCTCAGCAGGGGTACGATGTCACTATAGCACTTCCATTTCTCTTAGCTCTGTGGTATACCATAGAGTCTGAAGCTGCCTTTTCCTTCACAGGAACTGATCTTTGTTGCTTGGAGGTCAATTGTGATTCCAGGAGAACTCCAAGTCCCACCTTGAGGCTGGTAACCCTGCCCCAAATCCACTTGATACTTGACCCTGTGATTAAACTAATGTGGCTGCTCCCATCCCACCTAGTTTAGTCCGGAATGTCACTCCAGGTGCATGTCTGAATGTCACAAGATGCAGGTCAAAAAACAGAAGAGCTCCATTTTCAAATCAAATTTTCCATTCTTTTTTAAAAAATCCATAGAATTTCAGGTGGGGGGAATATGAAAAAAGGCATTTAGCATCCTGTACAGATACGGCTCTGAAAGTGATGGTGGGAAGTGCAGAACCGTCTAGTTATTATGGGAAAGCAGCCATCTCAGCTGCCCCATCCCCCCATCTCAGCTAGTCTCTAATGAATTCCCTTCTCTTGCTTGACATCAACTTGATTTGTAATGTAAATTACTAGCCCGGCAGAGAGGCAGGAGCACTGCAGGGTTCTAATTACAATTTTCATTAAACTCCGTCTGTTTCGGAATATCCGAGTGGTTCTGGGGCTGCAGTGGGAGCGAAAGGAAATTAAAGCGACATCGATAGGGAGCTACAGAGGACAGAACGGGTCAATCCCAGCCAGCTGTTTAAGAGAAAGCAAACCCAGAATCCAACTCCGTCAGGGCAATGCCTTGGGGGCAAAGTTTAGGAGAGAAACTAAGCAGCTCTCCCACCGCTCCGTGGTCCCAGTAAGGCAGAGGGACGTTTTTAAAAAAATTGTTAAATGTAGTGATGATCCCTTCTTGGCCTAATTAGAAGGATTGAGACATTCCAGCTCTGCCTGAAATCTGCAGGGGGCCGATTCTTGTTCCTGTAGAAAGAATTGCGGTAGGGTGTGCTTGCCGGTGAGCATGCAGCGAGAGGGCAGAATCAGGCCCTTTCTTCTCAAGACCGATGGCACGGCAACAGATTGGGATCCTGCAGTCATCTCCAAGGGGGTTTCTCTGGGCCAGTAGGAAAGCTCTACTGGGCAACATGAAGACCATGGCCGTTTCCACACACGTTGAATAATGCACTTTCAATGCACTTTAGTTATCCTTTAGAAGTGGATTTTTTGTTCCACACATGGAAAATCGGTTATAAATGTTCACTAAAGCGTATTGAAAGTGGATTATCCAACGTGTGCGGAAGCAGCCTGTGTTTGAACAGATCTATAATGTGGTTTTCACCTGGGCCGTTTCCACACGTCTTACCTGCCTGCAGAACATCGTGTGAAAGACCCGGAAGACACCGTCTTCTTGTGCGAAATCGCTCCAGGAAGACGCTGGCAATACAGTTAATAACAAATAATGCAACAGTACAATTGAACATAGCAGCAGCTTAAGAACAGTGGCGGGCAGCTCTCATAGGGAGGGGGGTAGATGTTGTATCCTCCGGCCAGCAGAGGCCCAGCCTCAGCCGTAAGCCTGGCGGAACAACTCTGTCTTACAGGCCCGGCAGAAAGATAGTAGATCCTGCCGGACCCTGGTCTCAGTAGACAGAGCATTCCACCAGGTAGGAGCCAGGACTGAGAAAGCTCTGGCTCTAGTCGAGGCCAGGCGGGCCTCCTTGGAGCCAGGGACTGATAACAATTTCTTTCTTCCTGATCGGAGGGTCCTCTGGGGAATATACGGGCGTGATTTTATGCAAAACTCCCAGATTACAGCGTCTTTCTGGCGCGATTTCGTGCAAGAAGATGGTGTCTTCCAGGTCTTTTGCGCGATGTTCTTCAGGCAGGTAAGATGTGTGAAAATGGCCCTGGTATTGTGCATAGCGTTCAGCCAAAAGCGTGCAGGCTGCTTTCAGTTGATCCTTGTGGGACTTTTGTGTTGTTGTTGTTTTTTTTAAAGGAATTTATTGGGTAGGTTAACATACATTTCACAGATTACATATTACATCCATTTCTTTTTCAACTTGTACTAATTGCCTTACACTTACCAAATCGAATACACATTTCCCACCCTCCCTCCCCCTTTTACCCCAGACCCCCAACAGCACTAAAACCTTTTTAAATCTTATCATTTCCTTCTATTCTAATATTTGTCCCAGTTTTCAAAGGTAAAGTTCTTACATAGTTTTTAATTCTATTATCATATACATATTAATAACTATCCATAGACCATAGTTGTCCTTTTACATCCCACTTATTTTCCAAATACTCTTTAAGTTTTTCCCAGTCCTTTAAAAATTCATTTGAGCTTTGTTCTTTCAATTTTCTTATCAATTTGTCCATCTCCACCATGTACAACAGTTTTTGAATCCAATCCTCAATTTCTGGTATCTCCTCTTACTTCCAGTATTGCACATATAATAATCTTGCTGCCACCAACATGTAATACAATAATGTCCTGTCCAGTACATTGACTTTTTCCATATTAAGCCCTAACAGAAACATTTCAGGGCATTTTGACAAATTACCTTTCATAATTATCAACATTTCCGCATATATCTTAGACCAGGATTGCTTAGCTTTATCACAAGTCCACCACATATGATAGAAAGAGCCTTTGTGTTGTTTACATTTCCAACATTTGTTTGACATAACGTTACTCATATTTGCTAATTTTTTTGGTGTTAAATACCATCTATACATCATCTTATATCCATTCTCTGATCCTTGTGGGACTTTTCATTGTGTGTGCATGTGCTTAACAACTTGCCGCCGAGTGGAAAGTAAAGTCCAATAGAAAAGTTCACAGGGGCATTCAGAGCAAGATTTGGGTCCAGAAGCACCTTAAAGACCAACTACATTTCCAAGGTGTGGGCTTTCATGAGTAGAAATTCCCTTCATCAGATCCATTTAGAATGGATCTGATGCAGGAACCTCTGACTCTCAAAAGCTCATTCCCTGGAAGTCTAGTTGGCCTTTAAGGTGCTACTGAATCTGAATCTTGCCCTTCTACTACACACCAACATGGCTACTGTCCTGAAACCATCTCTATTGAATTCAGTGGGACTTACTCTGTAGTAAGTGTGTTTAGAAGTGCAATGTTAGTCTTGATGCAAGATGTCGCAATATAGCATGCCATTAAGAATTGTAGCAGGTCAGTTAAATCTAGCAAGAACTGGCAAACATGTAATGTATTATTTATTTCATAGAGTTACAGTTTTTAACACATACTTTGTATGATGACTATAAAACCACTTTCTCTTTGACTCTCAAAAGCTCATACCCTGGGAATCTAGTTGGTCTTTAAGGTGCTACAGGACCCGAATCTTGCTCTTCCACTGATGCCCAACAGTGAAACTATCTTGTGGCATTCAGAAGACTGAGGCTACCCAGGGCTTTTTTTTTCTGGGGAAAGCGGTGGGGGAACTCTCACCCGGGGCAATTCCTGGGAGGAGGTGGCACCCCTGTCACTATACGTGCATGTGCAAAGCACACACATGCTCCCGGGACCGTGTGATGATGTCACTTCCAGGAAGTGATGCCATTGCACATGGTGTGGCCAGCCCCCCCCCCCGAAGGGAGGGAGGGAGGGAGGGAGGAAGGAAGGAAGGAAGGAAGGAAGGAAGGAAGGAAGGAAGGAAGGAAGGAAGAAAGAAAGAAAGAAAGAAAGAAAGAAAGAAAGAAAGAAAGAAAGAGAAAAGGAGGGGTGGGAGGAAGGAAGGAAAGGAAAGGAAAGGAAAGGAAAGGAAAGGAAAGGAAAAAGGAAAGACATGGAAAGAAGGGAAAAGAAAGAGAGGAAGGGAAAGAAGGAAAGACATGGAAAGAAGGAAAGAGAGAAAGGAAAGAAGGAAGGAAGAAAGGAAGAGAAAGGGAAGACATGGAAAGAAGGAAAGAGAAAGGAAGGAGGGGAGGAAAGAAGAAAGGAAGGCTTCAGCTGGGAGGGAGAATCCCCCTCCTCTCAGCTGAAGTTTAAAGCCCTTTGGGGCTTCCCCTACTTCAGCTGGCCAGCGGGGAAGTCTTGGCCTGAACACTGTTTCACCACCTTCCACTGGAAAAAAGCCCTACTACACACAAACTTCATGTATTAACAGCTGCCACATAGAATTCTCTTAAATTTTCTCTCCAAGACAGCTGCAAAATGGTTGCTACTATGGAATTACCTTCAAGGAAGGAGCCATGAGTTCAAATCTCACCTCATCTCCATGTGCCGTTGTTAATCTTTAGAAGAAGGCAGGAGGCTGCTGTCTTCTAAGAACAAGGACTTTCTTTTAAACTGTGGAAGGAAATTCTGTTCTAGAAAACAACCCACCCCACCTCCCCCTTAAACATCAGAAGAACCGGATGGATTGGACCAGTGGCCCACTTGTTTCACACAGCAGCCAACCAGTTGCCGTAGAGGGCCAAACAAACAGAGCAAAGAGGCTAAGGTTCTCCCCTGGTGCTGCCTCCCAGCACTGGTATTCAGAGATTTGCTGCCTCTGTACATGAAGGTTCCCTTCAGTCTCCATGGCTCGTAGCTACTGGTGGACTTCTCCTCCATGAATCTGTCTATGTTTATGGCCATAGCTAACTGTACCAGCAGTGAATTCTACAAGGTATAACTAGATACGTCCTTTTTCTCTGTCCTTATCCTATTAATTTCATTGGGTGCCCGAGTTCTAGTATTATGGGAAAGAGAGAACAAGCTTCCTTTATCCGCTTTCTTATCCCCATGAATAATTTTGTAAACCGTGATCATGTTTCCCATTAAAACAGCTTTTTTCTGGATCAAAACATCCCGGATTTTCCAGCTGTTTATCATAGGAAATGTGCTCTAACCCCTTACTCATCTTGGCTGCCCATCTTAGTGTTTTTTCAAGTTCTGCAATATCCTTTTTTGAGATAGCAGCGACAAGAACGGCACTCAGTATTCTGAATGATGCTGCACCAAATCTTTACCCAACAGCATTATATTTTCAATCCTTTTCCTAATTCGGGTGGACAGGTCTCCTGGGGGCAAAACTGGTAGATGGGAGGGTTTGGAGGTGAGAGGTGGGTGCTTACCCCCCACACTCCTGCATCGTCAGAAAATAATGTCATTTCTGGTATAATGTGGAAGTGACCGGTCGCAACGGAATCTGGTTGTTATGACCCCTGCTTCTCTTGGGTAGATTTTGCCTTAAATCTTTCCCTTACACCCTCTGGGTAGATTGCTGCCACCAGGAGTATTACATTTGAGGATATTTTATTTAAATTTTCCCTTTAGCAACGTGCCCAAGCGTCAGGCTCCTTCGTGGTTCTACGTGGCCCTGAGGATAGGAATGGGATATAGCAATGACAGATACTCCAGGATATAACAAAAACAACGCTTTCTCAAGAAGCGTATCGGTTTCATAAGAAAAGTTCTCAATTCTTAAAGTTATTTCACTTAAACTCATTCACACAGATCTCTTCTAAGGCTGCACACACAGTTTGCCTCTCTTTCTCTGACTCAATATTTCTCTCAGAACTGTTTAAATTTGCTCAGGCAGCACACAGCTTGCCTCTCTTTCCCTGACTGAATGTTCTTTCACAACCATACTTAGTCTAAAACTGCATTCACTCCGCCCACACTCTCAGTCATCAACCAACCATATCCCTCGCTCATCCCTCTCTTTCACACCCACTCTTCACCTATACCACACCAAGCATTTAAAGACACATGTACACATTTGCTTGAAACCATTACACTGGTACTCTAAAAATTAGCCTAAAATTTAGTGTTTGGGTCTGATTTTTAGTTAATCGCCCCCTGTTGCAACTCATTGCTTTTGCACCATGCTGGAAATGACGTCATTTCCCCAGCACAATGGGTCGGGGTGCACGTGCTTACTGCTTGTACCTAATGCCTACCTCTGGTCTTTCTAGGTGCCTTCCCCCACCAGCCAGGTAAGCGGTGGCAGGGAGCAGAGGGTGGTGGAGACTGGGGTCAAGGGATCCCCTGATGCAGCAGGGGATCTGGCAAACCTGTTGCTAATCATTCCTAGCACAGAGTTTGCATTTTTCACTGCTGCCACCGCACACTGGCCAACATTTTCATCAAGCTTTCCTCTATAACCCCAAGATCTCTTTCATTTTCAGTCTTAGCCAGTTCAGACACTATCCGCATATATTTAAAATTGGGAATTTTTGTATCAATATACATTAGCTGTGTTGCTCCCCTCCTTCACCGGGGCCGTCCACCACCCTACCATGATGCTCCCCCCCCCAAAGCAGGGGCTCCCCTGGGCCTCAGATATAGGGGAGGGCAGAATCTGGTCACCTCACAGGCCCAACCCAACCCTTCCTGGTGAGTGTTGCATTTCTGGCATCAGGTCAACACCTTCTCAGCATCTCCTTCCCCGTCCAGGCTCTGGAGCCCTCCATTGTCCATCCACACCCATCTCTCCAGGAACCCACCCCTAGGG
Organism: Eublepharis macularius; assembly: GCF_028583425.1. Taxonomy (NCBI): domain Eukaryota; kingdom Metazoa; phylum Chordata; class Lepidosauria; order Squamata; family Eublepharidae; genus Eublepharis; species Eublepharis macularius. The sequence goes on along the minus strand of NC_072794.1, from coordinate 164,261,488 downwards.
TGCCACCCAGTACCTGAGCCATTGGCAGCTAGCTGCCTACTTGGCTCCTCACCCTCACTGGCTGCTAGTTGTGGGGCTGTTACTGCCATCTCCCCAGGAGGCTTCAACCTCTCTGTGCCTTCTGGGCTGTGGCCCACCCATGCAAGGGCTTGCTGCGGCAGGCTCCACCTAGCCCTGTTCAGGCTCTGGGCATGTCCCCTGGCTCTGTCCTGTGGCCTCCCTCCACCCCAGAAGGAGCCTTACTTGCCCAGCTCGCTCCTGCTGAGTCTGGCCCCAACCCTTTGCGGCACCTTAATTGACACTGCTGCTGCTCCCAGTGTCTCCCTAGTGCACTCAGTGCCCCTACCACTGGCCTTGCCATCCTGGCTGTGCTGCAGACTGTGGCAGTCCCTGAGGACCCCTCTACATCAGCCTGGTAAGCCTGGTCTGCCCTAGGTTGCTAAGCAAGCAACTTTGGGCTTCCCTGGGGTCTAGGGGCGGTGGACTGCTCCTGGGGCTGGTGTCCAGATAGGGAGTAGTTAGGGAAACCTGTCAGTCTGATTTGGAGGATTGGCGCTCAGAGGGAGGATTGGAGAGTCAGGAAAGAGTAGATGTAAAACTGATAGTGAAGCTCTCCAATCATCAAAGTCAAACGGATCTTATTCTGCTGGTAAATCTTTTCTTCCTTGATTTATTTTTACATTAAGGATGCGATGTGCAATTATGAGATGATGCATTTGCATGACCGTGTAACAGCCAAACAGGAATCCAAACTTCATAAAATGACCAAATGCTAGACAAAGACTTGGATCCTAAGATTTGCTTCTCCGTATTCTGCACCCTTCCCATTGTGGTTGCAGTTCTTTGCTTCCGAGCACATTCCTTCAGTACTAGCAGCTTCTGCTCATGCAAGACCATCATCTTTCAATGAGCTGAAAAACGTCTAGCTCTGGAGGAGAGCACTGCACAGCTACGGAGGGCAACCGGAAGCAAGGCTTAGGATGCAAGCCAAAATAGTCTTAGTTGGAGGTGGGTTCTGCCTGCTTCCTGTTCTCCCTCTGATGGCCTCTCTTTATATAGTTATTTACTTCCTTTGCAGTTTGCCTCTCTCAGTGAGACTCCGGGTGGATTGCACAATTTAAAACCATGCCGTAACGACAGTGTAAAGCAACTAAAAACAATGCAAATAAGGAGAATCTTATACAAACAACAAACAATGCAATGACATGGGATTGCAAGGTTAAGACTCCAACATACTCCAAACCATAAGGGATATACCATGAACAGTGCTACAAACTGCCTAAAATTTCAGAAGACTGTTGGAAGCTATTGGGGAGGGGAACAGGCTCCAGTCTGCAGCTACTTCCCTCCCTCCCTCTGATCCCCCTCTTTTTTTTCTTTGAACCTTTCTGAGCAGCCTCGATCGATAAGATGTTTTAATGCTCATTTGGGAGTGTAGGAAGCTTGCCTTGGTGATAAGCTGCACATTGGCTCTCTTCTAACCCGTCGTCAGTGCTGTTGGGGCAGTCTGTAGGAACTGCGGGGGTCCAGTTTCTGCTTCCACAAAGACAGAATGTGATATTGGGTGCAACATCATCAGGAACCCAATTCTCATTTGGAAAAAAAGCAAGTTTCTAGCCCTTAAGTATGCAGAAAAAGTTTGAAAACCCTTGTCCAAATAGCAGCTGAGCAGAGCTTTGCGGCGTTGCAGAGGTACGGCATTAACAGTCTACGTAATTCCATCTCTATCCCCACATGGTCAACAGAATAACTTGTGCCGAATGAGCAGATGGAATCTCATTTCCTTAATTTGTCTGTGCAGATGATGTATGGACAGCCTGGGCCATCTTGGTCTCTGGTGGTGGATCTCCAGGTCTGTTCTTCTCTTCAACTGCTGAGCAGCTGGAGGAAAGCGATTGCTCTCTGCCACTGCTAGCTGACAGAGACACTGCAGTAAGTGGACCTTCAGGGATAAAAACACCATTTGGCTTTGATTGACATCAAAATTGGGCCACGTTGGCTGTTTGAATTTTTTAAAACGTTTGATAAGTGAAGCACAGATAGAAGGGTCAAAAGAGAATCATGCAGTTCTAGAGTCAGAAGGGAACTTCTAAGCCGCGTAGTCCAACTATGTCCCTGTTGGGGAGCAGAGAAACCTGTTGCCCTCTGCAGCTCTGAGCAGTGGCAGGATTTTTTTTAAAAAAGTGGCATTCACAAAGCACTATGTCACTTCTGGAAAAAACCAAGAAGTGACCTATGATAGTTCTAGCAACTGGCACAAAGACTTTTTGCTTGGCTTTTACCAGAAGTAACATAACACTGTAACTGGCATTGCAGCGCCCCCCGCCCCCATTTCCCCACTAACAACCCACCTGCAAGTTGCCAGGGACTGCATGGCAACTCGAAGTCCAACCCCCTGCTCAATAAATTAAAAGTTAAAGCATCCCCAACAGATGACGATTGAGACTCTGCTGTCAGTTCTAAGGATGACAGGCTATGGCAGATAGACCGCTGTACGCTCACAGCAAGAACTCCATGGTCTTGGTTGGAAAGGGTTTATTTCAGGAATCGAATCATGTTCATAGACAGGTCCAAAGGCTGACCAGAAAGTTGACAGGAAGAGCTAAATGTGTGAAAAGCATTCTTCTTATAGAGCACAACTACTCTTCCCCCCAAAAACATTACCTTTGGCGCAAAATAGTCTTGAGAACTTCTCTGAGTAGTTTACATATCAAGTCTAAACACCAGGCAGGCAGCAGATTAAAAGTGAAACACGGTTATTCATGAGAACGGGCAGTGTACAAGGTCAGAAGCACTGAGAGCTCCAAAGCAGTTAGATAAGGCACCTGCGGCTTCAGTAGGCCTGTGAGAGCAAGGCAAGTTATGGCATGGGTAATATGACATCAAGGTACAGCATTAACAATGGTTCTGTAGAACAAGGCACAGAACAGTACAGCGTTAACAAGGCAGTGGTATGGCAACAGTAGTTTGGAACCGGAGTATGGCAACTGAATGGCATGGATGGGGTGCAGACATGACCTCTGCTTGTAGACTTCCGGTGAGAAAGTGACCACCACCTTGCTGGCTCAACTTTCGTTGAACTGCTCTCACTGTTAGGAAGTTTCTCTTCATGTTCAGCTGGAATCTCCCCTCCTGTGTCTTACGCTCATTAGATCTAGAGTCTCTTTGCACAAGATCCCACGCATCTGACGAAGAGAGCTGTGATTCTCGAAAGCTCATGCTACAGTAAAGTTGGTTAGTCTTAAAGGTGCCACTGGACTCTTTTCGATTTCTTTACACAAGGTATCTTACACGGGGACGCTCGAGTGAAAGATCGTTCTCCCGTTGTGGATACACACGCACTACTAGGGAGACAGAGTACACTTGACTATAAGACCACAGAGAAAGTAAGTCTCTTGAGCGTCCCCAGATGAGATGTCATGCGTAGAGACTCCTAGTCTCACCCGCTGGAGCAGCAGAAGAGAAGTCTTTGCCCTTGGTCGTTTCCCCATGTCCCGGCATAGCGCTATACTCGTGGAACAAGGGCATATTCCTGGTGCAATTTCTGACATCATCGCACCACGATGCCGTTCTCAAGGCGCGATGATGTCAGAAATCGCGCCAGGAAGACGCCCTCATTCCGTATGGCGCTATGCTGGGATGTGTAGAAATGCCCTTTGTCCATGAGAGAGCTCTACAGATAGCTCTTGATCAGATCTGTGTCTTCTCCAGGCTAAACGTACCTGTTCCGATGACCTTTTCATCATCTTTGCAGAGTTGCTCTGAAACTGTTCTACTTGGTTTACATCCTTTTTAAAGTGGCCAGACCCTTCGACAAAGAATTAATGGACATAAGTCTGACATCAGAAACCACAATATTCAAAAACCAGTGCGGGGAATATTTTAACCTTCCAGGACTTTCAGTTGCTGACCTAAAGTAGCAGTTCTCCTGTAGAGGAATTTCAAAGGGAGATTAGAAAGGGAGACTGCTGAAGTGTAACTGATAACGAAGCTCAGGACAATACGTCCACCTGGACTAAACCCAGACCTAGGCTTCCTGTCTCATTACCAGTGCTGATTTCTCCACACCCACTAACCCTCTGCATATCCCACCCTATGCAATCACACCTGCTATTGTCATTCACCAGCAATTATCATTCAGTTTCTGGAATCACTCCACTCTCCAAGATATAAGGACAGATGGACTCACATTCTAGCTGCATCTGAAGAAGTGAGCTGTGACTCACAAAAGCTCATACCCTACCACTAATTTTGTTAGTCTTAGAGGAGCTACTGGACTCCTGCTCTTTTATACTGCTACAGAGAGACTAACACAGCTACCCATCTTGCTCTTAAAGTGTGGTATCCTGAACTGGATACAGCACTCCAGGCTGTGGTGGCCTGACCAGCATAGAATAGTGTGAAATGATTGTCATGACCTGAACACGTATGACACTGCCTTGTATTGAATCAGACAGTCAGTACAATGTATTGTCGAAGGCTTTCACGGCTGGAGAACGATGGCTGTTGTGGGTTTTCCGGGCTGTATTGCCGTGGTCTTGGCATTGTAGTTCCTGACGTTTCGCCAGCAGCTGTGGCTGGCATCTTCAGAGGTGTAGCACCCAAAAGACAGAGATGACACTGAGAGATCTCTGTCTTTTGGTGCTACACCTCTGAAGATGCCAGCCACAGCTGCTGGCGAAACGTCAGGAACTACAATGCCAAGACCACGGCAATACAGCCCGGAAAACCCACAACAACCATCAGTCAGTACAATAATTTTGGTATTGTCTACTTAGACTGGCAGCGGTTCTCCAGGTTTCAGGCAGAGGTCTTTCACTTCACCTCCAGCCTGATCCTCTTTAATGGGAGATGACGGGGATTGAACCCGGGACCTTTTGCATGCAAAGCAGAGGCTCTTCCATTAAGCCACAGCCTACTCCAAAATACCATGGATATCATGCTTCTGTTAACACAGCCAAGTATGCCTCCGATAGTAACATTAACCTGCAGATATGTCAGCAAAAGAAGGGGAGCAGAGAAGACATTAGGACTGGCCAGATATCCTGGGAGCAAGCTGCGCTCAAGTTCCTGAAGGACTTGCCTTAGACCAGATGAGTGGCAGCAGGGCTGGATCGAGGGTGGGCAGGGGGTGGTATTCTGCCCCCAGCACCGCCAAGGAGGGGGTGTCGGGAGCAGCTGCCAGCTGCCGGGAGCGCGTGGGCGGCCTCGCAGCCCCCCGTGCTGCCTTTTGCCTGCCCCGCAGGACAGGGGGCGGCTGGCTTGCTGCGCACTCCCTGTCCTGTGGGGCAGACAAAAGGCAGCACAGGGGGCTGTGAGGCAGCCTGGGCCATTCGCCTGTCCTGCAGGACAGGGGGCAGCCAGCTGGCCCCTGTCCTGCAAAGCAGGCGAATGGCACGGGCAGCCTCGCAGCCCCCCGCGCTGCCTCCGCCAGCGCACCGCATGGACGGCACACTCCGCCCTGCATGATGATGTCACAGAAGTGCCGTCATCATGGAGCGCTCGGAGCACGCCCGCACGCGTGACTAGGGTTGTCCTGGGTGCCGGCAACCTGAGATCCGGCCCTGAGTGGCAGTGTAGTTCTGGAAAGCAGTGACAGGCTGCCACTTAAGTGGCACTGCCAGCTTCTCATGGACTTGCCCCACTTGCTTGGGCCCTATACAGTGAGCAAAGGGGTCTGCCATGCCAGTGTTCATCATGGGCACTGGAGGTAGTTACCTTCCCCCACACAAGCACATGAGGCTTCCTTATAGCTCCAACCAATTTTAGGCAGCTTAGACTAATAAAAGAAGGTTACAGAGCGCATGCTAAATGTCATGCGTTCTGCCAAATCGCAATCGGCTTCGCCTCCACCTTCAATTCCCTTTCACTTATTATATGAGAGTCGAGCAGACATCATACTGAGGTTCGTCCATCATGAAGAGTGAGAAACTCTTTGCTTCAAGGGGGCTGTTATTTGAACTCGGCACCTGTCAGTTGTCTCCAGTTGCTTTTATTTCTAGTTGCAATTTGGAATGTCAGGAGGCCCCGAGGTGTGCAAGCATCAGTTCTCTGAGAAGCAGACGGGCCAAACTTAATACAGAGCAGGGTTGATTGTATAAAAGGGCAGTGCTGACCAAACATAACTTACAGACATAGTGGCAAACATCCCGCCGTCAATTACTCTTTTGACCTCTGTGGGCCAAAGGTGCTGGTGTGGACAGAGATCACGGAGCCCCGAGGAATGTTTCCTTGACAACCTTAGCTAAAGGAGGAGGGGAAAAATGAGATTTCATAAGCGCAGCTGTGTATTGGGCAATGGAGTGATAACCTTAAGCGCTCACTGCCGGCTTCTGAGGCTGGTCTGGTTACAGAGGTGGAGGCACAAGGAAATTCTTAAAGAGTTTGCCAAGTTAAAATTGGCTGGTGAGCCATAAAGGCCAGAAATCGGGGTGGTGGGGAGAGTGCCTTAGGCAAAATATACAAAAAAGCCTTGTCTCACTCATCCATGCACATTCTCACAGGTTCATTTCTCATTTAATAATTATATCTATTTATCTGTTTGTGGGGGAGGGCCAAGGACTCACTAATAGACTATCAAGGGGAGGGATTGAGTGAAAGCTGAAGACGGGAGCAGATCGAGGTAGGTTGGCAGGTGGACGGGAAGGAGAGAGGGAGGCAGGAAAGGGGAGAGGCTATGGTTGCCAACTTCAAGTGGGGCCTGGAGATCTTCTAGAATTGCAACTGATCTCCACAGCTGCTTTGGAGGGTGGCATTGTACCCCAACTGAGGTCCTTCTTCACTCCAAACCCCACCCTCTCTTTTTTTTTTGAATTTTTTTTTAATTGGTGAGTATATAAATTTTACACAAATTCCCCATATTACCTAAATTATATCAACCCCCACCCTTTCCCCCTTATAGACTTCCAACAACTTTCCAACCCTTAACCCATCTTATTATTTAAATTGCTTTTAACTATATTGTTCTAAATCTTATATATATTATATCCTTTATTCTAAGCATATTCAAATTCTTCTATATCTCAAATTCTCTAATATATCCAATCTATACCTCATATTTTAACCTATCTATTTTTAATACAATCTTCATAATAATAATATTAGCTTAGATTAAATAATAACTAAGTTTCCCCATTAGTGGTAATGTTACTTCTCTCTCCCCTTTATATAATCACACATTAATAGTTCTCAAACTGCCACAGTCCTCCTTTCACATCCCATTTTTTTTCTAAATATTGTTTCAATTTCCCCCAGTCTGCAAAGTATTCTCCTGGATCCAGATCTTTCAGTTTTCTTGTCATTTTGTCCATTTCTGCCATGTACAACAATTTGTAAATCCAATCTTCTGTAGTTGGTATTTCTTGCACTTTCCATTTCTGCGCGTATAAAAGTCTTGCTGCTGTAGTCATGTAAAATAACAATGTTCTATACTGCATTGGAACATCTTCCATTCCCAAGTTCAGTAGCAGCAATTCTGGGTTCTTATTTATTTGGGTACTCCAAACCCCACCCTCTCCAAGCCCCACTCCCAAATTTCTCAACCTGGAGTTGGCAACCTTATTACAGGGGCTTTTAGGGACAGGTAATAGGAAATAATGAAGGAGGAGACTTATGTATATATGCTTGTATATGTGTGCTATGTGCCATCAAGTAGCTTCTGACTTATGTTGAACCTATAAAGGAAAGATCGCCAAAACATCCTATCATTAACAGACTTGCTCAGATCTTGCAAAGTGGAGGACGTGGCTTCTTTTATTGAGCCCAGCCATCTCATTTAGGTCTTCCTCTTTTCCTACTGCCTTCCACTTTTCCTGGCATGATTGACTTTTCCAGTGAATCTTGTCTTCTTATGATGTGACCAAAGTACGATAGCCTCATTTTTGTCATTTTAGCTTCTAGGAAGAATTCAGGCTTGATTTGATCCAGTACCCTCTTATTTGTCTTTTTGGCTGTCCATGGTATCTGCAAAACTCTCCTTCAGCACATTTCAAATGTATCAGTTTTCTTCCTGTCAGCTTTCTTCACCGTCCAACTTTCACATCCATACATAGTAATAGGGAATACCATCATTTGGATTATCTTGATCTTGGTTCCCAGAGGAGCTTGTATATATAAAATTTATAATGTTCCTTGCTTCCTCTTTCAGGCTCTTTCTGTCTTACTGACTCTACAGGCCTTTGAAAACCTTAACATAGACACCCCCCCCTTTTAGGTGTACATAATCTGTGCTAAAATGATGCAGAGGGAGGCATTGTGCTGGAGGAAGGAACCACATTTATCTTGTTGATCTACAGTAGAACAGCGTGATTTGAGTTTGGTAGCACCTTAGAAATCAACAACATTTTCTGTGTCTAAAGAAGGAAGCTGTCACTCTCAAAAACTTACGCTCTGAAAAATGTGCCAGTTTCTAAGGTGCCACTGGACTCAGATCTTGGCTGTAAGATCTTCTGAGCTGAAATGAAGTAAGAGAATAGTGAAAGTGAAGCGAATACACACCTACATATCTAATTCTGCTTGGTTTTCCAAATAATTTATCAAGCTGTTAAATCTTGGCACCCGAAGCCTAAGAGCCATTAGTACCCAGGGAAACTGCACCTTGAGACCAATTTGCTCAGCATCTTTGGCGAAATCTTCTCACTTCTAAGATGATTGATAAAAGCACTCGTGTTATGGAGACAGTTATTTTGTCCTATTGGACAGAACTGAGTTTCCTTTCATTGCCTTTTTTTGTTGTTGCTATTTTAAGGACTAGAGGATGGTAATTCGGAACTGCCAAACTGGGAATAGGGGAACAGGCATGCAATAGAGGGTCCAGAGGAGTTAGCCGTGTTAGTCTGTAGTCGCAAAATAGTAAAGGGTCCAATAGCACTTTTAAGACTAACCAACTTTATTGTAGCATAAGCTTTCGAGAACCACAGCTCTCTTTTTCAGATGCATCTGACGAAGAAAGTTGTGGTTCTCGAAAGCTTATTCTACAGTAAAGTTGGTTAGTCTTAAAGGTGCTACTGGACTTTTACTATTTGGCAGTAGCGGGGGACTTCTAAAGGTGCCCCGATGAGTAGAATCCACCCTTTTCTCTTCTGCTTGTTATTTGCCCTTTGCCTGGCTGCCGATTAGCTGGCCATAATCCCAAAAGTAATTACTTGACTGTTTTCCCGAAAGACTCGGGGAAGGCAGCAGGAGAGGCATCTAGTCCCAGGCAAATAAGATTAAGGGGATTTCAGAACTGAGTAAATTAACATGACGGAAATCTAGTTGATCACAGAGAATTGATTGTGGGGCAGGAGTAGCATGGGGGCCGAAGAACTATTGGCAACTTCTGACCCACTAAGAGGTTGGGTCCTGTCCTTTGCTTTCTGCTTTTCATAGTATGTAGGACAGAAGGCTGCGGACTGCAGGGGCAGTAGCAAGGATTCTTCAGCAAGGAGTTTTGCAATCTGTGTCCAGGGTATGGTGTGACAACGCATGAACCTTGCTTAAGCCAAGAGGGTCTGGAGCTGTTCAGTGCCTGAATGAGAGAATGAAAATTTAATCGGCTTCATGTTGCCACACAACTCCTGTTTATGTGCTCCAGCATGCAGCTAACTTGCTAGGAATCCTAAGTAAGCCATCTTGAGTCCTTATCCTGATGGCGGGAACTTTCCCTATAACCAGGGCTTTTTTTCTGGGAAAAGAGGTGGTGGAACTCAGTGGGTTGCCCTCGGAGAAAATGGTCACATGGCTGGTGGCCCCGCCCCCTGATCTCCAGACAGAGGAGAGTTTAGATTGACCTCTGTGCCGCTTGGCTTGGCGCCGCTTGGCTTGGCGGTGCGGAGGGCAATCTAAAGTCCCCTCTGCCTGGAGATCAGGGGGCGGGGCCACCAGCCATGTGACCATTTTCAAGAGGTTCCAGAACTCCGTTCCCCCGCATTCCCCCTGAAAAAAAGCCCTACATATAACTAACATCACCAAACCCATTTACATCACTTCTGCCAATTCAGCTGTCTGAGCACCTTGAACTTGATGGACCTCTAATCAAGTTACTTCAACCAATACCCCTGTGTGTTTCCTGTGGAGAACTTGGTTGATTCTACCTGCCAAGGACTGACAGGAAGGAGCCAAAAAATGAACACCTTTCTACTGAATACACACACAGAAAAAAACCAGCAGTTGATCAGCTGTCTCTCAGATCTTTTTCTCAGCTGCTTGAGTGGAGATTTTAACCCAGGTCTCTACTGACTGTACAAGTCTGCCACTCTAACCGCTACACCGTGCTGCCTTTGCAAGGCAACTTTATATGCATCCCGATCTCTGTGGTCAAACACTGCCTCTCGGTCCACCACAATTCTACTCTGGCTCCTCTGGACTGAAACCATTTTGGCAGCTTCTTTCTTCCAACGTTATCTTTCAGGAACACATACCACGGCAGGGTTTCCTCACTTAATAGGTAAACTCAAACATTTGCGGTCCTGGTGCTTTATCTGCATTTTAGGTTTAACATAACAAACAAAGCCAATTAAATGCCTGATTGGATCAACTGATTGCAGTCATGTGTCCTCTAGCCAGCCAATCAGAATCCAGGATTCGTAAATGTTATTACGGTGTGTGCTTTGATCCTGCTAATGAAAGATTAAGCACCTTACACGTTGCTGCCGGCTCTCCTGATGCAGAGAAAATTGATTTTGAAATGAATAATGGCCTCCCAGTATCCACTTTCCCAGGCATGGGACTTGTTCATTCAGCAGATTGGGTGTTTCATCCCATATTGCTGATGGTTACCTCTGCCAATAATTAAATCGGATCCATTCAAAGGACAGGCAGAGTAGAAGAATACATACATTTTAAAAAATGTATTGGAAGGGGGAAGGAAAAGCAAAAACAACAGTTCACCAAATCTGGTGAAGGCAGGAGAAGAGGCAACGGGCATGATCCGATGGGAGGTTGTGCACACGTCGATTCGAATGAACGGAGGAGGCAGGTGAACACAGCTGCATTGTTCTGGTTGTGATGCTGACTTCTCCATCCGTAACAACTTACTATTTCACTCAGTAGGGTTGCCAGCTCCAGGTTGGGAAATCCCTGGAGATGGTGGGGGGAGCCTGGAAACGGTGGGGTTTGGAGCAGAGAGAGGAATCTCAACAGGGTATAATGCCATAGAGCCAAAACAGACGTGACGAGTTACTAGAGTTCAACTCGTGTTTCCTTACCTCAAGGTTTGTCGGGAAGTGTAGGTGTCCTTGTAGCTTAAAGTTTAACATTTACAGAGCAGCAGGGAGGGAAGTGCAGATGTGGGGCGCCTTTCCTCCCACTCTCCGGGTGCATCGCTGCATTTCCCCTTTGCCCGCTTGCACAGAGCATCGCATCATCTCCCCCCCCTCGCCCGGCCTGGCCCCCGCAGAGCAATGCAAGGCTGCACTGGGAGAGCGAGTGCCCAGAACATCGCTGCATCTCCTGCCCCTCACTCACCTGGCCTCCACCTGAAGCCACGTGGCCCAGAACTGCATAGCCCAGCGTTGCTCTGTGGGGGCCGACGCTCCATGCGAGTGGACTATGTAGCTCCGGTCCACGTGAGCAGGGGAAGAATAATATCAAACGTTCTGTGGTATGAAAGGAGCATTTCAAGGGGTTAAAATGCCTCCCCCATTTCTCCAGTAGCTGTCCGTTTTGTGTTTAATGGCAATCTTGATCAGCAATCTTGATCACTCCACTTTCCACCTTTCCTTCTTGCAAAAAAGGGCCACGTGTGGGCTTCAGCGAGGGAAAGCAGAGCGGGCCCAGTGTTAGCTTTCTCTGCTGCCGGTGATATCAGCAGGTCATCAGCTCCTTTGGCTTTTTGACAGCTCGCCTTTTGAAGGATCAGAAAAGAAAATTGCAAGGGGGGGAGAAATGACGTTGATGCAGCTTTTAAAGGAATGCCACGAAAGCTGCCTGCCAAGTACGGGGAAGAGGCTACTTTGCTTTCGGAGGAGCAAACGGATGTGAACCCTCCCCCCCCCCCCCGCCCCACTGTCTGAACAATCACACAAGAGGGAACACAATTCACGGGATGTAAAATCTGTCACAAACCTGGCTCCCGACTCTGATTCCGTTCCACTCTAGAGATTACTCCTGTCTTTAAAAGTGACGTTTTTCATAACATGTCTTGAATTCCCGTTACTCAGCTGGAGCCCAGCTTTCTACTGCAGACTCCATGAAGAGTTTGGCTTGATTCTAAGCTTTCCGTGGACAAACAGGTGTCCATGGTGGCTAGAATAGCATTTTTCCGTCATTGCCAGTCCAGACAACTTTCCTCATAACTCTCTCAATCTGACCTTGTCACATTGATCCGTACAACAGCCACCTCTTTCTTAGACTACTGCAACTCAGTCTATGTAGGGCGGCCCTTGAAGATGCTCTGGATACTCCAGCTGATGCAGAATGCGGCTGCTAGGCTGCTGAGCAAATCTCCATGGTCAGCTCATATAACACGGATTTTGAAGCAGTTGCATTGGTTACCTATTAGCCTCTGAATCCAATTCAAGCTGTTGGTCCTTACCTTTAAAACCCTTCACAGTCTGGGACCCTCATACCTTTAGGTTTGTCTCTTCCATTTTGACCCCCCCCCCCTCCATCTCCTGCTTGTTCATCTTCACAGGGCTTGCTGACGGTTCCTGGCCCCAGAGTGGCACAACTTTCTTCCACCAGGAAGATGGCCTTTAGGATTGTGGTGCCCTCTAGGATTGCCAGTCCCCCTTAACCTTCTAGTGGGAGGTGAGAGACCCGGCACTCACCTTTACAGTACAGCTCTTGTGTGCGCTTTGTGCTCATGCGCTCCTGGCCTGCATGATGATGTCACTTCTGGGAAGTGACGTCAACATGCAGGGCCTTGTGGTGCTGCTAGGAGTGCTCCCATGCTCCGCAGCGGGCTGATTGTGGCCCACTTGGGGCCTAAATTGGCCTGCTGTGAAGTGCAGAAGCTTTCCAACACCCTCCCAGCAGTGCTCCGACACTCTGCAGCAGGCCAATTCAGGCGTGTTTGGGGTCAAAATTGGCCCATTGCAGAGTGTGGCATAGCTCCGCAAATGGGCCTGATTCGGCCTGCTGCGGAGCATGGGAGCACTGCCGGGAGGGCCCGGGAGAACTCCTGCGCTTCACAGCGGGCCAATTTAAGCCCCAAATGGGTCAAATTTGGCCCACCAGGGGCCCAAATCAGCCCACCAGGGAGCACGCCTCCAGGTAGAGGCTGGAGATCTCCTGGAATTACAACTAGTCTCCAGGCCGCAGAGATCAGTCCGCCTGGAGAAAATGGCTACTTTGAGGGGTGGACTCTATGGAATTATGCCATGCCAAGGTCCTTTCCCTCCACAAACCCCACTTTCTCCAGGTTTCTCCAGGTTTCACCCCCCAGATCTCCAGGAATTTCCCAACTTGGAGTTGGCAACCCTACGGGAGGCGTGTTCCTCCACCTTTCCCCTCCACTGGCCAGGTAAATGGTGGCGAGGGGCAGAGGATGGGAGCAGGGAATCCCCTGCCCCGAATAGAGGACTTGTAACCCTAGTGCCCTCCCTTTGGAGTGCACTGTCGAAAGCCTGTTGATCTTTCGGAAACTCTGTAAGGCAGAATGATTCCAGCATGCCTTTGCTATCTACTATTCCTTTGTGATTGAAAATAGCTGTGCATTTTTAAACTACCTGGGGTTGAGACTAGAGTGTTTTTTTAGTTATTTGCACGGCTTTTTTCTGGGAAAAGAGGTGGTGGAACTCAGTGGGTTGCCCACGGAGAAAATGGTCACATGGCTGGTGGCCCCGCCCCCTGATCTCCAGACAGAGGGGAGTTGAGATTGCCCTCCCTGCTGCTCAGTGGAGCGTAGGGCAATCTAAACTCCCCTCTGTCTGGAGATCAGGGGGCGGGGCCACCAGCCATGTGATCATTTTGAAGAGGTTCCGGAACTCCGTTCCACTGCTTTCCAGCTGAAAAAAAATCCTGGTTATTTGTATCAGGCTGTTTTCTTGTGATTTTATTGCATATTATATTTTTGTACTGTTTTTAACTTAGATCTCAACCACTTAGATCTTAAACACTTAGATCTTAACTGAAGAGAAGTGGGATAAAAATGAAATAAATAAATAAAAATTCTGCCTTCACCTCTTCCTTCTTGTTTTTTCAGCTGGCTGCCTTAGAGAGACAAGTGTTCGATTTCCTGGGATTCCAATGGGCCCCGATTCTTGCCAATTTCCTGCACATCATCATTGTGATTCTTGGCCTCTTTGGTACCATCCAGTACAGGCCCCGCTACATTGTGGTGGTAAGTGGCACAGAGCGCTCCAGCGTTAAGATGTAGCTGAACGTGGCTTGTAAAAAGCAGGCTTCGAATAATCAAATCTCAGCACAGCAATAGACTTACTGGGTGACTCTCATTAATTAAACCATTCTGTGTAGGGTTGCCAGATCCAGCGGGAGACTGGGAGCCCGGCACTTACCCTGCGGAGGCTTTGGAGGCTTCCCTTGTGCGTACGCGCTCCCAGTGTGCGTGATGACATCACTTCCAGGAAGAGATGTCATCACGTGGGTCAAATGGCGGCCTGGGAGCGCTCCCATGCTCGCCAAAGGACTGAATTGCCTCCCCCCAGTGAGCCTGATTTGGCTCAAAACAGGCCCGTTGAGGGGCACGGGGGCATGCCACGGTGGGGCACAAGGGCACGCCATACTGCCAGGGGGGCACCCCAGAGGCGCCCCCCCCGCTGGCCAGGTAAGTAGGGGCAGAGGGTGGAGGTGGAATCAAGGGAATGGCAAGCCTACTTCTGTGTAGGGTTCCTAGCTCCAGGTTGGGAAATTCCTGAAGATCTGGAGGCAGAGCCCGAGGTGTGCATTCCCCCCTCCCCTTCAACGGACAACTTTGTTCTCAATTGGCTCATTCTCCTTCCCTCCACAATGGCACTGGACCACCTGCTGCCCAGCCCACTGGTAAGAACTAAGCCAAAATGTGTGGCACAAAACCACATGAAGAGACGGAGGAGTAGTTTCATTACAACTCAGTTTCCCGAATTTGGTTCAGCATTCCAGAATCTATTATAATGAGCCGAACTAGCAAAATTCATTTGTAATTTCGGCTTTTTTTTCTCATTATACACACCCCTCATTATTTTGCTGTCTGCCCTGGGTCGTAAGGCAGGCAAATTATAAATTTAAATGCGGAATGCTTGCATTTTTTGCACTACTGTTGTCAGGAATGAATAAAATAGGAAAATATTGTTAACTTTCACAAGAACATGACCAGGATCTCAAAAAAGGCAGGAGAACTATTGGGTTTTAGTTGAGGCATGTTAACTAAACAAATTGCATGCAGAAAGCTCTCATCCAAGTTAGAGAACCAATAACCAATAAAGAAATACATATACTTAAGATAAATGGAGAGAGAGAACGAATAACTAAACTAACTAGTTAGGATGGCTTTAGATAGAAAGTAGGCCATCTCTCTCAGGAGGAGACACCATGCTGCCTCTCCTAGTTCATGCAGGGAAGAAGAGAGAGATGAGGTGGAGAGAAGGGAAGGAAGGAAGTTCCCCTGGCAGGAAGGAGACTGATAGAAGCGTGTCTATCTAACTGACTCTATGGTTGTTGCCTTCCTTCTTCTCTGCTGGCAGTCCTAAAGGCCTGAGCAAGAGACATCACCAGTCCTTTCTTCTAACAGTGCTCTGTCTTCTCCCCTACCCAGCAGCGAAAAGAGATTAAATAACAATTTGCTATCTTGTAATAGCATCTGAAATCTTGATGACCCACTTGGTATAATGATAAAGTGGCCTTAACCACCCAACCAAAACTTCCTCCTTTAGTTTCCCCACAGCATTTCCACTTGCTAAAGAGGCTAGCTGATTTTAGCCAAAAATGACTTTTCTCTTTAAACAAACTATTTAAATTGTCAAAACATTCTTCAGTCAAGGTTGACAAAAGGCCTTTACATCCCACACCTGTAATGCTAAGCATGTGCCCTCAGAAGTAAACCCCGTTGAGTTTAGCAAATTCAGGGCCAGTAGCATCTTAAAGACCAACTAGATTTCTAAGGTATGAGCTTTCGATGATGGGAGCTCTGACTTTCAAAAGCTCAAACCCTGGAAATCTAGTTGGTCTTTAAGATGCTACTGGACCCAAATCTTGCTCTTCTCCTACAGACCAACACGGCAACCCACCTGGATCTATCCCCATTGAGTTCAGTGGGACTTACTCTGTAGTAAGTGTGTTTAGAAATGCAACCTTAGCCGTAATGTAAGATGTTACAATATAGCCTGCCATTAAGAATTTTAGCACATCAGTTAAATGTAGCAAGAACTAACAGATATATAATGCATTGTTTATATCATAGAGTTACAGTTTTTAACACATAACTTTTATGAAGATTTTAAAACCACTTTATCTTTGACTTTCAAATGCTCATACCCTGGAAATCTAGTTGGATTTTAAGGTACTATTGGACCCAAATCTTGCTTTTCCCTCTCTCTCTAGTAAACGATCTTGGATGGATGGATAGATTTTGATAATAGTGTCCTGTTTTCCTCCCCAAATTGGCTGTCAACATCATTCACCTGCCCTCCATTTCATCCTCACAACAACCCTTTAAGGTAGATTAGTTGAGAGCGAGAGATGGGCCCAAGGTCATTCAAATAGGGTTGTCAGCTCCAAGTTGTGAAATTCCTGGAGATCTGGGGGGGTGAAACCTGGAGAAACCTGGAGAAAGTGGGGTTTGGGGAAGGAAAGGACCTTGACATGGCATAATTCCATAAAGCCCATCTTCCAAGGCAGCCATTTTTTCCAGGTGAACTGATCTCTGTGGCCTGGAGACCAGTTGTAATTCCGGGAGATCTCCAGCCACTACCTGGAGGCTGGCAACCCTACATTCAAATGAACTTCTATGGCACAGTGGGAATTTGAACCTGCATTTCCCAGATCCTAATCCAAGAGGCTCGTCACTATACAACATTGTTTCTTTCTCTATAAATATGGATCTCAGTCTTTCAGGAAATGTGCCAAATTTCTTCACCTATATTTTTATAGAGTTATACGAGGAATTTTGTGTGGCTTTACTTTGTGCAGTTATTTTGTCAGCTATTAAAACGTTCCCTATTATATCACACCAAGTATTTATGGCAGGAGAGTTTTTCCAAAGTTTAGCAATTTGCATTTTTGCAGGTAAAAGCAGAAATGTCCTTGTGAATCTTGGAAATCTATAGCCTGGAGATCAGTTGTAATGCTTCATTACATATAACCATCTATAAGCTCCAAGAAAATTGCAGTTGAGAAACTTATAAGTTACCAGGCATGGAAAGAAGCTTGGGGTCAAGGACATGGGAGAGGAGTGCTGATGTTACATGTGGCATGACATCACTTCTGGGGAAAACCGGGAAGTGACATCACATTGCTCTAGGAATTGCCAGATACTTTGTGGTAAAACCACCAGAGGAGACTTGGAACCCTGGTTTTTTATGGTTTTTATTTCTTAAGCAGCAGTAGGGAAATCAAAGACAAAGCCCCAGCATCGGTCTCCTTATGGGCATATTACCACTTTAGATCTTGTCCTGTAATTGAGAGCCAGTGTAGTGTAGTGGCTAAAGTGATGGGCTAGGAGCTGGGAGACCCCACTTCAGTTCCCTGCTCTGCCATGGAAGCTTGCTGGGTGATCTTGGGTGAGTCACACATTGCTAGCTTAACCTACCTCACAAGGTTGTTGTGAGGAAAAAAATGGAGAAGAGAAGAATGGTATAAACCACTTTGGGTCCAGGCAGAGAAAGTACATGTACAGGCAGTTATTGATTTAGCCCAACTGCGGGGTGATATCTGCAGAAAGCCCAGTTCAGATGAGCAAAGCTGCCATGACAGATCATAGGGAGAGAGGCGGCTGTGCAGATATGAGGGGCCAAGGTTATGAAAGGCTTTGAATATAATATTCATGACCTTGAATTGAGCCAAGTAACTGATGGATAGCCAATGGAGTGACTGTAGAATGGAAGTCATATGCATACTCTATCTGGCTCCTGGAAGTGAACCAGCTGGAGTCTGCAAGTTGACTTTGAGGGGAGACCTAGGTAGAATTACAGTAGTCTAGTCTCACTGTTACCACGGCATGAATCCAGATTAGGTGTGTTGAGATGCTATGACTACTAGAAATGGTCCCTTTTCTAATTGCAAGCCTAAAGACCTACAGAAGTGCTTTACATTAAAGTCATGATCCTTAGCCTGGGGGTAAGTCCCATTCAATAACACAGGGCTTACTTATGAGTAGAAATGCTTAGGCTCACGATGTAAGTTAGGCAAGCACCCTTCTCCTTTCTCTAGCGGTGGATTGTTGGCATCCGGGTAGAACTGATGTGTTCCAAAAGGCTATGAGGTGAAACACTCCTGGCTCCATTGATCAAAATAGGCACAACTGAACATGACTTTCCAAAGCATCAGCACCACAGAAACGAGTCGGTGTGCTCAGGTCATACTCATGCTAAACTGATAGGGCCTGGAGATCTCCCAGAATTACAGCTCATCTCCAGAATACAGAGCGCAGTTCCCCTGAAGAAAATGGCTGCTTTGGAAGATGAACACTATGGAATTATATCCTGCTGAAGTACAAGCTCCACCACCCCCAGGCTCCACTCCTAAATCTCCAAGAATTTCCCAACCCAGAGTTGGCAGCCGTACCTGTTGCCCGTTAGTGAGAAGGACTAAAGGCAATAACAGGAACCTGGTCTCCCGTGAAGGGCTCCTGATAAAACATCAGGAATAATGTGAGAAGTCCAAAGGATTTCTGGCACTCCCTGCGGAAGACAACTCTCAACTGGAAAGGAGTTCAGAGTACATTAAGCTTAAAGCCTAGGGCTGGCAGACCCCTGGTGGGAGTGGGGGATCCCCCGCCCTTGCCCCCCACTCCCCACCCCCACTTACCTGGCCAGCGGGGGCACGCACCCTCCATGCGTGCTCCCCTGCGGAGCTGCGCACTCCTGCAAATCGGGCCCGTTTTGAGGTGCCGCGGAGCACAAGAGCGCTCCTGCGCACCACAGCGTCCCATAATAGGCCCATTTTGGCCTGGATTGGACCCATTTTGAGCTGCTGCGGAGCGCAAGAGCGCTCCTGCGTGCCGCAGTGTCCCATAATGGGCCCGATCCGTGCCAAAATGGCCGTGGATCAGGCCCATTTTGGGACGCTGAGGCACTGTGGAAATGGGCCCAATCCGCAGGCACGTTTCGGGCCGCTGTGGAGTGCAGGAGCGTTCCTGCGCTCCACAGCAGCCCCCAACATGAGCCCCTGTGGAGCGTGGGCGCGCTGGGGTGTGTGTGCGCATGCAGCATGATGACGTCACTTCCTGGAAGTGACATCATCGCGCTCACGCACGCGCACCCCCCAGCAGGACAGCCTCTTGTGCTTTCTTTGCAGGGATTGCTCGTGCTTGGGGATTTCTATCCATATTAACAACTGGTTGAAACATGCAGGAAAATAATGTGGCAGAACCCTGAGATGTTAAAATAGGCTGTGGGTCTTCAGGCTGCACAGGGAGAATTCCAGTTTTGAGACTTTTGTTATATACGCAACTCCCTACAAACAGAACTCACACAGCAGGGAGGAAAGGTCTATCCCATTCTATTTGCTTGCTAAATAGTAAAGAGTCTAGTAGCAACTTTAAGACTAACCAACTTTATTGTAACACAAGCTTTCGAGAACCACTGCTCTCTTCATCAGATGCATCATCTGACGAAGAGAGCTGTGGTTCTTGAAAGCTTATGCATCTGATGAAGAGAGCTATGGTTTTCGAAAGCTTATGCTACAATAAAGTTGGTTAGTCTTAAAGGTACTACTGGACTCTTTAGTACTTTGCAACTACAGACTAACGTGACTAACTCCTCTGGATCTATTTGCTCGCAGTGATTGTTTCTGTCTTCAAGGAGCTTTTTACATCCCAAAAGATAAAATCTCCAATGGGTAGCTGTGCAGTCTTTATTTTTATTTATTTATCAATTTAATTTATAGTCCACTCTCCTTGCAAGCAGGGTCATTCTATTCTGTTCTGTCTGGTATCCTACCAATGTTGCCAACTCCACATTGGGAAATTCCTGGGGATTTGTGGGTGGAGCTGGGAAAGGTGGAGTTTTGAGAGCAGAGAAACCTCATTGGGGTACAGTGCTATAGAGTCCACCCTCCAAAGCAGCCAATTTCTCCAGGGGAACTGTTCTCTGTACTCCAGAGATGAGTTGGGATTATAGGAGGTCTCCATGCCCTGCTTGGAGATTGGCAACCCTATATCCTACCCTTCTTCCTTGAAACTCACATTCTCTTCTCAACAACCCTGTGAGGTATATCGGAGAGACTAGGTTGATGTCACCCAATAAGCTTCATGAATAAGAAGGGTTCTGAACCCAGATCTTCTACCTTTTAGTCCACTACTCTAACCACTATAGCATACTTTTATACTCCTCATTCCCCTGGATATGAACAAAATGAAAAACCAGTGTGAAAGAATGGCTAGATTGTTAACTCGCATCAAGAAGATTTGGGTTTTGAATCCGGGAAAGGCCCTAGAACTGTGGTCCCCAACCTTTTCTGGTATAGTGATCCCCAAGTCAAAATTTACTTGATATGGGTACCCAGTTGGAAAAGAAAAAAGCATTCACAAATCATTAAAGCTGCAAAAGACCAGGGACCCATACTCACAGGTGTCATGACTCATTTTTCAGACAGGACCCACAGGTTGGGAAATGTCCTAGAGGAGCATAACATTCCTCACAGAGTCATTGGGGGGGGGGGCAGAATAACCCCATCTGTGTATGCCTCCTTGAGCACATTGTAGGAAGGATGGGATATTTATGAGAAAAACAAACGTGTCAAAATTTTTAAAAAACCCTCATAAACAGAATCTTCCCATAAGATTTTGTTCGTTCGTTCGTTCATTTGTTCGGTGGCTCATTTGTTCATTTGGTCATTCGGTTGGTCATTCGGTTGTTTGTTTGTTCCTTCATTCAAAGAACCTTTGCTGAGTGTTTGCTTTGGTTTCATAAGTATGTGTTCATTAAAAGCTTTGGCAGGCTGCAGAAGGCAACAGTAAATATAATTTTAAAAAAACCAATACATTGAAGTTTTATGGAAGTGTAATGCTTGGCTGGATATTTTATTCATCATCTGCTTTCTCCAAAAGTGAAATTGCTGTGTAAAGAAAAAGGAGGGCTCTAATGACTAGTAGGCATTGAGGGGCCTGTTTTCCAGCTTTGCACTTGATAAATCAAATCAAATTATGCTAGCAATTGATTGCAAAACCTCCTAAATATTGCTATGCCTCTCCAATGTGCTGAATGATGGAGATTTTCCTTCATTGGCCAGGTGAGAATAAATATACTTTAAGATGAGAATAAATATGCTTTAAGATGATAATAAACATGTTTTAAAGAAAGCTACCCTGAACTATCAGTCCCCCCTTCCCTGTGAATGAACTGCAGTTAAAAGTGTTTTAGTTCTCAGTTCTACTGGCAAAGGTTATACTGCAACTCCAAATGCATTCGTTTGGTAACTTTAGGAAAAGATGTTTGGTACCCATGAACTTTTGCTGCTGGCTGTGAGAAATGTGCCTTTGGGACTCACCTCGTACATAACACAAGGAAGCTCCCCTAGCTTTTGAAAAGCAGAAAAAACAAGAATCAGAGGTGTAGCCAATTCTCACTCAGGGTGTTAGACGAAAGATCAATGATTGGGTCTTCCAATGCCTTTAATTTAAATTTTAAAAAGCTTAAATTGAATGGTGGTTGTGGATTTTCCAGGCTGTATCGCTGTGGTGTTGGCATTGTAGTTCCTGACTTTTGCCAGCAGCTGGGACTGGCATCTTCAGAGGTATAGCACCAAAAGACAGAGATCTCTCAGTGTCAAACTGTGGAGAAGATGTTAGCAGGTAATGAATGAATAGAGCATGGTTTCCAGTCCAGAAAAACACCAGGCTAACAAAATACTCTACATCTCACAACAGCCCTGCAGATAAGATTAACATATCAAGCACGAATCCATATGCAAAAGAACCTCCTCAGGATACAGTGAAGCATTAGCATTCCATACCCTGGGAAACTCTTACAGGATGACTCAGCCCAAACCCAACTTCCTGAGTAGATATAAATTACCTGCTAACATCTTCTCCACAGTTTGACACTGAGAGATCTCTGTCTTTCGGTGCTACACCTCTGAAGATGCCCGTCACAGCTGCTGGTGAAACGTCAGGAACTACAATGCCAAGACCACGGTGATACAGCCTGGAAAATCCACAACAACCATCATTCTCTGGCTGTGAAAGCCTTCGACGATATATCTTAAATTGAATATTTACCAATGGGTTGCTTAATAGGGTCTCCAGATGCTTGCCAGCAGCAGGCAATTTCCCGGTGGTTTGCCTCATTGCCCACCGATTGCTGGCAACTGGCGGGAGGTTGCACGCCACCCAGTGATCGCCCACCACCAGCAGGCAACCTGGGCAAGAGCATGGTAAGTGCACACCCAGTAGGGTGCAACGACATCACTTCCTGAAGTGATGTCATTGTGCTTCGTGCAGGAATGCTCCTGTACTTTGCAAGGGCCAATTTTGGCCCCAGACTGGAGCATTACCATGCAAAACACAATGATGTCACTTATAGAAATGATGTCATCACATTGGCATCGGGCGAGCATGTGTGAACGGTGCATGTGCAAAGAGCCACATGTCGGTGAGTACGGGGTTTCCCCCATCCCACCAGGATGGTATGGGGACTTGAGAACCCTAGGTTACTAACTTTCAGGTGGGAAGTTCTCCCAGAATTACAACCGATCTCTTGACTAATGAGATCAGTTTCCCTGGAGGAAATGGCAGTTTCAGAGGGGGGACTCTATGGCATCACATCTTTGCTACCGACCTAAACTTTGCCCTCCCCAAACTCCACCTGCAGATCTCCAGGAATTTCCCACCAAACATTGGTAACCCTAATATAGCACTAGACTAGGTAAGGTTTCCCATGCCATTTCCGCAACAGAAAATGAATGTCTGAGCCTTTATTAGCCACTGAGGTCCTTCTCCTCACCAAACTCAGCCCTCCCCAAATCTCCAGGAATTTCCCAGCCCAGAATTGGCAACCTAACGCTCTCCCACCCACAACTTTTTGACTATCAATTCCATTCCCATTGCCTATAGCTTTGTACCAGAGCAGCAGCGCTCTCTGGTTCTCCTCCTGTGCTTGCCACTGAATTCTGGCTGCAGTGAAAAACTAGCCAGAAACACAGAAAGTTCTTTTGTTGTGATGCTCAAAGAATGGCATTCTTCAAGATCCAGCGTGTTTGGTCATAGATCCAGAGGAATTAGCTGTGTTAGTCTATAGTCGCAATAAAGAGTCCAGTGGCACCTTTAAGACCAACCAACTTTATTGTCGCATAAGCTTTCAAGAACCACAGCATCAGATGCATCTGACGAAGAGAGCTGTGGTTCTCGAAAGCTTATGCTATGATAAAGTTAGCGTGCCTGGGGTCAACCTCGGAAAGCCTTTGCCTGCTTCCTCTGCTCTGCTGCTACTTAACTCTTCTCCCCCTTTCTTTCTCCCTTCTCCAGTATGCCATCTGGACTGCCATATGGGTCACCTGGAACATCTTTATCATCTGCTTTTATCTGGAGGTTGGCGGCCTTTCGAAGGTGAGTGAGGCCCAGGGCAAGACATGCTCAAAGGGGGCAGGGAGGAGAGAAGAGGCTGTGCCCTGATGCACTCAGGTGATTTTAGGCTTTGGACTTAATAACAACAACATTCGATTTATATACCACCCTTCAGGATGACTTAACACCCACTCAGAGTGGTTTACAAAGTATGACATGATTATCCTTGCAACAATCACCCTGTGAGATGGGTGGGGCTGAGAGAGCTAGAAGCTGTGACTGACCCAAGGTCACCCAGCTGGCTTCAAGTGGAGGAATGAGGAATCAAACCCGGCTCTCCAGATTAGAGTCCCGCACTCTTAACCACTACACCAAACTGGCTGTATGACTTACAGGTCATATGTAGAAAGTAGCATATGGTTGCATGTGTCCTGGGGTTTGGAAATGCCTAGAGATTTGGAAGTGGCGCCTTGGGACGGTGGAGTTTGGTAGGAGGAGGGAGATCAGCAAGAATGTGATGCCACAATTTGTCCCCCTGAAATTGCCATTTTCCCAGGGGAACTAGTTTTGCTAGGCCAATCTGGCAACCAGTAGGAGCAAAGATGGAAAATTCCTGGAGATATAATATAAGGATATAATACCAGGGTGTTCACCTTCTGAAGTTGCCATTTTGTCCAGGGGAACTGGTACCTGTAATTTTCAAATCAGTTGTAATTCTGGGGAATCTTCAGGCCACAACTGGAGGTTGGCAACCATAGGCAGTAGAATTGCCAGGTCCCCTTAACCTCCTGGCAGGAATGGGGGAACCTGGCGCTTATTGGGAAGATGTTCTCATGCGCAAGCGTATGCACGCTCCCAGCAGGTATGACAGCATCACTTCCAGAAGTGATGTCATTGCACCCTATGGCGGGCAACTGCCATGTTTCACATAGGCAGGAAAGTTGGGGCATGGAAATGGTGGGGGTGGTATTGTGAATATAGGGATGTCACTTCCAGGGAAAACCTGGATGTGATGGCAAGTAGCTCTAGGAATCACCAGAAACTTGATTCCTAGAACTATCTGCCATCACTTCTGGGTTTTTCTCAGAAGTGACGCTGTCATATTCTTGACGCTTCTGAACATGGAGGTTCCCTTTAGTCTGTGGCTAGTAGCCATTGATGAGTTGATCTTCCATAAATCTGTCTTATCTTTGCAAAGCAGCAGCTTCCATTTGGAAGACCCTTTGCTAAGCCAATGACACAGAGCCTTGCATTTCCTCCTCTGATAGCATCACTCTCTACACAAGACATCTGACATGTGAAGAACACGTGTCAGGAGATGCAATGGTAGCCGGGAAGGGTAGTTTAAAAAGACAGAGAAGGCGGCAAGGCAAAGGTTTTGCTATACACTGGAGCTGTGTGAAGGGGCTGTGAAATGCCAGAAGGGAAACCTCAGCCCATTATAACCTCTCCAGGTCCAAGACCAGCTCTGGAAGGCAGCTCCAGCCCATTTCCATTCCTGGCTGCCCTCTGGTTGCAATCCCACACGGTTTTAGACTGGAGAGGTGAAATTGACAGAGCCTTGGGGGAGGCAAAGATGTAATTAACAAACCCTCTGAGGAGTGATCTTCTCCAGCTCTTTTTAAACTATCTTTCCCAGCTAACATTGCATCTCCCTACACTTCACGAACACGCACCAAGACGTCTCATATAGAGAGACTCTAAGTGAAGGAAGCCTGACTAGACATCAAAGCATGGCCTAAGAGGGCCTTGTAGAAAAACACTGCCCTGCACATTTTGAGATTAAGGCTAGAAAGAAAAAGGGAGCAATGGAGTTAAATTGCTCTTTCAGAAACTGAATCCAATCCAGGGCTTTAAAAAGGAGGGGAAAAGGTTATCAATCATACCAGACTCTTTGCCTGATTCAGGGAAGAAATTCATTTTCTTTGCCTCTTTGCAGATGCATCAGTGCTTTGGGTCCCCAATGCCGCCACTGAGTAATTTCTTTTTGCTTTTCATTTTCCTTTATATAACTTTATTTTTGGCTTTCATAGACTGCCTTTTTGTTGTTGCATCCAAGGCAGTTTATAATTCAAAATAACTCCTACAGTACAGTGCCCAGCACACAAAAGGAAAGAAGGAGAAAAAGGGAAGAGAAAATGGAACAAATTCAGGCATTTCAGTATTTTACAAAGACCCCAGATTTGAAAGATCCTGCCTCCAGTTTGAATGCAGAAGATACTGTAACAATTCCCCCCTCACTAAAAGACCACGAAGATTTGCTTACATCTGAGTTGTGGTGTTACCCAAATAGGCAGTCTCCTAATTAGTTGGGATTATCCCCTTAAAGCACTTTCAAAATAAAGCAGGCAGATGTTCAACCAGAAAAGTTTTTTTTTATTAAAGGAGAAATAAAAGCACAAATGTACAGAAATTACGCACAGCACATGGACAGCCAAAAAGACAAATAAGTGGGTACTAGATCAAATCAAGCCTGAATTCTCCTTAGAAGCTAAAATGACAAAACTGAGGCTATCGTACTTCGGTCACATCATGAGAAGACAAGATGCTCCTGGAAAAGTCAATAATGGTAGGAAAAGTGGAAGGCAGTAGGAAAAGAGGAAGACCCCAAAAGAGATGGCTTGACTCAATAAAAGAAGCCACGTCCTTTCAGTTTGCAAGATCTGAGCAAGTCTGTTAATGATAGGATGTTTTGGAGGTCTTTCATTCATAGGGTCACCATAGGTTGGAGGCAACTTGACGGCACATAACACACACAACACATACAAGGCTAACTTTGCATCTGATGAAGAGAGCTGCGGTTTTCGAAAGCATATGCTACAATAAAGTTGGTTAGTCTTAAATGTGCTACTGGGCTCTTTACTATTTTGCAACTACAGACTAACATGGCTAACTCTTCTGGATCAAAGGCTAACTAAGAAAATCAGGGAGGAAAGGGGGAGAAAGCAGTTTGAGGGAAGGTGATATTTACCAGTTTTGAAGATAGGGGTTCATGGAGGTGGCAGCAAAATGACCAGGGTTTCACAAGGAGAAGAGAAGAAGAGGCACAAACGAATTTGGGGGCATGTGGCAGATCCAGAACACACACACACACACTCACTCACTGGTGGCCAGGGAGTCCTGTTAT
This sequence comes from Eublepharis macularius, assembly GCF_028583425.1. Classification (NCBI taxonomy): domain Eukaryota; kingdom Metazoa; phylum Chordata; class Lepidosauria; order Squamata; family Eublepharidae; genus Eublepharis; species Eublepharis macularius. Next base: position 164,234,783 of record NC_072794.1, on the reverse strand, counting down.
AGGGCAAAAGGTTCTCTGGGGCAAGCTGATGTCTTTGCACCCAAAATGGGTTGTCTGGAGGTTGGACAATGAGTTGGAAGAAGTTTGATGGGTCCTATCTGGGGTGGACAATAGGTGAAAAAGTGCTTGATGACCCTTTAAGTACTGGATGGGGAAAGCTACCAAGTTTGCTGAATATACTGATTAGGGTGGGGGGGTGAGATCGGGTGTTGATAAGTCAGGAATTTCTTGGGAGACCTCATTCTCCTAGGTTATGCATCGCTTTCTGGAGCGTGGAGGGGAATCAGTCAAGCAGCCACTCTGACTCATGCTCGAGTAGTTTTCCAGGCTCCTGCCTCCTAGCATCCACTCTGGGCCTGGCAGTGCCTTAGGCTTATGATACAGGCTCTACCTGGAGGTTGGCAGCTCTAGCTGCAGTCTTTCTCTTCCATTTTTCCCCTCCCATGTAATGATTAGAGATGGGCACGAACAGAAAAAAAACCGAACATGATGAACAGGCAGTCACGAACAACCACGAACATGGCCCTGTTCATGAACATGTGACTCCTTAGTCACTGGGCTCTAGTTGTGTTGTTCCTGTTCGTGGGGGCCAGCAGGCTCTCCTCCAGCCACCATCCAAGTCAAGATCCCTACTGTACCACTCCCAGAAACCTGACCTGAGCAGGCAGCAGGAAAGGTACCAATAATAAATAATAGCTTGGCCCAGAGCCTGGCAGCAGCCCTGGAACTTGAAGGGGTAGATCCCTACCGCACCACTCCCAGAAACCTTACCTGAGCAGGCAGCAGGAAAGGTACCAATAATAAATAATAGCTTGGCCCAGAGCCTGGCAGCAGCCCTGGAACTTGATCCCTATCTCACCACACACAAAGAAAATTCAAGCTTCAATGCACTCTCTCTATCAAAATGCCAACAGCAACTCTCTCCCTCTCCACTGTCTGCAAACTAAGACAGAGCTGGGAGCCCCCCTCCCCCCTGCTCTTTGCTCCCTTGTAACACATTTGGAGCTCCACACTTGGAAGGCAGACCTGCCTATCAAGCTAAATTGGGCTTAGATTGGGGTTTCCAGGGCAACAGCAGGAGTTCAGACAGAGTTCAGACAATCCCTGCCTAAGTTGCCAAGGGAATTGATTGCAGGTACCAGACTGTCTGGCTTGACGAACAGCAAGACGAACAGCAACAAAGGAGGCTTGCAACGGCCACCTGTTCATTTAGAATGGGGCCTCACGAACAGCTTGTTCGCGAACAGCAGATTGGGCTGTTTGTGGCTTTTTGGGGTTCATATTGCTGTTCGTGCCCATCTCTAGTAATGATTACAGTGTTACTGAGTACTCCACACCTGAGAAATATAGCGGGGAGTGCTCCTCCTTTTTTAGTACAGAAAAGGCTGGGATGGGAGTCTAAAAAATGGCAAATTCAGGTGTGGAGTTTGAATAATTGTCATGTAGATGTCACAGGCACTGTCCAGTAGTTTTCCAGGAATACAGAGGCACACATACAGCATTATGACATCAGATATGCCTGCCTGGGTGGCAGAATCACATTTTCCCCAAATCCTGATTTTAAATATGAGGCTGCCAAAATCCAGAAATAACTTGATTCTGCTATTGGTTTGGGGGCTAGAGTGAATCCTGCATGAAGATTTTCAGAACTCCAAAAAGAGCATGAAAATCCACGCGTGCCCCCCACCCCCTCATCTTGGCTGGGACTTCCTGTTTCTTGGGGATCGGTGGCTGATTCCGCACACGTTGGATAATGCACTTTCAATGCACTTTAGCAATCGTTCAGAAGTGGATTTTTTGTTCCACACATGAAAAATTCAGTTCCAAATGATCTCTAAAGAGGATTGGAAGTGCATTATCCAACATGTACGGAAGCAGCCAGGAGCATGAAAACTCTGTGCACCCCAAGCTTTGTGTGTGTGTGTGTGGGGGGGACTCTACCCCTCTTATTGTGAGTTCATCATGGTGAAATGATCCCATTTGTCTGACTTTCCTTCTGATCCCCCGGAGCTAAACGCAGGAGGGTCCCCCTTCTCCCCACCCGCACCATTTAATTTCTGACAAGGCGGCTTGGCTGATCCATCTGTGTCAGCAGCTGGTTAATTTATAGTGACAACTCACAAGGAAGTGCAGCGAGGCAGAAAGGGATGGAGGGAGTTAACTTGGCAGCTGGCGGTAATAGCAGCCCCTCTCAGTTCAGACAGGTGACAACGCAGGTACAGAGGAAGGTCGGGCAGGTGGGGGAATTGCCCTCTGCGGCAACTGGTGTGATAAATATACCAAGTGGAAAGGGAGGGGAAATGTCTCCCTTTGCTTTGTTGGTTTTTTTATTATTTCTATTTTGCTCGACGTGGCAGAGATTCTCCCCTCTGCTATGAGTCATTAACACAGCCAGTGTGCGGTGCCATTAAACAGCTATGCTGGGACTCATGAAATCCATGCCTCCCGTCTATTCAGATGGTGAATCCACAGATACATGATGGGTGGGTTGGAGGATTGTCCCGTCTGGTCCCACCCTAACCTCCGCTTGTCCATTTGATTGTGTGGAAGTCTGAGGGGGTACCAGTGGCAGCTGTCTTGTCTGAATAGGGATAGGAGGCTGTTTCCAACTCAAGAAGAATGGCATCTGGTGAGGGAGGGCGTCAGGGATAAGGAACGGATTTTAAGCAAGGCTTTGCCCTAGGGGAGTGCCGCAGCCCTGCTCTGAAGCGTGTGAAGTCACAGGAAAGAGTGCCTCTGAGCATATACAGAGTGGAGAGAACATCTTGTTGTCAAGAACACGCCTCCAGAGCTTTCTGGGCCCTCGTCTCCTGTGCCCTGCTCCTGTTTAGAAATTAGAAGCCATGCCAAACTATAGGCAATGTCAGGAAGAGCCAGGAAATGGTAGATCACCCGCAAATGCTTCTGCAGTGCTTTCAGGGGTCTCTGGGACAATGTCTCATTGGTCTATTTCCAGTTATTTGCAGGGGGCAAGTCTGCACAGCTGGCCCTCTGCCTGGATTTCACCCAACATCTTGCCTCTATCACTTATGCTCAGCCTGCCCTTGTGGATTTCTGGCCCTCCACCAGATCTTGTCCATCCCTGGTCTTGCACCTCACATTCTATCCAAGCTCCTGATAGGATCTCTGGAGAGATTTCCCTTTGCCTGGCAGGAGCTAGCGGTTGAGAGTGCCCTCAAGTCATAACTGACTTATGGCGACCCCTGTTGGGGTTTTCATGGCAAGAGACTAACAGAGGTGGTTTGCCATGACTTGCCCCTACAACCCTAGTCTTCATTGGAGGTCTCCCATCCAATTATTAACCAAGGTTGACCCTGCTTAGCTTCTGAGATCTGAGAGCCAATATGGCAGCCATAAGATAGAGCATGGCATCGCACCAGCTGTGCAGTTGCACTGACGAACACGACATTCTAGCACTGTAACCAGTAGAAAGGCAGTGGCAGACGTCACCCATGCATCAATTGCTTTTTATGCAGTATGCATCCATGTATGGAGGTTGGGGGGGGGGGGCTGTCACCCGAATCCCAGAGGAGGTAAAGCTGAAAAAGGCAGAAAAAGGTCAGTCGTGAGAAAGTATTAGAAGAATCTGAAGCACACCATAGTAAATTCAAACCCACAACTGAGGAGGGCTATGATGAAGCAATCATGGCTGTCGAGCTTAAATCACGGAAGAAAGACGAATCCTATGAAGAGCTGCTTAGGGGGACAAAGAAAGAACTTCTTCACTGGACCAAAGAGTTAACAGAGGAAAAAAAGAAAGCATTCCTGGCTGAAAGCCAGATCACTCTTCCATCCATAAAGTCGGAGAAGATTCAATTCACTCCAACCATGGAGGCCCCCAAGATTCTTGAACACGTTGATTAACTGGACTGCCTCCCACTGAAGGCCTGCAGTCCACTGCAGGCAGGAGCTCTTGTTTTGAAATGTCTGCCGAAGCTTCCCTGTGCAAATCAAGCCTTAACCTTCTAAAACCCACCGGACTTAATCTGAGAGGCTTTTGAGTTCTTTTACTCCTACGCCCATCTGACGGTGCTCCGAGAGAGCTGCTTGTCTCTGAGTATCCTCCCGTAGCCTTGCCACACTCTCAAGGGGCAGGATGACATTGGCAGAGATTTCCTTCTGCATCCTGTTCCCTTTCTCGAGGGTCATCCTTTTGAACAGGTGGCCAGCGTGCAAATGGACCGGCAGGGAGGCAGATGGACAGAGCCCTACTTTTTCTCCTTCACAGGCAGTCCTTAAAAATCCTTGGTCATCGGTGCGAGTCTTCTTTCAATGACAGAAGACGTAGGACAGGCTGCTGCAAACTCTGAGCTTGTCAGATCCTTAGCCAATTGCCGAGATCTCATGTGCTGTTGTAGAGGCCGAGGCCAGGCTTGCGGGGCTCAAACCCTTACCTGGACCCAGCGAAAGTAAGCTACATCAATGAGGGCTGAATTCCCCTATTATGTGTGTCACTTTCCCCCCAGCGTTTTTCTTCAAAGAAAAGCAGCCTCAGAAGCCTGCATCTGCCAGTGAAAGAAAGGCAGATGGACAGTTGGCCAATAGCGGCCTTTTCTGGCAATCTCTGTTGGTTCTCCTGTTCTTAGGCTGTCAGTGGCTTTAACTGCCACTTATATTTACTACGAGTAGAGTTACCAAACAGCAGGAACTGAGGGGGGGACATGGGTGGGGCACACAGCAGCACGTGTGCCATGACATCACTTTTTGGAAAATCTGGAAGTGATGGTGGGTAGCTCTAGCAATCACTGGAAACTCTATGGTAAGCCATTGAGATTCCAGTGGTTCTTAGAACTACCCACTACCACTTCCAGGTATTCCCTGGAAGTGATATCACAGCGCATGCTCCGCTGGTGTTTTTTAAATTTTTCTCCTGCTGCCACTTGGAGTGATAATGGACAAGGCAAGTTACTGGCAAGAGGTAGTGGACAATGCAGGTTACCGACTTCCTAAGTTACCCTTGGAAGAAAGCCTCATTGAACTCCGTAGGATTGTTCTCCTTGGAAATGCAGTTGGAATCAAGCTGTTCAATTCAAGGTGATGATGCTGGCTCTCTTTTTATTGCAGGCTGCGCTCTCTGTGCATAAGAAACGAACAGTGCAATCCTAAGCAGAGTTACTTTCTTCAAAGCCCATTGATTTCAATGTACTTAGAAGAGTATAACTTTTTCTAGGATTACACTACAAGCGGGTCTTTTTATTCAAGGCTATTTAGTGGGGTTTACTTCTCGTGAGCCCCATGGCGCAGAGTGGTAAGCGGCAGTACTGCAGCCCAAGCTCTGCTCACGAACTGAGTTCGATCCCGGCGGAAGCTGGGTTCAAGTAGCCGGCTCAAGGTTGACTCAGCCTTCCATCCTTCCGAGGTTGGTAAAATGAGTACCCAGTTGCCAGGGGGTAAAGTGTGGATGACTAGGGAAGGCAATGGCAAACCACCCCGTAAAAAGTCTTCCAAGAAAAAGTCATGATGCAACGTCCCCCCATGGGTCAGTAATGACTCGGTGCTTGCGCAGGGGACTACCTTGACCTTTACCTTTACTTCTCAGGAAACAAGATTGCACCATAAAGCAGTTAAGCATGTAGCCTGGGCTTACCTTGAGTGTTTCGCTGCTAGAGAAAGGGCACATCGTGTTTTAACATAAAGGTTTACAAAGAGGAAAGGCTGGGCTGCGGTTTCACATGCCCTTTAATCCATCTTCCCTTGAGATTTCCCCACAGCAGTGCCCCCCCCTGCAAGAAACAGCCCTTCTTCCAGAATCAGGTTGTTGAAACGCATTCACCTGCTCTCTGAGTCTTCCCAGCCAGCCCCACCAACATACAACACAGGGAATTGTAAGCAATAATAAAAGCAATTCCCTTGCCAGCTTAGCGAGTCCCAGAAGCTCAGTGCATGACGCCAGGAGATAAAAAGTGACGGTCTCCACGTTTAGGTTGATAATACATTTTCTCGCCTTTAAACATGCAAAATTATTCAACCTTCATGCTCTCCCGAAGCTTGCCTCCCCAAACTCACTTTGCTTGAAGAGCTATTACTGTGGCCTCCCCTGGTAATTAATGAAGGGGGGGGGGGAAGCAGCCAATAAGAGCAGAAGCCCAGCTGTATCGAGTTCGCATAGGCCTACCCCCAAAAGAAGAAATTACAAGGCAAGTTGGGGGGGGGGAGAGATGTTTGATGCGACAGCATGCTGTACATGCTAATCATTGTGCAAGATGGGGAAAAAACAGGAACCAAACTGCATAATCTTTGAACAGTATGTCTGCTCAGTTATCTGGCTCCCTTTAAAAAAAAAAAATCCCAGACCGAAATTCAAATGGGGACATGTTCCTTTTGTTCGTGTCCCCCAAAGAACTGACCTGTGGTTCCCTGTGCCTAAATGTAACATCAAGCTGAACTCACAAAATATGCGAACTTCTCTCTCTAGCATATTTTTAGATCAAGATGAGTTGCCATGTTAGTCTGTCTGTAGCAGTGGAAAAAAGCAAGAGTCCAGTAGCACCTATAAGACTAACAAAATTTGGGGTAGGGTATGAGCTTTCGTGAGTCACAGCTCTCTTCTTCAGATACCTGAAGAATAGAGGGGCATGAACCAAAATACGAACCAAACTTTGTGACAAACCAGGCTGGTTCATGTTTCGCGAACCAGCAGTTCGTCAGATCCCATTTGTGATGAACTGCCACGAACTTTAGGCTGGTTCGTTTGTTTTGTTTTTTGGTTTGTTACTGCAGACAGCCTGGTGCCAATCAATCAGTTTCCTAGGCAACAGGGGACGGACTTCCTGCAGACCTTCTGCTGACCCAGAAGTGACCTCCTGCTGACTCAGAAGTGACGATTTTCTGACCTGGATGAGACGTTTTCACAAACCAAACAAACCAGTTTGCAAACCGGGGGCAGGTTCATGAAAGTTCATGGTTCATGGTTCATGAAATTTGATGAACCACAAACCACATGGCTCATTTTTTTTCTGGTTTGTACCCATCTTTACTGAAGAAGTGGCTCATGAAAGCTCATATTCTACCACTAATTTTGTTAGTCTTATAGGTGCTACTGGACTCTTGCTCTTTTCCACTAGCACATTTTAAATCTCATCCTTCTTTGAGGAAGTACAAGGTTCTCTCTTCCCACATTTGTCCTCACAACAACCCTGTGAAGTAGGTCACTCTCAAGGTCACTTAGAGAGCTTCATGGCATAGGGGAAGCGTGGGTCTCTCAGGCCATAGTACATGCTCTAAAATACTACCCTGCACTGGCAAAGGATAGTAAGGAGCTAACATCTAGATTTTCATCTTGGGAATGGGCCCCCCTGTGGCTCAGTGGGAGAGCATCTGCTTTGTATGCAGAAAGTCCCAGGATCAATTCCTGGCATCTCCAGTTAGTGATATGAAAGACTTCTGCTTGAGATGCTGGATAGCCACTGCCAGTCCGAGTAGACAATACTGACCTTGGACTGATTCAATGGTCTGATTTAGTATAAGGCAGCTTCATAAGTGAAAACCATAATAGTTGTGTTTGAATGTGTGTGTTGCAGATCAGTGGGCTGTAGGGTTGCCAGCTCTGGGTTGTGAAATTCCTGGAGATTTTGAGAGTGGGGTTTGGGCAGCAGAGGGACCTCAGCTGGGTATAATGTCCATAGAGTCTACCCTCCAAAGCTGCCATTTTCTACAGCAGATCTGATCTTTGTTACCTGGAGATCGCTTGTAATTCCAGATCTCCCACCTCCGCCTGGAGGTTGGCAACCCTGGTGTTATACCATCCCCCAAGTTGCATGAATGATGCTCATTCTGTTCTGTGCATTTTCCATACTTTTGTTGCATCAAGTGTTCGCTCCCATTTATTATTAACCAACTTACCAGTCTGAAAACTGCTGGAGGCCACTTCTGCTCAATATAACCTAGATTAAAAATAATAAGAACATAGAATTAAGCACTAGCAACCGTTGATCCATTCTCTAAAAGCAACTAATTTTTAAAAAGCCTTCTGAAACCTTTGTAAAAAGTTTCTGCTTACTAGCTATCCTCAGAAGGCCTGCAGTATGGGGTCAGATGTCACTCATGAGGTAGGGAGTTCCAAAGATTTAGGACAGCTGCTGAGATGGCCCACTTCAGCTCCACTAGGCTTGCCTGCCCACAACAGAATGGGCAGGGACATCTGGGAGGATGCAGTCCCGCATATCCTTCCTTTTGATGATCCCCTGCCAGGTTCTGTAAAGTTTGGTTGTGTGAAATGTGCACATGATACACATTTCAGTATGTGTTTTATTATGCTGTATGCACATATTCAATACATCCTGACCTGGATAGCCCTGGTGAGCTTGATCTCGTCAGATCTCAGAAGCTAAGCAAGGTCGGCCTAAATTGAATGGGAGACCTCCAACGAAGACCAGGGTTGTAGAGGCAGGCAATGACAAATCACCTCTGTTAGTCTCTTGCTTTGAAAACCCCACCAGAGTGAGGGCACTCTCCACCACTGCCACATATTCAATACATGTTATAATCTGCACTCCTACAATACTTCCATAATTCTCACATGTATCCAAATACATGGCTGAATGCTCATCGAATGCAACCTACCCCCTTTCCAATTAAGGATACATCAATAAAAAATGGACCAACTGTTTATTCCATTGCGTAACATGGGCAATTCAGTATATTCTGGGATAATTCCCACTGGGGAGAAATTTGGCAGCATTCCTAGTTGGAAAGGATTGCGAAGATGCAGGAAACAAAAAGTCTGATTAAAACGTTTGTTTGCTTATTGCAAGTATTAATGTTCCACATAAAGCATTGGTAATTTGGATTCCAAACCATTTCAATATCCTTTACAGAATCTTAATCAAATGACAAGAATACAGTTGAATGAAAATTAAGCCAACCAATGATTTTTTTAAAAAAAAACTAAATAGAAGTGGCATATTAGATCACCAGATGTTACGAAGAAATAGACAAATCACTCAAAGGTAGAGTAGAAGTCTAAAAGATGCCTTTGGCCTGACACAAAAAGGTGACATGCTCGAAACTCCTGGAGCATCTATTGAATTTGTATCCCAAGAAGCTCCAAGGGGTGGAAAGCATGAGGAAGATCCAAGCAACTGCTTTGCATGATGAAGGTCCCAAATTCAGTCACCAGCATCTGGTTGAAAGAATCCAGGAGCCAGTGATGTGAAAGACCTCTAGCTGAGACCTTGGAGAGTCTCTGCTGGTCAGCAAATAATACCAAGACCAGAGAATATGGTGGGTTCGTGGTTCTTTCTGTCTCTGTTTTCTATCTGCAGTAACCCGTCAGGGTAGTTGAGGCTGAGAGGAGGTGACTGGTCCAAGGTCACCCAGAAAGTTCTGTGGCTGAGTAAGGACTGGTGCCCTCAGGTCCAAACTCTTCACTACTGCAGCAGAAGTGCATCAAAATAAAATAAACGTGCATGATAATAAAATAAAGTCTCTGCAGGGCTCAACCCAAATGATCTTCTGTGCAGGATTTGAAAACGTAACGAGGATTTGTGGGTGTTTGTGGTCTTCATAACAAAGTCTTCCTGCTTTGGAACCATGGATCAGAACAGCAAATCTTTGGAACCAAGGCCGGTACTGATTATTCATGTGTCTGCTTGGTGGCAAATTTAAGTGTACTTCTGAGGCAATCTCTATGTTTAGAATGATCAGTTCATATAGCCCTACTTTAGACAGGATGTAAGGGGTGGCATCTTTGAATGCTCTCCCTTATAAAATTCCTCAAAAGTAGACATGTAGCATCTCAGGGAGGAGGTTCAGTGAGAACCCCTGATATGCAAGTGGTCCTGATCACTTTCTTCTCCTGTCTTTTGGTTTTGGGTGCTGAGCAGGTCTCCTCAGCCTGAGGTAGGGTTGCCAACTCCAGGAGTGGAGCCTAGGGAGGGTAGGGTTTGCAGAGAGCTGGGTCCTTAGTGGGGTGTAATGCCATAGAGTCCACCTTCCAAAGCAGACATCTATTTAAATAATGCTGTCATGATCCTGGGCTTAAGGCTGAAGAATGAGTGGCCTGTGGGCCTCAAAAAAGCCTCTCTAGTTCTGCAAAGGCCTGAGGCCTTGTGTAAATTTTCCAATAGGCCTACAGCTCCCCAAGTGCCCTCCAAGCCTTATGATTGGGCTGAGGAAAAACGGAGGGAAAAACAGAAGCCAATCACCAATGAGGAGGCGGGGCTTTAACTAGGGTTGTCAGGTTTGAGTTGGGAAATTCCCAAAGGTTTTGGGGGTGAAGCCTGGAGAGGGCAGGGTTTGGGGAGGGTTGCGTCCTCAGCAGGCCATAACGCCATAAAGTCCATCCTCCAAAGCAGCCATCTATCTGAATAATGCTGTCATGATCCTGGGCCCTAAGGCTGAAGAATGAGCAGCCTAACCCACCTCTGTTAGTCTCTTTCCATAAAAAAACCCTCTAGGGGTCGCCCTACATCATCTATGACCTGAGGGCAGGAGTTCATTTCAGCCTACCTCACAGGGTTGTTGTGAGACCAAAATGGAGAGGAGAGCCATGAATGCAGCCCTGAGCTCCTTGAAGAAAGGGCAAGACAAAAATGCACTAAGTAAATAAATCTATTTTAAAATCCTGCCCTTTCTTCAAAGAACACAAATGGATTTGCCTACCTCCATTTTTGTCCTCCCAACAACTCTATGAAGGAGGCCAAGAGAGAGAAATTAGCCCAAAGTCATCCAGTGAGCTTCAAAGGTAAGTGGGGATTTCTCCCCATTCCTAACCACTGCAACATCACACTGGCTGTAGTCGCTTCACAAATGCTTCTGTGTGTTTGGATCCAATTCCACTGTTTGAATGAAAAGGGAGCGAGAGATCTCTGTGCTTCTCCAAGGTCTTGTGGATCACGAGGTTGGGGTTTTTGTGCCCAAGCAAAGCAGAATGAAAACTGGTGGGGAGATTGCAGTGAGGCCCAGGCAGGGTCCCTGCAGTCTCCAAGCTAATGTGCTATTTATTGGCAGAGGTCAATAAACTATTTGCTGTGAGTGCTTTCTCCTATTACCCTCCATCAATGCAGGTGTCCGGGGGGGGGGGGGTTGCTCTTAGCTTGTGGAGAAGGCAGCACTTTCCGAACAGGGCCCTGCTTGTTGTGATTCATAAAAAGGTGGCGCTGGAGTGCCAGAAAGTTTTTGAAGGTCATTGAATCCTAGAATGAATGGGAAGAATTGAATCCTAGAATGAACGGGAATAAATGGGTCAGGAAGCAATTTCCCCCAGGCTGGTTTGGCTAGGGATCCTGATGATATTTTGCCATCTTCTGGGCATGGAGCAAGGGTCACTGGGTGTGTGTAGGGGAAGGGGAGGTAGTTGTGACTAGGAGGGTTGGACTAAGGGATCCCAGACCCCCGGAGGGGGTGGGGGTGGGGGATCCCTTGCCCCACTCCCCACACCCTGCCCCCACTTACCTGAGCAGCGGGGGGCACGCACCTTCCTTGCACGCTCCCCCACGGTGCGGTGCGCTCCCATGCGCCGCAGCCACTGGGATTGGGCCCATATTGTGATGCCACAGAGTCTGCCCTCCATAGCTGCCATTTCCTCCAGGGGAACTGTTCTCTGTAGACTGGAGATCAGTTGTAATTCTGGGAGAATCCAGGCTCCACCTGGAGGTTGGCAATCCCATCCTTAGACCAGGTCCATCTTCTAGCTTAGTATCCTCACCTGCAACTGGCTTAGGCTTGCCAAGATGCAGCTACAGTGCCTGGGAGCATTTTGACGGCAGGGACTGATGCTTTGGAGTCTTGCCAGCATGTGATGCTACTTCTGGCATTTGCCATTAAGTGCTGTATGAGATGCTCTAGGGTTTGCACAAAGTCTATGATAAAACCTTTGTTGTTGTTGTTGTTGTTGTTGCAAAAATTAGAGTGTCACATGATATCACCTCCGGGGTTTTCCAGAAGAGGTATCACATGTTAGTGTGACGCTGGTGAACACCCCAACTTTGCTGCCATTTTCTCCTGCCCGCCTTTCAGATGCCAGTAGGCAAATGCTATAGCGGGAGACCTGGCAAGCCTAAACTGGCTGTTGCTCCAGGCTGAGAACTGTCTTCCCTAGCTACAGAAGTCGCATTAATAGTGCGAATTTACAGCATGCCCCATCAATCACTGCCTGCCACACCCACTGTGCTGTGCACCTTGTGTTTGTTGATGGTGGAAGCAGGGCTGGCCCCACCCAGGAGGAAATGGGATGGAGAGGGATGGATTTCCCAAACCAAGCAGGAATCAAAGGATGTTGGTTATTCTAGGATGTATATCTCTATGCTCATGGCCACACTTGGCATCCAAAACCTGCATCAGACCTCAAAGCCATTTCTCATTGGTGGTAGCCAGATCAACAAAAAGAAAATGGCACCTCTTTTTAAGAAAGCCCTATCCTGTGATTAGGTTTGCCAGTTGCCAGATAGGGCCTGGAGTTCTCCAGGAATTACCACTGATCTCCATCATGATAACGATAACGATAACGACAAAAAACTAAAAAACAACAATAACAACTGCACTTATATACTGCTCTTCTAAAGATATTAGTGCCTCACCCAGAGCGGTGAACAAGTTAGTGTTATTATCCCCACAATACAGCTGGGGAGCTGGGGCTGAGCTCATGGCAGTAGTGGGATTCGAACCAGTAGAGTGCTGATTCGCAGCCAAACCACTTAACCACTGTGCCACAGCAGACTACAGAGATCCTCTAGAGAAAATGACAGCTTTGGAGGGCAGACCCCATCGTATCACATCCCTGCTGAACCCCCTCCCCTCTCTAAACTCCACCTTCCCCAGGCTCCATCCTCAAATCTCCAGGAATTTCCCAACCTGGAGTCGGCAACTCAACTTGTGAAACATTTTGCTTGGAAGGGTCTGCCAGTCTTCAGAGAGGAACTTCATGCCGTAGTTTCAGCTTCACGTTACTGAACGCAATAGCCAGTGCCAATGACTGTGGTAGTGTGGTGTGATGACACACCAGCTGCTTGTGTGTGTCTGGCATATCTCGGATCAGTGGCGTTCCAATTTTTTGCCTCTGCTGTGAGACTGTAAGTGAAATGAATGCTTTTTTCTTGGAACCCGTTTCGGAGAGAACAGCCTCTAAAGTGATTACACTCCTTGGATTATGACAATGGCCGAGTCTTGCAGAGGAGGCTATAGCTGCCTTTGCCAAACGTGTGGGTGGGGGGGGCGTCTATGAGTGGTAAAAAGAAGCCAAGAGACAATAAAATGATCACAGCTTTATAAAAGTTATCTGGCCAAGGTGCCTGTGGGATGCAAGATTTATCCACAGCCTGGAGTGAACAGACTTGGTTTCTTTTAACAGTCATGAGTTATGAGTTGTTAACTGCACCTCATTACGCCAGTTAAGCGTCGTATCTTTTTGCATGCTGTGAACGGCTCTGGCACTTCATCTCTCGCTCTCCCACATGCCCTGCTTAGACACTGTGGCAAGCGCCCAGAAAGAGCTGTCGGTCTGCACGTGACATTCAGAACAGAGAGCCTGTTCTAAAATTACCCAGCGGCAAATCGGAATTTGCTATTGAGACAGCCACACACCATCCTGACTGCCTGACCAGTGTTTGTGCGGGATGCATGTGTTGGCAAACACAAGTTAGTTCTCACTTTACGTTTTCAAGTGTACACTTTTTAAAAAATGTAAAGTGTGAATTGGCCTCTAGTGCTCAGTAACAGGGTCTGAAGGATAGCTCAGACGGAAGGATGGGTGCCCATAATTCCTGCATCTCTGGGGGAGAAGTCAGCCCCATTCTGGCATGAAACTTTCTGGGGGATCTTGGGCCACTTACTCTTAAATGAACCTACCTCACAGGGTTGTTGTGAGGTTAAAATGAAGAAGGGTGACTCAGAAATGCTGCTCTGAGCCGCTTGGAGGAAAAGCATGATAAGGGCTGATTGTGAGAGAAGGTGAAGCTAGGGAGTAAAATTTCACAGGAATTTAAAATTCAGCAAAATTTCAGAACACTAACTTTTGGAATCATACCTCAGAAATTTGACGTTAAAAAAACACCCTGACCTTCTATGTGCAGATATATTGGAGTAAATCCTGTTGAATTCAATAACTGGTTTGATAGCCATTTCAACACATCCTTAAAGGGATAACCCACTCATCAGGGCCGGCGCCACCATTGAGGCGGTGAGGCTGGCACCGTGGGTGCCACGGGGCGGGAGGGAGCACCGGGGGCGGAGGCATGCGCCACGGAGCTGGTGTGCCTGGCCCGCAGCTGCTGCTGCAGCCGGCCAGCACCGCACCACTGCCGCAGCCACATGCCCCCAGCTGGGCACAGCAGCTGTGGGCCAGGCACAGCAGGTGGCTGGGACGGTGTGCGGAGCACGGGCAGCCTCTTCGCGCTGCCCCAGCCACCCACCGGCCAATGGGTCTGGCTTTGCTGCGTGATGATGTCATCACGCAGTCTGCAGGCATGTGTGCGCTGTGCGCTCATGCACAGAAGGGTGGCCGCAGGCACCAGAAACCCTGGCGCTGGCCGTGCCACTCATCGAACGCTGGCGGCTTTCCCCTTTGACTCCAGATGTCTCCCTTTTCAAAACAGTTGCAGGCTGTTTGGATTTCATTTTTTCTGGGACCACAGGAAAGTGCAATCCCAGAAGAGGCACCAGCGTTTGGTGAATGGGCCTTCCCTTTAAGGAGGTGTGGAAACGGCCGAACACCGCTGGCATATGAGTTCATATAAGAACCAGTTAAAAAGCGATGTGAAAGACCTCCACCTGAGACCCTGAAGAGCTGCTGCCAGTCTGAATAGGCAATACAAACCTTAATGGAACAAAGATCTGATTTTTATTTGTATTCGATTGATATTCCGCTCAGTATAAGGTCTCTTCGTGTGTTCATGTGACCTTAAAAACAACACTACACATTATAAACCTCTGAGGATGCCTCTCTGGTCCCCTAAACAGGTGCAAATGGATGCTTAAGACCTGTACAATTCATCTTTGGGCTCTGATTTACTCCCCCACTGTCTCTAGCACTGGCAGGGAGAAAAACCTTGCATCAGAAACGTGGAAGATCAGCAGGTGGAAGATCTCTTTATAAACCAGCATCAATGTCCCAGGATGCTCTGGGAACTGGAGCTAAAGCTCCAGACATTGTCTTGCTTGAGGAGACAGAAATGTGTTATTAGGCATTGCAGCATGTCTTTCCCAAGCAGGCAAACTCCCAAACTGTCTGCTTCTTTACTGCTGCAAGCCCAGATGGCATGATTTAGTTTATTGAAGCTACAAGAGAGAAAGAAGCAAAACTGTGTTTGGCAGGAGGGGAGGAAAGGAGCGAGGAAATAAAAGCCAAAGGCGAGCCGCAGAAAGAGGGAGGTTGGAATTCTTGGGGGTGGGAGGAGATGTCCATTAAGCGGCTATCGATCATGCTGTAGGTCAGTTGCTCGGAGTAATTTGACCCAAGAGGTTAATTGTTACGGAGGTCAGCTGAAGTCTGGAACAAGCAGTGGATCAGAATACCAAAGGGAATGGAGGAGGTAGCATTGAGAGGGAAATTTATGGGGGATATTTAGTGTTCCTGGCACAAAGGAAATTACACTGACCGGTTATAAAAATATTTCCACTTCTGGTTTCTTGGCTCTCATAAGTTCTGATGTTTGTGCGTGATCTCCAGTTCCACATGCTTATTTTTAACACAGCTCTGATGCCCAATTTGTTCTCCTCCGGGTTTTCAAAGGAAAGGCTAAGAAACTGCAATGTTGCAAGTGACCAATGAGCACAAAACATTAATTTCTGGTGCAGAAGTTGTTTCCGTCAGTGGGAGTAAGCCTGTGGCACTGGTCTTATGATGGGGTGTGGAGTACCGGTAGGTAAGATCTTGGGGATAGTTTATAGTTCCCTGGCAAAGCATTTGCTTTGTATGCACCAGCCTACCTTCCATTAATGCATTTTTTCTTTGATTTTGTCTAAAAACATTCTTTGCTACTTTCATTACCTTGACAAGGCCAACCTGGCCACCTGGATCCATGCTATGATAACTAGACATGGGCACGAACCAAAAAAAAATTAACGAATCCACGGTTTGTGGTTCGGTGCCAATGACGATCCCGAAGTCGCGAACCGCAACGGACATTTCCCGTTACCGAACCGGTTCGTGGTTCGCAGTGCTCAGAACAGCCTCCGTTGCACTTAGTGAGCCCATATTTACGGAGTGTGTAGCAGGCTCTCCTCCAGCCAGCATCCAAGTTTGGTCAAGATTGCAATAGGGATCTTGGAGTTATACCCTCTCCAATCTGAGGCCCCCAGGAAACTTCCACAAAAATCCAAGCTCAATTATACTCTCTCTGTCTCTCCCCAAAGGCTAGCAAGCAGCAGCAAGCAACAGTTCTCACACTCCACTGCTCACTGAAAGTGAAAGCCAGCCTAGGAGCGCAGTGCTTTTTATAAGCTGAGGTCCCATAGAGCAACACAGGAGGTCTGTGTTTGACTGTCAGAACTGCCTATCAGGGTTTGCAGGGATGAGATTGGAGTGCCCGTGGCTACAGAACACTCCCTCCCCCCTCCCTCCCCCGGGTGTCTTCACCCAACTTGTAATCACTTTGCAGCTCCATGGTTGGAAGGAAGACCTGCCGATCAAGGTAAGTTGGGCTTTGATTCAGGTTTCCAGGGCGACAGAAGGAGTACAGACAGAGTTCAGGCATTCCCCCAGCTCCATTTCCAGGGGAATTGATGGATGGTGCCTGACTGTCTGGCTTCCCGAACCGTGGCCAAACGCACCGAACCAGGCTCCTTCCAAACACTGGTTCGTTTGCCGTGGACAATCACGAACTGCCGGATTGCGATCGCGCGATTGCCAATTTCGTGGGTTTTTGAAGTTCGTAATGCGGTTTGTGCCCATGTCTAATGGTAACATCAAGACTTGACCATTGTAAAGCAATATCCATGTCTCCCATCCAAATTAACTAGGAGACTCCAACTGGTGCAAAATGCTGCAGCTCAACTGTTATCAGGAGCAAGCAAGAGCATGAACATCACTCCCATCCTGCAGTCACTGCATTGGCTACTTATCAGTGACCATGCTCAAATGAAGGTATTGGTTATCACATACAAAGCTCTTCATGGCCTTGGTCTGGCATACCTACAGGACTGCCTCCCTCCCTATGTCCCTCCATGGCAGCTTCACTCATCTGAACAGGGTCTCCTACAGGAGCCAGTCTGCATGTGGGTGAGAAGGAGGTCAGGAGAGCCCCCACTCTCCTAGCTTTCCACAAATGATGCAAAACCGAATTATTCAAAAGGCATTTTTGTATTGTAGGGAGGAGCTAGAAGATGCTTCACTAATGAGTTAAGGCCCATAGACTTCACCACTATGTTGCCTTACGTACTATCTATTGTTTTAAATATGTGGTCCTATGAGCTACCTGTGCTTCATGTTGTCAAATGTCTGTCCTAGAATTGATCACATTCTGTTTTAGCATTTCTTCAACTCTGTATTGGATCCTTGCTAATACTATGTCTTTGTAAACTTGTGTTTATTTACCCTGTGGCATTGTTTATGGAAATGCTCCTGATATGGATTGTATTAATCTCACACTGTGTATTCTGCCTTGACTCTCAGTGAGAAAGGTGGACTACAAACAAACAGACAGACAGACAGACAGACAAGACAGACAGACAGACACATTCTGTGGGAGGTTGTTGTGGATTTTCTAGGCTATATAGCCGTGGTCTTGGCATTGTAGTTCCTGACGTTTCGCCAGCAGCTGTGACTGGCATCTTCTGTAACACCAAAAGACAGAGATCTCTCAGTGTCACAGTGTGGAGAAGATGTTAGCAGGTAATTTATATCTACTCAGGAAGGTGAGTTTGGGCTGAGTCATCCTGTAAGAGTTTCCCAGGGAGTGGAATGCTAATGGAGGGAGGCTTCACTGTATCCTGAGGAGGTTCTTTTGCATATGGATTGGTGCTTGATATGCTAATCTTCTCTGCAGGGCTATTGTAGGATGTAGAGTATTTTGTTAGCCTGATGTTTTTCAGGACTGGAAACCATGCTCTATTTATTCTTAAAGTCTCTTCTTTCCTGTGGGAGCTCTGACTCTTGAAATCTCATACCCTGGATATCTACTTGGTCTTTAAGATGCCACTGGACCCAAATCTTGATCATTGTCATTGGTTTCAGTGGGAAACTGAAACCATTTCCCATGGATCCCCCACCAATCCAACTGGGATGCAGTTCTCAGGAATTGTGCCCTTTGTACCCAAGGCAAATTTCCGACAGAAGGAAGAGTCTAAGCTTTGTGGGCTGAGCAAACAGAAGGAGGCATTTGGCAACCTATGAATGCATGGCACAGTGGGCACAAATAAGATAAAAGGAAAATGAAATGCTATCAGATGCCATGTTCAGCAGGGTACCCCATTTACTCTGTCTTGGGTAGGGACTGAGTGAGGGCAGAACTGGCAGAGTCGACACCCAACCTGCTCTGCCACATTGGTGTTTTTCTTCCTTTCCCTTGGCAGAATTAATTTAAGGTTTGCATCCTTCCTTTCAAATCAACATTGTAAAGATGCCCATTACTCAATAGGTCCCTAAGGGGGCATCTATGGCTTAGTGGTAGGATGCAAGTTCGGCATGTAGGAGGTTCTGTGTTCAGTCTCTAGTTAAATGGGAGTGATATTGGCTCAATGGTTTTGGAGCCACTTGTGGCTCTTTCATGCCTCCTGTGGCTCTTCTCAGGACTGCCCCATGTTTCAGGCAATGGGCAATGCCATCACTCAGGAGGGCTTGTGATTGGCAGATGGTTCCCACCTAGAAACAGCTGCCACTAGAGGGATTGGAATACGGGTAAACTGGGAGTCCGTCTGAGCTGCAGGCTTCATGCCAAGGATAGGGGAAAGGGTCCTTCCTCTCCAACAACACCCCCAGTCCTGTTGGAAATACAGGACTGTACAGAGAAGGTAGAAGACACAGAACACCTGCAAGGGGCAGAGGGTCTGACAGAGAGATGGAAGAGTGAGATCCTTCTTTCCTCCTCTCTTCTGTCCTTCTTGCATGTCTCCAGATTGGTATTCTTAGGCGACTTCCTGTTTCTTCCTGGAAGTCCCTCCTCCCTGTTTACTGAGGCAGTTAGTATCTTCTGTTTCTCTCAGCGTTCTGTCAAAGTTGTAGTTCCTGAATAAACTCTCTTCATTCACTCCTTAATCAGATTCAGGAGAATTCCAACATCTCCCACAGGCACATTCTTCTCTGTTCTAACATTCACCCCAAATTCTATGTTTTAACCATAGAGTTTTGGGCATATGCTGGAGCGTCACTGAACGTGATGTCACTTCTGGATTGCACTGGATGTGATGTCATAGAATCAGATGATGCCAATCCCCCCATTTCATCCAGTATTCCTCCCTGCACTGCCCAGCTGAGCAGTTGCAGACAGAGGTGGCCAGGGGCGGGAGGTCTCCCACCAAAGCAGGAAACTGGATAATGCTGCAGATAAAACAAGTGTTGTGAAAGACCTTTCACAAGGAAAAAATCCTTTAAAGGTACTCAGCGTTCAGATTACATTTCCCACTAGCCGTCACTCACAAGTAATCAAGACACAAAAATAGTGATCCATAAAGGTTAATGAGTTTTATTTACAAGAAAACCCAGATGCTATGCCATGTTCCGACATATGCATAAAAATCAGCCATAGCAGAGAATCTTATATATACTTTCCAAAGTTAATCGTTTACAGAAAAGAGATAAAATAGTTACACAAAACTAGATACAAACAATTCTTCAGAATCAGATTCTTCAGGTGACATGGCGCCCAAACAGACCTGATTGACAAGACAGTAAACTCTCTCTGTAATATAAACATGCTCCATGTCTGGTGCCACAAAGGAATTTTGGGTGTCTTCCTGAGAGCGTGCTGCTTATCCAAGCTAAATTCTTGAGTACAAAGTCAAAACAAGAGAGATCCTGTCCTTGCAATAGGGCTTTCTAACCCTACTTAACCACAGTGTCAGAAGGAATCTGCTAACAAGAAAAAATGTTTGCCTTCCGTGGGCCAAGCTACAAGTGACGAATGACACTTGAACGGCAAGTGGATTGAGTGGAGGGCAAGTGAACAAGGAGAAATACACTTGCTGTTCAAGTGTCATTCATCACTTGTAGCTTGGCCCTGTGTGACACGTCAACTCCAATAAATGCTTATACGTAAGTCTTTTAGAATAGGGGGTCATAGAAATTCCCTAACACTTTTGCCTGGGGCCTTTTCCCCTTGTGAGAAGCAAGAAGCCCACTTGTGACATTCCCAGGGCCTTCCCCTTTAATCCAGACAAAAACAGAAGTTTTTTTTCTCCAGTTGAGAGTGGCTGTGAGTGGGTGTGTCCATATGAACATGCCCTCTGTCACCACTAAGAGGGGGCGGAGCTAAGCTCCACTTTCGCACTTTGCTGCCATGCACCATTTTTTTCCTTCAGCCTGTTAAATGGCTCTTTTCACTGTTCCTGCTATCACCTGGTAGTGTTACAGTGGGAGGTGACGGTCCTGAAGCATCTGTGCTTTTGCTGAAGGAAAATGGGGAAAGGGGGTGGTGGCAGCAGCACTGAAGAGCATGAGAAGGGAGAGGTATGTGGTGGGGGAGCTCATTTCTGTGTCTCTTTCTGGATGTAGCCTAACAACAACAACAACAACATTCAATTCATATATAGAAAGGAGTCCAGCAGCACCTTTAAGACTAACCAATTATACTGTAGCATAAGCTTTCGAGAATCACAGTTCTCTTCTTCAGATACATTATGCATCTGAAGAAGAGAACTGTGATTCTCGAAAGCTTCTGCTACAGTAAAATTGGTTAGTCTTAAAGGTGCTACTGGACTCTTTCCTATTTTTGCTACTACAGACTAACACGGCAAACTCCTCTGGATCTATTCAATTCATATACCTCCCTTCAGGACAACTTAATGCCCACTCAGAGTAGTTTATAAAGTGTGTTATTATTATCCCCACAACAATCACCCAGTGAGGAGGGTGGGGCTGACAGAGCTCCGAGAAGCTGCAACTGACCCAAGGGCACCCAGCCGGCTTCAAGTGGAGGAGGAGGGAATCAAACCCCGTTCTCCAGATCAGAGTCCTGCCGCTCTTAACCACGACACCAAAATGCAAAAGCCTGTGCCAGCTAAAGTAGACAATGCTGAGTTTGATGTGCCGATAGAGTAAATTAGCTTCATCTGTTCAATGCTGATCATCCGATAACTTAAGGAAAGACTAAAGCATACATTGGGAGGGGAGGCAGCATGGTATAGCCCAATATCACCAGATCTTGGATGGGAAACTGCCAAGGAAGGCTGTTCAGAGGAAGGCAATGGCGAACCACCTCTGCTTCTCACTTGCCTGGAAAGCCCCTTGCTGGGGCTGCCATAAGTTGGGTGCAACTTGAGGGCACTTTGCACACACCATGCAGACATTAAAACTTTTTGCTGTATTCAATGCATGTGCATTCTGTCTTCCCCTCCACAGGACAGTGAGCTCTTGACCTTTAACATCTCCCGACACCAATCCTGGTGGAGTGAAAATGGCCCTGGCTGTGTAAGGAAGGAGACTCCTATGATGGGCATCAAGGGCTTGGATAGCCATTCCTATGTCTCCGTGATCGGCTGTGCTTTGGAGTATCGCTACATTGAGGTCATGCACAGCGCATTGCAGATCCTGGTGGCAGTGAGTATACGATCCGATAAAGCCACAAGTAGGAGCTTTTTAAAAAATTTGTATTCAAACAGAGCTGTCCCTCAGTGGAACAGGCTTCCTCGAGAAGTGGTGGGCTTTCCTTCTTTGGAGGTTTTTAAGCAGAGGCTAGATGGCCACCTGACAGGCAGCAATGCTGATTCTGTGAACCTGGGCAGATCATGAGAGGGAGGGCAGGAAGGGCTACATCAGGGCTTAGTTCACATGGTCCCTTCTTACACACCCAGGGTAATGCCCATCACATTTGGGGACAGGAAGCAATTTTCTCCAGGCCAGTTTGGCTAGGGATCTTGATGGTGTTTTGTCATTTTCTGGACATTGAACAGGGGTCACTGGGCGTGCGGTGGGGGGAAGTAGTTGTGAATTTCCTGAATTGGGCAGAGGGTTGGACTAGATGACCCTGGAGTTCCCTTCCAACCCTATGATTCTATGAACAGAAGTCTCCCTGCTACCATATCACAAACTGCTTTTAACTGACCCCCGTCCATGGTTTAAAAGCAGTGGTTTGCCATGCATCACAAGGTGGGACTGGGGAGATACAAGAAACACAAGTCTTGGACATTCAGAATCAATTTTGCAGCTCTTCAGATCTAATCTTTGGGGCTTCCATCCCTAAAACACTTAATCCGACAGAATCACAGTATCTGTAACCAGCAATGCTTAGACAAATAGGACTTCGGAGAAACTGCGTCAGTGACAATGTTTGCAGGCCTATTTGAGATGCCACCCAAATTCATTTCAGCACTTATGAAAACAGCATGCCCAGCCCCACAGGAAGACACAAAGATTTGTTTATGGTATTGAACTACTTGCACATAGTGCTTGGAATGTTGAACTGTATTCTGAAAGTCTTGGGTTCAAATCTCATTTAGTCAGGCAAATGAGGTTGAAAGAGGAGAAAGAATCCAGTTAGGCAAAACCTGTGTGTGTTGTTCTCCAAGGACATAATAGACCCTGTCAGAAAACAATGCATTTCTAATGCAACCTGCTTCCGTTCTGCAGACGCCAGCAGATTGCACAAAAGTTGCCATCAGATGTTACGGCATTTATGTCGATCCGTTCCCTCTAGTATTTATTTATTTTTATTAACATGCAACGGTAATTGGTGCAACCTGATAATTAACGGGTTCTCATTTGCTGAGGAATTAACGAACACAGAAACAGCTATTGTCTTCCTAAATGCCACTGGCGCACAGACATTTTACAGGCATTCTCGGGGCTGGAACTAAGAATCTTTTAAATGCTCTTTGCTTTGTTTCACAGAACTGGTTCACACAGCAATGTTTATTTTCCCCCTATGATGTGAGTCCCCATGGCACATGAACACATGCACAAATGTGTGTATCAGTATATAGAGAGCATCAGTCTTGTGGCCAGTCCTTTTTTATTTTGCAGCCACAATATAATTAACACATGGGTTGTTTTTTCATGTTGTTCTTGTACATGTTTTTTTTTTTGCAGCCACAAAAAATTAGCGCATGGGTCATTTTTTCAGATTGCTTTTGTCTATATGGGCCCACCAACCAGGACTCAACGTGCTGTGGGATGCTGGCCCATGAAGGTGACTCAAAAAAAATCCCACCACTTTGTCCAGGGATTAAATTTTTTAAAAGCCTTTGTGGCATCACAAATACTAATAAATGTATTATAGCTAGAGGTGGGCACAAACTGAAATATGAACCAAAGTTCATCATGAACCGGGCCGTTTTTTGGTTCATGAACCGGCGGTTTGTCGGAGGGCATTTCTGATGAACTGTGACAATTTTTAGGCTGGTTCATTTAGTTCATTTTTCAGTTCATCACTGCAGACAGCCTGGCGTCGATCAATCAGTTTCATAGGCAACAGGGGGTATGGGCTTTCTGCAGACCTTCTGCTGCCCCAGAAATGATGTATTCACGAACCAAATGAACTGGTTCACGAACCGGGCAATTTCATGCCGGTTGATGGTTCGTGGTTTATGAAATGCAATGAACCACGAACTGCAGCTAACTGCCATTTCCCTGTTCATGCTCATCTCTAATTGTAGCATATGCTTTCAGGAGTCAGGGTCACACCAGTGTTGTGAAAAGTTGTGACAAAAATGTTTCTTGCTCCTACTTGTCTAGGCAAGGGTAAGTAGAAATAGGTTCTCCAGATCCCTGGACCTGCAGGAAAATGAAGCTTCTCTGGACACAGCCAGATGGGAATAGGCTGGGTCCAATTCCATCTAGGCTTGCTTAGGA
Organism: Eublepharis macularius; assembly: GCF_028583425.1. Classification (NCBI taxonomy): domain Eukaryota; kingdom Metazoa; phylum Chordata; class Lepidosauria; order Squamata; family Eublepharidae; genus Eublepharis; species Eublepharis macularius. The sequence goes on along the minus strand of NC_072794.1, from coordinate 164,210,905 downwards.
TAGAACTGGGAGAGACAGGCACAGCAGAGGCAGGCACTTGGAGAGATGGTCTACCACAATTGAAGATCCTGAAAGCTGTCCTTCCAGTTGCCTGTCTCTGCAGTTACTGCTTACTTCTAGATCCAGAAATGTCTCTCTACTGGGCAAGGCTAAAAGAGACGGTTGTCAGTACTACGTTGGCAAATGCTGGGAGATTTTGAGTGCGGTGCCTAGGAAGGGTGGGGTTTGAGGAGGAAGTGATGTCACTATGGAGGTCATCTTCTGTTCATTTTTTCTCCATCATCATCCCTCATGCCATAATGTCACTTCTGGTATAACTAGAACTGACATCATCACACGGGGCATGGCAGTATGGACACGGCCATTTGCCTGAGCTGCCTGGCAGTGGCAGGAAATCTCTGGGTGGCCTCCAGGGTAATTTAGTCTGAAAATGAACTTCAAGCTTAATCAGTCAGAATAAAACCAAAGAAAAGCTTTATTTCTAAATAAATAAATAATATCCCATGAGGCAAAGCCAAGGTGATTGCATTAACACTGGCTTGAAAGAGACGCAACCAAGCAAGAAGTGGCATATTGGCAACATCGGCAAGGAGCTTCTACAGAAGGGGTAGGATATTTTTGTAGGGTTGCCATCAGGCCTGGAGAAAAAAGTGCTGCCCCTTTAAGAGAGACATTGTGAGTAGGGATACGATTTCCCTGGTGGGTTTGGAGGATCCCCTGCTTTCACCCTCTCCCCTCCATCACCCCGCACCTGGCCGGTGGGGAAGAAAGGCATGCGAACGGGCCTCCTGGGCACACCCCCGGAGCAACATGACGATGTCACTCTGGGAGTGATGTTATTGCACCACCCCGAGAGCATGCATGCGCTTTGCAGTGGGCTGATTTGGGCCCCAAACGGGCCAAACTGGACCCGTTTGAGGCCCAAATCAGCCAGTTGTGAAGTGCGCGCATGCTCCTGCACCCGCACGATGATGTCATTCAGAAGTGATGTCATCTCACAGGCATGGGGCCATGCATGCAAAGGGGCCACAAGAAAGGTGGGGACCAGGTTCCCAGGGGACCTGGCAAGACTAGTAGGGGGAGATCTGTAGGCTCCGACTGGAGGTAGCAACTCTACAACCTGCTGGCTCCAGGCCACAGGGATCAGTTCCCCTGGAGCTTCAAAGGGTAGACTTTATGGCATCACATCCCTGCTGAGCCCCTTCTATCCCCCTCCCTCCCCAGGTTCTGCCCCCCACACACACACCAAACTCCAGGCCTAGGCTAGCGAGATCTTGGAAGGTAAGCTGGATCATCCATGTTTAGTATTTGGATGGGGAGACACCAAGGAAGTCTAGGGTTGCTTGCTATACAGAGGCAGGCAACAGTAAACCACCTCTAAATGTCTTGCCTGGAAAACTCTTTGAGGGGTTACCATTAGAGGTGAGCACAGACTGGAAAAATGCCATGGACTGTTGGCCCATGGTCCGTTGATTTTCACAGACCACGAACTTTTCACGGACCAGCCCATTCACGGACCAGTTCATTGGTCTGTGGACCATCACTTCCAGGGGCCCTAGGACCACCCCTTTCACACTCAGAGATGCCAAACTCACAGTAAGACTTCAGTAGGCTCTCCTCCAGCCACCCTCCAGGTTTGGCCAAGATTGCATTTCAGAGGTCCGAGTTACAGACCCCCAAACTGGCTACCCCCAGGAAACTTCCAGTAGATACTAGGAGTTGCAAATACTGATTGACTTGCATTGGCTTGCAGCACCAAAATGTTGCAATGAAGCAAAAACAAACAGAAAAGGGTGGGAGAAGAGCCCCCTCACCACACAGACACCTTCCCAGCAGTTGCCTAAGGAATTATTTCTTGCTCCTTGCTTGCATAGAGCAGAATGGGAGCTCTCTGGTTGGCAACTTGGCAAGCAGTACTGCCTATCAAGGTTTTGAGGGCTAAGATTGCTGTTCCTATGGCTGCAGAACGTCCATCCCTCCATTGCCTGAGTAGAATGCGAGCTCTCTGGCAGAGTTGCCTATCAAGTTTTTAAGGATGTTTGCAGACATCCCCTCTATTGCCTAGGGAATTGACAGATCGGAGCCAGGATGTCTGGACTCATGGACCACGGACCAACAGACTGGCCCAAATGGACCAACGTTCATGAAAAAGGTCCCACGAACCATGTGTTTACAAACCATGAACCGGGCTGGACATTGTCAAATGTAGGTCTGTTTTCCAGATCATTTCCACCTTTAGTTGCCATAAGTTGGATCTGACTTGCTGGCACCTTACATGCACAGAAAGAGGAGATGCTTTGCTTGCAGACCAGGCCATTCTATCTGTGTTGCCCACAAGCTGAGCACAAGTGGCCTAGGTTTGCTAGCTCTGGATTGAGAAATTCTTGGAGTTTGGGGGGCAGAGCCTGGGGGGAAAGGAGTTTGTGCATTTGGTGGTGAAGGGGCTGATTTAAAACAGGGACAGACCCTGTAGGGTTTGCCAGTTCCTTGGTGGGGGTGGGGGATCCCCCACTCCCACCTTCAACCCCCACCTGCTTACCTGAAGGGGGAAAGGAAGGAGAATCGGCTCCCCCCCCAAAAAGTGCGGGAATGCTCCTGGGGCATCCATGGCTTGCACGATGACATTGCTTCCCGGAAGTGATGTAATTGTGCAGGCCTAGGAGCTCTGATGACACAGCAGGTAGATGCTGGGTCCCCCACCTCCCGCTGGGAGGACAGAGGGACCTGGCAACCCTACTCCCAGGGCATGCTCCCAAGTGGTGTGGCGTGCACCCATGCTCCGCAGTGGGCCAATTTGGTCCCCAAATGGGCTGAATCAGGTCCATTTGGAGCCTAAAGTGGCCTGCTGTTAAGTGCAGGAGCTCTTCAGGGCCCTCCTGGCAGCACTTCCATGTTCCACAGTGGGCTGAATTGGGCCTGCTTCGGGCCAAAATCAGCCTGCTGTGAAACATGGGAGCACTCCAGGGCCCATCACACCACACTGTCAGTGCTCCCAAATGGGCCAGATTTGGCCCACTGCAAAGCACAGGAGCACTGCTGGGAGGGCCCTAGAGAGCTACTGGCGCTTCACAGTGGGCCAATTTAGGTCCCAAATGGGCCCGATTCAGCCTTCTAAGGAGCGCAGGAGCACTCCCAAGGGTGGCACAAGGCTCCGCGTGATGACGTCACTTCCCAGAAGTGACATCATCGTGTAGCCTGGGAGCAAGTGCGAAGACATCTAAAAAGGTGAATGCCAGTCCTCCCACCTCTCGCTCAGAGGGTGAAGGGACTTGGCAACTCTAGATCTCTGTATGGTGTAATGCTGTAGAAATCACCCTCTTAAGCAGCCATTTTCTCCAGGGAACTGATCATTGTAATTCCAAGAGATCCCAAAGCCTCATTCAGCAGCTGGCATCCCTACCTGGGCCTCTCCTCCTTGCTGTCTAGTAACGAACGCTGCTTGCCTTATTTGTATGGGACTTGAGCTCTTGCAGATGCCGCAGTTCAATCCAGCCAATTCAGGTCCTGTGGGGCTTATTTTGAATAGTTCGAAGAGAAGTACTCTCACATAGGTTTTTTTTGACCTAACACACCCTGCTCTGAGATGGCTCGCTTTAATTGCTGTTAAAGTGGTTTAGAAAACCTAAACATAAGGCTCCAAGTAAAAAGGACAGAAACTACATCCCCCCAAAAACTCCTGTCTCTGACCTACCAGTTGCCTTTTCCTTAGGAGGAGAGGGTGAGGGTGAGAAAGGAAGGGAAAGACAAGAAGAGGTTTGGGAGAGAACAGCCAAGAACAGAGCTGGAAAGGTTCCAGTGGGGCTGGTAGAAGATGGAGCAAAGAATTGGGAATTGTGCTATCAGACTGAAGCTGAAGGTCAAGACTTTGATTAATTTAGAGCCCTGGGAAGAAGCACGTGGAACTTGGAAGGGCAATCTGCTACTTTTGCAACAGAGTGGGGAAATGAAAGGGAGATCCTGACAGGGTTCCCTGGTGCCCACGAGTGGTGGGCAAACTCCCAGTGTTTTGCCCCATTGCCCGCCGATTGCTGGCGATTGGCTGGAGTTTGCAAACCACCTGACAGTCATCCGTCACAGACAGGCAACCCGGACAGGCTCGCATTGGGCTCACTCTCAATAGGGTGTGAGAACGTCTCTTCCTGAAATGACGTCATTGCATGGGGGCCAGGAGCAAAGACCATCATGTCAGTGAGTACCGCCCCACTTCCTGCTCACAGGAAGATATTAGCAGCTGCAGCCCATCTGTGCTGACTTTTCCCCTCCTCAGTACCTTCAGGGATTTAGCAGTGGTGGGGCCAGGAGTGCCTGGGTGTGAGCTGAATAGGGTTGCCAAGTGTCTGCTTAGCCCATGGCTTGCTGCCTGAGATTATGATAGGTCCATTAGTGTCCATCAGTGTGATAGGTCAGTCGATAGTGACTAAAGGGAACCTCCACAGAGTCTCTCTAGACGAGACATCATACATGAGGATGCTCAAGTGTAGGGAGATGCAATGTTAGCCAGGAAGCATAGTTAAAGAGGGTTTGATAATTTCAGAGGATTTGATAATTTCATCTTCAGCCTCCCCAAAGGCTCTTGTCAGTTTCAGAAGTTGAAATTAACAAACCTCTGAGGAAGGATCTCTGCAGGCTCCCTGCAGAGAGGTGAAATTGACAGAGCCTTTGGCTCTGTCTTTTTAAACTATGCTTCCCAGCTAACATTGTGTCTCTCTACACTTGAGCATTCTCATGTAAGATGTCTTGTATAGAGAGACTCTTAGAGATAGCAAACATCAAGGGAAGGCCTCAGCCTAGTTAAGACTCACCTTAGGAAACCCATTATTATTTCTACCCTCCTTCTCAGATGAAACATCCACCTTTTCTTACCTACTTCTAGTTGTGGTTAACTAAGCAATATTCCCTTCTGCTTGCAAGTCAGGGTTAGGGTGTTAGGCTTTTGCTCTTAGATTCAAACAGCAGAGATGGGTGAGTTAAAAACAACAGCCGTTTATGAGCAAGGAAAGACAGGGGCCGTTTCCACATGGCTTACCTTTTGCCAGGATGGAGCGTGTTCTCGTGCGAAATCACACGATAACAGCATGATCTCACATGAAATCATGTGATAACAGCGTCTTCCTGGCGCGATTTCGTGCAGGAAGACGCTGTATCCCGACAAAAGGTAAGCCATGTGGAAACGGCCAGGGATGGGAGCTGATGGTTTCTGGACAAGGGAGCTTGATGAGGTCTACAATTCTAGCCAGCAAACCGAACTAAGGAGCAGGGACTCCCTCCCATGGGATCAAACCAACACACACAAACATCAGAGGGTGTCACAGACTGTTCCATGGCAATGTACACAATTAATAAACCACAAATGACTCAAGAAAGCGTATACTCCACCACAGATTTTGTTAGTCTTATAGGTGCTACTGGACTCTAGTTTGTGTACTCGTTTCTGTTGCTATTATTCTGGGTTCCAGCTGCTCTGGACAGGATTTTTCTCTGTGACTATCTTTTTTTTTTTGCATAGGCAAGCTGCCTTTCAGCTTCTTTGGTGCCCTCAAGATGCTGCATGATCACAACAAATGAATAAATAACCAATTGATAAATAAGTAATAAATAGAGCTTAACGGTCCTTAAAACAACAAACACACAATCACATTAAAGCAATTTTAAAAATCAACACATAGAATCAGCAGCAGGTCAGATTCTTTTTATCTGCCACACAGTCCCGGCTCAGGCAGCATTTTAAAGAATCATCTCAAAATCCTGATAGTGCAGGCCTAGGGAGCCTCCCTAGAGAGATGATGTTATAAGGAGTGTGTGACCGCAGAGTTGTGGTGAGTGAACTCCCCCTTGGCTCGATTCATAATTAGCTCGGTCTTTCCAAGCTTAGGGTTTTCCCAAGAGTTCTCCAATGTAGCTCGAAAAGACCAAGCCTAGTGGAGTTTAGGAGGGGAAGGAGCTCAGTGGGATACGATGCTACAGAATCCACCCTCCAAAGCTGCCTTTCCTGTAGGGAAAATACTTAAACATTAGCATACTATTAACACAGCATTAAAAAAGAACCAGCTGAAGCCCAAGTACAGCAAAAAAAAAATACAGAGCTTAAAAAGAGTCTCATAAAACAGGCTACAGCAGACTGTGAAAATAATTTAATAATCAACCCCTAAAGCTTGGATTTAAAAAAAATGAATCCTATTATATAAAAGGCAAACCGTGTTCCTGACAACTCACCTCCTGTCCTGGTGCACCTCTAGAGGGCACTGTTGTGAGGGAAGCCCAGGCGAGGCAGCCTGTCCCTCCAGAGAGCATGGCAGGAAGCCCAAGCGGGGATCAGGAGGGCAGCAGGTGGCAATGTCTGCCCCCCGCCTTCACCTAGCTGGGATCCGGAGTGGAACAAGTGGCAATGGCCGCTCCCCCTTCACCCAGCCAGGATCAGGAGTGGAACAGGTGACAATGCCTGCGCCTCGCCTTCACCTGACTGGGATCAGGTGCGGAGTAGGAGGTAATGTCTGCCAATCCTTCACTGGCTGGCATCAGGAGCGGAGCATGAGGCAATGCCCACCCCCCTTCACCTGGCTGGGATCAGGTGCACAGCAGAGGTAGTGCCCTCCCCCCTTCACCCAGCCAGGATCCGTCATGGAGGAGGAAGCAATGCCTGCCCCCCCTCCCCTTTCTAGAGCCCGTTGTATTTTTTCCCACAACGAGCTTTGTTGCTAGTATAGTATAATTGGTGATAGGGGAGCCTTAACAAAGAGGGCATTCTGCAGATGAGATACTTCTACTGAAAAAGCCCTGCCTCTGGTTACCACCCAAACTCACTTTTGCAGACACGGGTGTAGAGAGTAGGACATGCAAAGCAGACCTTTGTGGGTAGAGTGCCTTCTATTAGCTCCATTCGGTTTGCCAACTCTCCCCTTTCCTGCTTGGCCACGCTAATCCATTTTGTAACCTCACAGTTAGACTACTGTAACATGTGCTGCATTGGGCTGCCCTTGAAGACAACCCAGACACTGCAGTTAGTTTAGAATCCAGCAGCCTGGTTGTAGAGGATCACTGATAGGATCACATCCTGCCATTTTAAAAAGCCTCTACATTGACTGTGGGGATCCCATTCACCCAGTAGAGGAGAGGGATCCTCCATTTTCACTCTCCGCCCCCACCACTCACCTGGCTGGCTTGTGGGGGGGAGTGTGGGAACGGGCCTCCCAGGCATGCTTCATGGGTGGTGGGATGACATCACTCCCGGAAGTGACATCATTGCACAGGCATGGGAGCCCGTGCATATTTTGCACGAGGATCATGGGAAAGGTAAGAACCAGTTCCCCTGCCTCTCGCCAGGAGGCTACATGGACCTAGTAACCCTAATTGAATACCAGTTTGTTTCCAAGTTCAATTCAAAGTACTTTCTGTAAACTTTAAAGCCCCTCTTGGCCTAGGAACCACATATCTTAATCCAGAGGAGTTAGCCGTGTTAGTCTGTAGTGGCAAAATTGAAAAGAGTCCAGTAGCACCTTTAAGACTAACCAACTTTATTGTAGCACAAGCTTTCGAGAATCACAGTTCTCATCTGACGAAGAGAACTGTGATTCTCGAAAGCTTATGCTACAGTAAAGTTGGTTAGTCTTAAAGGTGCTACTGGACTCTTTTCGACATATCTTAATGCCTCTCAATTACGGGCTCTTACCCACCACTTTCTGCTTGTCCTGCTACTTCGGGTTGCTTTATTGGCATCCTCCAGATTCCAGACTTTTGCAATAATGGCTCCCACCTTGTGGGAGGAGGAGAGGGGCCAGCTGAATTATAAAAAGATCCGCCTTTGTTCGAGACGAAGACTCTCTTTGTATTCCAGATAACTTCCACGACAATAATAACAACCCTTATCCAGGGAAACCACTAGCCTATTCATGCCCTCCCCCCCACCTCCAAATTGACTCCAATTATCTCCTGAGGCTGAGCTAAGAGTCCCCCCCCCCAAAGAAATAGAGCGTTTAGCTTTACAACTGGAGCAGATTTTGCTCCAAACACAAAGAAAAAAGAAGAACCAACACTGGGCGTTACAACAAAGTGGAGGGAGCCGAGGTGCAGGGGACATGCATATACATTTCATCCTTTCAGGCAATGCCTGATGCTCCATTGAAGCCCTGACGTAACAAGGGCTTGAAACGCACACGCACACAGTCGCTTAATGAGCTCCTGAACTCCCCCCTACACAGAAACCCACAACAGATGAAGAGCCACAGATCACACCCCTGGCGTCTCTCTCCGCCTGCTGCTCCCTCGGGAGGCAGGATCGATAATGCCGCCAAGAAGATCTGGCATGTTGCTAACACAGATGTCAGGAATGCATACTTGGAAGGGGTACGCAGCTGAAATCTGCCTCTGAGTAAAAAGAGAAATGAAGGTGATTCCGACCCACAGGCAGGAAGGCCTAGATGGGTCCTCTTAAGCATGTGATGAAGATGATGATGATGATGATGATGATTGTTATGCACAAACTTGTGCCTTAGGTGTCCCTCTCACCAATCACAATAAGAGACACACACACCATGGAGTCCTGTAGAATGAAGCAATATATGATTGTTTAATTTAAACAATGGAGGAGCCTATTTTCACAGGAGTAGGTGGTCTCCTTGTGTCCTGAGCTCATCAAAATTACAATAGAAATACAGGCAATTAATACTTTCAGATAATCATAACAATATTACAGTATTCTAATATTTGATATCTTATTGGCTCGTAACATATCTAGGGTCAGTTCTGATTTGAAGATGCAATTCTGGGCTGGCCCCTCTATTTGGGGGAATTCCAGTCTTCACAGTTTTTTTTCCTCTGCCCTCATTTTGGAAGGACACTGTCTAACCTTTTACCTACTTTCTTCTTGGCATAATACTTTCAAGAGCACCAATGAATCTCAATCTGGTGGATAGGAAGGGATGTTTTCCTATTCGTGCCCTTTCCCCCAGTTTCTTATCAGCTTTAAGGAAGATAATACCACAGGTGGCCAAAACCAGATTGCTGCATCAAATCAGTTTTCTACAAAAGCCTCTCTGGTACTGATTTCAATTGGAATCTATAGAATAATATAACATATAATATAAGTGTAGCCCTAAAAGCAGTATCCCAGTTCTTACAGAGTTTCAAGTCTTCTTGTTTCAAGTGTCAAATTCTTACAGGTTACATTACAAGTACTACTTTGACTCCTGAGCATAGAAAAAGTGCAAAGGATGTAATACTGAAAAAGCATAGGTTTAGTATATAAAAATAAGTATATAAAAAACCTCGAAATCTATATCCATCATGATGAGTGACAGCAAGGAAGAAAAAAAAGGGGGGGGGACACCACAAAGTCAACCCGAACAAACAGGGGAACAAAAGGGGTTAAGTAACAACCAGTATTTTACCTAAAATAATTCTAGCACTTTAGAATGGACTATATTATATTAAAAAAATTTCCTCCCCCCTTCTTCTTTGGTTACAGCTCTCGATAAAACACCGGGAGCATTGCATGATTGGTTTCCGTATGTGTGGGTGTGTTTGATCATAAATTGTTGACAACTGACCACTGGGGAAGGCCTAAGGGCCGAAACGCGACTGGTCAGTTTTGTACTGTACCTTGGTCTATTTGTGTCGGTCATTGCACTGTACCATCATCTGTATCTTGAGAAGTTTTAGCAAGTTTTAGTATATATGTGTAGCCTGCCATTCAGGCCTTATGTTTTAAACTTGTTTTTATTCACATTGCTGCACATCTATAATAAATTCTTTTAAATATTTTTATCTATTTTTATATACTATTAAATATTTTTATAATATTTTTATATAATAAATACTTTAAAATATTATATATATATTATATATTTTTATATACACTTCCCACAGCGCAGCCCTATAATCTGGGCAGAAAGCCCTCCAGAATAGAAGTGTGTATACACACACACACACACACACACACACACACACACACACACACACACACTTTTAGGTTGTTACTTAACCCCTTTTATTCCCCCCCCCCAATGATGATGCGTGGCTCTGATATCCAAGGTGGATTACGCATTGCAAGTGAAAATACAATAGAACCAACAGCTAGGACATTTGCTGAGCAAAGTACAATAATGAACTACTGTTAGGACATCCAGTGAAAGAGGCACAATAGAGTATGGAGGCAGAAAGTTTGACAAGCAAGCATAAAGCCGAGTTCAGAGAAGGGATCTTTCTGAAAGAAAGCATAACCAATTCACATGGCATGTTTAGCAACGTGGCAATTCCCTAGGAGGTGCATATCTGCATGAGAATGAGAAAGAATGAGAATTTTATTGTATTTGGCTGTTGTCCATTACAAATTTTGCAGAACTATAAGATACAATGGCGAATAAACACTTTAAAACCTAGTGGTAAAATTAGTTTATCTGATAGTAGAAACATGATATTCTCAGATTCAGGATATGCCTTTATGGGAGATAGAATACCAGCCAAAAATTTGTCTCTGGGCACCCTATATATAGCAGGCAGAAAAAGATGTAAGGGGGCAGATCCTCAACTGCAGGATGACCCACATCTACAAATACAGCTGCGGTGTGAGATTAGCGGCCAGCCAAAAGGGCTATTTGCATGGTTTGGCATTACAAGGCGGTAAGAGACACTCCAAGATTATAAGTGGAAATGTTAACTATGTCAGTAAATTTAAAATGGTCAGATTTTATTAATTTGTACCAGGGTGCAGCCTTAGATTTTAATATTAAGGACTGATCAATCAGTGCGTCAGAATTATAGATTCAGTCCCATCAGCAGGCAGTACCCAGCACAGTAGTGTATGGTCCCTGTCCGTACCAAAGCATCTCTCTGAGCCACTTCCCACAGCACAGCCCTATAATCTGGGCAGAAAGCCCTCCAGAATAGAAGCAAGCAGCCTTTCCCTAAGGGTTTCCTTCCTTACTTGTTAAAAGGCATACTCTTTCGAGAACCACAGCTCTCCTTGTCAGATCTAATGAAGAGAGCTGTGATTCTTGACAGCTTATGCCTCAATAAAGTTGGTTAGTCTTAAAGTTGCTACTGGATTTTTTACTATTTTGCAACTACAGACTAACATGGCTAACTTCTTTGGATCTAATTCCAATTAAAAAGCAAATACATTCAAACCCCATCAGTATAAGGCACGTTCCTGCATTAAGATCTGTTGGGATTTTAGCAAGTGTCATCTCTTTCATCATGAAAGAGTTAAACTGTTGTTTGTATTTATAGCTAGTTAGCATAGGACCAGTTAAGTGTTGTGTAGTCCTTCCTGCCACAGAATATGGGGTGTTGCATGCTTAATGAAGGGATCTAGGATTGATTATTGTCTGATCAGTTTTATTGGGGGGCAATTAATATTCCAGTACGTACTCAGGATGCCATTGCCGTGTATCCAGTCGCTTTTAGGGCATCAAGATGTAAGAACGTAACAGCTAAGATTAGCTATTCTTTGTTTTCTTATGGATGTACTCTTTTTTACCCTACATGTAGTAAATCTCTAGTTTAGAAGCTAAAATGCACAGGTCTGTGGTTCTTAATTCTACTGTGCAAAATAATTACTCTGCTAAACTAATAACTTTCCCTACAAGATTGCTGGCCCAGACATGCACAGCTGTGGGGGAGAGACAACTTGTATGCAGCTTGCACTGCCTTCCTTTTCCAGCTGTCTCAGGTTTGTCCCTTCTGGTCAACCTGCCTCTGACTCCAGCAATGTAGGAATTGCTTCCTCATATGGCAATCATATAATTTTGCAATGTATGTGTGAGGATCAAAACGATGTGGCCAAGTGCATGGTTCCTTCCAGTTCTCAACGAGAGAATCAATCAATTAGGATCTGGTGTGAAAAGTCAAGCTGTCAGCTACAACAATATGACTTGGGTATTTGCAGATGGAGCATAGTGGTTAAGTGGTTGGGTTGTGAATCAGCACTCTGCTGGTTCGACTTCCACTCCTGCCATGAGCTCTGCAGGTGGCCTTGGGTAAGCCACCCCTTTCAGCCCCAGCTCCCCCGCTGCATCATGGGGATAATAACAACTCCGACTTTGTTCATCACTCTGAACAGGGCTCTAATCTCCCTACAAGAGTAGTATATAAGTGCAGTTATTATTATAAGGGAGCTGCTGTAGCCTAGTAGTTAAATGGTCGTGCTGTGAATCAGCATTCTGCTGGTTCGACTCCTACACCTGCCATGATCTCAGCAGGTGGCCTTGGGTAAGCCTCTCCTCTCAGCCCATCTCCCCAGCCATATTGTGGGGATAATAATGATATTGACTGCACGGTTATTACTATAAGGGAGCTGCTGTAGCGTAGTGGTTAAGTGGTTGGCCTACGAGTCAGCACTCTGCTAGTTTGACTCCCCCTCCTGCTATGAACTCAACAGGAGGCCTTGGGGAAGCCACTCCTCTCAGCCACTCCTCCCAAGCTGGATTGAGAGAATAATAATAACACTAACTTTGGTTGTTGGGGGTTTTCCGGGCTGTATTGCCGTGGTCTTGGCATTGTAGTTCCTGACGTTTCGCCAGCAGCTGTGGCTGGCATCTTCAGAGGTGTAGCACCAAAAGACTTTTGGTGCTACACCTCTGAAGATGCCAGCCACAGCTGCTGGTGAAACGTCAGGAACTACAATGCCAAGACCACGGCAATACAGCCCGGAAAACCCCCAACAACCATCGTTCTCCGGCCGTGAAAGCCTTCGACAATACATCGAACACTAACTTTGTTCACCGCTTTGAGTGGGCACTAGAAGAGTGGTATGTAAGCACAGTTTGGGGAAGTGGGGAAGTGATCCATATACTGCTAGAAGTACGCAGGGTTCATTTGGAGAGGGAACGTACTGGAACGCCAGGGTTCATTTGGAGAGGGAACGTACTGGAACGCCATTCCAGTAGTTCCCCCAACAGTCAGGTGGCCCCGCCCACCTGACTTTAAAAAATTTTGGTCCGTTTAGGCTTCGATTGGAACCAAAATGGCCCGTATCAGGGCCAAAACGGCCTGGATCAGGTCGGTGCCAGGTGGGGGAACCCTCCCCTGCATGGCACTGACTTGGTCCGGGCTGTTTCAGCCCTGATCCCGGCCCAAACGGGCTCCAAATGGCCATTTGGCCATTTGAGGCCCGTTTGGGCCAGGTTCAGGGCTAAAACCGCCAAGATTGGGTCGTTGCCGGGTGGGGACCCCCACCCCTGCCCAGCACCAATCTGATCTGGGCCATTTTTGGCCTGATCCAGGCCAAAACATGCCCAAAATGACCATTCTGATCCCCTTCTGGCCTGGATTGGGGCCTAAACGGCCCTGATCAGGCCACTGCCAGATGGGGGAACACTCCCCCCTCTGGCAGCAGCTGAATCCCGGCCATTTTGGCCGGATCAAGGGGTATGGCATATGCTAATGAGTTATGCTAATGAGTCATGCTAATAAATTCCTACAACTCTTTTTCTACGAAATGACCCTTAAGTACATATGAATGAAGGACATCCTGTCCTCTTCAATTCTCCCTCTTCCTTAACATTTCATAAGAAGCTTCCTCATAGTGTGTCAGAGAGTATAGGTCCATCTGGTATGGTATATTCCGACTCACAGCACTGTCTTTTGCTCACCCCTCTTTCCAGAGATTCCAGATATTGAATCTGGAGCCAAAGAAAGTATGCATCCTGCTAATATTCAAAAACCTGTCCTCTGAGTAGCGAACTCAACATTATTCCCCCCTAATTTACCTGTGGGATGTGCCATGGCTGAGATCTTCCACTATTTCAGAGACCAAGAATGGCTAATCAGCATCCCCATAATTACTTTTTCCTAACACCCATCTGGAAGACGAATAATCTCCATCAGGCTTCTCCAGTGCGGCTCTTTTTAATCTTCTCTCTTAATTCAGTCCTGCCTCCTCCACCTTTTACCATTTTCCTCTTCTCTCAGCTCTCTCCATTTTCTGATTAAAATATTTAAAACTAAGTGCATAGAAAGAAATTTGAACGGAGGTCAAAGCTTGACCCCGTACTGTTTGAAGAACATTACTTCAAAATCTTGGGGGCGTGCTTGGATATCTGAAAGATGAGAGAGATCTCAATTTTATTATTCATAGGACAATTTTCTTTCAAAGTTACTTTAATCTAAAAGGGGGGAAAACGTCTTCAATCTTTCAAGCCAGAAAGAGGAATTGTAGAATCCTCAACGTGACGATATGCAAAAGTCGTGTATAATTCAGTGTATGAAATTGCCGCTTGGACTCTCTGTCTTTCAAATAGCAAGTTAATATTTCCAGACAGTTACACAGATGAAGTAAAGGGCAAAGTCCTCGTATGGGGCAGGTTGACATGGTTCCTTTTAAAGCTTCTAGGCAATTGGGTCCACTATTTTAGTAGACCCATATTTATTTATTTGGTGGTGGTGGTGATGGAGAGGGTCATCAAATCGTAGCTGATTTATGGCAACTCTATATGGCTTAGAAGGTAAGAGACAAACAGAGGTGGTTTGCTATTCCCTGCCTTTGTTGTAGTGACCCTTACTTGGTAGTCTGCCATCCAAGTACTAACCAGGGTCGAATTCACTTAGCTTCTGAGATCTGATGAGATTGGGCTAGCCCGCTCCATCCATTTATTCCACCCCCCCAAGTAGGACACAAAGTAGTTTACATCATTCTCCTTTCCTCTATTTAATCCTCACAAGAACCCTGTGAAGTAGCGCAAGCCAAGCTACAAGAGACGAGTTGCATGAGGAGGAGCAAGTGAAGGAAATTGCAATGTTAGCCAGGAAGCTGAGTTTTAAAAGAGATCGGAAGGCTTTGTCAATTTCCCCTCTCTATGGAGCCAGGGAGATCTCTGCTCAGAGGTTTTGTTAATTTCCTCTTAGCCTCTTAGAAGGGGAGGTGAAACTGACAGAGCCTTTGGGAGGCAAAGAGGAAATTAACAAACCCTCTGAGAAGGGATCTCCCTGGCTCTGTAGAGAGGGGAAATTGACAAAGCCTTCCAATCTCTTAAAACTCAGCTTCCTGGCTAACATTGCGACTCCCTTCACATGATCCTCCTTGTTTAATTCATCTCTTGTAGCTTAGCTCTGAGAGTGTGTGACTGGCCCAAAGCTTCCATGCAGAGTGGAGATTTGAACCTGTGTCTCCCAGATCCTGGTCTAACTGGTACGTCATGCTGGCTGTCATGAGCCAGCTATCTTCTCAAAGGAAATGATGGGAACCTGGAACAAGGGTCTCCTAGCCCTGGAGAGATCCCTGCTTCCATAAGCCCAATGAAGTGCAGTCAATCCCCGATCCTGGGGACTGAGAGCAGGGCAAGGTGAGAAGCAGCCAAGCAGCACTGGTACACTTGCTTCTACTACTTGGAAAACCCCGTGACCATCGCAAGTCTCTGCTTGGTATCACTGCCCTACTCCTTACTCACTGAGAAGTGCCCAGCACAAACTGGATAACAACTGCTGCCACCATTGACCCTGAGAGTATTTCCTGCTAAACGGAATCTCATATCTAGCACTTTGTATTTGCATTGCCGTTTAGAGGATCTCCCTGTTTGCTGTACCACCTGCTTCACTTCTACAAACTAGCCCATGGGCGATCTCTTGCAACTTCAAGCCAAAGATGGTGATCTTACCCACTGCCCTTCCCCATTACTGCATTTCAAATAGCAAGACCAAATAGGAGTTGTGTGTTGCCAGAGATCAGGCTAGGAGCATTCAAAATATAAGGAAGCGTAATAAATGAATGCCCTGATCAGGTTAGTCCAGGCAAGCCCGATCTTGTCAGATCTCGGGAGAAAAGCAGGGTCGGCCTTGGTTAGTAATTGGATGGGAGGCCTCCAGTGAAGACCAGGGTTGCAGAGGCAGGCAAGGGCAAACCAACCTCTGTTAGTGTCTCGCCTTGAAAACCCCAGCAGTCAGCTATGGCTTGGCAGCACTTTCCACCACCAATCCTTAAACATAAAAGGTAATGGTGTTGCTGATGACTTACATTTTATTCTGGTGTGCCTGCACAGGAGCACCAGGATAAAAAGTACCTCCTGGCCAATATGGCCTCCAGAGGGCGCCATGGTGGCAAGATGGCCAGGTGAGCTGGTTTGTCCCTGTGGAGGGTGCTGCTGCTGCCACAGGAAAGCCAGGCAAGCTGTCCCGCCCTTCCAGAGGTTGGTGCAGCGGCAGGACGATCAGGCGAGCCGGCCCATCCCTCCAGAGGCCAGTGCCATGGTGGGAAGGCCAGGTGAGCCGGTCCATCCCTCCAGAGGCCTCTGTTGTTGCAGGATGGCCAGGTGAGCTGGCCTGTCCCTGTGGAGGCCAGTGCAGGAAGTCAAGGTGAGTCAGCCTGCCTCTCTGGAGGCTGGCAGAGCAGTGGGAAAGCCGGGAAAGCTGGCCCGCCCCTCCAGAGGCTTCGCTATTTTCTAGGGCCCACTTTTTTTAAAAAAATGGGCTCTGTTGCTAGTAAATGAATAAAAAGAATACACGTGGTCTGCTCAAAGGTTCAAGTTTTGCAAAGGGTACAAAGAAGAGGTGAAAACACACAATCCCCTTTTCCTACACTTGGTGTTGATCCTAAACAATGTTTAAATAGGATAGTATTTCTTGAAATTGCAAACATTAAAAGTTCAGCATTCCCTTTTCCTAAGCTGACACTTCCCCCTAGGGAAAAATGTCATGGCTTGTGCCTTTGAGAGCTGCTCTGGATGGAAGAGTAACAGAACTCCTTCTCTGTGTCCAGAAAATTTATGATCCCCCCTCGGGAGAGTCCTGTGGGGTCATTCAGCCCTTCCTGCTTCAAGAGGAAGACTTCACTATCAAGCCATTTGGCTCTTAATACTCTCTGCCTGTTTGGTTAAAGCGTTCTAGCAAGGTATGAGATGGTAAACCATTTGTTCTGCTTTGGCCAGGGCCATTAGTATATATAAGTCCAAAAATACTCTGTACTTGGAGCCTGATAGCTCAACCGCAGCCCCTCTCTTTTCCTGCCAGCTGTGAGATTGTGGCGGTGTTCCAACATACAGAGCACAATCCCAATGGTTGAAATATTGGGGTGAATTTTAGGGTGGAAGGCATTTCTCCAACAGAGGATCAGGAGAATGATGAAGAATGACTACCATCCATATCTAGTAACTCTGGTTAGAGGTCTGAGTCATCCAGCTATCCCCCAATGCTGTGCTGTGGGATGGCTTGAGAGCACAGTCTGCTGTTAACCAGTGGCTCTAGAATTGCAGCCCTGTAAATTCCCCCTCCAGTTTTACTTCCAAGGCAGGCCTCTGATAGATAGTTGAGAAAGAATCCTCGTTGGTACAACAACTGCCTCTTTTGGGTGCTCTCCAAGGTCCTGAACCTAATTCTAGCCCTGCTACTCACTCTGGGTGCTGGATTAATCTTGCCAAAGATCAGTCTCCTCCTACTGCCAGAAAGCTCTCAAGGGACAGCTAAGAAGAATCATACATTGCCTAAAGCCAGATCACCATTGTGGAAGGGACCGAATGTGCTTAAACTCTGTTATATTTTAGATATGCACAATGTCTGATTTGCTAAGAGGAACATAGTCAACCAGCCTGTGTACCGTGTATCATGTCAACTATACAACAAGCTCCCCTCTCCATTTTTTGCAAAAGAAACCTGTATTGATCCTCTGGTGATCTGTTATATATATGGTTGGTGGCTGTAGGGGTCACAGGTTATAAAGTCCAGTTATGTGTATAACTATATATTGGATTTTAATATAATTTTAATGGAATACATCTATTATGAAAAGTGAATCCTCAGTCTATTACAAGCCAAGATTTGCTCAGGACCTCTTGGTTCATTGTGTGGCTCTTTTTTTGCTTACTTTCTCTCCTCCCCATTGTTCTAATACTCCTCTTGATAATTTCCTGTCTATGTTGACCTTGAAGTATCTTCTCCTCTCGGCAAATGTCTTGATGGATGGAGCTATAATATAAGAAGCCTATAAATCAAAAAACACTTCACATTCCATGCTGAGATAAAAGATTTAATTTCTCCCCAATCAGATCGCTTCCAGTTACTGCCGGAAGATGTTCTTCTTCAGTAGATACTTTTTGGGAAGTGTCAAGGAACTGAGTGATTTCCTTTTCTGCTTCACACGTAAGCATAGAAATCTGCACGATACAATCTTTTTTCAGTCCTCCTGCAGAAAATTAGTAGAGGGCGAGGAACTCAGTGGGACAGTATGTACTTTTCATATGCAGGTCTGAGCTTCACATTCTAGCACCTCCACTTCCAAGGAGCTCAGGTACCAGGGATGGAAACACATCTACTTCTGGATGTCGGAATCTGAAAATTCAGCTACCTTGAAGGGATATTTAATCTTTTCTCAGGGCTGGATCGAGGGGGGGCAGGGGGGTAGTCTGCCCCCAGCGCCGCCAAGGAGGGGGTGCCAGGCACAGCTGCCAACTGCCAGGAGCGCACGGGTGGCCTCCCAGCCCCCGTGCTGCCTTTTGCCTGCCCCCACAGGACAGGAGGCAGCCGGCTTGCCACATGCCCCCTGTCCTATAGGGCAGGTGAATGGCGTGGGTGGCTTCCCAGACCCCCGTGCTACCTCTGCCAACTCTGCAGTGCACCGGGGCACCTGGCTTGCCATGTGGGTGACACGCTCCACCCTGTGTGACAATATCATGGACGTGACATCATCACACAGAGCCAGGAGCACGCGTGCAGACTTGGGTTGCCCTGGGTGCCGGCAACCCTAGATCCGGCCCTGATCATTCTTCCTGCGATGTTCTAAAGCCCCTTTCCATGAAAAAAACGCTGTCCTTTTTGCTTGGTGCTAATTGTAGTTTGGCAAACAAATGGGAGATTTGGATTACAGATGTTGTTCATCATACACAGACGTAGAGCATCTGCTCCATATGCAGAAGGTCTCAGGTTCAACCCCTGGCATCTTTCATTCAAAGGATCGGGTAGGAGGTGATGTGAAAGTCCTCCACCTGGGACCCTGGAGAGCTGCTGCCATTCTGCATGGACAATACTGATCATGGGGGAGCAGAAGGTGTGATTCAGTATAAGTCAGCTTCATGTGGTCATGTGTGTTCATCTGTAAGTGATAAGAGGAGACACAGCATTAAGCAAGACGGGCCCAAGATCTGATTCAGTATACAGCAGCTTTATGTGTTCATATAAGGCCTGGCACACCAAGGAGTCATAAAACCCATGGCACTGGAAACATGAGCAAGTGTAGTACGGCATTGAATTTTGTTTACTGGAGGACAGCATCTGCATCAATTCATGCACATCTGTTCTAGTTTTTGTATACGGATAGATTCTGATAGATGCCTTGCTGGATCCCTAGTGGATCTTTAATGCTTGAAATTTGCCTTGATCGAAACAGCAAAGAAGCATTTTTGATCACGAATTGCCCCATTGCCTCATTCATTCATTCATTCATTCATTCATTCATTCATTCATTCATTCATTCATTCATTCATTCATTCATTCATTCATTCATTCATTCATTCATTCATTCATTCAGTTTGGTGTAGTGGTTAGGAGTGCAGGACTCTAATCTGGAGAACCGTGTTTGATTCCCCACTCCTCCACTTGAAGACAGCTGGGTGACTTTGGGTCAGTCACAGCTCTTACAGAGCTCTCGCAGCCCCACCCACCTCACAGGGTGATTGTCGTGAGGATAATAATGACATACTTTGTAAACTGCTCTGAGTGGGCATTAAGTTGTCCTGAAGAGCAGTATATAAATTGAGTGTTGTTTTTGTTATTCATTCATTCATTCATTTGACTTTCAGTCCGCCCACCCCACACGCATGATCTGAGCAGATTACAACAGTACAAAATTAAAATCATGGTAGCATAAGAGTAATTTCACAATAAATATCATTGAAACAGCAGCACACAAATAATACAACAACCCTCTAGCATTGACAGAGCCTGTGGGGCAGGGTGACCAGTTGTTAGAGCAGCAGAAACCAGGGGCAGGAGGTCCCGATGGGTTCACCCTCCAGGGAACATATGGTGAGAAGCAGTCCCACAAGTATGAGTCCAGTGGCACTTTAGAGATCAAAAATATTTTCAGGGTGTAAGCTTTTGAGAGTCAGAGCTCCTTTCTTCAAATTCATCTTCAGATGCATCCTTTCTTCAGATACTTCTTCAGGTGGTATCTGAAGAAAGGAGCTCTGACTCTTGAAAGCTTATATCCTGAAAATCTTTTTGATCTCTAAACCATCACTGGACTCAAATCCTGGTGTTTGACTGCAGATCAACATAGTTACCCACCTAAACTTTCCACATTGCCTTGAACTGACATTTAGGTGATTAATTTTTGAGAATTGCTTAGGTGGATCACATATGAACATACGTTTGATGTAAGTGGCTCAAAAAGCAGTACAGAGAGAAGAAGGAATGGGGAAGCCCAATGGATGGACGCCTCTCTGCTGATTGGGGGAAATGTAAGAAGCTGATTCAACCCCGTGCCCACACAGATCCTTCTAGATCCAATTCTGCTTTTTAGACTAACAGTGGTCAACATGGGAGTTGGCAAAAGCTGAGTGTGTGAAGCACACTAAACCAGTGCCCCTGATACGGGAAAGGTCCTCCATCTAGAGTTGCCCATTGGATATGTTACTTGGAAGAGATAGAGGGAAATTATAAAACTCTGCAATGAGTTCATTTTTTAATTTAAAAGTTGCAGTTCCTCTCTGGGTCGGACCAGAACCAATGGGCTGAAACTAAATCAAAAGAGTTTTTGGCTAAACGTTGGGAAGAACCTGACAGAGCAGTCCCTCAGTGGAACAGGCTTCCTTGGGAGGTGGTGGGCTCTCCTTCTTTGGAGGTTTTTAAGCAGAGGCTAGAGGGCCAGTTGACAGCAATGCTGATTCTGTGAACCTGGGCAGATCATGAGAGGGAGGGCAGGAAGGGTTACATCAGTGCTTAGTTCTCATGGACCCTTCTTACATGCTCAGGGTAAGGCCGATCACCACCTTGGGGTCAGGTAGCAATTTTCCCCAGGCCAATTTGGCTAGGGATACTGATAGTGTTTTGCCATTTTCTCGGCATGGAGCAGGGGTCACTGTGTATGTGTGTGTGTAGGGGGGAGATAGTTGTGAATTTCCTGCATTGGACAGGGGGTTGGACTAGATAACCCTAGAGGTCCCTTCCAGCCCTATGATTCTATGATTCTTTCTTTGCATGCCCTTCCACTGATGCGGACTTCCTGGCCAGAGTTTGGTTTCATCGCTGCTGGCTGTATATCATTCATATTTCATGCAGGAGGCAAGGCATAGCAAAGCTTCCAGGAGTTTGCAATATCCCTAAGGTGTCGAGTTTAATTATAGCTTAGCTCAGACCACATGGCAGTGCAGCTTGCACTCATATGCTGTGCTCTTCCCCGAATCCCTCTGCTCTCGAAATCTCTCCATTCCAGATGAGCTCGGAGGCTGATGTAACCTCTCTGGGTAAAGTGGGAGGACTGAACAATTGAATAAACAGTAATTCATTATTGATGGAATCGTGTGTTAGTTGGAATGGGGTGAGATCAAAGCAGAACACAGATTTTAAACACTAAGCGGGATGTATTGAAACAAAGCCTTCGGATTGGAGAATGGGGCTGGAAACACACAACACAAGTGTCTAACGGGATCAGACGTCCAGCACCTAAGAGTAGATCTGCTGGTAATTGTGAAGAGGGTTCAGAAGAGAATTCAATTTGCTTCTTGATCTATAATGTGTATACAAGGAGGTATGATAAAGGGAGCCCTGACCTGGATAGCCCAGGTGAGCCTGATCTGTTTACATCTCAGAAGCTGAGCAGGGTCTGCCTTGGTTATTAATTGGATGGGTGACCTCCAATGAAGACCAGGGTTGCGAAGCCAGGCAATGGCAAACCACCTCTGTTGTCTCTTGCCATGAAAACCCCACTAGGGGGTCACTATAAGTTAGCTATGACTTGAGGGTACTCTCCACCATCATGACAAAGGGAAACACTGCACAAGGTGGGAATTCAGGCACGTAGCATCCTAGTAGCCTGCGCAGCCCACTTGAAATCTGGAGAAAAGTCCTTTCTTATCATCCAGTTACTTCAATGTGCTTTCCAACCAAGTAACCATGAACTGAGAAATCATTTTGGTTTTCTTTTCTTTTTGAAAAAAGAACTGAGGGTTGGCCACGCAAGGATCCTGACAGGCTTGGCCATGAATGCTGACCCCTCCCCGGCCACAACACCTCTCTGAGAAAGCAAATGCTCTTAAACAGGGACAGCACGCAACAGGCGTCTCAAGGAACCCCTGTCCTTGCTCCTGTACCAGAAAGTCAAAAGGAAGTATTTTATTGCACGGCTTACTTATTATTATAATAGAATTCACCACCACAAAATATGGAGACTGCCCCTGTAGTTCAGCTATATGCATGTTAAGTGCCAAATCCTATTGTTGTCGCTGTTATTTATAGTCCACTTTTTGCCACTGAGACTCAAGGCAGATGACACAGTGTAAATCAACACGATCAATGGCCGGGACATTCAGATTGGAAATGCAGAGAATGAAAACAAGCAGGAAGTCTGGTACAGACGTGATACGATGCTGAAACAAAGCGATTTGAGATGGCATATTAAACGATGTGGAAACTATTCAGTAGGAACATGCAGCAACAGACAGTATGCAGTAGTATAGTCTACAGTCCCTATCCAAAAGCATCTCTCTGGACTATTTCTTCACAGCAAAGCTCTACTACCTGCGTAGGGTAGTACAGAATGCGCATGTATGCGCAACTGCTGAGTTCACCTCTGTTTGCAGGATGGGACTGCGGAAGGCCCTGTTCAGATGATTGACGCTGCTGTGGTGAAACATAGGGAGAGAGGCAGTCCCATAGATATGAGGGACCAAGGCCATATAAGAGTTTCTGAATGGAGAGTGCCCTCAAGTCATAGCTGACTTATGGCGACCCCCGGTGGAGTTTTCATGGCAAGAGACTAACAGAGGTGTTTGCCATTGCCTGCTTCTGCAGCCTTGGTCCCATAGATATGAGTTGCTGTGTACTGAGACTGGAGCTCAGAATGATTTCAGCCCAGAGTGATTTCAGCCAAAACAATGCTCTTTATTGCAAGCCAGAACAGACAGGCGACAGCAGACACTACTCAGTAGATGACACTACACAGACTCACAAGTTGAACAGAAGCCCTCAATAGATACACAGAAACCCCGCCCCAAGAATAGCCAGTAACCAATAGGAACACGTACTTTACGATACCATCATTTGCATGAACTATATACAATGTATAAGATAGGCAGGCCAGTGATTGGTCTTTATTCCTCAGGACCGATTGGCTGCTGCCTATGGAATGTAACCAATGAGAGTGCAGGCATTAGGAACCTTGGCATAACCTGAAGCTCAGTGTGTAACAGTAAATACATTCAATATAGCAATTACCTTAGAGGCTTTGTTTGCCCAATACACAACATGAGGGACCAAGGCCATATAAGAGTTTTTGAACGGAGAGTGCCCTCAAGTCGTAGCTGACTTATGACAAACTCCTGGTGGAGTTTTCATGGCAAGAGACTAACAGAGGTGGTTTGCCATTGCCTGCTTCTGCAACACTGGTCTTCTTTGGAAGCCTTCCATCCAATTTCTAACTAAGGCCGACCCTGCTTATCTTCTCTGACGAGATCAAGCTCACCTGGGCTATCAGGTCAGGGCATAAGAATCTCTAGCACTTTTTAAAAAATGGCAAAGGAGCTTTGGGAAGGGAAACATTTAGCACAGAGAAGCACTGGTGGTGGTGGGGGGGGTGCTTGCCCTTTCGACCAGTGGCTATTAGTCGTGATAAATGGATCCTCCAGGTACAGAGACAAGTACTGCTTCGTCGCAGTTGCTGGGGATAAATAGCTGAGAATGAGTGTCGTTTTCATGGCCCACTTGGGAGTTACTACAGGTTAGCAACAGTGTAATGTAAACGTGTTTAAAATATAATTAAGGAATGGGAAGGGAAAGGGAAAGCAGGAATTCTAACTTCTGTTCTGCATTCATAATCAGTACGGCAGATTAACATTCTCATTCTCATTCATGTAAAGGGCGGAGGGGGGGAAGCACCTTTTTACAACTTTGATAGATCATGGGGAAACATCAACTTGACCCATGTTTCATGTTCATAATATTATCAAAAGTTTGCTGCTATGCTTCTACCAAGTACAGCGCAAGCATCTGATAAGGATGAGAACGAGCTGAGACCAAGACTGGAAAATAAAAGGGGGGGGGGACATAGAAAAAATAGAAGGTGGGGGAGAGAGAAATGAAAGCAGGTTTATTTATTTAAATTTATATTCCGCTTGCCCTGCTAGCAGGTTCCGAACAGATTACAAACAGAAAATATAAAATCATCCGGGTAGCATAAAAGTATAAAAACATCGATATCAAAATTCATGTAAACAGCAGCGCACATATTGTACAACCCTCCAGTATCATGAAAAGAAGAAAGTAAAATGAAGAAGAAAATGTGGGAAAGAAGAAGGATTAAGGAAGAGAAGGAAATGTTTTATTTTGTAGCAGCACGCTCACTGGGCTACCCCTTTGCAAGATCTGGCTGGGCAAACAAAACTATGGAGCGGGGTGGAATAAAAAGGAAATAATAATAATAATAACAACAATAACAACAACATTCGATTTATATACCGCCCTTCAGGACAACTTAATGCCCACTCAGAGCGGTTTACAAAGTATGCTACTATTATCCCCACAACAAAACACCCTGTGATGTGGGTGGGACTGAGAGAGCTCCAGAGAGCTGTGACTAGCCCAAGGTCACCCAGCTGGATTCAAGCGGAGGAGAGGGGAATCAAACCCGGTTCTCCAGATTAGAGTCCCACACTCTAACCACTACACCAAACTGGGAAAGGACAGATGGCTGGAGACAACCAGGAGAGAAGGACCATGTTAGGAAACTGCATCCTAGCAAATGCTACAGCAGCCATCAGCCGTGTTGGCTGGTCTTGCTCCAATGCTGGCTCAGTTGCGGGGCTTAGCAGCATTTCCTGATAAGCAAGTGTTTGCCTCAGCCTCATTGCCGTGAAGTTTGCTGAAAGGCATGGCTGGCAGATAGCCAGAGTGACTGCCGTTTGCTTTGCCTTCTTTGCATCCCTTGTGACTTCAGTGTGAAGT
The DNA here is from genome assembly GCF_028583425.1 of Eublepharis macularius. Classification (NCBI taxonomy): domain Eukaryota; kingdom Metazoa; phylum Chordata; class Lepidosauria; order Squamata; family Eublepharidae; genus Eublepharis; species Eublepharis macularius. The sequence continues at coordinate 164,185,831 of NC_072794.1, read as the reverse complement.
GCGTTAAAAAGTAAAATAAATGGAAATGCATTTGCTGAATGCAGCATGGGTCTGGCTTTGCATGCCCTCAAGCTGACTTGAGACGCCTGGATTTTCTCCCCACATTTCCCTCCCTCTCGGTGTGAGCCTAGCATTTATGTCCTGTAGATTGGATTATTCGATTGCTAGTCGTTCAGAGGCATAGCCTACCTCACAGGATTGTTGTGACAGTAAAATGGAGGACAGGAGAACAATGTAAGCTGCTATGGCTTTCCATAAATGAAGAGAAAGCAATTACTAAGTGTTGGGAAGAGACGGCATTTTTTCAGTTGTTGTAACCCCAAGCCCCTGGGATAGAGAAGGCTGGCTGAATGAGTAAATGTAAGAATCCTGCTGTGAATAACCTTTTCAAGGACTTCGGAAGTTATAAATGTCAGCAGCCATGGGTTACATTTCCAGGGCAGTAATGAATTTTTAATTGTATGTTCACAGCTTAATGTATTTTTCTACTCTATTTTTTCCCTCAGTGTCATATAGGGGGTAAACATTACAGGAGAGAGAGAGAGAGAGAGAGAGAGAGAGAGAGAGAGAGAGAGAGAGAGAGAGAGAGAGAGAGAGAGAGAGAGAAGCTTGACAACCAAGGAGTGATAAGCAGAGCTTCTTTTGGTCCTTTGAAGCCAAGAAAATCTCTGATTTCTGTCTCCACTTTTCATCTCTTGCTCCTCTTTAGCGGTCTCATCACTTAGCACCTAGAGAAAGCATGTTGGTTGGGTGAGATTTAAAAAGGAAAGCCAAGGAGCAGAGTCAGATATTAGCACATCGGAAATTTTAGCTCTATAAAAATACTTTACTACACAGCAGGGGAAAGGGGCACATTTGGAAAGAAAATAAAGAATATCTAACTAACTACATCTTGATGGCTAGGCTAGGAGTTTAGAGAGAAACTTAGAGACATTGGCTGATTCCGCACACATTGGATAATGCACTTTCAATGCACTTTATCGATCGTTTGAAGTGGATTATTTGTTCCGCACACAAAAAAATCTGTTCCAAATGATCTCTAAAGAGGATTGGAAGTGCATTATTCAACGTGTGCGGAATCACTTTGAGACTGAACTGAGAACTGAGAGCAATAAAAACTTAGTATATGTTGCTGGCTAATTGCTCCCCAATAAAACTGGCTCATCCAATAGACAGTCCTAGATTCCTTCATTAAGACTAACGACTCCCTTTTCTATGGTGGGAACTTTTACTCGAAGCCTAAGTGATCCTATGCTAACTAGCTATCTGATTAAACAAACAGAATAACAATTCAACTCTTTCATGACTGAACGTAGGACACTTGCAAAAATCCCAACAAAGTGAGAATTGATCATTGGCCCTCATCTGAGAGTACATATCAAGAAAAGGGCAATGGGAGGGAAGAGTTATGTCTAATATCCTTTCCTTGAAAACTCAGTGCTTAAGCCTGGGTATCTTTTAGAAGCAACATAAGATATTTTACTTCAAGTTAGCATTCGATGACTAGGGACAGAGAATTAAGGCTAGACGAAGGTAGTTTAATCCATGTGATTGGAGGTTTCTAGGTTTAGCTTATTCCCATCGCTCTGAACATCGGGGCAGGGTGAATGGTAAATCCAATAATTAAATAATAAAGTGACAATTTGTCAAAAAGCTGGTCGGAGATTGTTCAGGTCAGCCACGGCATTTTCAGCACCACGGCCAGTTCCATAGCTTCTTACCTATATTTTATCAATGGATGATCTAAACTCATCCTAAACAATCCTAAACAGATGACTTTCTAAGGCAATTAAATTCAATAGCCTTAGAAGGGTATAACTCTTCTTAAAACTGCACAGTAAATCATATTAACAAATTCAGTTGAGTCTGCAGCACACCCTGTTTTCCACTTTAAGACTACAATTGCTGACTTTGGGGCTGAAACAATGTATTTCTTCACCTGCTGCCCTCTATTCTCTATTTGTCCTGAACACCCAGCCTGGAAGAAGACTCTTAGAGAACTCAAAAGGCTGTACATTGTTTTGTGATGCACATGGGTTTGTGAGATTTCCCCTGAGCCTACTAAAAGATAAAACATTTTTGGTTTTAGAGCTTATCTGTAGACCATGTCCCAAGGCAAGCTTCCATCTCGGTCAACGATAAGTCCAACTTGTCTGCTTAGACAGATCTTTGGTTTTTCAACATCTGTTTCTCCTTACGTTCCCGCTTTGTGTTGGATTTTGCTGTGTTGATCCTCAGGATGTATAAATGTCGTTTATTTTTGTTACCCTCCTGAATATTTTTTTTAAAAAAACTTTTATAACAGTTATTATACAAATGTGACTTTGCCCAGTACTTGAAGAGCGCAGCTAGATTTCCAAAAATGCTGCACTGGCCATTTGGAAACTGCTGGATCTTCTTCTGCCAGCTACCAACGGAGATTAAAGAGCTTGCTTGAGCTGTGTGTCTAGTTAAGCAACATACATAGCTCAGGGCAGTATACATGGGAATGATCTCATTTTATCCTCATAATTTCTTTGGCTGGTAGTCTGGAGGTTGGCAGGGGCTAAAGCCAGCCTGTGCCTGAGGAACAAACTGCTCAGACAAAGGATCATTGGCCCCTGATGCCATCTGATCTCTGTTGACTGCGGAGCCACAATGCCTCTTTCTTGCCATCTGCAGTTCTGGCAATGCAACGCAGAGAAGGTCTGTCCCCTGAAAACTGCCCCAAAGATGTCATAAGATCCTTGAGCACCTTCCTCCGTCCCACTCTGCAGCTTTCCAACAACAATTGAGGCATCTATTGCCCCATTAGCAGGACAACAGTCACTGATATCTGCTGCACAAAATGTTCTCCCAACTTCCATCGTATAGGGATGTCATCCTTTGATGTCCTGTCTGTTTTATTATTTTAAGCAGAAGTCCTACTTTATTATTTATTTTAGTTTGCAATGGATATTTTTTTCTTATAGTCCAATGTCAAGACAGTGTACCAATAGCTAAAAATACATCGGTATGAGAGGTAGTGTGGTGTAGAGGTTAGAGTGTTGGATTAGGATAGAGACTCGGTTTTGAATCTTGCTGATGACCTTTGGCCAATCACACAGTATCAGACTAACCTACTTCACAAGGTTGTAAAGATAAAATGGAGAAGAGAAGAACACTGTAAACCACTTTGGGTACTACTGGGGAGTAAAGTGGGGTATAAATGTAGTAAATAAATGGGAGTTTCCCTGTACCTGAACAACAAGCTTCTAAGCTCCTCCCTCTAGAGTAACTGAATTATTCAAAAGGGCCTTATACTCAGATAGAAAGGCTGTGTTGTAGGGAGGGGGTCTTAGATGCTTCACTAACAAGATAGGGACCATAGATTTCACCACTTACATCCTATCTGTTGCTTAAGTATGTGCTCCTATGTGCTACTCGTGCTTCAAATATGATCCTACCAAGTAGTTATATGTTGTCTAATGTCAGTCCTACAATTGCTTATGCTCTGTTTCAGCATTTTTTCAACTTTGTATTGGATTCCAGCTAATGCTATGTCTTGGTCAAGTTGTATCTATTTACCCTATGGTATTGTTTATGGAAATGTCCTTGATATTGATTGTGCTAATTTCACACTATGTAATCCACCTTGAGTCACAGTGAGAAAGGCAGAGTATAAATGAAAACAACATCAACAGCAGCAGCAACAACATCAACAACAGCAGATTGGCAACTGTGTGAGACAGATAACCTGTTTCCAGCCTACTGAACCTTTACAATAACCATGAAGGTAACTCTGCTTGACATCAGAAAGGCTTGCAACTCAAACTGTGAAGTGCACTCAGCAGTGTGCGCAACCATAATGTATTGCAAACTGTAGGGATAAGGAATGCTGCAACAGAACCCCTTCCAGATGTTTGTGCTGGGGTACCCTCTGCCCTCTGCATGCCCACGCCTTTACCCTGGAACTCATGCCCAAGAAAAGAAGGTGCCGCAGTCTTAATTCATCATATCAGTGAGTCCATTCAATATTCATAATTTATTTGAAGTGGTAATATTCATTCATATGAACACAACGAAATGATGGGGGAAGAGGGCAACATTTTTACACCACTCTAAGGGTCCAGCTGTATCTCAATTACCCCTCCCATGCCCATAGGCATTTGTTTTCTTTTGCAAATGCAGCTGTCCAGGAGAGGAGAAAAACAGGGCTTTTTTTCAGCTGGAACGAGGTGGAACAGAGTTCCGGAACCTCTTGAAAATGGTCACATGGCTGGTGGCCCCGCCCCCTGATCTCCAGGCAGAGGGGAGTTTAGATTGCCCTCTGCACCGCTCCAGCAGCACAGAGGGCAATCTAAACTCCCCTCTGCCTGGAGATCAGGGGGCAGGGCCACAAGCCATGTGACCATTTTCGCCAAGGGCGCTTTAAACTTTTAAAAACTCCCCCCTTGTTCCAGCTGACCCAAAGTGACATCATTGGTCCTGAGAGCGTGTGCGCACTTTGCGCATGCACATGTGGTACCAGGGCCACCACCTCCTGCCAAGAGTTGCCCCCTGTGCTGGCAACCCACTGAGTCCCACCACCTCTTTTCCCAGAAAAAAAGCCCTGGAGAAAAATAATAGTTAAAATTAAGGGTAGCTTTTCTAGACAGAAAATAGCAGGTGAAAAAGAGTGCGTCCTCCTTCCCTCTCTCCCACATTCCCTTTCTTGTGAAACGACAACAATCTTTTTTTGTGTGTTTGTGTGTGCTGGATTTACATCCTAAAAAGGTACGGAAGAAGCAAAAGCTCCCAGTTAAGGCTGAAACAACTTGAGTGAATGGCTGTTGTGTCCCTTTCCAAAAAAAAAAAAAGATAAAGCATACAGAAAGTTGAACTGAAGGAGAGGGTTCAGACTGGCATCGTCCGCTGTGTTGAAGTGGATTTTTAACCCTTGCTTACCTCATTTCTTAAATGTGTTCCTTCTTGCAGCTAATATTAAGCCTGGCTTGAAGGGAGCGGGGAAAGGCAAAGTTACAGTTCCTGGATTTATTCCCTGTCTGAACACAAGAGTAGAGGGTGGTTTTCAGTTAGAGAAGAGTATTTCCAACAACCTGGGCCGTTTCCAGACAGCTCACCTGCCTCCGGAATGTCGCACCATGTTGCGGGGAAAACGCAAAATATCGCGTTTTCTCACGCGAGTTCCGGAGGCAGGTAAGCCGTCTAGAAACGGCCCTGGAGGGGAAAAAATGTCTTGCTCCTTTAAGAGAGGCTTAATGTGTGGAAATGGGCAATAGAAATTTTTTGTGGCATGGAGATCAGTAACATCACCTAGTAAATAACATCCAATTAAGCCCCTCTTAATGGGGTAGGACGTTTTTTCCCTCCAGGTCATTGGAAGCCCTGACAGGTTTAAATGCACAGTCTAGAAGTGGTGAGTAGGGAGAGTTTGAAGCCCACCTTTTCCACTTGGCTGTTGTTAGATTTTCCCACTGTGTGGGAGGAGGAAATGGGGCTGAAGGACAGCGAGAGAGAGAGAGAGAGAGAGAGAGAGAGAGAGAGAGAGAGAGAATGAGCCCTGCCATTTAAAAATCTCTGAGGAGGCTAGCCTAACAAGCAAGGAGCTACTTTTGTGCTCTCAACAAACTGCTCAGAAAGCCTTGTGCTGTCACTGAACTGTCTTTGAAAAGAGCAGCAGGGCAGCAGAAGCCCTGGGCATTTCTGTCTGTAGCACTGGGGCAACCACAGAGAAGGGCCTGCACCTAGTGGATGCCAGCTTGACCTCCCTCTGTGAAGGTGCTCGAAGTCAGATCCTAATTGGTAGATTTCAAAGAGCGGGGGGAAACGTTTTTTTTTTTCAGAAAGTACCTTTCAGAACTTTTATGAAATCCCTTTTAGGGCTTCAGAAGTAGAAATAAACAGTTTGAATTGAGCCCAGTGAAGTTGTTGGAACTCAAGAAATGTCTCCACTCACTTGCTCATACTTGACAAAAGAGGAGGAGCAATATTTTGGATTCATTGGTTTCCAGACTGTGTCCATGAGTAGCCCCACACAGAGTAGATTACAGGAGTCTAGTCTGGAAGTATCCAACGCCTGAATATAGACTTGGCAGTTTCCCACCGGGGGCGCAGGGGGGGATGCTTGCATTTCCTGCAACTGCCCCTGCAGACAGTGGGAGAAAAATAATGGGGGGAAAATCTCTGTTGAATGACAGTGTGACATCACTCTGAAAGAATACCTCTCTAGGCATCATCAGAAATTTTGTAGTTTTACCATAGAGTTTCTGGCAATTCCTAGAGAGGTTTGACATCACTACTGGGTTTTCCCTGGAAGTGATGTCATACCATCCCCTGATGGTGCTCACCCATGTCTCTGCATACCCTGGACTCCTGCCAGTTGCCAGCCCTACCTGGATGATATTGACAAGATCTCTCAGTGTGAGCAGTGATGTTCAGAAGCCCAAAATGTGACAACAGCCATTAGCTTTGATCTCTTTAAAACAGAGCTGATAGAAAGCATGGAGGGTGGATTTGTTAGCCTTAATAGCTAAAGAGAATGAACTTCCATGCTTACAAGCAATATTGAGTAACAAATGTTGAGGCCATATAGCAGAAGGTTGTTGCCTTCATAATATAATAAATGTGCACTTATATTCTGCCCTTCTAGATAGATGAGTGCCAACTCAGAGCAGTGAACAAAATAAGTGTTATTCATCACCACTTGGGGCTGAGAGGAGTGGCTGAGCCAAGGCACATAGCAGGAGTGGGAGTTGAACCACCAGGGTGCTGATTTGCAGCCCAGGCGCTTAACCACTATGCTATAGCAGCCACATGCGTTTCTTGTAAATGTCCCTGTAGGCCACTGTTGGAAATAGAATGCTAAATTTGATAAACCTTTGGTTTGATCCAGCAGAGATCATCTTACACTCCCCAAATCTATCAACTACATTTTTATCCCATCCTTTCTCCCGAGAGCTCAGGGCTGTGTACAAGGTCCCTCCTACCTTATTTCATCCTCACAACAACCCTGTGAGGAAGCTTAGGCTGAGAATGTCTGAGCCAAAACAACTTAGTGGCCTTTAAGGGAATGTGCAAGAATTGACCATCAGGAGTCCCAGTTTCTAGACTAATTCTAACCGCTGCACCACACTGGCTCTCAAGAAAGAGATGTCTTCTCTACTCCCCTAACCCCTCCCTCCCCTACACTCCCATCATCAGAATATCTTCTAACAGCAGCCTGAGAAGTTACGCCCGAAAAGATTGTTGCCTAGGTTAGGCATGGCCTTCACACGAGCATACACAATGTCTGTGGAAGGAGGTGCTTTGTTCATATTTGTGACTCTAAAAGACTTGTGCATAGGTTTTGCATGGCACTTGTATGAGCATGCACAATGCCTGTGGAAGGAGGTGCTTTACTCATATTTGTGACTCCAAAAGATTGGTGCATAGGTTTTGCATGGCCTTTGCAAGGAGGTGCTTTGCTCATATTTGTGATTCCAAAAGATTGGTGCATAGGTTTTGCATGGCCTTTGTACGAGCATGCACAATGCCTGTGCAAGGAGGTGCTTTACTCATATTTGTGACTCCAAAAGATTGGTGCATAGGTTTTGCATGGCCTTTGCATGAGCAAACATAATGCTTGTGCAAGGAGGTGCTTTGCTCATATTCATGACCAGGGCCGGATCTAGGGTTGCCAGCACCTGGGGCAACCCTAGTCCGTGATGACATCATTTGGTGACATCATCACGCAGGGCAGCGGAGGAAGCATGCGGGGCTGGGAAGCCGCCCCCGCCATTTGCCTCCCTGCAAGCGAATGGCGCAGGCAACCTTGCAGCCCCGCACGCTTCCTTTCGCCTGCCTCGCAGGACAGGGGGTGGCCGGCTTGCCACACACCCCCTGTCCGGCGGGGCAGGCAAAAGGCAGCGCGGGGGGCTGTGAGGCTGCCCATGCCATGCGCCTGCCTCACAGAACAGGGGGCGGCCAGCTGCCTCCTCTCTTGAGGGGCAGGCGAATGGCAGCGTGGAGGGCTGCGATGCTGCCCATGCTGCCGCCTGCACGCTCCAGCAGCTGGCAGCTGCTCCTGGTGCCCCCTCCCTGACAGTGCCGGGGGCAGTCTACCGCCCTGCCCCCCTCAATCCGGCCCTGTTCGTGACTCCAAAAGACTGGCACATAGGTTTTGCATGGCCTTCGCATGAGCATACACAATGCCTGTGCAAGGAGGCGCTTTACTCATATTTGTGACTCCAAAAGATTGGTGCAAAAGTTTTGCATGGCCTTCACACGAGCATGCACAATGCCTGTGCAAGGAGGTGCTTTACTCATATTTGTGACTCCAAAAGATTGGTGCATAGGTTTTGCGTGGCCTTTGCATGAGCAAACATAATGCTTGTGCAAGGAGGTGCTTTACTCATATTCATGACCAGAGCCGGATCTAGGGTTGCCGGCACCCAGGGCAACCCTAGTCCGACCTAGCACGCACGCGCAGCACGCATGTGCTCCTGGTGCGGCATGATGATATCATTTTGGTGACATCATCACGCAGGGCGGCGGAGGAAGCGTGTGGGGCTGGGAAGCTGCCCCCGCCATTTGCCTCCCTGCAGGCGAATGGCGCGGGCAACCTTGCAGCCCCGCATGCTGTCTTTTGCCTGCCCCGCAGGACAGGGGGCGATGCTCCCCATGCTGCCGCCTGCACGCTCCAGCAGCTGGCAGCTGCTCCCGGTGCCCCCTCCCTGGCAGCGCCAGGGGCAGACTACCCCTCCGCCCCCCTCAATCTGGCCCTGTTCATGACTCCAAAAGACTGGTACATAGGTTTTGCATGTCCTTTGTACGAGCATGCAAAATGCCTGTGCAAGGAGGTGCTTTGCTCATATTTGTGACTCCAAAAGATTGGTGCACAAGTTTTGCATGGCCTTCGCACAAGCATGCACAATGCCTGTGCAAGGAGGTGCTTTGCTCATATTTATGACTCCAAAAGATTGGTGCATAGGTTTTGCATGTCCTTTGTACGAGCATGCAAAATGCCTGTTCAAGGAGGTGCTTTACTCATATTTGTCACTCCAAAAGATTGGTGCTTAGGTTTTGCATGGCCTTCACATACGCAGGCATAATTTCTGTCCAAGGAGGTGCTTTGCTCATATTTGTGACTCCAAAAGATTGGTGTATAGGTTTTGTGGCCTTCGCACGAGCATGCACAATGCCTGTGCAAGGAGGTGCTTTGCTCATATTTATGACTCCAAAATATTGGTGCATAGGTTTTGCATGTCCTTTGTACGAGCATGCAAAATGCCTGTTCAAGGAGGTGCTTTACTCATATTTGTCACTCCAAAAGATTGGTGCTTAGGTTTTGCATGGCCTTCACATACGCAGGCATAATTTCTGTCCAAGGAGGTGCTTTGCTCATATTTGTGACTCCAAAAGATTGGTGTATAGGTTTTGTGGCCTTCGCACGAGCATGCACAATGCCTGTGCAAGGAGCAGCTTTGCTCATATTTGTGACTCCAAATGATTGGTGCATAGGTTTTGCATGGCCTTTGTACAAGCATGCACAATGCCTGTGCAAGGAGGTGCTTTACTCATATTTGTGACTCCTGCAGAGCATACCATAACTCTGTTTGGAAGGTTGTAAGCCCAACTACTTTGTTCTCCACTGTGAACTTAATCCACTTTAACGAAGAATCACAATCGAACCATTATTCACGCCGCAGGAAGACGGGATGATGCATGAGGCAGCTCTGAAAAGTGGAGTCATTCATTTTTAATACAAAAGCAACATACATCATGCCCCTGAACGCCAGGTGGGATAATGAGCTTTTTGGTGGAGGGATTATGGGATGCATTTGAGTCAGGCAGGCCTGTCCAGACAGTGCTACTCAGGAATTGAGTAATGTTTGACTTTGTTTGAGGGGAAAAGCTGCCTTGCCAAATGGGATTCTTTGAGTTTCCTTATTAAGAGTTACAAGCACCAAGAATAACAGAACCAGTTATCTTTCTTCTTCTTCTTCTATTGAGTCTGGTGGATGCTAGGAAAACTTCTGGCCAGCCATGCTGTGAAGCAGCAGTGGATATTCCTTGAAGACTTGCTTTCCTGTCTGATAAATGAACTTTGCAATGATTGAATAATGGTTGGGCCAGAGGCTTTTGCATTGCTCAACAAGAGAAACTGGTATTGGGCTCAGGAATCTAGCATCCAGAGAATATCAACTTTTTTAAAAAAGTGTCCTGCTGAACTCCCTCTCCTCCCCAGGTACCTCCCTCAAATTTCCAGGCTGCAGTTGACAACCCTAGTAAGGAGACATTATTTTTCAAGTACTTGCTCCCACTACAGACCCCACACTCACTTTCTCCCTGGAACAGCATTTGGAGGTGTTCAGTGGGCTACAGCAGGAGCCGAGAGGCAGAAAAGTTTCCTTCCGTTGGTAACAGACCCCCTGGTGATAGAAAACGACCTTTGTATCGAACTTAGGATTGCCAGGTCCCCTTACCCTCCTGGCAGTGCAACCTGGTGCTTTCCTTCTTGTTCTTCCTGGCATGCTCTGTGCCCATGTGGTCCCACACTGGTGTGATGACATCACTTCCTGGAAGTGACATTATTACACATGGTGGGGAGCAGATAGGCATCGCAGCAGTCCAATTTGGGCTCCAAATGGGCGTTCAGAATCTAAATCAGCCTGCTGTGAAGTGCAGGAGCACTCCTCGGATGGTGCTATGATGTCATTGCGCCAGCCCCAGGAGTGCACCTGAGAGGCCCATTCCCTGCCTTCCCACCACCCCTGCCAGCCAGTTAAGTGGTGGGGGGCAATAAGAGGGAACGGGAGATCTCCCACCCCCACCATGTGCAATAAAAACAGAGGTGACTGTTCTGTTATTCTTGGTTCTTGTAACTCTTAATTAGGGGGAATGGGATCCCTAACAAATTCCCAATATATACATGGTACAGGATCCAACTTTTATTTTATTTATTTATATCATTTATATTCCACCTTTCTCACTGAGACTCAAGGTGGATTACATAGTGTGGGATTAGTACAATCAGTGGCAAGGACAAGGGCAGGCATTTCCATACAGTGCCAAGGACATTTCCATAAACAATGTCATAGGGTAAATGAATACAAGTTTGCAAAGATGTAGTATTAGCAAGGATCCAATATGGGGTTGAAGAATTCCTGAAACAGAACATAATCAATTCTAGGATTGACATTAAACAACATGAAGCACAGGTAGTGTTAAGTATGGGGTTGAGTTAGGGCTTAGCAAGGCCCCTGATGTCTGTGAGTTCATTGAGTGTTTGAGCTTCTATCTTAGGCTCCTAAAGCCCTCAATCCTATTGGCTGTTCTCCTGCTGGCTGCATCCAATCCACTATGTACAATAAAGTCCAATCACAGCTCTGTAAATAGGTGACATTGTATATAGTAATGCAAATTATGGTATTCTAGGGTGTGTGATAGATGCAGAGGAGTTAGCCGTGTTAGTCTGTAGTAGCAAAATCAAAAAGAGTCCAGTAGCACCTTTAAGACTAACCAACTTTATTGTAGCATAAGCTTTCGAGAATCACAGTTCTCTTTGTCAGATGCATGACGAAGAGAACTGTGATTCTCGAAAGCTTATGCTACAATAAAGTTGGTTAGTCCTAAAGGTGCTACTGGACTCTTTTTGATCTAGGGTGTGTGTTACTGTTGGTGGTTGGTTATTATCGGGGCGGGGTTTGTGAGTGTATATATTTGGCTCACGTTGAGCTTGTGTGGTCTGTCTGTCTCTTCTGGCCTTCGATAAACATGTTGTTCTGACCTGAAATCATTGCTGGCTGAGATCACTATGAGCACAAGGCTCAATATTTAACAGGTAGTATATAGTAGTACATATTTAAAGCAACAGATAATATGTAAGGCAACATAAGGGTAAACTCTATGGTTCCTAACTCATTAGGGAAACATCTGGGACCCCTTTCCTACAATACCACCCTCTTAGCTGAGAAAAAGACCTTCAGTTTTGCATTGTTTGCGGAAAGCCAGGAGCATGGGGGCTCTCCTGACCTCCTCAGTTAGGCTGTTCCACAGGGTGGGGGCCACCACAGAGAAAGCCTGTGTATGGGTTGCTGTTGATTTCACCCATGTGCAGGTTGGCGTGGGGGCTCTCCTGACCTCCTCAGGCAGGCCGTTCCAGAGGGCAGGGGCCAGGGCAGGCTTAAGATTGCCTAGGCAGAGATGCTTCCTTGATTCTCTAAGAATAGAATTCACGTGGCTCTAGAGGGATGGTAGATCTAGGTGAGGGGTTTTCAAACCTCCTGGGAATCCTTTCTGGAATCATTGAATAGTTAGCTGTGGAGCCCCTGTGCGTGGGCCCAGTTTCTGTTGCATGTCCCCTTCTCCTAAACCTTCCAAGCCATCTTCTACTGCTCAGCGTCGCTGGGGCTGATTAATAACATAATAATAATAACATTAGATTTATATACCGCCCTTCAGGACAACTTAATGCCCACTCAGAGCGGTTTACAAAGTGTTATTATTACTCCACAACAATCACCCTGTGAGGTGGGTGGGGCTGAGAGAGTTCCAGAGAACTGTGACTGACCCAAGGTCACTCAGCTGGCTTCAAGTGGAGGAGCGGGGATTCAAACCCGGCTCTCCAGATTAGAGTCCCGTGCTCTTAACCACTACACCAAACTGGCTCCAAACTGATAAGAAGAGGTTTGATCTAACACGGGGGAGCATTCAACATTTTTATTTATTTATTTAAAACATTTATATGCTGCCTTTCCACCCCAAGAGGGCCCTCAAGGCAGCGAACGTGAAGGCATTAAAAGCATTTGAAACAGTATTAAAATGTATATATAGTTAATAAAACAGGAATGACATATAGATACCCACCCACTTGCAACTAGAATTAGCGTAATATCTAATCTTCCATTTTAGGATTCTGCTGAATATGTAGACCAGACATCACTTTTGAGTAGGCTTGCCAACCTCTGAGTGGGAACGGATATTACAAACCACACTTCCCGGAATGTATAGTTAAAGGTAGTTAATTAATTTCCAAATATTTTGCAGTATATTAAAATGACAAAGTGCACAGTGTTCCACAGTAATAAATAACAATTCACATACAACCAACAGTTAACCATACGTTCAATAATTCAATAAATCAGTAAATAGTTCAATAAATATCACAATAAATACACATGCAATTGTTGCAAAACAGTCCAACTGGTGGAGAGGATGAAATCACTCCGAAACTACCACCATTCATACAAAAACCAATGAACCCTTAAAGAGTCTCTTGTATATTTACTTGTAAGTTTTTTGTATGAACGGGGGTAGTTTCGAAGTGATTTGGCCCCAAAGAGTCACCAGAAGACACAAATGCAAAGACGATGCCGTTCCAAAGTCCGATGTGCACAACGCAATGTACATTGCCACAAAGCAGTCACTGGCTCAATAAACAGCGGCGTTACTCGTTTTCTTTGCTCTTGTCTTTTTCAGCTGGCGGGCTTCGTCTACGCCTGTTACGTTGTCAGTGTTTTTACAGAAGAAGAAGACAGCTGTAAGTATTCCATCGACGGAGACCCTTGCAGTGGGGATGGATCAATGCTTTTCTTCCGAGACCGAAACGCCCGAAGCCTCCGGCTGGCAGGATGACCTGTTGGACAAGGAGCTTATAAGGGGCCGTTCTCGGATATGTGTTTGTTGCTCAATTACTGTAACCTCAAGGAGTGCCGTGGCTGTGAAATGGTCATTGCAGTTCAAAAACTGCAGGAAGGATGTTCAGTCAACTTAGCCTGGAACGAGAAAGATGCGGGAGATACACTTTCATGGGACTAGGCTGCTAATTTTCCTAAGCTGGTTTCCACAGATCTGTTGTGCTAGCGGTGGCGCTTTCCTTTGTTGCAAGGGGCCGTCCCTGGATGCCAGGACCTCTTGTATCTGAGGAAGGCTCTCTTTGCAGAAGGAAAACTGCGCTGTCAATGGAATGAATCAGCTGGATTCAGTTCTTTGTCCTTATGCAAATAGCAGGTGATAGAAATGGACAGGTTTGGAATCTTGCAGTGAGATGATAACTTGTCCCGATCTGGGATTGTCTTGTCCCATTTGGGGATTATTTGGTAGAACTGGGGAGAGGGAGAGGAGATCGAAGGCTGGTGTGGCCTTTTTGGTGGCAGCTCCTTATCTAAATCTGGCGTCAAAAAAAGTCTGAGATGACTGTTCGCATGTTCACCTGGAAGTCACCCGGAGTGAACTCCTCAAGAGATGTTTACGGACTTCTGATTTTGCCCTGGAAGAGATTGACAGATGTGTTTCTTGCCAATGCAGCAGGCAAATCTTGTTGCTGCAAGATGCACCTGATATGGAAAACAACTTCTCCCAGGCTGTGAGTTGCAAGTAGACATGGGCACAAACAGAAAAAAAACCGAACATGGTGTTCGTTGTTCATTGCCACCCATGAACAACGAACACTGACAAACATGATCCTGTCATGAACATGTTCATTGTTTGTTGTTCGTGGGTGCCAGCAGGCTCTCCTCCAGCCATCAAAATCCCTACTGCACCACTCCCAGAAACCCTACCTGAGCAGGCAGCAGGAAATGTACCAATAATAAATAATAGCTTGGGTCCAGAGCTTGGCAGCAGCCTTGGAACCTGAAGGGGTAGATCCCTACTGTACCACACACAAAGAAAATTCAAGCTCCAGTGCACTCACCCTGTCTCTCTAACAGCAGCTGTCTCTCCCTGAAAGCCAGAGCTGGGAGCCCCCCTCCCCGCAAGTCTTTTCCTCTTGTAACAAATTTGGAGCTCCAGTCCACACTTGAAAGGAAGACCTGCCTATCAAGCTAAATTGGGCTTAGATCGGGGTTTCCAGGGCAACAGCAGGAGTTCAGACAGAGTTCAGGCAGTCCTTGTCTCCGGTAGCCAAGGGAATTGATTGTAGGTGCCAGATTGTCTGGCTTGACGAACAGCAACAAACGAGGCTTGCAACAACTACCTGTTCGTTTAGAGTGGGGCCTCATGAACAGCTTGTTCGCAAACAGCTGATTGGGCTGTTCGTGGGTTTTTTTCAGTTCGTAATGCTGTTCGTGCCCATCTCTAGTTGCAAGGCGTAAACCACCAAAGCACGTGTGCCAGTAAACATTAATCCCCCAGTGGAGCAAATAATACTTCCCGGGGCTGCTCCAGGTTGGAAAAATAACACCAGGGGAAGGTTGGAACCTCTTCTCCCCATGCCACTGTCCCAATCCAAATTGGCTTCCTGTGCTGCTTGGAAAATTATCCTTTACTTTTAAGAAAACATGCTTAGGATGGTGTTAGAAGTGCCTGACGTTGTCCAAATGATACGCTAAAATAGTATAAGTTGACTCAATAAGTATTGGCATCCATTAACATTGTATTAAATCCAGTTGCTAAATGAGGCCTTGTGTGTGTGTGTGTGCATGCGCGCGTGTGTGTTTTACAGGAGGTGCCTTATGGAGCTGGGGAAAAGGGATAGCTTATGCCAGCCATCACTCTTTGGAGCTGTCAAAAAGCTGTGTTCCTCACAGTGGTTTTATTGATCGACATTGCACCGAATATGGCCTTTAAATTTACAACATCTTAAGATCTATCATAATGAACATTTGCACTGCCTTTCCTCCATCAAGACTCTGTTCTGTAAGCAAGGAAAGAGCCGGGGGGGGGGGGCAGAACTCCATTATTTTGCAAATTACCAAACATACTGGCCAGAGAGGGCAACTTATTTCTATGCCAGAGGCGTAATATCTGATGCTGCTGCAGGGACAAATGCCAAGGGCTTGGAAGTTGCCTGGGAGGGAGGGATGGAATTGGACTTGCAGAGTGAAGTGCCATATATTATAACTTTGGGAAATGACCTGTTAGGGTTTTCAGCATGCTGATGCATTTCAGTTGATCCATCATTCCTTTTTTGTATTGATTAAGTTGAACCCTATTTGCATATTGCCAAAGCCTCATTACAAATTACCTTACTTTGCAATAGCAAAGGAAGTATATGATAGCTTCCAGCAAAAGCTCTCACCCACTGTTATGAGGAAAGCCCATTATGAAAGTCCCCTCCCCCTCCCCACCATTGCCCATTGCAGTAACACATCAGATGCAAACCAATTTTGAAAATAAACCAGTTACGCTTGGACTCATTAGGACACTCATTCCTCAGCTCAGGGTGGCATCCACAGATGGGGTGGTCCCATTTTTTTCCTACGGAATAACTCTGTGTGGTGGGATAGAACAAGATAAAGTGTCGGCCCAAGGTCACCCAATGAGCTTCACGTGAATGCATAGGATCATAGAGTTGGAAGGGAACTCCGGGGTCATTTAGTGCAATCCTCTACACAATGCAGGAAATTCTAAACTACCTCCTTCACACACACACATACCCAGTGACCCCCTGCTCCATGCCCAGATGGCCAAAAAGATGGCTCCATGCCCAGGTGGATCCCTCCAGGATCCTTGGACGAACTGGCCTGGAGAAAATTGCTTCCTGGCCCCAAAGACTAGAGCCCTGCAGGACTTGTTATAGTTCCGCCAGGCCTGTAAGACGGAGATGTTCCACCGGGTCTATGACAGTGGTTGAGGTCTAGGCAGGCAACTTGGTCAGCCTAAGTACTGAGGCAGATCACTGGCCTGTCAAGTTCACTCTTGACTGCCCTGACCGGCAGTGGCTCTCCAGGGTCTAGACAGAAGTCTTTCCCATCATACACGATTCTTTCAACTGGAGATGCCGGGGATTGAACTGGGGACCTTCTGCATGCCAAGCAGATGCTCTGCCACTGAACCAAGGGTTGGTGGTGGAGAGAGCCCTCAAGTAAGAGCTGACTTATGGAGACCCCTGGTGGGGTTTTCATGGCAAGAGACTAACAGAGGTGGTTTGCCATTGCCTGCCTCTGCAACCCTGGTCTTCATTGGAGGTCTCCCATCCAATTACTAACCAAGGATGATCCTGCTTAGATTTTGAGGTCTGACGAGATCAGGCTCTCCTGGGCTATCCAGGTCAGGGCAAACCAAGGGTTACCTGTAGTCATATTTCCCAGTCAGCCTTGTTCTCTAACCACTGTTCCACACTGGGATAGGCCCATGATTCTGATATACCTCTATAGTCCTTGTTGGGAGAGATAAACAAAGAATCATACCAGATTATCTTAAAACACATTGGGTCAGATTCTAAGTATATTTATTTATTTACTTTTAGTTATTTATGTTACTTATAGTCCACCTTTCTCACTGAGAGTCTCTCTACACAAGACATCTTACATGGGAACGCTCAAGTGTAGGGAGATGCAATGTAGAGGAAGCATAGTTTAAAAAGACAGAGTGAAGACTCTGTCAGTTTCACCTCTCTACAGGAGGGTAGTTTAAAAAGACAGAGCTGGCAGAAATCGCTCCTCAGAGGGTTTGTTAATTTCATCTTCTCTTCCAGGAAGGCTCTGTCAATTTCACCTCCTCTTCCCAGAGCTGAAGATGAAATTAACAAACTCTCTGAGAAGTAATTTCCACAGGCTCTGTCTTTTTAAACTACCCTTCCAGGCTAGTATTGTGTCTCCCTACCCTTGTGTGTCCCCCTGTAAGATGCCTTGTGTAGCGAGACTCTGAGATTGAAGGTGGATTATGCAGTCAGTCAGTTTCAAGTACATTTCAATAAACAATGCAATATGGTATATAAATGTAAATTTGTAAGGATTTAAAACCAGCAGAAGTCCAATACAGAGTGGAAGAAATGCTAACACAGAGCTTATTAAACCAAACAAGCTAGAGGTTCTAAAACCAGCCAACAATCACTGTAAAACTCCACTAGAAACTCCGCCATCCCAGGACCCAACATAATATTCTGAAAGGGTGACGGGATTAAAGTTTTTAAAAAGAAATCCTGACATATTAGCGTTGTATCATAGGGGTTGTTCTAGGCCACTTAGTCCTACCTCTCATTCGGCACAGGAAACCTAAATCTTTCCACCATTTCTTAGAAGAGCATCAGCAAAGGAGAGGCCTCCTCTTTGCTGAATTTGGAGGAACCCTCGGTGAGAGGCTGTGATAAAATTCATAAAAATCAGATACAATTCATTAAAAAAATGGATACATTTAAAATCTGATGCACAAGGTGGCAACAGGCCTCTACTGGACTAATGGCTGGAAGAAGTAGGAGAAAAATTTTCTTCCCCCTCCCTGAATTTTGCCTTTGAGGGAATACAGGCTTTTGTTTTTGTTTAATGTATGCAAGTATATTTGGAATAAATGACTTTGAAATAGGGAAGAGATTGGGTTCCATCTGGGAGATGTGTGTGTGTGTGTGTGTGAAATTGTTTATTTCTCAGGAGGAAGTTCATTATGTATTGAATGAAAAAAAAAGATGTAATTGCAGGGAGGGTGATTTATCTACAGATTCATTGCGCCTAATTTCAATCCTCCTTTCTCACCTCCCAGCTCCTCCCTTCTTCCTGGATGCCAAGCCCCAAATGCCGTCCTCAATAATTAACATCGACAAACATCAATATTTCACACTCCCAGCAGTAAAGCTTTGCAGTGACCCGAACAAATTGGAGCTGCCTTTTAATTTTCTCTTCCATTTGTGGGCTTCTTTTAAAATGTTCCTTTGATATGAAGCAGGAAATAATTAGAGATGCAGAAGCCCGTTTGTCAAACCTCTTAAGGTGGGTTTGGAGGAAGGCAGGGCGTTAGAAAGGAGAAGGGAGCCTGTGGGACTCCCTCTTGTTAGAGTTGAAGGGGGAAAAAATCAAGTTCCAATGCGCAGCTAATGGCTTTTCACGCTGCCACCCCTATCAGTCAAGTGTGAAGCCTTCCGCCCATGGAAGAAGTTCAAAAGGACCAACAGAGGAAGGCTCTTTAGGCAGGGGGAGTCTTCATGCTTGATTGGGGAGAGTGGTAAAAGCCTGTTCCATTTAGCCCCAGTTAATTATGGGAGTTTCCATGCGACAACGAGGCTCTCATTGCTGTGGAACATCCACATAATATGTAACAAACAAGGAGGGTCTTGAGTAGAATTAACAAGGAAAGATTTACAAGACCGTCTAACAAAATCACCGCTTCAAAAGTATTTTATCATATCAATTACCATTCAATTAATTGTAGTTTCTATTTAAATACGTATATTATTTTATACAGTCCTCTGCTCATAGACCCATAAAGTGCTGGTGCCATGCAAAGATGTAAACATTGTCCACAACCAATACTATTCACTACAACTCCACAACAGCCTTCTCTTGGAGCAGCACCTGGCGTTATGTTATTGGTGAACTGAATGGAAGTCTATAAATATTGAAAATCATGCTGGACTATCTTCCATCTTTGAAAAAGACTCTGGAAAGGGGACCCCAACCGGTCATCCCGTCAGATGGCGGTTTCCATCTGCATGCTACTGGACCTATCTTGAATCCACAACCCTATGACCAACAAACTATATTGTGGAGTTGTACTGAACAGTATTGGTTGTGGACACTGTTTATATCTTTGCATTGCACTGGCACTTTATGGGTCTATGAGAAGAAGACTGTATAAAATAATATATGTATTTAAAGAGAAACTACAGTTAATTGAATGGCAATTGATATGATAAATACTTTGGAAGTGGTGATTTTGTTAGACCGTCTTGTAATCTTTCCTTGTGGAACATCCACATGGCAGATTTCCCCCCTACTGTTTCTGTGCCCCAGTGCCCCATGGCTGCCATTTCTCTCCGGCACCACCAGTCAGGATCCCATTCCTCCTGTGGGGGTGGGAGATCCCCCCGCTTTCACTCTCTGCCCCCCCCGCCTCCACTTACCTGGCCAGCAGGGGAGGAAGGCATGGGTAGGGGCGTCCCAGGCGCACTCCCAGGGTGACGTGATGACATCATTAACGTCATCATGCCACCCTGAGAGCACTCCCACGCTTTACTGCGGGCCAACTTGGGTCCTAAACGGGCCGAGTTGGACCCATTTGAGGCCCAAATTGGCTCGCTGTGAAGTGCGCATGCACGTCTGCACAGTGACGTCACCCCACAGCCATGGGACCGTGCGTGGAAGGAGGAGGAAAGAGCCAGGTCTCCCCCACTCCCGCTGGGAGGGCAAGGGGACCTGGCGACCCTAACCACCGGAAGGTTTTTGCCCCCACCCCCATCAGTAAACTATAGCAACATATCTGGCAGAGAGAGAGGACAATTGGTGGCCACGAGGAACAGTACAGGGAAAGCGGCAGCAACGTGAACAGAACTGGGGACAATCCACCCTTTTTCTTCTGCACGACATCCATATGGCTTTGACTGCAAACTTTCTGAAAAAGTTGTACCACAGCTGGGGGAAAGGCAGAAGGTTAATAAATACACCAAGATGTTGTGTGGTGACTCTAAGCCAGGGATCCCCAACATGATGCCGATGGGCACCACGGCACCTGCCAAGGGTTTTTGGAAAGTAGGTTAGGCCAGGGTGGGCTATTGCGGATCAGGATTTCTGAGCAGCCATTGAAGATCCCATTGGCTGTGCAGATTAAAATAGCTGCCACCGCAGTGTTGGTTTTATTCTTTCTCACTTACCTTCTCTAGTATATCTCTCTCTTTCCCCCTGCACTTCGGCTTCCTATGAGTACGTGCCTCCACCTCCTGCAGTGGCCATTTGGTGCTTGGCTCCTCCTCCTGCAGCAGTCATTTTGTGGTTGAGCCCACCACCCTATATCCGAAAGTCTAGGGTGCCCTCAGGCTCAAAAAGGTTGGGGGCCACTGCTCTGAGCCCACTGCTTTTTCAGACCCAAGCTGAACCCAAACACCCTTGTGGAAGTGAGCCGTGGTTGCATCCACTTTGTTTCACTGGGAGGAAGTTAAAGGACGATCGCGTGCTCAAACGTGGCTGATGAGCCCCTTTTCTCCTCGCCATCACTTCCCTTTGCATGGTCTCGTGCCCCGCTTCCCCTTTTTTGCCATCTTCACCATCCCTTTGTTTTCATTTAATTGCTCCATCGTTATTGCTTGAGTTTTGATTTTCTTTCTTTCAGTTGATTTCATTGGTGGATTTGATCCATTCCCTCTCTACCATGTCAATGAAAAGCCCTCCAACCTTTTGTTCAAGCAGACATACCTGTAAGTATGGCTCAGCAGCATCCAGGTGGCCTTACTGGGGACTCCAGGGCTGGAGATCGCAATGTCCGAGAATGGGAACGTGGAAATGTCAGCGGTCTTCCTGAAACACTTTTTGGCATACTCTGACCTTCTTCAGTTGCTTTGTCTGAGGAAGACATATTCACTTGGAATGTTGCTTTAGGCATAATTTTTGTGGCAACTGGCCTTGATGGCCATGGTGTAATTCAGAGCAGCACTGGGCATTATGAGGCTAAGGACAGAGTGGAAAGCTGCCAGTGTTTCATGTCTGCTGTTCTCCAAAGCCAAAATTTTGTTTGCTTAAGATCAAGATGGGTAGCCGCTGGGCTTTTTTTCTGGGAAAAGAGGTGGTGGAACTCAGTGGGTTGCCCTCAGAGAAAATGGTCACATGGCTGGTGGCCCCGCCCCCTGATCTCCAGACGGAGGGGAGTTTAGATTGCAATCTAAACTCCCCTCTGTCTGGAGATCAGGGGGCGGGGCCACCAGCCATGTGACCATTTTCAAGAGGTTCTGGAACTCCATTCCACCGCGTTCCAGCTGAAAAAAAGCCCTGGGTAGCCGTGTTTGTCTATAGCAGTGGAAAAGAACAAGAGTCCAGCAGCACCTATAAGACTAACAAATACCCTACCACAAATTGTGTTAGTTTTATAGGTGCTACTGGAGTCTTGCTCTTTTTTACGGCTACAGACGGATTAAAACGGCTACCCATCTTGATCTTTCTCCAGTAGCACCTATAGGACTAACACAATTTGTGGGAGAGTATAAGCTTTCTTGAGTCACACAACTCACGTCTTCAGATGGTATCTGTAACTCACGAAAGCTCATACCCGACCACAAATTTTGTTAGTCTCATAGGTGCTACTGGACTCTTTCTCTTTTGTTGGCTTAAGATCATGACACATAAATAGTAAAATAGGATAGTAAAATAAAACAATAAAAAGTGTTTTACTTAGTGATCACCAGGGCTTTTTTTCAGCAGGAACTTGGTGGAAAGGAGTTCCGGCACCTCTTGAAAATACTTGGCAATAGTGCTTGAAAATAATATTTCAAAGAATCCCGTGTTTTTCTTCCTCATTTCCCTCTTGAGAGTTCCACCACCTCTTTTCCCAGAAAAAAAAATCCTGATGATCATCATTAGTAATTAATGTATAAAATGCTTACAAGCTTTAGTCCAACTATGTGCATGGCATTAGCCGTATGGAAAGATCAGGTCCAGACCTGCATTTTAAATAATGCCCAGAAACTTGCTGGCAGCCAGAAGAGTTATGTTTCACACCAGCCCTGCGTTCCTGCCGCTCAGCTGCTGCAGCTGTGCTCTGAACTCGCTGCATGGACCCCTCCGCTCTTCAGCCTGCTAGTGTTCTAATTGCATTCCTGTTGTATTCTGGAGATCACGTGGCCAATGCAAGAGGGAACTTGTAGGATGAGTTAATTTGGCATAGCTCGTCGCTTTCATGAGCAGTGAGGGATTTAACTTAGGCAGAAAGGGCTGAGAAGAAAGGAAATTTATGCCACTGTGCCTAATGCTCACTTCCCCCACTGAATTTTAACTGCTCCCTCTTCTTTTAAGCCACATTTCTTAGTTCTGCAAAGAAGGGCCCACTCTTGGCGGCCGCTGGAGAGCTGCCATTTAATTAGCTTCTGGAACAGAAGGCTAGGCTCATGGACACTAAGCGGCAATAGACCCAGAAAGCACCTGCCAGGAAAGGACCCTGCCCGAGGGATGATTGCAGCCTGCTGGTGTGCTTAAAAATTAGATGGGGTGAGAGAGGGGGCAGAAAGTGGGAGCTTGCAACTGTTTGGGGATGCATGGCTAGAACTGGTTGCTCGTTTGGAGACGGAGAAAAAAGGAAGACTTTTGAAGGAAACAGTCAAATCTCGTTTCTGACATGGAAGCTCTGCACTCTGCAGTAGCAATTGTTTCATCCCAGGGTCCCGGGTTTGTGGGGCAAGATCTGTAATTTTCTTTGATGGCGGGGAAAGGCATTCTACAGCATTGGGATGCAGGGATTCTCTGTTGTGCCAACAATGCCTTTAAAAGCATAAGTCTAGTTCCTAGACTTGCCATTCTGATAATCTTTTTGTGTGGTGGTGGAAGAATGTACACACTCATACCCCCCCGCCATATATAACGTGTGAGATGGGTGCCCTCTGTTCAGAGGCCCACACGTGGGACTTTATTTCCCTGAGGAAAAGGAGGACATAATGTGAGCATAGATCCACCTGGAGCTCCCAACTTATGTGCACATTGCACTGCATGCACCATGGAAAGAAAAAGCCCACCCCTGATCCCTCATCACACAAAGAGGTGCCCCAGCCTGGGTGAAATATAAATCAGCTCTAGAAATACAGGTCAGTGGCAAATGACCAAATCTCTCTCTCCCCCCGTGGCACTGCCTGGTGCCCAGAAGCAAAGCATGTCAAGGTCCTTGGCCTACCACCTTCCATCCTTTAGTAAAAATGGCCTTTTGGCTACAATAGCTGCTAACCGAAACCTTGGGCACTCCTCAGATTTCAGAGACGGGAACCTGCATCCAGGCTGTACCACTCCGAACTACAGAGGCGGGGTCCCCCCTAACTGAGTACTCCACTGTACAATAAAATTCCACACACATAGAAAGCTAGCAGTCAGGGATCAGATTGCCAGTCTAACTTTCTCCCTGGCATTCTACATTTCTTGGTGCAGGGTGTTTTTTTTTTTAATAAATGAGCTTTTAGTCATGCAAGCCCACACCAGGTATAATCCATGTTCACCACCTAACTGAAAACTCGCCATCGCTCACTGCACACCCATGTAGTGTAAACATTATGACAACAGATCCTCCACGTTCAGAGGCAGTAAAGCTAGGAGACAATGGCAGGGGAAGGCCTCAACATCTATGCCCTCCAGAGTAACTGGTTAGCCACTGTGTGAGAGGGGATGGTAGACTAGATGGACCACTGGACTGATCCAGTGGGGCTCTTCTTATGTTCTGATGAGAGATTGCAGGTTGAGGAGAGTGACTACAGCTTTGTGCTGTAGGAATCCTCACTCCTCTAGGATTGCCAGCTCCAGGTTGGGAAATTACAGGAAATTTGGGGAGTGGAGCCTGGGGAGAGGAAGGGAGGGTTTAGGGAGGGGAGGTATCTCAGCAGGGTTTAAGGCCACCTTTCAAGGCAGCCATTTTCTCCAGGGGAACTGATCTCTGTACACTGTAACTGTAATTCTGGGAAATCTCCAGGCGCCACTTGGAGATGGGCATTTCTACCCCTCCAAGAGAATTGTCACTTGTAAGACTTCTGTTCTGCCAGCATGAAGGAGCACAAATTTTGTGGCTACAGCTGAAACTTTCCCCAAGTAGCGTGAGGTCAATACCTACCTGCTAAAAGAAGGTGATTTGGGAGGGGGGGTCCAGAATTTAATTCCTTCTCTACTGTCACCTCATTTGGATGGATGGGGTAAGAGATTAAATATTGATTTTCTGTTCATGAGGTTTCTGCAAGGAGGGAATTATGCAAAGCCTCGGCAGTGGTTTGATTTACAGTCCCAGAAGGTGGGTGGAAGTAGAAGCAGGGACGGGAAAGCACTTGCGTGTTTTCCAAAAAGGCGTCCCACAGATCTAAACACTAAAAGTGCAATTGCAGAGCAACAAACATTCCGTGTATATAAATGTCATATCTTGAGGTTATGTCAGATAGCAGCATCACCCTCCGATGTGACCAAGACATTAGATAGGTTAGTGCTGTTATGTCCCAGCTGCAGATGGGAGCCCTCAGGTTGATAGCAGCTTACCTTAGGCTACCTGTAGATTTCATAGCAAAGGTGAGGTTTGAATGTATGAGGTCACGGCTGCCACCCTTAGCTACTACATACAAAGATAATACTAGCCTATGTCGCAAGGCTATTGCCAAGATTAACAAGACAGTATATGGGAAGTGCTTTGAAGACTCCATGGCTCTGTATGAACAATAAATGTTACTTATTAATAAACTCTTACAGGGGTTGGATTAAAGATATCCAAGCTGTCACCTTAGGGTGTGTGCTCTCACACAGCTTCTTTGCCCTCCTTCTCCTTTTTCACAGGCCGGCATAAGTAAGAAGGATGAAGAGGCTGGCTGGGCAGAAATCATATGCCTGTGTAAAGAGCTGCAGGACCTCTTTGCACGCCAATGGTTTCAGATGTATAGCAGCGGCCACAGAACAGCTACGGGAAACGCGCTGCACTTAAAAGGACACAAACAGAACTGAACTTTACAAGCAGCCGCCGGGGCCGAAATATTGGTTTTAATGGCGAGCTTCCCTTTCTGACGCCATGTGAACGGCCCGGCTCATTAATGACCTGCAGTTTTTGCTATGAGTGAATTAAATGGAAAGCGTATCTCAACCCTCCACTCTCCCAACTCCATTGAGAACCAGAGGAAGAAAACATTTGGAAAAAATCTCCATTTGATTCTACCAGCTCTTTCCTGGAAACCACCTGTAAAAGCAACTGACATGGGCTCTGGTGATTCTAGGGCATATATATATTTTGTTTTTAAGTGGACAAAAATACCCTCACCGTGCAGTTTCTTGGTGCAGAAAAGGGACTGGTTATGCTTCGAGTTCCTTGGTTATTTTCTCTAGGTATCATAGGAATATTAGAACCCTGTTCTCAACTCCCACCCACTTCTCGTCTCACCCTTTAATCCCTCCCGCCAATGTCTTTCCCAGGAAATCTGTAACTGAGTGGACACTTCCTCGGATTTCAGGCACTTAAGATGTAACGGACAACTAATTCATCTCATTCCATTCAGAAGGAAATGTGTTTTAATGTCACCTGACAAAACAAACTGGATAAACTTAATAAAGCAAATTAGATAAGTCTGGGAACCCATGGGAGAAATTAAGATGATACACAATAGAAGTGACTAGACTCAACAGTGTTGCATGAAACCCGTTCTGGACGAAGAGCTGTCTTCTACCAAGTCACCTTCTGCGGCCATGTAAACACCTCTTCAGTTCCATTCCTTGAAATCTTAGAGAGGCTAGGCATGGAATCTAAGACATTTTGCAAACTCTCCCTATGGCCGTCCCCAGTTCCAAACACATCAGCACAAATGTTAGAGAACTGTTACCTTCTGCACTTTGCATTGCCGCAAATCTCCAAGGGCAGGGAAAAGGTGCGTTTGATGGTGCAGGCTATGTCCTGCAGACCATGAGCCTTTAAGTGGCTGGTAGTCTCGTATGTTATTAAAGTCTTCACCCATGCCACCCACCTATGGGAGCCCTGGGAGAGAGAGGTGGTCTCTTCATCCAGCAGAAGAGGATAGAGTGGGCAACCCTTGAAGCTGTGATAAAAAAGTTTTCCGTACCACTTCTGGTAAGGTCTATAGCAGAGGTGGCCACCAGAAAGCCTACCAGCTTGATCTAGCCCCTCCAGTTTTTTTCCTCTGAGCTTTGGGGACCCAACCGCATTCTAAAGAGCTGGTTTATGGTTTTACTTGTAAAAAAAATAATCACATACTTTCCCCATTTTTAATAAAAGCCTCCCCCACTGCCACTTCCTCCTTTTCCCTGAAGTGCTTCCATCACTACTATTCCTTCCTTACAATTCACATCCAGCCAGCTTTATTCCATTTTTTACAGTCCTGTCCCAACTGATCACAATTCCCTGGAGTTGCTGCAGCCACTACCAGGTTGCCTTTCGTGTCACATGTTACATTTGGCTACCAACAGTTAGTGATTCTGCACACGTTGGATAATGCATGTCCAATCCTCTTTATAGATCATTTGGAACGGATTTTTTTGTGTGTGGAACAAAAATCCACCTCGAACGATTGATCAACTGCATTGAAAGTGCATTATCCAAAGTGTGCGGAATCAGCCAAGTGATTGGAGCTAGCTGAACATTAGCTTTCCTCTTTCCCACTGGCCTGGTCTGAATGCTGGGCCTCTTGTGAATTTTGCATGTAACACCACACCCGAGAATCCCATATCACTGGATGATATTGACATTATTATAAAAGTTGACCCTTGGGGAGGTCAATGCATGCAGCAGCATAAACTTCCACCCTCTGGACCATTGTCCGAAGACATGACTGTGGCCGTTGAGAATACAAAAGTATCTAAAAAAAATTACTCAAGTTTTCAGCATAATATTCCGCACCCTCCTGTTTTTTTGCCCTAACCTGGATAGCCCAGGCAAGCCCAGTCTCATCAGATCTCAGAAGCTAAGCAGGGTTAGCCTTGGTTAGTAATTGGATGGGAGACCTCCAACGAAGACCAGGGCCACTATGCAGAGGCAGGCAATGGCACAACACCTCTGTTAGACAGTCTTTTGCCTTGAAAACCCCAGCAGGGGTTGCTGTCAAGTTACTTGTGGCTTGACGGCACTTTCTACGACCACCTACTTTTCTATCCGATGTCGTGTTATGATTCTCTGGCCATCGTGTGCCTTTTCTGTAAGAAACATCTGCATCGTTCATATCACAGAGACTTTCTTAACGACTCCTCCTGCCCAAGAAAAGATTTTATTTCAATTTTGCGATTGGGATGTTGGCCAATCGACTGGTCAAATACCCTATTAAGTCAAGAGCCCTCGTGTAGCAGTCATCTAATGGCCACGGTAGTAAAAAAAAAAGGCTCTTGCTCCCCAGCCTCACAGAAGTGCAAACCATGCACACGCTCCCACCAGCACCTTGCCAGTCTGAACGGAGAGCTTCGGTCTTTTCCTTCCCCAAATTAAGCTCCGTGGCCTGGCTTCTCCTGTGGATCACGTAACTACATGTAGGGCCCTCAAGCTGAATGCAAAGCAAAGGCACATAGGCCAATCCAGAAATACCACTGAGCAAGGACTCTACCTTGGAAACTTTTAGAAGACTTTTTTTTTTGTAATTAGCATGATTCTCTGTTCTTTGTTATTGTTCTAATAAATTAATGCTTTAAATACACAGCTATTCTTTGACCTTTCAACCAGTTGATTGTCAGCTGCTCTTTCCTGCTAGCCCCAAATGACCAATACAGTGATATGCTGGGCCCTGCATGATGGAAGGCCTCGCTACTGCAGGGAGGGCGAGAGCAGACAATCGACTGTTTTCAAATGTGTGTGTGCGTTTGTAAAATAGAGCTGAATGAGCCCCTCTGGAGTTGATTTTACACAGCGTATGAACCTCAGGCTTCCAAGGAATGTTCCTGAAACAGAAGAGCTGTGCACAGACATAGAAGCCAGCCTTGCTGCTTTGAACTGAAAAGGGGGAAAGTATGCAGAATTAACATTGTAGCGTACAGCTGCGGAAGACAAGAAAGCCACAACATTAAAAGGTACAGGTGAGGACAGTGAGCTGTTCACCATCTCTAGTGACGCCACAGGCAATAGCCAATAGATGCTGGTGATCACACAATCACATTCCAGCAGTCATGGATTCAGGAGCTAGTGACAGAACTGCCCTTCCCAGGGTACAACATGCAGTCCATCCAGACTTGGGACGTGGGGACTAGTGAGAAGGAGGCTGAAAGAGACACTCAAATCCTTAGAGGTGGTCTAGAAGCTGTTTAAAACCACACTAATTGGAGCCCAGATAAAATACATTCCTCGGGTTAGGAAAGGTACTGTCAGTCCCTGGCAGTTAGACCCCCAAGTTCTCCACAGTTAACACACAGGTGTTCCAGTTGAAGTAACTTTATTAGAGATCCATTCAGTTCAAGGTGCTCAGACAGTGGAAATTGGCAGAAGTGACGTATGTGGGGCTAGCAATGTTAGTTATAGGGAATCTTCCCGCCTTGGGAAAGAGGACTGTTAATAGGGTGTGTGTGTGTGGAGTGAGACATTGTTTTAGAGTAGACAGTGAGAAAGATGAACTTATCTTTGGTTCTCAAGAAGGATACATTTCGAGCCAGTTTCAGCTGGGAGTCAAGGACACTGCAAAATAACCCACTGGCATTGCAGCAATAAAGAACTTCCCATACTCTCAGAGACCAGAGGAAGACCTCGTATACATTCTTGGCAGATATGCAGGAGGTATATAAGACAGGTACTGCCAAGTCTAAAAGAATGCCTGTATGATTAACAACCCAAGTCAAGGAAGGCATAAAAGGTAAAAATATTTCTCTTAAAAAGTAGAAGGTCTGCTCCAACAAAGTGAACAGAAGGCAGCACAGGATCTGGTTAAAAAAAATGTAAGTTAATAAATTACACAAGCAAAAAGAGAACTTGAGGAACAGATTGCTAAAAGCATCAAAGCAAGCAATAAGCATTTCTTGAAATATACCCAGAGCAGGAAATCAGCCAGAGACAGTTGGGCTTTTTAATGACCAGGAATAAAAAGATTGCTAACGGCATATGGGGAGATGACACAGAAGTCAAAAGAATTCTTTGCACAGGTGTTCACTGAGGAAAGTAGGGGGGGGGGGCATGTACTCAGGCCAAAAGCAATTCTTTCAGGAAGGAAATCAGGATAACGGAGTCAAATTGAGATGACAAGAGATGAAGTTCTAGACCCGTTGGGGAAATTAAAAACCCGGGAGCCTCCAGATCCTGATGGTATATACCTGAGAGTTCTTTGGTCAACTATCTCAAATTTGTGTTTCCCACTAACCAGTGTATCAGCCCTTGTACCAGAGGACTGGAGAGCAGCAAATGTTACACCAAGCCAGGGTATCACAAGCCAGTTAGCCCAACATATCTCCCAGGCAAATTAATAGATTCTGTGCTCAAAGATAGAATTACTTAGCACCAGGGCTTTTTTTCAGGGGGAACGTGGTGGAACGGAGTTCCGGAACCTCTTGAAAATGGTCACATGGCTGGTGGCCCCGCCCCCTGATCTCTAGACAGAGGGGAGTTTAGATGGCCCTCCGCGCCATGTGGCGCGGAGGGCCATCTAAACTCCCCTCTGTCTGGAGATCAGGGGGCGGGGGCCACCAGCCATGTGACCATTTTCTCCAAGGGCAACCCACTGAGTTCCACCACCTCTTTTCCCGGAAAAAAAGCCCTGCTTAGAACACAGAGTAACAAAGTCTACTGAAGAAGAATCAACATGTCTTCTGCAAAAAGAAATTCTCCCTCACCAATCCCTTTCTTTGGAGTTCTTTGAGAAAATAAATACGAAAATAACAGTGATCAAGTAGACATTGTATACTTGGCCTTTCAAAAAGCTTTTGACAGGGTTCCTTATCAAAGACTCCTAAGCAAACTTAGCAGCCATGGGACAAAAGGACAGGTCCTTTTATGGATGAAAAAGTGGTTAATAGGCAGGAAACAGAACAGGAATAAATTGGACAGTTTTCCCGATGGAGAGAATTAAGCAACGGAGTCCCAAAGGGATCAGTACTGCCACGGCTGCTATCTAATTTGGTCATAAATAATGTGGGAATGTAGGATGAGCAGCGCAGTGACCAAGTTACCAGGTGACACAATTATTGAGGATGGTGAAAATCAAGGCTGACTTTGAAGAGCTCCCAGAGAATCTCCACAAATTGGGCGAGTGGGCAACATGTTGCAAATGAATTTCGGTGTTGGTAAATGTAAGGTGCTGCACACTTGAAGAAAAAAATCCAAATATTATGTACACATTAATGGGGTCTGAACTTGCTGAGAGGGAAAGAGACCTCATAGTGGGGTCATAGTGGGCAGTTCAATGAAAATCTCCACCTAGAGTGCTGCAGCAGTGAAAAAGGCAAACTCTACGCTGGGGATCATAAGGAAAGAGGTTGAAAATAAAACAGGCAATATTATCTTGCCCCTATCCAGAACTAAGGTGCAGTCTTAACTGGAACACTGTGCAGTTCTGGACACCGGCCGTTTCCAGACGGCTTACCTGCCTCCGGAACGTCGTGCCATCTTGCGGGGAAAACGCGAAATATCGCATTTTCTCGTGCAAGTTTTGCGCAACGTTGCGTTTCCGCGTTTTCCCCACAAGATGGCGCGACGTTCCGGAGGCAGGTAAGCCGTCTGGAAATGGCCCTTATCTCAAAAAGGATACTGCAGAGATGCAAGTAGTACAGAAGAGGGCATGATGGCTTATGGGTTGGAACACCTCTATGAAAAAAGGCTGAAGAGTCTGGGACTTTCCAGTTTAGAGAAGAGATGATTAGAGGTGGGGCTGATGGAGATTTCCAAAATTATGCTATGGGAAGAAAGAGGGGACAGAACACCTTTTATCCCTTTCCCAAAATGCTGGAATTGTAGGGCATCCAATGACCTTGATGGAGACTAGATTCAAGACAGATGAAAGGAAATGCTCTTTTCATTGGGTAAAGAAGTAAGAGTCCAGTAGCACCTATAAAACTAACAAAATTTGTGTTAGGGTTGGAGCTTATGTCACAGCTCACTTCTTCAGATACCTGGAGATGTCTCTGGCTGATGGTATCTGAAGAAGTCTTATAGGTGCTACTGGATTTTTGCTCTTTTCCACCGCTACACACAGATTAACATGGCTAACCACCTTGATCTTTACCCAACGAGTAATTAAATGGTGGCATTCACTACCAGAGAATACGGAGATGGAAGCAGGAATAGACTATTTTAAAAATTGGATTAGACATCCATGGAGAATAGAGGTCTATCAGTAGCTACTAGCAATAGTGACTAAAGGAAACCTCCACATTCAGAGGCAGTCAACCTCTGAATTGCAACGCCAGGAGACATCAAGGGAAAGGTCTTGGCCTCTATGCCCTCTTGGTCCTCCAGTTTAACAAGTTTGGCCAATAGACGAGACAAGTTGTGGAATAGATGGACCACTGGCCTGAACCAGTGGGGCTCTTTAAGTTCAGTGGGTGCAACACAGATTTGCACTGGGAGGGGGAGCAGCAAACAAAAGCTGCCCATGATGCATGCAGGAAGGGACCTTGCAGAACCAGAATGCAGGATCCAACCTGCACTTGTTTCCCACACCAGCAGCACCAAGGGCTTATAGCTGATCCAGGAAGTAACAGATCATCCGCATAAACAATGTAGTTCCTGTGCAGGCCCATTGTGAGATAGGATCCTGATAGCAGAGTGGAAACCATTGAACAGAGAGACATACGATGAACAACGTCTTCAAAAGTGATTAGCAATGCTCTTTTGGAAGGGGAAAGAAAGGAGGAGTCTACAAGGCCCAGAAGTTCTCTCATGAAACTTCGAAAATTAAAAATCATTAAAAGCTGCATTTTGAAAATTGCTTTTTTTTTTGTACTTCCTAGAAGGGTGGCAGAGACTGCCACTACAGCCCCCAAAGGCTAAGGCTACCAAGGGATTGGTAGCCTTAGTAGGCATACCTAGCACATAACACCATTTAACGGTTTAAAACAATCTAATGAGAGACCAACCAAGGCATACCACAAAGTGCTCTGAAACAAGAGGAATGAATATTTCCTCCCCCAGCAACACTCCAGCATACCACAGACTTGGTTTTACCCTCTTGAGTAGAGATGGGCACGAACCAAAATAGGAACCAAAGTTCGTGATGAACCAGGTCGGTTCGCAAACCAAAGTTCATCAGAGCCCATTCCTGTTGAACCGCCATGAACTTTAGGCTGGTTCATTTTTTGGGTCGTCACTGCAGACTGCCTGGCACTGATAAATCAATTTCCTAGGCAACAGGGGATGGACTTCCTGCAGACCTTCTGTTGACCCGGAAGAGGCCTTATGCTGACCTGGAAGTGACAATTTGCTGACCTGGATGTGACATTTTCATGAACCAAATGAACCAGTTCACGAACCAGGGCAGGTTTGTGAAAGTTCGTGGTTCGTGAAATGCAATAAACCACGAACCTCATGGTTTGTTTTTTTCTGGTTCATGCCCATCTCTACTCCTCAGCAATATTAAAGGTAGGAAGAATCATTTTCTTCCTCTGCGCAACTCTAGTAAAAGGAAATTGAAAGAAAGAAGAGGCTGCGGCTCATTGGAAAAGCCTCTGTTTTGTAGGTCCCAGGTTTAATCCCTGCCATCTTGTTAAAAGGACCAGGGCAGCTGGAGATGTGAAAGACCTCCTCCTGAGACCCTATAGAGCCACTGCTAGTCAGAATAGACAATACTGAACTTGGTGGACATGGTCTGACTCAGTATAAGGCAGCTTCATAAAAGGAGGCAGCGGCTGCTGTTTCTTGGACAATCCCACCACCAACAGCACAGCGTTGGGGACTCCCTTTCAGCCCTAGCGGTGAGCTACAGCATTGCATATTTATCACTAGTGGTTAAGAAAAGTGGCCAAATACACATTTAGGGTATGTGGTGGTGCAGGGGAAATGAAGGAAAGGCTTCTGGACTCAGGAGTACAATTCTGCCCATTTTTGGCTTCATTGGAGGGGATTATTTTGATTGCCAGCCAAGTCACACAAGTGGAGTTCCATGTTGGCACAGTAGCCCTTGCGCCCATCCTAACCACTTCTGCTGGACTGGTGGGACAGAGGAGGAGTCCTAGAATTGTGATGTCAGGTGCCTTGCTGGGGAGCCTTCAAAACATATATAAGTAAAGGGTTTTTAAACACATTAAATCCTTCCCTTGAGACTGACACAATTCACAGCTTCAGCACAAGAAGCTGCCACGTAAGCCTGGGCCTATATATTGAGGAGGAAGCCAGATGCTGCTAGAAATTCACAGTGTTCCATACCCCACTTGCTTTATCCTCCCTAAGGATAATTTTTTGCAAAGTTTGCATGGAGGATATCCCACCTCTGTCCTTCTGTTATGGAAAACATTGGCCTTATTACTAGGTTAAGGCTGCCCTCTACTGGAAAAGAGGAAGGCTGCTGTCATTAAAGAGTTTTTTAAAAAGTGCACTAGGAAAATGGTCCACCCTGACCTGGGTAACCTAGGTTCGACTGATCTCATTACCTCTTGGAAGCAAATGCAGGGCTGGCCCTGGTTAGCACGTGGATGGAAGACCACCAAGGAAGGCAAGCAATGGCAAACCACCTATGCTGATCCTTTGCTTTGAAAACCCTATGGGGTTTGCCACAAGTTGGCTACAACTTGACGGCATCTTACATGCACACAAAAAAATGCCTGCCATTTGGTCATAAGAGGCCTTCCATTGCTAAGTAGCCAGGAAGTACATTGCATCACTATTTATTCTGTATACAGAGACACAGTGCACATCCATGCATGTTCCTTCCGGGTAGGGTTCTTGAGGAGGCAACAGATTAAAACATGCATTAAAGAGACAGGCTGTCTATACCTCATCAAGAATGTGCAGGTATTACAATTCCCCCTATATAAGAGCTCTTCCTGGGCAGAGAGAAAAAAAAATGTTTAACTGTAATTGGGTTTCTTTAAGTGGTCACCTGTGTAATTATACAGAGGCCCCAAAGAAAATCAAAGTGTTCTACAAAGGTCTTTTTTTCCACGTTAAATTGTTCTATGAGTGTATTTTGCTGGGTATATACATAAATGGAGGCTATACAATAAATATGTCCTTCTGTCTTTTTTTTTAAACACACACGAATGCTTATACAAATCTGCTGCTTGATGAACCTATGGATAAGAACTGGCAATTGAAGTTCAATATTATACAAATCTTTCAAGAATTTACTACAGACGCACCCCAAAAGGTAAAATAAATTTTTATTCTAGAAGCGTTCAAGTCAAAAAGGTAATTTTTTAAAGACCAAGCTACTAAATAAGCTAGACACAATGTTACTTGGTTAGGGTTTGGATCAGGCAAAGAACTAAATGGGTTTTTTTGTAAAAAAATTGTGGTGTTTCACAGCTGAATAATCTTCTTGAAATTACCATTAGCCATAAAGGGGTAGGGGATAGGGAGAGAAAATTGGCTAATCTGTCGCTTCTGCAGTGGGTGTCGCAGCAGCCATAAAAACCATGCATGAAGGGAGAAAAGAGTCCTAAAATAAAGTTTCTGGAGGTCCTCACGCAGCCAGTCCCCATTTGGAACCTTCTCGGGTCAAGGTTTCCTCAGGAAGAAGCAGCTGCCCCCTTTGGAACAAACAATGTTGGTTAGTTTCAGGTGGTAGCTATGTTGGTCTACAGTAAAGGAGCAAGATTCTCCTTTACTGTAGAGAAAAGAGCAAAAAGTAGCATCTTAAAGACCAGCAGGGATTTCCACAGTATAAGCTTTTGAGAATCAAAGTTCTCGTCAGATGCAAGCATTTTGTGACTGACAGAAGGAGCTCTGATTCTCAAAGGTTTATATACTGGAAATCCTGTTGGCCTTTAAGGTGCTACTGGACTCAAACATTAGTTAACTACTCCAAGGTGCATTAGGAATGCATTTTTTTAAAATAAAACTTAGTAAAGTTTCCATCTCATGTGAATGATAGTCAGCTGTTCTACACACTTGCAATTTCAAGAGTCTTAGAACAGGGCAATTGTCCCAGAGTAATCCAATACGAGCATAGAATGCTCTCTTAACAGCTAACAGAGACAAGTTAGTCTGAGATTCTCCAGTGTTTTGCTTCTGGCAGCTAGACACACAAAGGACTGTGCGAATTGGTCCTGGGTTGTAGTGCAAATCTAGCCATTAAAAGCTGCATGTCATGCTTTCAGTACAAATCTGAACATATAATATACCATGATGCACAGATCACCATACCGGTCTCTCATGGAAACTTTTGTGAGATATCTAGTGGGGAACACCAGAGTGCTGGCCAGAGCTACCAAACATGCTGGGCATATTAAAAGATATATATGGAGGCCTAGGATTTGAAGTTGGAGAGCCCACAGGAAGGTGGAACACCTTACTTCAAATTGACTGAAGGGGCACCTCCCACTCTCACCTCCAATGAAATTTGTTTTTATCAGCCGGCTCAAGGTTGACTCAGCCTTCCATCCTTCCAAGGTCGGTAAAATGACTACCCAGTTTCCTGGGGGTAAAGTGTAGATGACTGGGGAGGGCAATGGCAAACCACCCCCTAACAAAAAAGTCTGCCAAGAAAACGTCGTGATGCGACATCCCCCCCATGGGTCAGTAATGACTCAGCGCCTTTACCTATATAAAAGTAGCTCCCTAATTTGTACAATTTTAACGTTTTCTGGATCCCCTGTTTTCCAGTGACTCACCCCATTCCTGCCAGCTAGCATTCTGGAACGAGAGGAAGACAACTCTGAATAGGTACACATAATAATAGGTGCAATGGTTTCTCTGAATTCCCAGTTTTCATTTAAAAGAAATTAAGTCTCTGGCCCCTTACCTTGCAGAAATATAAGGCAAAAGGCCTCTCTCTGCAATTGAAGGGACGAGATGGTTTTTTAAAAAAATGAAAGCTAGGGATTCAGTGAACCTGCTGCACCTATTATAACAATGAGTGATTCCGCACACGCTGGATAATGCACTTCCAGTCCTCTTTATAGATCATTTGGAACAGATTTTTTTGTGTGCGGAACAAAAAATCCACCTCAAACGATTGATAAAGTGCATTGAAAGTGCATTATCCAACGTGTGCGGAATCAACCATTGATAGATTGATTTTTTAAAAAAAAATCAAAAACAAAATCAGGAGGAATGAAACTGGAGGCTTTTTTGCTGGGACTAATGGACAAACAGAAAGCACTCATGGAGCTTTTTTCTGGTATATGATAACGGTAGCAAAACTATTATATGCTCAAAAATGGAAGATTTTGACATTACCTACAATAAAGGAATGGTTGGTGAAGATGATGGAGCTCGCAGAGATGGCCAAACTTACTTTTTTTGGTTAGGGAAAAGATACCTAAATTCATTGTTTCTGGAAATTCTGTTTCTTGCAAAAAGTCTATGAAAAAAAATGAGCTGATGATTTGTGCTTTTGAAGGTTGAGGGGGGAAAAGAAAATTAGAGGGAAAGGAAATGTATTTTGCTTAGTGCAATCTTAGAGTGTACAACATGTAAAAGTATATGTATCTGTCACAGAGAAAATCAGAGGTTGTTCCTTTATAATTGTGCTTTTTCTTTCTCTTTTATGTTCTTTTGTGTGTGTTTTTCTTTTTTTATCTTGTTCTAAAACCTTTAATAAAATTCATGGAAAAAAATAGTAGGAGGGAAAGGAAGGTGGGGAAGTAGGTTCGACCATGACAAACACCCAATCATCAAAAAGTGGGTTGGACAAAAAAAAAAACCCAAATATTATGCATAAAGAAAAAAACTGAGTCAAACCTGACTTCCAAAAAAAAGATTGAGGTAAAAGTGGTCTCAGAAGACCATAAAAAACCTAGGGAAAAAACTCAAACTGAAGTGAAAACGAAAGACAAAAAAAAGCATGTGCAGAAATCAGGGAATAAACCAAACACTATTGGATCAGAATAGACAAAAAATAGTGGAAAACTACATAACCTTGCCTGCAGTTCCCTCTACTTAAACAGGAAACTGGTAGTAAGTGAAGTGTACTCCTTGGTCAAATTCTGAGCGAGCCCTCTCATAACAGTCACATAGAAGCATTTTCCTACTCTCTTCTCCCCCATCCAAATTATTGTACACCAGCCTATAACTAACTTCTCATATTCTTCTTCTTAATGCTGCTAACAAACTTCAATCAGGGGAAGGTCAAAGGCCAAGAGTTGTATGCAGATTCTATAAATGCCCCCTTCCAATACTCACAAATTTCAGTCATTTTTTTCAGAGCTCAGTAGGATGCTTGAAAAAAATGCAAGCAGTTCTGATTTGAGTTGAGGAGTGTTCTTC
The DNA here is from genome assembly GCF_028583425.1 of Eublepharis macularius. NCBI lineage: Eukaryota > Metazoa > Chordata > Lepidosauria > Squamata > Eublepharidae > Eublepharis > Eublepharis macularius. The sequence goes on along the minus strand of NC_072794.1, from coordinate 164,148,259 downwards.
CTCACTACTTACCCCACTTTCCAGTTCAGGACATGAATGCCCTCACGGTATCCCTGATGACCCCTCTGCAGATAGGGCAGCGCCTCAGATTAGGAACACATTCTGCACACACCACTAAATGGCCACAAGGTATTAGCACAATGGATACTTCTTTGTCCATGCAGACTTTGCACATGCGCTCCTCCCGCAGGCGCCGCAGCTGAGCCTCCACATTTGAGGTAGATTCTAGCGCGAAGGAGAGTTTGAGAGCCAGCTTGAGAACAGGCATAGATTGCACATGGCATTACAGATTTCTATGGCATTGTAAACCGTTAAACTGATCTGGGAAATCTGATTTAAGCCTCAGTTCATTCATGAACAAGAATTAAGGGATGGAAGAATTTTCTAGATAGTAACTTCCACTCCCCTCCCCCCCATCAATTAGTCATAGTCAACTATAGTCTTATGATTACATTTGACCTTGTTACATTAATATCATCACAAGAACGTTACCTAACCATCACATGAATATCAGTGCCAAAGCAGTCTAGGCCCAGGTAGGGTTGCCAGGTCCAGCCTGGGAAATTCCTGGAGATTTTGGGGGTGGAGTCTGGAGAAGGTGTGGTTTGGGGAAGGGAGGGGCCTCAGAATGGCATAATGCCATAGAGTCCACCCTCCAAAGCAGCCATCTTCTCCAGGTGAACTGATCTCCGTCACCTGGAGATCTGTTGTAATTCCAGGAGATCTCCAGCCACCACCTGGGGGCTGGCAACCCTAGGCCCAGGGTTTATCCAAACATTGCTTGAACTTTGCAGAAGAGCATTACTTTTTAAAAAGAAATCTTTACTCAATGTATATCTTCCTTTTCAGCACAAACCAGATCCTGCAGAAGTACTTAACAGAACTAAAAAGTGATATAAAGAGGTGGCAGCACTACCTCCTCCCAAATGTTTTATCAAATCAGATCGATGTATGGAAAAACATACAAAGGCTTTTAAACAGTCTTTAAAATGCTAAGTTACTCACACATGGGGGAAATCTGTAAGTGCTCCATTCCCAAGAGGTGAAACTTGGTATCTTCCTGCTTCGACACATTTATAATTTCTCAAGTCCTTTTTCAACTAGCCCACGATGTTCTTCCCACCAACAAGCCCCTCCTGCCTAGGAACTCCCTTCCCATTTCCTCACCTCCTTCACTGGGTTCTGCCTCTCTTCTCATGCTGCCCAAATCTGGTTCTCTCTGAGCAGGTTCTCTCTGAGCAGGCTCTATGCAAGAGAAAGTTGAGACTTTTATTATTAAATTAATATCCCTCCGCAGAGCAGCAGGTTCCCTGTGCCAAGGGAAATGTTTATGGTACCCGATGCCATCAAAGACATGCTTCAATTCAGCTTTTTTCTTTAAAAGAGTTTCTAGTCTTTACAGCTGTGAAGCTATGCTCCAGTGTGCTATTCGACTCTCAGAAGGCAAGAACAGCCATGAAACCAGATTTCTGATAATGGGGGGGGGGGCTTCAATGCACTGCTTCTTGACCCTCCCCATAAAATGCAAAACCAGATGGATGTGGCAGAAATTATGCAAGTCACATAATGTGTTCGGATGACAGAACTCTCATCTCTGGACAGAATCTGAACTGCACGCATGCAGCCCCAATGGCACCTCATGACCAGTAGGTGAAGGAGCAGCACACAGCTTGCTAGATGAGATCTGGCACTGCTAAGCCCTAGGACCATGAGCAATACTCCGTTTGTTGTATACCTGTCCTGCATAAGCTGGGATACTGAAGGGCCAACCTGAGCAGGAGTCCAAGGCCTTTTCTCAGCACACAGTCCTAAAGATGGAACTGTGTTAGCGGGTATGATATACTGAGTATCCTCTCCGGAATAAGCCATTCCCTGAAGAAACCTGGTTGAGTCATCAAACCCAGGGAAACTTTTCCCAAACAGCTAATATCTAAGTATCCAAAGGGTGCAACAGTCACCCAAGGAGAGAGACAGCTTCATGGACTTTTAGAGCAGTTGCCTTCCCCCTCCCCTTATGATAGGCTCTCCCTCCTCATCATACGTACTCCACAGCATGGGAGAGGCTACCTACGTGCAAGGGGGACTGCCACATTACTTCCGACACAGAGTCATGTTGGCCTTCTCATGATCAAATGGCAACAAAGCCATTTGTTGAGAAGCCTGGGTGTGACTTTGGATGCCACACTTTCAATGGAGGCCCAGGTCATGACTAGACATGGGCATGAATGGGGGAAAAACCCCTAACACCCTGTTCATCGTTCGTTGCCATCCACGAACAACGAACATGAACTGTTCTCGGACATGTTTGTTGTTCGTGGGGGACAGAACCACCCCCACCCCCACCCCACCCACCCACTTAGTCCCCCCCTCCCCTCAAAACCACTTACCTGGCCCTTTAAAGATCCCTTTAAACTATCAGCTGGCAGACGGCAGGTGAGGATTCCCACCTGCCAGCTGACAGTTTAAAGGGCCCTGTCTTGGCAAAAACAGCAGTGTCTGCTAGCAGCTACTTTGAGGGGTTACCAACTGACCTTCCCAATGTCCAATGCCCACCAAATAAACAGGGGACATAGTACTCACTGTCCTCTGAAGACCCCCCCAAGTTTCAGAGAGAGTGCACCCCGGGAAAGGCATGATCCACGGGTCTCCCCATTGGCTGTCATTTTCTCTTCACAGTGGCAAGAACGGGACTGTCTGCTGGAAGTACTTTATAGGGTTAAAGCCAGAAGGAAAGAAGTTCAGACAGAGTCCAGTCCCTGACTCCAGTTGCCAGGGGGATTGATTGCAGGTGCCAGACTGTCTGGCTTGACAAACGGCTGCCGAAGGCAATGAACGAGGCTTGCAACAACCACCAGTTCGTTTAGGATGGAGCATCATGAACAGCTTGTTCGTCAATGTGCAGCAATCGTAGTTAATGATGATTTGACTAAAAAATTGAAAATAAGTAAAGGTACAAGACAAGGTTGCCCATTGTCTCCATTGTTGTTCATTTTGATTTTGGAAATTCTGCTGGTTCAAATCCGTGAGGACGATACAATTCGTGGCATAAAAATAAAGGAATTTTCCTACCAAGTCAGGGCATTTGCGGATGATGTAATGTTGATAGTGGCAGATCCAATAGACAATATGCCAAAAATAATGGATAAAATAAAGGAATTTGGTGACTTGGCAGGATTTTATGTGAATAAAAAGAAGTCGAAGATATTGTGTAAGAATATGACGAAGCAAAAACAGCAAGAATTAATGGATATAACGGACTATGAGGTAACTAATAAAGTGAAATATTTAGGAATTGACTTGACTGCAAAAAATATAGATTTATTTAAAAATAACTATGAGAAATTGTGGCAACAAATAGAAAGAGACTTGATAAAATGGAATAAATTAAATTTGTCATGGTTGGGAAGAATAGCAACAGTGAAGATGAATGTGTTACCACGTGTGATGTTTTTGCTGCAAACTATTCCAATTATCCGAGACTTCAAACAATTTGACAAATGGCAAAGAAAAATTTCAGACTTTGTGCAGGCAGGAAACCCCGAGTGAAAATGAAAGTATTACAAGATTCGAAAGAAAGAGGGGGGCTGCAACTGCCAAACATAAGATTATATTATGAAGCAATTTGTCTGACATGGTTAAAAGATTGGATAACGCTAAAAGACCATAAACTGCTGGCTTTGGAGGGATACAAAAAACTGTTTGGATGGCATGCCTATTTGTGGTATGATAAAGTTAAAGCGGACTCTATGTTTCTGCACCATTATATTAGAAGAAGCCTTTTCACAATCTGGAAGAAATATAAGAATTACATGGAAAGTGGTATCCCTTCATGGGTGGTACCATATGAAGTAATAGACCCAAGAACTGTCTATAATGAACAACAATGTTTAGCTTACAAAGAGATGATGTCGATAGAACACAGAATACCAAAAATAAAGACACAAGAAGAGTTATCTCCTCACTATGGATGGTTTCAATATAGGCAAATCAGGGACCTTTACAACTCGGATTGTTTAAAGGGAGGAATAAGACTGAAAAACTCAGAGTTAGAAGAAGTGATCTTACAAGAAGGTAAAAAAGATATTTCGAAAATATATAAAATACTTTTAAAATGGTACATGGAAGACGAGACAGTCAAAGTCCAGATGGTGAAATGGGCAATAAACTTTCATAAAGAAATAACAATGGAATCATGGGAATATTTGTGGAAAAATACTTTGAAGATTTCAACTTGTACCAATATTAAAGAGAATGTATACAAAATGGTGTATAGGTGGTATTTAACGCCTAAGAAGATTGCGCTTGGAAATACAAATATGTCAGACAAATGCTGGAAATGCAAAAAGCATGAAGGATCATTGTATCATATGTGGTGGACTTGTGAGGTAGCTAAGCAATACTGGGGAGATATAATAGAAATAATTAATGAGGTTTTGCAAACCCAAATAAATAAGAACCCAGAATTGTTGCTACTGAACTTGGGAATGAAAGTACAGAACATTGTTATTTTGCATGATTACAGCAGCAAGACTTTTGTACGTGCAGAAATGGAAAGTGCAAGAAATACCAACTATAGAAGATTGGATATACAAATTGCTGTACATGGCTGAAATGGACAAAATGACAAGAAAACTTAAAGATCTTGATCCAGGAGAATACATTGCAGATTGGGGGAAATTGAAACAATACCTAGAAAAAAATGGGATGTGAAAGGAGGACTGTGGCAGTTTGAGAATTATTAATATGTGATTTTATAAAGGGGAGAGAGAAGTAACTTTACCATTAATGGGGAAACTTAGCTATTAATTAATCTAAGCTAATAGCAGTAACAAGGAGATTGTATGAAAAATAGATAGTTTAAACAGTGAAATGTGGATCAATATCTTAGAAAATTGGAGATATTGAAGAATTTGAATATGCTTAGAATAAGTGACACAATATATATAAGATTTAGAAAAATTATAGTTAAGAGTAATTTGAGTAATAAGATGGGTTAGGGGTTGGAAAGCTGTTGGAAGTCAATAAGGGGGAGGGAAGGGGGGACTGTTATAATTTAGATAAGATAGGGAAATTGTGTATTGAATAATATTTTATGTACTCAACAATAAAAAATTTTATTAAAAAAAATGAACAGCTTGTTCATGAACAGCAGATTGGGCTGTTCATGGGTTTTTTCTGTTCATAATGCTGTTCGTGCCCATGTCTAGTCACGACCATTGCCAGGTCTGCCTTTTTTCACCTTCGACAGGCCAGGCAACTGGCACCCTCTCTCTCATCCCAGGATCTGGCCACAGTAATCCATACAACTGTCACCTCCAGGCTAGATTACCGCAACTCACTCTATGCTGGGCTGCCCTTGGGCCTGACCCAGAAGCTGCAGCGGGTCCAGAACGCAGCAGCATGTGTTCTTACAGGAACACCTGTTTGAGCGCATATCCATCCTGTGCTGTGCCAGCTGCACTGGCTTCCAGTGAAGTTCCGGATCCGGTTCAAGGTGTTAACTTTGGTGTTTAAAGCCCTCTACAGACTGGAACCAGAATACCTGTGGGACTGCCTCTCCCATTATGTCCCTTGCAGGGCGCTATGCTCTTCAGATAAACAACTCCTGGTGGTCCCTGGCCTGAGGAACATCCAGCTGGCCTCCACCAGGGCCAGGGCTTTTTCTGCCCTGGCCCCAGCCTGGTGGAACACTCTCCCGCTGGAGATCCGGGCCCTGTAAAATGGAGATGTTCCACCAGGCCTTTGGTTGAGGACCAGCGGGTGTCCCCTCTTATCCTATCTAAGATCGCTACCTCTTCTATGACTGCCCTCGGCTACGCATTTTACCCACAGCTATGACTTATGCAGGTCTTTTATTAGTATCCAAAGTAGCCTGTGGTACCAGAGTATTTTAATATAAGTTTAAATCTGTTTTTAAAGTTGACTATTAATTTATTGTGTTTAATGATGACGTGAGCCACCCTGAGCCCATTCGTGGGGAGGGAAGGATATAAGTCAAATAAAATAAATAAATAGTCTAGTGAATTTCACACTGACCTCCAGGGGGAACTGGGACCCCATTTGAGTACAACTGAGGATGCCCCATCACCTGCAGAGCCATTCTGTAGCCATAAAATGACAGAATACAGACTGGGTGATTCACCCTCAGAAGACCAACGCAGAACTAAGGCTCATTCACATCTCTTTGAGGTAGGTTACAAGTGACAGGGCTGTGTTTAAATCTAAGGGTGGCGTACATATACAACCTGACGTAGCACAAACAGCTGAGCTATAAATCGGGATACCGCCTGCTTAACTCTCAGCTTCTTCACAAGGTTACCGGGAGTCCTTAGTCAAGCCACTCTCTTCCCCCTTCTGTAAAACAGAGATAATACCAGCCTCCCAGACAGGATTGCTCTGATGATAAAGTACGTTAAGCGCTGTGAATACGCTGGAGCCCTATAGAAAAGGCAGTCTTACCATCATCCTCCTAAAAAAGGGTACATCATACCTCTTGTCTCCTCTGCCTGGCTGCCTTGATCCTGCACTGCCTGAAGCAAATCCAGGACCAGATCGGACAAAGATGGATAACTAGCCCCCATCTGCTGGAATCTGAGCTGCAGCAAACTGGACACCAGGGCCTGGTGAAAGCCCATTTGGAGAACAGTTTGCATCATGGAGGTCAGCTCTGGGGAAACTAAGTCCAAATTTCCCAGGCTGTCTGCAAAGAAATGTGAGGCTTGTATCATGCAATTGCAGTTAAAGAGAACCCACCCCCCAAGATGGATCCCATCTGCTCCAGAGAAGAAAGGGGCATTATTCTCACAACTGCTGCATAATTGCAGACCTGGATGTCAAATCCAGCAACCAGTCAAAACACCTCTCTGCTGTATAGAACAATGAGACAATTAACATATCCCTGTTTTCATCCACTGGGAGCCAAGCTACAAGTGATGAATTACACTTACCTGGCAAGTGAACAGACTCACGTGTATTCCTCTCTGTTCACTTGCGCTCCACTTGATCAAGTGGAGAGCAAGTGAATGGCAAGTGAACAGGAAGGAATACATGTGAGTCTGTTCACTTGCCAGGCAAGTGTAATTCGTCACTTGTAGCTTGGCTCTGGGTCTCAGACTCTACTCACAGCTTTTCCTGCTAATGCAATAGATTACAGACACTCTATGGAAGCCACTGAGACTAGAGAGAAAGCAAAATAAAAAGAACCAGAGCTGGCATAAGCAACTAAGTTGATCTTTTTAGCAGCGCCAGTGGAGCAGCATGTGATCATATAAAGTGCTGCCTTATGTTAAGCACAATTAAGGTCCATCTAACCCAGCACCGTCTACCGAGAACAGCTGTAACTCTCCAAAAGCGTGGGCAGATATTTTTATTTATATCCTGCTTTTCTCTGGGATCAAGACTTAAAAGGGGCTTATTACATCATTCTCCCCCTTCTCCCCCTCTATCCTAATCACTACCACCCTGTGAGAGATTAGACTGAGAGCCAAGCTACAAGTGACGCCTGACACAGGTTGGATACTTGTCAGCTTCCCTCAAGTTTTGATGGGAAATGTAGGTGTCCTGGTTTTACAGCTTGGCTCTCCATTACAGCTGCAAGACCAGGATGCCTACATTTCCCATCAAAACTTGAGGGAAGCTGACAAGTGTCCAACCTGTGTCAGGCGTCACTTGTAGCTTGGCTCCGAGGTCACCCAGCAAGCTTCCAAGGCAGAGTGGGGGTTTGTATCTGCTTGATCCAGGTCCTAGTCTGACACTTACCATAACAATGCCACACCAGGACCGAACCTCTTATCTTTTGCATGCAATTTACATCGGGCCACCCACAGCCCCACCTTGAAAGAGTTGCATCCCAGAAGTCTCTGCAATAGCACAAGCAACACTGACACCCCTTGAATTAAACAACATCGCCGTCTGGCGCTTCTTGGATTGCAGCAGTAAGAGGAGAGTTACAAAGTATACACAAACCAACCTTCAGAGCTTGAGGAATCCTGTTCAGCCTCATTCGAGGGGTCTTCCTGAAATCACCAAAAGACTGGCATCAGTGATGGAAGGGTAAAGATAACTAAATACTTCCAGCTGTATACAGCAAACCTATATTCACACACAGAGATACTCACTGAGGATGCAGGAGTACCGAGATAAGATTCCTGAATAGTGTTTACAAAGTCTCTCCCTCTGGACTGCAGCAGGAATTTGCACCTAAAAAGGGAAGAGAGGGGAACCATCCAAAGTTAGTCACAAATACCCTGCAAGGGTCAATGAGTTAGGCTGATTCTCTGGCCAAGCCACCCAAGCAAGTAACTGAGAGCCTTCCTACAAATGACATTTTACACGTGAAGGATAAAGGATCATTTTTGCAAGTCTTTCTGGGAACTGAAGTTCCTCTCCCCCACCCCTTTTCCTTTTGTTCCTTCCCCTCGCCGCCTGAAGAGACAGAGAAAGCCTGCGGCAACAGCAACTTTTGCAGATCGTTCCTCCAGTCACAAGCCTGCTCTCAATGATCTTTGGGGCAGGCAGCTGCAACTTTCTCAGCTTTCTCCTGAGCTTCCCCCCCCCTGCCCCCAGCAAGATGATTTGCAAAAGCTGATGTTGCCGCAGGCTCTCTCTGTCTCTTCAGACAGCGAGGGGAAGGAACAGAAGGAAAAGGGGTAGGGGAGAGGAACTTCAGTTCCCAGAAAGACTTGCGAAAATGATCCTTTATCCTTCACGTGTAAAATGTCACTGGCAGCAAGGCTCTGAGGCAGTAAAGCAAGTGACCGAGGTAGTAAAGTAAATGCTCTACAAGGGATTGGCTGGCTCCCATCCCTCAGTGTGGCATTGGAGTTGATTTGGGTCCAGTAGCACTTTAAATCCCAACTAGATTCCCAGGGCATGAGCTTTCAAGAGTCAGAGCTCCCTTCGTATCGTCTCCTGGGCCTATGCCACTACCAGGTGGGCACATCTTATACCCCGTGAAGGGGCTTGCCCCAGGTAGCAGGGGTGCAGGAGATGCTGGGTGCACCTCGCTTTTTTACGCTACTTCATTTAAACCCTCCTTGCTCTCCAATGGGGACCCGAGGCAGCTGACATCGTTCTCCCCACCTCCATTTTATGCTCACCTCAACACTGTGAAGAAGGTTAGGCTAACAGTGTGTGACTGGTACTAGATCACCCAGTTAGCTGCCATGGCAGTGGGGCTTCAAACCCAAGCCTTCCAGATCCTAGTCCAACATTAACCACTATATCACACTGGGCCTTCTGTGCTTGGGAGTGATTGTGACAGTATCTTGAACTACCCTGCTATAAACTAGTCATGATTAGACATGGGCATGAACAGAAAAAAAAACCTGAACGTGGTGTTCGTTATCATCCACGAACAATGGACATTGACGAACATGACCTGTTCACGAACATGTTCGTTGTTCGTGGGGGCCAGCAGGCTCTCCTCCAGCCATCAAGATCCCTACCGCGCCACTCCCAGAAACCCTACCGGAGCAAGCAGCAGGAAATGTACCAGTAATAAATAATAGCTTGGCCCAGAGCCTGGCAGCAGCCCCGGAACCTGAAGGGGCAGATCCCTACCGCACCACTCCCAGAAACCCTACCTGAGCAAGCAGCAGGAAAGGTACCAGTAATAAATAATAGCTTGGCCCAGAGCCTGGCAGCAGCCCTGGAACTTGAAGAGGTATCCCACCACACACAAAGAAAATTCAAGCTCCAATGCACTCTCCCCCCCCTCTCAAAATGTCTCTCCCTCACTGTCTGCAAAAGCAGAGATGGGAGCCCCCTTCCCCCCTGCTCTTTGCTCCCTTGTAACAAATTTGGAGCTCCACACTTGAAAGGAAGACCTGCCTATCAAGCTAAATTAGGCTTAGATTAGGGTTTCCAGGGCAACAGCAGGAGTTCAGACAGAGTTCATACAATCCCTGCCTAAATTGCCAAGGAAATTTATTGCAGGTGCCAGATTGTCTGGCTTGACGAACAGCAAGGAACAGCAACCGAGGCTTGCAACAACCACCTGTTCATTTAGAATGGGGCCTCATGAACAGCTTGTTCACAAACAGCTGATTCGGCCGTTCTTGGCTTTTTTAAGTTCGTATTGCTGTTCGTACCCATCTCTAGTTATGATGACATAGGAAGCTGTGAAAAGTGACTCTAGCCTTTTTTTTAAAAATGCACCTCCTGTCTGTGCCATTTTTCCCAAATGCAAGTTGCCCTCTCTGAGTTCCTACTTCCCATGGGACCAAGGTGACGGGTTTAAATTAGTGATGAACTAGAAACCTTTCTGCTATGTTATGATTAAAAGAAGGAGGGGTCAATGTTTATGCTAAACAACTCCGCTACCAGCAATAAGACACTGAGTTGAAGTTTGGGGCAAATTTGGAAACAGATTTGGGGAGCGTGATACAAATACCAGAATATGCACCACTCGGTTCCCACTACAGTTTGGGAAATCTGCTGAGCTTCACCCAACCTGCTGTTCCCAGCAGAGTAAAAAAAAAAAAAGGCACATTATAAGAACTTGAGCCGCCCATTATTAGTGTTGTGTTCACCATTAGCTTTGCAGAGCACGCCTCGTGTATGCACATACCTGCAAACATGTACTTGCTTACTCCCCTATACCTCCACCACCCCACTACAGGGAAAACAGGAATTCAGGAGCGCAACTTGCATTAGGAAATCGATATGGGGGGTGGGGAGGAAGGATTACCTTCATGGAATCAACCCCCCCCCCCCAAAGCTCCATTAATTTTTCCACCCAGCAGTGTCCTGCCTCTCCAGGTCTCCTTTAGAAGTCAGTACTATAATACTGTTATATCAATATAACATTATACCAAATCCCAGCATTTTATTTTTAAAATCCCTTGCAGAAATAGGTCTTTCCCCTTATATCTCTGAAAGTGAAGAGGCTAGAGACATTTTTCAGAAGTGAAAGATGGGAATCCAGAGATCCTGTTACATATATTGGTATAACAATACACTAGATTACAAGAAGTCACTTTTGGGAAAGGGGGGGGGAGGAGGAAGACCGAACACATTCCTGGCTGAAGGTTTAAAAAAACCAACCTAGCTGATAACGGTTAATGGTTGATGCTACATACAAGATCTGTTTGAAACTCCTAGAACAAAAAAGGCAGCTGCTGTTCATTTCTACAAGGTAGAGGTGGGGAAAACACATAAGGTGTGATGTGCTATTAAAAATACATGAAAAACACCACTAGAAGTTACCTTGGAAACCATCTAGCATGCTCCATCCAGGGGTCATCTCCGCGTTCCCAGTTCCTCAAGGCGCCATCGCAATGGAAGCACCGCACATAATCTCCCTCCCCTGAAAGCAACAATTTATAGGTACTCGAGGGCAACATTGGTACGGAAGACTCACTTCAGTCTCAATAGGGATACACTGTGATATAAGGACCAAAGATTAAAAAAAAAAACACCTTAGTGCCGCAGTTCAGTACGATGGGCATCCAGTTGCAGATGATGAGACAATGGGCTGAATGCAGCCACGTCTTTCACTAATTCTCAGCCAATTCTTCTCTTTATTACAGCCTCTGTCCCACATAGCTTTAATATATGAAGATGATCCCAGAATAACCTTTCTGGAAGACAAACAACTCCCCTCTCCCTTCTTCACAGCAGGAAAGCAGATCAGATACAACCCCACAATATTTATATGCTGCCTGTCTTCCTGCATGGAGCTGAAGGCTGCTTACACAGGAGTCCACGGAAGAACCCCAATCCGGACACTGCTCTGCTTCAGCAAAGCTGCATCTTTGTATACGCAAACGATAACCTGGGACCAAACACTTCTATTTAGAGATTCAATTAAAAGTTCATTGTAATAAAAAAAAACCTAGTAAGCAAAGCATAGCAGCAACAAAAATACAAAATACAAAGACCCAATAACCTGTCAATCAAAGCACCAACTCAAACCCACTGAACAGTAGCTTACGGATCAGACCATGGAAGAAATCTGGACAGCCCTGTGCTTATAATGGCTAGCAGGATACCTGTATAGAGGAATGCATTTGTTCTGCACTAAGAACAGCAGAATTCTGAGCGGTTTTTGTGCTCATATTGTAAAAATGTGTTTTTTTTAAAAAATCTTTTTAAGATCTAGTCGTGTTGGAAGAACAGAGCAAAGAACCTTGCAGAGAAGCCCCAGCCTCCCAAGATGTTTTCCAACCCCTGGTTTCTAAGCTTTCGGCAGACATTGCCTACATAACCCACATTTCTTTATTTAAATGCATTTTCTCTCACACTCCTTCCAGGCAGTTCAGTGTGGCATACACATTTCTCCCCACATCCATTTTACCCATCTCAACCACCCTGTGAGATGAATTATGCTGAGAGAGCAAATGGCAAATGGCCCATGGTCGCTCAGTGACCTTGGTGCAGGGTTGAGATTTGAACCAAGGTCTCCCCAGCCTTAGTCAGATAGTTTCAGGTGGGTAGCCATGTTGGTCTGTAGTAGAAGAGCAAGATTTGGGTCCAGTAGCACCTTAAAGCCAACTAGATTTCCACAGTTCGAGCTTTCAAGAGTCAGAACTCCCTAAGTCAGTGCCCCACACAGACATCGAGCAGGTATTGGTAGAAATCAAATGCGCCTGCCTTGTTGTCCAATACAGAAACACAATTCTTATATCCTTACCTGTGTAAAAGAAGCCTGCTCTGGCCAATAACTCAGGAGACACACGAGCAGAGGATGGCCAGGTGTTAAATGTCACCAGCCGATTGTCTTCCATCTCCATATTTGGGTATTCCGGTGGGCTATCTGGGACAGCCTCTTCTTCCATGCCTATGTTTTGCAGCATGCCAAGGAACTGTCCATCCACACAGTCCTGGAGCCCCCGAGCACGGGGCGCCCGCTGGCTTCCTACACCAATGCCCTGGATGAAAGGGCACATAGGGAAGAACTTCCTGTGCTCTTCTATGGGGTCATCCTCGGCAACCCACTCATACAACACCCCGCCACAGCAGAAACACTTTACTCTGTCACCAGGCCCTACAAAGAAGAAGCCAGCTGCAGCCAGATCAGCTGGAGAAACAGCAGCACTGTCTGGCCAGCACTGGAACGTCCTTAGCCGCCTCTCTTCTGATGTCATGGTGGAAGGCAGAGGTGAGTTCCTGTTTCTGGCATCCTCGGGAGAGGAGTTATCCCCCATGTCCCAGTTCCCAGAGAGGAGATTAGTCAAGACACGAGCAACCAGTTGGGTTCCTGTTGCAATAAGAGCATCCCTCATGTTATCAGCCTGCATACCTCGGCCCTTGTTGGCCCTGCCTACTATGCTTTCTGGAAAGCTTCAAAACTCAAAAGCCAACAGGCTCCTGAACAGCAGACAAACAGGTTTCTGTTTTTTCTATGGCCAGCTGATTACTATTGTTGCTGCTTCTGGACAATTGCTGCCTTTCTGCTCAATTCTTCCTGTGCCTGAACAGGGAAGAGAAAGAATTTTCACACTGAGTCAAAGAGAAGCCCAAATGTCACCCCCACCCTCCAAGGAACCTGACAACAAAGTTTTTACAAGAACACAAGTTGCAGTTCTCTTACTTGGGACACTTAACACAGAACAGATAGCACAGGGGAGTCAATTTAATTCTCTGTATACTCTAGGCAATGTAAATTTTTCTCTCATTGAATGACTTGCCTCAATTGGAGGTTGGTTTGCCAACATCCAGGTGGGGGCTGGAGAGCTCCCAAAACTACAACTGTTCTTCAGGCTACAAAGATCAGTTCCCCTGGAGAAAACTGCTGCTAGGGAGAGGGAATCAAGGGCATTATACACTGCTGAGGTTCATCGCTTCCCCAACCTCCATCTTCTCCAGGCTCCACCCACCAAACCCCTAGGAATTTCCAAACTCGGAGCGGGTAGCCCTAGTTCAAGGCGAATTGGAATAACAGTTCTGGTTAACATGTGTATGAGGGTGTGAGCTGGAGTCCAACAGTGGCTCTTGTCTTAATGCAAATAATCAAAAATCAACTTTAAGCAGAGAGAAATGGTCAAATCAGACTGTCAGTCAAATGAGGAACAACCAGTATATTGTACCGCACAGATAGAGAGGACAAGGAGATATACTAACATAGATATTAAAAACATGATAGATAGGGAATTAAATATCCTAAGATTATTATTGATTTTATGGTTTTGTGATTCATTCACTGTGTTTTATGAATGTTGTTAGCTGCCCTGAGCCCATTTGTGGGGAGGGTGGGGTATAAATCAAATCAATCAATCAATAACAAGCTTACCTAGAACATGTTTGCACAATTATTATTGTTGTTGTTATTATTATTTTTACTAAAATTACTGGAGACGTATGCCTCATAGCTAGGAAACAACATATCTAGTGTTAAATGACAAGAAAGCAGCGTTTAGTTTTGACAACCAATTGTCATTTGACATGCAATTTGTTCTTTTAAAAAGCCCACCTACAGTTATCCGGTATGCTTAGGAAACTCTCATCCCTCAATAACAGTTGCCTAGAGAAAACAGGTGTGCCTGATTGCCTTACTGTGCAGTCTCTGGGTGAAAGCAGCCCAGAAGACAATTTTCCATGTAGCTCACTGCTGTTGCAGTAAAAGTAGAGGCAATAGACTGTATTGACCAGAGCATCCACACAGAAGTTTTCCTTGCATTTTCCTTGCTTCCACCTTCATCAGTGGCCACTACCCTCCTCCCATCATCAAAAGTGGTGGAATTTTTTTTTGTTTTAAGAGAAATAACTAGATTGCTATAGCCTTATAGTGTTCTATTGCAGGAGTGTACTAGTTCTCAACTTTGACTTTTAAAAAAACGAGTCCCTAGGCTCTTCTCCTGCAGTTACAGACAGAAAATGTACAATCTACCTTCCCTCCTTAATTATAACACTATTGCAATTTAGCTGTCACCAACTTTTAAGAATCCTCCAAAAAGCCTTCCAATGGATGCGTGGAATGGGGTGGGGGTGGGAAGAACCATGAAGACGGAAGGTAAGAAAAATGGCTGCAATATGCACAAGACCTAAAAACAGAGACACAGGGATCCCCAAAAGTTTGTACTCAATGACTTTCGAAAACAAAGCAAAACACAGCAAAGCAAAGAAAAAGGACAGAATGTGATGTTATGGGGACGCTCCTCAAAACAGCATTGCAAGATGAAAGCCAAGGTGGAGGAAAACATCCATGAGAAAACAGCCCTTGTTGCTCACTAGAAAATACTACCCTTGGTCATTTTATAGGGACCCAGAGCTTACAGAAACAAGTCATTCCAGGAACTAGGAGAATGGATAAAAATAATAATTTGCTTCCATGCAAGATTCTTCTGGGGGTGAAAAGATAGCTGGGTTCTGTACTGCACCTAATAATAGTGCAATGCCCTCATTAAAATTCTGAAATCCCCAATCCCTGTACAGCAAGCTCTTAAGTTTACTCATGACTGAGTCTCATTTGGCTTATTAAGATTTAGTAAGGTTGCTAACTGGCTTGGAGAAAAATGTCTTGCCTCTTTAACATGCACAATGGGATAGTTGAATCTATCTATGGCATAGAAGTAAATAACAGGCCTTATTTTTTTCTGAATTTTTCTTTCTTTGCACAGCCCTTTCCATCTCTACACAGTGATTCTCATTACTGCTTTCACATATGAGTGCAATATAACTTCCCAACATACAATATAACCCCCAATTCTTTGATTAATAGCCCTGCATCTACAGGTAAAGCTTCATTCAACAGAATATTTCAATTTACAATATTCCTATGGTAGGGCAATAAGATGATCAAGGAACAGGCCCCAACATAGACAAGGGAAGACTAAAATATCTTCTAATTCAAAGAAAGTTCTACAGACACATCCATGTCCTCCTCCCCCATTAAGCCCACACAGGAAAGCTACAGTATTCCACAATCACCTACCAACACCCACAAAATATCCCTCCACACACCAGAGTTAAGTATACTATACAAAGCCTATAATACACAACCACAGTCCAGCGTATCTCTATAAAAATAATTTTAAGCACTTACCGGCCTCAAATTAAATAGCTATACTACCATCCCACTGCTAGTCAATAACAGACATGCAAAACAGCTGTTTCTGGGCCACCTTTAACTCCCTAGCCCCACCTAAACAATTAACAATCTTCAGGAATTATTGCTCCTTTTAAAGCTGCAAGCAGTTTTAAACCTAATTCTGGGATACAACCCTATGTCCTCTCTATACCTTCTTTACTGGGGCTTCATTCAGTCTCTGAAAACTCAATGCTTTGCCTGCTGAAAAAGTGCCTGGTGTTTATTTTCCCTGTAGCCAGAACCCCATTCTCTTGCCACAGATATACCTGGAAGAGAGCTTTGTACCTGTGGATAAAAACCAAAAGCAGCAGAGGAGTTATACCTTGATTAAGATGACATTCCAAGCTGAGTTCACTACAATTCTTCAGTGAAAGAAAATGATTAAAAAAAAGGGGGGGGGGGGAGGTTGAGATAAAGAGTTTTGATAAATATGATGGAAAGTTTAAAATGTATAACTAATTGTGGAACAAGAAGGTATTATACAAACTTAAGTAAGTTACAGCAGGAGTCCCCAACATGGTGCCCATGAGCATCCACTAACTCCTTTCCTGGCACCCTCCAAGTGTTTTTAGAAAGGGGTCAGGGTCAGTGGAACTCTCACAGAGCAGGGTTTCTGCTTAGTCAAGAGAACTTGATTCTCGAAAGCTTATGCTACAATAAAATTGGTTAGTCTTAAAGGTGCTACTGGACTCTTTTTGATTTTGCTACTACAGACTAACACGGCTGACTCCTCTGGTGCTTAGTCATTGGAGGTCTGACTGGTTGCACAGATTAAAACAGCTGCGACCACAGTGTTGGTTTTATTCTCTCTTGCTCCTCTATTCTACTCCTGCACTTAGACTCTCTGTGTATGTGTATCTCTATCTCCTGTGCTTGCCATTTTGTGGTTGGCTCTGCCTCGTGAAGCAGTTATTTTGCAGTTATGCCCACCACCCTGAATCAGAATTCCAAAGGTACCCACAGACTCAAAACGCTTGAGGACCGCTGAGTTAAGAGTATGTTACGTACAAAAAAATCTCAAACTGCAACAAGGACTATTTGGGCAAATATTGATATTAACTTTGTAATATATGGACTGCTGCATTTTGTCTTCTGCTTACTCCCTTCCAAGAGATCTTCATGTTCCATTTAGCACTAGAGACAGATCTGAATCACTGCTGGCGTTTAAATTTTCTACAGGAGAGCTGCCATTACATCATGGGCTTTTGACAGTACACTTGCCAGTTTGCAGCAGCAGTGAACGTCAACAAGATATCAACTCGTGATGGAGGCAATCCAACAGGAGTGAATCCCACTGAAGTTACAGGGAACTGTTTGAATAAGGATGCATAACATCAGATCTTTTGTGCCAAAGTGCTGAGGCTTTGGTAGAATAAGAACATGAAGGAAAGTAAAACCACATTAGAGAACAGTCACCTGTAACCATGGTCAAAAGCAAATGGAGCATCTCCTATCATATTGCAACTTACTTTTCAGATATACATGCAAAGTGATCTTCTGTTTACCTGCCATAAACCCTTGCCCTTACTCAACCTTGATAAATTCAGATCTGATTAGTAATACTGTTTGAATCCAATGATGGTGAATTCTTCAGAGATTTCAGTGTGGCAATGTATTGTCATCTAATTTGATGTCATGTGTCAGTTTGATTCTTTGGAATGTCTCAGAATCAGGCATTTATTATGACCCTTTTTGACAACACAAGAATTCTGAAATAGCTTAGCTGGATCACACCTAAGGCCCAGTTTGTCCAGCATCTTGCTTCCCACAATGGTCAACTAGATGGAAAGCCTCTGAATATGGAAGTTCCATATAGCCATCACGCCTAGCAGCTGTTGACAGCCCATAAATTAATACAGTCCCCTTTTCAAGCCCTCTACCCTAAATTAATCAGGAGAGATCTTTGAAAGAATTCTTTTTGGAGCATCACTCCATTATTTCCGTATGAACCTATGGGCATTCCCCCCCCCCTTTTCTTGAGGTGCTTCAGGGTGGGCTACTTGGGAGATTTTCAGAGGTTTGCTGAATGTATCACCTCACTGGATGCTTCAGATCAGAAGTTTGCTATAATGTAACCTCATTTAAACGTGGCGCCATCTCATCATTTACCAGATACTGGGCATCACATGTAAGAACAGCTGTGCAGGATCAGACCACCCAGTCCAACCTCCTATTTCACAGTGGCCTTGCAGAGGACCTCAGAAGACCCATAAGCAGGTCATAGAAACCAAAGCCTCCCTTCACTGGTACTAGTGCTTCTGCCTCTGAGAGGGTTGTAGCTCTGAGTTGGGAAATTCCTGGAGAGTAGAGGAGGGGAGCTTGGAGAGGGCAGCGTTTGAGGAGGGGAGGGAGAGTCCTCAGTGGGATGTATTGCCATAGACATAGAGTCCACCCTCTAAAGCAGCCATTTTTTTCCAGGTGAACTGATCTCTGTCGTCTAGAAATGAGTTGCAATTCTGGGAGATTGCCAGCCCCCACTTGGAGGTTGCCAACCCTAACCTCTGAATGTGGCATTTCCAGTTATTAATTGTGGCTAGTGTTCATTCCTCCTTAAGTCCTCTAATCCTCATTTTAAAGCTTACTAAACCCATGGCCATCCCTACACTCTAGGGCAGCGAATGACACAAGTTAATGGCTCGAGTGAAGAAGTGCTTCCTTTTGGGTGCCTGCAAATTCATGTCTTATGGGAAAGGGAGGGAAAGTTCACTACGAGTGATTCCGCACACGTTGGATAATGCACTTCCAATCCTCTTTATAGATCACTTGGAACTGATTTTTGTGTGTGCGGAACAAAAAACCCACCTCAAATGACTGATAAAGTGCATTGAAAGTGCATTATCTAACGTGTGTGGAATCAGCCTACATTTCCTCCAGTCCAGGCATAATTTGAGTATCTGTCTGAAGAAGAGTGGTGTGACTTCACAAAAGTTCATGTTGAAATAGCCTGGAAAATGGCTTATCTTGACACAGCCGACCTGGCCACCAGGATCCATGCTATGGTAACATCAAAACTTGACTATTGCAATTCATTATACATTGGTCTCCCATCTAAGTTAACTAGGAGGCTCTAATTAGTGTAAAATGCTGTGGCTCGACTATTATCAGGAGCGAGCAGGAGCTTGATTGCTCCCATTCTACAGTCACTCCACTGGCTACCTATCAGTTACCATGCTCAGTTCAAGGTATTGGTTATTACTAGGGATGTGCGTTTCGGCATTCAGAATGCCGAAAGAATGCCGAAACAAAAGTGTTTCGGCTTCTTTCAGGGAATGCCGAAACGTTTCGGGGAATCCCGAAACGTTTCGGGTAGCCGAAAGAAAAAAGCCGAAACGTTTCGGGATTCTTTCGTCTTTCATTCGGCTTTTCAATGGGAAAATGCCTCCGTCTTCCCGGACGTCTGGGGGAGGCATCTTCCCACCGAATAAGCCCAAAATTGGTGGGGACCTTCCTCTAACCCTTCTCTAACAACCACCCATGTTTCAGACAGATTGGACTTTGGGGGGCCATGTTATGGCCCCCCAAAGCAGGTCCCCCCATCCTCCCATAAAGGAGCATCTTCTTCATTATTTCCTATGGGGAAAAAATGAAGAAGCAGGCTTCCTTTGCCAGGGGTGGCATTTTGCATGCAAAATGCCCCCTTACCCTCAGGGGCCCTTCTCCCACCCCTCCTCCCACCCCCCACCAAGGCTCAGCCTGCTCCCACTTGGGGGGGCCATTTCATGGCCTCCCCAAGTAGGTGCTCTAATCTCTACCACTGACAGCTGGGGGAGGCTTGTGTTGCCAGGGGTGGCATTTTGCATGCAAAATGCCCCCCAACCCTCTGGGGCCCTTCTCCCACCCCTCCTCCCACCCCCCACCAAGGCTCAGCCTGCTCCCACTTGGGGGGGCCATTTCATGGCCTCCCCAAGTAGGTCCTCTCAGCCCCTAAATTCCACCCCTTACAGCTCCACACAAACCCAATTCCCCCCAGCTGCCACACACAGACCCAAATCCCCACATTAGCCCCTCACAGACCCAAATCCACCCCCACCTGCCCCACACCCATAACCCCAGGAACAGGCTGGCAAAGGCCAGCCCTCTCCCTTTGTTCCCTATGCTGGGAACTTCTAAACTCTCTTTCCCTGGGCAATTCTGCACAGCCCAGGGGTGCCACAATGGTGGGCACACTTCTGAGTGCCAGCTGGTCCCTGTGAAAGAGCACCTGAACCACAGACACCCTCCCTCAAATTCCCCCACCACCTACAGAGATGGCTGGCCAGCCAGCCCCATTGTTCCCTATGATGGGAACCAACTGCACAACAAAGAATAAAACAAGAACAACACAAAATAAAGTTTTTTAAAAATTATTTTCTCCCTTCCAAAGTACAAGTAGGCAAAGCATTATGACACATAACACCAGCAGTCCCCCACACAGAAAAATAACACAACTCACTTAACATCAGAGAATCACAAAGCACGATTCCTGTCAAAAACACTTTATTTCTTGAACAGCTTTAGGCTACACAGCAGGGGGGGAACACCAAAGGGCATGGCAGCAGTATCTTACACAAAAATAACACAACTCACTTAACATCAGAGAATCACAAAAGCACAATTCCTGTCAAAAACACTTTATTTCTTGAACAGCTTTAGGCTACACAGCAGGGGGGGAACACCAAAGGGCATGGAAGCAGTATCTTACACAAAAATAACACAACTCACTTAACATCAGAGAATCACAAAAACACAATTCCTGGCAAAAACACTTTATTTCTTGAACAGCTTTAGGCTACACAGCAGGGGGGGAACACCAAAGGGCATGGAAGCAGTATCTTACACAAAAATAACACAACTCACTTAACATCAGAGAATCACAAAAACACAATTCCTGGCAAAAACACTTTATTTCTTGAACAGCTTTAGGTTACACAGTAGGAGGGCACAAAAGGGCATGATAGCAATGTACTACAAAAAATAATACAACCCACTTCACCGTTTTTGACAGCAATTGTGTTTGTGTGATTCTCTGATGTGAAGTGAGTTGTGTTATTTTTGTGTAGTACACTGCTTTCCTGCTCTGTGGTGCCTTCCTACTGTGTAACCTAAAGCAGTTACAGAAATAAAGTGCTTTTGACAGCAATTTTTTGGGGTGATTCTTTAATGTGAAGTGAGTTGTGTTATTTTTGTGTAAGATACTGCTTCCATGCCCTTTGGTGTCCCCCCCCCCTGCTGTGTAGCCTAAAGCTGTTCAAGAAATAAAGTGTTTTTGACAGGAATTGTGCTTTTGTGATTCTCTGATGTTAAGTGAGTTGTGTTATTTTTGTGTAAGATACTGCTGCCAAGCCCTTTGGTGTTCCCCCCTGCTGTGTAACCTAAAGCTGTTCAAGAAATAAAGTGTTTTTGACAGGAATCGTGCTTTGTGATTCTCTGATGTTAAGTGAGTTGTGTTATTTTTCTGTGTGGGGGACTGCTGGTGTAATGTGTCATAATGCTTTGCCTACTTGTACTTTGGAAGGGAGAAAATAATTTTTTAAAAACTTTATTTTGTGTTGTTCTTGTTTTATTCTTTGTTGTGCAGTTGGTTCCCATCATAGGGAACAATGGGGCTGGCTGGCCAGCTATCTCTGTAGGTGGTGGGGGAATTTGAGGGAGGGTGTCTGTGGTTCAGGTGTTCTTTCACAGGGACCAGCTGGCACTCAGAAGTGTGCCCACCATTGTGGCACCCCTGGGCTGTGCAGAATTGCCCAGGGAAAGAGAGTTTAGAAGTTCCCAGCATAGGGAACAAAGGGAGAGGGCTGGCCTTTGCCAGCCTGTTCCTGGGGTTATGGGTGTGGGGCAGGTGGGGGTGGATTTGGGTCTGTGAGGGGCTAATGTGGGGATTTGGGTCTGTGTGCGGCAGCTGGGGGGGAATTGGGTTTGTGTGGGGCTGTAAGGGGTGGACTTTAGGGGCTGAGAGGACCTACTTGGGGAGGCCATGAAATGGCCCCCCCAAGTGGGAGCAGTCTGAGCCTTGGTGTGGGGTGGGAGGAAGGGTGGGAGAAGGGCCCCAGAGGGCTGGGGGGCATTTTGCATGCAAAATGCCACCCCTGGCAACACAAGCCTCCCCCAGCTGTCAGTGGTAGAGATTAGAGCACCTACTTGGGGAGGCCATGAAATGCCCCCCCCAAGTGGGAGCAGGCTGAGCCTTGGTGGGGGGTGGGAGGAGGGGTGGGAGAAGGGCCCCAGAGGGTTGGGGGGCATTTTGCATGCAAAATGCCACCCCTGGCAACACAAGCCTCCCCCAGCTGTCAGTGGTAGAGATTAGAGCACCTATTTGGGGAGGCCATGAAATGGCCCCCCCAAGTGGGAGCAGGCTGAGCCTTGGTGGGGGGTGGGAGGAGGGGTGGGAGAAGGGCCCCTGAGGGTAAGGGGGCATTTTGCATGCAAAATGCCACCCCTGGCAAAGGAAGCCTGCTTCTTCATTTTTTCCCCATAGGAAATAATGAAGAAGATGCTCCTTTATGGGAGGATGGGGGGACCTGCTTTGGGGGGCCATAACATGGCCCCCCAAAGTCCAATCTGTCTGAAACTTGGGTGGTTGTTAGAGAAGGGTTAGAGGAAGGTCCCCACCAATTTTGGGCTTATTCGGTGGGAAAATGCCTCCTCCAGGCGTCCTGGAAGACGGAGGCATTTTCCCATAGAAAAAAGCCGAAAGAATGCCGAAAGAATGCCGAAAGAATCCCGAATCCCGAATCCCGAAAGAGATTCTTGTTTCGGCTTTCAGCTTTAACGATAGAGAATTTTCTTTCGGCTTTCTACTTTCAGCTATAGCCGAAAATTTTTGGCTTGCACACCCCTAGTTATTACATACAAAGCTCTTCATGGTCTTGGTCCAGCATACCTGCGGGACTGCCTCCCTCCTTACGTTCCTCTACAGCAACTTCGCTCATCTGAACAGGGTATCTTGCAGGTGCCAGCCTGTACATGGGCAAAATCAACAGCAGCCCGTAGACAGGCTTTCTCTGTGGTGGTCCCTACCCTGTGGAATGGCCTGCCTGAGGAGGTCAGGAGAGCCCCCACCCTCCTGGCTTTCTGCAAACAATACAAAACTGAATTATTTAAAAAGGCCTTTTTCTCAGCTAAGAGGGCGGTATTGTAGGAAAGGGGTCCCAGATGTTCCGTTAATGAGTTAGGAACCATAGATTTCACCCTTATGTTGCCTTACATATTATCTGTTGCTTTAAATATGTACTCCCATATACCTGTGCTTCATGCTGTTTAATGTAAGTCCTAGAACTGATTATGTTGTTTCAGCAATACTTCAACCTCATATTGGATCCTTACTAATGCTATCTTTGTAAACTTGTATTCATGTACCCTATGACATTGTTTATGGAAATGTACTTGACGCTGTATGGAAATGCCTGCCCTTGTCCTTGCTACTGATTGTACTAATCCCGCACTATGTAATCCGCCTTGAGTCTCAGTGAGAAAGGTGGAATATAAATGACATAAATAAATGTTGTCTTTAAGAGTGCCACTGGTCTTTTGTGGATCAGAAAGATGCATTGGTAAGGATGGAGACTGTGTACACTACTCTGTTGGGTACTGTCTGCTTACTAGGGAATTTTCCATGTTGCTAAACATGCCATGTAAATTAGTTATGCTTTGTTTCAAAAAGAGTTCACCTCAGCTTTATGCTTGTTTTTCAAATGTTTTGCTATCATACCTTATTGTGCCCGGACCTGGATAGCCAGGAGAACCTGATCTTGTCACATCTCAGAAGCTAAGCAGGGTTGGCCTCAGTTAGTAATTGGACGGGAGACCTCCAACAAAGACCAGGGTTGTAGAGGCAGGCAAGGACAAACCACCTCGGTTAGTCTCTTGCCATGAAAACCCCACGGAGGGTGGTGGTGGTGCCATAAATCAGCTATGACTTAAAGGCAGGGTTCCATTTTCACCCTATTGTATCTCTTTCACTGAATGTCCTGTTGATTTGTATCATATTTCCACTTGCACTGCGTCATCCACCTTGGATCCCAGAGGGAAAGGCAAATTATAAATAAGTAATTTTGCTAGGCCAGGCTAACACTGCTTAGCAATAATTTCATGAGTGTTACATGTCCTCATGTCGCTTTCAGCTTAGGGTGACCCTATCAGTTAAAGACCACTAAATGTCCTGTCATAAATAGGCTTTGCAAACTGAAGGCCGTGGCTTCCTTTATAGAGTCCAGCCATCTCATTTTGGGTCTTCCTCTTTTCCGTCCACCTTTTCCGGCATTATCGTCTTTTCCAAAGAGTCTCCTCATGATGTGACCAAAATACAATAGCCTCAGTTTCTCATTTCAGCTTCTAGGGAGAATAATTTCATAGACATAATTCCCTCTCCCCTTCGGCTCTTAGCTGTTTTCAGAGGATTCACAAGAATTTGAATCAAAAAGAGTCCAGTAGCACCTTTAAGACTAACCAATTTTATTATAGCATAAGCTTTCGAGAATCAAGCATCTGATGAAGAGAACTTGATTCTCGAAAGCTTATGCTATAATAAAATTGGTTAGTCTTAAAGGTGCTACTGGACTCTTTTTGATTTTGCTACTACAGACTAACACGGCTAACTCCTCTGGATCTACAAGAATTTGAGGGTTTCAACAAATTTTTTGCTTTGCATAGCAATTTTCTGTTTATTCTTCTGTCCCGCTGCCTCCCGTCGTCTCCAGGAAAACCCTGCACGTCTCTGCTGCGAACGTGTGAACGCCTGAGGTAAAACCGATCGGCTACCTCCTCCCCTCAGTCAGCTCTTTCTCCCCATTGGCTCCGTCTGAGTCAGACGTCCCGCCTTTCTCCCTGCCAATCAATCTACCTCTCTCCTCCCGCAGCCGAGCGAACGGACACGGCCATTTGGGCGGGAACTTAAAAACGGGGCGTGGCCACACCGCCGCCGCCTTCGCCCGTCCCCCTCCCACTACGCCTGCGCGACAGGTGATGCTCTCACTCCTCCCCCTCCCCCCTTCCTTCCTGTGTCTGGCGGAGGTTTTTCCTCCTCCTCTTCCCGGCAGGCCCCGCGCGGCAGTGGCGCTGGCGTCACCGCAGCCCGGCCCGCGCCGCCATTGGAGTTCGAAGGCTCCTCCGGCTCGCCGCCTTCCTTCCCCTCACAGGCCGCGGCTCCCTCCCCTCAGCCCAACCGCCGGTTTCGAAGAGAAAGAAGCCCGTCGCCCCTCCCCCTCATTTTTTTCCACGCACACCCCTGAGGTGAAAGAGGCGAGCTCGCGCGGCGGGCCTCCCTCTTTTTTTTCTATTTGAGCGGGCGATGTGAGGGAGCGAACGGGGGCGCGCGCGCGCGCAGGGAGGGGGAGGCGGCTCTCCCCTCCCCCCTCCCCCCGCCTAACGTCCCCCCTCCTTCCCCGTCCCCCCCCGTGCGCGCGCGCGCACGCCTTCCTCTTTCCTCGAGGGGAGGGGGAGGCCACCTGCGCGCGCGCGCTCCCGCGCCTCTCGGTCGGCTTCCTTCCCCCCCACCTCCTGGGCTCTCGTGCCTGGCCACGCCCCCTCCTTCCTTCCCTCCCCCTCCCCACCTCTTCCTCCTGTCAGGGCGCATGAGAGATGTCTGCCACCAGCGTTGACCCCCAGGTAAGTCGGGGAATGGGTGGGGGAGAGAGAGAAGGCGAATTTAGGCATGGATGAGCCCCCTCTTTCCCTCCCCTCCATCTTCCTTAACCTTCCTTTGCCGTCTCCCTCCGCTCTATCTCAAGTCTCTCTGTACGTAGATAATTTTAGGTTGGTCTGCAGTCGAACTGCAGGATTTGAATCCGTTGGCCCCTTAGGGACCAACACGGTAGGATCTTTTGAGTGTCAAAGCTCCCTTCTTCAGATACTTTGCACATCCTCAGAGGCACTGCTGGCTTTGAGTCTAGTGGCACCTTAAAGACCAACAAGATTTTTAGGGTAGGATCTTTTGAGAGTCAAAGCTCCCGTCATCAGATACTTTGCACACCCTCAGAGGCGCTGTGGGATTTGAGTCCAATAGCACTTTGGAGACCTACAAGATTTTCAGGGTGTAAGGTTTCAAGAGTCAGAGCTCCCTTTTTCTCTCATGATTTAACATCTTGTTGGTCTCTAAGGTGTCACTGGGCTCAAATTCTTTGTGCGTGCGCTCCGCAAGCCCTCCCCCAGCTGCAAGATCTTGGGAGTGCATGCCTGTCTGTTGGAGCTCTGACTGTCAAAAGCTCATATCCTGGAAATCTAGAGTCCTTCTAAAGAAGTGAGCTGTGACTCAATAAAGGTCATACCGTACCACACATTTTATTAGTCTTATAAGTGCTACTGGACTCTTGCTCTTTTCTACTGCTACAGACTGACTAACACAGCTTCTCATCTTGATCATTTCCCCTGGAAATCTAGTCGGTTTTTAAGGTGCTAGCAGACCCTCCCCTTTCTCAGTACATGTGTCTTCATTATTTATTTTCTTTGCAAATGCCTCCTGTTGCATTCAGTTTTGCTCCTCCTCCCTCTTCTCTTTTCTAGTTATTTACATTTGTCTCTTTATAGTTCAGCAGCTTCTACCCTTAGCATGTCTGAGTTACTTTGAATGCCGTGTTAGATGGAAGGAGATGTGTCTTAAAAAGCTGAAAGTGCACACTTTCAAAAAGTTATGTGATGGTTTGGTACAGGTGGGTAGCCCTTAGTATTACTACAGTGATCTTAGGCATAGTTTCAGCTGGTTAGCCATATTGGTCTGCAGTCACAGAGGAAGATCTAGATCCAGTAATGTCTTAAAGACCAGCTACATTTCCAAGGTATGAGCTTTTGAGAGTCAAGGGAGCTTAGATGTCTGCTGTTACCTTGGAAATCATGGTGGTTCGTGGTCCAAGTAGGTTTGTTGTTTCTGGCTGAAATTGTTGAGTGTGGCAAACTTGTACTTGCCCCTGTGTAAAATGGCCCTTAGTGTAGCTGTTGTATTGGATCCTTCTGGGAGAACAAAGAATTTCAGTTCTTTTTTTCTTGGATGTGTATTGTGTGTGTTCCAAAACTTAGCATCTCTGCACTATCACAGACTCCAAAGCTGTGTAGCTGCTATGTTTAGCTCCAGCACTCTGTCTCTGTGTCTGGCCTTGTCTTGTCTTGACTTCCTTACTTAGTTTAGCTGGCATGTGTCATCCCCCCCCCCCCATTACTTTACTGGATGTCTGTGAGTAAAGCAGTTCAAGGCTGTTCTTGATTTTAGAACATAGTCTATAGGACGCCATTCTTCAACTTTGGTGTTAAGTCTCTCTTTAAAAATACTGCTTTTCATTTTCCTGTGTTGCCTGAGACAGCTATTTCTCCCCCATCTTATTCTTTGGAGTATTGTTTTTCTTTTAAAAGCATTGTCCGGAGCTAGAAAGGGTCTGTTATCTCTGAAGAAGCCCCTTTCCCTCCTCTGCCTTTGGCTTTGGGGGAGGATTGACTGTTTTAGGAGGGCTCAGGCTCCAAATACGCACTACTTTCCCCCCCTTTCATCATAGAATATTAAGCATTTGTAAACAGTTCAAAGGGCTTGATGTTTTCTCAGTTGTTCGTATAGCCCTGTAAGGTAAATTTGGATTATTGCCTTTCTGTTATGCTTTGTGAAGCTAAGGCTGAGAGAAAATGTCTTGCTAGAGGCCTCCTGGTGAGTTCATGACTGAGGTGAGACTCTGATTTCCATGGCACTGTGACTTTAATTGCAAGGTTTTATCTGTTCTCAGTAGCTACCCTTTTATAAAGTGTCCTCCATTGGCTGTGGTGTTAACTTTCCCATGTACAGTAGATCTTTTTCTGTGTCATTCTCTGATGCACCACTTCTCACTTCTTGATTTTGTGTGTGGGGAGTTTCCCTGACTTCACCAATTGTCCCAGGCTCTTGTTCTCTGAATAAATGCTTCTTAAATGCCAAGATGTGGGTATTTCTTTCTTCAGACTTGGAAATTTGCCCCCCCCTCCCCAACATTTCCTTGGTCTGAGACTTGAGGTGTACTTCTTCTCCCCCTTTTTCCTTTTGTAGGTTTCGGTATCCTGGTGGTCATACTAGCAGTCAGCCTCTCTCTTCTTTGAAGTCTTTCCCTCACAGTGCATCCCTTGATTGTAATATATCTGGTATACATTCTGTCATTTAGCCTTTTGAGGAATTATATACATCTCTTTTTTCTTTGCTCTGTTTTTTGGCATCTTCTCTTGAAGTTTGGTTCCCAGTCCCTTCTCTAGGGTCATTTTGGAAATTGCAGCTGCTTCCTTTTTAAATCTATCAGGCTTTGATAATAATTATATGCTCTTTGTACTGATTCCTTAGAATTCCTAACACTGTACATATCCATGCCCTTGACTTTCTGTATTAGTCACTCTGAGATCACTCTGTATATGGATTGGTTGATCAGACAAGTGGCTTTTAAGGAAGCAAAAAGGATAATGGTTAGGAATTGTGTTATTGTATATATAGATGCTTTTGAAGGATGTCCTCCTGTTTATTTCTGTAGACTGTAGAATTGTGTGCACCATATTTTATAAATTGCAATATATTTACATTAGAATGATGTTTTACTTTATTCCAAGGGTTCAGCATGTGACAAATAATCTGTTCTTTTTTATCCTCTTCTTTGGTATGACAGAGACCGAAAGGACAAGATAATAAAGGTAAGGAAAATTCTGATCTTTTATATATATATATATATATATATGTCTTAAAATGTTCTGAAAGCAGAGGTGGATTTTGTTCGTAAGTAGCAATAGCTGGCTCTTGTTGATGAAACAGAGCTTTAAAAATATATGCACTAAGATCCTGGGTGTGGATTCCTGGAAGTCTCCTGGAGTTGAATGGGCTAAATTTCCAGTAAGCCACAACATTAGATTGGGAGTCTTGGAGGCTATTTGCATTTTCGCACATTTTTTGTGCAGGCATTTTCTCACAGTTTTTTTTAAACAACAAAGGTGCATGCTTTTGCAACAGTATCATGTTGTTCTTTTTAAGGAAAAAAGTGGTAACTTCATTTTGTACTTAGGCTACTTTCTTTTCTGTCATGAGATTATTTGTTGGTAGTTATAGGATTATGGTCATGGGAGTTAACACATCACTGCTCTTTTTCCACTGAAACTATTTTTGGAGCTCTTATCCCAAAGTTCAAACTCCCCTGAGTGCGTGATGGCATAGAGAATCATTTGTAGCCTTGCAATACTTGATACAACTAGAGTGGATAGATAGCAAACAATCCTGCTTGCAATGCTACATATGTGATATCTTTTAAATTCAGATTTATAGTTGATTCCATCCTGAAATTTCAGTATATCAAAGCCACAAGAACAATATTATTTACATTTTCAAAAATGTCTTCTCTGTTACCTCAAAGAATTGCATGCTCTGTTACTATCATCTCGTATTATGTCAGTGTCCAGAATTTTCTCTTTCACCATATACAATAGCTGTTTAAAGAGGTGTAAAGCACTTCAAGGAAGAGAACACAATGGACAAGTGAAAAGTTTCTATAAGTAACTTTCACTGGGACTGGGCCATTCAGTCACTTTTCTTTATGTCTCTGATCATAATCCAGAACAGGGTTAAGCACCCTGAAACCCACTGATTTCAATAGGTTTAAGCAAACCTAACAGTTGTGGTTGAGATAGATTAGCACCGCTGGTGTTCTAGAATAAGACCATTTAAACATTCACATTTTGTTTCTAGTGCTTCCTATTAAAGCCTTTTGCTCTAGATCACCCCAGAGGGTGATCTACAGCAGAATACTTTAAACAGGTTTACGATTCTGTAAATAAACAGGAAGTAGAATATTTCTCGGTTTGCTGACTTATTGAAGAGCTATTCAAAGTACTATGACTGTTCTAGGCTAAGGCATCTTATTTGTGTCAAACACTTTTGTAGCTTTAATGAAGCTTAAATTACATCTAGCATAGCAAACACGCCTTTCTGACTTTTGTATGTGTAAATAATTTTTGATCCTTAAGCATTTTATTGTCGCCTTCTAGCTTGCATTATGAAAGCTTTTTCGATCTCTCAAATGCTCTTAAAAGTCAGTGGTTTTCAGACTTCCTGCCTTAAAAAAACTCTTTGCTCATCAGCTGGTCAGCAGAGGAACCCCTGCATATCTGCAATGGAAATTCAGTTCACTACAGAGTATTCTGTGACATGACAGTACCCTAGGGTTTATGTGGAGTGTTGACTGGTCTTGTTAGTCCTTGCTATCTCCCTCTGTGCACTGTGTGCACACCCTAGGACATAACCAACAATTGCTTTGAAGCTGCAGAGTTCAAAATTGAAATGAATAAGCAAACGTTCAGTTAACCTTGATAGTGATGAGCTCATTGAGAAGCTCCTGGTAATCTTCCAAAGAATTCCAAGAGCTCTCTAGGCCACCTTTAAAAATGTTTACTGCAGATACTACTCTATTTAATTAGCTTTGGTAGTGTTCTAGATGCTTTACTGGACATAAGCTAGACTAGAGTAGGTAAGGCTATTTCTGTCACCTGTCAACAAGGATAAAATTTCCACTGTATATACTAGTACTGAAAAATTTTAAAGGCCGCTTCACCAGTATTTTATTGGCCTTTCTACCCTTGAAGCCCTTTAGATGTCTGCTGTTGCTTGCCAAGTTGTTCCGTTTTCATAGTCCTGTTCTTGCAGAAGCTGTGGCTGGTTGTTGAAAAACCAGCTTGCTCAGTAACTGTTATTCGGACTAGTTCTATAACCAGCAGTAGCATTTAGAGTGCAAGTGATTTTTTTTTTCTGTCTTGTTGAAATCTGACCCCTGTAAGAATTGACAGTGCCACAGGATAAATACTTATTTGCATGTACTGTTGGTACACTTTAGCATATGCTTCTTGCTGAAACTTCAGAATGAACAATGTTGTAACTAGCTCTTTTGTTTCAGTGCAAAATGGTTCACTTCATCAAAAGGATACAGTTCATGACAACGATTTTGAGCCTTACCTTTCTGGACAGTCAAATCAGGTTAGTCAATGCAGCTGAAAAAAACCTGGGTTTTCTTAAAATCGTTTTTTGGCGGGAATGTGAATCAAGGAACTCTGCCATTTTTAAAAAGAAACTGTTCTAGAATAAAGTGGAAGGGAAAAAGACAGTTACACTTTGTGTAGCACCCCTGCTCATTTTTGGTGAATGAATAACCCCCTCACCAGTTCCAGTTCCACTCAGAATGTTGTGCTTTTGTGTGTGTCTGCCGCAGATGTAAAGATCAAACTATTGTTCCTATTGCAGTGAATGCAGAGCATTTTAATATCCTAAAATGCTTGTAAATCTGAGGGCCAAGAACTGCTACTTAATAGGCATTTGGATGCAGTAGAATATTTTTAGTAGTGCGACTGCCAAAGCTTGGTTTGGGGGGTGGAATCACACCGTAGCTTCTTGGATAAATTGATTGTTTGTATAAAAACCATAAATGAAAGTATTTATACAGAAGTAACTGATACACGCTCTGTTTCCGGCAGTTACATTCTACTTCGTAATGTGCGTTTCTACAGTGCTCATAATTACTAGGAATGCTGCTGTGGCTATCGTAGTGTAATTTCAAGCACGCTGCTGTTCAGAAGGCTACAGCTCTTGTGTGTAAAACTCCTGAACCTGCATGTCATTTTAGCCCTACATTTTCTTTGTGGACAAGAATTCTTTCTCTGGTACCATAAGGTGCCATTGCCAACAAACTGGAAATTATTCCTTTTCCTCCTCACCCTTAATGTCGCTGTTTGTCTGATGTCATGCTGGACCCGTTGGCTACAGTCAGCTGCTGCTGTTCAAGATGCTAAAGGCGAAGCATGATTCTCACCTAACAATAAAAGTGTCAACTTTTAAAGTAAATGTAAAGCAGCGTGCCCAAAGTTTGGCACACTTTAGAAATGACACACACAAAAATTTCCTCTGCGGATTACCTTTCTCCCGTCAAGATACCTGCTGTTTTGAACGCTCATAGAGGTGTCTCGGAAAAATAAATTGAAACTTAACCTATGCTTAATCACCTTGTGAGAATTCAAAAGTTTGGCTCAGGAGTTCCTTAGCTGAAGATCCTGCTTCTTGTTTGCACGATGAGCTGCATCCAGCAACTGTTCCAGTGGTGATGTATGGAGTTGTTGGATCCAGCACTCAATCCCTTGGTGTAGGTGCTGGCCGTACATTCAGAATATGCATGCTCCAGCTGATAACCAAGCTGCAGCATTCTCCACTGTCTGAGCTGCCTTAGAGGGGAGAGCTCTGTGGAGTGTGTTACAGTAGTCTAGTCTTGATGTGAGCTTAAGAAGAGCCCTACCAGATCAGACCAGTGGTCCATTGAGTCTAGCATCCTGCCTCACACGGGGGCTGGCCAGTAACTCTGGAGGACCGACAACAGGTCACAGATGCTGAGAGCCCTTCCCCTGATATTGCCTCCCAGTACTAGCATATAGAGGTATACTGCCTCTGAATGTGGAGATTCCCTTTAGTCACCTTGGCTAGTAGCCACTGATAGATCTGTTCTCCATGAATGTGTCCTGTCCACGTTTAAGGCATGGCATTACTTTGGTAGTTTTCAACCAAATATTGCTGTATAAAAGCAAAGTGATTTTTCACAAGTAATAGCAAGTCACTTGGCTGAATGCTTAAAGAGGACTTGAATAATTAAAGCATCATTGAAAACCTGAAGTTGGGGTGACTTTTCTCATTCAGTTTTTTTTTTAGATCCTATATTCATTATTTTATTTTGGACATTTCAGCTTGCCAAGTGCCTTAAAATTCTTGCCTCATTTTATTCTGGTCATAGCTTTGAGGTGAGTGCATAAGTATTATGACTTGCCAGAGGCTGCCCAGTGAACTTTTGAAGACAAACAGATTTTAACAGACCACAACAAGTTATTTTCTATGCATCTTGCTAACCCCTTTAACTGAAATAAGCCTTTTTGTGTGGGTGCAGAGTGGGTAATGGCTCCGCAGAGAACTGTATTAGAAACACAGTGGTTAGGATCTTACAAAAGTTTTCTGTTTATGGAAGTTGAGGGGGTATATTTTTGCCATGTCCCTACTACAAAATTCCCTTCCTTCATGGATCCCCAACATATGGTTCTGAAATGGGGGGGGGGCAGGGAATTGGTGAAAATTGTGCCTCCCGGTAGAAAATTTATGATGCAAAACACCATGATTCCTGAAGGGTGCTCTGCTAAGCGTTCTCCACTCTTTTTCTAAATTATTATCTTGTATGGGGTTAGAAAATTTTGTGTTAGTTCTTGGTCAGATGGGGTAGTATGCATCCCTTACCTTGGGTATCAGCTGAACAGTTCTCTTCAAACACCTTGACGTATCATGATATGCTCCTTCCTGATTTTTGCTAGTTGTACGGCATAACCTAGATGTTATAGGTTATACTGCTTCAATGCAAGGTGTTGGTGTAGATTGCCTTCATGTTCTTTTAAATCTGTATGTTTCAACGTTCTACGAAAAATAGGCTGTTACTAAAATACTTCATTCATTTGCCAATACTATACATTCATGATGGTCTATGGGAACTCATTCTAATTAAACTGTCGATTTTTAGAGTCTTAAGCTTGAGTATACATCAGTATCATGCTGCACCAGTTGCGCTTGCAAATTTTAGTAGACCATCCAAAAGCAAACGACTTTTAGCTGTGTTCTCTCCAGTTCATATTCCTCCAAATTTGCATTGGAAAATAACTATCCATACTTCTCAGTGGAGGCTTTCATATACCAGTATTGTCAGGGTTTGAATCTTTTGTGGGCTGTCTCCCCCTCATTTCTGTATTGTGAATACATGTCTTGGAGAGAGATGAGTAGAGTGGCTTGGAAGAAGTCCATCAAGAACTTCCAGCCAAAGCTGTGATCTTCTTCATTGTAGTTCTGCCCACGGTAATGTGTGACACAATAATGCCAAACAACATGGTTCCCATTTCTGCAGACAGCTGTTGGGCCAGTGCCTACCTGTGAGATGATCTGCTTTCTGTAGATAGCCCTACTTGTGTACATGGATGAAGTTTGCCAGTAGAGTGGACAGGCAGGGCTATACTAACGTCTGGAGCATTGGCTCCACTACACCATAGTTTTACTTCATTTCCCACCACACCATGGTTTTACTCTCTAACTGCAAAAATGTTTAGGAAGGCAATGTTGCCATTTTGTGACTTGTTTTCAGAACATCAGAAATCCTAGAAATGAGATATTGACCGTGTAAGATTTTGATTGTGGGAACTGCAGGCCCCAAAAAGAGCAGAACCTCTTAAAAGTTACTGGTAAATTGGCTGAACCTTAATACTCGATGCCATTTCTGAGGCCACGGGGGAAGAGGAAGCAGCCAAACCACCCCTTTGCTGTGCATGACAATCTCATTGGGAGCCCCTTCCCTTCTTTCCTAATTTTGTAGCTGATGTTTGTATGGGTTTTGTTACTGGAATGCAGTAAGTAGGAGGTCTCTATGGTGTCATGTGACATAAGCCAAACAAAATATATGGGATACTTTGCAAAGATGACTGGTGGGGCTGCTTCATTACGCTGCAGTTGTGCATGGAAATGTTCAGCACAAGACAGTGACTAACAAATATACAAGAATGGTTATGAGATCAGAAATGTTTCAGGGTAGAGCACTTACTAGTTGCAGTGGATTGCAGTGGACATCCCAGCTAACTGGATCTGTGCAAGCTCTCAGCTTGCCACATGATAAAAATGTGGCTTTGGAGCACAAAGGCATGTCTCCTGGCAGGAAGGAATTACTGGTCCTTTCATGTGAATTATTCATGCTTGCTTTTTTGCACTTGCTGTATCCTGTGGCAAGAAATAAAACTCACTGATGCCAGTTTCCAAATGCTAATCCATATTGTCCTGATAACTCTAAAGAATTTGAGTGTTTACGTCAGAGAGTGTACCCTTTTCAGGAAATCTGGTGTATAAAACGGTTGCAACATGTGCTGTTGATGTTTTTAATGCCCTCGGTTTCCCTCTTCTCAGAGCAGCAGTAACATGTATGTTCATGCTTATTATTACTGCTCTTGTGATTATTACTTTAAGCGCCAAGAGTTATGGCACAATAGAAACTGGTGGTAAAGGTCTGCTGCCCCAAGGGGATTCTCCGATCAGAGTATGCAAAGAATAAGCGGAAGGGAGGTAAGCATAATACACATACAGCAGGAGATTGAAGAGCCCTAGGAAGAAAGGAGCTACAGAAGGGTGAAATAGGCACGGCGGGTTTTATGAAGAAATACAAAACTAGAAATGGAGGGGGCATTGTGGAAGAGATCTGGAAGAGATTTATAAGATTAAAGAGATAGCTTAAAGAGTGGGGGAGGACGCATAAGACTGAAAAGATAAGAACTATGGTTGTGGGAAACAGAAGAACAAGAAATTAGAAATGCAGCCATGCAATAGTGAAGAATATTAGAGCCCTGCTAGATCAGACTAAAGACTTATCTAGTCCAGCATCCTGTTTCCACCAGTAGCTAACTGCTGGTAGGAAGGGCAAGAAATTTGACCTGCAGTATAACAAGAGTTGTGGTTGAATGTGATCAAAATAGCTCCTAATTATGGCAGCAGAATTCTCATTGGAGAAGTGAACCAAACAAGTTAGGAATGCTAGGAAGAAGACCCATACTGTAGTTCCAAGGGGAAATAACCAAAGTATTCTAAGCGGTTTGCAGTAAGAATAGTTAGGAGCAAATTGAATCTGAGCTTAAAGGGAGTTGGGTGTGAAATTTCTATGCTTTCTGAACAGTAAATGGCAGCAAAGTCCATGGAGTTTGCCCCATTCAGTTATGCAAAGTAAATACTTAATAATGAATCTCGGTGATGGTTTTTTAAGAACTGAAGGATAGATAAATCCTAGCATTATAGAATATGTGTCTTGTGAAGCTTTTTTCTCAGAATGCGAAAAGTCAGAAGTTTGTATACAGAAAGAGCAGAAGGCTGTGATTTTCATGAGTGAAAAGTTCATGAGTGAAAGCAGTTTGTGTGAGAGATTTATGCATTGAGAAATAACCTGGGGTTGGATCAAAGTTTCTGCAGACAGAGCAAGTTTGTAGAAGGGGATATATTTCCTGCCTTCCCTGGGAAGTAGTTGTGCTTCTTGCCTCAGCAAGTTGGTGTA
Source organism: Eublepharis macularius (assembly GCF_028583425.1). Taxonomy (NCBI): domain Eukaryota; kingdom Metazoa; phylum Chordata; class Lepidosauria; order Squamata; family Eublepharidae; genus Eublepharis; species Eublepharis macularius. The sequence goes on along the minus strand of NC_072794.1, from coordinate 164,112,190 downwards.
CTTTCCAAAACACTGTGCTTTGAGACAGCAGAGGATTTTGACCAGTTCCCCTTTATTGGTGCTGCTCCCTGTGTAGCATGTTACATTGTTCTAGAGAGTCCCCTGACTTTAAGCAACAGCTTTTTGATTATCCCAGCAAAGTGTTAGGGAAAGGTGAGAGAGATTTCTGTGAGCCAGGGTGTTATAGTGGTGTATATATAGAGCATTAGACTAGGATCTGTGGGAGACCCAGGTTCAAATTCCCTCTCTGCCATGGAAGCTCACCTGGTGACCTTGGGCCAGTCACATGCTCTCAGCCTGACATACCTCACAGGGAGATTGTTGTAGAGGATAAAATAGAGGAGTGGAGAATGTTGTGAACCCCCGCTGGGGGAAAAGGCGGGATATAAATAGCGAAATAAATTTATTTCTGCAGACTTACTTCACCCCTCTTTATCAGTTGTAATTAGGGAGACAGAATGACTGAAAAGCAAGGCAATGCTTAAATCATAGAAGGCATTTGATTGCTATTATAATATAAGTTTAGAATCTAGGGGATTTAAGCTTTCCTGAAGAATTTCTGCTATCTTCATTTCCACTTTGTGAATATCTGAATCTGAAATTACTTTTCTTTTTTTTTAACAGAATAACAGCTATCCATCAATGACAGATCCTTACTTATCCAGTTACTATCCGCCATCTATCGGCTTTCCTTACTCTCTCAGTGAAGCACCGTGGTCAACTGGAGGAGACCCTCCAATCCCATACCTCACTACCTATGGACAGCTCAGTAATGGCGACCATCACTTCATGCATGATGCTGTTTTTGGACAGCCTGGGGGACTGGGGAACAACATCTACCAACACAGGTTTAATTTTTTCCCTGAAAATCCAGCTTTCTCAGCTTGGGGGACAAGCGGGTCCCAAGGGCAGCAGACTCAAAACTCAGCTTATGGGAGCAGTTACAGCTACCCACCCAGCTCTCTGGGTGGTACTATTGTGGACGGCCAGACAGGATTTCACAACGATACTTTAAATAAAGCTCCTGGGATGAATAGCATTGAACAGGGAATGGTTGGGCTGAAGATTGGTGGGGATGTCACAACCTCCGCCGTGAAAACAGTAGGTTCTGTGGTAAACAGTGCTGGGATGGCAGGTGCTTTGTCTGGCAATGCTGGCTCAAGTATAAACTTGCCAGTGTCGAAGCCAACCTCTTGGGCTGCTATTGCTAGCAAACCTGCAAAACCTCAGCCCAAGATGAAAACAAAAAGTGGGCCTGTAATAGGAGGGGCTTTGCCTCCACCACCCATAAAACATAATATGGATATAGGTACTTGGGACAATAAAGGCCCTGTGGCCAAAGTTCCAACTCCCCAGCAGATTCCATCTCCTCAGTCAGTCCCACAACCACAGATTATTCAGCCTATTCCTGCCCAGGCACCTCCCTTGACCCAGCTGCCATATCAGAACCCTCAGCCGCCCCCGCCTCAAAATCGGTGGGTGGCACCTCGCAACAGAAATGCAGCTTTTGGCCAAAGCGGAGGGACCGGCAATGAGAGTAACTCTCCTGGGAGTATTCCAGCAAACTCTATCCCTGGCGGTGAATCCCACCCTGTTCTTGAAAAGCTGAAAGCTGCTCACAGTTATAACCCGAAGGATTTTGAGTGGAACCTTAAAAATGGACGTGTGTTCATAATAAAGAGCTATTCTGAGGATGACATTCACCGCTCTATCAAATACTCCATTTGGTGTAGCACAGAGCACGGCAACAAGCGTTTGGACAGTGCTTTCCGCTCCATGAATAGCAAAGGCCCAGTCTACTTGCTCTTCAGCGTCAACGGCAGTGGTCATTTCTGTGGCGTGGCAGAAATGAAGTCACCGGTGGACTATGGTACCAGTGCTGGTGTCTGGTCTCAGGACAAGTGGAAGGGGAAGTTTGACGTCAAGTGGATCTTTGTGAAAGATGTGCCCAACAACCAGCTGCGACACATCAGGCTGGAGAACAATGACAACAAGCCAGTTACAAACTCCCGCGACACTCAGGAGGTGCCCTTAGAAAAAGCAAAACAAGTGCTTAAAATTATTGCTACGTACAAGCACACAACCTCCATCTTTGATGACTTTTCTCATTATGAAAAGCGCCAGGAAGAAGAGGAGGTGGTGCGGAAGGTAAACTGGCTTTAAGTTGTTTAATTAAAGTGCATATGAAGGGAATCTGGATTCCTTGGGTGGGGGGAGCAAGAGTTTCAAAGAGTAAAAAAATGTTTCTGCTGTAAAAAGGAACATACATCCTTATTCCATAGTTCAGAGTGGCAAGTGACTGCTGGTGGGCTTACATTTGAGACAGATTAGAATGTTGCTCTTAATAGCTGTGGTCTCATAGGGGTAAGTGACGGTGGTGTTATTGGCAGACGTATGTAATAATGTTGCTCACTTATCACCGTACCAAAAAACTTGGGGCTGGTGGCAGCTGCACTATTTCTGTAGCTCTAAAAAAGATCAATGGATTGTGAGTAGATTGAGAATTGAGGTGCTTTTCAGAAAGAATCCCGCAACTACAGAGATAGTCAAGAGGATAACATTAAGGAATAGCCAGCAAAGTAGAGTTGAGCAATCGGTATCAGGCACAATAAATAAATCTCGGTTTGTTCAGTGTGCACAAACTTGCTTATATATTGGGCTCACATGCTCTCTCCCTCTTCCCCTTTTGCGGCTTGACAAGATTGAAGACAAATCTTCAGCTAATTCCAATTATGATGTCCAAATGTGGTTGCCTTCACTGACTGAGGTTAGTCCCTCCTCCCCCCTCCCAGGAACTAGGATCATTAACTGGTATTGTTTGTTGAGAAATGTGGTTACTTGCAAGGAATTATCCCCAGTTAGTGAAGGCACCCTGATTCAAATGGCGCACCTGATTCCAGTCAAGGCTTGTGTCTTTAGTCTCACATGCTGGGAGCAGCCTTGTGTTTAAGTCAGGGCACAGACAAGCATTAATAAGAAAACTAAAATTACTCAGACCTTTGAACTATTACATAATGAAATTTGCTAGTATTATTAATAGAATACATACAGCACTAAATGATAATAGATTTAGTGAATTTTGGAGTTAGCTGGAGGGGAATTAAAGGTTATCTCAACTAAATTTTCCATTCATGCAAGGTACTTTTGTCTGTGGAAAGGAATATTCCCTCCTCCTTCTCTCCCACTGCTGCCCACTGATCTCCCCCAAATTCTTTGCCTGGGGTGGTGATAGAAATAGGTAACCCTCAGGAGCAGCATGAGAGGAAAAGGGGATGTCTGTAGTAGGAAAAGGGATCTGTTGGAAATTACCCCACATTTTCAGTTAGTGGGAAACTTAATCTGGCTCCCGCCCAAACAAAGGATGTAGAAGTGGGAATAAGATAGCAAGTCCTTTGATCCTGGGCTCATGGGTGTACTTTGCAGACAGTAAGAATGGTGCCCTCAGCTTTGTTCTAGTAAGGGAGCATGATGACTCCTTGTCCCACAAGTGGGATGTGGCTCCTTTCTGCTGCTTTTCTTAGGCTTTCTTGTAATTGACACGGTGGCTGTTGTGTCTCAGCAGTTAATGAGGCTTCTTCACACTTCATCTGGGGAAGTCACGGAGGTCAGGAAGATTTTCCCCTCTCAGGCTTTCAGGACCCAAACAGGGGCAACTGCTTTTGAGAAAATCTAGGTCTGAGGATTCCTCTACCAAGGCCCATTTCTCCCACTCTTCCTGGCTTCAACTCTGCCCCATTTCTTTGTTGGAGGTTAACCTTTCTGCTTATTCTCTAGGTAGCCACAAACTCAGCATGAGGTACACTTGGTTTGGGGGTGGAATGGTTGCAAGAAATGAAGACTCTTCTAGGTAATTAAAGGTTTAAACTCTTGCTTGCCCACAGTGATAACACAGAATCAGATGAGCCAGATTGAGCAGAATCTGAGAGATCCTGTTTTCATTTTAATACCTTTTTTTAAAGGTATGTGTAGTCCATAAATTACAGGCATATCTGAGGATGTGATGGGCATTTGTTGCTCCCTAGGAAGAATTTAAGGTGGAATGCCTCTGTTCTTTTCACTGGATTGAGGTTTGTTTGTTCCACATGTGCAAATAGCATTTATGTGGGATTCCTACAGATTTTTTTTCCTCTCCGACTGCGGCACCCTCTCCCTGTGCTCTTCCTGAGTGGCCTCTGACCTCCAAAAGCAGGATTTTGTGGGGCGCAGCAGGCTGCAGCAAAAAGGGAGCAAACACCCTCTGTTTAACAGAGTTACCTGAAATGCTTCCGTCTCACATTATTGCTTATACTATCTTCCTAGAGTGAGCTTTTGTTGGTAGAAGCTCATTGTACCGGCACCAGCTCTTTTAATTGCCTTCCACTTTACTGTAAAACCAAAGATACGCTTGTCAAGTGCTGTACTCTATAAGCTTTTCTCCAATTGATAACACACAGTTTTGTTTTTATTGAGTGGAGTTTTGGACTGTGCAGCCACAAAATCTATTGTACCCTACTTGTTTATATCAGCATACTTTAAAAAAAAATCCAGCTTTATGGGTTTATGCTGAAGCTTGAATTAAAACACGCTTGTGATGGATGTAATAAAATAAGATGCGTGTGCCATAGTCTCAAACAATAATGTTTGTAAGGTCAGTACACTTTGAAGTCTGTTCTGCAACAATTCTGGCTTCCAAAACAAAACAAACACTTTCAAGCGAAGGGCTACCTTGAGTTACAGCTTTGGGATAGTCCCCCTGAAAATATAAAAGTGTGCAGTCAGATTTTGGGATGCAAACATGTTTAGAGAATCCGCAGATGGCCGAAGTAGCCTCCTGAAAAGGGTATGGTTGTGAGAAGCAGACTGTCCTAGCACCAAAGATCCAAAAGAGCTGCTTGTTGGGCCTTCAGTAAGTCACCTGATTTGAAGGTGGTGTGGCATGATGGGAGTGTTGGGGAAGCTGCAGTTAAAAGCAAATTGAAAGCCTCCGTAGATGGCAGTAATTTTTTCTGTATATCTCAGAATAGCATTTGTTTAAACTTCTGCATTTGGAATTGTTAGTCTTGGAGAGGAGGCTGGAATATGTTCCTCATGGCTGGATTGTGAATGACTTGTCAGCCGAAGGGCCACATCTAATGAGTGTATTATTTGCACGCCATCAGTATCTCTCTTCATAGACATGGCAGACGATCGCCTACAGTTAGCAGTCTCTAATTATTACCGTGGATTGTATCGAGACTAAATTTCTCAGCCGTTGATAGAACTTCCTGGCCCCTTGCTCCCATTGATCTCCACAAAGTGATGCTACTAGGAGAGAGAGAGAGGCAACCCTGAGAAACAACATGAGAGATGCCCGTGGTTGGAAGGGTGGGGGCGGGGATCAGTGGAAATTGACAGTTCATTCTGGATCCAACCCCATGAACGAGAATGGGGAAGACCTTAGAAAAATCAGCATATAGAAACTGATTGGGAACATTTGCCGCAATACTTGCATATTGTGAATTTATTAAACCTTTTTTTGGAAAGGGGGCATCAGGATTCTAACAAAAGCCCACAAATTCACAAAACTAGAACAGTGGGGTGTGGTCACCTGCCACATTGCCCTGGAGTTCTCCTGTTACCCATAGTAAATATTTAGGGATTTCATGTGTTAAATGCTTATCAGTGTGTTATAAATGGTAACAAAATGTGTGTTCTGGCTTAAAAGAGAAGCTTGTGCGTTGCAGGGACTTACTCAGCATGGAGAAAATGCCTGCCAAGGGACCCTGACAGCAGTACATTGTGGCATGAAAGCCATATTGAGCCACGCTGCTGGGAAGGCTACTGCCTCTTTCTAGCTCCTGTGTGTGTGTGAGGTGAGGGGCTCTTCCCTCACTCCCTCAGCCAAAAGCCATTTTTGGCTTATTTTGTAAAATCTTTTCTGAGAGAGGTGGCCTTGATACTCTTTCTGCTCAAAGCCCTTACGGGTTCTTTTTGCTGAAAACTACAAATCCTGCCACAGCACCATTGTTACAGCTCCAGGTGCCTCCTCAGCTTTGTGTGATTGGGAGAAGAGTGTTTCTAGCAATACAGAAGTTGGGGTGCGTGTTGCTTAGATGGCTTGTTTGCTTAGCTAGTAGTGCCACTTTTTTGGCTAGTGCTTATTATATCTCAAGAAGCATCCAGCTTCCTGCCTAATACAAATAATTCTATTAGTTCAGAATATAAATAGTTCTCTTATTAGTTCAGTGTTTGGTAGCTTTTCAGTGGTGAGGGACACTTCTGCCATTTACAATTTTTTTTGTGGTTGTAAAGATTGCAACCAATTCTCTGTCCTCTTTCCCCTCCCTTTACCCCTGTAGTCAACTGCTCAGAGAATGTGCTAGAGAGCTGTGCGTTACCAAATGGAGAAATGAGAGGGTCTTGAATGGAGTTTGATTTGACTTGATACCAAAATGCAGAGCGTGTGCAAACCGTGAAACCAGGGTTATATCTTCTTAATATTGATGTTCTTAATGAAGACATGCTATTGCATTTCAGGAAGGCTTCTTATCTGTATACAATTTCTTAGGATGTATAAAGTATTCCTAAAATTTGAACAGAATAGTTTGGGGTTGCAATAAAGACCAAATGTACTGCTTTAAAACTGCAGCAGTTGCCATAACTTGTCCTTTAAAAGTCATCAAGTTTATTGTGGTATTAGCCCACAACAGCTTATACCACAATTTTATCTTTAAGGTGCCACAAAATCCCTTTTTCTAGCTGCAGGAGACAAATAGCGATACCCTTTTGAAGTAGCCTTGTATGTTAAAGCTGATGCAAGGACTTGATTTGTTATTGCTTATTTTCCCCTCCTGCATTCTGACTTTGTATTTTTCTCTTTACAGGAACGTCAGAATCGAAGTAAACAGTAAGAATAGACATATATAGCTTGAGATATATATGTATATATATATCTGATATTAAATTTGATTATGAGAAATGAATTTTTTTTTAAGTACCCTGGTGCTGTATTCTGGCATCAGAAGACTGAATAGCTTTCAGCTCCGATATCTTTTTGTGTGTGTGCGTGTGCAGGGGAAATTCAATGGCTGCATCTATAAGTACATTGTAATTTTTTTTTGCCCAGGTGAATATGCGTTAATTTGTATCTTTTCTATGTAAAATGCTGTAGAATCCATTAATAAAGGTGTTACCAGTTGGTTTTTTAAAACTTTAAGTTGGTTAAAAAGTTTCCTCGAATATGTGATTATAATTGAATATTCTGGAAATATTAGTGTCTCCCAAAGGCTTCAGCACAAATTATGTTTCTAATCTGGAAATTCAACTTAATTTGTATCTGTGTACTACAGATCCTCTTGTCTCACCATTTCCCACAATGCTCTTGATTCTTCATGGGGAGTATAAAAACCCTTAAACTGAATCTTTCATTTTAAACTTGTTTATAAAAAACCCCAAGCATGTCTAAGAATTTGACATCAGTACAGTGGGTTCAGATCACTTTGAGTAATTCACATTTTCATCTAATTGATTGATTTTCTTTTCAATGCTGAAAGTACACTCTTTGCTGTCCTGTAGAAAAGTGTAATTCACAAGGCCCTTTCTTGTCCAAGCCGCATACATGAAAATTGCTCCAACGCACAATTGTGCTCTTGCCTGCCTCTTATCAGCTCAGCGGGGCTTTCTTGAGAAATATTCCTCATGGATTGTGGCCTTACAGTGACTGAAAATAGTTTTTCTTCCCTATTTGGTAAACCAGTGCTCTTCTGCGAGCATCTGTGCTCTTTATTAGCCTACAAAAGTTGAGAGATGTTTCTTTCTCCAGTCATTGTCTTGTTTTCTTTGTAGCTAATCAGTTAAATAATGTCAACATTACAGGGGTTTGGGGGCAATGTGGTTTTTTGTTAGGCTGGTTTTCATCTTTCTGATGATCAGTTTTTTAAAATCTTTTTTTTCCTTCTTCACTTCTCAAAAATGCCATTTAAATTTTTATACCAATAATGGTGAGCTTTAATATAGAATCTTAGTACAGATTTATATGATGGATTATGCTTCAGATGTTTAAAATTGACAGTGTGTGTGTGTTTTTTCTGTTGGATGAGTAAAAAAAAAAAGCCTACTGTTTTAAGAAATGGAATTTGCTGTCATGTTTTTGTGGAATGAGGGAGCTGTTGAAGAACTAGCCACCAATCGGAGTTTCAAAATTAAGCATGAATTCTTGGGGCTCATGCCTGTTGCTCTAGCACACCAAATCTGCACGTGTATCGTAGAGGATCTTTTACTTATTATTAGAAAGCAAATATCTTCTGAAAACTATTTACTCAAAAGGACCTCCAATTTAAATGAAATTTAAGCTGTATCATTTAGACTTGTATTTAGAATATATAGCTTTGTCTCTGGACTGTTACTTCTGGTGTAAGGAGTAATGGACAGCATCGGATTTAACTTTTTCCTCTAGGAGAATACAAGCCTTAATAAATAATACCTACTTAGCACGTGTGATGTCATCTCATTCTTTACCCTCCCTCACCCAGCACATCAAGGCCTGCTTTGGCCACAGCTGGAGAATGTCAGTGCTGTGGCTACTTTATGCCCCCTTCTCCCCCCGAGTGTGCCGTTACCATAAAAGTTGCACTGGAGGCTTGACAGATGCTGGTTTAGCTGAACTGATGTATCGAACCCACTCTGGTGGTTAAGGAACAGCTCCCCAAGCACGGTAGTCTGAGAAGGAAAGTGCAGTTGATGAAATGAAGGCTGAAGACAAGAGACCCTTCCTAGCTGCTTATCATTCTTTATCGCCTTTGGCAAGGAACAGAGAGGTTGTTTTTTTCCCCTATTTTGGTACATGATTATCTGTTGAATAGTAGGATATTAGTGAAAGGCAAATGTTCTTGCATAAGGTGAAAGAAATTCTACAACTGTCTCAGTGTGGAGCAAGTGCATGCTCAGGATCATGCCCACAGAATCCAACCACCTCGGTGCATTCAAAACAATATCTTCATGGAACCTACATGCTGTATGATCTGTATTTTCTGTTCCTGATCATGTAGTCAGAACCTCCTGATACACGTGCACATATTATGCTGTGTGTGTGTGTGTAGAAGGGCAGAAATGTGTGGATGCAATCCTGTGCGCTCTTGACTGTTCACAAATTTAACATTCAGTATTTCTTCACCATGCTGTATTTCTGTGTAGTCTGTAACCTGCCTGAAAACTGGCTATGGGGCTTAAGATGAAAATTTCCTTCCCCTCCATCATTGAGACTAGGGAGGTCCAGCATAGGATTTTAGAATTTTACTTCTAATTCATTAAGTCAGAGCTACCACAGCTAAATAAATCTTTAATGTTGTAGTTCCTTGCTGATAATAACAAACCAGAATGGAAATAGCATAAAAAATGAAACAGCTGTGTGTACCATTCTGGTAATTAATATTGGCCCCTCAGAAGACTCTACAACAAGATGGTTCAATTGATTTGTTTGTTTAAAAGAGGCAAGCAATTTTATTTTTAGCTTATTTTTTTAGGCTTAATTTCACAATATAGAGAGTTTAGTGGCCTGTCAACAAGAAATCTCTTCACTCTTTGTGGGGAGGGAAGAGAATAAAATATTCTGGTATCGTTACAGAGTAGTTCTCAGTAAAATGTTAAACCTTTGCCTCCTACTAACTATGAAGATTGCCGATGGGAGTGTCATCAAATGTTCCGCCATGTAAACAATTATCTGCTTATAGAAAGGCCATATTCATGAATGTCACTGTAGACACATATCAGTTGTGTGTGCAAAGTATTGTCAAGTCACAGCTGATATGTGGTGACCCTCAGAGGGTTTTCAAGGCAAGAAACAAACCGAGGTGGTTAGCCATTGCCTTCTGCTATCTAGCAACTCCAGACTTCCTTAATGGTCTCCCATTCAAGTACTAACCAGGACTAACCCTGCTTAGCTTCTGAGATCTAACAGGATTGACAGCCTGGGCCATTTTGGTTAGGGGACATCAACTGTAGATACACAAATTAATCAACATTATACACTTCTTTGTAGTCTCTGTGGATCACACTGATGGGATTCTGTGCCTGTGTAGAACTGGATCTCAAAAACTTCTACAGCTACAAAAAGGTGCAAAAATCCCCTTCTTCCTGTCACAGGAGCACACTCCATATACTTGAGGCTTTCCCACCCAACCTTATGGCCACCACCATTCTTGGTCCCCCTGGTAGCAACCGTCGGACATATTCAGAGGAATGCTGTTCAAGAGGTGCTACTCTCTGTCTTGTTGCTCCCGCATCGCTCTCCATCTTGCAGTCTTATCATCGTCAGTCCCAACATCATCCAACTTACTGTTCTCCACGTTGTTATTCCACAAGCTGCCATTCTTCATACTGACAGTTGTATATATATTGATCCTGCTCCAGACATTGCTATTCCAGATCAACCTGTAGCAGTAACTACTTACCTAAGGCTATACAGAAGGTGATGGGATCAAGGGCCCTTGAACAGCACGTGGCCTTTACTACTATATCACCACCTTTACCACCAACTTCTGTGCCTCCCTACTACCAAGTCAATGGACCCTACATTGGGATCTATCAGTGCTCCCCTTAAGCTTCATTACAACCAGCTACAGCTTTAGCTTTGCAGTGATCAGGATGTTCCACAAGACATGTCAGCACTGGATCTTGGGCAAGCTTCAGGCTCCATCCCAGCAATGAGACTTAGAAGGACTTGATACTCATCAGCCCCTCCCTTACAACTGCTACCCTGAGGACCAGAGCATTCACTTGTCTGATTTGGTTGATGATTTGGTGGATCCAGATACCACTACATCACTTGGAGGTGACCTTTCCTGAAACCCATCGTGTCTCCTTTAATGGATAGCAGACTCTACGTAGGACAATTGCTAAGGTTAGTTGCCACTAGAGGTGGGCGTGAACTGACATACGAACCAAAGTTCATCATGAACTGGGCCTTTTTTTGGTTTGTGAATCAGCAGTTTGTTGGAGGGAATTTCTGATAAACTGACATTTTTTTAGGACGCTTCGTTTGGTTCATTTTTCGGTTCGTCAGTCACTGCAGACAGCCTGGCAATTTCCTAGGCAATGGTGTGTGTGGGGGTGGGTGGGTGGAGAGATGGGCTTTCTGCAGACCTGCTGCTGCCCTGGAAGTGACATATTCACGAACCAAATGAACCGGTTCGCGAACCGGGCAATTTCACGCCGGTTCATGGTTTGTGAAACGCAATGAACCACTATTTCCCTGGCTTGTGCTCATCTCTTATTGGCACCTTAGATCTTCAAGTAGAGAAGCAAGTGCCTATCAAACCTTACCTGAGCCTTGGGGTTATAGATGCAGATTCCCTCACCCCAGTAGCCCTTCCACTGGTTCAAAAGCTCCTTAATATCAAGGGGCTCCTGGGACAAACCTGTCTCTAAACCCCACATCCAAAAAGAAGGATAACCTTTACAGGAAACAAATACATCTTTCCCTCTACTCAACCATCCACAAATTTAGCCATTGTAGACATCACTTTGGGGGATATACAGCAAGCAACCCACTCTGCCTCACAGACAAGGAGGGCAGCAAGCTGGACAGATTTGGTAGGAAGGTGTACACCTCAGGTGCCATGACCCTCAAGATAGGTAATTAACAGGCCGGCTTTTCCCATTATCAGCTTTTCCTTAGGGGAAAAATTTCCACCAGCTCTTGAAAACCTGCCCAGGCAAAACAAACGGCTTCTGCTATAGCCATTTGTTGTTGCACCTGGCTATGGTAACTCCTGATGTTAAGTCCATAATCTAAGACTTTCGTTTTGATGGTGAAGGTCTATTTATTAATAAAACAGAAGACACTGTTAAGAGAATCCAGGAGCTCAGTACAGCTGCTAAATCTTTGGGGCTCATCCCTATCCACATCTAGATACCGGCATTCTAGATACTGGTACGCTAGCCAGAGAAAAACTGTTGTTCAAATCAGTTCCTGATTGGGGGTGCCAGTAGAAGTTCTCCAGCATGAAATCTCAGTCATGCTCTAAGACAAGATTTTGTGGTTCAGAGCAACTTCTCGCCTCCCTCCTGCACCTATTTAATTTGACACCTGCATGGATGGGACCTCGTTACATCTAATCAGTGGATGCTCACCCTAGTCAAGCTGGGCTATGCCGTAGTATTCGACAGCCTACCATTTATGGATGTTTTCTGGTCTACCTTCCACCATCCTCTAAGGAGAAACTCCCTGCTGCTTAAACAGGCAATAGAACTTGTTCCTCATTCATGGAGTGATCAATGATTCTACTGACATTCTATTGTGCCCAAGAGGCGTGAAGGGCTCCACTCTGTTCTAGACCTCAGGAGTGTGAATGTTTCATTGCCCTATGGAAGTTCAGGATTATCAAATTAGCTGCTTCTGCCTCGGGGGTTGTGGTTCATGTCCACTGATCTCAAGGACACATGCTTCCACATGGTAGGCAGGCCTCAGCATTGCCACTTCCTCAGGTTCAAGGTGGACAACTATTTTCAGTACAGTGTGTTGCCCTTCGGTGTTTCCAATCTAGTGGAGAGTCTTCACCAAATGCATGGCAGTGGTGGCAGCTCTCTTGAGATGTTGCACCCGAACAGTCTTCCTGTACATCGACAACCAGCCATTCTTTTCACTCACCTCCCAAGTCATTTTCCATTTACTGCCCTGTTTGGGGCTGGAGGTAAATGGAAAGAAGTTGTATCTGGAACCAACTCAACAGATAGCATCTATTGGGGCAGACCTCAATGCAACCAAGACAAGAGCTTAATCCCCTGAGAGACTTTTCAGGACACTAAGAACATAAGAGAAGCCATGTTGGATCAGGCCAATGGCCCATCCAGTCCAACACTGTGTCACACGGTGGCCAAAAAACCAGGCGTCCTCAGGAGGTCTGCCAGTGGGCAAGGGACACTAGAAGCCCTCCCACTGATTGCCCCCACAAACACCAAGAATACAGAGCATCACTGCCCTAGACAAAGAGTTCCATCAATACCTTGTGGCTAATAGCCGCTGATGGACCTCTGCTCCATATGTTTATCCAATCCCCTCTTGAAGCTGTCTATACTTGAAGCTGCCACCGCCTCCTGTGGCAGTGAATTCCATGTGTTAATCACTCTTTGGGTGAAGAAATACTTCCTTTTATCCATTCTAACCCAACTGCTCAGCAATTCTATCGTGTCACCCCTCAGTCGTCGTTTTTCCAAGCTAGAGCCCCAAGCGCTTTAACCTTTCTTCATAGGGGAAGTGTTCCATCCCTTTAATCATTCTAGTTGCCCTTTTCTGCACTTTTTCCAGTGCTATAATATCTTTTTTGAGGTGTGGTGACCAGAATTGTGCACACTATTCCAAATGAGGCTGTACCATTGATTTATACAGGGGCATTATGATACCAGCTGATTTGTTTTCAGTTCCCTTCCTAATAATCCCCAGCATAGTGTTGGCTTTTTTTATTGCCATTGGCGCACACTATCGACATTCAGTGAGTTATCTACCACGTCTCCAAGATCTCTGTCTTGGGCAGTCTCTGGCAGTTTGGACCCCATCATTGTGTATTTGGGATTTTTGGCCCCAATGTGCATTCGTTTGCACTTGGCCACGTTGAACCTCATTTGCCATGTTGACGCCCAGTTGCCCAGCTTTGACAGATCCCTTTGGAGTGCCTCTGTTAACTAAATATCTATAATCTACACAGTCCTCCCTCTCCATTCAGGAGTTCCTTGGGCTGATGGCTGCAAACAATCCCAACCATTCAGTTTGCACAGCTAAAGATGATGCCCCTTCAATGGTGATTTCTTCATTGATTCAACCCAGTCAGTCCCAAGACAAATTGCTCATACTTCCATAATGCATTTGTCTCACACTGGCATGGTGGTTGCAACGCCATCACTTAAACCAGGGCATGCCCTTCCTACCCCTTGAACTGTTTTAAGTCTTGACTTTTTACACCTTGAGTGGGGAGCTCACAGTGGTCCTCAGTGTATCAGCTTCCTTTGATCAGGCAGAGAAAGTTCTTCACATCAATTATTTGGCATTTCTGTCAGTATTCAAAGCTATTGTAGCTTTCCCCTTCTGAACACAGGGTTAATCAGGTGGTCACCAACAATACCACCATGACGTATTACATAAACAAGCAGGGAGGTAGAGCATCACTGAGTCTGACATCTTTGCTTTGTGGGAACCCCACATCCATTACTGCATCCTTCCAATTACTATCCTCGTAGCCTGGCATTCAAAGGCAGATGCTCTAAGCAGCAGGGCCTGGTGGAACATGAATGATCAATCAACAAGAGCCTCATCAGGAGCATCTTTGCCTGCTGGGGTCAACCACAACTAGACCTTTTCACAATACACGTCAGAGCAAAATGCCCACACTTCTGCTCTTGAGGGGGACACAGTCTCCTTTGTATGGGAGATGCTTTCCTCTTGCAGTTGATAGGGATTCTCTGATATGTCTTCCCTCCCCACCACAGACCGAATGTGTTGACGATGCAGAGAGATGGTTCCTTTGCCATCCTCATCACCCTATTTTGGCCACGTCAACCCTGGCTTAGAAGGGTCTTCAGGATAACTCAAGGATGTTATGTTGAAACTTCCCCAACCTCCTGTCTCAGAATGCAAGAAGGATCTTACACCCAGGTGTCTTAAACCTGGTGGCTTGGACAATACTACCATGGAAACTTTGTTACATGGCTTAGCAGAAGTCCTGCTTAATGATAGAAAACCTTCCACCAGAAAGTCGTATGGCAGCAAGTGGAAGTCCTTCTTTACCTTTGTCTCTCATCGTGGGATGAACCCGTCTAGCTACCCACTACCAGTCATCCTAGAGTACCCACTGCATCTACGCTCTTCTGTTTTGGTGCATTCATCAATAAGGGTCCATCTTAGCTGCTAGAACATTGATTGATAGTAAAACTTTTTTTTTTAACAATCTCTAATAAAACAATACCTTAGGAGACTACTCAGATTATATCCCCTGGTTCAACCATCTTCTACACAATGGGATCTTCAGCTGGTGCTCTCTCAGCTAATCAAGAAACCATTTGAGTTGATGGTAGCCTGTGACTTCATACTGCTGAACAGCCTTCTTAGTCACTCTCTGCTCCACCAGGACAGCCTCCAAACTGGCAGCACTCCGGACTGATCCA
This sequence comes from Eublepharis macularius, assembly GCF_028583425.1. Taxonomy (NCBI): domain Eukaryota; kingdom Metazoa; phylum Chordata; class Lepidosauria; order Squamata; family Eublepharidae; genus Eublepharis; species Eublepharis macularius. The sequence continues at coordinate 164,097,079 of NC_072794.1, read as the reverse complement.
CCCTTCCTTAAATTTTATCACAAAGTAACATTATTCCTTTCTGCCTAAAGTTGTCTCAGACTTTCACCAAAATCAGGCCATTATGCTACCTACCTTTTCCCCTACTCTTGCCAATTTTGCAGAGAGGACTCTGCATTCACTTGAAATGCGGAGGGCATTATTTTTTTTATATCGGGTGCACCTTTTTGTTCAGAATACGTCGAAGACTCTTCATATCCTATGCTGGCAGGCATAAGGGCCAACCTGTGTCCTTGCAGAGACTCAGCCGGCAGATCTCCCATACCATCAAACTCTACTGCCAGCTGGCTTGGCGACTGCTGGCACTTTGAGCCAGGGCGCACACAATCAGATCTGTGGTAGCATCTCGTGCCTTGGCCAAAGGAATCCTGCTTCCCAAACTTATCAAGTGGAGTACCGAATCAGGTTCAAGGTTTTGGTGTTAACCTACAAAGCCCTACGCAGACTGGGACCGACGTATCTGAGGGACCGTCTCTCACCATATGAGCCCCGGAGGACTCTCTGCTCTGGTGGAAAACATCTTTTAAGTGTTCCTGGCCCGAGGGAGGCCCACCTGGCGTCGATCAGGGCCAGGGCCTTTTCGGTCCTGGCCCCGACCTGGTGGAATGCTCTGTCTTGCAAGACAAGGGCCCGGCAAGATTTGCTTGCATTTCGCCGGGCCTGTAAGACAGAGCTATTCCGCTAGGCATATGGCTGATGCCGGGCAGTGCCCGCCCCCCCCCCCCCCGTGAAGGGGGGGTTAAACCATCGCCCCTATGTGAACACAGAGGCATGTATGAACCACTATGCAGCATGAATTGTAATATTTAATGTTTTTAAATGTTTTAAAATGTATTATTTAATGTTTTAAAATGTTTTTAATGATGATTGTATTTGTTATCCGCCCTGAGCCTGCGAAAGCGGGGAGGGCGGAATATAAATATAATAAATTAAATTAAATTAAAATTAAAGTGGCTCCATTACATTTATGAAGTATTGTACGCTCAAGACAAAAGGTTCTTCAGTCTTTTTTTATTGTAAGCAGCACCTGAACCTCCCTCCAGGTAGGCAAGCTTGCTAATCCATACCCATCGGTATGACGCACAGAGACCACAAAGAAGTACAGGCAGATTGCTTACCTGTAACTGTTCTTCAAGTGGTCATCTTTGCATTCACACAACCTGCCTCTTTCCCCACCGCAGGTGCTTCTCGAAGGCATCCTCAAAGTTGGAAGAAACTGAGTAGGAAGGGTGTGACCTCCTCTCTCAAGCATGTATGTAAACCGCTCTGAGTGGGCATTAAGTTGTCCTGAAGGGCAGTATATAAATCAAATGTGGTGGTGGTGGTGGTGCGACTCTGTGGTGGGGGAAAGGATTTTTGCACCTTTTAAAAATAACTCTAAAAGTTTTCTGAGATCGTGTTCTTCTTCACTGGCACAAAACCCATCAATGTGAATTCTCAGATGATCACTCGAATAACAACACTTAAAAAGGTAAGGGACCTGTCTTTGTTTCTGTATTCCATTCTAGACAGTAAAAAAGACATCCTTGAAAATGATTGCGTAACCCAAGTTCATTTCTCTCATTGGAATCATCGGGTTGGATTGTATGCCTCTTTCCCATTAGTTGAAGAAGCCCTGCAGCAGAAGAAGAAGAGGAGGAGAAAGAAAGAAACAGCAGCCATTTGCCAGTATTAAAGGCTTTGTTAATCTAAACAACTTGGGAGCCATTTTAACACTTCCTTCTCATTGCAGCTGCTCATTTTACATGGCTTTTTGTCAGTATGGGTCTCCTAGCCCTTGGCACTGCCTTCTTGATGCTCAGGCTCCTGGGTAGCTGCTGGACGAAAGGGAACATGGGAAAGTTCTGTTCCCACCAGCACTGCCTTCTGGTGCTGTCCAGCATCCAACCCTTTGTTTTAAAGACCTCTAGCTTCTCCTTGTGAACCTTCCCGGTGATATTCATAGATTTCACAAAATGGACAGTTCATCTTCGTTCTTCTGTGCCTCCACACATGGGGACTGCGCAGGCGCAGGCCAGCCGCCGGAGAATTTTCTAGAGCTTCCAAGGCTCCGAAGGGGCCGTTTGTCGCGCGCCTCAGCGACCGTCTTCCCGCCCAAACGGTCACGTGATCCTACAGCGACCAACGGCCCCTTCCCTCAGTTCTCTTCTTGCCGCCGCTTGGAGAGAACGTGAGCTTCGTTGCTCTGTGCTTTTGTGCTTCGTGCTTTATTCTGACTGATTGCTTGGCTTTTGACTTCGGACTTCGTGACCTCGACTATTCTTCGGATCTCGTTTTGGACTTTGTTGTGGACTCGGTAATTTGACTCGGACTGTTTTGACCTTCCTTTCGCGTGCCCCTGAAGATGGCCTCTAAGGCTCTCTTCAAGCATTGCCTGCAATGCCACACTAAAATGGCCAAGACCGATGGCCATGAACTGTGCCTGTTCTGTTTGGGGGAGACCCATAATGTGACGGCCTGTAAGATTTGCCAGGGCTTCACCAGCAAGGCCCGACAGGAGCGCAAGGCCCGACTTAACTCCTCCCTGTGGCAGAAGGTCATGTCCGGAGGCGCTCCGTTGCCCTCCTCCAAGGCCGGCCCAAGCCCCTCTGCCGAACGGCATTCAAGAGCTGGCTCAGTGGCCTCCGCGAGGTCGGGGTCGAAACCGCGTCCCCCGAGTACCTCGGCGTCGAGAACGGCCTCTCCAGCGCAGGGACCGGTGCGGCCGCCCCGTAGCGCGTCATCTACCAGGTCGGATCCGAGACCTACGTCGGAACCGAGGATCCTGGTACCGAGTCCCCGGTCGGAACCGACGTCCGGATCGGTTCCGATGAAGCCTAAGAGGTCGAAGCCGAGGTCCCCTTCGAAGGCGAGGAGCGCGTCGGTTCCGAGGTCTTCTTCGGAACCAGCGAAGAAGAAGAAGAAGACCAAGCATCATCGGTCGCCGCGTCCCGCTCCTCAGGAGGAGGTCATCGTGCTTCCTCACACGCCTTCCCCTCATCTGGGCTCCCCGGAGCCAGAAGACATCTCCGTGCCGGTGCCGGATCCGATGGCCTTCGAGACGGTGCCCGCAGAGTTCTCGTCGGGGCCGGAGCCGAGCCCGCGCCGTCGGGGCCGACCATCGCTTCCCCTTCGGTCGCCGAGGCTGGAACCGAGCCCGTCTCCTCGTCGGAGCCGTCCGTCGCCTGCCCGTCCGTCTCCACCTCCGGTCGGTCGTGAGCGACATGGTTCCGGGGACAGTGTCCGATCAGTCCGGTCCACTGCGTCCCGGCATCGACAGGCTTCCTACCTCCCCTCGCCATACCGTTGCCAATGGGAGGGGGCACCTGCGGGCTTCTCCGTGTCGGAACCGAGGCCTTCGACATCGAGGTCTGCGTGGGCTCCCCCTCCACTCCGGGCTCAGGAATCCGAGCTCGGTTCCGATGAGGAGGAAGTGGGGAGCTTTGGCGGCTACCAGTCGGAGTCCTGGTCCGAACCGTCGCCAGCTGAGGAGCTAGTGCCATCTGCGGACTCCCCATTCGAGGACCTCCGCATCTACGCCGACCAGATGGCAAGGATGGCCAAGGCTCTCGAGATGGACATCTCTTCGGCAGTCCCCCAGACCAAGGACAAGCTCCTCAAGCGTATCTATGGGGATAATCCGGCCTACGTTGGCTTCCCCATGCTCGAGGGTATTGAGGAGATTGTGGAGAAGGTGTGGCAGGTGCCCTGTGATCAACCTCCAACGTCCAAGCGCATCGAGCAGCTTTACAAGATCAAGCAGGGTACCTGGCCGGCGTTGGTGAAACACCCTCCACCTTCCTCCTTGGTCACAGAGGAGTTCAACCCCCGACGATCGGGTCACTCCTCGGTACCTGCCGATAAAGAGGGCAAGAAGCTGGATGCCATGGGCAGGCGCCAGTACATCGTCGCTTCGCTGGGTCTGAGGATTGCCAACTACCAGACCATCATGGCAGGGTACCAGCTGTACCTCTGGGAGAAGTTGGCATCCTATACCCGGGACCTCCCTCCTGAGCAGAAGGCTGTGGTGTCCCTGCTGCAAACAGAGGCTGTCCGGCTGTCTAAACAGCAAATGAACGCTGGGAGCCACGCTGCTGACACTGCTGCTAGAGGGATGGCTTCGGCGGTGGTCCTCAGGCGCCACTCCTGGTTGCGGTCGACGGCCCTGTCCCAAGAGGTGCGTTCCAGGGTGGAGAGCATGCCATTTGAGGGGGACTCGCTGTTCTCCAAATCGACCGACGAGACCCTGAAGAAAAAGAAGGAGGACCGGCAGACGGCGCGGTCTTTGGGTCTGGCTCCAGCGGACAAGCCCTCCTCCAGGTCACGGTACGCTCCCAGGTCTGGCCCTTACCACTACCAGGGCAGATACCAACAGCAGCGGCCGGGCTACCAACAGTATCCTGCCTACCAGCAGCGGCCTTACCCTCCCGCACAACAGCAGAGGAGGCGTCGGCCCTTCAAGCCTCGTCAGGCACAGCAACCGGCCCAGCAGAAAGACCAGCAGGGCGCCGGGAGGCAGTACTGACGGGTCGCGCCAGCCGTATCCCCGAACTTTTCGGACAGACTTAGTCCACTCCTCTCTGAGTGGGAGTCAATAACATCTGACTCATGGGTCTTAACTATTGTTGAATTGGGATACGGGCTGGAGTTCGTTGAGCTGCCTAGATGCAGTTCACCCCTGACAGCTGTCAATAACACTATGGCCGAGCTGGATGCGGAGATCGTGTCGCTCTTGGCCAAGGGTGCTGTGGAAGAATTGCCCTATGAGGACTCTGTAAAGGGTTTCTTCTCTAGATTCTTCCTGGTCCCTAAGAAGGATGGGGGTTTACGTCCCATTTTAGATCTGAGGGGCCTTAATGCCTTCCTCAAGGTGACCAAGTTCAAAATGGTTACGTTGGCGGCGGTGATCGCCTTACTGAAGCAAGGGGATTGGTTTGCGGTTCTTGACTTAAAAGACGCATACTTTCACGTGGGCATACGGGAGGAGCACAGGAAGTACCTGAGTTTTGTTTACCGGCATAGGGTTTTCCGGTATAAGGTGCTCCCCTTTGGCCTGTCCACTGCCCCACGAGTGTTCACTAAATGTGTGGCCCCTGTGGTTTCCTTCCTACGGGAAGAAGGCTGTACCATCTTTCCGTACCTCGATGACTGGCTCATCGTGGCTGAATCAGAGTCTAGGCTGGTGCAGGACATTGGCTTGGTACTTAGCACTTGCCAACGCCTGGGGCTCCTGGTGAACTTGGAGAAATCCAAGCTGGTGCCCAGCTGCAAGGTGTCCTACATTGGTGCGCTTTTAGACTCTGTGGAGGGTAAGGCCCTGCTCCCCTTGGAGAGGGCTCGGTCCCTAAGGGGTCTAGTGTCCATGTTTAAAAGGAACCGGTTCCAGTCTGTGCGCACTATCCAGTGCTTACTAGGGCATATGGCAGCGGCCACCTCTGTGGTGCCTTTCGCTAGGCTGCGTATGCGCCCTCTCCAGAACTGGTTTGTGCGGAGGTATGATGCTCTACTGCACCCTCCGTCCCTCAAATTCTCTATCCCGAGGGTCATCCTATCCTCCTTGGACTGGTGGCTGTCTGATGACAACTTGTTTAGAGGGACCCCTTTCGGGTATCAACACCATGACATCACGGTTACCACTGATGCCTCTCTGTTGGGATGGGGGGCTTACTGTGGTGATGTGTCGGTGCAAGATGTCTGGTCTGACAGGGAAAAGACCCTCCATATCAATGTGCTTGAACTAAGGGCCATTCGTTTCGCACTTGTGTCTCTTACAGCACTGCTGAGAAATCGTCATGTCTTGGTGCAGACGGACAACACGACTGCCATGTACTACGTGAATCAGCAGGGGGGCACAGTGTCCATGGCCCTGTGCCGGGAAGCCACACTCACTTGGCAGTGGGCTATCAAGAACGGCGTGTCGCTCCGTGCTATACACGTGGCTGGGTCAGACAATGCCCGGGCAGATGCCCTCAGCAGGGCCCCTTTACTAGACCACGAGTGGGAACTGAACGGAGAGTGCATTGGGCCGATCTTCCGGATGTGGGGTCATCCAGTGATAGACGTGTTCGCCACTGCGGCGACCACCAAGGCCCACACGTTCTGTTCCAGGGCAGGGAGCGACCCCCTCTCTATTGGGGATGCCTTCCAGTTTACGTGGACGCAGGGCTTGCACTACATGTTTCCTCCATTCCCCTTGATTCCCAGGGTCCTGTGCAAGATAGAGGAGGACGGGACGGACTGCATCCTAGTGGCCCCCTTCTGGCCACGGCAGGTTTGGTTCCCGAAGCTCCTGCAGATGTCCCAACGGACGTATGTGAGTCTGCCCCCTCGGCAAGACCTTCTCCTAAACGGGAGCCTGGTCCACCACGATCCCAGGAAGCTGCACCTAACGGCTTGGCGGACCGTTCCTCCCCGATAGGCTTTACTGACGAGGTACAGAGGGTCCTCCTGAATGCTCGTCGGCCATCCACTAGGCGCGCTTATGCGGCCAAGTGGCGCAGGTTTGAGCTCTGGGCACTTGCCAGAGGAGTGGTGCCTGACAACAGTCCCTTGGGGGTTGTGTTCGAGTATTTGTGCCACTTGCGTGGCCTGGGCTTGAAGGCTTCCTCCCTCAAGGTCCACCTGGCAGCGATATCAGCTGCTCACACCCGAGTTGAGGGTGCTACGGTGTTTTCTCACCCACAATCCCGCCAGTTCCTTAAGGGCATGTACAATCTTTACCCACCTGTGTCAGCGCCAGTGCCTCAGTGGTCGCTGTCCTTGGTGCTCTCACGTCTCATGTTGCCTCCATTTGAACCTATGGCTACATGCCCCTTGGATATGCTATCCTACAAGGTAGCATTCTTGGTGGCCGTCACATCGGCCAGAAGGGTCAGTGAGCTGTCTGCGCTGCGGTCTGACCCTCCCTTTCTTGTGTTTCATCCCAACAAGGTGGTCCTGCGTCCCTGCCTCGGGTTCCTGCCCAAGGTGGTATCCGCCTTCCACCTCTCGCAGGATATTTCACTGCCTGCATTCTTTCCTCAGCCTTCCTCTAAGGGGGAAAAGGCCCTCCATTCCCTAGACTTGAAGAGGGCCCTAGCCTATTATCTTGATAGGACGAAGGGATTCCGCACCTGTCCTCACCTGTTTGTATGTTTTGGGGCCAAGGACAAGGGTAACAGGGCTTCCTCGCAGACCCTGTCTAGGTGGATTGTGACGGCCATTAGCAAGGCCTATTCCCTGGCAGGGGTGGCTTGCCCGCTCCATGTCAGAGCCCACTCCACGCGGTCCCAAGCATCCTCTTCGGCACTCCTCAGGGGGGTGCCCCTGGTTAACATTTGTAAAGCAGCCACATGGTCCTCTGCAGACACCTTTGTCAGGCATTACGCCGTTGATGTCAATGCGGAGCAGGATGTATCTGTGGCCAAGGCTGTCTTACACTCCCTTTTTTCCTGAGGGAGTTTTGGAATGACTTTCTTGGCGTACCTGCTGGGTACCCTTGAGTGAAAGTGTGTATATATGTACCTGGGGGTGTGTATATATGTAAATATTGAATATTTATGTGTGCATACACAGTTTTTTACATAGATGTATATATGCATATCTATTTATTGTTGTTCTTGTTTGTTCAATAAAATTGTGTTGGACTTCACCCCCGCCTTCCTTATTGTGTGAAGCTTGGTACACTCCCATGTGTGGAGGCACAGAAGAACGAAGATGAAAACAGGGTTAACATACCTGTAACTTATGTTCATCGAGTTCTTCTGTGCTGACACACAACCCTCCCTCCTACCCCGCTGTGAACTCCAATGCACAATACTGTGATGGCTGTAACGGATATTGGTGTTTTTAAGGTGTTATGGCTGAAGTGTGTTGGACAAGCGGCGGCAAAGGAGAACTGAGGGAAGGGGCCGTTGGTCGCTGTAGGATCACGTGACCGTTTGGGCGGGAAGACGGTCGCTGAGGCGCGCGACAAACGGCCCCTTCGGAGCCTTGGAAGCTCTAGAAAATTCTCCGGCGGCTGGCCTGCGCCTGCGCAGTCCCCATGTGTGTCAGCACAGAAGAACTCGATGAACATAAGTTACAGGTATGTTAACCCTGTTTTTGTCCCAGTTGAAACACAGTTCTCAATTTTCCTTCCACGGGTTATCAATTTCTTGATTTGATGTTTTTTCCCCTCCTATCCGTCCCTCCATCCATTCTTCCATTTATTTTGCATGATAACAGAAGATGTAAGACTCTGGGGCAAGTGAAAAAGCAGTGAAGCTGGAGGCAGTCTTGAATAAAGGCAACGTTGTGCAATTAGTACCCTTGGCAGACTCTTGTACTGGATCAAATACTTGAGGATGCTTTTCCAATAACAACCTAAAGAGTGCTTTTGGTTTGGTAATTAGGCCAAACGAAACCGCGGTGGGGCCGGCCCTAGCATCATTATCTTGACTCTTAAGAGATCTGCAACACTGTCATTGGCCATGCTATAGTTTTCTTTTGAAACACTGGTTTCAAATATATGTCATTTGTCTTTCTAAAGTTATTTTATAACTATCGCTATCCCCAAATTTCCAGGCTTGGATCCTGAGTGCTCTTTCCAGTCACGGTAGGCACTTCTAATTGTTGAAGAGGGATAGGCGGGCAATTCCCCACTCTCACCGCAGCCCCCACCCCTACACTTTAACCCTCACATTTTGTGGTTCTGCTGACCCAAGAGGGCACATTTTCAGGGGGAATAGAAGACTGCAGCCAGAGAAGAGACACAGGAAACTCACAATTTGTACAGTGCAAGGCTCCGAGCTCCAGTTTTTTCCATTTGATCGAGGGGACGGCAGAAAAAAAATCAGTTCCCTTGGGAACTGTTTTATAATTATTCCCAGGCCTTTGCATCTTCATTTACTGCTCAAGACACCGAAGTGAAACCTCACCTTTTACACAAATGCTCAGAGGTGTGGCCTTGTTTTATATGTGGCTGATTAATCAATATGGCCATCATCCATGCAGAGCCAGACGCAAGATGATGGTGGTAACATTGGGGGAGCCCTCTTGCCAAGTAGCATAAGTTGGCCCCTTGATTTGGATGAAGCAAGGGAGGCAGGCGCCCCCAACTTTATTATGCTCCACGTAAAGAAATAATGGCACCATTGTTAGGGCAGGACAAGTGGGAGACCTGCAAGGACTTGCAGAGTGTGTCTGTCTTATTTTCCTTTCCCCCACCATGTCATCTTTCCCTTCCCTGCCTCCATGGTCTCTCTTTTTCCTGCTCTCCTTCCCACCCACCTTCGTCTGGCTCTCCTCTTCACTTTCCCCCTTCCTCCGACAGGCAGCCTCTCCACTATGGCCCAGCTGCATGGTGCTGGCTGAGCTGAGCCCAGTTGAATAGTGGGAGACCTGCAAAAATTTGCAGGGGTACTTCATTTTTCCATCCCTTATATCCCCTTCCCTACACTTATTTCTTCTGGCCTTCTTCCTGGCAGCCCCCATAAGCACACCTTTCCCTGCATCCTTCTCTCCTTCAACCCCACTAAACAACTTCTCTTACCTGTCCCCTATCTTCATCTATATTTATTAATTTGTTTCATTTATGTACTGCCTTTCTCCACCATGAGAACTCAAAGAGCTTACATCATTCTCTTTGCCTGCAGGTTATCCTCACAGTAACCCTGAGAGGTAGGTTAGGATGTATGTGACTGAATTAAAGTCACCCAGTGAACTTCCACAGCATAAAGGTGATTCCAACCTGAATCTCCCGCATCCTACTTTGAAACTCTAACCACCACACTACACTAGCTTGAAGGGGGGAGGGCAGTGCTGTTGTGCAGCGAGCAGCTGGGCATAGGTGAGTCATGCAAGTCATGTGGTATCAAGTCATCTGGTGGTTGCTTCTGAGCCTGGCTCCACTGAGTTCTCCCTCAAAGGCCAAAAGGGCCCTGCCCCCTTCACCTGCCTTTTCCTGACAGAACCCAAGCCTGGAATACTGACCTAACTGTTACTTGGTTGCCTAGCAACAGGCACTGGGAGCATCTGGTTAAAGCTACAGGAAGTTCTTTAATCATTTTGGGTTTTTTAAAAAACTCCCTATAGTTGTTTTTTAAGATTTCAGATTTTTCTGCAAACCTAGAGCATTTTCAGATGTGTAGGAAGATCTGTCTTTTCTGTTCACGGCTCCAAATTCAGGATCTAAGTATCCTCCAATAGGGGCAGCTTGGCCATTAATATATAAGATATCCACTGCTAGCCTTGGAGCCCTGGCAAATACTGAAACTTTCAACCGTCCTCTGCAGTCCACTTGATTGCTTAATTTGTATGGCCATTTCCAGGAGTTTTATTTTTCATTTCCATTTTGTAGCTGTTATGTTTCTTGCCGTAATGAGCTTGTTTTATTGACTTAGTGACTAGTACTTTTGACTATGTCTTTTATTTAACCATAGAAGATTTAGGTTAAACTGTATTTAACTTTTGAAAACAAAATTGTGCAGGTGTGTGTGCGCATTTGTGCACGCACTTCAAAAAATGTATCCTGGTTGGGAGTAGTTCCCTGCCCCCCCCCCATTTCGTTGTTCAGATAATTGCAAAGAATCTTCAAGTTGGAGCCAAACTAAATTTTCCACTAATGGAATGGGTGAGGTAATTTCCACCAATTCCTTCTTCCTGCTGCAGACACCCAATTTTCTTCTCCTGCTGCTCGTGAGGATGACCTATTCCCCCCCCCCCACTCCTTCCCTGGAACAGCATTTTGGGGAGATCAGGTGGGAGAGGGGGAGGCAGGAATGTTCTCTTCCACAAAAAAGTGCCTTTCATGAGTGGGAAATTGAGTCTCAATCCAGCGTTTCAATGGGTAATTCTTGCTCTTGTAAAAGACACAGCCCACCAATCTTACTAAGTTAGGTGATTGGTCCCTCCCAGGTAAAACTCAAGTTCCAATGTATAAAGGAACCTGATTCACATCAGGACTGGTTTTTGGGAAGGGGATGGCATAAGCCTTTCCTGTGAAAATTTCCCAACCTGAAACAACACAGAACATAGAAACATAGAGCTGGAATGGATCCAAAGGTCATCTAGTCCAGCCCTCTGCACAGTGCAGGCGATTCACAGCTACCTTTCCCTCCCCCCGCCCACATTGAATTGCCCAGAGAAAGGCAATAAAGCTCCAGGATCCTTAACCGATCTAGGCTGGAGGAAAATTCCTTCCTGTCTCCAAAGTGGCGATTGGCATTATCCTGGACATACAAGAAAGAGCCACGAGAGTCTTGCACCAACTCATCCTTTTCTGCCCTTCCTCTCCCAATTTGCATACATTTATTGTGAGTCATAGAATCATCCTAGCTGCCAGGTGGCCATCTAGCCTCTTCTTAAATACCTCCAAGGAAGGAGAGCCCACCACCTCCCAAGGAAGCCTCTTCCACTGAACACTGTCAGGAAGTTCTTCCTAATGTTTAGCCAAAAACTCGTTTGCTTTAATTTTAACATGTCGTTTCTGGTCCAGCTCTCAGGGGGGACTCTCTGGGGGAGTCCCTAAGGGAGTGACTATTTGCCCCAATAGAAAACGTATGTGTAACCCATTGAGTGTATGGATATCACCAAGGGGACAAATAGCAGCTCCCTGGCACTATTTCAGCAAGACTGTAACCTGAGCTTGATTCCCCATTCCTCCACTTGAAGCCAGCTGGGTCAGTCACAGCTTCTCAGAGCTCTCTCACAGGGTGATTGTTGTGAGGATAACACACTTTGTGAGTGGGTGTTCAGTTGTTCTGAAAGATGGGATATAAAGCGAATGTTGTTTTTATTGTTTTTATTGAGGCAGGGGGTTAAGACCCCTTTCCCTCTGACCCTAATCCTAATTGAGCACACACGCATCTGGGAATCAAGTTTCACCTGGGAACTCCCAAGCCTCCATTTCAGAACCCGGAGTAACATATTGTGTAGTTAGGATAATGATTCTCAGTTTTCCTAAAGAAAACTTGTGTCTGTTGTCTCCTGTGTCTGTTGTCCAAGATCCCCTTTAAATGTAGAACCCTGTGATTCAACTGGGGCCTTCTGCACCCAAATCATGTTTGGTATTACTGAGCCACACCTCCCAATCAACTGGCAGTGCTCAACAGTAGCTTTACATTGGGTTTTACCACTATTTTATTTTTGGAAGGGGGGCGGGGAAGAAACACACTTTTAAGATGACTTACTTTATAGTCCATCAGAGGGGCCCTTTACCTGGTACGTTGCCATGACAACAGATTGCCACTCAAACCTTTGCTACATCCAGCCCCAATTAAAGCACAGTAATTGCTCAATCAATAGGGGTTGATAATGTTGCATGCTGCTTACAGTAATGCGGTACAGTATTCAATGGATGGCAAATATTTGCTTTTCCAAATCTGTTCTCTCCAAGGCCTCTTACAGTTCTAATTGCTTTATACCTGTGAGAAGTGTTCTGAGTGGAACTGGCACAGTTCTGTTTAGCTATTGGAGGGGGAAGGATTATGAAACCACAGGAAGCATGGAAACAAGCAAAAATAGAGAATTTAATATTTGCATTTTTAATAGGCAACGGTTTTATTTCTCCCTCCAGCTCATTGGCAAAGGCGGGGCTGTGCATGTTGCATGCTAAATAAAATAACATAAAACTAAACTCCCAGGAAATGCAAATTCTGCACCAAGGAAAGCTGGATTCTTCAAGTTGTGTAAATCATTTAGACCAAGCAACTTTGATTAGCCTCTTTTATTGTGCATAATTGATTCTACAATTTTGAGCTTTTACTAGTTGCGGAGAGGGGGGCACTGTGTAATCCACCTTGGATCCCAGTGAGAAAGGCGAACTAAATCGTAATACTCCCAAGCACTGGAAATCTTAGCGGTCACTCCCTTCTGGCTTCTGGAGTTTCTGCTGACATTTCAGGCAGAGCTTCACATCCACAACGGCTTGGAAGTTTTTTTTTAAGAAACTATATTTTAAAAAATGTATCTTGAGACGGAGACGGAGCCCTCGGTCCTAGGGAAGCAGCGGCGCGTGTGCGGCGTTCATTGCAGCCTCAACCCACAGGCCTCTAAATACACTCCATGTGCTGTCGCCGGCCAGAGGGAGCCAGATATGCTCCAGCCGTCAGCTGGACTATGCTCTAGCCCTTGATCCTAGGGAGGCAGCGGAGCATGCGCGGTGTTCACTCAGTCCCCAAGCAGGAGCTGGTGGCTGGGGCTGCCTCAAGTGTTCCTGACTGGGGTGGGGGTAGGAAGGAGTGCTGGGCCCCATTGCCGCATGGCGAGGCCGGCATCCGGGGGGGCTGGCTGCTGGCTTCCTGGACTGACCTCAATATGGTCTTCAACTTCATTGACACCAACAAAGCAGGGGGAGGGATTCTCTCCCGCTTCTCCCTGGCGGAGATTCCCATCAAAGGGCCATTCTTTCTGACTACACTTCCCATGGAAACTTGCGGGAAACCAACATGTGAAGAACTTGTGTCGGGCATCTCGTGTAGTTTCCCTCTCAGATTACAGAAAAGGGAAAACAATACAATCAAATGCTACATAAGGCAACAAAAATGTCTAAGGCAGGACAGACCGTGAAGAAGAAAAAGGGTTACAACAGTAGAAGACACTGCAGTAAAGAAGGGGACAATAACCATTGCGATAGACTACAAAACATTTTGTAAGCCATCTTAAATTACGGGGGAGCAATAAATGCTTTAACAAATACATAAACATTCCTTATAGAAGCAACTTCCCGGCCTGTTCCATTATACTAGCGTTCTAATTCCTTTGTGAAAATGCTCTCCTGAACATTTCTCTTTAGCACATTCTGCAGAATGATAAAAGCATAGAGGCTGTTGCACAAGGTGGGGGGGCCACCCCAGAGTATGTGTGTGAACAAGCAGTTGCCCGTTTTTACCAGTTTGCATAGTGGCACCTTCCGAAGGTTTTGCTTATCCTCTCATCAAAACAGGAAAATAAATAAATAAACATGAACCTTCAGTATCTTACAAAGCTGCTTCAGTCTTCATGGTGGAGAAAACCTAGTTGCGGGGGGGGGGGGGGAACCAGAGCGGAAATGTGTAATACACCTGGTGGATGTAAAGTGCAGCCTGCAACTCTTTTGTGGTACTAAAATATGAGCCGTGATCTCTAATGAGATCCTGTGGGAAATTTAGTCTAGCTGTGATGAGAAACGATTACGATGAGTGATGATGAAAGCAGAAACCAGAGTCAGTAATCAACAGATAACCGTTTGTGAGCCGTCTCCTTCAGATCTGTCTTTGGCATTTCTGGACAGCTGAAGGTGTGGCGAGGCAGATTTGGGAGACTTTTGAAAGACAGCTGCCAGGGCACCCCTTAGCCTGGTGTATGTGCACTGAGAGATTATTCAGGTCAATTCTTAGAAGTTGAAAGTGTTGCTTCATGGTTGCTCCATGATGATGTTGCCTGTTGGATACAGAAAAATGGTGGGCAGCATCTGGGGTTGATGACGACACAGGCCAGGGGCCAATTGACACTTGAACATTGCATGAGTAAAGTGCTGTCAATTCACAGTCAACTTATGGTGTCCCCAGAGAGTTTTCAATGCAAGAGATGAATGAAGATGGTTTGCTGTTGCCTGCCTCTGCATATCGACCTTGGGTTTCCTTGGAGTCTCCTATCCAATTCCTAACCAGAGTCAACCCTATGTAGCTTCTGAGATATGAGCTAGCCTGGGCTGGTTAAGGAAAATCCACCCTTCATACTTCCATCACTTCCACCCTATTCTCCAATTCCAAGTGGAGGGGACAGGAGTTTTGGATAGTGCCACCATCAGAAGAGCATTTGGCCAAGGCTGATTCTCTGACCAACCTACCATAATGGCTGTTTACTGTGACATAAGAAAGGGGTCACCCATTGGCGTCACTCAGAGAAATGGCCCTGGGTGTCAGAGCCGTAGCTAGTTTGTGCTTAGGATGGCCATGGCCCAGCCTGGCCAGAAGCACCACTGGCATTTTCGGTGCTGGAGCCACTTCTACTTTTGGTGTAGGCATAGTGGCTCCGGGCCTTCATGTGTCTGACTGCAGCAGCAGCAGCAGCACATGAGGGCGCTCTTTGAATGGGAGCATTGCAACGGAGAGGAGCTCTGCAGAAACCTGCTACGGAGTAGACGGGCTGCAAACTTTGACATGAACACAACCACCCGGAAGACTTAACCTTGCTCGACACCCTTATATGCCAGGAGAGCGCTTGGAAGGATTGCAAATTTGTATCAACTGTGTTTGTTCCTGTGCAGCAGCCGTGTATTTGACAGGAAAACAAAAAAACAAATCCAAGGGGGCGTGGTCCCAAGCAGAAGGAAAACAAAGCGATAGCCATGAAATGAACAGTTTGGGATCATAAGTTTCAAAGAGAAAGGTAGTGACAGGAGATCACAATTGATTTACACGTGGCTTGTGAGGAAGCACATTGTGCGAAATGGGGTTTGATTTTCAAGCCGGCAAACCCGTTGCCACCTCCCTCCAGGAGTTTGACAACCCTTCGGTTGATCTTGTTTTACTGTTGTGCCTTATAATTGAGTTCTGAAGAAGAGAACATTAAACTTTATTTCAAACTTCATTGCTTCACGTGGTCCTACCTATCGCCTTGTTTTCCATGTATTTGACAGGGCCATGGTTGCTGCCGTTCCATTTGCCAACCTCAAACATTTGCCACAGTCACCTTTTTCGATTAAATTGAAAAATGACTCTATTACACCGTTATACTTTTTCTACTATTATGCAGTATTCCTGGTTTCCTGAAGAATAGCATTAATCAGATCAACCTGGGTGGGTTGGGGGGAGGAAATCATAGCATTATACTTCTGCTGACATCAATAAACAATAAACAAAGAGGGAAACAAATCTGTGATCTTAATGAGCAGGCATCACAGTCACATAGAGACACCTAAATAGCAAGTCTAAATTCAAGTCTTGGAACTGTGTGATGCTTAAAATTGGCGGCAGTGGCATGCAATTCCTTGGGGGCAAGGGTTGAGGCCCCGCTACAGGAAAGTACTGTAATCATACACAGAAGCTACAAAACTATGTAAGACACACACATTTGTTTGATGCATCCAAACTGCTTATTGAATCGTAGGCCACTAGGAAACAGAGTGTGACCTGAATTGTCAGTAATTAAATGGTGGAATTCACTGCCAGCGGATGCAGGGATGGCCATAAGTGTAGAATGGAGGGGAGGTCCATCAATGTCTACTAGCCATGGTGACTGGAGGAAGCCTCCATGGACAGAGGCAGTAAATCTGTGGATTCCAATCCTGGGGGAGGCTCTTGAGACACGAGACATCTGACACGTGAAGAACACGTTATATTAGGTGGGAAGGATAGGGCAAAGGCTTTGCTATACACTGGAGCTGTGTGAAGGGGCTGTGAAATGCCAGAAGGGAAACTTCAGCTCTTTATAACCTCTCCAGGTCCAAGCTTGTCTCTGGAAATCAGCTCCAGCCTATTTCCATTCCTGGCTGCCCTCTGGTTGTGATCCCAAACAGTTCTAGACTGGAGAGGTGAAATTGACAGAGCCTTCCCAGATGTGAAGATGAAATTAACAAACCCTCTGAGGAGCAATCTCCACTGCCTCTCTCTTTTTAAACTAAGCTTCCTGCCTGGCTAACATTGCATCTCCCTACACTTGACGAACGCACGCCGAAGTGTCTTATGTAGAGAGACTGAATTGCTTTATTTAAAGCTTTTACTGTCAGTCACCTTTTAGGGTGAGAGAAATAATAGATGCTTTTTCAATAAATAAAAGGTTTACAACCCTCCCGGTTTGCTCAGCTGGTCTTTCCTTAACCTCTAGATTCTGAAACAGTGGCAAAATCCCCCTATAAACCTTCATCTTAAAATCAAAACAGAAGGAAAAAAGCACTTCTGTCTTGGAGGGAGGGGGGTCCTCTGGTTGTCACTCACTGCTCTGTGTCACATCTTGCCAAAACCTGCAGAGATTTGGTGTCAACCGACATCTTAACATGTCACAAAAAAACAGCTCAACGAGAGAGATCCTGGGGGACAAGTTGATAAAGAAAGGAAAAAGCGAGCCGTAAGGGTGGGGCAAGACGGGAACGGAGTTGAAGACGAGCACCTGATCTTCTCTGCAAAAAAACACAAGAGCAAGCACCAGATGGCACAAAGAGGTTTCTGGGTCAGAGCTCCCAAAGGCAACATTCCACAGAGCATTAATTCCCAAACCTT
This sequence comes from Eublepharis macularius, assembly GCF_028583425.1. NCBI lineage: Eukaryota > Metazoa > Chordata > Lepidosauria > Squamata > Eublepharidae > Eublepharis > Eublepharis macularius. The sequence continues at coordinate 164,079,923 of NC_072794.1, read as the reverse complement.
TTGCTGTGTGTTGTGAGCAACGTGTCCATTCAAGGCGTCCGTAGGCCAAAAACCCATCCACAGGGGAAGTTGCCAGTGACTGTGTGCTGTGAGGGGAAACAGAAACCTGTCAACATGATGTGGAGGAAGTGGAACTTTTTCTCCTTCCCCCACAATATTAGAACACACAATGAAGTGAATGGACGGAAGATTCAGAATAAACAAAATGCATACATGCGTATATAACTTATAGAACTCCCTGCCACTAGGAGTAATGATGGCCACTCCTCTAGGTGGCTCTAAAAGTATAGTACAGGAATGTGTGGAAAGATAGTTACATAGTAGCCATGGTGGCTTAATGGAACCTCCATGTTCAGAGGCAGTGTACCTCTGAATGCCTGTCACTGGGGGAGAGAAGAGAGAAGAACAGTGGGAGGCTATTGCCTTGTTTCCTAGCTTGTGGGCTAAAGGCAGCAAGTTGACCACTGTCGTAAACAGGAATAGAACTAGGGTTGCCAACTTCAAGGCAAGGCCTCCAAGAATTACAACTGGTCTCCAGGCTAGAGAGATCAGTTCCCCTGAAGGAAATGGCATTTTCAGACAGCAGACTCATTCTTGCTAAACTCCCTTTTCTCTCCTAGATTCTGCCCCTTCCTGGCCACCCTGCCCTGACGCCACTCTGGCAGCTGGCCAACCTGTGCAGCCACTTGGCGGCACTGCTCAAGGGCCTGGAGGACCACCTGCAGGAGCTCACGTGCCATCCCCACCTCCTGCAAGGCTGTGTAAGCATGAGCCATCTGCTGTGCCCGGAAGCCCAGGGAGTTTCATGGTACCACCCCCCCAAAATCTCCAGGAATTTCTCAACCTGGAGTTGGCAACTCTACAGGTAGCTGGGGGGAATGATGTCACTTCCAGAAGTGATGTCATTGTGCCATACCCAGGATGTAATCCAAAGAGTCCATTATTATTCCACATCCCATCGGGCAACCCTAGAATCCCCAGAATTCCTAAATTATTCTTTTCTCAGATCATTCATCACACTTGCATTCGGCTCTTTGTGTCAATATGTATCTTGTCAGGATTCAAACCAGGGAATGAAGCTGGGGGGCTTGACCCCATACTGGGAACATGAGAAGACTGTAGGTTTGAGCCTGTGCAGAAACTCAAGAAGGGTCCAAAGGCAACCTTGTCCTGCTTTGAGGTCTTGTCATACAGCAATAACGTCCCAACCCATAATATTCTTACGCAATCTAGAACTCCTACAAGCAGACCTAGGGGGAAATTCCTGGAGATTTGGAGGGTGGTACCTATGGAGTGCAGAATTTGGCAAAGGTTTTCACCTTGAATCTGAAAATAGCAGCAGCAGCAGCAGCAGCAACCAACGATAGAACGTGCTCTCAGATGTTGCCATTTTCACCAGAGGAACCAATTTCTGTAATCTGAAGATCAGTAGTAATTCTGGGAGAACTACACTTCAATACCTCCTTACTCATTAAAAACCTGCCCAAAGGGGAAAATAATATTAGTGTTTCAGAAAATTGTTTGCATAGTTTTTACATAGTTGTGGGACAGGCATGAGAAATGTTTAGTGATAGTGTTTGGTCATAATCATGCTGAATAAATCTCCCATGCAGGCCTTAGTTTGGCCTAAAATGCTAAAGCATAAAATTTTATTTTTTAAAAAAAGCATATACTGATTTTATGAACAACGATGAAGGAAGAAAATACTGGGGAGTCGGGGACAATAAAATGTTAAGATGGCTTCCGCCACGTGGGGGCAGTATTGCTATACGACCTGAGCATCTTTTCCTACATTCGGAGCACAACACAAGCGTGCTTTCCAAACAAAGTTAATATCATCATCGTTCACTAGAATGAGGCATTTGATTAACCACAGATATTTGCACCTGGAAGCTGCCACTGTGGCACCTTCTTCCCAGAAGGCCAAAAGCGCAACGATACCAGTTCCATAGAGTGCCTACTAAGGGCCTAGCCACGCATCATGCTGTGTTACACCCCAAGGAGTCCTGTCGAGCCAGACATGCTCTGGGACTGCAATGATCTGAGCTCCTGTTGATTTTTAAAACTTCGTTCTATTCAGATCAGAATGCATAGGGTTGCCAACCTCCAGGAGAAGCCCCCCCCTCCAGAATTATAGCTTAGCTCCAGATGAGAGAATCAATTCAGGTGGAGAAAATGACTGCTTCTGAGAGTATGTAGACTGCATGGCATAATATCCCACCCAACCCCACTCTTTTCAGGCTCTACTCCCAAATCTCCAAGAATTCCCCGACCCCTACATGTGGGAGAAAGCAGTGTTGGGTCCCCATATGCCATTTTTCCAACCGGAAATGGATCCAGGGAGTTGCTATTTGCCTTGTCGCAGAATCTTATGTGTAGCCCATCAGGGTGTCTTCATTGCTCCCCCTTTACCACATCAGAAGCGTTCTGATGAATGCTTCTGAGTAGTTCTGAGCATATGAGCATTTTTTTAAAATGTGCCTTTTTTCCCAGTAGGGATTTTAAAAAAAGCGAAATGTACCTTTTCTGCCAATGCAAGGAGCCGTCTGATGGTGGAACCGCCCTCTTTTGTCAACCCAAGGATGGCAACGCAGAGCAAAATTAAACCCACAAGATTACAATCAATAACAGAGAGAGAGAGAGAGAGAGAGAGAGAGAGAGAATGACTTCTTCCCTCTTCCTCTGAGAAAATCCTGCGGTTGTTTGCAGGCGTGAATTCAGTCCATGCAAAGAGCAGTTCCAGAACTACTCAGAAGCAGCCCAACCAGTCTGCTGCATAAATCAGAACAGGATGAATGGGCTCCTTACTCACAAGTAGAACTGCTGTTGGGTGGCTCTGGGTTGCTTGCTTTAAACCACGTCCTCTTGAAGCTTTGCTGGACTGTTGCAGTTCTTCTTTTCGTAGATCCAGAGGAGTTAGCCGTGTTAGTCTGTAGTAGCAAAATAGAAAAGAGTCCAGTAGCACCTTAAGACTAACTAACTTTACTGTAGCTTAAGCTTTCGAGAATCACAGTTCTCTTCGGGCCAAGCTACACATGACGAATGACACTTGAACAGCAAGTGTATTTCTCCCTGTTCACTTGCCCTCCACTCAATACACTTGCCGTTCAAGTGTCATTCGTCATGTGTAGCTTGGTCCTTCGTCAGATGCATGGGAATTAGGCCATGCATCTGACAAAGAGAACTGTGGTTGTCGAAAGCTTAAGCTACAGTAAAGTTGGTTAGTCTTCAGGGTGCTACTGGACTTTTTTCTATTCTTTTCGTAGGAGATCTCTTTCCTGGGAAAGGCTCCATTCTAAATGTGAGGCGGGGGCCCACCTACACATTAAGGTTGCCAGCCTCCAGGTGGGCCTGGTGTTCTCCCAGAATGGCAACATCTCTAGACTGCGGAGATCAGTTCCCCTGGAGAAATGGCTGCTTTGGAGGGTGGACTGTATGGCGTTATAACCTGCTGAGGACCCTTCCCTCCCCAACCCCATTCCATGGCCCCCGGGCTCCACCTAGGCTTCCCAGTTGTCCCACTGATCGGTGGGAGGTGGCAAACCACCTGGCGATTGCCCACCACTGCCAGGACACCTGGGCAAGTAGGGTTGCCAGGCCCCCTCAATCTCCCAGTGGGGGATTGGGGCCTGGCTCTGACCTCTGTTCCGAGGGGGGGGCACGTGCACAAAGCATGATGACGTCACTTCCGGGAAGTGCCGTCAACATGCTGTGCACCGCCCCCCCAGCACGCCCACGCTCCGCAGGGGCTCACGTTGGGGGCTGCTGTGGAGCGCAGGAATGCTCCTGCACTCCACAGCGGCCCAAAATGCGCCCGTGGATTGGCCCCATTTTGGCCTGGATTGGGCCCATTTTGAGCTCCTGCACGCCGCAGCATCCCAAAATGGGCCTGATCCGTGGGAGCGCGCAGATCCACAGAGGAGCGTGCACAGAGGGTGCACAACCCCCCTGCTGGCCAGGTAAGTGGGGACGGAGTGTGGGGGGCAAGGGCAGGGGATCCCCCGCCCCCACCGGGGGCCTGGCACCCCTATGGGCAAGAGACTCCAAGAGTGAAGCATGCCCCCTCCTGGCCTGGTGTGATGATGTCATTTCTGGAAGTGACATCATCGTGCTAGTGGCAGGCAGGCTCCTGCCCTTCGCAGGGGCCAATTTTGGCCCCCAACAGGCTGCATTGGCCCCATGCAAAGCACAGGAGCATGCCCACCACCAGTGCAATGACGTTACTTCTGGAAGTGATGTCATTGCAGCAGCGAGAACACACAAGCGCTTTGCACTCCCGCAAAGATCTTCCCCCCAGTAAGTACTGGGTCCTCCCCTCCTGCCAGAAGGTTATAGGAACCTGGTAACCCTAGCTCCACTCTCAAATCCACTCCAGAGATTTCCCAACTTGGAGTAGGCAACCCTATGTGCTCCATGTGGTTCTACTTATGAGTAGACATGGGCACGAACAGCATTACAAACGAAAAACTCCACAAACAGCCCATTCGTCTGTTCGCAAACAAGCCATTCATGAGGTTCCATTCTAAACGAACAAGTGGTCGTTGCAAGCCTTGTTCGTTGCCTTTGTCAGCCGTTTGTCAAGCCAGACAGTCTAGGGCCTTTCAATCAATTCCCCTGGCAATGGCAGGGACTGAACTCTGTCTGAATTCCTTCTGGCTTTCCTTCTGGCTTTAACCCTTCAAAGTACTTCCAGCAGAGAGTCCCATTTTTGCCACTGTGAAGAGAAAATGACACCAAAAGGAAGGACCCATGGATCATGCCTTTTCTGGGGTGCAGTCTCTCTGAAACTTGGGGGGGGGTCTTCGGAGGACAGTGAGGACTATGTCCCCTGCAAATTTGGTGGGTATTGGACATTGGGAAGGTCAGTTTGTGGGGTGATTAAAGAGCCCTGCCCCTTGCAAGTGGCAAGAAAGGGCCCTTTAAACTATCAGCTGGCAGGCGGCAGGGGGGAATTCCCCCTGCCACCTACCAGCTGATAGTTTAAAGGGATCTTTAAGGGTCCATGAACAATGAACAACCAGCATGTTTGGGTTATGTTCATTACTGTTCATTGTTCGTGGATGGCAATGAACAATGAACAGCTTGTTTGGGGTTTTTTTTTCCTGTTCGTGCCCATGTCTACTTATGAGCACTCCAAAGGCAGGAGAGGATCCAAGCAGCTGCTTGAAGAGGGACCTTCCCAACGGGCACATCTGTAGTCAGTAAAGACTGGGTTCAATCAGCGGCCTTGAGTTCCCCCTGTGCATAAACGATGCCTTTTCCTCCAGGCCTCTTGGCAACCTTCCAGGGAATTGCTAAAGGGTCTGAGGTTGCTTGATTGGCATACCCAGGGCTTTTTTTCAACAGGAACGCGGTGGAACGGAGTTCCGGCACCTCTTGAAAATGGTCACATGGCTGTTGGCCCCGCCCCCTGATCTCCAGACAGAGGGGAGTTGAGCTTGCCCTCTGTGCCACTCAGTGCAGAGGGCAATCTAAACTCCCCTCTGTCTGGAGATCAGGGGGCGGGGCCAACAGCCATGTGACCATTTTCTCCGAGGGCAACCCACTGAGTTCCACCACTTCTTTTCCCAGAAAAAAAGCCCTGGGCATACCACAGTCACATGTGAGGAGCCAGGAGGTCATGGTGGAAGAAAAAGCAGCTCAGAACTGAAGCTCCCCTGCCACCTTGACAAATCTGTGGTTCTACCATGATTAGATTACCCAGATCCCCTGGATCTTAAGGGAGCAAATTTGTCAGCAGCTGAGTAAGATCTGGGGCTGAGTTTGTTTCTCCTCTGCTTACAGGTACTTAGCCTGAAGGCCAGAGGTGCAAGCGAAAGGGATCTCTGTCCTCTGATGTTAGACTGAGGCTTGCAGTCTGGGACCTGTGTTAAACAATTTGGTGTACCAGCACTAACGTGTTGCCTTCATCGGATATTTTTGTAACACAGACAAAAGTCTGTTTTTTAAAAAAAAAACGCAAGTTAAGGCACTGATGCTTTTACTTACTTGATTATTTATTGTGGCTGATGCAAATGAGCGTGCACAAGTTTCTAGCCCTCGTCAGGTTTGATATGTATCACTTGAGGCTTGGCACCAAAAGTGAGTCAAGTCAGGCTTCTGTCTTGGTAAAGCTGTAAAGCTGTTAATCATTTGGTACGAGGGTACTTGGAGGACCTTCCGCTCCCATGACGTAATAGGGGTGCCAGCCCACTGGTGGGGGTGGAGATCCCCTGTCCACACCTTTGTCCCTCTGTCCCTGCTCACCTGGCTGGTGAGGGGAAAGGAGCGGGAGGCAGATGGGGAGCCACCTGAACATGCAGCAAAACGCCACATGCTTCAGAGTCCCTGATGACACATTTCCAGTTGAAAACCAGAAGCGATGGGGTCTCAGCAGAGCCAAATCAGCCCCCAACATGCTGTGTTTGGGGCCTATTTTGCCCCAAACAGAGACCCCGTCGCTTCCGTTTCTCAACCAGAAAGTAGTGATGTCCTCGAGTCCTCCAGAATGTGCATGTGTGTGAGGAAGCCGGATCAGACCCCTAAACCTGCAATGTGACCCCCCATGCCCCGTTTTGAGGTAAGGGGGGGCTAGCAAGCACCCTATGTCTGAAAGGAGTGATTTTGAGGGCTCCCATCTGTTGGGGGTGCCGTACCAATGTGTGGGCCACAACAGATATTTGTCCTGGCCTTGGATTCTAGCCAGGCCTAGGAGATGGTACACAGGAACTTGAGATACACGTTCAGCTCTGTTGGCCTTCGGTTACTTAGAATTTGGAATATTTCCTCTGACTGTAAAGTGTATCGGAATGACTCCTATGAGATTACCAACCTGATTGACAATCCAGTTGAACTGGAATGTTTGAACTGAAACCAGTTTAGTGCACTTGATTTCATGGACTGCCTGTGTTTTATTTTTTTTATTTATACTCTGTCTTTCTCCCCTAGACTCAAGGCAGATTACATAGGGTTTAATTCAAAATGTTCAGGATTTGATTATAGAATATAATTGTAGTAGATATTGAAGCATACTATACTCTGCAATACAAGGATCTTTTAAAAGTTACCTAGGTTGTTATCCTAGGGGTGCCATCTCCAAGTTGGGAAATTCCTGGAGATCTGAGGGGTGAAACCTGGAGAAAGTGGGGTTTGGGGAGGGAAAGGACCTTGGCATGGCATAATTCCATAGAGTCCACCCCCCAAAGTAGCCATTTTCTCCATGTGAACTGATCTCTGTGGCCTGGAGACCAGATGTAATTCTGGGAGATCTCCAGCCACTACCTGGAGGCTGGCAACCCTATGTTATCCTGTGAGAAGGAGCATGGCTTTGAGCAACGATTTCAGTTGCACTGGAGGGTTTTTTCCCCCCAAAACGAGGCATTGAACTCTCAACCAGAGGAGGTGTGAAGAACTTCAGTGGAGGCTTCAGTGCATTCAGATAAATATGCAACTTCCAAACCTTCCTGCACCAGCATGAATTTATCTGAAAGGTGACAATGAGTGATTCCGCACACGTTGGATAATGCACTTCCAATCCTCTTTATAGATCATTTGGAACAGATTTTTTTTGTGTGCGGAACAAAAAATCCACCTCAAACGATTGATAAAGTGCATTGAAAGTGCATTATCCAACGTGTGCGGAATTAGCCAATGTGATAGGAAATGTCCAGTTTTCCATCAAGGTACAGGCTCCCAACAAGATTTTCAGGAGTCAGCCTTGCTGCTAACACGCCTACGGAGAGGCAGGCACGCCACCTGTTGCAAGTAAAATGCCAGGGACTATACTGCGAGGTCCAAAGTGGAGGGAAGGTGGGATGAGGAGCAGTTTAACCATGTCTCCTCCTGCACTTGCTTTTTGCTCAAAATTAATTTTTTAAGCAGCATAAGTTTATCGTATTTTCCATCAATCGCTTTAAGTTCCATGCCAAGTGCTTAATTGCTCAAGAACTGCCTTTTAAGCGCAATGAATAAGGCACCAATCCCGCCCCCCCCGTAGCTCCCTCCAATGAAGTCACACACACACACACACCCCATAGCAAAGTTTTAAACGACAAAAGGAAATGATAGGTGTTTAATTTTGTCAACCGGTTTACTCTCTTTATTCTTGTCTAATGTGTTCTTCATGCCTCCTGTTCTTGTTCAGGAAGTCTGTAATTGATCTTTTCTGTATTGCAAAATATAGCCAGTAAACGATTTGTGTTGCTGACAGGTTTAATTTTTTAATTTGTAGCTGGGTCCCTAAGGTCTGTCCTGAATGGACCCCCGGCACGTGCTCGTTAATCCTCCCTCCCCCCAGGCAAAATTGCTGAAAAGAAAATGTGAGGAAAATGGTATTTTTTAAAAAAGATCATGTAACAATTATAGACGCTGTGACCTGGATAGCCCAGGTGAGCCTGATCTTGTCAGATCTCAGAAGCTAAGCAGGGTTGACCTTGGTTAGTAATTGGATGGGAGACCTCCAAGGAAGACTAGGGTTGCAGAGGCAGGTGATGGCAAATCAACTCTGTTAGCCTCTTGCCATAAAAATCCCCCAAGGGGTCGCCATAAGTCAGCTATGACTTGAAGGCACTCTCCTCCACCACCAATGATTATAGGTGCCCTGACTAGCCCTGATCTCATCAGATCTCAGAAGCTAAGCAGGGTTGGCCTTGGATGGGGGACCTCCAACAAAGACCAGGGTTGCAGAGGCAGGCAATGGCAAACCACCTCTGTTAGTCTCTTGCCTTGAAAGTCCCACCAGGGGTCACCATAAGTCTGTTGCAAGTTGAGGGCATGTAATCATTATGTATCATAAGGGTGACAGTGATCTTCAGAAACCTACCCGGAGCCAGGGTGACTCTTGGGTGGGAAGAATTGGGAAGGGTCATTTGGGAGGGAGAATCAGCCCTCACTGTTTTGTTTTTTTTAAAGAAATGTTCCCATTTAAACAAGAAATCATTCTCTCAGTAGAAATGTCAGGTTATAAATTTTAAAGTCTTTTTTTTTAAAAAAATAAGGTTTGGGAGGGGGAAATCTAGATGGGGTGGTACACCTACAGGCCTCACTCTGGCTACAGGGGTCTGGGGTTTGGGGTCTGAGAGGTGGGAGCAGGGCTTTTTCTGTTGTGGCACCTGAACTATGGAATACTATGGAACTACTCAGGAAAATCCAAAATCCCTCTCCCCCGTGGTGGGAGTAACAGCAGATCTTTTGTGTCAAGTGTTCCCAAAGTTCAGCAGCTTTTTCTCTTTGGTTGTGTTGCTGGCATTTACTTTATGCATTGCTGTTGTTGATATTTATTTATTTTATGTATTGCTGTTGCTGGCATTTATTTTATGCATTGCTGTGACCCTTGGGTGGTGGTTTTGCTTGTTAAGGTAAATGCATGTATATCTTCCCTGTATGCCATTAAAGGTATTTGAATTGAATTGAATTGTATATCTTTCCTATAGTGGGCAGAGCTTTTTTTCCTCTGACAAGGCAGTAGAGTCGGTAAGTCCTCCTCATCAAATAGAAACTTGACAAGTCAAGAAATAAATCAAAGTGTACACAAAAGACCCAACATTGCTTTAAACACATCACTCCATTACACCTTGATTGTTTACAGTGAATGATGCAAAGAAGTCTATGAAAGGTTCTAGTCCTCAAAAGGTTGTACTTCTGAACCTGACCAAGTGTAGGCATTTGAAGTCTGTCAGCAAAGGAGAGAGAACCAGATCCACCTGGATCTGATGCCAGAGAGCCTAGCTGGGTCAGAATATACAGCGGCGCAAGAGGGTGTGTGGCCCCTGGTGTCATGTCCAGCGTCAGTGTTGGTTGTAGTATTCACATTTATTTAGATGCTCCCCCAAGATGTCAGATCCTGGAGGCTAAACAGGGTCAACTTCAGAGTCAGTCCTGGTTAGTACTTGGATGAAAGACTACCAAGGAAGTCCGGGGTCACTACACAGAAGCAGACAATGGCAAACCAGCTCTGAATGTCTCTTACCTGGAAGAAACAGGTTCAAATCCTGACTCCGCCATGGGAACCTGCTCGGTGACCTTAGGCCATTCACATTCTCACACCCTAACCTCACAGAGTTGTTGTGAGGGGAAAAAATGGAGGAGAGGAAAATGATATAAAAATTTTGGGGGGCTTCCTATTAGGGGAAAATCTACGTATAAATAAAATAAAATAAAATCATTTGGACTCATACTGTTGTGTTGTGCAGAATCACGTATCCAAAGCAAGAAGCAATTCTTGTACCAGAGAGAGAGAGAGAATGAGAGAGAAGAGAAATGTTTATTGTTTATTATGTTACGGTGTATAGTTTATAGTTTAAATAAAGAACAATTTTAAAGGAGAGAGAGAAAAGAAATGAGACATGCTTTGTTGGATCAAATTTTGATTTGGTTCTTGTGCTCCTTTTTGATGTGATACAACAATATTTTCTCCCATCACCTTCACACTGTAAGCATGCCCCCCATGTGGCGACAACTAGTATTTATTTATTGCGTCAAGAAGAGCGTATTCCTTCCGGACCCCTTTGCCTTATCAGAACAAATACAAGCTACCTCCACATGGGGGCGCTTTTAATACGAAACTGTTCCAAGTCCATTAATTCCGCTCTTATCTCAAAAGCCAGTTTAAAAAGCAGATCTTGAGAATGGGCAATTATGAGATTTTGAGCACTGGAGTCTTCGGGGGCACTAAGGAAGTGTTTTGAAATAAACATATTGGTCCAAGCTGCTCTCTCTTTGTCGTTTTGGCGGAGAAAGAATGACATGCTGAATTCGATGTCTGCTTTCATCTGTTAGAAGCAAGTTGCTAATTTTCATACTGTTGTAAATGGTAGTCGAAAGTGGGATCTGCATAAATCTCTGGTACACAGGAAGACAGTATTTCTGTGGTGGGCGACAACATGTGCACACACTGCATAGGGATGCCAGTCTCCTAGTGTGGGCAGGGGATCCCCTGCTTCTAGCCTCTGCTCATCTGACCAGCAGGGGGGAAAAGCCCCACGGAACGAGCCCAGGAGGCAAAAAACCTCCCGGGCCAGTGCGCAGCGAGTGCGCTCCCTACGGGCGTGATGATGTCACTTCCTGGAGTGAAGTCATCGCACCCTGTGAAGGGCAAGAGCATGCCCACTACCAGACACGATGTCACTCCCAGAAGTGACATCATCGTTCTGTGCCAGGAGTGCACAAGGACTCGGAAAAGCTGGGAGGACAAGGGAATCTGGCAACCCTAACTGTGCGGCTTACCGTCACGTTCCTTTCTACATTCCTAAGCCATTGCTCAAAACTTTCCACCTGAGACTGAAGTGGGGCAAAACAATGATTTTCATTTACTTTATTTTTGCCCCCCGTTTCTCCCCAGTGGAGACTCAGAGCAGGACTACAAGTGACGCCTGACACAGGTTGGACACTTGTCTGCTTCCCTCAAGTTTTGATGGGAAATGTAGGCAGCTTGGCAGAATGTTGGACAAGTGACAGTTGAAAAGTCCACTGGACAGCAGTCAGAGAGCGAAGCTGCGAGACCAGGATGCCTACATTTCCCATCAAAACTTGAGGGAAGCTGACTAGTATCCAACCTGTGTCAGGCGTCACTTGTGGTCCCGCTCTCAGTGCCACTTACATCATTCTCCTCTCCTCCATTTTATCTTCACAACAACCTTGTGAGGTACACAAGGCTGAGAATGTGTGACTGGCTCAAGGCCACCCAGAGAAGTTCTGGGGCAGAGCAAGGATTCGAACCTGGGCCTCTCAGATCTAGTCCAACACTCTAACCACTACACCGCCTTGGGTGCTATGCTGAACGGGAAAAAACGATTGAACAAATTCTGCAGAAACGCAAATCCGAGTTCAATATATGAGACTTTATACAGAGGAAGTAAATCGATTTTCACACTTTGCCGCTGCGGGATACCGTTGACATTTATGTATTTAATATATTCACAGAGCATCATCTCCAAAGTACATTTGAGGCAGTATGAAAAACGCAGTCCCCATTCAAACTTACCTGTGGTTGCTTCTTTTGGGCCTCACCCAGGCCTCTCCCGCATGGTCAACTTTACATCGGGCTTTCTGCATATTCAGCCCATGAGGACTGGATCTGCTTTATTCATCGGTTCTGGCCCCGTACTGCCTCGATTCTTTAATTCTACACTTTGAGGGAGTTGAATTGAAGTGGTGTCTGGTTTTTTCAATTCTACACTAGAAAAATGCCCAGATTCTGCTGTGGGCTTTGAGGACGTGTCAGCTTCCTCAGTTGATTGCTGAGTAAACTTTAAAAAGTGTGGGGTTTTGGGGGGTCTTTTTTAAATGGCACCAACGTTGCAACATTGCCATTTAATTTCAGGGGAAAAACCTGGATTGGTTGCTGTTCAGGATGGAGGGGGATAAAGGGGAGGGTGAAAGGCAGGGCCTCACACCGAAGAAAGCATTCTGCACTTCAAAAAAAAAGGTTAACTTTGCTGGGGGGGGGGACTTTGGGTATGTGTGCAGGGAGAAAAGCTGCAGAAAAGCGAGGGAAAGATCGATTCTGCAGCAGATTCAGCGTTTCTCTGTGCGGAATGCAAAAAAAGTCTGGGAAGCAGTTTGGAGACTGAATCGGAGTATTCTGACCATGCGTGCTGAAGTCTGGAGAGAAATCGACGCAGTGCGGGGCAGAATCAATGACACAGCCCTGTGCAGAAAAGATCTCAGACGGTTCTCGTAAGCACTGATGAACTAGGGTATTAATTAGTTGCCATACCTTAAACAGCTAATAGTATTAAGAGGCAGGCGTGGTTACCTTTTTCACTTTCTTTTTCTGATCTGGGCCGTTTTCACACTACTTACCTGCTCCTGGAACGTGGTGAAACATCACACAAAAAACGCAGAAGATAGCGTCTTCTCACAAGAGTTTTGCGCGATGTCACGCAAAACTCTTGCGAGAAGACACTATCTTCCGCATTTTTTGCGTGATGTTTCACCACGTTCCAGGAGCAGGTAAGTAGTGTGAAAACGGCCCTGAAGATGGGAGCTCTGACTCTCAAAAGCGTAACACTCTGAAAATCTTGTTGGTCTCTAAGGTGCCACTGGACTCAAATCCTGCTGCTCTGCAGCAGACTCAACACGGTTATCCACCTAAACAACCTTCTTTTCCCCAGTGAGGGCATACAGTAGAGTTTCCTCAGTGATGCTAAGAAAGCTGCGTTTAATGGATGTGTGTGGCAATGCTAAAGTGGCCCGTGCAAAATAAAGCTGGGTGATCCAAGCCCAATCTTGAGGCTAGTCTGGTCTCCTCCTTGGGATCAGCGTACCACCAGCTGGTCAGGATCAAATAAATAATGCAAATAAAATAAAAATAAAATCTCCTCTGGTTTTGTACAACATTCTGTCCTCTCAAAAGGACTTTGGCTTAGTAGAAGGGCCTCTGCTTGGCATACAGAAGATTTCAGGTTCAGTCCTCAGCAGCTCCAGTTAAAAGGACCGGGCAGTAAGTAGGTGACGTGAAAAGTCTCTGCGTGAGACCTTGGAGAGCGGCTGCCGGCCTGAGTTGACAATGCTGGTCTTGATGGACGTGTGGTCTGATTCAGTCTAAGGCAGCTTCGTGTTTGTGTGTGTAGCAATGTAAGCTAGGAGCAATCTGCACACACACACACACACACACACACCATTGTGAGAAATTCAAAAGATGTAGGACAATGGAAGAGGAAGCAAGGAAAAAAGCAAGAGAGAGAGAAGACGAAGAAGGAAAAAGAGAAAGGAAGGCTTTGACTGGGTTCATGCGCGCATGCACCAAATTTGATTTTCTCTTCCGTTTCATTCGGTCTTCCATCTGTCTATTCAGAAACAACATCAAATCAGAGTCATTCTCCAAATCAGTGAGCATACGATAGCTGTCTTTCAACGCAATCCTAGGCAGAGTTACTCAAGTTTAAGCCCATTGAAATCAATGGGCTTTGACTGGCGTAACTCTTATTAGGATTGCACTGTTAATATTCAATGTTCGATAATGGACAATGGAAATGTGCAAACTCACTCTGCTAGAAAGCAGCATTGGCTGAAGTTAAAGGTCTGCCTATGGCGTTCGAACTGGGATGGCTCAATCCCACATGCAGGCTGATACCTGATGTTACAGGGAGGGACTGAGGCATAGCATGTTTGGCATGCAGAAGTTCCCAGGTCCAGTTGAGGAGCAGGTTGTCATAGGTGATGGGAAAGACCTTCTACCTGAGACTATGGTGAGCTACTGCCAGTCTGAGAAGACAATACTGACCTTGAAAGGCCAAGAGTCTAAGACTCCTTCTACACGAGACATCTGACATGTGAAGAACACATATCGGGAGATGCAATGGTAGCTGGGAAGGGTAGTTTAAAAGACAGAGCTGGCAGCAGGGCAAATGCTTTGCTGTACACTGGAGCTGTGTGAAGGGGCTGTGAAATGCCTGAAGGGAAACTTCAGCCCATTAGAACCTCTCCAGGTCCAAGCCGGCTCTTTAGCTTGGAGAAACGGTGACTGAGGGGTGACATGGTAGAGGTTTACAAGATTATGCATGGGATAGAGAAGGTAGAGAGAGAAGTATTTTTCTCCCTTTCTCACAATACGAGAACTCATGGGCACTCAATGAAATTGCTGAGCAGTCGGGTTAGAATGGATAAAAGGAAGTACTTCTTCACCCAAAGGGTGATTAACATATGGAATTCACTGCCTCAGGAGGTGGTGGCAGCTTCAAGTGTAGGCAGCTTCAAGAGGAGATTGGATAAATATATGGAGCAGAGTTCCATCCGTGGCTATTAGCCACAAGGTGTAGATGGAACTCTCTGTCTAGGGCAGTGATGCTCGATATTCTTAGTGTTTTGGGGGGGGGGATCAGTGGGAGGACTTCTAGTGTCCCTTCCCCACTGGCAGACCTCCTGAGGACACCTGGTTTTTTGGCCACTATGTGACACAGAGTGTTGGACTGGATGGGCCATTGGCCTGATCCAACATGGCTTCTCTTATGTTCTTATGTTCTTAAGCCCAGCTATGGAAGGCAGCTCCAGTCCATTTCCATTCCCCACTTCCCTCTGGTTGAGATCCCATACAGTTTTAGACTGGAGAAGTGAAATTGACAGAGCCTTTGGGGAGGTGAAGATGAAATTAACAAACCTTCTGACGAGCAATCTCAGCCTGCTCTGTCTTTTTGAACTATGCTTCCAGGGTAACATTGTGTCTCCCTACACTTTACAAATACACACCAAGGTGTCTTGTGTTGAGAGAATCTGATTCCGTATCAAGCAAGTTCATCTGAGCTCAGGATGGCATACAGATTGAAGGGCTGTTTACAGGGTGTCAACAGGAATGGTTAATGTGTTGATCAGAAGCGGAAGATCCTGGTTCAAATCCCGGCCCTGCTCTGAAGACCCCTAGGGGACCTTTGGCCTGTCATTTCCTCCTGGCCTAAAACACCTTGCTGTGCCCAAGCATAGTTTTTCTGGGCCTTGTACATCCTGTGTCAGTGCCCTCCCCACCAACGATCCCATCCACAAAAACTTTCCTGTTAAGAAGAGATCCAGTTTTGTGTAGTGGTGAAGAGCGGCAGGACTCTAATCTGGAGAGCCGGGTTTGATTCCCCACTCCTCCACTTGAAGCCAGCTGGGTGACCTTGAGTCAGTCCCTTAAGAGCGGCAGGACTCTAATCTGGAGAGCCGGGTTTGATTCCCCACTCCTCCACTTGTAGCCAGCTGGGTGACCTTGAGTCAGTCCCTTAAGAGCGGCAGGACTCTAATCTGGAGAGCCGGGTTTGATTCCCCACTCCTCCACTTGTAGCCAGCTGGGTGACCTTGAGTCAGTCCCTTAAGAGCGGCAGGACTCTAATCTGGAGAGCCGGGTTTGATTCCTCACTCCTCCACTTGAAGCCAGCTGGGTGACCTTGAGTCAGTCCCTTAAGAGCGGCAGGACTCTAATCTGGAGAGTCGGGTTTGATTCCCCACTCCTCCACTTGTAGCCAGCTGGGTGACCTGGGGTCAGTCCCTTAAGAGCAGCAGGACTCTAATCTGGAGAGCCGGGTTTGATTCCCCACTCCTCCACTTGTAGCCAGCTGGGTGACCTTGAGTCAGTCCCTTAAGAGCGGCAGGACTCTAATCTGGAGAGCCGGGTTTGATTCCTCACTCCTCCACTTGAAGCCAGCTGGGTGACCTTGAGTCAGTCCCTTAAGAGCGGCAGGACTCTAATCTGGAGAGCCGGGTTTGATTCCCCACTCCTCCACTTGAAGCCAGCTGGGTGACCTTGAGTCAGTCCCTTAAGAGCGGCAGGACTCTAATCTGGAGAGCCGGGTTTGATTCCCCATTCCTCCACTTGTAGCCAGCTGGGTGACCTTGGGTCAGTCACAGCTCTGTCAGAGCTCTCTCAGCCCCACCCACCTCACAGGATGCTTGGTTGTGGGGATAATAATAACATACTTTGTAAACTGCTCTGAGTCGGTGTCATGTTGTCCTGAAGGGCAGTATATGTATTGAATGTTATTCTTTATTATTATTATTATTAATGGGGGGAATGAGCGTGAGGAAAGTGAAAGTGATGTGACATGGGAGAAGTGAAATTGCTTTAGGAGCACTGCGTGGAATCAACCCCTCTTCAAGATTTGTTCTGATCTCTATTTCTATTCGTGTACAAGGAGGTTTGGATCCTGGCCCCAGGAGACATGAAATAATGTTACACTTTTCCAAGTCTGGGATGGACATTCACTTATGAATTTCAGGATCTCGTCTTCTTTTTCTCTTTTAATCAGTCAGGATTTTCACTGAGCTAAGAATATTGAATTGCTCTCAGCAAGTCTTAACTGAGTGTTTCAGGCAGCTGAAAAAGATCCAGAGCCAGAACGACGCGCCGCTTCTGGATCCAGTTGACCCACTTTGGCTTCAATTGTAGACATGTTTACCTGACAGTAAGTCCCATTGGACTCCTTGAGATTTACTTCCAAGAAAACAGGCACGGGATCCGGCTCCACGAGTGAGCTCCTCCTAAGGAGACCTTCCTCCTGCAAGAACACACAAAAGCGCAGCGGAGATTTATTTTCCAAGCAGGCCGCAAATGTCATTTTCCCTCTTACTTGTAGCTCCTTAAGAAATAAAAATTAAAACAATTATTTATTCCAGCATAATCTCCCACTGTCAATAAAGAATGGGTGAAATGAGAAGAAAAGAAAGGGTGAAATCAGGGAAAGACAGTCAAGTATTTCAAATAGTATAAGCCAGAGAAGTAAAATTGAAGACTATATAGAAAAAAGGTAGCAAAAAGCCAGGAGATGTACAAGCAAATTGGGACATTTTTTTAAAGCTTTAAGATGTTACTCATTCCACATCCTTGTGGCAAGGAGTTTCAAAGGCAAAAAGATGAAGATAGTTTTTTAGATAAGAGGTAACTGAAGAACTGGATTTTTTTTAGCATTGCCCATATAGGCAGCATTAGAATAAATGGTTTCAAAACATAAAGGTGATATTGCGATAAAGGAAGGGAAGGCAGCATGATATACTCTGATCTTGTCAGATCTCAGAAGCTAGGTAGGATCGGCTCCAGTCAATACTTGGATGGGAAACCACCAAAGAAAACGCAGACTGCTTTGCAGAGGAAAGCAATGGTAAATTATCTCAGCTCCAGACCAGCCCTGAAAACTGCTTGCTGGGATTGTCATGATGCAGTTGCACTCACATGTGTGAGTGTGTTTGTGTGTGTGATGAGCCAGGGCTGAGCAGAAGATAGAATTTGGGCCACCAATGGATAGTTTGTCATGGATCATCCGCTGCTTGCTATGATTCCATCAGCAAATGCTGGACTTAGGTGCACTTTCCCCTCATTCATAACAACAACAACAGTAATAACAACATCTGATTTATACATTGCCCCTCCTCACGACAATCACCCTGTGGGGTGGATGGGGCTGAAAGCACTCTGAGAGAGCTGTGACTGGCCCAAGGTCACCCAGCTGGCTTCAAGTGGAGGAGTGAGAAATCAAACCTGGCTCTCCAGATTAGAGTCCTGCCGCTTTTAACCACCACACCAAATGGCAAGACAATTCAGATGTTCTTCAGCAACCCACCACACAAATAAATTATGCCTCCACTTTTAAGAGATCCTGAGAACATTGTACCTTTAAACCATATTGGTGTCCCTCAGAATCTTTGTTAAAGAAGAAAGAGTACCATGAAAGACTCTGATCATCTCACTTTCTGACTAAGCAAAATAGAATTAGTTGAGCTCAGTCTCAGCAAGGAAAGTGGACAGGAAATAAGCAAGCAAACAGATAAATAGCTAGAAACAGGTCAGGCTGTTTTAAGCCTCTCCCCTTTAAATGTCATTGTTGGTTCAGTCAGACCATGCAACATGCGTGTATGTGCCCTCAAGTTGCAATCAACTTATGGCGACCCCGGCAAGGGGCTGTCAAAGCAAGTGAGAAGCAGAGGGGGTTTGCCATTGCCTTCCTCTGCAAAGTCTTCCTTGGCAGTCACCCATCCAAGTACCAACCTTGCTTAGCTTCCGAGACCTGATGAGATCAGGCTATACCATGCCGCCTTCCCTCCACAAGTGCCGTTAAAACCATTAAAATCCATGCCTTTGAGCATTCCAATGTGAAGTTTCCAAATATACCTCCTGAATGTACAGGATTTGTCCTTCCTTTCGCAACATTTTAATGATTTTTATTGTACCAGTTTGGTACCCCACCTTTCTGCCCTCATAAAGACACCAAGGCAGCTGAGCAATAATAAAACCTAAAGCAATTCAAGCCAGCGGCTCACAGATTCAGTTACAAACCTCCACAATTGCATCTAAGTCCAGGCAGAAAGCGCTCACCGAAAATTGCTCCTTCACAGGCTGCATTGTTGAAAAGGCTTCACTTACATTATCATTTGTGATCCCTACGAACACCCTGATATTGTATACGAAGCCTGAAGATTCAAAACTGACTGGGGCTATGCGGATGCAGCAGAACTGAGAGTTGGACAGTGGGCCTTCCAGCTCACTGCCCAACCCTCTTCACCGTTATAAGACAGCAGAAGAAATATTTGGGGGGGGAGGCTGTCTGCCGACTGGCTTTCCTTTCTGGAGTCTCTCTCCAGAGCTGGTACTGCTTTTCCCCAGAAGCATAATAAAATAATTCGATCAAGTTTCATCAGGCAGGCTGAAAGTTTGAAGAGTCTACCGTTTTGGAGGATATTTCCTCTCATGTTTGCTTCTTGCTGGAGAGGCGTTGAATGCCATTTTAAAGGATATCATCCTAACCTTGAACATGGGGCCAAAAGTAAAGCGGAATTTTGAAAGAAAGAAAGAAAGTCTTGGTTTTACAATATCAGCAAACCCAATGACAAGCTAGTCTTACTGAAATTAATGGAAATTTAATGCAAATTGTTGCACTTTGTCCCATAGATTTCTGTAAGATTTGAACCGGCGTTTTCAGTTTTCACTGGATCGCACCCCTGACGTCAAATTATATCCTACTGGTTTCCAAGAAACATATTTCCACTTCATCTCTCTCGTCCACTGCTTATTTTTTCAGGACCAGGCATTCCCACGTTTGCAATGTTGTTAAAATGCTTTTCTCGAGGCACTGGAGTCTTGCACAAGGATAATACAGTGCCTCTGGTATTTACTTCAGTGTACAGCACAAGAAATATATACAGTCACAAACACATTTGCCCCCAGTCAAGCTGAACAAATACCCAAGAACGGAGGTTATATTTGCACTGCCCCTGTCAATTAATTGGCAACAACCATGACCGCTGGCTTAAGAGAATGGTGTGATCTAACCTCTAGCTTCCCCTCCTGAGTAGATCAGTGATCTCATCAGACAGATTTAGCCTGCCAGCTGCTGGATTAGACCAAAATCCATGCTGTGCTTGTTTCTTTATCCGGCTAGGAACAGCTTCTGTAGGCGCATGCCCCTCCGTATTAAGGCACAGTTCAACCCCGCAAACGCCAGTGACAATTAAGGCCCGCTGGAAGTGACAGAAGGGGTTTTTGCTGCAAATAAAGTCCAGTCAGTTTCAACAGGACTTAGGTTTAATGCTTGTTCAGAGTTCCCGGTTAATGAAATGTTCAGGCGTAAAGAACTGCTTCCCCACCTATTTCAGCGCAGGGTAGTTCTGTGCACTCGTAGAATGCAGAAATTCTTATAGGGATTAAATTGTGGACTTTGCTGATGGAGAAGACAGTTTTAAAAGGGGATTAGACAGTTTCATGGAGAAGAGATCCTTCAATGGCTACTACCCATGGTGACTAAAGGGAACCTCCGCATTCAGAGACAGTAAACCTACGAAACCCAGTGCTAACATGCAACATTTGGAGACCCTGTTGTTGACCCTCCAGAGTAACCGGTTGGCCACTGTGTGAGACAGGATACTGGACTCGATGGATCACCGGTCTGCTACGGTGAGGGTCTTCTTATGTTCTTAATTATTGAGCACCCTCGATCGAAGTATATTGGTGAGCTGCACAAATAGGAACTCCAGGAGTACACTAGATGCTGCATAAAATTCTGGATCAAAGATTTTATCATCTTTTTTTCCAGACTGATGATATCCAGTGTAATAATTCCTCTTTTCAGGCTATTCAAGGACATAAAAGAACATGACCTGTTTTTTTATATCGGTGGCCTGAACTGAACGGATGGTTCGCAGAAATCTGAAATGAAAATGTAGTTTTTTAAAAAACGATCCCTCTAGAATTAAATATGCTTGCCAAAGAATGTGTCAAAAAGTTGAAAATAAGTTGCTGCATTGATTTGAGATTTTATTTTGGAGGAGGAGAGACCACCAGGCACAAAAAAACTTCTGCAAGGCAAGCAATTTTGAGGAGGCAAATCTGGTCTGTGGCTTTAGCGCAGAGTTACCAGAAGGTGGCGATATTTGACTCAGGATGGTCCAGCAGGATTTGATATTCATTAGGGTTTCTGATATTTTCATTTAAATATTGGGGGAGAACACAGAATGCCTCCAAAAAGCAACAGGAAAAAACAACAGGACCTTCAAACAGTTTTGCTCCACAAATCTGTTTAACACCCTTTTTAAACTCATCGCCCGTATCTTGTGGCAATGCATTCCGCAAGCTAATGATGCATCATCACGTGACATAATGCTGGCTTTTGTCTTGTGCCTTTTGCCCATCTTATTTTGGAAGCCCATCTAAGATGCCTTCATGTATTTATAATGCAGAATGTTGTCCAAACATTACATATATGGCATTTAAACAAAACTGATAACACATGAACAGAAACAGCCTCATAAAACTAAGAACCTTCATCTCTGGTTTGGATTCAACATACGGATTTCCAAACTACTGACAGTTCTGAGTCACAGCGATATATGACATTATCTTAACACATGCAAGCACATGTCACATACTCTGGCTCAAAACAGAGACAGGCATTATTAGAGGTGATATTAAATGTCCAGTGAGAAATAGGATTAAAAGCCCGTGTGACAGGCAAGTTTTAAACAATAAGAATATTTGCAAATATGCACACTGTTTTGATAAAAATATAGCTCAGTAAATTACAACTCCTCAAAACAAAGCAATAGAGACATTTAAATCAGCTACAGGAATCTGAATTTTTTTTAAAAAAATTTTTAAATGTCGAGCCTTCAGCCAAATGATTTTATTTAAACTATTTTTTCCCAACATCTTGGAAATACATTTTAGGTGAGGAAAGCACCACACTGTCCCCCTTGGAAAAGCATCAGTCCTTTTATGTATTCCATAACAATACTAAGGATAATCCTTGTCCTGTGTGAGCCCCACTGCAACGTAAAATTTTATTTATTTGTTAAAATATTTATATCCCGCCTTTTCTCACGGCTTAAGGCCTGAGCCATGCAAGAACCTTTTATGAGGCTCCCATTTGTTATAACAGGATTCACAGAGCATTGCAGAATAAAAGGAAGGAGAAGGTCACGAACAATTCTGCTTTTGCTGCCCTTTGGAAACAAAACAGTGTGCTTTGTGTGATTTTTTTAAAGGATCCCTTCTGGAAATATCCATGATGGTAGAAGAGAGAAGAAAACTTTTGGAGGTTTAGCCAATCCAGGGAGTTGCGCCTCTGGATGACTAAGTCCAATGGAAGTGGGGGGAATTAAGAGCTTTCTTGCCTCCCAGTCAAATCCTGCTTCTACCCACCCAACCCCAGTCATATTCCAGAATATAGAAGTCTGTGTACCCTGCCCTAAGTAGCATGCATCATCTAGCCCATAATATTATAGAAGAAGGCGATGAGGTACATATTTAGCTTGGCCTTTTTGATTTTGCAGGGTGAGGAATTAATCTCCGCCCTTACACAAAAGACAACCTCTGTGCAAGGCAGCCTTGGTCTCCCCCAAAGGTCTGGCTTCCCTCTGCCTTGCAACTTGGAAGCTTTCCCTGCGCTGGGCTCCCTCCTGAACCTACTTAGAAAGTAATGAGTGTATATGGCAGCCCTTTGGTTATGGGAACGGAGTGGTCCCAGCACCCCTCCATCTCTGCTAGGACGTGGCTCGAACCTCTCTCTTGGCATTCACCGCGTGCCTTAATTGTATGGACATTAAATCAAGGTCCGCTGTGAACACGCAGAGAAAGGCCCATGAGGAGAGGGTGGCCGCAAGGCCAAGGAAGGGGAGGTGAGAGGCAGATCTGGTCAGAACCAGGAAGTGGCAGAGATCCTGACCCCTCCCCCCCTCCTGCATGACCCACATAGACAGCTTTAAGATTTCCATGCACGCTCGCACGCACACAATTCTGCATTTCCCTTCTACACAAATGCACACTAGCGCCCCCTACTGGTTCCCTGGGTGTGAGCAGCCTTCTGCAGAGATTGCCGACATGCAGGCAGCTATTTTCACTGCCTGACACACATACAGGGCAATGTGCATCCATAAACCCCACACCCTTGCACCGCTTTATGCGCATGCACAGCCCACTCCTTTCAACCTCATCCCCACAAAACCCCCTCCTGGTTTCAGCACACCCAGCCTTTTGTGGAGAGAGCAGCATCTCCAGTGCTTCACTTTCCTGGGCGCATGTTGGCCATCCCCTCTTCTGATACATGCTTGAGGTGGCCCGTTTCCTCACACCCCTTCTCTTCAAAGTGAATTTCCTGCCCATGCAGCCAATGGATCTCTCTCTTTCCTTTTGCGAGCAGGTTGCTGAACCGTGGCCGGAGTTTCGGTGGGGAAAGTTTAATGGTTCTTGAAACCTACTCTGGGGGAAGGCAGGGAGGAGATGGCGTGAATAAAGGGATGCAGACACACAGATGGTCAGTTCACTATGCGCCACACACTTCAGGATAGCTTAGACGCCCATGCACCAATGCGCTTTTTCATGGGCACATTTTCCTCTTGCAGTTTCCAAAGCCCTCTTCACATCCTCTCTCTCTCTCTCTTAAACACACAGCAAAAAGCAGAGATCCACTTGCACACAAAAACAACAACAATCCGGATTTCTTTCTTTATAGAGAGCCCGGACAAACGTGGTAAGCAAACACATGAGCACTGATGTACAGGGCTTTCAGCCTTCTGCCCCCACCCCCCTCCAAACCAACCTCCTCTACAGCAGTCGCACACATCCTTACGCAACCTGCTCTGAGATGCAGCAAACGCCCCAGAACACACGACCCCCAAAAGGGCAGGCAGCTGTTCCAGAGAGGGCAGAGCTGAGCCCTGCTTGGACCGGATTCAAGCGGAACGGTCCGGAAAAGGCCGCCTTGGAACAACAGTGTCCTGCCAACCTCTTGCCCCCTGGAACTGGTCCTTTGGATGCTGTTGACTACATGTAGTGCACCGCACACCCTCACCCCTTCATACGTGCGGATAACCCAGGCAGTGGCCAAAACCCTGAACTGAATTGGGGGCAGAAGACAGGGGCGCGTGCATGCCTGTTCGTGCATTAATGCATCTTTATCTCCCTATGCTCCTATATCCCTCCAGGCAATCTTGAACCTCTGCAGACAAAATCTAGGAAGACACCCGATATCCAGTCCATCCCAAGTCCGGCACCGGGGGGAAAGAAGCCACAAAAAGAACGCCTAGTACAGTTACAAAAGCGAGTCAATGCACGTTTAAAGATACACGACTTTCTTTCTTTTCTTTTTTTTTAGAAACTCTACGGTTGAGTAAACCACTCGCCAGCTTCCAAGCACGCTTCTAATCCATCCATTTGCCAAAGGGGGAGAAAAAAATCACAAACAGAATTGGGAAGGGTGGGGAAGGAGGGTGAATTTCCCTTCAATTGAAGGGAAAGAAACTGAAATTACATTGCAATCTACAGTGACACGGAAAGGGGGAGATTGCGTTGCAAAGCCAGTATTTTCCTTTCCCCAAAGACAGATTTTGGTTTTTCAAAGCCCAACCCCTCCCGATCTCCTCGTTTGAAGAAAGAATTGGAAAGGGAGGACAGGATCGCGCAATTTGCAAATAACACGGTTTTTAGGATTCGATTTGCAATTTTTTTTTTAAAAAAAGATTTTGTACCGAATAAGATGCGGGTGGATTTTTTTTTTTAAATGCCGCTCTCTTACCCTCCCCTCCCACCGCTGTAAAACGAAGAGGGGAAAAAATAGACAAAATACGAAGCAGCCGAAGCTGTTCCGACAAGAACAGGAGGGTCGCCTCGTCTTTCCACCGGCCGCTCCCAGATCCGACGTCCCTTCCCTCTCCTCGCTCCGGCTTTGTTTCCTTCTCTTTTAAGCCCATTCCGACAGCAGCGTCTCGGGACCCCCAGGAAAAAACCTCTTCTCGCCTCCCTTCTTCGCTCGCTGTTCGGTTGGAGGAAACAGGCTTGCAGTTTGGGAAACTCTGGCAAGCGAAACGACGTTGCATCGAACCCAAATGGGGGAAGCCAAAACAAATCAGGGTCGGGTTTTTTCCTCCCCCTTGTCCTGCTCACACCACGAAAGGCGATCGTCGGAGGATGCTCGGAGGAACTGATTTTTTTTAAGCAAATAAAATAGGCGTCGTATATCTGAGAAAGGTTCCTTGCGAGAAGAAGGGACTCCCGCACCGCCTTCCTTTGCTCCCCGCGTCCTCCGGCGCTCTTTTTCAAACGGCACATTTCCCCCCTGCATCTCCCCCTTTTCTCTCTCTCCCTTCCTAGAAGAGGGGGCTTGGGATGGGGGAGAGAGGGGAGGGAGGGGGTCGCGGCTGTCTTCGGCGGAGCCTCCATCCCTGCCGCAGGACCAGACCTTCCCTCTCTCTTTCCCTCTTTCTCTCTCCCTCCTTCTCTCTTTCTCTCCATCCCGGCTCCAAAGCGCTTCTGCTGATGGAGTTTGAGTGCAAGAGGATTACATTGGGAGGCGATGACGTCACCGCCAGGACCAGAAGTTCTCTTGCCATTAAGCCTCAGCAGAGAAGATGCCCTTGAAACTGGGGTGGGGTGGGGGCTGCCAGGCCGCCCTCTGCAGGATTTTTTTTGTGGGGGGAGGGAAAGATGTGCAGCTCAGCAGGGCCTTGACAAGGGAGGGAGTTGTAAGACTGTTGGTAGCTCCCCAAGGCTGTGTTGTAGAGAATCCAGCGATATTTCTTTTTCTTAGGGAGCATCCAAAGGAAAGGGGGGCGGCGGCGCGGAGGAGGGAATATTGTCTAACCTCCAGTTCTTTCCTTACCTCAGAAGACATCCGCAAGCCCTATTTCTCCCCCTCCCCCCTTTCCCCTCCTCTCCCAAACTGACGTACATGTCATTTTCACAAATAGATTCCAAATCATTGGAAAGCGACTCCTCTTCGTCCTCCTTTCTCCCTCCCCGTTTGCAGCCCCCCTCCCTTTAAACCAAGGGAAAGAAAAGGAGAGCAAGGTAGATGGCTTTAGAAATAAAACCGCCTAGAAGAAATGGACGGAGGAGTGGAGGAATTGCTGGAGTTGGGGGGGGGGAGGAAGGGCCCAAAAGTGTCAGGGAGGGAGGCAGAGCCCTGGACCAGAGGGCAAGAGAAGATACGCGTCATCTCTCTTATTCAGAGAGTTTCATTAGAGGTATGGGTCTCCTCAAACGACAGAAAGAGGAATTAATTTGCTCTCCAACATACATTGCTCTAACCGACCATATACATTTTTACACTCCCCGCCTCCAATGGGATTTACTCCGAAGGAAGTGTGGAGAGGACTGCAGATATGGACTGGTTGGTGCATACATGCGGATGCATAGACTGATTGGTGCATACATGCGAATGCATACGTCGAGGGAAAGATGTAGAACGCCTACGCGTACTTATAGGGTTAACTGGATACACCAGCAGACAAAGAAAGAAAGAAGTCCAGATCTCCCCCCTAGTAAGGACTTTATACGTCCCAGTGACTCCGTCGAAGGAGGACCGAAGCAAAAGCGGTTGAGATCCAGCAAGCTATAAAATGCTTACCTTGATCTGAGTCAGGGCGCCTAGAGAATCCCCTTCGGCTAAACATGGACACCATCCAGCCCAAGGGAAGCAACGCGCAGACTTTATAATGGGGGATTCAGTTCTGCCCTCGGCCTGGATCGTGTCCAGTCCGAAGGAAAGAACAGGCAGAGATCAAGGAGGGGCCGGCCCGTTACATAACCTGCCCGTAGAGTGAACTTGGAATTAAGTATAGCATCTGGCAAAGGCGGCCTCCCTCCACATAATAGAGGTTTATTCCTCTCGCCCATAGATCATTTTAAATTAAAAAAAAAAGTCGGAAAGGCCCCCTTTCACTATCTCTTTGCAAAAAAAAAAATTTTGACTTGCATATTAGTTTTAAATTCTCTTTTTTAAAAAATGGTTTTCATTTGTTTGTGAAAATGGCATTATTTGTGGCTATACAACACAGAGAGAGAGACAAATTCCATAAATTGCTTTCTGGAAACCAATTCTGCATTCCTTAAAATCTCCCCAAATCAGAGAAAGCTCCGGTTTGGAAACAGATCCTACATTTTGAGTTGCTTAGTTAGATTTGATTTCTTAACGTCACTCACAACCTTCGATTGGTGCAAAAGGTATGAAGTCAACGCTTAAAAAAATAAAGATCACATTTTATAAGCAAGGGGGATTGAAAGAGGGAAGATTTTTTTCAATATTAAGGTGCCAGTCGACCACCCCTTCCCGTTTAAAATTCTGGTTTTGAAAAGGAGCTGGCGTGTGGACGAGGAGCGCTTTGGGTCAAGACGAAGGACGCAAGACTCGCGTTCCGTTTTAGAGTACCGAACCCCACTGCGGGATGGGCGGGTGTTAAGCATCCACAATAGCCCGATCCACAAGTCAGTTAAGGACGAGGGGCACGTCGACTGATTGCACACAACAGGGAGCGATCCGTTGCTGAATTTCGGCCCAACTGCTTTGGGGGTGTCAGACTAGCAGGAACCGTCAAGCGCAGACCTGACGCACACACAAAAAACCCACCTGGGTGCAAAGCGGTACTGCATCCATTTTACCGTATTCTTCATGCATCAGAGGCCCCTTTCAGAAATCTCCCCCACCCCATTTAAAGGGAAGCTCCCCCACCCCACCCCCATTTAAAGGGAAGCGCAGAAGTTTGCGCTGCTTACGTTCCCGGCTTTATATTCTACGGGATCGCCTCTTATATAATCGTCCTGCGCTTCTCAGTTTAAGCCGGAGCAAAAAAAATATCCATTTTAACTTTTCGAAATGGGAACAGACGCGAATTTAGAGGGCAAACCCCACGAAAGATATTAGTGGGCTTAGACTGGAGTAATCTCATAGGATGAAACAACATAATGGGATCTCTTTCCCACCCGTGAATCTTTCCATCCGAGTGCGGCAAACCGGTCTGGACTTTCACTCTATTCCTACTCGCAAGCAAGCCCCCTTAAGGCTCTTAGGCCGAATTGGGGGTGGGCTGTCCGTTATCTCCTACCCCCACCCCATCCTGGGTAACCATCTCTATTTGGAGAAAAGAAGGTAAAAAATCGAATTCTTTTTCCGGGGTTTCCTTTCCCCGCTGTTTTAAATGAGAAAAGAAGCGTTGTTAAGACCCAGTGACTTCAGGGGGGAAATGTAGGGTTTGAAAACCTTTAGAAATCGATACACGGTAAAGAAGATTAACATGGAAATCCTAAATAGAGTTACTCCAGTCTAAGCCCAAATTAAAATCAATGGGCTACTCAAGTCTATTCAGTGGGGTTTACTCCCAGGAAAATGATCCTTCCATAGCTCTCTTCTCCTTCCTTCCTTCCTTCCTTCCTTCCTTCCTTCCTTCCTTCCTTCCTTCCTTCCTTCCTTCCTTCCTTCCTTCCTTCCTTCCTTCCTTTCACAGTTCACACCGCAGGACCTCTCCTTCGCAACTGCCCGCAACTATTTCGATGGGAGCGGATTCCCCTGCGGAAAAAAGCGCAGCTCCTTCCAGCCCCACCCCCCTCTTCCCAACCCAGGCCCCTTTCCCAGACCCTAACATTCCTGGCCAAGGGGCCGTCGAGTCACCAAGGGGCAGAAGAAAAGTAGCAGCAGCGCAGCCGAGCAGCTGCGCAGGGCTATTGCCTTGTGGGAGGGCGGGCGGGGGGGGGGCAAGCCAACCCGCCTCCCCAGCGGGATCAAGAGCCACCCGGGCATCCCAGCTGCCGCCCGGCCCCTCCGGACGGGCAAGGGCGAGAGGCTTTCATTGGCTGCCCGGGCCAAGCTGGGGCCTCGCCTTCGCCCCCTCCTTCGCTGTCCATGGTAGCGATGGCAAACTCGGGCCTGCCTTCCCGGCTGACACTTCCCAGTCACCTCGCGCGACTCCCAGTTTGGCCTCCTCCTCCTCCCTTCCCTCCACCCTCTCCTTCTGAGTCATCGGAGGGGGGGGGGGGCGCCTCGGCTCCAAATATTCTCCTGGCCTCAAGTTTAGGGAGACAAGGCGAGCCCTCTGCGCTGCGTGACGCCCCCGTTCCTTCTGCTCCTTGGGGACTCGGCAGCCCCTTGGCCAGGAATTCCAAAAGGCCTCGTGCAATCCCGATAAAAGCAAATCCTGAGATTTTCTTTTCTTTTTAAAAGAGAAACTGCAGGAAGCAAACGCGGCATGGATTTCTCCTGCGCCTCGCCCACCTCTGCCCTGCCCGTCTTTGGCGCGGTCGCAATCTGAGCTGCGCGCTCCTCGGGGCAGCAACCTCTCGAAAGGCAAAGGGAGGCTGAGCAGGGCCGAAGGGCAGGGGCTGGGGCTGCCTGGCTGGAGCTCCGCATATCTGGGGGCTGTCCCTTGACGGCCCGGGGAGAAAGAAAGGCGGGCTGCACTCGCACGCAATGCGGTCCACGGCTCTGTCCCTGGCTCTGCGAACGGGTCTGAACATCTGTGGCCCACCCTGCCGCAGAAGAAGGTGGTGCAGAAGACAGGAAACCGAACGTGCTTCGCTGGGAGGGATCGGGGCTGCCATTGTCGTCTCTTTACACCTTCCCTCCTTATCTCCTAGTAATTGTGCTGCCCGGCAAATTTCTTTTCTTTTTTTTAAAGCAAACTGGTTGAGGGACTAGAAGTATCCGAGCCCTCTATTTAATAATAATAATAATAATAATAATAATAATAATAATAATAATAATAATAATACCCGTGAACAATTCGCAGCCCTGGCTGCAACACACCTAAGGACAAGTGCTCCCTTTCCAGCTCTTCGGCTTCCCCTGACCTCACCTCCAGGGCATCCTGCTTAAGTGGACTGGGGATCGGGCACTTAAGGAGGAGGACATCTAGGCCGTGCAGGCCACGCTGCTGAGCATGGCTAGGGAGGGGAGGGAGGGAAATTCCACCTGTCCCCCCGAGGGATTTGTATTTCTTTTTCAAGCTTGGTTGCCCTAAAAAAAGTTATTCCTCCCCTTTCCCGTAGGACTCGATGGTGGATGAAGGAGGGAGGGAGGATGGGAATTTTGAAAAACTTGGGAGGAGAGAGGAGTTCAGAGCGAGGTGGGCGATTGAACATGGTTTTGCATTTTGCTTTTTTCGTTCTAACAAATTGGCTCAATTATTTTGCTGCCTCGTAAACGGGCTATCAAGCATTCCTCCCCGCTTTAATTAAACCCCGTTGAAACTAAAATTCCAGATCACCATCTCAGTTGTAAGGCCAATTGCATTTTTAAAAAAAAACATTGCAAAAACGTATCAACGTTCTTTTCCTAACCAAGAAAAAAGCTTCATGATATGCATGTCTTTCTTTCTTTCTTTCTTTCTTTCTTTCTTTCTTTCTTTCTTTCTTTCTTTCTTTCTTTCTTTCTTTCTTTCTTTCTTTCTTTCTTTCTTTCTCCTCCTCCCAACCTACCCCCCACTGATCCTGTGACAAAGAAATCGTACAAGTTACCAAACGAGCAAAATTCATTCTTTTCCTACTCCAGACTTTAACTCTTGAGAAAACCAATGCAATCAAATATAAACCCCCCCCCCCCAAACCCTCCACGGTACCAGAAACCACTCTAAACAAACGATCGCCCTAACCATATATATATATATATATATATGTAGCAAGTGCAACAACAACCTGCCATTCAGGACACACAGCAAGAGGCGCAAAACGACTCAAGGACACCAGAAGCCGAAATCCCTGCGTGCAGCTGGCGAACAAAACCGCTCCTTTGCTCCAAGCGAAGCCTCCTGCTTCGCTTTGCTGAGTGATGCAAAAACCTCCTTCTTGTGACCCCCTTTCAAATCTACAGTATTATTCAAGTCGGTTTAAAGATCACCCCCCCCCCCACCACTCCAACACACACCACAGTTGCTTTCCACTGATCTTAACCGAGCAAAGGTACCCATCTATAACACGAGCAGGCATCGTGCCCTATTTAAAGTGTTGCTTCCACACGCTCCCCAAAGAAAAAGAAAAATCTCAGACCCACGTGGAACAGAACCGGGAGAGGGACCGCGTTCTCATGCACTTACACGTTGCAATCTTTTCTGCCTCCATGAAATCTCCGCTGCTCTTCCTTCTTTTTCCTCCTCCTGGCCTTCTTTCTTCCTTGCTGGAGTTGGGCGGCGGCGGGGGGGGGGGGGGGGCTGGGTTTTTTTGTTTGTTTTAGACAGACCTGCAATAAAAATAAATATTAATCCCCCCCCTCCCCATCAGTCACCTTCGACAGCTTCCAAACTCTCCAGCCCCCTTCCATTTTCAAAAACTCTCCGCATCCTGTAAGGAGCTGGTTTTTTCCCAAAGGCTTTGAGCTTCTGGCCCCACAGTCCCTTAAGAAAAGAGGTGGGCTCTTTGAAACACATCCTCATTCAATTCCATTCATTCTGCCCCGCTCCTAACGGTCTTTGGCCAGCAAATCCACACCAAGGGGAGGGGGGGTCAGAGCCCCCTCCCCACCTTCCCCTCCCCGCCTCACCATTAGCACAATAGCCACCAGCTAACAGCTCGCCGGCTCCTTTCCAAACACCCACCCAACAGAAGAATGCTTGGCGCTTCCCCCTCCCCCTTTCCCGGCTCATGTATTTGCATGGGTTAAACTCCAAAAGAGTCTTAGCTACATTTCCCAGGTTTGGGCCCAGAGTTTCTCTTTCATAGGCTGAAATGGCATTCTAATGCAGTGCTTGCCTTTTTTTCCTGGAAAGAGAAAGAAAGACTGATTTATTTGCGTTTTTTAAAACAATCCCCACCAAACCTTTCTCTGTATGCAAGATATTGTTTTCATTAATTAGCTGATTACTATCAAATTTTGGATACTGGCTGCTAGTATTTCTTTTGCTTCAGGACAATGAAGCAAAAGACAATGAAGCTAGTATTTCTTTTGCTTCAGGACAGCCCTCCAAACATTGTTATCAGTACCATGGCACTGTGCTCTTGCAATGACTCGAATCTACAAAGCAGGAGACATCAAGAGCTACTCCCCACTTGCTGCTAGAGCAGGAAGATTGGAGTCCAGTAGCCCCTTAAAGACCTACAAGATTTTTCAGGGTATAAGCTTTCGACATAAGCTTTGTCAGAGCTTTGGTTCTTGAAAGCTCACGCTCGGGAAATCTTGTCAGTCTTTAAGGGGCCCCTGGACTCCAGTCTTGCTGTTCTACTGCAGACCAGCTTTGCCACCCACCTGAAACTATCCTGTTTGAGACTAATGAACATTTTTTACTCTCTGTTTGCTTTGGACCCAATCCGGCAGGAAGTTCCTCTGTGCACGTTGAAAATGAGGATTGCACAAGAGCCTGGTAATAATTGCATTCGGATGGGAATGGCAGAGATGGACTTTGTGGCGGATCGTGGCCACTGATTGCAAATCACCTTGGATTTGTCCACACATGCAAAAAGTCGTGTTCTTCTCCCAATGGGAGACTCCTATGGCTCCATCTTTTCACTATTCTCTCTCTCTCTTCCTCTCACTCTCTCTCTCACACACACACAATCAAGAATACTTGCCATGAACCTCAATCAGACTGGGGAGCAAAATAGGTACCAAAGATAATATCCTATATTGATGGTTATTAAAACAATGTCAATTACATCACCTTTTACTTTTCAGCAAGGAATAAAACATATTTTCAAGATGCTAGAAAGAAGCTAGATAGCAGCTTGCTTGGAGGATTGGTGAGAGCAGCAGGCTAGGAAGGGGTGCACCATTGATCCAAGCGCCTGTAATACATTCATGATGCAGTTCTAAAATTCTGATTAGACTTAAAGTGATTCCACACACATTGGATAATGCACTTCCAATCCTCTTTATAGATGGAATGGATTTTTGTGTGTGCGGAACAAAAAATCCACCTCAAATGATTGATAAAGTGCATTGAAAGTGCATTATGCAACGTGTGCGGAATCAGCCTTAGTTAGAATTGCTCTTTCAGTCAACAAATAACATTGTTGGGAGGTGAGAAAATGTGATGCTAGGTACCAATAGCTAGCTAGCTAGCTAGCTAGCTAGCTAGCTAGCTAGCTAGCTTTCTTTCTTTCTTTCTTTCTTTCTTTCTTTCTTCTTTCTTTCTTTCTTTCTTTCTTTCTTTCTTTCTTTCTTTCTTTCTTTCTTTCTTTCTTTCTTTCTTTCTTTCTTTCTTTCTTTCTTTCTTTCTTCCTTCCCTTCCCTTCCCTTCCCTTCCCTTCCCTTCCCTTCCCTTCCCTTCCCTTCCTTTTGTTTACTTGCTCGCTTGCTTTCCAGGAGCAGGCTTCCTGAGCAGCAAGAACTTGGATTTTCAGGAGCCGTATTATTAAATATTCTCCGCAGCCATTTTTTACTTGCTCCAGTGCTAGTTCTGGGCCTAGAAATAGAAAAAGGAGGTTGCTCAGTATTGAGTGGAAAAGCCACACCTGTGATTCCAAGATCTTACAAGCTAAGGTCACGATCTAGCCGAAGATAAGTATTTTTAAGTCACATTGATTCCCACAGAGAAGGTTTTAGAAAGTGCTGAATTCTCCCAACGAAATCAATGGATCTTAAAAATGTTTAATGTGGGCTCGTTTGTGCTTTGAGTTTTAACAGTGTTGGGGAGATTACAGAGGGAAGGAAGAGATGTAGGAATAAAGTTACAAGGGAATGGAAAGTTAATGAAGGCTGACTGAACAAAGACGGTTTCATGTTATACAGCCTCTAAAAAATGAAAATGCAGCACTTTGTACAGGACTTGTGTGATTATTTTTCTACCTTCCCATACAGGATATCTAATTCCAGCTCTATACCTCCTTCTAGTTTAACTCCTCAACAGGAGACCTTGCTGGTAAATTGAAAATCTAAATCTTGAAAGTACAACAGATTTTGCAAAGTATGTAAAAATAGCTCAATTTACATGATTTCTGACCAAAACAAGAACACAATTGGCATGAGTGTGTGTGTGTGAGTGAGAGAGAGAGAGCTTAGGGTTGACCATTTCTCCCCCACCCCTTGCACACACACACACTTCATGTAAGAAGGACTGCAAGAGGAAGTATGTGCGTGTGATCATAATTACTGTTAGAATTAGAATTAGAATTTCCTGGTTTGGACATCTGGATAAATCATCCACATTTCTAACAAAGGCACATCAGAAGTATGGTTCAGATTACATTTATTTCAAAAGATTACATATTGTTAATTTTTTTGATTGTGCAATGTTATAAAAACCTGGAAAAGGGTACTGGAAAAATACCTTGATGGACCAAGGCTCTGATTTGGTATAAGGCAGCTTCACTCGTGTTCTCGTGTGATTACACTGGCCATTTTGTGTTTAGCCTCTTTCCTAATAATCCTTAGTTTAGAATGAGCCATTGTCTTTACTGACCCTTAGCTTAGAACAAGCCATTGTCTTCACTGACCTTAGCTTAGAACGAGCCACTGTTTTCACTGACCCTTAGCTTAGAATGAGCCATTGTCTTCACTGACCCTTAGCTTAGAACGAGCCACTGTCTTCACTGACCTTAGCTTAGAACGAGCCATTGTCTTCACTGACCCTTAGCTTAGAACGAGCCACTGTCTTCACTGACCCTTAGCTTAGAACTAGCCATTGTCTTCATTGACTCTTAGCGTAGAATGAGCCACTGTCTTCACTGACCCTTAGTTTAGAACAAGCTATCGTCTTCACTGACTCTTAGCTTAGAACGAGCCATTGTCTTCACTGACCCACTGAACGAGCCATTGTCTTCACTTTGAGCTACTCACCCTGACCCCAAGATCTATTGTCTGATCGGTTGCTGCCAGTTCAGACCATGTCAGTCAATATCTAAAGACAGGATTTTTTTTTTATCCTAACACCCATCACTTTTCATTGATGTTGAACCTCATTTGCCGTTTTTTGACTACCAGTCCAGTTTGGAGAAGGTCCTTGTGGAGCTTTTCACAATCTGCTCTGGTCTTCACCATCCTGAAGAGCTTTGTGTCATCTTTAAGCTTGGCCAACTTCAAGCTTGGCCGTTACCCAAAATTCCAGACTGTGAACAAATGTAATATCACCGGTCCCAGTGCCAATCTTTGCAAGACATTATTGCTTAGTTTCCTCCATTTTGCGAACTATCTGTTCTTGCTCTCCGCTTTTTGCTGCTTAGCCAGTTTCTCCTAATCCATGAGGGCACCCCCACCCTCTTTAGGTGCTTTCGGTGATGGTCTTTCTCAAAAGCTTTTTGGTAATCCAGGTATATATATTTACTGGATTTACTGGATCACCCTAGTGCGTGTGATTGTTAATCCTTGCAAAGGTCTCAAAAAGCATGATGAGAGCGCTAGGGGTCCTATCCCTCTATGTGAGGGCTGGAGATTCCCTATCCCCTCCTCCTGTTGCCCAGGCAGGAGGAGAAAAATAAAAAACACACACCATGTTTACACAGCATCATGTCACTTCTGGATGCGGCGTATCGTTGCTCTAAAAGTTATCGGAAACTCTATGTTTTTTCCACCGATTCCTAGAGCTGTCTATGTCACTTTTTAAAAAAACCCAAAAGTAATATCCTGCTGCACTGCCTAGAAAAGAACTCACCTTAGCCACGCCGATTCTTTCTTAGCAGGGTTTCTTCCTCTATGTGCTTAATAGTTTTGTTTTTAATAATAATTTCCCCCCACTTGCTTGGAAGAGGTATTGGGTTAATAAGCATGTAATTTCCTTGATCTCCTCTAGACTCCCTTTCAAAAACTGGCATAATAGTTGCTGTTTTCCAGTTCTCCGGAAGGGAGGCAGATATTAGTGACAAGTTGCATATGCTTTTTTGGATTAGGAGAGCAATAATTTCACATTTCCTTAAGAATCCTCAGGTGCAGATCATCCTTACTTGTTAGTTTTTAATATATCCATTGGCCCAGGAGCTTCATCTCTTGTTCATTTGATTCTGTTCTTCTGAAAACAGTAGCTCCAGTCGGGGCATCTGCCCCGCATTTAGATAACTGCCCTACATTTTCTTCAGTGAAAAGAATCAATTCAGTTTCTCTGCAATTTCACCACCTTCCTTTAGCAATCTTTTGACAGTCAAGGGCTTCACCATCTCCCTAGCCGGTTTCAAGCTTCTGCTGTTTTTAAATAAATTTTTACTGTTTTCTTAATAATTTTAGCAGCATACTCCTCCTATTCTTTTTGCCCATCTTCTGGTCAACCTAAGCCCTCTACCCTCTGGAGGCCCAGGAAAACCCCTACGTGGTGGCAGGAAGGCCTGGTGCCACGGCACAGTCCTCCAGAAGTCCTGAGAAGGCCTCCTCCACGGGAAGGCCTGGCAAAGACCTCTGGAGGTCCAGTAAGGCCCAGCGCTGTGGTACAGCCCTCTGGAGGCTGTTTTCTAGAGCCCAGGCCCTGAGTGTCTTGACTCCGGACATGGACTCCTTGGAACAGTAGCAGTTATAGATCCTCATCATATCTCCTCAGTCCTCACCCTTAACTATAAACACCCAACTTCAGAAATTCCTTACATTTTGGAACAGTACGGGTTTTCAAAATGAATGTTTCTTAACAACCTGGTCACAATTAGTTACAGCTTTGACCCTGGGCTGTAGTGCTGTCTGGTTACCTGAGTTAAAATTGGCTGATCACCTTTCCCTCATTTGGAGACACTTATTTATTTACTTCATTTATACCCCACCTTTTCCCCCAATTGACAACCAACGTGGTTTACACAATTCCTCTCTCCTCCCTTCCTCCTCCTTCTCCTCCAGCCCTGTGAGGTAGATTAAGCTGAGTGTGTGTGACTGGTCCAAAGAGTTGCCAGCCTCCAGATAGTGGTTGGAGATCTCCCGGAATTACAACTTGTCTCCAGGCCAGAGAGATCAATTCACCTGGAGAAAATGGCTACTTTGGGGGGTGGACTCTATGGAATTATGCCATGCCAAGGTCTTTTCCCTCCCCAAACCCCACTTTCTCCAGGTTTCTCCGGGTTTCACCCCCTAGATCTCCAGGAATTTCCCAACTTAGAGCTGGCAACCTTACCCAGCAAGCTCCCACAGCAGAGTGGAGATTCAAACCTGGATTTCCCAGATCCTAGTCCAACACTATAACCACTATGCCACATTGGCATACAGGGAATGTCTTCTTGTGACTATTTGGTCTTAACTGTAGATGATAGCAATTTCTACTAAATTCTTCTCGTTCTGCATCAGTAACAGAGGGTCTGGGTTCGGGTTCTGCTTCTGCTGAGGTCATCTTTTTATCTTTTAATCTGATTGTTCAACTCCTTTCATATCTGGCCTTTTGGAGGAATAAATTATCTTCCAGGAGCAGAAGAGCTGTCCTCAGCTATCTGCCCATTGGAAGTTGAGCTGAGATATAACCTATCCAGCTACTAGTGGAACTGAGCACAAAATATGGATTTTCCTTGTTTCAAGAGTCTCTTTCCTTTCTGCCCAGCATGTTCTGCCCCAGTATTCTCTTGTGGCTAATGTGGGCCTGAGAGAACATATTCAGAAGCATACTTCATTTGAAACTTCTTTAATTCTGTCACCATGAATTGAAAAACATTATCTGTTGCAAGTCTTTCTGGAATTCCAGTGCGCACAAATGTGCTTTCTAACCTGTTTAGAATGCTCATACACGTATTTTTCAATTATAGTATTTCAGTGTCTCTGGAAACCTTGTCAACCACCACCAAACCAACCACCAAACAGTGCTGTCCTCTATATTCACATATACCAGCTGCTAGCCTCTTCCAGGCCTTATTTTGGTCTGTTTGACCTAAAACATTCACACGTAAGCACTGTGAGGTTTATGTCTTCTTCACTGATGCCTGGCCACTGTAGTCTTTATCTGGCCAGCTTATGCATTTTGTAAGTCCATGGTGTCCCTCATGGATGAAGTTTAAAACATCTTTCCTCAGAGCTCTTGGAAACACAATAGCACATACACTTTCCCCATAACCCACTGGACTCACTTAATTGCTCTCAAACAGCCGCTTTAGTCCTAATTCAAGAAGGTAGACCTTAATGGCTATACAGCCACAAATGAGCTGGCAAGACCCTTTAATAGCAAAGGGAGGGCCAAGGCAAGTTTAATCTGATTGGGATTTTTCGACATTGGCTGCATCTACATCTCCCTTATGCCCCATTCAACAAACAAACACCTCTTGATGGTTCCCGATCCCAAAGACGTCTGCTTTGCCTCAACCAGGGACTTCTCAGCTCTGGCTCCCACCTGGTGGAACTTTCTGTCTGCGGAGACCCGGATCCAGCAGGAGTTGTTATTTTTCCACCTGGCCTATAAGACAAAAATGTTCCACCAGGCATATAGTAGTTGAAGTGAGAGGGCTGTGAAACTGGCCTCCTGCCATGGTGGGAGTGGGTTTACCCCTTGTTCTGTTTCGTAGTTGGCCATCCAGCCCCATGGATTGCTGTTTGGGTCATGCGATGTGTGTGCTGCTGTCTTTTAGAAATTGTAGTGTTGTATTTAGTGATGTTTTTATCTGGTTCTAAATTAACATGTTTATAACTTTTATATATGTTGTATTCCGCTCTGAGCCTGTTCGTGGGGACAGCGGATTAGAAATACCAATACCAATACCAATACCAATACCAATACCAATACCAATACCAATACCAATACCAATACCAATACCAATACCAATACCAATACCAAAATGTTGAAAAACTTCACAACTTATATGGAAAAACTGCAGCTTTCTGATATAACACCTATAGAACTGCAAAAGATGGCATTACTTGGAACAGCGTACGTACTACACGATACCTGGCTGATACTTAGGTCTCTAGCAGAAACTTGTATCAGCTTAGTAAGGCCAGTCAATGGTAAAATGGGCTCTTTATTTATTATTGATTGTGTTGTGTGAAATTCTAATTCTAATTCTAATTCTAATTCTAATTCTAATTCTAATTCTAATTCTAATTCTAATTCTAATAATAATAATAATAATAATAATAATAATAATAGGCTACAGCAACACCAGTGAAACTTGAACACAAAATGTTAATATTCAATATCTGTATGTTCCCTGCTATCCCCAAATCGGACACTTAACTCAGAACACAAAATGTTAATATTTGTGTTTGAACGCAAAATGTTAATATTCAATATCTGTATGTTCTCTGCTATCCCCAAATCGGACGCTTAACTCAGATCTACTATTCTTTTGCTATTTGGCCATCACAAATGTACACAGCCATTAACGTCTTGAACTCATTGACTGGTCTGGATTCCATCTTGTGGCTGCTGTTGCTTCCTTTCATTCCGCACTAGCTTTTACCTTGTGCCAATCTAACAACTGTCAGGATTGTGTCACGCACAGTCTGAGGTCTGAGTGAACTGATTACACTTTGGACTGGATCTTTAACATGTAGAAATCTGGAACCCACCAGAGATCAGAAACAGCTGTGAACTAAAGCATAAGTATTAACATGACACATTAAAGAATGCAAAGACAATGCAAAGGATGCAAACGAATGAGCCTAATGGATGTTTATCCTCCGATGCATCCGACAAAGTGAGCTCTGACTCATGAAATCTGATGCTGGAATACATTTTGCTAGGAACTAAATGGCACGAGATGTCTGACACGTGTCGTGTTCCTGCAAGTTTACCTGGGAAGTGTAGTTGGGCCAGCAGCAGCAGCAGGGCCAGAAGGACCAGAGGGAAATAGTCAACAAGGGAAGCCCAAAGCTGATAGGTGGCTAGCATCTGCAGAAGGAGCTGCTGAGGCTGCCACTGCTGCCACCACAGCTGCTAGACTCAACCATCTCTTCTTGCAGAGAGGAGAATGGTTTCTCTTCCGTCCATTTGGTCCAGCTGCTGCTGCTGGCCCGACTACGCTTCCCAGGTAAACTTGCGGGAACTCAACACGTCTCGTGTAGTTTAGCTCTAAGTCTCAATGGATTCCTGCTTTATTTCATTGCAACAGACTAAAAAAGCGACCTCTCTAGACCAGGATTGTTCTTCATTACTACTCTTCTTTGTATGGCAGATCGCTTGTCGTGAAATGTCTGTTTCTCGCGCTTATAAGATTGGGTTCCTTTGGCTGGGCATTCCCTCCTTGGGTTGTGGTTTCTTGCACATCTTGTATCTCTAAACTTAGAAAATCCAGGATCTGTCTGAGTTTTTCTCCAAGCTGCTTTGGGGAGTAGGGGCTCCAGGACAGCTTTCTGCTGATGAACAGTTTCTCCTTTTTGGGTATCTGTGTACTGAAACCCTCCTCTGATTGCTTCCTCGTAGTTTCATGCCTTACTATTTCCACCACAGCATGAAGAGGGACACCTTTCTGACTCTGCGGCCTCTTCCAAAGGCCTTTGTCCAGAATACCTATTCTTGCTCTGACTCTGACACCCCCCTCCTTTCTGTGCCTGTCTCCGACAGACCTCTCACAAAGAATTCTGCTGACTCACTACAGCTTTGAACTTGCTTGTGAAAACAGGTCTTTGCGTAAACCTCATTATACTGATGTAGAAAATGCTCATCAAATCCGGCTGGCACCTCTGCGTTATCATTTTGACGATCCTCCCTCAGTAAAGGTGAAGAATTTGAAAATGTAGTCAGCTTCCCTTCCCATAGCATAGATCAGAGCGCTCGGCTGCGCTTTTCCGGTCTCCTGTTGTGGAGCTTTGCTTCCCTAAGAAATGAGCAAATTTTTCCATCCAGTTCAGCCATTTTGAGGGTATGTTGAAAGTGAGGCTTTCTGGATCCGACAGCTGTACCGAGATAAGCAATTCTGGTCAGTTCTGTAGCTTATTCTTTTGACACCACGAAAGGTTATTCTAGAAAAGAGGCTAAGCCAAAACAAATGGAGAACAGAACATTATTGCTAAGATCAGCTAGGAAGAACAGCACTTACATAAGGGACTGCCTTCTTTCTGGACACAATGCCACCTCTAGTCGGAACAATAACTGCAGTTAAGCCTCCCCATTACAGCTCCTCCCATTACAACCCCATTCAATGTTAGGCTTGCAAGGAGACCTCCCAGCAGAACTTTCCTTTTCCTGCTGGCACTTAAAATGCCAGTGGGAGAAAACGGAGGGCAAATTGGGCATGTTCTGGTGTTGTGCTGTCATCATGCCAGCATGCTGATGTCACTTGCATTAAAACCCGGACATGATGTCATGGACTTGCTAGGACATTCAAAAACTCTATGCTTTTACCATAGGTATTTTTTTTGTAAATCCTAGGGTGCCCCATGACTTCACATCTGGTTTTTACCAGAAATGATGTCAGCATGCCAGTGTGAAGCTAGTGTGCCAGTCCCCATCCCTTTATTGCTCCTGGAGATTGCCAGCTATTGCCGGGCAACCCTGCATTTTACATATACCCACCTGCTGGGTCACAACCTACATAGAGTGCCCA
Source organism: Eublepharis macularius (assembly GCF_028583425.1). Classification (NCBI taxonomy): domain Eukaryota; kingdom Metazoa; phylum Chordata; class Lepidosauria; order Squamata; family Eublepharidae; genus Eublepharis; species Eublepharis macularius. The sequence goes on along the minus strand of NC_072794.1, from coordinate 164,038,930 downwards.
TCTTCCCCCCACTTTTTGGCAAGCCTTGCTGGTAGCAGTATAGGAATGCCAATTTAGGGTTGGGAAGTTTCTGGTGATTTCAGAGTAGATCCTGGGGAGGGCAGGGTTTGGGGAAGGGATGGACCTTGGTGGGATATAATGCCTTACAGTTCACTTTTCAATGCAGCCGTTTTCTCCAGGGGAACTGATCTCTGTAGTCTGGAAATCAGTTATAATTCTGGGAGATTCCCCAGGCCTTGCCTGGTGGCTGGCAACCTTAACTAGGCATGTATAGAGATTCAAAAGCGATCTCTCTTTACACACAGATCTTGTAATTTTAGACAAAGAGAATCAAGAAATGAAAAAAAAACCCTTCTAGAATCTGAAGCGCTGTTTTCTTTATCACATCAGATTAGGGATTTTGTACTATGTTCTAAGGTTTTCAAGTTCATTCCATCTTTCTGAAAAAATAATAACACAGAGCCATAGAAACACGAGGACATTAAAACCAACCCTTGTCCTCAAGCAGGATTTCCCATGCTGAACACATCCCCAAGAGACGTGCCATCTTAAAAACGAGTTACAGAACGTTCGCATTTTCTACGAAGCAAATTTTGCCGTAGTTCCTGGAATGAGACTCCCATCAGAATAAAAGAGAGCTGCAAACTTGCGCTAACACGATCTTGCTGATTTCTGCCCATGTCCCTGCCCAACCAAGTCTTCCCCCTCCGAAACTCTCAGAATACCAGGAAGAACATCCCCTACCCCAAATAAGCCTATTTTTTCTTCTTTTTTGCTTTTAATCATCAGATAAATAGAAATGCCTCTAACGGTTTAGGGCGGACTCAAACAGGGATAAGGAGACTCTTGAAAAATCTATTTGCACTATGCTTCTTCCGAAGTGTTGGGAACTGATCGCATCGAATAGCTCAGTGACTCTTACAAAAGTCCCAGAAGGCAGGCCAAGATTATTATCCTTGTATAGGAAGCAATGGCTTGCCTGAGTGTATGCCTGAATGATGTTCACATGGTGAATAAACCTAGCCCTGTAGGTTCAAAATTGTTTGGAGGTGGAATTCATCCTGTTCTTTCAGCAAGTTAAGCGCTCAGGCCCGTCTGGCTTGTGGAGTTGGAGTCAACTAGGAGTATGTTAGACCCTCCGGATAAAGATTTTTTATTTAAAGAGCGGAGACAGGAGTTGTGGCGTGAGTGTATAACGTTGGTGTACGCAAGCCTCTGGCTTTCAGTGTTTTTCTTTTGTAGGGAAATAATGGTCTGAAAATCCATCACAGAGCATTCTTTCCTTTCATTTTGTGCCTTGTAGAACTTCAGATTTAAGAACGAGCAGCCCCCGCTTTGTCTTGTCCCATAAAAACCCCACTTTGAGAGCAGAAGGCCACACCCCTGGAACAAAAGCCAAGGTAATGTAAAAGTAGGTTTGTACAGGAGAAGGCTGAGAGCTTTTAGGGCTTCTAAAAGTTACAAACAGTACTGTACATTTTAATAATTTTAGGTGAGTAGCCATGTTGGTCTGCAGTAGAACAGCAGGATTTAAGTCCAGTGGTACCTTAGAGGCCAAGAAGATTTTCAGGGTCTAAGCTTTCAATAACAACAACAACGACAACAACAACAACAACAGCCATGTACTTATATAACACTCTTCTGGACAGATTAATGCCACACTCAGAGATGTTAACAAAGTCAGTGTTATTATTATCCCCACAATACAGCTGGGGAGCTGGGGCTGAGAGGAGGGGCTTACCAAGGCCACCTGCAGAGTTCATGGCAGGAGTGGGAGTCGAACCAGCAGAGTCCTGGCTTGGAGCCCAGCCACTTAACCACTATGCTACAATAGCTCCCTGCAGAAGGGAACTTTGACTCTTGAGAGCTTACCTTATTTATTTCATGTATTTATTTTATGTCGTTAATGTCCATATCAAGGACACTTCAATAAGCAATGCCACAGGGTAAATAAATGCGAGTTTACAAAGACATAACAACTCCAATACAGAGTTGAAGAAATGCTAAATTTTAGTACCACTGATGTGGTAAACATCTGTATCTATGTGGTACAGGATGCTTTCCCTAAGGGTGGCATACATGCTTCTAGCCTTCTTCATGTTGTCCTCACAAGAAAATGAAGGGAGGCTAGGCAGAAAGGTATATGTCTGGCCCAGGGTCCCTCAGTAACCTTCATTGCTAAGCGGGGATGTGAACCTAGGTCTCCCTAATTGGAATCCTGCACTCTAACCACTACACCGCATGGCTGTCAGCGGTGTCGTTTTACTGTCATTACATTTTTTGTGATGTGTAATATTAACTGTTTACTATTGTTTCCGTTTGATAGTTTATTGGGGGGGGGCGATTTTTTAATGAATTTTTAAATGATTTGTGCATCACTCCCATCCCCACAGAAGTAATATAAAAGATTTTTTAACAAATTAATTGATGGATAAATGAATATGAATAAACACAGATTAACTATCTCCAGAGATAATTCTCTCTCTGTGTGTCTCTCTCTTTCTCTAGGATAGTCTGAGACATGAGGGCCATCTTGAGAAGTGGTAAAGGGAATTTTGCTGCTCCTGAAATGCAGACAAATCATAGTGAGCAGGGAAGCTATAACCCCAAGGGTGAAAAATCTGCCCATTCCTAGTTTAAATTACTCCTTACTCTTTGAGGGTCAGACTAGATGACCCGAGAAATCCCTTCCAACCCTATTATTCAATTATCCTTCTCAAGAAACTTGCCACTCTCTCAATTACTGTAGCTAAAGTTTTTTTTAAGAACTTTCTTCTATTCTCAAAAGCATCTCTCTTTCTTCAAATGGAAGGCACCATGACAGAGGTTAAAAGCCCGATTTTTGAAAAGGTGGGGTGGGAAATTGCTCCTCCGCACACCTTAGCTACAACCAGGTTACATATCTCCCTGTGGTAAGTTAAGAATTGGTAAATTGTTACTTGAATCAATACGCTGTCTCCTGGCGGAAATTGTTTTGCTCGGTACGGAACATCCCAAAGCAAGCTCAAACGTGGTGGAACGCCCATCTTTGCGAAGGCCGCCTAACAGCTTATGATTTTTCTTGGTCGGAGGGAGTAAAACTTTACAGAGGGCATTTATCTTACCAAGCCACAAATCCACAGCTGCCTACTTGTCACTCCTAGACTAGTTCCTAGCGTTTGTAATTTGTAAATCTCTCTCCAGCATGTGCTCCTCTGTTGCTTTCGAACGGCAACTTGCAGACGCGGAGTCGTCAGGCCTGACAATTGCCTAGCCAAGAATTTGCAAATGACAAATTGTGAAATATGGATTAAGCTGATTATCTTGCGTCAGTCAAAGATTGTCAGGGTTTTTCCGAAGGTGTGAATGGGATGCTGAAGACTTGTCAAAAAGGGAAGAAAATGCAAGTGACTGTTTTGCAGAGCTGGGCTGGAAAAGCCTTGTATGGCTGAGAACTCTTATGGGAGCCACCCATTCAGGGCTGTGAATATTTCTCAGATCGAAAAGGATGATTTCACAGTTCAAGCTGACAAATGTTGCCGAGTTTGCCATACATGCTCGTACTTGTGTGTCTGTTTATCTGTCTCTGTGGGCACCAGTCTTTTTGGACCCAAATGCCAGCTCCAATCTACAATACGAGATCCACGTTGTACTCCAAGTGCCTCTCTTTTTATTATTTCTTACTTAACAGGGTAAGAGTTCAGGGTCGAGCTCTGGAATGGTTGTTTTACTAGACCCATCAGCGTACAACTGCACTTTATAGAGAGACATAAATGACAAACACAGGTCTGTGCTCCAAGGAGATTACAATCTCAGTTCCTATGAGAAGGAAGAAAGGGAAGTAACAGAGGAGAAAAGAAAGGAGAGAAATGAGAGAGGAGATGAGTCTTATCTCAAAGTATGGTTGGAATTCGGATTGCCAGTGTGGTGTGAGAGAGACCATGTTGTATAGTGGTTAGAGTGTTGGACTAGGATTTGGAAGACCCAGGTTCAAATCCTCACTCTGCCGTGGAAGCTCGCTGGATGGCCATGGACCAATCATGCACTCTCAGACTAACCTACCTCACAAGGCTGTTGTGTGGATAAAAATGGAGGAGAGGAGAACAACGTAAGCCTGTTTGGGTCCCCACTGTGAGAAAGACGAGATATAAAATAGAATACAATAAAGCTCCAGATGGGACCTGGTGATCCCCTGAAGTTACAACTATCTCCAAACTTCAGACATCAGTTTCCCTGGAGAAAAATGGCTGTTTTGGGGGACCCCCCACAGAGGTCCCTCCCCTCCCCAAACCCTGCCCCCCAGACTTTACCCCCCTCCCCAAATCTCTAGGAATTTTCCAATCCAGAGTTGGTAACCCTAATTGGAAGGCAATCTCACTGAAGTTAAGCAGGATTGGTAAGTGGAACGTCCTGGAAATCCTACACAGGGCAATTCCATCACAGAAGAAAAGCAGGATATAAATGTAGTAGCGAAGAATTCAGTCTCCCCCCCCTCTCTTTTGCGTAACCCAATGCACCAAAGAACAGGGCTCCTGTCTCTTTAATAGCTTTCTAAAAGAGGGAATTCTGGGCAGTAGAATTTGTCCTGAAAGGGTGAAAAAAAAGCTGCATTTGTTGATCAGATACACTCCTCTGTTTTTCATGAGCTTTCGCTTCCCTTTTCTCCTTCCCTTAAGATGCCCCCTCCCACGGTAATGGCACAATCAGTACGAAACAACCACAAGTTACCAGTCTGACCAGTTCTGAGTCCCTTCTCACCAATTGACCTCTTGTTCTCTATCTCATACCTGATTTGGCCTTGCAGGCCAGTCTCAACCTCCACGGCAGGTTCACTCTTCCGAACAGGGTCTCCTGCAGGTGCCACCCTGCACATCGGCGAAATCAACAGCAGCCCGTACACGGGCTTTCTCTGTGGTGGCCCCTACCCTGTAGAACGGCCTGCCTGAGGAGGTCAAGAGAGCCCCCACTCTCCTGGCTTTCTGCCAACGATGCAAAACCGAATTATTCAAAAAGGCTTTTTACTCAGATAGGAAGGCTGTATTGTAGAGAGGGGATCTCAGATGCTCCGCGAATGAGTTCGGAACCATAGACCTCACCACTATGTTGTTTTGGATTCCTGCGAATACTGTGTCTTTGTGAACTTCTATCTATTTACCCTATAGCATTGTTTATGGAAATGAAGCTGACTGTACTAATCTCAGACTGTGAGATCCATCTTGAGTCTCAGTGAGAAAGGCAGGTTATAAATAACATAAAAAATAAAAATAAATAAAATCATGTTTATTTATTTAATTTCCCAATCACGCTATTCCTGCCTTCGGGTACCCAGAGTACCCGAAAACGCAGCTGGGCCCGACATTCTCGGGCAGGCGACAGAACTCAAACTCCCCCCGCCCATTCCATGGGGAAGGAGTAGAAAATAGGAAGGATGCGACACTCCAGAAAGGCCAGCCAGTTTGCGATTCTTTATTATGCTTTTGCGACCCATTGAATGTCGCCTATGCGTTGCCCTCTTCATCTCGTCAAGACCAGTTGGCCGACGACTGCCGGTTTCCCAGGCAAATCACACCAATTTCAGAGTTGATGTTGAAGGTCCATCTTGGCTCAGCAGGGGTCTCACAGAGAGCACTCACCCGTAGAGCAGGGGTCAGGTGTTGCCCTCTTGCCTTAGTGAATTCCCCCCCTCCCCTTTTGAACACTTCACAGATTAGTTGGTTACAATTACTATATATAAAAAAAGTCCCCACCAGATTAAGGAAGAACTAGTAAACTAGAACTGAAGGTAGCCTCTAGCCTCAAAAGAAACGGCAGAAATCAATAGATATACAGTTCCTTGGGATGTAAAGGGGGAATTATGGCAATTTGAAAATTATTAGAATGGATTTGTTATTAGAAGAGATAGAGTCTTTACCATATGAAGTGAAGTATTAGCTAATTGTTAGCCCAAATGTAAGTGGACTTAGAGTTAATAGATATTGTTAGAATTACTAAAGTAGATATTTTATCCGACTGTTAGTTAGTTTAAATTTAAATATATGTGGAGCTAATATAAAGTAATAGATAATAGATTTTAAGTTTATAACAATATTTTGGAAGTTAATAGATAGGGCTTAGTTGAATAAAAGAGTAAGTAAACATGAGATAAGGAGTTACAGAAAAAGGGGACAGATTGGGAATAGATTAGGCTATAGGGTTGGAAAGCTGTTGGAAGTCTTGGAAAAGGGGGGGAGGGAAAGGGTGGGGGAAAGGATAATGAGATGCTATTTGAAAGTTGTATATTAATATTCTCACCTAATAAAAATTTTCTAAAAAATAAATAAAAAAAAAGATATACAGTTCCTTAATAGACATTTTTAGAAGTTTCGGGATGTTTCTTTTTCCCCGAGTGGACTTCTTTTTAAGTTTCTATCTTGACTTATTCTGATTCCAGATAGTCTGTGCCCAATGTGTGTGTATTGCAGATACCATAGGAAAATACACACTCACATACATCTATGTGTGAATACATACAAAAATTGATATTTAAATATAGATGTCTAATACACACAAAACCACACACACATATCAATGTATATTGTGTTCCTATCACTATGTCTGTATACTGAAAAACAGTATATATGTACAAGCTATGAAGCTAATATATTAGCACAAACCATGCAGCATTGAATGTATACGTATTATGCGCCTGTACAATATTTTGCAGTCTCTATGTATCTTTACATACATATAGTGTTTATGCATTAATATATATTGATAGATGAATACTGATATTCACCTTTGTATATATATATATAAACACACCCGTTCTTTGAGTGTTTACCTGGCCATATGTTTGTGTGTGAGAGAGAATATATTTGCATACAAGATCGTCTTAGATATTGAAAAGATATCCCTTGCGACTACAGATTTTGTGTTTACAAATACACAGTCATAGACAGAAATAGCCATGAACATATTTACAGCTATATAAATGCAGAAATACACATATTAATAGTTGGATGATTTTGATATTAAAATATAAACATTCTGGGTACATGGTGGCTAAGTGCATTTTTTTTAAAAAAATCCATCAAAGCTATTTTGCAGCCTGTTAAAGATGGTTGCCCCCAAGATAAGACAAATGATTTCCCAGTTCCCACCCCCTCTAACAAACACATATTTCTTCCCCTCCCACAAAAAAAGTGCTAGCATTTTTAATCGAATTACAAGCCTCAATAATGTTTTCCTAACTACAGCCCTCTCGTCTCGTTTGGGATTGCTGGCGGAAAAGGTATAACTTTGCAAACACTTTCTTGAAGAGCTGAGCTTGAAGGGCCCTCAACAATGTGTGCGAAGAGAAAGAGAAACACCTTCACAAAAGAAGGGATTGTTAATAGCGGACAATCCAAAGCGGGGGCCAGTGCAGGCCTCTCCCTGACAATGAAGACAGAGGGCTGTGATTTGAATAGAGGGGGCCCCACTTTTTAATCTGGACAAAACCAAAATGTTAATCAGGGCTGAAATCCCTGGCTGGTCAAAGCCGATGGGCAGCAACGGGACTCTTTAACTCTCCCCCTGCCTCCCCCCAACAAGAACCCTGTCTCCTCCTCTAACTTTATTTCATTGATTAGCTTTTTTTTTAAAAAAAAAAAGCCCTGGTGGACTTAGGGAAACTTTTAAAGGGCGGTTTTGAAAAGAGATTTCTCTTCTTTCTTCAGAGTCGGAGGGAGACAAGGCTTCCAAAAGGCAGGTAGGTTTTGGAGATATTTCAGATTTTTTAACAATAACATTGGAATGTCAGAAAAGCTTTGCCCGCCTCACAGTTAAGCGTTCCTCTTCTTCTCCAGGCATCCTCTAATTTTTTGCAAGTTTCTCGCAACTGTTAGCAAACAAGTCATGGCAACGTTCATCTGCAGTCCTAAACACATTTACTAGGCTAGCGAGTAAATCTCACTGAATAGAAGGGACTTACTCCTGAGTAAACATGCTTAGGTAGCTCTTGCGTGTGATAAGGTTAGCATCATTTTAAAGCAGCGATCACCGATGAACTTCAGAGGTGGTAAAAGAGATAGATTTGGGATGTGTCTTTTTTTCCTCGTACCTTCTTGAGGCATAATCTGGCCAGGCCAGTGTGTTGTTTTGTTGAAAACAGAACAGAGTTTTTTTTGCAGAGTGTTGACTGTGGCCTGATAGATGCACAGAGGCCTAAGTTTTTCATACACTCATCTCCCTGTCATTTCTGGTCAGAAACAGCTTGGGCAGGCTTTGTAGCACTTCAGAAACCTGCCAAACCTTTTGACCAGAAAGCAGGATTTTTAAAAAAAGGAAAGCTCATAAGCGTTCTGTGAGCCTCTGTGGGTCTGCCCTTCTGCCATTAGTGCTGTTAAATAACAACATCTCTCTCCAACACATGACTGCCATCCACGACTCAGTTAAGCAGGAGCACCAGCATTCTGCAGGTGATGTTGCAGCAGGACTTCTTCAACTGAACAGAGTTTTAAAGCGTTGTTGGCACACTTGAGCCTTTGTAAGTTTTATTGTTTATTGTGGAGGGGAGGGGTGAAAATAAAATCTTTCAGCATTTTTAGAAACTCCAGTTTTCGAAAGGCAAAGCATCTATACTCCTTTTCATGCCTGCATCCGCTGTAAAAATGCCCCCCTCTGTTCCTCCCCATTCTTTCCTGCTGATTTTTAGCATATTCTTCACATCCCCCCAAAACAGTTTTTTTAAAAAACCCAGAAATTCTGAATAATATTCATGCCCCTCGTAATGGAAAAGAAAAGGAAACGTAGTAAATCACAAAGAAAGCAGAGCAGAGAATGCCTGTTCTCATTTTCTGCTGGGAGAATTGGTTGGTATCAAAGCCCCCCCCCCCCCTCCATTTTTTTTTGTCTGGAGGAAAAAGGAGCCCCTGTAAATAGACAAAATATATGTTTTTGTTGCAGGCAATAAGCCAGCCATGAAAGTTAAGGAGGTCTCTGGGTAGACGGATCTGCAAGCGTGGGTGTATAAATTCTACCTAGCTGGTTTGCCTACATTGCCCTATTTACTGTATGGCCTTCACTTGATCTGGATTAATTAATCTCGAGTAGCTACCGCGGAATGAATTAGAAGTAAATAAACTCCGACAGGGCGTAGAAAGAAAGAGGGGCTGAAATGGTGGAAGGGGAAAGATCAGTCTTTTGGAAGGGTATTCAGTGCGGGGAGTAGGAAATCCGCAGTGAAGTAGCTCCTCCCGAGTAGGCGCCTAGCAATGCACATCCGATCCTTTGCCTGCGGGGACCGAGTTGTACTGAACAGACCGAAAACCAGTTAGGGGTTGGAGGGCGAGATGGCATTGGGCTGGGGCGAATTGCCAACGGCTGCCAACGCAGGTCGTTTGGAGAAATGCGTAAGTCTCTCTCCCTTTGGGCCCGATCCACCCAAGCTGTAAACATTTCCCGGACCGATATTGCACGCGTTTACTCGGAAGTAAGCCCCAGGGAGTCCAGCAGGGCTTGCAGAGAATTGCAGTCTGCATTTCAACGGCGGAGAGAAGCCTTTGGCATCAATTGGACTCGGGGGGGGGGAGGGGGGCTTTTAATTTGAAGAAGGAACAAAAAGGGATCCCTGTACTGCCGCCACCCTTTCCTTCGGAGGAACTCGGAGCGGCGTGCCGAGAATTGCACTATTCCCTACAACAACCCCGCGAGGTAGGGTCAGAGGAAGAGAAGTCCGTTTGTTTGTTTACTGATTTCGTTTGTAGCCCGCCTTTGTTGCTGAGATTCAAGGCGGATTACCACCGAAAACAAAGCAGTAGGAAACGTGCAATAAGGACAGCCAAAAAGGTTAGAGAACATCGCACAGGACCCCCCCCCCCCGCCCAAAAACAGCATGATAAAGACTGGTGTAGGATCGCAAGACCGTAGGACGACGCAGTGAAACATTTTATTACATGCAACAGTCAAGGGGATAAAGCCGGATTCCAGATTCAGAGAACTAGACACAGCATGGTAACAATTTACCACAAAGACTGCCTTCGATTAAACAGCTTTTATCTACATGAAATTTGTGATAGGGTATGAGCTTTCGTGAGTCAGAGCTCACTTCTCCCGTGAGCTGGAAATAAAATTTTGTTTATCTACAGGCCCATTGCCTCTGGCTGAATGGCCCCAAATCACCAGGTGAACGTCACCGACGAAGGCGGGATTTGAACACAGGACTGAGAAGCCCTGCTCTCTCCTGGCTTCTATGCCTCTCTTTCCTCCTGCATTTGTTCAGCTCTTTAAACCGTTCTGCAAATGCCCACTTGAAAAAGGGCAAATGTTTGTCTTCCTCTTCAAATCCAAACAGGAGAGAAGACTAAGGGCTAGTCTTTCTTGCATAGGGGAATTATGAGAGTATTTCCTTCGCCCCTCAACTTTGCTAAGGAGTAATACCATAGTAGTCTCCCTTTCCCTTGAGTAAGCAGTCCTCCTCTTCTTGCTTTAAATGATCTTTCAAGAGACCCTCAGTTGCTACCTTAGGGAAACTGTCACCCAAGACCTGGCAGAATTAATTAATTAATTAATTATTAATTAATGTATAGTCCGCCTTTCTCACTGAGACTCAAGGCGGATTACACAGTGTGAGACCAGTACAGTCAGTTTCAAGGACATTTCCACAAACAATGCCATAGGGTAAATAAACACAAGTTTATAAAGCCATAGCATTCGAAGCCAATACAGAGTTGAAGAAATGCTGCAACAGAACATAAGCAATTCTAGGGCTGACTTAAGACAACACCAAGCACAGGTAGCTCATAGGAGCACATATTTAAAACAAGAGATAGTACCTAAGGCAACATATTGGTGAAGTATATGGTCCCTAACTCACTAGCAAAGCATGGCCAAAGCTTGCCTACAGACTTAATCCTGTGCTCATTCATTCGTTCGTTCGTTCATTCATTCATTCAGGGTGGGTGTTTTTTTTTTTGTCTTTTTAAATGAGTGACTACTCCCTCCTAGCTTTACAGTCAGAACAGTGATTATTCCCCTATAAAACCATTAATGCAAAAATCTAATCAAAATAGTTTATGGGCCCAATCGCTCGAGCATAGCTGGAGGTAAATCACCCCCTTCTTTCCCCAAGCAAACAGAAAATAGAAACCAGTCGGGGAAGGATAATCAGTCTTGTATTTATTTATTTATTTATTTATTTATTTAAAAGAGCCTTTCCTTATTCAAATCACGCGAGTCTCGACTATCATTCTGAACAGCGTTTTTCAGACTTTATTGGTTCGAATCCCTTCCCCCTGCAACGCGACACCTTTGGGCAGAATTGATCCCCTAGATCTTGTGAGATGTGTTTGCAGTTGTGTGCTTTAGATGGCAACAAATCTTACTGGTACGTTCAAAAGATTTCATTTTTGAACAATTCTCTGTTTATGCCCATTCCCTTTCAGAAGGAGCTCTTCTACCTAGTCCTTTTCTGAAAGTAAAAAAAAAAAAATCACTTTCCCTAAACTGATTGTCATTTGGTAAAACGTTTTAGTGAAAGGGATTCCATTCCGCCAAGCACATGACTTCGCCTTTAAAAACACCACCATTCTCCTCTTACCACGTTCAGTTCTCTGTTTTTAATCAAAGTTGGAGACTGCAGCTGTCAGATCCATGAACTACATTCAGGCCTCCTGTTTTCCTCCCCTGTGTTTAGCTTTCCGTTTTATATTTAATATTTTGGTTTTTATTGGTGGTTCAATCCCTTTTGAGTTGTCCACGAGCTGAGAATCAAAGTTGTGGTCAGTTTAAACTATCCTCCTTTAATTTTTTAAAGAAAACTATTGTGTTCTTTTAAAAAGAGTGTGTGTGCACATACATACATGTATAACTATATATGCATGTGTTTGTGTGTATGTACAAACACACATAAACTTTGTATTGTCGAAGGCTTTCACGGCCGGAGAACGATGGTTGTTGTGGGTTTTCCGGGCTGTATTGCCGTGGTCTTGGCATTGTAGTTCCTGACGTTTCGCCAGCAGCTGTGGCTGGCATCTTCAGAGGTGTAGTCTTTTGGTGCTACACCTCTGAAGATGCCAGCCACAGCTGCTGGCGATACGTCAGGAACTGCAATGCCAAGACCACGGCAATACAGCCCGGAAAACCCACAACAACCACACATAAACTTTGTTGCTTTTCTCTGGGTATGGAAACAAATCTCAGTATGGTATGTAGAGTGAAAATGGTTCAACGAAAGGAAGGAAGGAAGGAAGGAAGGAAGGAAGGAAGGAAGGAAGGAAGGAAGGAAGGAAGGAAGGAAGGGTGTCTATTATTCAAACATTTGTGACTTCTTTTCTGAATCATTGAGAAAAGGGGGGAATAAATAGGATTTCTCCTCCTTGCCTTAATCCTTTAGTAGGAATGGGGAAGGTGTTGCTCTGTTATTTATTCTTTCTTAGATATCTCTTTGAATTCAAATGAAACAAACAGCTAATTGGATGACAAGAACACCCCCCCCCCTCCGTGCCCCAAGGATACTGTAGAGAGCATCCCTTTCTGGTACCCAGGGATGTTGGATGCAGTCTCCAGACATTTCATTCGAGCTTCTTGGGTTCTGCTGGGAAAGGCTGGGGGGTGGATGGGGAGGCGGTGTGCGCATGACTTTAAGACTTGGGAGGCGGGAGGAGGAGAAAAAGAATGTTTCTTTTTTTCCTCTTTCCCTTTCGTCAGGTAAACAACAGCATATAGAGACAATCACATTTCTCTTGGTGAAACCGCCCAGCCGTTGAGAGGAGGCATTCAGGTCTCCCTATGTGTGCATCAGACTCCATCTATTTGCAGGGGCCTGGGTCGGGATTTCAGACCCCTTGGCTTTCCTTGCCAGTTTCAGTGCTGCAGCCCCCCCCACCTCTGCCGTAATTTATAGCTGGGGGATCATTATTGGGGGGAGTGGACAAGGAAGGGAAGAGACTGCAGCCCCAAAGGGGGTCTTTTGCACGAGTGTTGCCCTGGTCTCTGGTGCTGTAAGATGCTGAACATTTTAGAGGGATGCTTGAGACACTGGAAAATCAAAAAGAGTCCAGTAGCACCTTTAAGACTAACCAATTTTATTGTAGCATAAGCTTTCGAGAATCACAGTTCTCTTCGTCAGATGCATAGAGAACTTGATTCTCAAAAGCTTATGCTACAATAAAATTGGTTAGTCTTAAAAGTGCTACTGGACTCTTTTTGATTTTACTACTACAGACTAACACGGCTAACTCCTCTGGATCTTGAGACACTGGGGCAGTTTTGGTTGGCTGCTAAGCATAAGAAGGTGTGTGTGAGAGAAAGAGGGTGGTGGCAGTAGTGGTGGAGTTATCTTGCTTCCCTCCTTTCCAACTGCTGGCTCCACCATCCAGTTCAATTGAAGGCCTGCTGGATTCGAGGTCCCTTACTCTGGGGTCTGAAAAACATCCAGTTCTTTGGAATGAAGTCCAATTGAGTTCAAGGGCTTCTACTGGCACAGAGTTGGGCGCTGGATCGGGTGTCTCCTCCATCGACCTTAACAGCGCAGACCCTATGACCACCGATCGGAGAGTGATCACTGTGGAAAATCGTCAGGAGTTACTTCTGAGCAAATACCCATAGGATCAAGGCCACTCAACTACAAACTGGGGCACAATCCGGTACAAGTCCCATTGATATAGATGGGAATTAAGATCCAGAGGAGCTAGCCATGTTAGTCTGTAGTTGCAAAATGGTAAAGAGTCTGGTAGTGCCTTTAAGACTAACCAACTTTATTGTAGCATAAGCTTTTGAGAACCACAGCTCTCTTCGTCAGATGCAACTGACGAAGAGAGCTGTGGTTGTCAAAAGCTTATGCTACAATAAAGTTGGTTAGTCTTAAAGGTGCTACCAGACTCTACTATATGGGAATTAATTCCAAGTAAATATACGAAACTCCAGGCTACTTTGCATTTTTTTTTAAATTTAAAACATTTCTTTGCCACCTTTTCACCCGACTCACCCAGGGGCAGCGTTTTGCGGTTTGCATCTGACTATCCTTGCTTCCAACTTCAGCATTGTCAAATGATCACATCCTGGTATATAAAAGAGGACCCACAAGATGGTTTCCTGGCAACAACCTACCAAGCCCTTTCCTTGCTCTGCAGAGAAACCTTATTGACTTGCGTTATGTTACTCCTGAGCATGGATTAGAGCTTCCCCTCCCCAGAACAAGCAATGCCAACAGTGGTAAGAACACATCATTGGCTTTCACACTATAGTCCCATATAACAAGCACTGGCAATTAGATTGGCTTGTCCACACAGCACATCCAGTGGTGAATGGTTCCTGTACTGCAGCAATAGCGCAATACCCAATGATGTGTGGATGCAGGTGTTACTTAATAGCACTGCTATCGGGTGTTGAAATGGAGCACCCGCTTGATGTGTCATGGGAAAGATCCCATTCATATTTTCTTGGGGAAACAATACTAATTTATTTTGTTTGTCTAGATCATTGGTGCCCCAAGGAGTACCTAAGAGCACGCATAAGAATGCGCGTGTGCATGCGCACAATCAAGCTGAAATGGGGAAGAAGAGTAATAACAACAATTGTAATAATAATAGACCCCGATCTATACATTCCATTCATTTTGCTCAGGGTGAAAAAGGTAAAGGGAGTCCCCTATGCAAGAACCGAGTCATTGGTGACCCATGGGGGGACGTCACATCACGATGTTTTCTTGGCAGACTTTTGTTACAGGGTGGTTTGCCATTGCCTTCCCCAGTCATCTACACTTTACCCCCAGGAAACTGGGTACTCATTTTACCGACCTGGGAAGGATGGAAGGCTGAGTCAACCTTGAGCTGGCTATTTGAACCCGGCTTCCACCAAGATCAAACTCAGGTTGTGAGCAGAGCTTGGGCTGCAGCACTGCAGCTTACCAGGGCTTCGACAAATTCATGGAGGAGAGGTTCACCAGTGGCTATTGGCAGTATTCTTCTGAACAGCAGTTGCAAGTATGGGGTATCAATAGGCAAAATGTTTGGCTGTGTGGGGGCTTTCCGGGAGCATCTGGTTGGCCAATGTGGGAAGCAGCATGCTGGACTAGATGGGCCCTTGATCTGACATCCACGTTCCATGCTCTTACACCGGATCCCATTCATTTGAATGGCCCTTGCGCGGCAGTGTGCTTGTGCAAACGCCATTCATCTGAGCATTTGCACCAGCAGTGCTTGTGCACATCTCCCAGTCATTTCAAGGAGGCTGGAAGATTGTTCCCCGCAAATAATAATCTTACAGAATCAGCAAAAAAAAAAAAAAAAAAGCAAAGCAGACAAAAACGATCCAATGTAGTGCAAGGAGAAATTTCACTCCAACGCCATGTGGCCTATTATTTCCAGCTTCCCAACGCCACATTGTGAGTTTCTTTTCTGCAGCTGTTTCCCTCTCGTGTGGGGCTCACGCTAAGGTCAGCCAAGCTATGGGCAGACGCCGGGGCAGGCAATTCTCAATTTCCCCCTTAAGCTCCCCTAGCTCAGTTTGAGCCCCTGTTTCATACAGCGTTGGCAAAATGCAATTCAAGCCCTCCTGTGTACAGGGGAGCCGGAAACGGCCCCAACCCGCCAGCAGCACTGTATGGACGCAGAGATTAAAAATCCATCACCATAGGGGGGTGACATCCACCTTCTCTTAATAGAGCTTCCCGAGGACAAAGATTAGCCACGGCGGATCTAAGCCCTCAAACAAAGAGGCTCCTCAGCTCTGCAAATGACCCAAGGGGGGAGAGATTTTAAAACATCCATCTCCCAGCTCTTTTCCATTTTCAAAACAGTAGGAATGAGGTAAGGCAAAAACACACACACCTACCAAGCCTGGCACACACACACACACACACACACACCCGCCTCCAGCGCCATTGAGGAATAGACTAAGATCTTCTGCCCTAAATAAGCCTCATTGAAATGAGTAGGGGCGGTGGTGGAAGGGGTCTGCTTCAAATGGCTGTAAGTCATGTAAGTGGGACTGGAGAAGGAGAGGAGGGGTGCCCAGACCCCCTTTCTCAAGGGAGAGGGGGGTAATTGCCCGGAGCTTCCTTACGCATTGACATTGGCAACGTTGGGTTTCAGGGTTTGAAAAAAAATGAGATGCTTCCCCTTCAAAAATGCTGAAAAGTGTATTGTATTTACTGACTTCATTTATATTCTGATAGCCCAGGCTAGCCTGATCTCATCAATTTTCAGAAGCTAAGCAAAGTCGGCCTTGGTTATTATTTGGATGGGAGACTGCCAGAGAAGACCAGGGTTGCAAAGGCAGGCAATGGCAAACCACCTTTGTTAGTCTCTTGCCATGAAAACCCTGCCAGGAGCTGCCATAAGTCAGCTATGACTTGAAGGCACTTTCTACCACCTCTTCATTTATACCCCACCTTTCTCCCCAACGGAAACTGAAAGAGGTGTACATTGTTCTCCTCTCCTCCTTCACAAAACCCGGTAGGTTAGGCTGAGTGTATGTGAGTAACCACTGGATAAGGTAATATTTAGGGTTGCCCGCTCTAGATTGGGAAATTCTGGAAATGCCCACTTGAGAAATGGCCTTGGGAGGGTAGAATCCACCCTCCAATGCATCCGTTTTCTTCAAGGGAACTGATCTTTCTAGTCTGGAGATCAGTTGTCATTCTGGCAGGTCTCCTGGAGGTTGGCATTCCTACATACAGTTTGCATTTCGGCTGGCCTTGTGCTCTGCTGATTAGGCCACAGAATTCAGGGAAGTCTTAAGGTCCTGTTTGGCTGGAAGATTTAACTGACATAAAATCCCTTCCTGCCTCCTTTCTCTCACCCCCCAAACTCGGTTGATTGCCTGGCTGGAGGACAAGTTGGATGGAGCCTTCAGATCCAGGTAACAGCAGCAATGAACACGGGCTCCGCTATCCGTCATCTTTTTTATCTGTCAGCTAAGGTTGCCCTTATATTCTGACCTGGATAGCCAGGTGAGCCAGATCTTGTCAGAGCTCAGAAGCGAAGCAAGGTCAGCCTTGGTTATTATTTGGATGGGAGACCGCCAGAGAAGACCAGGGTTGCAAAGGCAGGCAATGGCAAACCACCTTTGTTAGTCGCTTGCCTTGAATCCTCCAGTTGGGGGTGGGTCACCATAAGTTAGCTATGACTTGATGACACTTTATACCACTAATGGGCAGGTGCAATTCTTGATGGCGTGGAGGTTAGTAACATCACCGGGTAAATTAACCCTCTGTTAAAGGGACAGGACACTGTTTCTCTGGGATCTCGGGAACTCTTTTTCCAAAGCAATCTTGTGAGGTAGGTTAGGCTGCCTCTGAGCTTCCATGGAAGAGCAGGGATTCGAACTTGACTCTCCCAGATTCTAGCCCAACACTTTAAACACTACACCAAACTGGTGCATGTGTTGGAGTGTGATATTTTGCAAGTGAATCGAATATGTATTTTTTTAAGCTTACCATTTTCAAGAGATAACATTTTCACATGCGTTCACAAGCATAACCTTCAAGCAGTATTCAGACCCACCCAAAAAATATAACAGATGCTATGATCAGCAAAAGACAGTAGAGACCCCCTCACCTCTGCAGGAGTATACCGTATACCCTGCAGCTGTGGACAAGTTTACATCGGGACCACAAAGCGTAGGATCCAGACAAGAATAAAAGAACATGAAAGACACTGCAGACTTGGACAACCTGAAAAATCAGCAGTGGCTGAACATAGCCTAACTCAAACAGGGCACAGTATCTTATTCCAGGACACCAAAATACTGGACAACACTTCCAACTACTTTGTCAGACTGCACAGGGAAGCCATTGAAATTCACAAGCATAAGCAAAACTTCAACAGGAAAGAAGAAACCTTAAGAATGAACAGAGCATGGTTTCCAGTTCTGAAAAACACCAGGCTAACAAAACACTCTACACCCGACAATAGCCCTGCGGAGAAGATTAGCACATCAAGCCCCAATCCATATGCAAAAGAACCTCCTCAGGATACAGTGAAGCCTCCCGCCATTAGCATTCCACACCCTGGGAAACTCTTACAGGATGACTCAGCTCAACCCCACCCCTCCTGAGTAGATACAAATGACCTGCCAACATCTTTTCCACATTGTGACACTGAGAGATCTCTGTCTTTTGGTGCTACACCTCTGAAGATGCCAGCCACAGCTGCTGGCGAAACGTCAGAAACTACAATGCCAAGACCACGGCAATACAGCCCGGAAAACCCACAACAACCATTTTCACATGCTGCTTCTTAAAATCTCATGTCGAGTTTATGTGGTTTTTGAAAGGATTGTAAAGGTAGTTCTCTTTTACAACTGGGGAAAAATGGCAAAGACACAGATAGAAAGGGCCCTTTCTGTGAAATGCCAGAAGGGAGACTTCAGCCCATTATAACCTCTCCAAGTCCAAGCCTGGCTCTGGAAGGCAGCTCCAACCCATTTCCATTCTTTGCTGCCTTCTGGTTGCGATCCCACACAATTTTAGAGTGGAGAGGTGAAACTGACAGATCCTTCCAGAGGTGAAGATGAAATTAACAAACCCCCCTGAGGAGCGATCTCTGCCGGCTCTGTCTTTTTAAACTATGCTTCCCGGCTAACATTGTGTCTCCTTCCACTTGATGAACTTGTGCCGAGACTCTACACGACTAGTCAGGTGTGACCTAGGATATTTTTATATCCAAGGTAGAAAACCCAAATCCCCGTGTTCACTTGATGCTTCCCCAAACTGGTGGGGCACACAAAGCCCTATCTTGTGGCTGCTGTGACAGAACATGTGATCCAAGCTTCATGCAGTATAATCCCAAACTATTATATCTATCTCAAAACAGGGCATAAAGGTGCACGCTCAAGATTATGTTCTAAACTTAGCTGTAAAAAAAAAGTGACTGACATTTTGGGGACTTTTAACAACACCCAAATCCTGCTGTTAATGGAGATATGCAATTATTACTTTGTTCTGGGTTGCACGTGCGTGTAACATCACTTGATTTCTCTGTACTTGAGCACTGTGCACGTGCACGAGCTTTGCGTGCTTTGGCTTCGTCCTCGGAATTGGGTACCTGATTGCAGAGACAGAGCTCACATGCATACACTTTGTGGGCTGTGCTGACATTGTGATGAGTGTGTCTTTTGGCGGGGTGTGTGTGTGTGTGTGAGACCAGAGGGCTTGATCCTGCTCCTCCCTCTCTACTCACTGTGTCGTGTATACTGGCAGAGCAATGTGAGCTGATGATACTGCAAAGCATTGTGGTGTAACCCTGTAAAGAGGCGTGTATATTATGTGGAGTTATATATGTGGCCAGGGGACCCATTCACACATGCAACTCAGCACTTGGCATTGCAGAGCTCTAGCCAAAACACACGTTAAGAAATACCTAGGTTCAGCACGTGTTCTCTTACCTCAAGGTTTGCCGGGATCTGTAGGCGTCCTGGAAGCTTAAAGTTTAGCATTTACAGAGCAGCAAAAAGGGGAAGGGAAATACAGGCGCCTGTATTTTAAGCTTTAAGCTTCCAGGACGCCTTTAAGCTTCCAGGACGCTTACAGATCCTTTAAGCTTCCAGGACTTTAAGCTTCCAGGACCCCTACAGATCTTTAAGCTTCCAGGACGCCTACTTTATGCTTCCAGGACGCCTACAGATCCCGGCAAACCTTGAGGTAAGAGAACACGTGCTGAACCTAGGTATTTCTTAACGTGTGTTTTGGCTCCTAGTGAGAAAGGGACAGTGCCTCAGAGTCACAAAGCTTAGTGGGAATGAGTGGCATGTGTCATAACCAGGCTTCTGAATGGAGTGGTCTGTTGGTTTCATTTCTGTCTATTTTTGGAGGAAAACCTAAGTGTGGGATTTTGTGGTTTCAAGGAAGAGGTTGTCCAGGTGTCAGCTTTCACATTGCCCTATGAACTTTATTCTTTCCCATGCTGATATTAGCACAGGTTTGCCGTGTTTCTGCTGGTGGTGGGTGATCCCCTGCCACCAGAGGGTCCTCTCTGCTGCTGCTCAACCGGCTAGCAGGAGGAAAATGGGAGGGGGGGACAGACTGCATCCCAATGTGCTTACATCACTCTCCTTGGGGGGGGGGGAGGTGGGAAACAGGCCTCTTGGGCGTGTTCCTGGGGCAGCGTGACATCATCACTCCCAGGAAGTGATGTCATTGTGCTGCCCTGAGAATGCTCCTTTGCTTCGCCGTGGGCCGATTTGAGCCCCAAATGGGCTGAATTGGGCCAGTTTGGGTCCCAAATTAGCCCGCTGCGAAGCACATTTGTGTTCCCAGGCCCGCGCAATGACATCACTTCCTGGAGGTAATGCGCAAAGCGTGCACAGGAGGAACAAAGACAAGGTGGGTGCCAGGTCCCCCTCCCATCAGAAGGGTAAGGGGACCTGGTAATCCTAACCTGTACCTTCTGAGGGAACCTTCTGAAATGATTACTTGCTAAGTTACTCTGTGTAAGAGAAAAACACAAACCGGAGAGCAATGAAAATCGTAATATATATTGAATTATTTAATTAAAGTGCAAAAGTGCAAAATTGTGCAAGATGCTACACAAGATTCATTCAGTTGTGCAAGGTAATTCACAGGATTTACTCAAGACCAAAGAAATCTGTCGCAGAAAACAGTCACCAATTCATATAAATACACAATCAAAAATGGAGAGTGCACAATCAGGGGAAAGGCAGTCCATGTGTCCAGAAATGGAATTAATAAGACAAAACTAGCCGACGGGCATCAGCTGTTGTTCTCAATTCCCGTTTCGGTTCTTCTTCCAGGGCTAGTATTCATGGGCTAATAAGTAAAATTACAGTAATAAATATTAACTACATATCCCATGTAATAAACAAGAACAATATTCAAAGGATTTGTACTCACTCCACGAATGCCATCTCTCCTCACTCCCCACGATAATTTCAAGCGCAATTTAGTCGACAGATAGTCAAATGAACGACCCGCCCCGTTATTTAAAGTAGCCACCCTTGGTCACATGGTATATATACAAACAAGCCAACTCCGCAAATACTTATACATTACAGAAATACGTTAAAAAGTTAGAAATCTTTACACCCGCCTTACAGCAATTCCAAAGAGCACTCATAGAGACCAACAAAGCTGGAGGAGCACTAAAAGGGTATACTAACCCAAAAAACAAGAATAATCTATTGATTGATTTAATCCAGAAGGGCTTAAGCTGTGCAGCTCAAAAATCCATTTGCTCTCAGACTGTAAAAGTTTGGTGTTGCATTCAGTATCCAACACCTCCAAAACTGAGACCAACAAGTCCCTCGGGTCATCATGATTAGACAGAAAATGTTCCACCAAAGGGGCCTCCCTAACATGATTCTTAATTCTAGACAAATGTTCCTGGATCCGAATGCGTAGTTGGCGTGCGGTACTGCCCACATAATTAAGACCGCAGCCACACTGATGACTTTTTAACGTATTTCTGTAATGTATAAGTATTTGCGGAGTTGGCTTGTTTGTATATATACCATGTGACCAAGGGTGGCTACTTTAAATAACGGGGCGGGTGGTTCATTTGACTATCTGTCGACTAAATTGCGCTTGAAATTATCGTGGGGAGTGAGGAGAGATGGCATTCGTGGAGTGAGTACAAATCCTTTGAATATTGTTCTTGTTTATTACATGGGATATGTAGTTAATATTTATTACTGTAATTTTACTTATTAGCCCATGAATACTAGCCCTGGAAGAAGAACCGAAACGGGAATTGAGAACAACAGCTGATGCCCGTCGGCTAGTTTTGTCTTATTAATTCCATTTCTGGACACATGGACTGCCTTTCCCCTGATTGTGCACTCTCCATTTTTGATTGTGTATTTATATGAATTGGTGACTGTTTTCTGCGACAGATTTCTTTGGTCTTGAGTAAATCCTGTGAATTACCTTGCACAACTGAATGAATCTTGTGTAGCATCTTGCACAATTTTGCACTTTTGCACTTTAATTAAATAATTCAATATATATTACGATTTTCATTGCTCTCCGGTTTGTGTTTTTCTCGTGTTGTTCCGGGAGCTTCCCTTTTGTTGTTAAAGTTACTCTGTGTG
The DNA here is from genome assembly GCF_028583425.1 of Eublepharis macularius. Classification (NCBI taxonomy): domain Eukaryota; kingdom Metazoa; phylum Chordata; class Lepidosauria; order Squamata; family Eublepharidae; genus Eublepharis; species Eublepharis macularius. The sequence continues at coordinate 164,016,943 of NC_072794.1, read as the reverse complement.
CCTGCACCTTTGAGGAAATTTCTTGCTAAGCTGATCTGAAGAAACTCTTGTGAGTTTGCATCCAAGGTAACTTCTTACTAGTTACGAGGCCTGTCTGTGAGCCTTCACCCTCTGAGGTAAGATAGGCAATGACCAGAAACAGGGTCTTTTCTGTGGTGGCACCTCATTCCTGGAATAGCCTCCTCATGGTGCCTAGCCTACTAGCCCATGCGGCATAGTGGTTAGAGTGGTCAGAGTGGTTTGAATGTCTGAGAAATCCAGGTTCAAGTTCCTACTTTGGCATGATGTGTTCTGGGTGACCTTGGCCCAGTCACACACAGCCTAACCTACCTTACAGGGTTGTTGTGGGGGTAACATTGGGAAAGGATAACCAGGTATGCCACTGTGGACTCCTAGGCACAATAAAACTATATTGGACAAATAGATACATTTGGGAGGAAATCTTGTTTGAGCATTTCATTCCTTCTTTTCATTTTTTTTCTTCTCATCGTGCTTATTTTGGCAAGGGCCCCCCATTATTATCTGGTGTCTCTGTGTGCATAAAGTGCTATCAAGTCACAACTAGCTTATGGTGACCCCTGCTGGGGCTTTCAAGGCAAGTGAGAAGCAGGGGTGGTTTGCCTGTGCCTTCCTCTGCAGAGTCTTCCTGGGCGGTCTCCCATCCAACTACTGACCCTGCTTAGCTTCCCTCCCAGCTGGTGCTTCTACTGATGTTTAAGCATCTTCCATGTTTTCAGCTGCAAGTATTTTAATGGTGTTTGAATGACGGGCTGCCTCAAGTTCTTTCTCATGGAGGAAGCAGCCAGAAGGAATTTTAAATCAATAAGCAAACAAGGATCTGCAAAGGCACCTGATCAGCAGAGCTATACTAATAGCCAGGGGTCATTTCGTAGAAAAAGAGCTGGAGGAACTTATTAGCATAACTCATTAGCATATGCCACACCCCTTGACACCACTGGAAGTGTGTCATTAGCATAACTGATTTGCATATGCCACACCCCCTGATATCACCTATCCTGGCTGTTTTGGACCCAATCCTGGCCATACAGGGCCAAAATTGGGCCCAAAATGGCAAAAAAAGGGCTCAAAATGGCTGAAAAGGGGCCCAAAATGGCCAGGATCGGGCTGCTACTGAGCGGGAGAGTGATCCACCACCCATCAGAGGCCCTATCTGGGCCATTTCAGCCCCAATCCAGGCCAAAACGGGCCCAAAATGGCCGAGAGTCGGGTGGGTGGGTGGGGCCACCTGTCATGTGACCTCTTTAGGGAACTGCCAGAACTGTGTTCCTGCACGTTACCCCTCAAAATGAGCCCTGCTAATAGCTGATATTTATAAAGGACAATTTGAGCATTCAAAGCATGTCCCATGCAATCATCCATTAATTTTTACAACAGCCATGTAAGGTAGGCCACTGCCGAGATACAGTGGCTTGGCTAAGGCCAATGGCTGCATTTGCAGCTGAGGTATTCCAGGCTTATGGCTCAAACCCTTTATTGTCGCATGACACCAGAAATTCCCGAACTGGGAGTTTTCCAGCAGAAGAAAAATCTCGAGTGCTTTTAATGCCAGAAAAAAGAAAAAAAGCAAATACCCTCTGGTCTACATCTCGTTAAGGAATCTGAGTCAGTCCGTGTTCATAAACGACTGCGTGAGCCACAGTTTTAAATCTAAATAATTGCACTTCACAAGTGTTTGTCGCAAACGCCTCTCCCTGCGGTCTCACAAAATGTCACTATTCTGAAAATACAGATGCATTCTAACAATAGCTTATTTCACAAGCGAAGGTGTCTAATGGCTCATGCTGCACCAGATTAGGCAGCGGTTCCCAAATTAGCGATGTGTCTTTCCCCCACCCCCTTTGTTCTCCCCTGAATGCTTTTTCCCTGGGCAACAGTGGAATGCTACGGCTGTAAAAATCCTTATCACCACCGCACCCCGAATCCCATCCAAAACAATCTCAAGTGTGGGCGACTTTGCATGGAAGAAGCACCACCGCTGAACTTCAAATCCCCCTTGATGTTGCTTGTCACGTACTGAAGTGGTTAAGAAATGATTTTTTTAAAACTCGGCCCCAAAAAACAATGGGGAGGGATCTCTTTGATGTCCCCTCTTCCTTGCTTGCTCTTTGGAAATAGATGGAGGGAAACGGACAGAAAAAAGACCACAGATGTTCCTCTTTAGAATGTCAGAACGTACAAATGTGAGCACTGGGAAATGTGCTTTGCAAAGAAGGCTCTGAGAAGTACATCCAAGATGTTTGCCTCATGCTTACTCTGGCTGGGCCAGCATCAGGAGAAGATTTCCTGAGCATATGCAGAGACCCATTACATGCTGAAGGGCTCATTCCCAATGGGAGACATGAGCCAATACAATTCTGCTATGATGACGTTGCACGTTTCTTCGCTGATTAAAAAATGGGTAGAGAAGCTCTGCCCTGGCCTTTATTCTAGATTCAAACAGCACTTTCCGCTGGGTGATAAAACCCCCCATGTTCAGTCTGTTGCATATCCTTAGGGAAAGTAGTCCAGCCCTGGTTTGGAAGAAGGCAGCTCCTTATAAGGTTTCCTTGCTAGTGGATATTTCTAGAGCAGCAGTCACATGTTTAACAAAGTTAATGGTACAGTTTTCAAGGAATGAATGCATCTACAAAAGGAATGCATGTTTAAATGTCTACCAATGTCCAAATCTCTTCTGCATGACACATGCAATGATCACAGATCACAGAGACAGCTTTTATTTATCCATTCTTGCAGTTTCACCCCACCTTTCTGCCAATGTGGACCTGAAAAAGTAACTAATAATCCAACTAATAGAAACAATGGATAAAGTCAGTAAAATCAAGCAGCAACCAATTAATATGAGCCGCCTGCAATTCCTAACCTTCGCCAGTGATCTGGTGAAATAAAAAATATCTTCACTCATTTTTAGAATGTCATCACGGTAGGCATTCTGTAGACCTCTAGAGAAAACTGGCTCCAGAAGGAAGGTGCTACAGCTGTGTTTCTAGTTGTCACTAGAGATGGGCACAAACAGCAATTCGAACTAAAAAAAGCCACAGACAGCCCAATCAGGTGTTCCCTAACAAGCTGTTTGTGAGGCCCCATTCTAAATGAACAGGTGGTCGTTGGAAGCCTCCTTCGTTGCTGTTCGTCAAGCCAATCTGGCACCAGCAATCAATTCCCTTGGCAACCAGAGGCAGGGACTGCCTGAACTCTGTCTGAACTTCTGCTGCTCCAATCAAAGCCCAATTTAGCTTGATAGGCAGGTCTTCCTTTCAAGTGTGGAGCTCCAAATTTGTTACAAGGAAGCAAAGAGCAGGGGGGAGGGGGGCTCCCAGCTCTGGCTTTTCAGACAGTGAGGGAGAGACAGTTGCTGTTGGCATTTTGAGAGAGAGACAGGGAGAGTGCATTGGAGCTTGAATTTTCTTCATGTGTGATGGGATAGGGATCTACCGCTTCAGGCTCCAGGGCTGCTGCCAGGCTCTGGGCCAAGCTATTATTTATTGTTGGTACATTTCCTGCTGCCTTCTTAGGTAGGGTTTCCGGGAGTGGTGTGGTAGGGATCTTGATGGCTGGAGGAGAGCCTGCTGGCCCCCACAAACAACGAACAATGAAAATGTTCATGAACAGGTCATGTTCATCAATGTTCGTTGTTCGTTGTTCGTGGATGGCAACAAACAACGAACATCATGTTCTTTTTTCTGTTCGTGCCCATGTCTAGTTGTCACCAACATTTATACCGCAAAAGATAGAACCCAGAACAGGTTCTACCCAACTGAACTACACTGAAGACTGTAATGGATGGGCTTCCTAAACGCTTGACCTGCCTCTTTGTCCTAAATCCTGGGTGCTCTCTCAAATACATTTCTTTTGCCTCTTGGAATCAGACACAATGCACTGGAGTTCCTTAGTCAATTTAAATTTGTTTGTGGTATTGTGAGGGCTAGAACATGACTGTTTTTGAAGAAGTGTGTAGATAGTTGATAGAAACCAGTTTTTTCCCCTCTCCATAACACTGGAACACCAGTAAAGGGCTGGTTCAGGACAGAGAAAAGCAAATCCTCCTTCCTGAGACATGTAATTAGCCAGGGGAATTCACTGCCACATGATGGAGTGGTGTGACCCACTAGATTAGATGGCTTTATAAAAGAGGCTTGTTAAATTAATGAAGGATAGGTAACCTCAATGACCAGAGGCAATGTACCTGTGAACATCAGTTGAAGGGGACATAAACAAGGGGAGACTGTAGCCTTTATTCCCTTCCTTTACTGGCTTTCTCAGGGGAATGTGGGGGTCACTCTGAGAAACAAGTTGTTGGAGTAGATAGGATGTTGGATCTTATCCAGCAGGGCTTTTCTTGTGTTTTAAGAAGAGGAGCCCAATGTCCACTTCCAGATCTCAGACCTTGCATCGAATATGTACAGCAATCTTCAGTGCCCTGTTACTCCATGCAGGTCTCATGTCCATTACAAAAAATATATATACTGAAATGTTCAAGGGCCTTTGAAATGGGGGCCATGCAAGAAATCTCACCTGAAGAGCAGTCTCCGGAAATAACCCATCACTCAGGCTGACATTTTTGAAGGATTTGGTCCAAAGATTGTATGATTCCAGATTGACAGAAAATGGCACATGGCCAGTTATTTACACATTAAATGCCCTTTCCTATCTCGATGATATAAAAGCTTGGAAAGGTTAGGTAAAAGTTGATCGATCGAAGCCGACAGAAACAGCAAAGGGAGGGGGCAAAGCCCAATAAGCGTGCGCGTGTGTGGGGAGGGAGTTAAATAAACTGTTCCTTGACTTTATTGCTTAGAAGGGCGATATCAGGTCAAACTTGGCTACGAGTATGTGTTTTGGTTTTTAAAAAATAAGCTTTCCTAAAGCCTGAGACCAATAAAAATTGATTGTTTGAAATTAAACCAAAATCCAATCAGAAGAAACTCTTTAGACCCCTAATTTCCTTGTTCCTTGCCATCTTATTTTTGGAACCCATTCCTTATTGGAAGAGTGAATGACAATAAATAATCCTCACCCGCCCCCCCCGCCCCCCGCCAAGATTTCGGAAGTAAAGAGGGTTTCACTATTATACTCTGCAAAACTGTATTTACTATGAAAAAAGCTATAATAGTGATAATACAAGGCTGGGTTTATGGGCCACAACCACGATAAAAATATTATTATCTAGTTCTCTGTAGATGTTACACTGATTGCTCATTTACATAAAATAGGGGGCTGCCCGCTGCACATTTTGGGAGTGCGATACATGTGATCACCATATCCTGTGAACAGATCCATGTGTGGATTTTCAATGTGGGTACAGCTTCCATTCATACAACCGGCCTATTCACATGATACAACAATCTCACGTATTGCACTGTCCAATCTTACAGCGGCATGAATTCATTTTATTTATTTACTTCATTTATACCTTGCCTTTCGCTTCTGTTTTATCCTCACAACAACCTTTTGAGGTAGGCTAGGCTGAGAATGTGTGTCTGGCCCAACGTGTCACCCAGCAAGCTTTCCCCACGGCAGAGTCCAGATTCAAACCTGGCTCTCCCAGAAACCAGTCCAATGCTTTAAATGCTACACTACATTGTCTCTCAAATGGAATACCAGTGTAACATTTGCAGAGGGCTTTTGTTTCCTTTCTATTCTTTTACTCTCTGTTTCAGAATTGGTTCACGGGTAGTATAGTTAGAGGGTCAGACTAGAATCTGGAAAATTTGACTTCAAATCTCCCCCACTAGGTGATCCTGGGTCAGCCTTTTTCTCTGAGCTTCGTTTACCTCACAGGGTTGTTACGATGGCCTCCTTTCACTCCCGCACACTGAGGCAGATTTTCCCGCCAAAATCCAAGTTTGCTTGCTATGGCCGAGCACCCCAAAGTAGCATGCCTCTGTTTAGTTCTGTCAACCATCAACCGAAAGGGAGATGCTACTAAAAAGGAAGATTGAGATTTGGAAGAACAGCTGTAAGGGCAACTAGAAAATATCCTTCAAGATAAAGATGTCTCTCTGGGGACCAAGATCAAGATAATCCAAACTATGGTATTTCCCATTACTATATATGGATGTGAAAGTTTGTTTTATTTGATTTTTAGTCCTCCCTCCCTGTGAGAGGGCTCGGGGAGGGTTACCGCAATAGTTAAAATACAAGAAATAAAACAATAAGAACAGCAAATCTCAATGGCGTAACTTTCAGAATTGAAAATCTAGAATATGGATTCCAGGATGGGACCCCTTCACACTTCCCCGCCCACCAAACTTACAAAAAAAGGGGGGGGGAGGTGCGAGTTGACATTACAGATGACTATATAGCCTTTCCCCAAACCAGCAGGAGACCGGTAAAGAGACTCGTATGATGGATCTAATGCCAGCCTCAACCATATGACTGGTGGAACATCTCTGTCTTGCATTCTCACCAAAAGGATACAAGAGCTTGGTTGGCCCAAGTATCCTCTGACAGAGAGTTCCACCAGGTTTGGGCCAGGACCAAAATTGCCCTGGTCCTGGTAGAGGCCAGCCAATCCTCCCTGGGGCCTGCAGATGTCTGTTCACTGATCTAAGTGCTCTCCGGGGTACATACAGGGAGAGGCAGTCCCTCAGGTATGCTGGTTCCAGTCTGTTTAGGGCTTTATGGGTTAAAACCAAAACCTTGAACCTGATCCAGAATTCAAAGGGGAGCCAGTGTAGCTGCTGCAAGATTGGAGTAACATGTGCCCTGTATGAAGTACCCATCAGGACATGTGCAGCAGCATTCTGGACCCGCTGTATTTTCTGGGTCAGACCCAAGGGAAGCCCTATGTAGAGTGAGTTACAGTAGTCCAATCTGGAGGTGACCGTTGCATTGATCACTGTCCTTGGATTGAGAGATAGGGAGCAAGCTGCCTGGCCTGCCAAAGATGGAAAAAAGCTGACCGGGCAACCACTGTGACCTGGACCTCCATTGACAGAGAGGAGTCCAGGGTCATGCCAGGACTCCTGTCCAATGGGATGGGCACAAGTGGTGCCTCATCAAAGGCTGGGAGCTAGATCCCCACATCTAACACCCCACGGCCCAAGTACAGGACCTCCATCTTCACAGGGTTCAACTTCAGTCTGCTCCGTTTCACCCATCAAGACACAGCTTCCAAAGCTCCAATTAGGACATCTGGGGCAGAGCCAGGCTGGATGCTCATCAATAGATACAACTGGGTGTCATCGGCATACTGGTGACAGCCCAATCCGAAACTCCATACCAGCTGGGTGTCGGGGGCCCATCTAAAGATTGAACAACAGAGGGGAGAGTATCGCCCCCTGTGGGACACTGCACACCAATGGTTGACATGCTGATAACCTCTCTCCAAGTGCAACCCTCTGTTCCTGACTGTGGAGAAAGGAGACAAGCCACTGTAAGACAGTCCCTCGGATCCCCACGTCGGTGAAGCGGTGGGACAACAATTCATAGTCGACCGTGTCAGATGTCGCCAAGAGATGGCAAGAAGTTGGACAATGAAGAAAGCAGACAGGAAGAAAATTGATTCATTTGAAATATAACAACAACAACAACAACAACAACATTCAATTTATATACTGCCCTTCAGGATGACTTAATGCCCACTCAGAGCGGTTTACAAAGTATACCATTATCCCCACTACTAGGGGTGTGTGGTTCAGGTTTTGGATTCAGGTAAAGTACCCAGATTGGACCCAATTTGCAATGATTCGGAATTTATGAATTGGGCCGAGCATGCTGGGCTCAATTCGGAAACCCCGAATCAAAGCTTCCTGAAGTGATTTGTATCACTTCAGGAAGCTTTGGGTCAAGGGGTTTAAATTCCCCTTTCCGTGCTGCTGTGAACCCACAGATCAGCTGTTTGGTGGGGAGATCCATGCCAAGCAGCTGATCTGGGGGGGTGGGGGGGTGGGGGATTTGCTCCCCCTCACTTCATTATGTTCTGAATCTTTATGGAGCATACTGAAGTGAACTAAATACCAGAAACCTGAAGTGGCTTGCCTAGCTGAAGCAGTCACCTAGCACTTACTGATAGACTTCTTAAAGGGGCTGCTACATTTCTAGGCACTCTGGACCAGAGATGGATCAGGAAGTTGAAATGGCCCTGGAAAAAGGCATATGTGACGTGAAGCATCGCCTGGTGCCTGACTTCAGAATCCTACTGGGCTGATTGTGGTGGCCAAGAAAGGGGCACTAAGGCAGCCTCTGCATATGTGTGGAGGAGGCAGTAGCAGCTCCTCACTGAAAACAAAGTGGGAATTGTGCTCTTTCAGCAATGCTGCCATCTCCAGCAACAAAGGGTAGAGGCTGTGGCTCAGTGATGGAGCATCTGCTCGGCATGAAGAAGGTCCCAGTTTCAATTTCAAGCAATCTCCAGTTGAAAGGACCAGGTAGGAGGTGATATGGAAGACCTCTGCCTGAGACCTTTTGAGAGCTGCTGCCAGTCTGAGTAGACAATACTGACTTCGATGCACCAATGGTCTAGGCAGCTTCATGTGTTCCTGCATGTTCAAGAGGTTAGGGGGATATAGCAGAAGGCAGCTTCATGAATTGGGCCATGAGATTCCCGAATCAGCACCAGCATTGCTGAGCCGATTCGGGAATCCCAAAGCAAAGCTTTCCGAAGCGATTTGTATCGCTTCGGAAAGCTTCAAGCAAAGCAGCAGAAGCCATGCACACAGCACTTTTCTAGCTGTACGCATTGCAAGCAGCAAGAAAAGTGCTGCCTGCTTTCAAACTTCCAGCCCCACCGCTTTTTTCCTCGATGAGAGGGGGAGGAGGGAAACCCGAAATTTTTGGGGTGCACACACCCATGGTACTCTTTCCTTGCCAAGTGGCAAGGAGTTTTCAGGAGCCACTGCACTGATGGATGGACCACCCTTCCTTCTTCCTGCTGCCGCTTTGCCTCTTTGTAGGGATGCTGTCCAAGAGCAAGCACCACCGATATCTCGGCCTCCTTCTCTCAAAGAGGAATCCTCCTTGCAAGGACCAGCTAGGAACCTCCAGGGCACTGGCTCACAAGGAGACCTCCCATCAGTCCAAGGGACTACCTGCTCTGAACTTGGCTCCCCTTAGGGGAGGGGATTTATTTATTGTATTTTATTGCATTTATTGTATTTTTAGCCTGCTTTCCATCCAAAGATTGGCTCTTAAAGTGTCTCACGAGAATTCGAAGACAATATATATGGCAATTCAATACAAGTGTCCCTTGGGGAGGAGGTTCTCAGCTGGCTGCTGGCTGAGCTCCCTCTAATGGGTCTATTGAGGGTAGTTGCAAGCAGAGGGGTTGGAGGCATAGCTCAGTGGCAAAGTATCTGCTTGGTATGCAGAAGGTCCCAGGTTCAATCCCCAGCAGCTCCAGTTGAAAAGGGTCAGGTAGGAGGTGACCTGAAAGACCTCCACCTGACACCCAGGAGAGCGGCTGCCAGCCTGAGTAGACAACACTAACCTTGATGGACCAAGAGTCTGATTCAGTGTAAGACAGCTTCATGTATTCATATGTGTTCAAGAGGTTAGGGGGCTTTCAGCCGGAGCCAGGCATGTTTTAGGGATGCTGGCCTGTTTCCTTCCCTCTACCTGCCCACACACAGGTCAACCCAAGCCCCGCAGTCCCCCACGCACGTGTGAAGCGTGTGTTCTCCTGGGGCTGTGTGATGATGTCACTTTCGTAATGTCATCATGCCCCCCCCCCGGGAAAAGCATGCTGCCCCACTGCCGCTGGAGGGAATGGAGCGTGTGGCAAGCCGGCCACCCTGGAACATGGCACGCTGCAAAGGTGGAGACAGCTGCATGGGCAGCTGAGTGGAGGGCTGGAAGGCCACCTGCCTGCGTTCCCCTTCCCTGCTGATGGGGTGGCTGGCTTACTGCATGCTCCCTTCCCTCCTGTGGTAGGTAGCATGGGCGGCACACTTCCAGGGAGCACCCTGAGCTGATGCCAGCTGCCTGGTCAGTGGGGCAGGCAAATGGCACGGTGGCCTTCCAGCCCTCTATTCAGCCTGTGCAGCTGCTGCCAGCTCTACAGCACGCCGTGTTCCAGTGTGGCCAGCTTGCTGCCCCCTCTTTGGTGGCGCTGGGGGCAGGGTAACCCCCCTGCCCCCCCTCGATCTGGCCCTGCCGATAGGCATTTTTCTTCTATAATAAAATATTGCCTGGTGCCACAATACTTTCTCCCCCTTCTCCAAGTATGCAAAAATATTGAAGAGGGCTCAGGCTGGTTCTCTTGGGATGGTTGTGGGCATTGCAGATGGTTTGATCTGTAATCAGGCATGAGGCTATTCATGAGAGCAGCTACATTGGGAAGACCTGCAGGAAACTATTTCGAGATGTTGTTTGTTCCTCTAACATTATTAGAGAAATGATCGTGGTGGGGGGGGGGAGCAACTTGATGTGGCTCTTGTTTGGTGTCCTTTACAAAGCAAGATAGTGCCTTATTGTGTTATCTCAAAGTTCTTCCTAAATGATGCTACGAAATATGCTTCAAGTCCCCCTCCTTTTCTTTCAGCCATTTACAGCACTTCAAAGAATTCTTGGGCTGTCGCAGAATGCCAAGTTTGATTTGGGATAAAAACATAGAACTTGAAAGGTAGGAGCTGGGAAGTTGCGTTAGCATTCACACTCTGCAGGAAAAGAAAAGTAACAAAGCTTCAAGGCACCTTTTAGAAATCATTTTCAATACAAAGTAAATCAATTTCGAGATAGAGCAGCGGCTATGCTCAGTAGAGGACAAGTTCACGTGGAACAGACTTGTAGACATGTTCCGTCTTGGGCAGCTTGTCTACTGTCACAGATATTCTCTTAAGATTCTTCTAATAAAACTTCCAAGAAACCTCAGAACGGAAGTGGAGAAAGCCTTCCAACTTGACTAAGTATGAAAAAATTAGATCATACATTTGTTTTACCTAATAATAAAGAAGAAAACACTTGCACGTATATTTGAACATGCGAGGGTGGCATACATAGCAAAACTCAGCAGATATTAACACAGTTATTATATGCATAAAGTTGCCCTGAAATCCAGTGGACTCGAGAATTTGTCAAGAGTTGCCCTGAAACTTCACTTAGCTTCACTAAGCCAGAAAATTCAGTTTTTGGATCAGGAAACCAGGTGGTTGTAGAGGCAGAGAAGGAGCAAAAAGCCTCAAGAGTGAAAGGGATCAGGGTGGAGACTTCTGAAATAGGACGGGCCCAGAAGGAGAAAATAGATTCTGTGCTAACTGCTTCAAAATAGGCTATTAGGGAGAAATTCTCTTGTTGACCTTTTTTTGCTGCCTTATCATAGAACAAGCAGCCGCAGCATAAAATTCATATTTGTCCCATCCCTGCAGTAAATCATATTACAACAATAACAGTAATAATAATGATGATTGCTTCTCGGCCTTTTGGCTTTGAGGCGAAACATTCACTACCAAGTAATAATAATGATGATGATGATGAATGTATTTTGTCTTTATGAAACAGATTTAGCAAGCGGATCCAATGCAGAGGCTTAACAAAGCGAGGGATAGCCCCCCAATTTCTAAGTATAACGGGATAATCCACCAAGCCAAATGCAGATTGCACTGCCTATGAATAGCAGCCATAAAGGATCCAATAACTTGTTTTTGCAATCTAGTTCCAAAACTGGGGGTGATACACCATGGTGTAGGGCTGGCAGACTACGATAGTAGGCCACAAGTTGTCTGGGCTTGGAATCACAGAAAGAGAGGGCAGAGAATATACTTGCATTTAAACTGGGAGAAAAGTTGGTGTAGTAGTAAATAGGGCTGTGTGAACTCCAAAATTCCTATGTGGAAAATGATTTGGATTGCTCCTGTAATTTTCCAGAATGATGAAACAAACGTGGAGTCCATAGGCATTGTGTGTGTGGTACCCTCAAGTCAGAGTTGACTTATGGTGACCCCTGGTATGGCAAGAAACAATCAGAGGTGCTTTGCCATTGGCTGCCTCTGCAACCCTGGTCTTCTTTGGAGGTCTCCCATCCAATTACTAACCAAGGCCAACCCTACTTAGCTTCTGAGATCTGACAAGATCTGGCTCACCTGGCTATCCAGGTCAGGGCTTTTAGGCATTAGGTGTATGTTTGATTGTTTACTGTCAGCATCAGCAGGTGTCTTTTCTTTTCTTTTCTTTTCTTTTCTTTTCTTTTCTTTTCTTTTCTTTTCTTTTCTTTTCTTTTCTTTTCTTTTCTTTTCTTTTCTTTTATTTGATTCTCCTGATTTCCTAGGCAGTTACATTTCTCTCTTCCCTCTGGATTCTTACAAGGGTTCTGGAAGAGAATGCTCGTAGTCAGTCACCTTTGGAGATAAGTCCCAGAGAAGAATTTCCATGACGGAGTCTGTGTTGAACTGTAATAGCGCAAAATACTCCATGTGCATCTCCAAATTTATGTAAAGAACTTCCCATGGGGTGGGAGGATGGAGAGATGTCTTTAGGATCAGAGGAAAGAATAGGGGGAAGCAAGAACCTCTTCTTCCACCTGTGCCACAGCTGAACAGAAAAATCAATGTTCTTGGAGCTAATAGAAAAGAGTCCAGTAGCACCTGTAAGACTAACCAACTTTACTGTAGCATAAGCTTTCGAGAATCACAGTTCTCTTCGTCAGATGCTACAGACTAACATGGCTAACTCCTCTGGATCTTGGAGCTAATATATGGCTCTGATCAAAGTGGAAAACCCGGAAACTACCTGTAAGCAGGGCTTTTTTTCTGGGAAAAGAGGTGGTGGAATTCAGTGGGTTGCCAGCACAGGGGGCAGCTCCTGGTGGGAGGTGGTGCCCCTGGTACCACATGCGCAAAGTGCGTGCACACTCCCAGGAACACACAATGACATCATTTTGGGTCAGCTGGAACAAGGGGGGTTTAAAGTTTAAAATGCCCTTGGCAAAAATGGTCACATGGCTGGTAGCCCCATCCCCTGATCTCCAGACAGAGGGGAGTTTAGATTGCCCTCCATGCTGCTGAGTGGCATGGAGGGCCATCTAAACTCCCCTCTCTCTGGAGATCAGGGGGCGGGGCCACCGGCCATGTGACCATTTTCAAGAGGTGCCAGAACTCCGTTCCACCGCGTTCCTGCTGAAAAAAAGCCCTGCCTGTAAGCAAACATACCACATAGTTTAGCTTTCTCTTAGACTCCCATATCCCACCCCTGCTGCTCCCTCTTCCTTTTCCTCCTCCTCCAGGAACTCTTTAAATAGTAGTAGTATTAATTACTAATTATGGTACTCTTATAGTGGATTCTCAGCATGAAGACGTGTCTCATAGAAATAGAGGACTGATTCATCACGTGTAATCACATACACACATGGTCTTTTTTAAAAAAATGGGGTTTTTTTCAAAGATTGCAGGGATGGGGTTTTATGCAAAAGAAGCTGTCCTTACTTTGAGAAAAGTAAAAGAGTCCAGTAGCACCTTTAAGACTAACCAACTTTATTGTAGCATCTGATGAAGAGAGCTGTGGTTCTTGAAGGCTTATGCTACAATAAAGTTGGTTAGTCTTAAAGGTGCTACTGGACTCTTTTACTATTTTGCAACTAGAGGCTAACACTGCTAACTCCTCTGGATCTATTACTTTGAGAAAGGAAGCCACAGACCACAGAAACAACGAATGGCAAATGCAGAGTTTTCTGCAGAAAGGTGAACATTTTTTCTTTTCAATCACCGTAAGATTATGTAAAACAATGGATGCAGACCAGAGATTTGTGTGCTGTCTCGCTAGGCAACTGCCATTTCCTCCACCTGTGCAGAAAGTCACCTACTTTGGGGTGGTGTCAATTTAATTAAACCCCTTTATCCAATCTGCCTGAAAATTAGGTATTCTTTAGATTAGAGAGAGGACTGTGTTCTTTGCAAAGTTGGTGCCATTATCTTCACAAACAGCTGCCCCAGAAAGTCAAATTGGTTCCCCATTGAAAACAACACCCCTGAAATGCCCAAACCTGAATAAACACTGATTTGAATCCTGAATTGGTAATGTCCTGTCTGAAAATCGGCAATCATAAGGTTCCCATCCCCCCTCTGAATTTTGGATCCAAAATTATAACGATTTTTTTTTCTTGGAGCACACTCCTAGTACAGAGTGTTCATAACTAGAGATGGGCATGAACTGGGAAAATTATGGTTCATGGCAGTTCGTGGTTTGTCGCGTTTCATGGATCACAAACTTCCATGAACTGGTTCATTTGGTTTGTTTCTATGTCACTTCCAGGGGCCATTCTACAGTCTGCAGAACTCCCCCGCCCTGTTGCCTAGGGAATTGATCGATCAGCACCAGGCTGTCTGCAGTCACGAACTGGAAAATGAATCAAACAAATTGCATTAAAAATCATAGTGGTTCGTCACGGTTTGTCAAAAATTTGCCCTGACAAACCACTGGTTTGTCACAAACTTTGGTTCGTATTTTGGTTCATGCTCATTTCTATTCATAACTCATTGGCAGAGTACATGGTTTGTATGCTGAAAGTTTTATCTTCATTCCCAGGCATTTCCATGTAGAAGGGTCTCCAATAGCAGTCAACATGAAAAATATTTGCCTTTTTGAGTTCTGTACCCGGAAAAGAGTTCTAAAGAAACTGACTCTGAACATGAAGAGTGTAGTATTTTCATTGCCACCGAATAGCCACAGTCTTGGATAATCACATTTCTGGGCTGAGAGACATTGACGGATAATGGAGAGTCTCTTTCGGAGACTTTTTGTTACTTCCTAATTTGGGATGGTGATGAAACCCTTTAAGGAAAGGGTATCTCCCCTCCCCAAGCTTTTCCTATCAATTAATTGTTTTGATCATCACCTCCCAATCTATAAAGACCTTCACTAGGAAATTAGTAAAATTTGAGAGATACATCAGATCCAAAACTTGGGAATCAATAGGGTGCCTGACTTAGCACAGGCAATATTTCTTTTTCAGCCGGCTATTCAGTGTTTGAGGACAGATGCTGACATACCTAGAAACTGAACAACTTGAATGTCGATAAACTGGAGAGGATTTTGAGAAGAGTGATGAGATAGATAAGATCTCTGCAGGGGACACCGTGCCAGGCAAAGGCAAGCTAACCCCAAGCCGAGAAAATGAAGAGGTAAACTCACTGACAGTTTTCAAATATTTAGAAGAGGTCATGTAAGGGACTAGAGGAAGCCATTCAGCCCATTCTTGAAGGACAGAAGAAGGTTTAGGTTTAACTCTACAGGAAAGTTGATCAAGAAGAAAAGTCGAAAGCTGTTTTTAGGGTTAGAGTTTTTTAAAAAACGCCATGCATGCAAACCATGGTGTCTTTTCCAAATGTACCTCTTTGAGTTTCTCTATAATAACATCTTTGAGTCTCTCTACACAAGATATCTTACACGAGGATGCTCAAGTGAAAGATTTTACCCTTGTTCTCCCCCTGTGGATACACATGCATTGCTAGGGAGACAGTACACTTGAATATAAGACTACACAGAAAGTAAGAGCCAAAACAGATGTGACGTCTGACACGTAGAGGACACTCATCAGTTTACTGCAAGTTTCCATGGGAAATGTAGTGAGAAAGAACCTCTGTAAGGGACAAGAGTGAGAATCCCCCCTCTTCCTGGCAGAGGTTCTTTCTCTAGGCATCTCTTCTAGTCTGCTTGGCTCTCTCTCACCACTGCTAGCTAGTCAGGCATCTGTTTTGGCTCTAAGTCACTTGAGCGTACTTGTGTCAGATGTCTTGTGTAGTGAGATTCTTTGTGTCGAACTAGTAGGCTGTCAGGAGGACCTTTCCCCACACCTTCCTAGATTTATGTTTTCCTTTTATTTATTGATTATACCCATGACCAATGGAGGCAAGAATTCGTATCCCACTGCTGACACCATGCAACGTTCCCCTTTGGCTGTGGGTTCCCAGGTTAGATTACTCACTCAGGCACATGTACTCCTCTGAAGAGCTCAGAGCAGCTTGCACATGGTTTGGAACAGAATGTGTGGGGGAGACAGTGTCTTCCACCCAGGCTGCTCACAGAGGTAGGACTACCATCTTCTGTGATAAAAAGACGTCATGGGCCTTCAGACAATATTCTGAACCTCAGAGGTTCTAAAGGGCAAGAGGGGTAATAGTGAGGTTGGAAGGGACTTACAGGTCTCATAGCATGGGTGGAAGCTGCCCAATGTACGGGTAGAACTTCTGCCTGCGGCTCTTTGAATCCTTCAATTGTCTACCATAGTGCAGAAAGAGGCTTGCCATATGGGGTCTCAGAGGCATTCTGTCTTGCACTGCTAACTGTTTGGGTTCCATTTAATCATCTGTCTACATTCAAAACAGGGAAATTCAGAGTACAAAGTTCCTCAATTTAGACTATGGTTGCCAACTTTGGGTTGAGAAATTCCTGAAGATTTGGGGGTGGAACCAGGGAAGGGTGGGGTTTAGGGATGGAAGGGACTTTAGCAGGGTATAATGCAATAGAGTCCACCCTCCATCACAGACATTTTCTCCAGCGGAACGAATCTCTTCCTGGAGATCTGTTGTAATTCCAGGAGATTTCCAGGTCCTACCTGGACATTGGAACCCCTAGTTTAGACCCCCCTGGGTCATTCATTCATTCATTCATTCAATTTATAGGTTGCCCTCCCCGCAAGCAGGTTTAGGGCAATATACAACAGCAACAAATACAAAAATAAGATAAAACCAATTTAAAACCACAGTCTACAATATGAAATCCCATGTAGGTACCCACAGTCAAGTAGGTACCCACAGTCAAAGGAGTCTGCTAACGTATCCAGGTGAAATGGCTGTAGAGAAGCCAGAGAATGCAGATTAATGTTTAAATCTGCCAAAATATCCAGGGCAGGCATGGCTGAGCAAGGGAGGCCAGCAGGACAGACCGCCATGCCTCAGCCATAAGAGGAGAGTCACAGTATACCCCAGGCTGGTCCATGATGCTACATGCATAATCAGGGGTCATTTCGTAGAAAAAGAGCTGGAGGAACTCATTAGCACAACTCATTAGCATAACTCGTTAGCATATGCCACACCCCTTGCCAGCACTGGAAGTGTGTCATTAGCATAATTGATTTGCATATGTCACACCCCCGGACATCATCTATCCTGGCTGTTTTGGACCCAATCCTGGCCGAAAGTCAGGTGGGTGGGGCCACCTGAAACGTGACCTCTTTGGAGAACTGCCGGAACTGCGTTCCTGAGCGTTCCCCCTCCAAATGAGCCCTGTGCATAATCACTCCACACAGGTGGTGCAGTGTCTGTGTAATGCTTGCAATGTCTGATTCGGATCAGGAATACTTGAGTGAAAAATCTCTCTCTGTGAGGAAACACACACCAACCACCTTGTCTTTCATGCTAAACGACTTCCCTTGGTGGTCGTGAGGGTCAAGAGGACCATGTACATTGCTCTGAGCTCTGAGAAGAAGCACAACATTTTAAAAAAGGTACCAGATGGCACCTCCAGGAGGCTATTTCAAACTTCAGGGCTACCACCACAAAGGTCCTACCTTTTGCTGACAGTATGCTACCTTGGAGTTGAGCCCAGAAGGGTGAGCAGGAGGTGGATTATAAGATTATAACTCTTTCTTGGCAATGCTACAGTTTACCCGGCTCTCCCTTCCCCCTACCGTCTTTTACGAGTGTGACTTTAAAACTGCTTATTAGAGCAAGTTGAATAACTGCCTGCAATTGTGGCGTGTACCGAGCTAAAAATAACCACGGGAGGTGGGCTTGTAACATACAGTAAAGAATGAGACACTTTGTGGTGAAGTTGAGAATTTCGTTTAGCTGTCTGATCTACCCCAGTAATTATGTTCTCATTATAATTTTCTAGAGAGCTTTGATATGGAGGCTGTCAGTTTTGCAGACGCTTGCCTGCATGGACTTTTTTCCCTCTGCTTCTTTAAAAAGACAGAAAGAAAGAGAGAGAAAGGAATGGAATTTTGTAAACATTTAAAGAGGTTTACACTGGGTAACATATTTTGAATGTTGAAAGTGAACAGCCAAGACCTAGTGTGTTTGGCCTATGCTTGGAAGACAAACATTCTTCTGAATTTGAATCCAGACATGAAATAACAGATGCATTTAGCTTATATTGCATGTGATTGCATATTCTTAGGGGACAATGTTGGTATTGGG
Source organism: Eublepharis macularius (assembly GCF_028583425.1). NCBI lineage: Eukaryota > Metazoa > Chordata > Lepidosauria > Squamata > Eublepharidae > Eublepharis > Eublepharis macularius. The sequence continues at coordinate 163,998,854 of NC_072794.1, read as the reverse complement.
GCCAAAACGCAGGAGGCAAAAATCAGAGATCATTTTCCATGCATCTGTAAAACTTAAAGTGCATCTGTAGCCAATAGTTCAGGTCAAGGCCATGTGGAAATACATGTGGAGTTCCCAACACCCTGGAGTGTCCTGTCCCTTTAATAGAAGGTTAATTTACCAGGTGATGTTACTTACTTCCATGTCACCAAGAATTTCACCTGCACATTGGTGGTGGAAAGTGTGGTCAAGTCATAGCTGACTTAGGTGACCCCAACTGGGGTTTTCAAGGCAAGAAACTAACGGAGGTGGTTTGCCATAGCCTGCCTCTGTAAACTTTGTGTTCTTTGGAGGTCTCCAATCCAATTGATAATCAAAGCTGACCAGGGGCGTTGCCAGGACTTCTGGCGCCTGCGGCCGCCCCATATGTGTGCGCACATAGTGCGTGCCCCCCCGGCCTGCATGATGACATCACCGTGTGATGACATCATCATGCAGCAAAGCTGGGCCGATTGGCCGGTGGGTAGCTGGGGCAGCACACGGAGGCTGCCCACGCTCTGCACGCCACCAAGGACGCCTGCCATGCCTGGCCTACGGCTGCTGCACCCAGCTGGGGGTGTGTGGCGGTGGTGGCGGAGCGGGGCTGGCTGGCTGCAGCAGCTGCGGGCCAGGCATGCAAGCTCCATGGCATGCGCCTCCACCCCCAGTGCCCCCTCCAGTGCCCCCTCTGGTGCCCCAGTGCCCGCGACACCTGCCTCACCGCCTCAATGGTGGCGCCGGCCCTGAGACCAACACTGCTTAGCTTCCAAGATCTGATGAGACTCAGAGCCAAAGCTACAAGTGATGATTGACACTTGAATGGCAAGTGAACAGACTCACGTGTATTCCTCCCTTCACATAGTGATCAAGTGGAGCGCAAGTGGAGTGCAAATGAACAGGCAGGAATCTACGTGATCAAGTGAAGCACAAGTGGAGTGCAAGTGAACAGGGCGGAATACACATGAGTCTGTTCACTTGCCGTTCAAGTGTCATTCATCACTTGTAGCTTGGCTCTCAGCTTGCCTGGGCTATTCAGGTCTGCTCTCACTCGCTCACTGAGCCCCTGTTAAAGGTACAGGACATTTTTTCTCTCTCTAGGGTGTTGGCTACCTTCTGCAGGGAAGAGAGATGAGATTTAGTCTTTTGTACCTTGTACAATTTTAAGGACCAAAAACAGGACTCTGTATTTTTATTAGCACTTTAAGGGGAAAGGGATACGCTTGTAAACAACATCTCTTTCTTTTCTTTAAAATGCTAATAACAGTGCAAGGAGGCCAGTTACAATTATGTTCTTTCATGTTCTGGAATTCTGCTCCACGCTGCATACCATTCTTGTTTAATTCAGGCTTATTATTTTTTTTGCTATTTGTTTTTCGGTTGTTAATATTTGAGTTATTTGGGGGAGGGGTTGGAAAACTTTTATCTGTAAACTGCTTTGAGTCTGCTTTAGTAGAAAGGAGATAGGAAGTCAAATAAATGAACAGTGCAATCCTAAACAGAAATACTCCAGTCTAAGCCAATGTCATAGGGCCAAGCTACACATGACGAATGACACTTGAACAGCAAGTGTATTTCTCCCTGTTCACTTGCCCTCCACTCAATCCACTTGCCGTTCAAGTGTCATTCGTCATGTGTAGCCTGGCCCTTAGACCACTGAAATAACTGTAAATGGGTGGCAACATGTCTGTTATTTATTGTTCTATGATTAGTGTTTGTGGGGTGGACAATGTCAGAAAGAAAAAATCTAAATGATAGAATCATAGAGTTGGAAGGGCCTTACAGACCAACCCCCATGTCCAATGCAGAAACAGCCTAAAGCATCCCCGGCAAGTATTCCTCCAGCCACTCCTTGAAAACTGCCAATAAGGGGGAACCCACCACACCCCAAGGCAGCTGATTCCACTGTTGGATTTCTCTTAAAATAAAGAAGCTTTTCCTAACATCCAGACGGTACCTTCCCTCCTGTAGCTTAAACCCATTGTTTCTAGTCCTATCCTCCGCTGCCAACAGGAACAGCTCCCTTCCCTCCTCTGTGACAGCCTTTTCAGTACTTTTAGAGAGCAATCATGTCTCTTCTCAACCTCTTCTTCTCCAACCTGAACATTCCCAAGTCCCTCAGTCTTTCCTCGTAGGGCTTGGTCTCCAGGTCCCAATCATATCCATTCCAATTTGTCCACATCCTTTTTGAAGTGAGGCCTCCAGAACTGAACACAATACTCCAGGTGGGGCCTGATACGTGCAAGCTCTTGAAGTCAGCCATTCCCGGTCTTTAGCATCTGTAACCTAACCGTTAAGGCTGGACTCGTTATTTTGCAAGCCATGGACTGGCCCAGTAGACCTTGACATGCATTCAAGCCGATGCAAAGTAAGATAAGAGAAAGGGCACAGTTGAGCTTCCCCCTTTTTATATTCACTCGATAAAGAGAGCCATGTGTGGCATTCTGGGGCTTGATTTTGAGAGTCAGAATGAAATGGACATATAGAGGTTAGCCCTAAATGTTGGAAGGACTGATTTTTTAAATTGCTGGTGTCACTGCTTCGTTATCCAACTGTTTTGGGGACAACTTTTAATGGAGATAAAGAAAATTATGGGATGTAACTTGCCGGCCGTACCTGTAACGGTTTTGCTATCTTACTGTCCAACACTCAGTGATTCCGCACACGTTGGATAATGCACTTCCAATCCTCTTTATAGATCATTTGGAATGGATTTTTTCATGTGCAGAACAAAAAATCCACCACAAACGATTGATAAAGTGCATTGAAAGTGCATTATCCAACGTGTGCAGAATTGAATACTGAGTGATTCTGCACATATTGGATAATGCACTTCCAATCCTCTTTATAGATCATTTGGAATGGATTTTTTTGTGTGCGGAACAAAAAATCCACCTCAAAAGATTGATAAAGTGCATTGAAAGTGCATTATCCAACGTGTGCGGAATCAGCCTTTGAATTGCTCCAAATAAAAGCTGCATTAATTACGAGTGATTCCGTACATGTTGGATAATGCACTTCCAATCCTCTTCATAGATCATTTGGAACGGATTTTTTTGTGTGCGGAACAAAAAATCTACTTCAAACGATTGATAAAGTGCATGGAAAGTGCATTATCCAATGTGTGCGGAATCAGCCAACAACTCTCCTAGCCATTGCTAGAATCACAATTGCGAAAAAATGGAAGGAGAAACAGGGCCCAATGCTACAAATGTGGCATAATAGGTTGTGGGAGCATTTCATTCAAAGCAGAATTACAAGTAGTTCAACTAGGCCAAATCTAGAAACATATCAAAGGTCTTTCCAAGAATTTTGGCTCCCAATGGTTTCAGAAAATCCATACTTTCGAGATCTGGGTTTTTGTTTTTTACATCTGGGAATTCCCTAAATGGTTGTCTAATATTTATTTATCAACAATGAGAGTCTGAAGGGATTCAGTAGGTTGTACAGGTTGCCTATTTTGTCATTGTCAGTCTTTGCATCGAGCAGCGAATGTTGACACCATGTTGTACAATTTTCATTAATAATTTTTTTTTAGAAAAAGAAAGAAAGAAAAAAATGGACATACAGAGATGGTTGTCATTGGCGATAGGTTCTGCCTTGTTCCTCCCAAAGATCAATCTGTGCTATGCAAATCCTCTTAAGGTGCCGTGTTTATAACGCACTTTAGCAAGCGGTGCTCCCTCTCCCTGTTAAGTAGGTAACCTCTTTGCCTATCTTTCAGAGTCATTCATTCCATGGCTGGATATTGGCCCCATCACCAGACTGGCTATTGCTTTCAAGGAGGAAGCAACAAACAAATCAACAGAAGCCCCTCTCCCAGTAAACCTCCTGATCATCTTTCTTTTTATACAAATGATTGTGCCAAAGCGTGGGCTCCAGCGGGGGAGACCGAATGAATGATTAATAAGGAGGAGGAAAGGCCAGTTCAATGGAGTAAATGCTCTGTTAACAGCACATTTAATCATGGTCCAAGAACAGCTGCAATAGCCGCAAGAGCGTTTCCACTGGGGGAGTCGGGCAAAAGGCTCGACACTTACCCAAAGGCGGGCGCGACAGCTTGCCTTTCAGAACGGGCCTTTCCGCTGCCATAGCACATGGGCCGAAGGGCGGATTCACACATTGCAAAGTCCTTGTGACTGCCACAAGGACTTTGGATCACACCTGTGCATGCACACATGCCGGATTTGGATTGGCACCAGGGTGTGCATTGAGCAAGGGCTCGAGTCTCCTCCCCCACATTTTTCTGGCTTGAAACCCTCTCCGGGCTCAACTCCCAAATCTCTCCGGGCTCAAGTTTGGGCAGTTTAAAGGGCCCTGCCTTGCAAGCGGCAGGTCCCTTTAAACTATCAGCTGGCAGGGGGCAGGGGGGGATTCCCCCACCTGCCAGCTGATCCTTGCAAGGGGCAGGAAAGGGCCCTTAAAATGATTAAATGCCTAGTTCCCTGCCGGAAAGGGGCAGTTAAACCCCACAAACCATGAACCACGAACGGGTTCATAACTGGGCCCAGTTCCATGCCAGTTCGTAGTTCCTGGTTTGTGGAAACTCCACGAACCACGAACCCCATGCTTTGGTTTTTTTCTGATTTGTGCCCATGTCTAGTCTAAACGTGCAGGTTTGGTCTCAGTTTCCCAAACTGAACTGAAGTTCCCCATAGCCACACAGTACTTTTGGGGAATGGCCATTAAAAAGTAAAGGAGCCCCTAATCAGCCTCAGAATGTCTCTGAGGGGGGAGGAGGGGCTCCTCCCTCCCCCTCAAGCTTCTTCCCCATGTCAAAATAGCGGGGGAGGGAGGTTTCCCCCGTTTCTTCTGCTCCATGTAGAGTATTTTCTGCACGTGGAACAGTAAAAATGGGGCGGGGGGCTCCCCCCATGCTATTGTGCTTCTTCTTCCCCACGGAGGCATTTTGGCCATTTGTGCTCTCCTTTATTTATTAACAGCCATTTACTTTTTAACTGTTGTATGGCTGTGGCAGCCTGAGTTGGTTCCGGGGGAACTCAGACCAACTCTTTACAAACCTGCACATCTTGAGAGACCCTAAAAGACGTTTTCCAATGGTGAAAGCAAAGGAACCGTGTAGATACAGCCTTATCTGACAGATTGGCGTCTATTGGAGCAGATGGCCCTTCGAGAACCTTGGCTCCCAGACCGTTCCAGGTTTGAAAGGTAATGGCCTACAACTTGAATTGTACCCAGAAGCCAATGGGCATTTTTGGCAGAAAAAAGCTTCTGTATCCTGTGCCAGTCAGCAGCCACTGCAGAGTTTAGGACCGGTGGGGCATCAGCAGGCAGAAGAGCAGCTCTTTTTCCTCTGTCTTGGAGAAGCTGTTATTTTTCCAAGAGTAAAAATGCAGAGATGGAGAAAGCTGCAGCTGTTCTGTCCCTACCACTTGCTGATGGCATTGGAGCCCTGCCGCAAAAAAGGGGACTGCTGCAGCAGAAGCAGGTGATAAGGGACAGTGAGGCGTCTCAAATAGGGACTAGGTTTTGCCTCCCCCCGCCACTGTTTTAATTTTGCCTGTCCTTTCCCTTGGTTTGGATCTGCCTCATTCTTGTAGCTCTTGCTGTTGTTTCCTTTTTTCTTTTTTGGTACCATTCCCAGGTCGCATTCATATTATGCCATTGAAAAGACATTGATGTGCCATATATACACAGCTGGCACAAAAAAAGACCTGGACGCAAAAAAAACCCCATTCTAATGTGGAGGGGGGAAAGCACAAGCAAACTGAAAAGTGGTGAAATCAAAAAGAGTCCAGTAGCACCTTTAAGACTAACCAATTTTATTGTAGCATAAGCTTTCGAGAATCACGTTCTCTTCGTCAGATGCATGGAGGGCAGAAGGAAACTGGTCAAATATAGAGGAGGAGAGGGGAGGGGAGGGGGGGAGGGGGGAGGAGGAGAGGAGGGATGTAAACAACTCCTTTGATTTGGAGATGCAGACAGCTCCTTTTGGTGTGGGGATCAGTTTGCTTGTGTAAAGGTTCAAAGGAGTTTGCCATGTTAGTCTGTAGTAGCAAAATCAAAAAGAGTTCAGCAGCAGCACCTGGACTATCCAATCCCACTGGAGCACAAGCCTTCGATAACCACAGTCCTCCCCGCCAGATGCATCTGACAAAGAGGAGGTGCAAAAGTGAAAAGAGGTGAAAAGTGGTGCAAAGTGACAGATTCAGATCTCACATGGGGAAAGGAAAATCAAAATCGGAGTGTGAACAGAATCAGAAAGCTAATTTGAAACCCAGCTCAGAACAGAAAAGGCTAGGAGCTGGCTGGCACCTTCCCATGTGCTCTGTGGTCGCCCATGGGGGCAGGGTGGGGGGGCATGGAGTGATGCCATCAGTGATGTTGTGATATCACTTCCAGGAGAAACCTGGCAGTGATGTCATGCCTCTCTAGGAATTGTTGGGAACTCTATGGTAATCACCAGAATGCCCAGAAGTGATACCACACCATCACCGATAGCTTGTTTCCTCATTATTTCTCTCTTGCTAGTTGCAGGAGTTGCAGTGGGAAACAGGAGCCAGGGTCAGTACGAAACTGCAGCCTTGATTATGTCTCAGAGGAGACATGAAAAGCTTATCTCTTGAGCATCCTTGCAGACCCACTCTTGTTGCAGAAAATTTGGGAGAGTAAAAATGTCTATCTGGCCATTAACAGTAAAACAGCTTGGATTTTTTTACTGATAAAACCCTTGTAAGCCAGGAAAGGAAAGACTGGTAAGCAAAGCAGTAATATATCAAGTAAAATCAAAGCAGTTGCCATCTGGCAAGCATCACCTCCCCCCCCCCCCACACCTTTATGTTTGTTCCCTTTGTTTTAAACTCACCTACTTAGCTGGCAATGGGAGCGGTTGCCCACACATGGGCATAAGATCTCAGAGATCTTTGGAAGATGTAGCCGGCACAGCTATCATATATCCTTGACTGAAGAACGGTACACTCCTTCTATCTGGGATGGTCCTCTTCCACCGAGCGTGCAGCTTCGGGAAGGACGCACATGGAGCGGTGAGGGAGGAAGGGGACACCCGCCTAGCCAGCCAGATCAGCCGAATCAACCCTGGCGATCAATGAGGTGACAGATGTCGCAGCCAGATCGCCCTCACATCCATGCAGCTGGCTGGCCATTCTTAGAAACAGAGCTGGAATGGACCCCAAGGGTCATCTAGTCCAACCCCCTGCACAATGCAGGAAATTCAGAACTGCTTTCCCGCCCACCTTCCTCAGTGACCCCTGCTCTGTGACCAGAGAAAGGCAAAAACCCTCAAGGATCCTCAGCCTGGAGGAACATCCCTTCCTGATCCCAAAGTGGCGATCGGCATTACCCTGGGCTCATAAGAAAGGGTCACGAGAGCCTCGCCCCAGCTCTCCCCATCCTGCCCCCCCTCCCACGATCTGTCTAAGTTCATACCAAGTCATAGAACCGCATCACTTGTAGCCGTTTTAGCAACATAACAGATTATTGACCCATGCCGGGACAAAAGCAGAGGAAAAGATGTAGCAAGAATTTGGCAAAAGAGTGGGAAAAATAATTTTCTAAACATTTTCCAAGCAATTTCTTTTTAAATTTTAAAAATTGATGACTTGGAGTGATTTTTAATAATGCTACAATGACGCGTGTATGTAAAAGTTGATAGCCTGCCTTTCTCCCTCATGAGGGGAACCAAAGTGACTGATAGGAGACGAAATAAATAAAACTTCAGACAATCCGCTAACCTGGCATCATGGCCCTAGTGTGTGTGCCCTCCAGCGATCATTTGAAGGTGGCCAGAAGACAACCTGTAGAGCAGTGGCCTTCAGTTGCCAAGAGGGTCTCCCCAAAAATTTAAACTGTAGACAAAATCCAATAGTGTCTGCTTACTGCTAAATTACTCTTCTAACATCATATATAAATCACTGCCGCTTGCAAAAATTATTTTTATCTATCACAGTGAATACTTTAACCAATACACAGTCTACTTAAACCAATACACAGTCAATGAATGTAGAATTACATGTGGAATTACATATGTACAAATCAATACAAAACAATGTCTCTGTCTACATCCACCAGTAGTCCGTAATATGTTCTCCACTCCAAGGAATGTTCCAACCTGATAGTAAACATTCAAGATGTAGGGGAAGGTCCTCCTTCAGGCGAGGAAGAAGTAATGGAAGTGCTGTGCTGTGAAAATCCGCGTCCTTTCAACGACAGGCTTGACTATGCGAAGGGATCCCCTTGCCTCCACAACAGCTGATGCGTTCCAAGTTGCAATCTCTCCCCTGGAGTAACAAGGAGGACGCCGTTCCCAGCAGCGGCCTTCAGCCCTTCGAGACCTTGGACTCGCTCAAGATGGACCCCACTGACCTGCACAATATCAAAGTTACATGACAGGAAGAGGGGGAATCGGAGTTTGACACCTCGTTGGTGTTAAAATCAGGATTGTGGTCCAAGGAGCCAGGGATGGGAAACGGAAGCTGAGCACCAGGAGGTGTACCGTTGCCAGGAATAAGCCAAGGGTCATAGCCGCACAGGCATCCTTTCCACTGTTGAGTGACCTCACTTCATTGTCCTACTGCTTCTCTTAGTATACGTATAAAGAGAGGCAGGAAAATGGTACCCTTGTTTTTTATACATGTACTCTAGCAGCTGGATAGCCCAGGTAAGCCTGATCTCATCAGCTCTCAGAACCTAAGCAGGGTCGGCCTTGGTTAGTAATTGGATGGGAGACCTCCAAGGAAGACTAGAGTTGCAGAGGCAGGTGATGGTAAACCACTTCTATTAGTCTCTTTCCATGAAAACCCGGCCAGGGGGTTGCCATAAGTCAGCTATGACTTGAGAGCACTCTCCACCATCACCATCCTAGCAGCAGGTTCTTCCAAATCTGGGTTGCCAAGTCATGGTTGGGGAATCCCTGGAGATTCGGAGATAGAGCTTAGGGAGGGTGAAGTTTGGGGAGGAAAGGAATCTCAGCAGAAATAGGACGCCAAAGAGGCCACCCTCCAAGCGTCCATTTTCTCCAGGGAAAGGGAAACGGGTCTGTGGTTTGGAGACTAGTTGTAATTCTGGGAGAGCTCCTGAAGGCTGACCTTCCAAAATGCAGCCAAAATTTTTGGCTCTATGGCCGCTTGCAGTCTAGCAGATGGAGCTCCACCACCCACCTGAATGCTCAACCCATGAGATGAAACTAAGTGTTGCTTAATCTTTCCAAAGCTAGCAGAATCCGCCCCTTGCTTTGGCGCTGGGACTACGATAGCAGTTATCAAGATTTTTAAAAACCCTGGTAGTCGCTTATTATTTTGTTAAACTTAATGCTGACTTATTTCAGGTTGACCTTTTTTTTTTTTGCCGTCCGAGTTGCTCCAATATAACTGCATTTCCTGACAGCTTCTATTTTTATCTTCAATGGGTTTTCATAACAAGGTCATCATATTTTTTTTTGTCTCCGCTGTGTAATCGCTGGCTGATTTACTTTTGTGTTCTGTCTTTGCTTTTACACTCATTTTGATAGCCTGGAGTGACAGGCTTTTGGTTCTTGCTTGGTTGATGAAGGGCACTCCAACAATTCTTGGTTGGCACAAGCGCATTTTCTAAAAAACCTGGTTGAAAAGGCCTTTTGTGTGCACATTAAGTGCGGCTGATGTTTGTTTCGGGAAGCCTTATTCATACACTTCACCCAACGTAATAAAAAAATTGTCTTGATTCATACTAGCTTGAGTTGTATATTTCTTGATGGGTAAAATGATACCAGTGTGCTCACTGTGTTTCTTTCTTATTCCTTTCCCCAAGTGAGGGGAAATACAGCTTTTGTACGCTGATTTCCTTTGGAGGATAAAGCCCACTCACTGGTTTTGTGTTTTTATAACAGTCTCTGTATCAAAGGAATAGGGATTGGAAAAGAAAATTGGTAGGAAACAGCAATTGGTGCAGATTGTTCCAGCTAGAGTTGCCAGCTTCTGTTGCCAAATCTGGTTTGGGAAATTCCTGGAGATCTGGGGATAGTGCCAGGGGATGGACTTCAGGTTCTCCTATGCCATATGGTATGTGGTGCTGTAGGACTGATGCTGTTCCCCTTCTCCTATGTGACTCTGCAAGGTTTCGTCTTGTCCCTAGGGTTGCCAGCTTCCAGATCAGGCCTGGAGAGCTATCAGAATTACAAGTAGAGATGGGCATGAACCAAAATATGAAGTTCAGCACGAAATGGGCTGGTTCATGGTTCACAAAGCAGCGGTTCATCAGAGCCCATTTCTGACAAACTGCCATGAACTTTAAGCTGGTTCATTCAGTTCATTTTTCGGTTCGTCACCCCAAGGAGAACCCAAGGAGACTATGGAAACCAAGAAACTGTGCCTGGAGGCAATTTTGGAATGGATGAGGGCTAGCAAACTGAATCCCAACAAAACTGATGTGCTACTGGTTGGAGAAAGGTTTGAGTCAGGAGCTGGGATGTTTCCTGCTCTAGATGGGTTCACGTTCCCTCTAAAGGGGCAGTTTCATAGTTCAGAGATACTCCAGAAGCCAGGCCTTCAGTTGAATGAACAGGTGACTTGTGCGGCCAGAGCATTCTTTGTCCAGCTTCGGCTGGTGAACCAGATATGGCCCTTCATGGGGGAAAAGATCTTGCTACTGTGGTGCATGCCCTGGTACCATCTAGATTATACTACTATAATGTACTCTATGTGGGGCTGCCCTTGCTGACTGTCCAGAAGCTACAGTTAGTGAATGCTGAAGCTAGAATGTTGACTGAAGGAGGTCATAGGGACCATATCATTCTGGTCATTTCCCATCTACACTGGCTTCCAATTTGCTTCTGAGCCCAGTTCTAGGGGCCGGTATTGACCTTTAAAGCCATATAACATTTGGGGCCAGCATAGCTTAAGGACCACCTTCTCCCAAATGAACCTACCCATCCACTCCAGTTACTTTCAGAGATCTTGCTTTGGGTGCCCCTTGCCAGTTGAGGCTTGATGGGTGACACCCCAACACTGGGCTTTCCCAGTTGTGATGCTGAAACTTTGGAACGCTCTTCCTGGAGAGATTCATTTGTCCCCCCCCCCCCCCTGCCCAAGGGTATTAACCTCAAGTCAATAGTTTTATTATTAACTTCTGTTTCACTCCTGTTGGCTTCCATTGGTTCTCCTCTGTACCACTGCTTCATTGGCATATTTCCCCCAATTGTGAATAGTCACATAGGCAATCCTAGCCAACCAGGTGTCATATAGTGAACTTGATGATGTCACACATGAACTAGCTAATTGGATGTGGGTATGTCATGCCGCTGATAATGACTGTCGGTCAGGACAAATGCTTCCCGAGTCAGTATTGCTGCCTCTCTGAATGGGTTGAGTACGCTTGTTCCCGTTTGGCAAACGCCGGAAGGATTTTACCCCAGTGGAACAGAGACAGGACCTCTTTTCATTATTCTTACAATATGTTTTCATCACTGGAAAGAACACAACTCCTCCAACCAATCAATCCTATTTATGATGATGTGCTAAAATGAAAGAGGATACCTATGCTAAGTCAATCTAGTGCGGCAAAGGGCAATCTAAGGATACTATCTGTTATTCTTTGCCAAGCCCAGCATGGAGGAGTCCCTCCTTCTGTACACGCTGATGCTCACCTTAAGCGGTCCCTGCCTTCATTTGGTTGGATGCCTCCTTCCCAAATTTCAGTAGCTGCGACACATTCTCTATACTCCAGCCCTGGAGCATCCGGACTAGCGTAAGCTGCCAAAACTCGTCTGTCCTGCCTTAAGGCACAAACCTGCTGTTCTGCTTTTGATCCCTTTGCACAGCTCTCTTAATGGGAGTGCATTAATCTTAGCTTTCAGCATTCCTTTTGCGGTGTCTCATGTGTCCGTCGACTGCCAGTTAGCCCCTCCCGATGTGCGGGTTCGTGAAATTAACATGGTAGACACAAGAGACTCAAAGAGAAGGACCCACAAACGTCTTTTTTTGTTGAGAAGATGAATTTGAATAGGGAAAAGGAGGGAAGGCGAAAAATAACGCAAGGGGGCATTAGAAAGCAGTTGAATGCTGCCATTACTAATTCTGATTTCCTATGGCTATATTTAAAGGCGAGGTTTCATTTTCTTAAAGTATCTGCTTCAATGTCTGCATGTGTGCAAATAACGCTCTTACTATTGGGGTATTTTTACTCACGTTTTTAAAAATCAAACCACATTTTTGTGTAAATTTGGGTTTTCCTTTGGTTGGTAGAACTGACAGATGTATCTAGGGATGGACTTGCTCATAGGGCTCCCAACACTACTTAGGCAAATGCTGAGAGATTTAGAGGGTGGTATCTGGGAAGGGAGGAGTTTGTGAGGATGTGATGTCTTTTATGAGCAACATACTAAGAATTCCCCCTAATCTCTATGGTACATACCACAGAGACTAGGGGAAATTCCTAGAACATCGCCATGGAAGCCATTTCTTCTCTTGCTCCTCAATTTCTCAAGAGCAGGAAATTGGAACTGGGAGCAAGGAATTCCCCACTAGGCCCAGGCAATTGGGAAGCCTACCCATTGAGCAGATTTCTTTAATGTGCAGGGGTGGGGGGACCAATTCCCCTGCTCATCTTCCACTTGAAGATGCAATGCCAGTGTTTGTATTTGGTAAAATAAAATAAAGATTTGTTAAAAGGATCACAGAACTATAATGTAATGCTTCGTTCAGGTTGAATCAATAGTCAGTCGTGATCTTCGCATCTGGGATTATGCTAGGGATCTCAGACCCCCTGTGTGGGTGGGGGATCCCCCGCCCCCGGTCCTCACACCCTCCCCCCACTTACCTCTGCAGCGGGGGGGGCGAGCACCTTCCTTGTGCACTCCCCCATGACGCAGTGCACTCCTGTGCGCCGCAGCCACTGGGATCGGGCCCGTTTTGGCCTGGATTGGGGCCACTGTGGAGTGTGGGAGCACTCCTGCGCTCTGCAGCGCTCAAAACGGGCCAATCCATGGCAAACCGGGCCCGTTTTCAGCAGCTGCAGAGCGCAGGAGTGCTCCTGCACTCTGCAGTGCCCCCAAATGGGCCTGATTCGGCATGGATTGGGCCTGTTTTGAGGCGCTGAGGAGCACAGGAACGCTCCTGCACTCCGCAGCACCCAAAATGGGCCTGTTCTGCTGCGGATCAGGCCTGTTTTGAGGTGCTGCAGAGTGCAGGAACGCTCCTGCACTCTGCAGTGCCTCAAAAATGGGCCCAATCCATGGCAGAATGCCCCATTTCCAGTGCTGCGGAGCACAGGAGCCCTCTGCAGCACCCAAAAACTGGCCTGCTTAGGGGGTGTGTGATGATGTCACTCCTGAAGTGACATCATTGTGCCTGTGGGGGGGGTGCGCTGCACACACGCACATCCCCTCTCCCCCAAAGGTAAGTGCCAGGCCCCTGTCCCCCGCCGGGAGGTTGAGGGGGCCTGGCAACCCTAGATTATGCAAAGGAACTAGCAAAAGATTTACAAGCAATTATACTCCCTAGCAGGTTTTGGAGGAAGCCATAATGACTCAACAGGTAAAGCATTATCATAGCTGTGTGTGTTAGGTAGACTACAGCCTCTTGGCCATTGCAATACCCCAGCACTGCTTGGTATCCCATCTGCCGGGGTTATATCTCCCGGGCTTCATCTACGGCCAAGCAGTTCAGCAAATGGATTCCCTGGCATTAAAGGCAGAGAAAGCGGCTTCCTTTTTTCTACTTCTAGTGGAACAAGGATAACCCATTAGTTCAGGAAGCTGCAGTGTGGCTCTTACTGACAAGCCATTATATACATCATCTGCAATGTGCTTGCTTGGAAGGGCTGCATCGCGTGCAGGACTGCAGTGCTGCCGTGCCAGCAAAACTTTTGCAGCTGGTTGAAAGCATTGTGACTTCTGAAATCAGAACGGCGTCACTCATTGCATTTTGTAAATGTACATGTAAGATGTTTTATGGGTACAACTAAAAACATAGATTCATGGTGGGAAACAAATATGTTATACAGGTGCTCTTCTCAGGGAGCTAGGATTGGCTGTGTGGCTTTCTGTCAATTCATATTTAGTGACAAATATGGGCCTGATATTTAGGGTGGCCAGGTCCCCCTGTCCTCCCAGCGAGAGGTGGGGGACCTGGCACTTACCTCCCCCCCTTCTTCCTTGCATGTGTGCACAGCACACTTGCACACCCAGCCCACATGATAATATCATTTCTGGGAAGTGACATCATCATGCGGGTTGCAGCTGTCCCCATGAGCACTCCCGCACTCTGCCGGGAGTCAAATTGGGCTGGATTTGGTCTGAATCCGGCAAGATTAGGCCAAAATCAGGCTGGATTTGGGCCGATTCAGCCTGAATCTTGCCACTGTGGAGTGCGGATGTGTTGCCACGTTCCACAGCAGCCTGATCCAGCCCGATTCAGGCCCAATCTGGCATGATCTGGGCCTGACCTGGCCTGATTTGGACCTGAATTGGGCCACTGCAGAACACAGGAGTGCTTCTGTGCTCCGCATCAGCCTGTTTCAAGCTGCCCATGGGAGCACACAGCACTGCCCAGGATCACGCCCCCGGGAGGCACGTTCCTCCCCCACCAGCCAGGTAATCGGGGATGGGGGGTGGAGCAGGGGAGCGGGGGATTCCTCCGCCCAGTGGGGGACTGGCAACCCTACTGACATTGTGTAATGCATGAAGCAGCCTTATGTTAAGGCCATGGGTTCATTTCTAGCATCCCCAAGTGTTATGAAGCTATGTAGTGAGGCCTAGTGGCTCCAGTGAAGCCTGTACTAGATTGACTACAGGGCCTATACTTCCCACGTCCCCTTTGGACCCTATGAATGATTAACAGGGGATTTGGAGGGGAAAATGTACCAATCGAGAAGTAGAGGGTGGTGCCTGAGAAGAAGGGATAAAAGGCCTCACCCACAGTGGGAGGGAGTTCACCCCTAGGAGGCAGAGCTCCCTAAAGGATCATTGTTTTATTTTGTTGTTCACCTACTACTCTCCTTATACTCCAAAGTTTTAAAAACCAGTTGTTATCAAACCTCTTAAATGAAGTTGTTTATTATTCTGCCTGGATCCTCACCCCTCATTCGATCACACACATAAAATCTACTAGGAAACAGTAGGCAAAAGGGGTCATGTGGATGCTCTGGGGCCTTCCAAAGAAACCTGTACCAGAGTGGTGGCAGCCTACAGAGAGCTTCCTTGATCCCCTGCTGGCCTGAGACACCACATAAACAGTCTTTCTCCTCTACTCCTTCTTTCCACATTCCTTTCAAGCACCTGAACAGTAGAACTCTCATCAATGGCGTACGCAGCCCGACATTTAATCTGGCTTTGAACTTATGCTATGGTTTGGGGGCAATGCTGGAGCTGTTGGAGTTAACAAACAGAAAGTATCCTTCTCATTTTTTAAAATAATAATAATAATAACAGCATGCTATTTTCAGGAAGAGATGGACTGCACTGGCCTGGTGCCAAAGGCAACACTCTCCGTGCCAGAAAGCCAGATGCAAGGTTTTGTTGCCAGCCTATCTTTGGCAAGACCAAAGAAGCTTCAGCAGGTGTGATTAAAGAGCATGCCGGAGCCTTGGTTTGGCGTAGAACAAACTGCCTCGAAGGTGCTACAAGAGCTGTTTCCATGCTCAGAAAGTCCCTTCAATGTCTTTCCAATCATTCTTGCTGTTAGTGAAGCGAGTGCCTTGTGTGTGGCTGCACTAGCAGCCAAACGATTCCTAAGAACTGGTTATGAGTGAGTTGTAGTGGCTAGGAAACAAACCTTGTGGTATGCAGCAAAACATTGAATTTAGAGGAAAATCTTGTCAATAACAACAACAACAAAACGTTCTAAAAATGGAGAAAATTGTCAGGCCGTACATGCATAGTTTGTGGATTCTGAGAACAAATGGTTGCAGACAGGGCATTTTTTCAACCGGAATGCAGTGGAATGGAGTTCTGGCACCTCTTGAAAATGGTCACATGGCCGGTGGCCCCGCCAGCAGCGTGGAGGGTGATCTAAACTCCCCTCTGTCTGGAGATTGGGGGGGGGGCACCACCATGTGACCATTTTCGCCGAGGGCAATTTAAACTTTTAAAAACTCCCTCCTTGTTCCAGCTGACCCAAAGTGACATCATTGCATGGTCCCAGAAGTGTGTGTGCACTTTGCGCATGCGCATGTGGTACCAGAAGACCACCTCCCGCAGGGAGTTGCCCCCTGTGCTGGCAACCCACTGAGTTCCACCACCTCTTTTCCCAGGAAAAAATACCTGGTTCCCATATGTCCTGGCACAAGGAATGCAACTTAGCATCCCATTCAGCCAACCCCGATAACAATTAGTTCATGCAAATCAAGAGGTCATATGATAAAGAGATTGCAACAAACAAAAATAGAGGGTATCAAGAACATGCCCATCTCCGTTTCCAATCTTGTGTAGACTGGTAAATGAAGCCAACAGTAATGGGACTGGAAATATTGGGTTACAAGCGAGAGCCAATAAGGAATTATTGGAAATAAACAGCAAAGAGACTTGGAGGTGTGTGATTAATTAGTATCAGAAGGCAGAATTTTATTCAATCCTCCCCTGCCCTCCACCCAGACCCAGACTATTTGAGCTTCAAAGTAGGTGAGAGTCAAAAGTAGAGGTG
This sequence comes from Eublepharis macularius, assembly GCF_028583425.1. NCBI lineage: Eukaryota > Metazoa > Chordata > Lepidosauria > Squamata > Eublepharidae > Eublepharis > Eublepharis macularius. Next base: position 163,982,247 of record NC_072794.1, on the reverse strand, counting down.
GTCACGAACCAAAATATGAACCAAAGTCATCATGAACCGGGCTGATTTTTGATTCGCCAACCGGCAGTTCGTTGGCGAGCATTTCTGACGAACTGCAATGATTTTGAGGTCAGTTTGTTTGGTTCATTTTTCGGTTCGTCACTGCAGACAGCCTGGCACTTATTAGTTTCCTAGTTAATGGGGGGGGGGATGGGCTTTCTACAGACCTTCTGCTGCTTCGAAAGTAACGTATTCACAAACCAAATGAACCGGTTTGCGAACCAGGTAATTTCATGCCTGTTCGTGGTTTGTGAAACGCAATGAACCACGATCCACAACAAACTGCCATTTTCCCAATTCGTGCCTATCTCTAGTCAAAAGCTTTTGCCATTGTAGATTGGTTGGGAGGGGAAACATGTCTCATCTTACCACCCCCTGTCAGGGGCTTGAGAAGTGGCCAAGTTCCTTTTTTCTCCTCCGTCTCCAACACTCACAACTTTAACTGCCCAGCAGCCTATCTTGGCAGATGATGGTGGTTTCTTTTTCCTTTTAAATATACAGGCTAATATTTATATACTTCTTGAAGGAGTCCCCAGATTTGCATGTATGTTTTGTTCTCATGTCATTGCTCTCCAAAAATTTTTTGAATAATAAATGCTGGTATTTGGGTGAACAAGCTAAGGACTTGCAAGGAGCTTGGGGGTGTTAAATGATATGGAAATCCCACTCACATATTTGCCCCCAGTTCTTTATGTCTAGGATTTTGTAAATTCCTGGTGGCTTTTAGGAGGCCAATTTCCTTCTGTGTTCTTCAACATATAACTGACTTTCGACATCTCTCAACATTCCATGATTCTTAGAGAATGCTCAGTCCATTTCAGAACATTTTGTTTTTGTTTTTATAGAGAATATTATTTACCTTGTTTATTGGTGATTTATGGGGTTTTTTGGCTACAATAAGAGATTGAAAGAAAGCCAATGACTTGATTATTAGAGATTTAACATTAGAGGGAACCAACAGGGAACCCACGAGGAACTTGAAGAGGAGGAGAAATTGTTCTCAGATTCTTCTGCAAACTTGGGGGTGCCCCAGAGATTGTGGGGAAATCCTCCCATCTCTGGGTGGCTCCTCTTGTGGATTTTTTTTGATCCAAACAGCAAGTCCATGTTCAGAATTATATCAATAAGTGGTATGCAGAAGATAACTGATTTCAGAGAAGCGTGGTTGAAGATTCATAATATTTAATACATTTTCATCTCATTTCTTCCAATAAGTTTCAGGGTTCTCCATGTTACTCTCACAACTACCCTATGAGGTAAGAAGATGAGAGAGAATGACCAGCCCAAGGTCACTCAGTGAGTTTAATGATGACAAGTGGAAGTTTGATCTTGAATCTCCTTGAACCTTGTCCACCATCATTCTACCCTCTATATCACATTGGTTTCCATTACTTTGATGGCGCCCTAACCTGAATAGGCCAGGTAAGCTCTATCTCATCAGATCTCAGAAGCTAAGCAGGGACCACTTTGGCTAGGAATTGGATGGGAGACCTCCAAGAAAGACTAGGGTAGCTATGCAGAGACGGGCAATGACAAACCAGCTCTGTTAAGTCTCTTGCCTTGAAAACCCCACGAGGAGTCACCATAAGACAGCTATGACTTAATGGCACTCTCCACTACCAGTGGAGAGCCCTATCTTGTCAGATCTCAGAAGCTAAGCAGGGTCCACCTTGGCTAGGAATTGGATGGGAGACCTCCAAGAAAGATCAGGGTAGCCATGCAGAGACAGGCAATGGCAAATCAGCTCTGTTAAGTCTCTTGCCTTGAAAACCCCACCTGGGGCTTCCGTATGACAGCTATGACTTGATGGCACTCTCCACTACCAGTAAGATGGAATAATGATTGTTGGTTCTTCTAGACATGCATATAAATCTGGGGCGGGGTGGGGGGCAGTAGTTAACTGTTCACAGAATGAGGTAGACTTTATGAAAGAAAGGATGGCTTCAGACTATATAGAAGAGCAATTTCTGAGGGAAAATATATATACCACAATGATATAGGATAAAGAACTGCTACCAGTTTAGAATATACAAGCAGATATTGAAAGAAAGAGCAAAGAAAAATATAAAAGCAACGTAGATGAAAACATTGCACTTCTAACAAAAAGGAATGGGAATAAAATAAACCATTGCCATAGGTAATGTGTCCATTTAGGAAACCATCAAATAATAACAGTCAGAAAATAAGTTGAAAGAAGTTAAATAAGGAGAAACGAAAGGCACAGGAGAAATTGCAAAGAGTGCAAGAGAATTGTTGACAGCATCGCCTACTTTTAACAAAGGGACAGTTTAAACATTTTATGAAGTGAAAGAAAGAAAAAAACTGTTTTAAACATTAAAAAGTTGGAGAAATCCACAAGGAGTTAGAAGAGAACAGAAGTATTTTTAAATAATACACGCAGAGAAAAGGAATATGAAGCAAAACCAGTGATAAGAATTTTTTTTTAAAAAAGCCATTTGATGTAGGATGAAGGTTCAACAGTTGCTGTTCCGACAATATACCTGCCCTGTGGCTGGTGGGAAACACAATGAGGAAAGAGTATACCTTATCTTCATGCCGGTGGCCCTTTTCCCCACAAAAGTGGTTATCCAACTACGATTGCCAGCAGGGCTTTTTTCTGGGAAAAGAGGTGGTGGAACTCAGTCGGTTGCCGGCACAGGGGGCAACTCTTGGTGGGAGGTGGAGCCCCTGGTACCACATGCACGCGCGCAAAGTGCGCGCATGTTCCCGGGACCACGCAATGACATCACTTTGGGTCAACTGGAACAAGGGGGGAGTTTTTTAAAGTTTAAATCACCCTTGGTGAAAATGGTCACATGGTCGGTGGCCCCGCCCCCTGATCTCCAGACAGAGGGGAGTTTAGATTGCCCTCTTCGCCACTGGTGCAGAGGGCAAGCGCGGAGGGCAATCTAAACTCCCCTCTGTCTGGAGATCAGGGGGCGGAGCACCCGGCCATGTGACCATTTTCAAGAGGTGCCGGAACTCTATTCCACCTCATTCCAGCTGAAAAAAAGCCCTGGTTGCCAGCCTTCATGTGAAGCCTGGAGTTCTTCCAGAATTACAAATGATCTCCATACTACAGAGATCAGTTCCCCTGGAGAAAATGGCTGCTTCAGAGAGTGAACACTAATGGAATGGCATCCCTGCTGAGCTCCGCCCTCTCCCCAAACTCCACCCTCCCCAAGTACTGCTTCCAAATCTTCAGAAATTTGCCCAGCTAGAGTGAACAAACTCTACTTCCAACTGTTGTTGTAACATCTGATTTGGTTTTAGGGTTGCCAACTCCAGCTTTGGAAATTCCTGGAGATTTAGGGCAGTATTGTCGAAGGCTTTCATGGCTGGAGAACATTAGTTGTTGTCGATTTTTCGGGCTGTATGGCCCAAAAAATGCCAAGACCATGGCCATGCAGCCTGAAAAATCGACAACAACTAAAATTTGGAGTAGTGCTTGGGGAGGGTGGAGCTTTGAGAGGAAGCTTAGCAAGGATTTGATGTCACTGCAGAACCTCTGTTTCCCTAGACTCCTATGGTATGATATAAAAGGCCAACCTCTGAAACTGTGTTCACCTCCAGGAGAATTGATATCTGTAGCCTGTAGTTGCAGATTGACTCAAGAACCTAAAAGCAAACATTCTAGCCTACTGTGTCAAAATATCCTCAACAGTGATTTCAAGACAATATCCACAACACTTCTCTCCCACCCCCTTTTATCTGCCTCCCATCCATCTTCAGCTATATTTATTATTTAGAAACATAGAGCTGGAAGGAACTCCAAGGGTCATCTAGCCCAACCCCCCTGCACAATGCGGGAAATGTACAGCTACCTTCCCCCTTCTCCCCGTGACTGCTGCTCTATTCCCAGAAGGCAAAAACCCTCCAGGATCTCTGGCCAATCTGCCTGAAGGAAAATTCTTGGTGATCAGCCTTACCCTGGGCAAGTAAGAAGGGGCCACAAGAACTAAGCACTGATACAATCCTTCTTGCCCTCCCCCTCACGACCTGCCCAGGTTCACAGAATCAGCATTGCTGTCAGAAGGCCATCTAGCCTCTACTTAAAAACCTCCAAAGAAGGAGAGCCCACCACCTCCCGAGGAAGCCTGTTCCATGGAGGGACCTCTCTAACTGTCAGGAAGTTCTTCCTAATGTTTAGCTGAAAACTCTTTTGCCTTAACTTTAACTCGTTGTTTCTGGTCGGACACTCCGGGGCAACAGAAAACAATTCTGCTACGTCCTCTTTGTGACTGCCCTTCAAATACTTGAAAAGGGCTACCATATCACTTCTCAGTTGCCTCCTCTTCAGGCTGAACACACCCAGCTCCTTCAACATTTCTTCACAGGACATGCTCTCCAGATGCTTCACTATATTTGTTGCTCTCCTGTGGACACGTTCCAGTTTGTCAACATCCTTCTTAAACTGTGGAGCCCAAAACTGTTTGCAGTACTTCAGGTCAGGTCTAACCAGATCAGAGTAAAGCGATACAATCACTTCATGTGATCTGGACACTATACTTCTGTGGATGCCACACAAAATCTCATTTGCCTTTTAAGCTTCCAAATTGCTGACTCATGTTCAGTGTATGATCTACTAAGACCCCTAGATCCTTTTTGCACATACTACTGCCAAGATAAGTCTCCCCCATTCTATAATTATACTTTTGATTTTGTTTCCCATCTAAATGTAGAACTTCCTGCCAGGTAGTTTCTCCAAGCACGTCACTGCATCACTCAGGTGTATGAGTTAAAGTTACTTTATTAAAGAAGAATACCAGGATCAAGGTGATCAGACAGGATCATTGGCTGACATAATGCAAGGTAGCAAGGCAAGGTTAATTACAGGGCAAAGTCCCCGCCCCCCAATGGGAAAGAAAGTCCATTAGGATTTGGGTGCGCTGAGTCAAGGAGCCAGGAGAGAGGGGAGGAGGGAAAGGATGAGCTCTGCTCAGTCTCTTAGGAGGTTGGTGTGGTCTCAGCTGGAACTTCAAGGCCACCTTCACAGGCTGGCCAGGAAATGGTAACCAAAACACCTGCAAGATAAGCAGCTAGCAACCAGTCAGCAAAACAGGTTCCCTCTGCATGTTCTCAGAGGTACACTACACACTGCAGCAGGAAATTCATAACACATGGCAGATATGCTGGAGGCGTATCTGAGAGCTTCACATTTATTTCTGTTGAAATTCATATTGTTAGTTTTAGCCTATGGCAGGGTGAAGATTCTGAACCAGGGCTTCTGAGATCCTAGTTTGACACTCTAGCCGCTATACCACGCTTGGTCTCAGCTTTCCTTCCTTTCGTACCCTGGCAGCCTATCCCCAGGAAAAGTCTGGCTAATTTGCAAAAGTTATGTACTAGCAAGTTACTTAAGTATCCATTGCTGGACCCAGTGAAGTTGCGCAGGTTGTACCATAAATACGAACGTATCTTTCCAGATGGTGCAAACAAGTCCAATCAATGTGCAAAAAGCCTATTTCAGAATATATTTCAAATTATTTCATAAGGAATTCTTCTGTAGGGATCCAATAGTTGAAATTGAAAAGTTGCTGGTAATAACTGCGACGGGAAGCCAGCAAATAAACCCGTTTCAAAATATGTTCTTCATCCAGGCAGTTATCATTAGCATAAGTTGATTCTAAAGAATTCTTCAAATATACATCCAGTAATAAATATTCAATAGTATAGAAATCACTTAAATACTTTAAACAACCCCAGAAAGGGTCCTGCCCCTCCCCCTGCTTTTCACTGACAGAAACCAAGTCTGGAAGGCTGGCAATACTGTTACGGTTGCCTAGCAAACGCCACTGAGGTAGGGTTGCCAGCCTCCAGGTGGTGGCTAGAGATCTCCCAGAATTACAACTAGACATGGGCACGAACAGAAAAAAAAACCCCGAACATGGTGTTCATTGTTCATTGCCATCCATGAACAATGAACAACGAACATTGACAAACATAACCTGTTTATGAACATGTTCATTGTTCGTTGTTTGTGGGGGCCAGCAGGCTCTACTCCAGCCATCAAGATCCCTACGACACCACTCCCAGAAACCCTACCTGAGCAGGCAGCAGGAAATGTACCAATAATAAATAATAGCTTGGCCCAGAGCCTGGAAGCAGTCCTGGAACCTGAAGGGGTAGCTCCCTATTACACCACTCCCAGAAACCCTACCTGAGCAGGCAGCAGGAAAGGTACCAGTAATAAATAATAGCTTGGCCCAGAGCTTGGCAGCAGCCCTGGAACTTGAAGAGGTAGATCCCTATCCCACCACACACGAAGAAAATTCAAGCTCCAATGCACTCTCCCTGTCTCTCTCTCAAAATGCCAACAGCAACTATCCCTCACTGTCTGCAAAACCAGAGCTGGGAGCCCCCCTCCCCCCTGCTCTTTGCTTCCTTGTAACAAATTTGGAGCTCCACACTTGAAAGGAAGACTTGCCTATCAAACTAAATTGGGCTTAGATTGGGGTTTCCAGGGCAACAGCAGGAGTTCAGACAGAGTTCAGACAATCCCTGCCTCCGGTTGCCAAGGAAATTGATTGCAGGTGCCAGACTGTCTGACTTGACGAACAGCAATGAACGAGGCTTGCAACGACCACCTGTTCGATGTATTGTCGAAGGCTTTCACGGCCGGAGAACGATGGTTGTTGGGGGTTTTCCGGGCTGTATTGCCGTGGTCTTGGCATTGTAGTTCCTGACGTTTCGCCAGCAGCTGTGGCTGGCATCTTCAGAGGTGTAGCACCAAAAGACAGAGATCTCTCAGTGTCACAGTGTGGAAAAGATGTAGGTCATTTGTATCTACTCAGGAGGGGTGGGGTTTTGCTGAGTCATTCTGTAAGAGTTTCCCAGGGTGTGGAATGCTAATGGCGGGAGGCTTCACTGTGTCCTGAGGCGGTTCTTTTGCATATGGATTGGTGCTTGATGTGCTAATCTTCTCTGCAGGGCTATTGTCGGGTGTGGAGTGTTTTGTTGGCCTGGTGTTTTTCAGAACTGGAGCCCATGCTCTGTTCATTCTTAAGGTTTCTTCTTTCCTGTTGAAGTTTTGCTTATGCTTGTGAATTTCAATGGCTTCCCTGTGCAGTCTGACAAAGTAGTTGGAAGTGTTGTCCAGTATTTTGGTGTCCTGGAATAAGATACTGTGCCCTGTTTGAGTTAGGCTATGTTCAGCCACTGCTGATTTTTCAGGCTGTCCAAGTCTGCAGTGTCTTTCATGTTCTTTTATTCTTGTCTGGATGCTACGCTTTGTGGTCCCGATGTAAACTTGTCCACAGCTGCAGGGTATACGGTATACTCCTGCAGAGGTGAGGGGATCTCTGCTGTCTTTTGCTGATCGTAGCATCTGTTGTATTTTTCGGGTGGGTCTGAATACTGCTTGAAGGTTATGCTTTTTCATAAGCTTTCCCATCTGATCAGTAATTCCTTTGATATATGGCAAAAACACTTTTCCTGTGGGAGACTGTTTTTCTTTGGTTGTTTGATTCATCCTGGGTTTGATTGCTCTTCGGATTTCATTTCTGGAGTAGCCATTTGCCTGAAGTGCGTGGTTTAGATGATTAATTTCCTCATTGAGAAAGCGCGGCTCACATATCCGTCTTGCACGATCCACTAATGTTTTCATTATGCCTCTTTTCTGTCGGGGGTGGTGATTGGAGTTTTTGTGTAAGTACCGATCAGTGTGAGTTGGTTTCCTGTAGACCTTGTGACCTAACTGAAAGTTTGCTTTGCGGATGACCAAGGTATCCAGGAATGAGAGTTTTCCCTCACTTTCTTTCTCCATTGTGAATTGTATGTTCAGGTGGATGTTGTTGAGATGATTCAAAAACTCCATCAATTCTTCCTCCCCATGGCTCCAAATGATGAATGTATCATCCACAAACCGGAACCATACACTGGGTTTGTGGGGTGCTGATTCTAGAGCTGTTTTTTCAAAATGTTCCATGTAGAAGTTTGCTATAACTGGGCTGAGTGGGCTCCCCATGGCCACCCCATCCATCTGTTCATAGAATTCGTTGTCCCATTGGAAGTAACTGGTTGTCAGACAATGATGGAATAAGGCTGTTACATCCTCTGGGAAAATCCGATTAATCAGTGCAATAGTGTCTTTTACTGGAACATAGCCTAACTCAAACAGGGCACAGTATCTTATTCCAGGACACCAAAATACTGGACAACACTTCCAACTACTTTGTCAGACTGCACAGGGAAGCCATTGAAATTCACAAGCATAAGCAAAACTTCAACAGGAAAGAAGAAACCTTAAGAATGAACAGAGCATGGGCTCCAGTTCTGAAAAACACCAGGCCAACAAAACACTCCACACCCGACAATAGCCCTGCAGAGAAGATTAGCACATCAAGCACCAATCCATATGCAAAAGAACCGCCTCAGGACACAGTGAAGCCTCCCGCCATTAGCATTCCACACCCTGGGAAACTCTTACAGAATGACTCAGCTCAACCCCACCCCTCCTGAGTAGATACAAATGACCTACATCTTTTCCACACTGTGACACTGAGAGATCTCTGTCTTTTGGTGCTACACCTCTGAAGATGCCAGCCACAGCTGCTGGCGAAACGTCAGGAACTACAATGCCAAGACCACGGCAATACAGCCCGGAAAACCCCCAACAACCATCGACCACCTGTTCGTTTAGAATGCGGCCTCACAAACAGCTTGTTCGCAAACAGCAGATTGGGCTGTTCGTGGCTTTTTAAAATTCGTATTGCTATTTGTGCCCATCTCTAATTACAACTAATCTCCAGACAACAGACATCAGTTCCCCAGGAGAAAACGGCTGCTTTGGAGGGTGGCCTCCCAGGTTTCATCCCCCAAATCTCCAGGAATTTCCCAACTTGGAGCTGGCAACCTTATACTGAGGGCATTGGCTTCATAAAGCTACAGGTGCTGCTTCTAATATTGGGGGGAGGTGTTAACTCTCCCCCTCCCTTTTTTAGGATTTCAGATGTTTCTACAAATCTTTCCAGTTTGTAGCCAGTTCTATCTTGTCAGTGCATGGCTGTATTCTCAGGATTTAAGTATCCACAGATTTTGTCTCCTTGAAAATTACATCTATTGATATGCAAAAAGTTCCATGGGGCAAACAACAGAAATAGGGGTTAAAAAGAAATATTTAAAAGCAAAAGCATTTGTTATTTAATTTATAGTAAAAAGAGGATAGGATTGAAGAGATACGAGCTTTCTCTTATGCGCCGGAATTTGAGATATAAAATGGAGATGTTTTTCATTGGTTACTTCCACCACTTCTGCTTCTTTGTGGCAAGACTGCTCTGTAAAAGCAGACTATGGAATGATGGTCATGGATTTCCTCCTTTAGATTTTTCTCTGACTGCCAAAGAAGTTCCTGTTTGTTTATCCATTCAAGCATTTATATGCCACGTTAGAACACAAAAGTACCCCCAAAACAACTTAGGAAAGCTGTGGAAGCATGACAAAACACAGACAAAACACAGTGCAATGGAAAAACATGAGCAATCTGTATGAAGCTGCACAGCAAGTTAATTGTCAGGACTCAGAGCCAAGCTACAAGTGACGAATTAGACTTGAATGGCAAGTGAACAGACTCACGGGTATTCCTCCCTGTTCACTTGCCATTCACTTGTGCTCCACTTTATCACTATGTGGTCAGGTGGAGTGCAAGTGAATGGCAAGTGAACAGGGAGGAATGCAAGTGTAATTCATCACTTCTAGCTTGGCTCTCAGAGGACAAAACTGAACAGGGACTCCATTGTAATGCCATGCTGGGTTGCAGATCCACTAGAACTGGCTTTTTCCTGAGGCTCGAGGAGTTTTCCTTCCCGTGATGCAAGTAAGTCTCTTGCATCAAGAGAAACTTTTTTTACTACAGAAAAATGCCACCACTACTGGGCCTCAACACATAACATCTATTGATATGGATTAGACAGTTAATAATTTATAGGCCATAGAACTGTGTTCCTTTTTAGTTTCTTGTTCTTCTCCAAGGCTATTCTGTTCTGAACTTCTAGGCCTCTGAACTCCCTTTTGGTATTGTTCGGCTGAGAGGCCAAGCCAGTTTGGGGTAGTGGTTAAGATTATCTGCAGAGCTGGGCTTGGTTCCCCACTCCTCCGCCTGAAGCCAGCTGGGTGACCTTGGGTCAATCACAGCTCTCTCAGAGCTCTCTCAGCCCCACTCACCTCACAGGTGATTGTTGTGAGCATAATAACAACAACACACTTTATAAACTGCTCTGCGTGGGCGCACAGGCAAAACGATATGGATGAAGGTAGCATGCAACGCAGACACACATTTCCCCTCCCACGCGGTGCTGGTCCCTGGGGACTATCCTAGATTCCGTCCCCTTTCACTTTTGGGACCTTCTCATGATGACTTCTGATGCCAGGGGTGGAGGAGTCTAAAATTCCATCCCTTTGCACTTTTCTCATAAAAGGGGAGGCGGGAGAAGCTTTGATCACTTTTGCTTTCCTAGAGTTCCAGGTTACCACTCCTCTTTAGCAACCGGCTGACCCAAGGGATTCCATTCCGAATGACCCAGAACCAACTTACAGTTCAGCCAAGAGAAGGATGCTTCCCGTGTATTATAGCAGTAGTTTATTTTAAGATGCGGTAAAAGCGGTCATCTTTCCCCTTCCTCATGGGAGATGCTCAGTACAGACAAAGGGAAGAAGAGAGGTAAAAAATCACACTAGAGCAGGAAAAAGGTCATTAAGGATTCAATTATCCTTCGCCCGGTTGGTGGCGGTGTAAACTACAATTCCCATCATTCAAAGCCTTAAAGAGGCAGCACACATTTCTGATACAGCTAATACAAGCTTCTAAGCTGCGTCTAACAGTACACGGATGTTGCTGCTGCTGCTGTTGTTGTTGTTGTTATTATTATTATTATTATTATTATTATTATTATTATTAAGCTAGCTCTGTTTCAGTGTGCAGAGATGTCCTCTAGGAACTTTTTGGCCAAATCCAGCAACTATTCTCCTATATTTCTGGACATATCCGTGGCACAGCCCCTATCCCCACCCCCAAGTTGAATTTCAGGGAACATGACAGACTGCAATGGTCATTTCTTAAAATTTCTAGACTGCTGGCCATAAATATACTTTGCAGCTGTAAATTCTGTAAATGTACTGTGTTATATGAAGAATGGGCACAAGATTGCTTTATATTATTTAAGTGGATTTAAAATATTTTTCATCCCTCTTTCTTAGTTTGAAGAACTCCTAGCTGCCTGAATTTATTTTTCCTTTTCAGCCCTGGAAAAATGGGTCAGCTGGATGCAGGAGGGGTAGGAAAGGATCAATTTGGAATAGGCAGTCATTGCAGTAACGGTTACATTCAGAATGGAAAATGATGGAAGGGGGGAGCCATTGAGCTTTGCGGTTCAAGCTCCCGTTTTACCTTGTACTCGATTCTCATGGGCAACATGCTTGTCTTCTTCTATTCTAGCATCCCCTTACTAGCAACGGCCAGCTAAATTCCTCAGAGAAACTTATGAACAGGGCGTGAGAGCAACAGACCTCAGTTTCTGATAGTCAGTGGTGCGTTACCTCAGAAAATAGAGGTTCCATTTAAACTTGATTGATGATGGGGAAGTCTTGGTGGAGCAGACAGGAGAAGCCTTGTATATGTGCAAGTGACTTAGCAGCAGGGCTTTTTTCCAGCTGGAATGCGGTGGAACAGAGTTCCGGCACCTCTTGAAAATGGTCACATGGCCAGTGGTCCCGCCCCCTGATCTCCAGACAGAGATCCGCGCTCAGTGGTGCAGAGGGCAATCTAAACTCCTCTCTGTCTGGAGATTAGGGGGTAGGGCCACTGGCCATGTGACCATTTTCGCCAAGGGTGAAAAAACTACCCCCTTGTTCCAGCTGACCTGAAGTGACATCATTGTGTGGTCCTGAGTTCCACCACTGATTTCCACCACCTCTTTTCCTAGAAAAAAAGCCCTGCTTAGTGGTATGGCTGGGGCTTGTATCATCTCCCGTCTTTGGAGGCCCCAATCTGGAGAAGAAACTGTTTTCTCAAATTACATTGGAATTTTTATATCAGTAGTCACCTGCATAGGGTTGCCAACTTCCAGGTGGATCCTCCCAGAATTACAACTGCACTGCAGATGACAGAAATCTGTTCCCTCAGAGAAGGTGGCTGCTTCGAAAGGTGGATTTTATAGCATTGTATTGCTGAAAAAGACTCTCCCCTCCCTAAATGTGACCTCCCCAGACTTCACCCCCAAATCTCCAAGAATTTCCTAACCCGGAATGGGCAATCCTGCAGCGTTTTCCTCCCATTTCTCTCTGCTCAGTCTATTATGTTATCCTCCTATGTTGGTTCCCTTAGAACATTGGGTTGACAACAGAGCAGAAAGCCCCTTAACCCTGGGCAAATGGGTATTTTGTGGATTGTTTTGTGGATTGTTTAGCTGTCTCTCTCTTCCCCTTCCACCTAAATTTCCCCTCATGAAGGCAAATGTTCTTCAATCAGCACAAGGAATGAGGGACAGCCTGGATAATGAATTCACGTCCACCTCCTCCCTGTGACTGAAATCCTTCCATACTCCTCAGCAATGTGTGGCTCAGAGATCAGGAGCCTTGCAGCCAGAGCTTCCTGCCATGGCAGATGGCCGGTCATAAGCCCTCTTGCTAATCTGTCACTGCCTCAAAGCAAGCTAGGCCTCGGGATGATGGGGGATGGAGAGATCCTGCTCCTAGGCCTCCGAACAAGAGCATGACGGGAGATGATTGCCCCAGGTGACTTGCCTTTGAAGGATGTTTCATCCCCCGAGGGCCACACAGACATTTTCCGCCAAAGAAACAAAGAAGCAAAGATGCGTTTGTGGAAAGAAGGCCAATGCATTTTAAAATACATTTTTTTCTTTTTAAAAAATAGGCCTTGGTAATTGGATTGTCCTTAGCAACATGCGCACACGGTAGCTAACGGGAATTCTCCACTCCTCCTTTAGAAAGCCTCTCTTTGTTTTCTTGTGAAATATACAGCGAAATCTGTTTCCACTCAGTGCAGGATTCTGGAAAGGTTCTCACAACCACGGAGGTTTTCTTGGCGCTTTCTGCTCTGCAGCTTGCGTTGAAAATTATTGCCATTATTATTATTTTTTTTTAAATTTCAAAATACAGGCTGCATGTTGGAGCCCGCTGCTCCTGGCAGGCCGCCATCTTGCTGCTGAAAAGCGATACCCACAATTTTTGGAGTGCACAGCGGGCATCAGATGGCTTGCTGCCCGCTAGGTTGCAGGATGCTTTCAAAGGCATGTTATTTCTGAACTGTCCAGGTTATGTTATTATGGACTTTGACATGGTGCATGTCTCATGAAGCAGGGGTCCTGTACATATCTTTAAAACCCTGAGATCAGCAAGAATAGCTGACAGGAGCCCAGTTCCAGCCAATGTATTATAGACTTTACAGGGCTCAGGGCCATGTTCATTCTATGTGTCAAGGGGCACTCCTCACAAATATAAAACAGTATATCCAGTATATCCACCTCAGAAATACAAATCAGTATATCCAGAAGCTAACCTTTCAATTTTAGAAAATCTAGCCCTTAGGAATGCAGAGACAAGCTTGAAATCCTGTAGCTAGTACCTGGTCAGGGCCTAAGTGCTGTGATTAAGCACATGCATTGCATATTGAAGGTCCCATGTTCAGATAATAGCAGGGTTTCCAGCTCCAGGTTGGGAAATTCCTGGAGATTGTTGGGTGGAGCTTGGGGAAGGCCGAGTTTGGGATGGGGAGGGCCCTCAGTAGGGTATAATGCCATACAGTCCACTCTCCAAAGCACGGAAATCAGTAGTAATTCCAGGAGGTCTCCAGGCCCTACCGGAAGAATGGCAACCATAGATCCTAGTAGCTTTCTTCAATACTACTTGTAGCACAGCTAGGAAGACCTCTGCTGCTAGATATGCTGCCAGTCAGAATAGGTGGTGTATGGCTGGTGGAGCAACTGATCTAGCTTGGTCTCTAAGAGAGCTCCCTCTTCCTGTATAATTTACTGGTGAAAGTGAAGATGGCTTCCTACAACAAGGATAAAATTTCACCGGAATACAAATGGTTTTGGCCTCAGAGTCTGAAGTATTGTGAGAGTGTTTGTTGAGGGACCACGAATTATCTACAACTGATTTGTTAATACTTCCCAGGATTTCATAGTTGAAGGCACAGTGGCTTTGAGAATGAAAGTGGTATAGTAGTTATGGAGTTCAGCTTGTGGCTGTTGAGACTGTAGCTCACTGGCTGACTTTGGGCCAGTTGTCCTGTGCCCAAACTTCACAGATTTTTTGTGAGGATGAAATGGGGGGGGTACATAGTTGCCATTTTATCATTGTCTTTTGAAAGAACCTGCTGCTAGTGTGCATGGGTAGAGACTGAAGATGGGCACAAACCAAAATACGAACCAAAGTTCATCATGAACTGGGTCAGTTGGTGGTTCGTGAACTGGCAGTTCATCAGAGCCCATTTCTGATGAACCACCACGAACTTTAGGCCAGTTTGTTTGGTTCATTTTTTGGTTCATCACTGCAGAGAGCCTGGTGCCAATCAATCAGTCTCCTAGGCAATGGACGGTATGGGCTTTCTGCAGACCTTCTGCTTTGCCAAACAAACCAGTTCACAAAGCAGGGCAAGTTTGTGAAAGTTTGTGGTTCATGAAACTTGACGAACCACTAACCGCATGGTTCAGTATTTTCCCGGTTTGTGCCTATTTCTAGTAGAGACCTAAGGTGTCATGCTCCCTGCTTCTCCTCGCAAACATGCTGAGAAGCACACCAAGATGAAAGGACTTAGTTGCTCTTCAGTGGAGAGGATTCCTCTGTGGTTTTGACCCTTGACTTATTCTTTACTATTGTACAGTTACTGGTTCCCGAGGACATGGTCTTAACAACAGCATGGTTGTGTCTCTGGCTCCCCCTTTTTCTCTCATATGTGTTGTCATTCGCTGGCAACTGGGCACATCCCAAGTTCTGCAGGTCCTCAATCTGGAAAGATTGTGTTAAGGGTCAACTAACTTTACTGGAGACTAAAACAAGAGGTTAGAACTAGAGAACAACAACTAGTTACAGACAACAAAGCCAAGAGTATGCTCTTAATTGCAGGCACCAAGCTAGAATTGAGAACCAGTTTGGTGTAGTGATTAAGAGCAGCAGGACTCTAATCTGGAGAACCGGGTTTGATTCCCCACTCCTCCGCTTGAAGCCAGCTGGGTGACCTTGGGTCAGTCACAGCTCTCTCAGAGCTCTCTCAGCCCTGCCCACCTCACGGTGATTATTGCGGGGATAATAACAACATACTTTGTAAACAATTTTGAGTGGGGGTTAAGTTGTCCTTAAGGGCAGTATATACATCAAATGTTATTATTAGACCAGAGCAGAGAAAGAGAAAGCAAACCTTAAAGGTAGGATGACCAGGCCAAGCCTCGTCATCCAACATGGGAGGGGGTGCAATATTGGTAGCATCACTGATGTCAATACATCACTTCTGGGTAAAACCAGGTTTTGCCATGGAGTTTCCAGTGATTCCCAGAGCTACCCTTTGTCACATCTGAGTTTTACCTGGAAGTGGGGTAGCCATATTAATGTAGTGGTGTTGACAATGTCACTTTTTAAAAGAAATTCTTCCTCTTGAACCAGTAGTGGGCAACAGAGTTTGCCAGTGGGAGGCCTTCTGACATTGTGAGGTCTGGGAAGCGTACCTAAAGGTACAATAAAACCATCTACAGAAGTGCTCTATATACTTCAAGTTGATGCCCAATCTCCTTGGCCCTCTTCACATACAACCTTTGAATTCTTTTTTCACCCAGCATTGAAAGACGCTGAAGATTCTGAACTTAAAAAGTCTGCCTTAGAATAAGAGCTGCTAGGACATGTGTAGAGTTGAGGGACAGAAGGTTGCATGTTTGCACCTTCTCTTTGTATTCCTTGCTCAGTCCGATACTGTGCAGGGTATATGTGTAGATTTTTCTCCTTTTAATGAATTCCTTACTATTTTAAATGCCACTTTGTTCTCCATGCCACTTAGATCTCTTTGGTTCCAATGTGCTATTCTAATCAAGTGCCGTGGGAAGGGAAATAGTAAAGAGTCCAGTAGCACCTTTAAGATTAACCAACTTTATCGTAGCATAAGCTTTTGAGAGCCACAGCTCTCTTCTTCAGATGCAGGGAAGGGAAGTAGTTGATGCTGGATCACTAATTCCTCAGGAGTGAAGAAGTGCCGTATACTGTCCCCATGGTATCAAGTTGCTGGGTAGTGGGGCATTTGGGCATTAGCAGAGCCTTTAAACGGCATCATAGGAGGGAAGATGGGGGTGCTGAGACCCTCTTGGAGGATAATTCTGAAACTGACCAACTGGTGGCTATGTACCAAAGAGGAAGTGAAAAAGAACCCTTCTGAGAGTCGGGTGAGCTGGAAGAGTGGCACATGGCCAGGTAGAGATTTAGGATGACTTCTGGCACCTAGGCAGTTCAGAGGCCCAAATCCGTGTGGCCTGCGAGCCAGTGGGGCTGTTCTACCATATTCCCAATCTGAATTGGACCTGCGGCCACTTGGAAATTAACAGTGAAATCCTAAACAGAGTTAAACCCAGCCTAAGCTCACTGAAGTCAATGAGCTAAGACTGGAGTAACTTGTTTTAGGATTTCACAGTAAGTTCCCAGCTTGGTATTTCCAAAGCACATTTATGGAAAGCCCTCATAGGGGACAAGTGGACTTTGTAGTATGTGAATCAGCCCTTAGACTACTGGAAGGTGTGCTTGAAGAAGTTTATTCATACATCCAAGACACGGTTTGCAGTTTCTGTGTTTGTGAGAGCAATCTCTGGGATTGTAGTGCGTATTGGCAGGGGGAAGTAAGGAATACAGTGGGCAAAAGAGATTTCAGCATCCAGATTAGGGTTTGAACTTGACAGCTGAAACCGAAATGAAGGTGAAGTTCCATTGATGTATCCCCCCTTGTAAGAGGCTTGTCTCAATAAACAAGCCTGGCTAATTAGATAAGAGAGAATTTCTGTTTATACCCACTTGCACAAAGCCTCTTGCATCCCAATGAGGCACATGTCAGGAAAGGAATGCATTAAAAAAGGGGGGGAAAGAAAGAACAAAGCCAAGAAAAAAGGAACCCAGAGCATCCCGGTGGAGTGATTAAAGCAGAGCTGATGATTTATTTTTAGAATCTTTTTTGAAAAACAATACGCAACTCCCCTTTGTGCTTAAAAATACTCGCTCCAAATAGGCCACCCAAATGTCTTATTGGCACGCAGAGAAATAGGCTGTGCTTTGAAACCTGAATCTTAAAGAAGGCAGCGTCTCATCAGACATCCCAATCTGTCTACCTCGGCAAGCATTTACCACGAGTCAGTTTGTAAAAAAGAAATATTGCAGGCTCATTCCTTCCAGAAAGCTACAAGCTCCAACCGGGAAATACTTGGTGTAGCTGTGTCAGGTTGGGGAGAAGTGGAATTAAATCCCCTCTCGGCCATGGTGCTCTCTAGGTAACCCAGAGCCACTCTCTCGCTCTCATCCTGAATCTACCTGGTTATGATGTTAGGAGAGAATTGTGCACGCTGCCTGGAACTTCATGAAGCAAGCGCAAGCTAGAAATGTGATAAATTGTTCCAAGATGTAGGTGCTATCTGTGGCTGTTAAGAGATAAGCAAAATACATTCTGATGTATGATCATTCTTGTGTACACCTAAAAGAGTTTAGGTATGAACAGAAAAGAAATATTCTGGGATGGATCCTACGGATTGTGAGTAGAAGATGCTTGCAGATGTTCACCTTTCCGCCTTCATCCAGCAGCTCCCTGCGACTCCTAGAAAGCTGATTCTCAGGCTTAGAGTAGAGAATGGGGGGCAGGGATATGGGGCTGCTGTTTTGTTGACAGAATGATGTCATTTCTGAGTTGGACCCCAAAATGATGTCACACTGAGTCTTTCTACACGAGATGCCTTGGCGTGTGTTCGTCAATTGTAGGGAGACGCAATGTTAGCCGGGAAGCGTAGTTTAAAAAGATAGAGCCTACAGAGATCACTCCTGAGAAGATTTGTTAATTTCACCTTTGCCTCCCCAAAGGCTCTGTCAGTTTCTCCTCTCCTGTCTAAAACTGCATGGGTTTGCAACCAGAGGGCAGCGAGGAATGGAAATGGGCTGGAGCTGCCTTCCAGAGCCGGGCTTGGACCTGGAGAGGTTATAACAGGATGAAGTTTCCCTTCTGGCATTTCACAGCCCCTTCACACAGCTCCAGTGTAAAGCAAAGCCTTTGCCCTGCTGCCAGCTCTGTGTTTTTAAACTAATCTTTCTGGTTAACATTGCATTTCCCAACTCGTGTTCTTCATGTGTCAGATGACTCATATAGAGAGAGCCACTGCCCGAGGATTCAGTGGTTTTACCACAGAGTTTCTGTTGAAGGGTGTGATGTCACTTTGAAGTTCACACCAGAAATGATGGCATGCCTTCGATGAGGAGACAATTTCCATCCCCCCCTTCATTTTTCTCCCTGCTGGCCTACCAAGTGGCAGGGGAGATCAGGGAGTTACCGACAGAAAGTTTCCTTCTGGAGCGCGAGACCTGCCAACCCGAACTTGGAGGGAGCCACATAGACAAAATGCCACAGGCCACAACCCACGTGTGTGCGTTGAGGGGTGCAGTTTGAAGGAAGAATCAGGTCACACCACCTTCTCCCTCTTGCTAGTGTTGCCATCTTCCAGGTAGGGCATGGAGTTCTCCTGGAATTATAAGTCATCTCCAGACTCACCGCCGGTGCCAGGGTTTCTGGCGCCCGCAGCCACCACTACATGTGCACGCACACAGTGTGTGCACGCGACCCCGGTCTGCATGATGATGTCGCCACATGATGACATCATCATGCAGCAACGCTGGCCCCATTAGCCGGCGGGTGGCTGAGACAGCGTGCAGAGGCTGCCCGCGCCCTGCACGCCACCCCAGACACCTGCTGTGCCTGGCCCGCGGCTGCTGTGCCCGGCCGGGGGCATGTGGTGGCAGTGGCAGTGGTGCAGGGTTCGCCAGCTGCAGCAGCCGCAGGCCAGACACGCCAGCTCCGTGGCATGCACCTCCCCCCCGGAACCCCCTCCGGCGCCCCCTCCAGTGCCCCAGCACCCACGGCACCCACCTTGCTGCCTCAACGGTGGCGCCGGCCCTGTCCAGACTACATGGATCAGTTCCTCCGGAGGAAACAGTAGTTTCAGAGACATACCTACCAAACCCCCTCCTCCCACCAAACTCTGCCCACCCAAGGCTCCATCCCCAAATCTCTAGGAATTTCCTGTGCCAAAGTTGGCAACCCAGCCTCTTGCATAAGCAGTATGTTTGCTCATGGAAGAGGATGGGGGAAATTTCTCCTGCTTTTTTGACACAGTAGTACCTGAGACCCATTGCAATTTGTCTCAATGAATGGGAAGTGAAAATACCCCTGGAACTAGCAGCCAGTGGGGCCAACCGCTCACTCACTGCATCCTCCCCCAAATGAGCAAGAGTGCAGGAGGCAAACATATTCCTGCGTTTTATGGCTTTGGAGGGTGTGTGTTTGTGTCTCATTCATGCATTCTTCCGATTCTGTTTTAAATACTGTGTTTTAATTTTTGTACTGTATACCACTTTGAATTGCCTTTGCAAATGCTGGGAGAATTTGAGGGTGCTGCCTGGGGAGGATGTGATGTCACTTCCAGGTGATGTTCTAGAAATTTCCTTTCCTCTCGGTGATAAAGAACATAGAGACATGGGGAAATTCCTACACTGTCACTATGAGGCCATTTTTATGATATTTTTTCTACTGTTCCTTAATTTCCTGAGTGTGTGATTGGGGAGGGGGGGAATGGCAAGAATATTAATAGCAGCTGAATCAAGGCTAAGGGCCAAGCTACAAGTGATGAATGACACTTGAACAGCAAGTGTATTTCTCCCTGTTCACTTGCCCTCCACCCAATCCACTTGCAGTTCAAGTGTCATTCGTCACTTGTAGCTTGGCCCTAAGTTTGTCTTTTTTACCCTGTAAAAAAGGTACTATAAAGCTTGTCCTGATCTGGATAGCCCAGGTGAGCCTGATCTCATTAGATCTTGGATGCTAAGCAGAGTTAGCCTTGGTTAGTAATTGGATGGGAGAGCTCCAAGAAAGACCAGGGTTGCAGAGGCAGGCTATGGCAAACTACCTCTGTTAGGCTTTTGCCATAAAATCCCCACCAGGGCATTCTCCACCGCCACCATCAAGCTTAGGTGTGAGTCAAAGAGCGTGAGCCCTTGAGTACAAATCAAAGAGTTCTTGGCCTGTGGTTCACAGATGGTGCCCATGGATAAACCAACAACTCAGACCCAACCTGCCCAAGATTTGTTTTTGCATTTTGATGGTTTTTGTATTCAGGACTTTTACTTGTATTCAGGACTTTTTTTCTGGGAAAAGAAGTGGTGGAACTCAGTTGAGCAGTGTGAGTTGCTAGCACCCGGGGCAACTCCCGGCAGGAGGTGGAGCCCCTGGCACCACACGTGTGCATGCAAAGCGCATGCGTGCTCCTGCGACTGCACAATGATGTCACTTCTGAGAAGTGGCATCATTGCACAGGGCACGGCTGCCCCCCAGGAGCACTCCCACGATTCGGGCCTGCTCACTTCCCCACTTTACTTGGCAGCCCTTCAGTGCAGCTGCCCATGCCATCTCGGCACGCTTCTCAGCCAGCAGCCATGGCAGGAGTGCCAGCTCAGCGTCCAGTGAGCCGGCTGCCCCGTCGGTGTGGCAGGTGGCATGGGCGGCCTCCCACAGATGCAGCACAGGCTCTCCTTGGCACAGCACTCTCTAAAAAATTTGTGTCCAGGGTGACCACCCCTCTGCCCCCCCCCCCATGCTATACTACTGGCCCGAGCAAACCCATGAGCTCTGGTTGCCTAAGTGCAGAGCTGGAGCAGAGGAGCGCTGGGAAGGGGAAGTGCCAGTGTCTGGTCTCCGCACCCGGGACAGGAAATCTCCTGCACCAACTGGCCATGCCTGCTGCTTTGCTGCCCAGCATGCTCTTGCGGGTGGGGAGGCTCCTTTCTGCCTTCGGCCAGGGGAAGCACTCAAGGAAGCAGCAGTTGAGGCAGCCCCTTCCTAGCAAGTTGGGGTGTGGAATATAAGGAATATATAATGGAATATAAGGATGTAATCAATCAATCAATCAATCAATTGAGGCCTGACACAAGAGATCCACTATATGGAGCCCCATTTGGTCGTTCTCAGACCATCTTGAGCTTTTTGGATGAAAGCGGCTTCGTAGTAGCAACGAGGTTCGATGCCCAACATTGTCGCGGGATTCACAGAGACGCGCCAGCTCACTCAACGGAACCATCTCCAGGCAAGTGAAGTTCACGCTATTCCCTCAGCTGTGCTTATCTTGCTGTGCCTTTGGTTGGCACATTTCCTTGACAAAGGGGGCTTAGTGCAACTTGGCAAAGCAACAGGGGAACCCGTTTAAAATTTCTAGCAACTGGAACAATTATGGGAGCTTTAGAAAGAGCGTGAATAGGGCTTTCCCGAAGGATTCCTATCACCAAAGGATAACATTTTCCGGCTTTATCCAATGAGGAATGTTACTTTGTTGAACAGTGGCTCTGACAATGCTGACGAAGTCGGGATATTGCTTATTGTATTAAGAAGGGTATCGGGGAATCATCTCGATCAGCTGCTGGAGCCGTGGGAGAATTTTTTATATTGGTGCTGGCAGCAGAAGGAAATGTTTCCAAGCAGCGTTTCAATGTTTTAAATGAAAGCTGGCATCTTTTAGAAAGGCACCCAGTATTGCTAGTTGTGGCTGTAGAGATATGCTGTTTTTTTGAAGAAAATTTAAGGTGGATGGGTAAATGGGAAGCCTAACCTGATCTGGGGATGTCCCCAGAGGAAACGTGACATGTAGAGCCAAGCTACACGTGACGAATTACACTTGCCTGGCAAGCGAACAGGCTCATGTGTATTCCTCCCTGAACACTTGCTATTCACTTGCGCTCCACTTGATCAAGTGGAGCGCAAGTCAATGGCAAGTGAACACGGAGGAATACACATGAGCCTGTTCACTTGCCAGGCAAGTGTAATTCGTCACTTGTAGCTTGGCTCGTAGTTAGGCCATTGATGGAGTCAGCCCTTGATAGTGTTTCCAGTACCGCCTGGGAGATTTTGAGGGTGGTAACTGGGAAGGATGGAGTTAGGGGGAAATTTTATTTCTTTATTTATGTCATTTATAGTCCGCCTTTCTCACTGAGACTCAAGGCGGATTACAGTGTAAGATTAGTACAATCTGTATCAAGTATATTTCAATACAGTATCAAGGACATTTCCATAAACAATGCCATAGGGTAAATAGATACAAGTTTAAAAGACATTGTATTAGCAAGAATCCAATACAGAGTAGAAAAAATACTGAAGCAGAACATAATCAGTTCTAGGACTAACATTAGACAACATGGAGCACTGGTGATACATAGGAGTACATATTTAAAGCAGCAGATAATATGTAAGGCAATATAGTGATGAAGTCTATGGTCCCTAACTCATTAGCGAAGCATCTGAGACCCCATCCCTACAATACAGCCCTCCCATTTAAGTAAAAAGCTTTTTTGAATAGGTTGGTTTTACATCGTTTATGAAAAGCCAGGAGAGTGGGTTCAAGTTTCAATTTGTTGTTTTGCAACCATTTCACCACGGCTGTCAGGCAGTGATCTAAGATTTCTACTGCATTCTGTGGGGACCTGCATAGCGAGATACAGAGTTGGGTGTCATCTGCATATTGATGACATCCAACTCCATAGCTGCGAATGAGTTGTCCTAAAGGCAATGCCAAGTTTGACACTAATCTCTATAGTAAAGACCATAGAGACATAAGGAAATGCCTAGACCATCACTATGAAACACTTTTCTGGCCATTTTTGATCCTGCTGCTCTTCTTGAAGGAGGGGGATTGGAGATGAGGGCAGGGTTCTACTTGCTACGGGCAGGCAAATGGCAAGTTCAACTGTTGTAGAAGACCAGACAATTTGTGCAAGAAGAGAATTAATATTAATTTGCTCTGACACTCCTCCACATTTTTCATGCACTTCATTAGGGAGAGCTGTAAAATATTAGTCTGAACACAGGTTATAATATTCTACAGATCTCTCTGATATGTGTAACATATAGGGGTCTTAGATTTCCAGCCTCCAGGTGGTGGCTGGAGATCTTCCAGAATTACCACTGGTCTCCAGACAACAGAGATCAATTCTTCCTGGAGAAAATGGCTGCTTTGGAGGGTGGACTCTATGACATAACAACCACAACAACAACTGTGCTAATATATGACTCTTTTAGAAAGATTAGTGCCCAACTCAGAGTGGGGAACAAAGACAGTGTTGTTATTAACCCAATAATACAGCTTGCTTACTCAAGGCCATCTAGGGTTGCCAGCTCCAAGTTGGGAAATTCTTGGAGATCTGGGGGGGGTTAAACCTGGAGAAACCTGGAGAAAGTGGAGTTTGGGGAGAGAAAAAATCTTGGCATGGCATAATTCCATAGAGTCCACCCCCCAAAGTAGCCATTTTCTCCAGGTGAACTGATCACTGTGGCCTGGAGACCAATTGTAATTCTGGGAGATCTCCAGCCACTACCTGGAGGCTGGCAACCCTAAGGCCATCTACTGAGTTTGTGACAGTAGTGGGAGTCGAACTAGCAGAATGCTGGTTCACAACCCAACCTGGTGAGCCCCAGCCTCTCTCCCAACCCTGCCCTCCCCATAGGCTTGCCAGTTCTCTGGGGGGGGGGTCCCTGCCCACAGCCTCTGCTTCCACCACCTCTTATTTGGCCTGCGGGTTTTGTGTGGGAGGGAACATGGTGTGTGTGTGTGTGTTGGGTGGAGAAGACTTCCCCTACACCCACCTTGTTTATCCTAGCCTACACAGCCCTCCTGTGCTGAGAGACGCCCAGCTTTATCCACCTCCACTCATGGACCATAAGGCACCTACCAGGTTTGAAAGATGTTGCTCAGCACCAAGGGCACTCCTTCTTAGCGCCACCAGCCACACAGCATGTGATGGCCTGATCTGGACACACACACACCCCATCACCGTGATGCCTCAGGTTGTTTGCTTATTAACCCCACCCAGGGCTTTTTTTCTGGGAAAAGAGGTGGTGGAACTCAGTGGGTTGCCCTTGGAGAAAATGGTCACATGGCTGGTGGCCCCACCCCCTGATCTCCAGACAGAGGGGAGTTTAGATTGGGGCAATCTAAACTCCCCTGTCTGGAGATCGGGGGGCGGGGCCACCAGCCATGTGACCATTTTCAAGCAGTTCCGGAACTCCGTTCCACCGTGTTCCAGCTGAAAAAAAGCCCTGACCCCACCTATCCCGAGAAACCTGCCCTATTCCTGCCAACTTACTGTTTTTACAACCTAAATCATAAACAGCAAACCCTCATACTACCTGAGGCGAATCAAAACTTTACAACAGCTGCCAAAAATTTCACCACACACAGAGTAGTTTGTTCATCTTTGTCTCTGAGTCGCCAGGATGGTTTTGTTTCAGGAGAAAGAGACTTCTGATTAAACAATGGGGAGATCCTACTCCTGCCAAACTAGTTGTGGTTTAAGAAGCATTTTTAAAAACAGGATTATTTAAATAACTCCCATCACCAAAGATATCAAAGAGCAGTCGAAAAAAGGGTCAAAGAGAGATTTCTTTTGATTATGTAGTTGGAAATTAAGAAAAATTAAGAATAGGTAATATGAACATAGATTAATTACAAAATTAAGATTAAAAATGCAGAATATAAATTTGTGAAGTATAAGACTGAATATAGAATATTAAGTATAAAATTTTGGGTGTAAGTAAGTAAGGAGAGGGAGAGGAGCAGTATTTTGTAATTTGGTTGTACTGTCATAGATCTCGTATCTTCTACTTTTATTGTTGTTGTAGCCTAAATCTACTTCTTTGTATACCATCAAAGCTTTTTATGCACTTTCTATTGTCTTTTTCTTTTAAAATAAAATTCTTTTTTTTCTTTAAAGAAAGAAAAGTGGGTTGAACCACTGTCAATTCAGTGACGCTCCCCTCTCCTAAATTCTTGCTCAGTACCAACTGGCAACCACTTAATCCCTTGTTGTCCCTTGGGAAGGAGATAATATGTTAATATTTAAATAAGTGATCTATATCATCATTTAACTAGAAGCTGACTATTTTGAGTGCGGGCAAGCAGAGATCTATTACACCTAGTTCGACCCTAACTAGCAGAAACTCTCTAGGATTTTGTAAGGAAGGATTTGGGGGAAGACCTGTTCCCAGATGTCCTTCAGCTGGAGCTACTGGGGATTGAACTTGGAAAGCTCTGACTCTTGAAAGCTCTTATCCTGGAAATCAAGTTGGTCTTTAAGGTGCTACTAGACCCGAATCTTGCTCTACATACAAAGTAAGTGCTCTGCCACTGAGCCCCAGAGAATGGGAAGTTGCAACTCTTATTCCAAGCCACTTTCCGCTCGTTGGGAGAATAATTGCTTCTCTCTAAGCCGAGAGTGCTTTCCGGAGGTATTAAAATCTGGCAATGGGACATTTTACGTTGTGGCCAAAGCAGCCCATCTGAGTGGCGTTCATTAGGTGAAGTGGTGAAGGAGAGCACCCCAGAGAGAAGAAATCCTTTGCTCTTTTAAGCAATCCTGCGAATAGAAAATCTTGAAAATGATGGCAGGAAATAATAATAATAATAGAAAATCAGGCGGCACTTCCCTGGAGTGGACTCAAGTGACTGTTTGTGTTGGTTAACTCACAGTAAGATATGGGGGAGTGTGGGTGGGGGGCAAAGGGGAGAAAGACATCAACCAGCGGCAGAGAGCTCTTGTGGCATATTGGCTGAGATTTGAATCTGGAGGCTTCTGCTTTGACTTTTCCTCCTGCCACAAAGCCAGTAGATCAGCTGGGCCATGCCGCTCTCTGACTTTTTCAGCCTCAGTTGCATCTTGACAATATAATTCTACATACCTACCTGGCAGGGTTGTTTCAGCATGTCTACCAGATTATGGGTCAGCCCGAGCTTTCCTAAGTATGCAAAGGTATGCTGGTGTACATGTATTTATTTCTCCCATGTGTCTCGTCCATCAGCAGAGATGCTTAATTCATCTGAGGAGCTCTGCTGATGGAAAAGAGAGGAGGGAATGATTTCTCCCCCTTCCCTCTTCTCATTACAACCCACAGACATGCATAGGTATTGTTCAATATCCATATGGACTCCATATGGAATCCCTATGGAATCAACTTTCCTGTGGTGGTGGGGAGTAGCTAAGGTTGCTCACCCCCTGCTGGCAGTGCGGGGAGCTTTTGTGGGTGGAGTCTAGGGAGGGGTCACATCACGAATGCCATGATGTCACTTCTGGTCGACTGTCTGGAAGCAGAGTGGAAAATAAGAAAGACCCCTGACCGTCTTGGCTTTCCGTTGATGAATGATTAAATTCAACTCCAGGTCTCCCCAGAGTTTGAAAACCACAGCTTTATAGATAAATTCCTGATTTGTAAAAGAATCTGAATAGGCATATAAATTAACATAAATTAGGTAAACCACTGTTCTCTCAAATTTAGCCCCTCTCTCTGCTTTCTGGGGATAATACTGGCCCGCATTCCCAGTAGGGATTACTGAGATCATGTGTGTGATGTGCTTGAAATAATTGGCCTGGGATAATAATCTGTTCCCTCTTCCATTCCCCTACCACCTTTCTGTCACTGCGTTTGAGGCAGCTTAAACAACCTTCACTGTAATATACTTGACACAAAAGGAAAAGGGAATAGAAAGGGAAGAACAAACCAGTTCAAGTGCCAACTCTTCAGTAATGTGTATACTTGTTCCGTAATGACAAGATGGAACGGCTGCTCCAGGAAACAGCTCTAGGAGGGCTTGGAGCCAAAAGGCAGCTGGTCCCAGGTAAGCCAGTGGAAGGGGGCTTGCCATTTCCCCTCTCCATCTGATGCAGCCAGATGGAATGCCTATATTAGGCTTATTAGGTTGTCTGTCACCACAGGCCAGTTTTTGCCTGCTCTTGCAGTGGGAGAAAATGGGGCGACTCAGCAAAGTCACTTCCTATCACCATGCCCACAACACTCTAGGAATTTCCTTAATCTTTACGGTCTGTACCATAGAGATTAAGGGAATTCTTAGAGAGGTGCTAGGTGCAGCCATGGTCAGTGATCATGGGGAAGTGATGTCGCATCAGAGATCCTGCCCTCCCCCAAAGTTCCTGGCAGTTGCCAACCATAGGCTATATAACTGTATTGCTGTTATTACCACCTGTTTTTCTCGGGTGAAAACATTTTCATCTAGCAAAGGAATGGATCCTTGAAACAATTTTTAAACATTGATTTCAACTATTTTCTGCATATATATAACTTTAAACAAAAATCTCTTCTCCTAGGTTCTCATAGATTGCTACCCACAGTCCAATCAGACCTTATTTGACATTTCTGTGTACCCCCCCCCAAAAAACTGGAGCAATATCACCACCAATAATAGCTGTTATTACATTTAACAGCCCCCCCAGTCTTACTCTTTTCAGCGATTCATTCATTCATTCTCTCGCTCGTTCGTTCGTTCATTATTCCAGCCTTCCTTTCATCATGACTAGAGATGGGCACGATCCCAAAAAAATTAATGAGCCAGCGGATCGTGGTTCGGCGCTGGCGACGATCCCAAATTAACGATCCATACCAATCATCTCCAGTTCCTGAATCATGGATTGTGGATCGTGGATGCCAAAGCGGGGCATGCTGGTATTCTCAGCTATGCGGGAAGGTGGGTTGTGGCGGTGGCCAACTCTCTCAGTCTCTCTCTCTCTCTCCAAAGGCTAGCAAGTAGCAAGCAAGAGCTCTGTCCCACTCCACTGCTCGCAGAAAGTGAAAGCAAGCCTGGGAGACCACGGCTATGTATAAGCATGGGTCCCATTCAGCAACACAGGAGGTCTGTGTTTGGCCGTCAGAGCTGCCTATCAGGGTTTGCAGGGATGAGATTGGAGTGCCCATGGCTACAGAACACCCCCTCCCCCCTCCCTCCTCTGGGTGTCTTCTCCCAACTTGTGACTGCTTTGCTGCTCCGTGGTTGGAAGGAAGCCCTGCTGATCAAGGAAAGCTGGGCTTCCATTTGGGTTTCCAGGGTGACAGAAGGAGGGCAAACAGAGCTCAGGCATTCCCCTGGCTCCATTGCCAGGGGAATAGATTGCTGGCGCCTGAGTGTCTGGATCCCCGAACTGAGCCTGAACGCCCGATCCAGGCCTCTCCCGACCGCTGGATCATTGGCCGTGGCCGATCACGATCGCCATTATCGTGGGTTTTTTTGTTCATAATGCGGATCGTGCCCATCTCTAATCATGGCACTCGGTAGCAAGCATAGGGGCCCTTTTCACACTACATACCTGCTTCCAGAACATCGTGAAATGCAGCGCAAAAAACGCGGAAGATAGCGTCTTCTTGTGAGAGTTTTGCGTGATGTCGGGCAAAACTTGTGCGACATCGCGCAAAAGTCTCTCAAGAAGACGCTATCTTCTGTGTTTTTTGCACTGCATTTCACAATGTTCTGGAAGCAGGTATGTAGTGTGAAAAGGGCCAGGGTTTATCTGGACCCTTACCAGACCCAGACCTGCATAGTTGAAATTTCACCAAGGATTGTCTTTAACAGTATTCTGGGACTAGCCTGGACAATGGCCCTGCAAGGTAGGCCAGTGTTTTTCCACACAAAGATTCTGAGCCACAGAGACAATGATTTGTCAAAGGCTACCAATATGTACCTGAGGCAAGTTCTTGGAACTGATTGCTTTAAAACTAAATCAAGTATTTTTTAAAACATCAGTGCATAAATATTAATGACTTGGAGATACTCCTGTGTTGCTTGTAGCTGTCTGTTTATAAGTATTTCAGAGACATTATGTTTAATGTATTTTGAGTCTGTTTCTGTTCTTATTTTTCAAAATGTTACTTTGCAGACTGAGTTTGGAGAGCAGGTTGGATTGGATCTAAAATCTAAAAAGTGCAGTGTGAAAAATTCAGAGACCCACCACAAGGCTTTCTCTCATGCACCTTATTGCTGACAAGATTCCGTTACTTATCATTATTTTTATATATTTTAGAGAAAAGAATCTGTTGTCCTTATTTAGTGTCAGTGCTGATCTTACATCCTTCCTAAGCCTCCCCTTTTCCTTTGCTTTGTTTTCCCGTATTAAAAGCAATGCTGGAGAGATGCCATGCCGTCAAAATCCACTTCCATACAAAAAGGGTGCGGGGAAATCAAGATTTGAGAGGGGAGAGGATGAATTGCGGGCAAAATGAAAAAAAAAATAAAAACATAAACCCAGCTGAGAAATTATTGTGAGCAGCTGTATAAATAGTTGCTCTATTATCATAAAAAAGACACTCTAAAAGATTTTAGGATCAAAACATACCGGAGGAAAATGTAAAACAAAATTAAAATGAAGTCGGTATTCACATTGTCAGCAGTTACTCTGTCAGTGCAAAGCTACTCCTCAAAGGCGGATGAGGGAGCTGCAGTGGAAGATGAACAGAGCGAGCTGCCCCGGCACCAACTTGAAAGGGAGGTGGCGGGATGACTTCAAACTGCAGTAATGGATCCCCAGGGTTCCTCTCGAGGAGATTGTACCACAGAAATTGCCTCTGAAGTCAGGAGGCTGTCAAGTTGTTAAAAACATCCCTGTTTTGTTACCTGAAGTATCTGGTGAACATCTCCGCGACCTTTTTTTTCATGGAGTTGTTTATTTTAAGATTCTGGGTCTCAATAGAAAAAATTCAGGGAAGCAAACACAAAGGGGGGGATATGCCAATGGCCAGTTTCTGAGTTATAACCGACCACAGTTTTCATGTGATAACCGGATAGCCAATCCGGTAAAATGTGTTTTGTGCATGCAGACAAACGAGATAGCACAATGGAACGCACCACTGCAGACTGCAGGTGAAGCATTCCAACTTTGAATTGAAAGCCCTCTGCAAACAGAAGTCTAGTCCGTTAGGCAGAAAGGTTGTATGTACTCTTTCTCTGATTGGTTCCACGCCAGTCAGCTGTGGCACAGGTTCCATCAACACGTGTGTAAAGCACTGACAAGTCACAGCTGACTTATGGCAATTCTGTTGGCTTTTCAAGGCAAGAGATGTTCAGAGATGGTTTGCTATTGCCTGCCTCTGTGAAGCAACCCTGGACTTCCTTGGGGGTCTCGCATTCAAGTACCAACCAGAGCTGACCTTGCGTAGCTTCCCAGATCTAACAAGATTGGGGCCGTTTCCACATGGCTTACCTCTCTTTGTAATGTCCCAGTAGATCATGCAAAAAACGCGGAAGATCGCGTTTCCTCGCACGAGATTTGCGCGACGTCATGCGACATCGCGCAAATCTCACACGAGGAAACGCGATTTTCCGCGTTTTTTGTGCGATCTACCGGGACATTATGAAGAGAGGTAAGCCATGTGGAAACGGCCTGGGTTAACCTTGGCCATCCAGGTCAGGGCAGCATGAATACATACACATCCGTAATGGTTGTTTCAGATGATATCAAAAAGAATCTCTAGCTTTTGTTCTCTTTTTGGCCGTTTCCGCACATGTTGAATAATGTACTTTCAATGCACTTTAGTTATCCTTTAGAAGTGGATTTTGTGTTTCACACATGAAAACCCAGTTCCAAGTGATCACTAAAGAGCATTGAAAGTGCATTATCCAACGTGTGCGGAAGCAGCCTTTGTTACATTTCAGATTTTCCCCCAGAAGCAGATTTTCATATATTGTGGAACAGAGATACAATATCTGTATCATGGATGGTCTTTGCACTGGCATTCCTGCTCACTGTAGGTTTCGAGACTGTTATCTCTGAGTGGTGTAGCAACAGCTACTGGAGCCATTATAGCATTATAGCCTTACTGATAATTAGCACCATTTCTCAGCATGTAGTTTCCAAGGAAAAATCTGGGTTTGAACGCTTGGCATTTCTAACTAGAGTATGGGCAAGCTAGAAGTGACAGCTTCCCTTGGTTTATACATATTTGTGCTGAAACCCTTTTTAATTGATTTCTAGGTTTTTAAACACAGAGCTGTGAGCCCCCCACCCCCCGCCACTGGAACAGAATCACAGCAGAGGAGCCCTAGATGCACAAGGTTGCCGGTCAACCAGCTTGCCTGAAGGCTTGGCCTTGCCACCTCACCTTGGTGTGTTGGGTAGGGTTGCCAGATGTTCTCCGCAAAAACACTGGATCTGGGGAAGAGGGGGGTCCCCAGCACTCACATTAGGAACCATCTTCAAGAGTGCACACTCCTGGTCCAAATGCAATGCCGTCACTTTTAGAAGTGATGTCATTGCACCAGGCCGCAAAGGCCTCAGCATCTGAGTCTGTCAGTGGGAGGGCCACGTATGTTAACAAAGGTGGTGGGGAGCCAGCCTGACCAGTTCAGCCCTCCTAGGAACTCCCCTCAATGGAGAGTAGAGCGGGGGACACTGTGGGCCCAGCCTGTAAGTGGCACTGACCACAAGCCACGTCCCGCTTGTTCCACAGCAACGAGTGGGCCAGCCTCCTGCATACCACATCACTTCCTTCCCTTCCTCCTCTTTCCCCCCCTCCCTTCCTGCAGCCAGGTGTCCACTATTTTCAATCCATTTCCCCTGGACAGTCCAAGAAAATACCGGAATGTCTGGATGAAAACCAGAAACTTGGCAACCCTAGATTGGGGGAGGAGAGGGATTGCCCATCAGCCCTCTGTGTGCTTCCACCCCACTTTCTTCCTGCTTTGGCATCCTTTCACAGGAGGAAAACTATATGCTGGCATGGAGCTCCCCTCCACCCCAGTGAGGTGTCCCTTTCAAGATACATTCTATCAATTTTCCAGGAATGAGATCTTGGCTGAATCCACACATCCTTGCATAGCGCTAAACTGTCAGAACGATAGCGTCTTCCTGGCATGATTTCTGATGTCATCACACCACGAGAGTGGAATTGTGGTGTGATGATGTCAGAAATCGTGCCGGGAAGACGCTATTGTTCTGACCGTTTAGTGCTATGCCGGGACGGGTGGATTCAGCCTTTATAATGTCTTTTTGCTAAGGATTTTTTAGGGGAAATACTTTTGGAGCCCCCCAAAATAAATGACCTATAAAGGAAATGATATTGTTCAATTTCCTTTTTCAAGATTCTGTAGTTGTGTAATGAGAAGAATAAGAGGAAAGCTGCAATCCCAGTGAAGTGAGATTGCATTGCACCAGGATTCTTTACCATCTCTTTCCTTTTAAAAAACTGAAGCAAACCCCAAACTAATATCTTTCTTATCTTATTCAGTGGGCCCCTTCCAGATTTCTCCCTGAGTACCATAAATTGTTCTTCATTTCTCATTTACGGCTCCTTCACATGGCTGGGAGAATGAGCTTTGTTCCTCTTTGCTCAGAGGACATGCCACAATTAATTTAAGGGACCATTTTTCTCTATGTGATGTTACATATTCTCTGGTTTTAAAAAGATGCAGTCCACACCAA
This sequence comes from Eublepharis macularius, assembly GCF_028583425.1. Lineage (NCBI taxonomy): Eukaryota > Metazoa > Chordata > Lepidosauria > Squamata > Eublepharidae > Eublepharis > Eublepharis macularius. The sequence goes on along the minus strand of NC_072794.1, from coordinate 163,949,736 downwards.
TCAGCAGCTAATTATTTATTGAAGGGATGAGCAAATGCATTTGCTTCTAGTCCTCTTGATTTTTTTCTTTCCCTGAATCATACAGATGGAGGAGAACCAGTTCCTACTTAGCAATGTGATCAGACCTAAGAATGACAATTAATATGATTATAAATGACATCTGTAGTGTTTTGGTCCTCCTGGATTGCCATACCAGGGTCTTCTGGGATGCAGTATTTTAACAAGAGCACCTTCTATTTCCAGTTGAGCTGGGCTGCTGCTAGCATCTAACTTAGGTCAGGGTTTCCACTGGTTGCATCTTCCTGGATAAAATAAAACAATCTTTTGGCGTATGCACCTTCCCTGTGACCTCCTTTTCATGACAGGTAACACCATCAATGCACATTTTGCATTAAATTGACATAACCAAAACAAGATTTGGGTCCAGTAGCACATTAAAGACCAACTAGATTTCCAGGGTATGAGCTTTTGAGAGTCAGAGCTCCCTTGGTCAGATAGAGGAGTGGAAAAAAGAAAGAGTCCTTATAATTCAGGCAGAGAGTGGGAGGGATACTCTAAATTAGAGTGTCAGGAAGCTAGCTATAATACATGTTGTATTTAGCTTGATAGAGCCTGGGTGCGAAGTGGAGAAAATTAGCATCTGTAATTGGAGAAAAATCCTATGTTCCTATTCAACCCTGGGGGATCCATTGTTTCAAATTTGCAAATAAACCGAATCTCAGCAATTTCATGTTGTAATTTTCATGTGAAGTTTAACTGCATGAGAACTGCTAGTTCTTTGTTCGTTTAATAAAAAACTTTGTCGTTTCTATGTTGTACACTATTTTTTACAGGAAAATAGATACTGATTTTAATAACTGAATTTTGGAGAGGGGAACAAAAAGATGGCCCAGACCTGATTAGGTTAAGCAAGATGTCCAGTTATTATATGTTATTTGGATGGAATGACATGTGCAAATGTTCCTTCAAGTATGCAGGGTTCAAATGATCTAATATTTACATCAGTTATACTGAGCAACTACAGTTTTCAAAGTAGGCATAAGAAAGAACCTTATTAACAACAATGCTGAAGTTTATAATTTCTAGGTTCAGAATGCAACTGTATGTCAGGTACTCTGGGAACTACATTTCCCAGAGATCCTTGCCCATGAGATGCCACCAAAGATCCCCCATCTCCCACCACTCACCTAGCTGGCAGGAGGGGGAGGCAGGGAAATGGGACACCTAGGCACGCTCATGGTGCAGAGTGATGACGTCATTCCCAAGAGTGACATCATCGTGCAGGCCTTAGGAGGGTTCCCGCGCTTTGCACCAGGACAGTTCTTAAAGAATTAGCCCATTTAGGGACCAAATTGGGCTGATGCAAAGCACGGCAGTGCTCCCAGGGCCTGCATGATGATATCACACGCAATGCTCAAGTCTCTGAGGGAGGTGGGAGGAGGAGAGAGACATGAATCCTTCCCTAATGGGTTGTTGCTGTTTCCACACACCAATCATAGCCAAGAAAGACTTTACCCCAGGGGGCTCACAGGGGATTGGAGGCTCATAAAGCGGTACAGGGAGGGACAGTGGTGCAGTTGGGTCGTTTTAGAATTTGGAAATAGTCTCATGGGAATCTCCCTTAAATGATAATATATACTTTACATCAGGGCTTTTTTTCTGGGAAAAGAGGTGGTGGAACTCAGTGGGTTGCCCTAGGAGAAAATGGTCACATAGCTGGTGGCCCTGCCCCCAATCTCCAGACAGAGGGGAGTTGAGATTGCCCTCCGTGCCGCTGGGCGGGGCCACCAACCATGTGACCATTTTCAAGAGGTGCCAGAACTCCGTTCCACTGTGTTCCAGCTGAAAAAAAGCCCTGCTTCACATGAAAAGTTCAAAAGTGTGATGAGAAAAAAATAAAGCTATTTTCCAAAGTTTAGATAAAATAGCTCATTTTACCAAGCCCAGTTCTGAATCAGCCCTGGACAATTCACTCATAATTAAACATGGTGCATGGCTTTTCTACAAAGGTATGCACTGTAGTTTTTATTAGCTTCAAATATGTATTTTCAGTTGCATCAAGAAGGCATCAAAGTCTAGTCTACGCTTTTCAGTCTCAGCTCAGAACAAAAGTATCTATCTACCAATTCTGTTCATTGATTGTTTTTTCTATTTATTCTGACTGGAATTCTAAAATAGGACCAATACATAAATATTGTTAACAAGGTCTATCTTATATCAGGTTACCAGGCCAAGCCAGTGGGAGATTTGGGGGTAAATGGGATATGGTGGGGGGGTGGCATTGGTACTAGCATCACTATGTTACTTCCAGGTCCAACCCAAAAGTGACATAGGTAGCTCTAGGAATAACCACAATGCTATGATAAAGCTGTATTGTTTTAGTGTAGAGCAGGGGTCCCCCAACTTCATACCCGTGGGCACAATTGGTGCCTTCTCTGGACCCCGCCAAATGTTTTTAGAAAGTGGGTTGGGACAGGTGGGGATTTTGCAAAGCATGGCTTCTGATTGGCTGTTGGAGTATTGATCGGCTGTGCAGATTTTTAAAAACATTGGTTTGACAGAAACTCAAGGTAAGCCATGGCAGCCATTTTGTGGCTGGCTTCATCTCCTGTGGCAGCCATTTTGTGGCAGCCATATTGTTACTGCACCCACCATGCTGTGTCAGAATTTCAAATGTACCCTCAGGCTCAAAAAGGTTGGAGACCCCTACCACAGAGTTTCTGACAATTCCAAGAGCTACCCATTGTCAAAGAGACCTATAGTATATTTTTTTTCTTCGACCATCACTCAGTGCAGCAGCGTGCAATAGAGGCAATTGCCCACCATAAGCGGGCACATGGTAAACCTAATCCTATGTAGTATTTGAGTTTGGGATGGTTGTAATAAATATAGTTTTTTTGGGTGGTAGCCATGTTGGTCTGCAGTAGAAGAGCAAGATTCAAGTACAAGCACAAACAATGAAATTCCCAAGCCAAAACTATAGATGGAAATTGCTATTGAGAATCTTATCTTGATTTTCTGGAATGGTATCAGAAGTCCATGATGCTTGGGGATTACAAAAACCCCTCCTTGAAAACGTTTTTCTTCTTTTTTTATGTGCCACTGCTTACTAGCCATGCAGTGTGAACCCGTCTTTTTCTTTATTACTGATTTCCTAGACAGTGGCACTTCTCCTTTCCAATCTGATCCCTGCAAGAGAGGAACACACCCAGCCAATCCCAGCCAATCCCAAACTGCAGAGAGCTGCCTTTTCCTTCTCCCCTCCTTTGTGGGGATTTCCCTCCTAAACTAGACTGGAGGAACTAATGGCTGTAGAATAAGAATGCTTGGAATTTGGATGGTCTTTAGTGGACAGGCAGTAGTCAACCCCCTGCAATTTTGGTGTCATTTGATTGTAAAACTGCCTCTTCAACCTCTCCAGAGTCCTCCATAGGGAATAATGGAAACTCCGCTGATTTCTTTCCTTTGTTGAACAAGGAAGCATGGCAAATGGACAGTTTTCAGTGGAAAGGGATTTTTTTTATTGTCAGTCACTGTAAGAGTAGGAAAATGAAATGGATGCTGCTAAGGGAGGGGGGGTATGCGTATGCCCAGTCTGGACCTCTCCTATGCTGCGGCCATTTTTGAAATCAGTAGAGATAAGTGCAGCTGTGTACAGGGGGACATATTTTGGGGGTCTATAAACTAGACTCGGTTTGTTCAATCAGCTTGAAGTAGCAGATCTTCAGATTAGAGGGAGGACTGTGTTCTCTGCAAATTTGATGCTGTTATCTTTATAAACAGCTGCCCTGAACCCTTGAATAGATTTCCCATTGAAAATAATGGTCCTGAAGAAAACCTATACAAATTTGACTCCTGAAGCAGTGATATCCTACCCTGAAATCAGTGATCATGTTAAAAAAATTCCCCCCGAAGTCCAGATCAGAAATTATAATGAAACTTTTCTTGGTTCACTTTCCTAGACTTGAGTTCAGTAGCATCTTAAAGACTAACAATATTTCTAGGGTATACGGTTGACTGTTGATGGCTTATACCCTGGGAATCTTGTAGTTTTTTAAGATGCTACTGGACTCAAATCTTGCTCCTTTAATAAATATTAGAGTTCGTGCACCTAGCAACCAGTGGAAAAGTCAGGGGGTGGAAACATGGGGGGCACGTGACATCAACGACGTTGCCAATGTTAATATGTTACTTCCGGATGCAACGAGCAAATGACAATGGTAGCTCTTGGAACCACTACAACTCTACTGTAAAACTCTATGGTTTTACCATAGAGTTTTCAAGAATTCCTTGAGTTTCCATTGCCACTTTCAGGTTGCACCCAGAAGTGATGCGCCAGCAACTAGGCCAGAGCTTTTTGTTTCTTTATTTTCCTCCTGCCAAAGGAGTGAATCCCTGGGAATTTGCCTACCATAACTGGGCAATTGGTAAGTGTACAGATTATGGGATTAGTTCTTAACCTGATGATGGAATTTGTGAGTTCAGGGATCTACTGTAAATACCATAGATGAACCCAGTCATGATGTAGGGATGGTGAGGCGAAGTGGATAATGTGCTCAGGGACTAAAGATATAAATCCTATTTCTGCTATGCGGACCATTGGTCTCTGCCCCTCCAAACTCTTTAACAGGCTAACATACACCATTACAGGCTGGGAGTTTCCTAACCCCGTGGCATTTTTATGACATCCCCTTGCCTAGATTGTGTGTGGGGTTGGGGAGGTGGGGGCGGGAGAAGCATCTTGCTGCCCCTGGTCACCTATCGTGTTAATTACGTTACTCCATTGACATAATAAACACCACAGATGGATTATTTACGACACCACCTGAACTCAAAGTAATTATAACCATGTAATTTAACTCTCCCCCCTCTGTCATTTCATATATAATGTAATATTTCAAATCATCCCAGTCCACACCCATCTCTGGTTCTGTGTGCATTCTAATAAATCGTGATCCTCTTTTCACAGGTAATATATCAGCACAGGTCCCTAAGGGAAGGAGCTGTAGTCTTGACAGGAAAATCCATAAATTAATTTATATATAAACAGAGACAAGGAGCTCTTAGCACTGGGGGCCGACCTCAGTTTGTAGCAAACGGTTCTGTGTTTGCCGACATCAATACACTTTTTTGGCTTCCTTGTTCTTCGGAGAATGAAGCATTTTATACACACACTATCTGTCTCAGTCTTATGACTTTCAAAAATTAATTTACCAGACAGGAATATTTAATATGCTGAGGTAAACCACCAATCCAAGATAGGGAGCTGTCAGTTGCTAACCAGCAGGAAATAGAAAAAAAGCCCTGAGATACCGGATTAATATACTTTTTAAAAAAAAAAATAATCTGTATTCATTTTAATCACATTTTAATCACATCCTTTCTCTCAGGCCTTGTATTCTATCCATCTTTCTAGTACAGTTTTATTCTGGCCTTCCTCCAAGGGGGTCAGATGGGCATAAATAGTTCTCTCAAATGCCAATTTACCTTCACAACCGGCCTGTAAAATCCGCAATGAAATTATGCATATGGTACCTAAATTTTAGCCAATTTCTTTTTTAAAGCTATATTTTTGTACAATGGATATTTAGGTCGAACTTTCTGTATTTTGTACTGTTCAGATCTGTGCTGGTCTTAGATTGAATTGGTTGATTGACTGACTGGTGACTGACTGATACCTTCACAACCGTCTTGGGAGGTAGGTTAGCAACCTTCATGGTAGAGTGGGGGATTTTTTAATCTTCATGATAACTAAGTCTACCCACTCCAACATGGGGAATGCCTGAAGATTTGGGGGTGGAGTCTGGGGAAGGCAGAGTTTAGGGAGATACCTTAGAGAGATATAATGCCATATAGTCCACCCTCCAAATAAGCCATTTTCTCCAGGGGGTGACGTTATTCATGCTTGTGTGGACTACTCCTTTGGAAAGCTATCAGGAATTTCATATCCTCAAATCTGACTTCAATTTTTGCAGAACGTTCTGGACTAGGAGTTCTCGTTTAGTGCTGAAAATGCCCAATTCCATTCAGATCCATTTCTTTCTTTCTTTCTTTCTTTCTTTCTTTCTTTCTTTCTTTCTTTCTTTCTTTCTTTCTTTCTTTCTTTCTTTCTTTCTTTCTTTCTTTCTTTCTTTCAAGGAATATCGTTCTGGAAAAATCAGCAAACTTTTGTGTCGTTTCAGAGTTCAAATCCTGTGTTCGTCCAAAGCGAGGGAGGTTTTTTGGCAGTATCGAGACCAAGTTTCCAGCTGGCGCTTTTCTTGTTGCACTGAAACATTCCAGGGTTTCCATGACATCATACAGTAGCAGCAGTGCCCATCAGTTAATTGAATACTATATCCATGTGTTCCAGTTAATTGACACTTCCTTTATATGGCGCATTGTGCCACAGCCCAGCATTGTTTCTTTCTCACTGAGCAAACACATAGAAAGAGGAAGATACACGCACACACAGATGTTGCATTTTTGGCACGGGCAGAATGGTTGGTGGTGCTGCTGCCTGTGTAGTTCTGTGGCTTGAAAAGGTGAAATATCTAAAGTCATGGGCCCTTACTAATTTCCCTCAATGGTATACATATTGTGTTCCTAGAAATACTGGCTTTCCTCTGTATTTTATCGTGTGTGTGTGTTATGTGCCATCAAGTCGCCTCTGACCTATGGCAACCTTACGAAGGAAAGACCTCCAACACATCCTATCGTTAACAGACTTGCTCAGATCCCGCAAACTGGAAGGCATGGCTTCTTTTATTGAGTCCAGGCATCTTGCTTTAGGTCTTCCTCTTTTCCTACAGCCTCCTACTTTTCCTAGCGTTATTGACTTTTCCAGAGAATCTTGTCTTCTCATGATCTGATCAAAGTACGAGAGCTTCAGTCTTGTCATTTTAGCTTCTAGGGAGAACTCAGGATTGATTTGATCTATTACCCACTTATTTGTCTTTTTGGCTGTCCATGGTATCCGCAAAACTCTCCTCCAGCACCACATTTCAAACAAATCCATTTTCTTCCTGTCAGCTTTCTTCACTGTCCAACTTTCACATCCATACAGAGCAATGAGGAATACCATCATTTGGATTATCTTGATCTTGGTCCCCAGAGAGACATCTTTATCTTTAAGGATCTTATCTAGCTCCCTCACAGCTACTTTTTCAAGTCTCAGTCTTCTTCTGATTTCTTCATTGCAGTCTACCTTTTTGTTGATGTTTATCATGTACTAGTAACAAAGCCCGTTGTTGGGAAAAAAATACAACGGGCTCTAGAAAGGGCAGGGAAGGCGGGCCAGGCATTGCCACCTCTGCCATACTTCGATCTGGTTGAGGGAAGGGCACGGTGGCCGGGCCTGATATTGCCACCTCCCCTGCGTCCCGATCTGGGCAGAGGGAGGGTAGGGCAGCCAGGCCTGGCATTCTGCCTCCCCAGTGCCCCAATCTGGGCTGGGGAAGGGCAGCAGTGCCAGCAGATTGCAGTGGGGAAGGGCTGGAAGGTGGGCCCATTTGTCCTGCTGCCTCCTTGGGCCAAATTGAGCAGCTATGGAGCCCAGGAGCAGTGCCAAGGAGGCAGAAAAGGCCCTGGAGCACTCCTGTGTCCCACAGCGCCTGATTTGGCCCCCATTTGGGCTGAATCAGGTGGCTGCGCAGCCCAGGAGCACTACCTGTCACCCCCCCCCCCTCCGGCAAATTGAAGTTTATGGGCAAGGCTTGGAGGGGGAGCTCAGGCCAGCCAGGTATGCCTCTCACCGTCCCTGGCCTAATCAGGGCTGGCGAGGGCGGAGCCAACCTCCTCGTCCTCCTCCTCATTATTGTTGTTGTTATTGTTATTGTTATTATTATTTCGATTTATAAACCGCCCATCCTCAGGGGCATTGTTTCCCTGCCAATCGAGTCGAGTTGCAAAGAGACACCTCTCCCTGTCTCTCGGCTTTGGAAGTGGGAATGTGTAGAATTCAATCACAGGCTCTGATTCTAAAGACACTTCCCTGGGAGTAAGCACTATCGAATAACACGGGACTTATTTCTGACTAGACCTGTTGGGGTTCATCTTGCTTTGTTTTGTGGTGCTGCCTGGGCACTGCTCTGTCTCCCCCATCCTTAATTGCTTAGAATTGTCTCCCCCCATATTCTATGAACCATTCTCCTGCTCTGTCTGCCCACAGCAAAACGAAAACTCATGGGGAAAAACACAGGGTGCAGATTCCGAAGCCCAGTTCATTAAATATTGCCTCCAAATGGGTGATTTTGTAAAATGGATCTTGCATCGGTGCAAACCACAGCTCCCCTATCAGTATCCCGCGTGCTCTGCAGCACTTCCTTGTCATGTTGGGGATGACGGCATTCCCAGAGTGATGAGGAAGTGCTCTGGAGTGCGTGCCTGTGTGCATAAGTTGAGTCCCCCCCCCCGTCCCCTGTTTTGGGCTTTGGGGGACCTGACAACCCTCCTGGCCGGCCAAGCCCGAGTCTTTATTCCAGAAGTGCCTAGACCTGGCCAGCCTGCAGAGTGTGACACAGTTCTAGTCCTTTGCTTCCTGGGTTGTCTTTTCTACACGGCAAAATCCACGTGTGAATGATTGTTAGCAGGGGTCATTTCATAGAAAAAGAGCTGGAGGAACTCATTATGCTAATAAGTTATGCTAATGAGTTCCTCCAGCTCTTTTTCTATGAAGCTCATTAGCATATGCCACGCCCCTTGACATCACCAGAAGTGTGTCATTAGTATAACTGATTTGCATATGCCACACCCCCTGACATCACCTATCCTTGCTGTTTTGGGCCCAATCCTGAACATTCAGGGCCGAAATTGGGCCCCAAATGGCAAAAGGAGGCTGAAAATGGCCGAAAAGGGGCTCACAATGGTCAGATCGGGATGCTGCTGAGTGGGAGAGTGATACACCACCCGTCAGAGGCCCGATCCGGGCCATTTCGGCCCCAACCCAGACCAAAACAGGCCCCAAATGGCCAAGTCAGGTGGGTGGGGCCACCTGACATGTGACCTCTTTGGGGAACTGCCAGAACTGTGTTCCTGCACGTTCCCCCTCAAAAAGAGCCCTGATTGTTAGCACAAGATCCAAGGATGTGTGTGTTTATTTATTTCACTTATGCCCTATCTTTCTCTCTGTTGAGTGCACAAAGCTGCTTCCATTGTTCTCTCCTCCATTTTATCCCATAACAACTCTGTGAAGTAGCTTAGGCTGAGTGTGTGACTGGCTCGCTTAGGCCACATAGGGTTGCCTGGTTCCTCAGGGTCTAAACTGGGGGATGGGGTTTTCTTGGGGGGTGCATTCAGGGGGTACTTACTGCGCTCCAGAGCCTTCAATTTTGGCCAGTTTTAAGGGAAACAGCCCCACGTGGGGGCCTTCCCTTCATTGTTGCTCTGGGAATGATGTCACTGAATAGAAAATGACAATAAGCATTTAAGAAGAGCCCGGCTGGATCCAACCACTGGTCCATCTAGACCGGAATCCTGTCTCACACAGTAGCCAGCCAGTTAGAGCCAAGCTACAAGCGATGCCTGACATAGGTTGGACACTTGTCAGCTTCCCTCAAGTTTTGATGGGAAATGTAGGCATCCTGGTCTTGCAGCTGTAATGGAGAGCCAAGCTGTAAAACCAAGACGCCTACATTCCCCATCAAAACTTGAGGGCAGCTGACAAGTGCCCAACCTGTGTAAGGTATCACTTTAGCTTGGCTCTTATTCTGGAGGGCCCACATCAGATGCTGAGCCCTTTCTCTGATGTTGCCTCTCAGTACTGGCACACAGAGGTTTACTGCCTCTGTACATGGAGGTTCCCTTCCGTTACCATGTTTAGTAACCACTCACAGACTTCTTCTCTATGACTCTGTCTAACCCCCTTTCAAATTCTTCTGTGCCTGTGGCCATCACTAACTTCTCTGGCAGCAAATTCCAGTTTTTACAGAACAATCCCAAGAAGACTTACTCCAGTCTAAGCCTACTGAAATCAATGGGCTTAGACTGGAGTAACTCTGTGTAGAATTGCACTGGTAATCTCTCATTGAATAAAGAAGTATTTCCTTTTGTCCATCCTGAATCGACTGCTCCTAGGTTTTCTTGATCAGATTTCCTTTCGCTTGCATATGAATTTGATGAACAAAATCCATAAAGAATGAGCCTAGCTTTCTGATTTGGATACGGCTGCCTACAGGACGAGTCCTGCCATGGCAGCAGGTACCTTAAACCAGTGATGGCCAGAAAGAGTTTATTCTTTAACAATAATAATAACAACAACAACATTCGATTTATATACCGCCCTTCAGGACAACTTAATGCCTGCTCAGAGTGGTTTACAAAGTATGTCATTATTATCCCCCCCCCAGGGGTCATTTTGTAGAAAAAAAGAGCTGGAGGAACTCATTAGCATAACTCATTAGCACAACTCATCAGCATCTGCCATGCCCTTTGACAGCACCAGAAGTGTGTCACTAACATAAATGATTTGCATATACCACACCCCCTGACGTCACCTATCCTGGCTGTTTTGGACCCGATCCTGGCCATTCAGGGCCAAAATTGGGCCCAAAAGGGCCCAAAAGAGTCTGAAAATGGCCCCAATGGGGCCCAAAATGGTCAGGATCGGGCCTCTGCTGAGCAGGAGAGTGATCCAGCACCCATCAGAGGCCCTATCCGGGCTGTTTCAGCCCCAATCCAGGCCAAAACAGGCCCAAAATGGCTGAGAGTCAGGTGGGCAGGGCCACCTGACATGTGACCTCTTTGGGGAACTGCCGGAACTGCGTTCCTGTGCATTCCTCCTCAAAATGAGCCCTGTCCCCACAACAAAACACCCTGTGAGGTGGGTGGGGCTGAAAGAGCTCCGGAGAGCTGTGACTAACCCAAGGTCACCCAGCTGGCTTCGAGTGGAGGAGTGAGGAATCAAACCCAGCTCTCCAGAGTCCCGCGCTCTTAACCACTACACCACTACACCAAACTGGATCTCAAACTTTGACAAACATGGCCACGCTTCAGCTAGGATCACTAACCCTGGGCTGGGAAATTTCTGGAATCTGGGGAGGGGAGGAAAGGGTGCTTAGCAGGGCTGTAATAACAACCTCTAAAGAAGCTGTTTCCTCCAGGGGAACTTATCTCTGTAGTCTAGATCAGTTGTAATCTTGGCAGAGCTCCAGGTCCCACCTGGAGTATGGCAACCCTAGGTCCAGCAAAGTCAAGTGGCCATTTTGTTTTCTGCAAATCATTCCAGCATTGTCTTTGAAACACCTCTCTCTGCTTTCCTTCCATTTTAATTACTGCGCTTGGTGATTACAATACGGTGTTGGTGAAGGACATGGTGGTGGGAGGCGGGGGTGAGCAGGGTGGAGGAAGGGAAACGTTCCGTGATTGCTTCCATTTGAAGCTGGCATTCAGCGTTATATCTCCCCATTCACCCATTGTCTATAAACATTTTATTTCCTTTTTCTACCTCATCGGAATGAATTAAGCATTTTTACCCCTCTTCCAGTCTAATTAGAGTCATTTACTATGTTGACACCAAAGGTTGTGGTGTTTTTTGTTTTTTTTAAATAAACATCTTTTTTAAAAAACAGAGTGGCAATGCTGGTGACTTCTGATAAACAAAAAGTCTAAATGAACAGAGTGGATGCTGGTGATACTTTTCTAACATGGTCAGAACTATGATTGCCGACTCTGGGTTGGGGAAATTCCTGGAGATTTTGGGATGGAGCAGGGATTGGGGAGGGGGGACCGCATCAGGTATGATGGTGTGAAGTCCATCCTCCAAAGCAATTGTTTTCCTCAGGGGAACTGATCTCTGTAGTTGCTTTCTGTAGCCCCAGAAGGTCGGACCAGAACCAATGAGCTGAAATTAAATCAAAAGAGTTTTTGGCTGAACATTAGGCAGAACTTCCTGAGAGTTATATCGGTCCCTCAGCGGGAGAGGCTTCCTACGGAGGTGGTGGGCTCTCCTTCTTTGGAGATTTTTAAGCAAAGGCTAGATGGCCATCTGACAGCAATGCAGATTCTGTGAACCGAAGGAGATCATGAGAGGGACGGCACGAAGAGTTACATCCAGGGCTCATTTGGAGGAGGAACGCACAGGAATGCAGTTCCGGCAGTTCCCCCAAAGGTCGCTGTCAGGTGGCCCCGCCCATCTGACTTTTGGCCATTTTGGGCCGTTTGGGCCTCAATTGGGACCGAAACAGCCCAGATCAGGTTGGTGCCAGGCAGGGAAACCCTCCCCTGCCTGGCACCAACCCTATCCCAGCTGTTTTGGCCCTGATCTAGGCCCAAAAGGGACCAAAATGGCTACTTTGGGCCATTTGGGGCCTTTTGGCCTGGATTGGGGCCTAAACAGCCCTGATCAAGGCTGAAATGATCTGGATTGGGTTGGTGCTGGGTGGGGGAAGCCTCCCCCACCCAGCACCAACCCGGTCCTGGCCATTTCTGCCCTGATCTGGTCCCATAATTGCCATTTTCTGCCATTTGGGGTCCATTTCCACTGGGATCAGGGCTGGAATGCACAAGATCGGGTTGGTGCTGGGTGGGGAAACCCTCCCCTGCCCAGCACTGACCTGGTCCAGGCTGTTTCAGCCCTTATCTGGGCCCAAACGGGCCCAAAATGGCTATTTTCAGCCATTTGGGGCCTATTTCCGCTGGGATCGGGGCTAGAATGGCTGGGATTGGGTCAGTGCTGGGTGGGGGAACCCTCCCCTGCCTGGCACTGACCTGATCTGGTCCATTTTGGGCCCAATCAACACCAAAATATGCCCAAAATGGCCATTTTGAGCCATTTTGGGCCTGTTTCGGCCTGGATTGGGGCCCAAACGGCCCTGATCGGGCCACTGCCACGTGGGGGAACACTCTCCCGCCTGGCAGCAACCGAATCCTGGCCATTTCAGGCCCAATCAAATCAATTATGCTAATGACACACTTCCGGTGATGGCAAGGGACGTAGCATATGCTAATGAGTTATGCGAATGAATTATGCTAATGAGTTCCTGCAGCTCTTTTTCTACGAAATGACCCCTAGTTACATCAGTGCTTACCTAAAAGAGAAAGAACAATTATCAATGTTTTGTTGAACATTAACTTTTCATTGTTTCTACTGACGGCCGATGGAACCTTTATATGAATTGTATTTGCAGGATTGACATGGATCTATGGAATGAACTGACTTTTGTATGAATTTTATGGATATTTATTATAATAACGTGTATTTAATCACCATGCACTTTATACATACATACATACATACATACATATATATATATATATATATATATATATATATATATATATATATATATATATATATATATATATATATATATATATATATATATATATATATATATATATATATATATATATATATATATATATATATATATATATATATATATATATATATATATATATATACACACACACACACATATATATTTAAAAGGCCTTAAATAATTCATAATTATGGTGTTATATTGAGTTATATCATTGGGGAACTTTCATTCTTATGCCTTTGGTTGTGTTTGGTCTACTTCAGGTCTGTGAACCTAGGCAGATCATGAGAGGGAGGACAGGAAGGGTTATATCAGTGCTTAGTTCTCGTGGCCCCTTCTTACATGCCCAAGGTAATGCCAATTGCCCTTTTGTGGTCAGGAAGCAATTTTCCCCAGGCCAGTTTGGCTAGAGATCCTGATAGTGTTTTGTCATCTTCTGGGCATAGAGCAGGGTCACTGGGGGTGTGGGGGGAGAGATAGTTGTGAATTTCCTGCACTTTGCAGGGGGTTGGACTAGATGCCCCTAAACGTATCTTCCAGCCCTATGATTCTAGTCTGGAGATCTGGGAGAACTCTAGGTCCTGCCTAGAGGTTGGCAACCCAAGCCAGAAGAAATAAAGGGCCTTAAGGGATGATATTGCAGGCCCTGTAGCCTGCAATTAATTCCCATTCTAGTTGCACTTTTTCAGGGGCAGAATATGTCGAAAAGTGGTTTGACAACATTTCCCTCTTAGGATGGTTTTACCTTCACTGGCTAGCCATGCTCGCTCAGCTGGGATCAGGTGCAGAGCAGGTGTCAATGCCCACCCCCTTCACCCAGATGGGATCAGCTGTGGAGCAGGAGGAAATGCCCACCCTCCTTCACCCAGCCGGGATCAGGCAAGGAGAAGGTGGCAATGCCCACCCCCTTCACCTGGCTGGGATCAGGAGCGGCTTAGCAAAAGAGAGGAACCTACTAATCAACAATAAACAAGGAAGGTGCAAGCACAAAAGTAGGCATAAGCAATGAATCAGTTACAAAGTATCAAATATGTTCTATTGGAGTACCAACACTCTCAAGTGTATCAAGAAATAACATTCAACAGTGAACACAAAAACAGTTAATTGACCAGTGTACAAAGAATCAAAATAAGTACAATGATTAGAGAATTCCAAGGAAGAAATTGGGTCCAAAAAGTCCAGCAGAGTAAATATTTCTTTTCAAATAAACTTCCTTTCTTCCAGGTAGAAAACGGAACCAAAGGGCTGCTGAATAGCTGCCTGTTGTGCCCTGTTGAATAGCTGCCTGCTGCGCCCAACAGTCAGGGCCGGCGGAATACTGCTGTTTCGTGATGTTCACGTCATCAGGGGTGGGATTCTATCATTAACAACATAAAAAAGTGTAACAGTGTACATATAATCAACCATAACATGATACATATAAAGAACAAAGTATGAAAGACTTACCACCAGTCAAAAGTAAATTCTTACAGACTGCACGTGAAGTCAAACAGTAAAAAATGAGTCTCAGCAAGTATCATATGGCATAGTAGCACCATGCAAAGCCACCGGGGCAATTATACATCAATGAATAATAACAGGGAAGAGATCCTGACAAAACTTACTGTTTTGTATATACATCAACAAAATGCAACTTACAAAAAACAGGAGAGATCAAGGTCACTATTCAAGCCTCTGGGTCTAAGGCTCTTTAAGGTAAATATCCATTGTGCCTCCTTTCTGAGTAATACTTTCTGAAGATCATATTTCGGGATCCTTGGATCAGAGAACAAAACTATTTTTGTTCACACAACAGGCAGCTATTCAGCAGCCCTTTGGTTCCCTTTTCTACCTGGAAGAAAGGAAGTTTTTTTTGAAAAGAAATATTTACTCTGCTGGACTTACCGTTTTTGGACCCAATTTCTTCCTTGGACTTCTCTAACCATTGTACTTATTTTGATTCTTTGTACACTGGTCAATTAACTGTTTTTGTGTTCACTGTGGGATCAGGAGCGGAGCATGAGGCAATGCCCATCCCCCTTCACCCAGCCTGGATCAAATGCAGAGCAGGAGGAAATGCATGCTCCCAACTTCACCCAGCAGGGATCAGGAGTGGAGCAGGTGTCAATGCCTGCCCTTCTTTCCCTGCTGGGATCAGACAAGGAGGTGACAGTGCCCATCCCCTTTAGCCGGCCGGGATCAGGAGTGGAGTGAGGCGATGCCCACCCCCCTTCACTCAGCCTGGATCAGGCGCGGAACAGGAGGCAATCTCCCCCCCCCCCTTCAACCTGCCGGAATCAGGCATGGAGCAGGTGCAGAGCAGACATCAATGCCCCCTCCCCACTTCACCCAACCGGAATCAGGCACAGAGTTGGAGGCATTGCCCATTCCTTCTTCACCCAACTGGGGTCAGGACAAGAGCAGGCAGCAAGGCCCACCCCTTCACCCAGGCGGGATCAGGAATGGAGCATGTGGCAATGCCTGTCCACCCTTCACCCAGCTGGAATCAGGTGCAGAGGAGGCAGCAATGCCTCCCCCCATTCACCCGACCGGAATCAGGTGTAGAGCAGGTGGCAATTCCAACCCCCTGTCACTCAGCCGGGATCAGGTGCAGAGGAGATGACCATGCCCGGCCTCTCTGTCTTCATCTGGACGGGATCAGTGACAGAGGAGGAGGGAATGCCTGCCTGCCCACCCTCCCCTTTATAGAGCCCGTTGTATTTTTTCCCACAAGGGGCTTTGTTGCTAGTAGGTTCATATTAGAGAATCATCGTATCATAGAAGTGGAAGGGGCCTTTCTTTCCATCTAGTCCAACCCCCTGCCCAATGCAGGAACAGCCTAAAGCATCCCCAACAAGTATCCCTCCAGCCTCTCTTTGAAGGCTTGCCAATGAAGGGGAACTCACCACATCCCTAGGCAGCTGATTCTACTTCTGGCTTACTCTTAATGAGAAGTTCTTCCTAATGTCCTGCTGGAACCCTTCCTCCTGTAGTTTAATCCTATTGTTTCATATCTTATCCTCTGCTGTCAATAAGAACAGCTGCCTTCCCTCCTCTAAGAATCTGTACACGAGATGCTTCAGTGTGTGTTCATCAAGTGTAGGGAGGTGCAATGTTAGCTGGGATACATAGTTTAAACAGACAGAGCCAGCAGAGATCACTCTTCAGAGAGTTTGTTAATTTCATCTTCACCTTCCTGAAGGCTCTGTCAATTTCACCTCCACAGTCAAAAACTATGTGGGATCGCAACCAGAGGGCAGGGAGAAATGGAAATGGGCTGGAGCTTGCCTTCCAGAGCCTGGCTTGGACCTGGAGAGGTGATAATGGGCTGAAGTTTCCCTTCTGGTATTTTACAGCCCCTTCGCATAGCTCCAGTGTAGAGCAAAGTCTTTGCCCTGCTGCCGGCTCTGTTTTTTAAAACTACCCTTCCTGGCTAACATTGCATCTCCCGACACGTGTTCTTCACATGTCAGATGTCTCATGTAGAGAGACTGTATGTGACAACCTTTTAAATACTTAAAGAGAGCGATCATGTCTCCTCTCAACTTCTTCTCCAAACTGGACATTCCCAGGTCTCTCAGTCTTCCCTCGTAGGGCTTGGTCTCCAGGCCCCTGATCATCCTGACGGTCTGTTTGTCTCATTCACTGGCTAGCCATGCTCATCAAGCCCGGCCACGGTAACCCTCTGAGCCTTTCCTCTGTGTGTGTGCCAGACACACACAGACATCAGCCTAAAAAAGATCATTCCCACAACTGTGCATCTTCTGATTTGCTGATACAAGAACAGGCAACACTTTATATATAATATATCATCAACTTATGGTATATGTGATGTGAAGATGTGTGAATGGTTTTAAAAAGGGATTCGATAACTTTTTTGCGGGTAAGCTCTGCCAGGAACTATTAGGTACAATAGCAAAATGGAACATCCATGGTTAGAGGCAGGATACCACGGAAGGCCAGATGCTTGGGCAAATGATGGGGAGAGGTCTTAATTTCCTACCCTGCTTGTGGATTTCCTTTAAGAAACCCTCTTCACTGTAATATTGTCCTGGCACAGTGGAATGAGATATAGAAAGTAAACATTAAAATAACGAAATCTGCTACGTTCAAAGAGAACTTATATAAGATGTTTCATAGGTGGTATCTAAAACCAGATAGACTGGCTAAAATATTTAAAGATATATCAAATAAGTGCTGGAAATGTAAAAAATGTACAGGGATGTTCTTTCATATGTGGTGGTCCTGTAAAGAGGTGCATAGATACTGGATAATGGTACACAAACTAAGACAAACTATTTTGCAGATATCAATTCCGCTCAAACCAGAAACTTTTTAATTAAACTGTATGTTGGATATGAGCAAGGAGCAAAAACATCTGATATTTCATGTAGTCACGGCGGCTAGAATTTTATTAGCGTCTTACTGAAAACAACAAAGAATTCCACAGCAAGAAGAGCTAATAGCGAAAGTAATGGAAACTGCGGAAATGGACAAATTAACTTCACTATTGAAAGGGCAAATGGAAGAAGACTTTTCTGCACCATGGGATCCCTTCTACAAATGGATGGCAAACAAATACAATGACTAAATATAATGTAATACTAAGGGTAATAATTAGACATGGGCACGAACCGCATTACGAACCAAAAAACCCATGAACTGCCTGATCGTCTGTTCACAATCCAGTGGTTTGTGAGGGTCCATGGCCAACGAACCAGTGTTTGTTGGAAGCCTGGTTCGTTGCATTCGCCTACGGTTCGTGAAGCCAGACAGTCAGGCACCATCAATCAATTCCCTTGGAAACAGAGCTGGGGGAATGCCTGAACTCTGTCTGCACTCCTTCTGTTGCCCTGGAAACCTGAATCGAAGCCCAGCTTACCTTGATCAGCAGGTCTTCCTTCCAACCATGGAGCTGCAAATTGGTTACAATTGGTTACATGGGAGAAGACACCTGGGAGAGGGAGGGGGAAGGGGGGTGTTCTGTAGCCATGGGCACTCCAATCCCATCCCTGCAAACCCTGATAGGCAGTTCTGATGGCCAACCCCCTGTACACTGGGCCAACATCAACTGGTGGCTCTAATTGTATCCAGTGGGAGTTTCCTAGGGGCCTCAGATTGGAGAGGGTATAACTCCAAGATCCCTACTGCAATCTTGACCAAACTTGGGTGCTGGCTGGAGGAGAGACTGCTATACACTCCCTGTGAATATGGGCTCTCTAAGTGCAACAGGGGCCGTTCCAATGCCCACGAACCACGAACTGCGAACTGGTTCGGTAACGGGAAATGTTCATTATGGTTCGTTGGTTAATGAACCACAGGTTCATTAATTTTTTTTGGTTCGTGCCCATGTCTAGTAATAATATATGATATAATGAAACTCACAGTTAAAGATGTAGTAGGATGAAATGCAGGAGGTGAAGAACTAGATAATGGATATAGGCAAGCATAACGATAACTGTCTCATGTTTCTTTATGTATTTGTGAAAAACAATAAAAATGTTTTTTTTTAAAGAAAAGAAACCCTCTTCACAAGTTCTGATTGCATAGGCTGGATCCAGGAAGGTGCTTTGTGCATTCTTACAAGTACAACTACTGTAAGTCTGTAACAAATCCCACATTTGTGAAAATAAAATAAAATAAACCAGGGTAGCCTTTATAGGATGGCTGTAAAACAAGGAGATGATTTTATTTTATCACCTTGTTTTAGACATGACGCATTTCCCCAAATCTTTTCAGCAGCAGGTAGCAGGTGCCAGTAAAATCGCTTTAAGAAAATGAACCTACTCAAAATGTGGTGCCTGCTGAAATGAAGGGGAGATAACAATTTCTTTTTCTGCTCGTTTAAGTCGCTGGTGACAAGAAAAACAAACTAAAGCTGCAGTCTAATAGCCGCTCACATTTGGCAAATCACAAATCCGCTCAGAGGTAAATATAATTTTTGCAATGGGAGTCGAGATTTTTTCCTTCACCCTATAGGGGATTTTTAAGCCTATTATTTCTTTTCTTGGGGGGAAAATGGGAAACTCGGCTCCGTAAGGAAATCGAGCAGAAGTATTCATTTTTGTATTATTTTGCATTATTTATATTATTTAAGCATTATTTAGACAGTATTCCTGACATGGCAACTCTTCTGTAGGCCTGTCCTGTGTTTACTCAAAAGAAAGGACTATTGTGCTCAACAGGACTCCTCCCAAGTATGTTTGGACAGGATTTCAACTATTATGTCGTTTTGTTCCCTTTCACTACATTTCTATTCTGATTTTACATAGTGGGCTCGGGCGTCTGTATTGATTAGCCTTCCCTTTTCTCATTTCAAACACCTTTCCTGCTCATCCTATTTTTTACATTCCATTCATCTGACCTCTCCCCACCTTTATTTTGCTTACATGAACATTGATCGCAGAAATGGCACCAGGTTACAATTTTGATTGTTTAATTAATCTGCGTGATTGTGGCAATTTAATATTTGCACATTTCAGTCAGCTTATGCTTGCTATAGGGTTTCCGGTCCCCCATTGGGGGCGGGGGATCCCCCGCTCCCACCCTCCACCCCGCCCCTGTTTACCTAGCTGGTTTTGGGGGTGCGTTCCCAGGCTGCACAGTGTGCTCCCGTGCACCACAACAGACCAATCCAGGCCCGAATTGCTCCCAATTGGGGCCAAAATGACCTGGATCGGGCCCAAATTGGCCCAATTCAGGCCTCTGCAGAGCACAGGAGTGCTCCCAGAGTGGCCTGCATCCTGCACGATCACTTCCTGGAAGTGATTCATAGTGCAGGTCAGGAGTGTGTGTGTACACACTCCTACCTCCCGCCTGAGGGGGTAGGGGGACCTGGCAGCCCCAGCTTGATGGTTTGGGCATTACATGGCTTTGGGACTAGACAACTTTAGGAAAAGGAGAGATCTGCTAACCATCATGATAATTAAATGGAACTCCCATGTTCACAGGCAGCCTACCTCTGAATTCCAAACGCTGGGGGGCAACTGCAGAGCTGTCTATTGTTTTCATGCTCAGTTTGTGGGCTTCCCCAGGAATCTGGTTGGACACTGTTGGAAGTAGGATGCTGGTATAGACGAACCACTGGTTTGATCTAGCAAGGCTACTCTAATGCTACCATGTTTGCAAGTGGGTTGCCAGGAGGCTTCGGGAAAGCGCCTTGCCCCTTTAATAGAGGCTTAATATGTACAAATGGGCTGTTGATGCTTTTCATGGCATGGAGGTCAATAAGAGCACCTACTAAATAGCATCCTATTAAGCCTCTATTAAAGGACAGGGCATTTCCCCTCTGGGTAGTTGGCAATTCAGGTTTACATCCTTTCCTTCCATTTTTCTTTTCCCCCTTTCTTAATGATAATTGGCATGGAGCAGGGGTCACTGGGTGTGTGTGTGTGTGGGGGGGCTAGTTGTGAATTTCCTGCATTGTGCAGGGGGTTGGACTAGATGACCCTGGAGGTCCCTTCCAACCCTATGATTCTATGCTGTTCCTGCTTTGCCAGTTTTCTTGTAGATAAGGCACATAGGAAGAGAAGCAAGTTCTTTTTGTTGTTGTTGTGGCACCCAAATTCTACAATGCCCTCCCTTTGGAGCCTCACCTGGCTTTATACTAGCAACACTTGTATTTATTTTTGTGTGTGTTATGTGCTGTCAAGTCGTCTCCGACCTATGTATTTATTTATCCTATGGCATTGTTTATGGAAATGTCCTTGACATTGCATGGAAATGTCCTTGACACTGATTGTAATAATTTCACACTATGTAATCCGCCTTGAGTTTCAGTGAGAAAGGCGGACTATAAATGACATAAATATATAAATACATAAATACATAAATTAAAGGCTTTTACAGGACATCTCTGTTTTTAACTCCCCTTCTCTGGAATCTTAAAGAAATTGTTTGTTCTAATGCTGTTTTAATCGGAATTTTGTTCTCTTTTAGGGCGTAACAACACAATACGCCCAACATGTGTTGGGTCCTGGGTGCGAGACCAGACTCGCAGTCAAATATCAGACTTACCTTTGGGGAACTCAGTTTAAAAAGTAGCTACACCCTAATTATACTGTTTTAATTCTTTGGACAGCTTGTTCATTTTAATTGCTTGCTGATTTTAACTCTTTGCTTCCCCCCCCCCTCTGCTTTTTTGTGTTTTGTGATTTAATTTATTTATTACAACATTTTTACCCAGACTTTCCTTGTGGTTCAAAGTTTTATTTTTTTATTAGAATTTTGATAAAAGAAAGAATAACAAATGACAGAGAAATAACAAAACAGAGAGAGAAAAATTATATAAACTAAAAAGGGGCTTCCGATTTTCTCTGCAACAAATATAATTACAAAGTTTTCCCTTGCTCTGTGTTTACAAAGGAAAGCTCTCTTTTCCCCTGTTATCCAAGTTCTATATTCACCGAACCCACAGAATTTATTTTTGAATGATGTGTTTATGTGATTTTTAATAGCTTTGGTATTTATCAGCTGCCTAAGGAACCAGTTTTTTTGATGAAAGACAGGATGTACATTTATATGATAATATATTTATTTAAAATAATAACTAAAAATTAAAATAAAAGTTATCATTGCTGCTTTTGTTATAATTGTTAGCATCATTATTTTAAGCTTGCAAGCAGGGCCTTGCAAATTCAATGCTTATTTATTTGTTTATGTCCTTATGTATCAGTTTCATAGCCTGCCTTTCTGCTATTAAAATACCACTCCAGGTGGCTTACGACAGGAAATTAAGAGCAAAACAGACAAAATGATTGTAGTATAAAAATTAAAAACCCAGCAACTGACAGCAGCATAAAGCCATTCATAAAAATAGTAACTGCGAGAGCTCTTTCAAAACAACGAAAATAGCAGAGGAATAAAATCGTCCTATGGTTTACAGTCCTTTTCTTAATGTTATAATTAATTACTATTTTGTTGCTATTGTATAAAGCTCAGAAGCAATGTGTACCTTTAGCTTATAAGGACAACAAGTTTTCTCAAGGGCCTGTCTAGGGTTGTCAGATCTCCTTACTATCCTGGGAGGCGGGACCCGGCATTCAGCTGGCCGAGCTCCTCATGCATGCACACGCCCAGCATAGTGCAATGATGTCAACTTCTGGGGGTCCCTCCTCCCCCTCCCCTCAGCTAAAAAAAGCAAGCGGGTGTTTGAAAGCAGTGTTGCTGCTTTTGAGGCCCGCAGCTTTTTTTAAGCTGATGGGGGATCCCCCTCCCATCAGCTGAAGAGTGGCGGGCTTTGAAAGCAACACTTTTCTTGCCATTTGCAAGCAGCAAGAAAAGTGTTGTTTTTTGTCTGAAGCTAAAGAGTTGGACGTCTTGGGCTGCACACAGGAGGAAACAGGATCAGGAAGTGGGGCCACCAGACGTGATTACTTTCAAGAGGTGCAAGAACTCTGTTCCATGGTTGTTGTGGGTTTTCCGGGCTGTATTGCCGTGGTCTTGGCATTGTAGTTCCTGACGTTTCGCCAGCAGCTGTGGCTGGCATCTTCAGAGGTGTAGCACCAAAAGACAGAGACTCTGTCTTTTGGTGCTACACCTCTTTTGGTGCTACATCTCTGTCTTTTGGTGCTACACCTCTGAAGATGCCAGCCACAGCTGCTGGCGAAACGTCAGGAACTACAATGCCAAGACCACGGCAATACAGCCCGGAAAACCCACAACAACCATCGTTCTCCGGCCGTGAAAGCCTTCGACAATACAACTCTGTTCCACTAGGTTCCCACTGAAAAAAAGGACATCATCATGCCACACCAGGAGCGCACCCTGGGAGGCCCATTCCCTGACCTTTTCCTCTGCTGGTCAGGAGAGTGGTAGCAGGTCCCTGATAAGGGACCTGCAACTAGAGTTCCCAGGTGCCCAACATCCCTTCTTGGAGCATGATGTGTGACATCAGTGCATACCCAGTGATGTTATTAGTAGAGATGGGCACGAACAGCAATATGAACTAAAAAAAGCCAGATGGCCAGCTCCGGTTTTGCAGACAGTAAAGGAGAGACAGTTGCTGTTGGCATTTTGAGAGAGAGACAGGGAGAATGCATTGGAGCTTGAATTTTTTTGTGTGTGGTGGGATAGGGATCTACCTCTTCAAGCTCCAGGGCTGCTGCCAGGCTCTGGGCCAAGCTATTATTTATTACTGGTGCCTTTCCTGCTGCCTACTCAGGTAAGGCTTCTGGGAGTGGTGTGGTAGGGATCTACTCCTTCAGGTTCCAGGGCTGCTGCCAGGCTCTGGGCCCAAGCTATTATTTATTATTGGTACATTTCTTGCTGCCTGCTCAGGTAGGGTTTCTGGGAGTGGTGTGGTAGGGATCTTGATGGCTGGAGGAGAGCCTGCTGGAGAAAATGGCTGCTTTGGAGATTGGACTCTATGTAAGGCTGACAACTCAACACTTATGACAGGTGGGACTTACCTAAGTATGTGTGGCTGGGTGGGGCTTGATGGTGACCTAATGACTAGACATGGGTATGAAAAGAAAAAAATCCCAAACATAGTGTTCGTTGTTCGTTGCCATCCACAAACAACGAACAACAAACATTGATGAACATGACCTGTTCACGAACATGTTCGTTGTTCATTGTTCGTGGGGGCCTGCAATTTGTGGAGACATCCAAATTTTGGTGCTGTAACCAAAAGGAGTTTGTTTCTTGCCCAGAAAACGGGGTTCTAAAGCATGGTTTAATCCTGGTTAGAATCCCAGAAACCAAGAAACCAACCCCCTTTTTTCATAGCAGCCACCACAATTAATTGTGGTTAGATTGAAGAGTTTCTCAACCTGGAAAATTTTGATCTTGCTGGACTTGACTACATCAGGCAGAGCTTGGAGGTGTCATTTTTCTGAATGGTCCTCCCCCTTACCATTCTGTTTCTCTATATACAGGTTTCTGAATGTTAGGATAATCCCAGGGCATCTTCCATTCATCTCAGGGGGCCATCTGCTAGAACTTCCCCATGGATTATGCTCCAGATGGGAAAGGAACGTAAAAAGATTGCACAAAAAGTATCAAATGCATTACTGCATTCCCAGCAGTGTGCTTTATGGCAAGTTTTCAGCAGTTTTGCGGTACTGAGAGTCACACTATCAGTAGTGAAGTGTTGTTTCCTCAAAAAGGTCACAAGAGGAGCTAGGCCCCAATAGGATAAGTTGGAAATAGATAAATGTTCTGAAATTTATTTGCAATCTAAGTTTTCCAGTGGATTCTTCAGGTTTTTAAAACAAACAAATAAATATACTTTGATAGTGAATGGAGTGGACTTCAAACCACCTATGTGTGTTATGTGCCATCAAGTTGCCTCTGACCTATGGCAGGTAGGAAAGACTTCCAAAAGGTCCTATAATTAGCGGTAGGGTTGCCCTTCCCTCGCCAGGGGCAGGGGATCCCCAGATCCCACCCTTTCTCCCCGCTGTGCCCACTTACCTGGCTGGTGAGGGGGAATGCTCCCTGGGGACTCCCTCCCCAGGTGGTGTGGTGTGCCCCTGGGCAGGGGGCATGCTCCCGTGCCGCGAAAGCAGTGGCGGCAGTGGCTGAAGTAAGAGCAGGCTCTTGCTGTGAGCGCGGCTGCTCACTCTCACCACCACCACTGCCGCCCACTCTTGCCGCTGTGTGCCAAATGAGAGTGAGTGAGTGAGCGGGCGACAGTGGTGGTGGTGAGCAGCCACACTCGCAGCAAGAGCTGGTGGTGGCGGCAGCAACAAGGGCACCCTTTGACCCTGCGTAATGACATTACTCATGGAAGTAACATCATCACGTGAGTTAGGAGTGCACGCGTTCTATGCACGTGCATGGAGATAGGAAGCCGGGTGAGTACCAACTCCCAATCCCCTGCCAGGAGACTCCAGGGACCTGGGGATCCCCTGTCGAGGGACTCCAAGTCCCTGGCAACCCTAATTAACAGACTTGCTCAGATGTTGCCAACTGGAGGACATGGCTTCATTTATTGAGCCCAGCCATCTCGTTTTAGGTCTTCCTCTTTTCCTACTGCACTTTCCCTAGCATTATTGAGTTTTCCAGAGAGTCTTGTCTTCTCATGATGTAACCAACATACAATAGCCTCAGTTTTGTCATTTGGCTTCTAGGGAGAATTCAGGCTTGATGTGATCTAGATCCCACTTATTTGTCTTTTTGGCCATCCATGGTATCTGCAAAACTCTCCTCTAGCACCACCCCCTACAGCTTCTCAATGGAGCCCAAAAATCACTCTTGACGGTCAGGAGACCCTCAGAAATGGTTCAGGATTTTGATGTGTGGGGCTACAGCTTGTGGGGAGAAATTTCCTCCTTTGTGCAACATCTTACCATATCTGGATAAGAGTGGACAGGCCAGTTTTCATCAATTCTCCCCTCCAGCTCCCATCCCACATTCCACATTATACCAAATTCCATTTTATTCCTGAGGAGTTCTTGACTTACAAAAACAGCCTGGATCACAAAACAGAAAAGGAAGGTGGCAAAGATCTGTTCCATTCCTGCTCCATTCTTAGTTCTTTGGATACCAAACCATGAATCCTACTTAGGAACGGAATATCCTCTCTCTCTCTCTCTCTCTCTCTCTCTCTCTCTCTCTCTCTCTCTCTCTCTTGTTTCCTCAACGCTATAAATCAGAAGGTCATTTTCCCTCCAAAAATGCACACCAGATAGTGTAGAGATATGCTGGCTGCCTAATACATCTATCAAGAAGAAGAAAAACACAAGCAAGACAAATCTGGTATTAGACTTTACTCAGTTTCCCTCCACCATAAACATACATTCTTGAGATTCAGCCCTTACTGTCCAGCATGAAACGATCAGTGTAAAGATAGCACTCATTTGTTAGAAAAATAATGATAGTAAAAAAATTAAATCCTGAAGTCCCTTCTGAAAAACAAGAATTAAAGAAACGCCTTTGAAATATCCCGGCCACTAAAAACTACTTTCAAGAACAATGAAAGTGACTGAATTAAGTGACCAGAAGGAAAGGAATTCAGAATTAAGACTGGCTGACAGTACTGCCCTTAATTCAGCGCAATCTCTTGAGAGCAAAAGAGTCTGTGTTTAGGCTTCTGAGCTTCAATTTTCTTATCTTTCTGTAGGCTTTTAGGAAGAATTCTTCTAGTTACTGAGTGATGGGTTTCTCTGCTTGAATATTTCATTATTTCTTAATGAAATTTGAGCAGTGAGAGAGCTGTTCTAGGAATTATTATTGAGCATAAAATAAAGGGAAGTCTGTTCCACATTTGACACTGGTAAAAGGTGTGGCTAGACCAACCACCGCTTTTCTAAGAGAGAGGTTTGAGAGAAGCATTGCTTTCTGCGGTTTCAGCATTTATTTCTTTGTCTGACTTCTGAGAAAATAGGCTTTTCAGGTTATTAAAACAATACAAAAACCTACCATACCTGTTTGCCAGAGGTGAAAGAGGGTGGGGAGTGGCAAAACAGCGAACCTTCTTTCTGCTCACTGGGGAAGTCTATTGTCTGTCTTTAGAAATTGATAGTTGCAAGCCTATTTGGCTTCTTTTAAAGCTTTAGGCCAGAGATGTTTACCGTTTGGGCCTTCCCAGGAAAACAAACTCTACACAATTTTAAAGTACGTGTTAAAGAGAGGCCCATCCTTTGGGTCCGGGAACGTTTGATGCTCATGAAACAGAGTGACTGTGGAAAGCAGCAAATCTTCGGCAGGTGTTGCTGGGAGTGCTTCCATCCCATGAATTTGTTAATGCGTCTTAATCCTGACCCTGTGGCACCCCCTCCTCACTAATACCATGGCCTCCCATGACCAAAGGATTCTGAAGGCTGCCTCTTTGTCCAGGAGGGTTTTCATTTTAATGGGCAGCGCTGTGAAGACCACTGAACTCATTCTGCTCATGATGACCTAAATACAGTTCAGACGGTCGTTCTGCGGAAACAAGCCTTTTTTAGCTAAAGAGGATCTGGGCGCTCGCTTTTGCACTGCGGATGGCTTTATGTTCCACTACAAAATTGCATCATTCCATATAACAATTGTTACAAGGAGCATCTCAGGCTGATTTGGGCTGTTTAGGATGACACAGCTTCTCCGTGTTTGTTTATAATATGCTGTTGCAAAATTTAATACCATTTCATATTTTGTCTTTATATTTTACCAAGTAAAACATGCCTGTTATAAGATCAGTTGCTATTTGCATATATGTCCACCCAGAGCTGGTCTTGACTGAAAAAAACACACAGCTGTGAAATAGCTAGGCATGATAGGAAATAGATTTTCCTTTCTTGCTTTTGCTTCTTTATCATCGCTATGAGCACCATCACCCGTTGCTTAGCCAATCCTGAGGTAATATCTTTTTAAAAAAAAATAATTCCAGTGGCCACAGAATGAGAGCAAGACTTAATGTCAAAGTAGATGTCAGGAATGGATTAACACATACCACAATGATTATGTTGTGGTACAGCTTTCATGGGAGCTGAAAATGCCAAATTAATTGTTACAGTTTTATTTATCATCCATTTTCTGGCGTGTGGTGCATTAGAAAAAGTGTGTGCATGTGTGTGTTGTAAATAGAAATTCGTGGCTTGTTTTATTTGAATGTTTCTTGATATTTACAACCGATTTACTTCAGGGCCATTCTAGCAAAATCAGATAGTCCCAGAGTTAAGTGACTGGTGGGTGAGGAAAATTATTCTCTGTCCACTTACAGAAAATGTGACATATATAACATTCCAGTTCTTGTGTGAAATATAATGAAACCTTGCAGTCCCATATGGATTGTGTGAAAACATTAAAAAGAGGTCAGTGTCATCAAATCACCATACTACAATTGCCAGAAATCATGATCGCCAGAAAATGGAAATGTATATATTATAGAAGGATCACAAAATTCATCTGTAATTTTCCACATTCCAAAAGTGCACATAACCATTCACTAAATTTCATATTCACTGTAACAGGCACGCATAAATACACAACTGACTAAGATTGCATTGGTTGTATATGCGTGTGTGAATTAGAGGGAGGGAATAAATGTAGCAACTTTGTAAAAAAAGCATCACATATTTTTATCAAGACAAAGTAGTAAATGCTATATGTGCTGGCATTCTCTATTTGGATATACTTACTTTTCCACTGACATCTTTTTCTAAAGGTATACGAGATTTTTTTTCCCCTTTCAGTTTGGTATTCTCATTTGAATATCCCTTCTCCTCCAACCAGAAGTCAAGAAAAGAAATATAGGTCTCTTTGCAAATGTATAAATGTATTAATTAAACAGTTGGAGAAAAAAAAACCTATGTAGTACTAAAGTATAGCAGGTTCCTATTTTGTTTTAATTCGCTGGCTGTAAAAGACAAAAGACCAATTGTTACAGAAGCATTTTATCACAGTCTATTGGTTATATTAATTACAGCTATTAATATCTCTCTCACCCAGAAAAAAGATAGAGGTGTGCCTCATCAGCGAGTCTCCATTTGACATAACTGGATATCACATAAAATTAGAGAATTTGCAAATACAGCTCCAAAAGGTAAAAGGAAGGGATATATTTCCATTTTCCTCTCTCTGTTTTTATAAATGTCACTCACAACAATATTTAGAAAGTGCCCCAAATTACCCATGCTGATGGTATCATTTTTATATCGTTTTCAACTTTATTTTTATAACATGCTTCTTGCAAGAATATCTGGGGTTGGGGGAGGGAAATACATGATTATAAAATAAGTCAAGAATCTCCTTAGACCTATCATGACCCGGTGACTCTGGTTAAAAATTATGCAAGGGGATATGATGTCTTTGAGAAATACCACAATATTTTTATTTTTATGGGGCTGATGTTTTTTTTTTACAGATACTTTTTTTAAAAACAATATTCCTTCTGATCTCCAGCAAAATTGTCAGTGCTTGCAGCCAATGAGAGGTGCAGATTATATTATGTCATAACCTTCCCCAACTCCCAAGGCTGTGTTATGGAATTTACATCTTTTACAACTTTTCAAAAAAAAAAAAAAGTAATAAAACTATAGCGTTCTCTGTTTACTAGTAACTGTGTCAGGAGACTGTAACCCTATAGAACAGCTTGATTTACTAGTGTTTTTTTTAAGCTCATCAGATTTGAAATAGGTTGAGATATTGTAAAAAAAAACTGTAAAGGAGAAAAGAAAAACTAGTATCACCAGTAAAAAAAGAACACAATGAGCAAGATGGGGGAGGACGAGAAACAAGGAAGAGCATCTATTCTCCAGCTGCACAATGGTTAAAAGCAAAGAAGAATATAATCAAGTTTGGGACGCAGGAAAAAAAATCAAGCAGTCAAGTAGTTAATTGACTTTGCTTTAATCAGCCCAATGAATATTCATTAGAGCGCTGGTCCTAATCACGGGGGCCATGTTGCCCGCATTTAGCAAGCGCACGATCAGCATCGTACATGCCTCAACAGCTTCCCTTCCTGTCTGCACTGACATTAAATTTAGAGGTTTTACGCCTTCAGTAGCTCACAGTTAGCACTGATTGGCCCAGCTGCTCGACTCGAAAATGCCATAGCAACCCCTGGCTGGTTGCCTAGCAACTTTTTTTTTTTTTGCAAAGGCCCAAGCCAGTAATCCATAGGTTTAGCATCGTAGAAAATATGGTTTTGTGGGCGTGGATTGTTCATGGTTTGTGTACGTGTGTGTGCTGCTGACTCCGCTAGGAAGGTCAACCGTTTAAGGTCCTGATGTAAAGAAGTGGGACATGCTCATAACTTCACCCCTTAAGAACTGGTCACATTTTATAGGATGCTGTTTGTACAATGTCATATTTTTATGTTGTGCTAACTCCTGTGATGTCTAATCCAATGATGTGGGCTAATCCAACACAATGATAGCTTTGGTTGTTGTGGGTTTTCCGGGCTGTATTGCCGTGGTCTTGGCATTGTAGTTCCTGACGTTTCGCCAGCAGCTGTGGCTGGCATCTTCAGAGGTGTAGCACCAAAAGACAGAGATCTCTCAGTGTGATCTCACACTGAGAGAGATCTCACACTGAGAGATCTCTGTCTTTTGGTGCTACACCTCTGAAGATGCCAGCCACAGCTGCTGGCGAAACGTCAGGAACTACAATGCCAAGACCACAGCAATACAGCCCGGAAAACCCACAACAACCATCGTTCTCCGGCCGTGAAAGCCTTCGACAATACAATGATAGCTTTGTACCTAGGTGGAAACCATTCGGACAGAATCTTAAGATTCTGAGATATACCCAGGGGTTTCAAAGGACCATGCAGGGACCATGAGGTACCACTGGCTACACTGCCACAGCTGAGAATAACCCATGTACCCTTCCATTCTCTCTGGTCCACACTGGTTCAGGTTTCTTACATATATCAGTGATTTCACAGAATGCAAATAGGAATGATTTGAAATTCTGGGTGAATTGATGATCATTAAATAATAACATTCGATTTATATACCACCTTTCAGGACAACTTAATGCCCACTCAGAGTGATTTACAAAGTGTGTTATTATTATCCTCATGACAATCTCCCTGTGAGGTGGGCGGGGCTCTGAGAAGCTGTGACTGACCCAAGGTCACCCAGCTGGCTTCAAGTGGAGGAGTGGGGAATCAAACCCGGCTCTCCAGATTAGAGTCCTGCCACTCTTAACTACTATACCAAGCTGGCTCTTAAACAAATGCATGTATGGAGATTTCACCTGACATTAAGAATTTACTTCCCAACCTGCTTTTGGAATTTTAAGGCCTAGAAGCTAGCTTTTTTTTAAAAAAGAGGGCTGAGATTCTAAGGCTACTGAATAAGTTTCTGGGCATCTGTCATACGATTAGATGGCTGAATACCTGCAGCTCTGCTACCAATCCCCATTGTTTCAATAGAAAATGACTTCAATCTACTTTCTTGCCCTCCCATTTTGGAATCTCCTAACTTAGCCTTTGTCCAGGGTATTTTGATATTCATTAACTTTCTTGCTGCGCTTTCAGGATTTGGAGCAATCTGGGCAGAGTATTAGCAAAGCATTATCTTCCCTCCAAAGCAGCTGGAGTCATCTGTCCATTTTGTTGAAACGCTCCACGTACATTCAAGGAAATCTATTGCAATATAATACAAGCTGAAAGTCCATGGTGCATTGTGGTGGAGAGTGCCCTCAAGTCATAGCTGACTTATGGCAACCCCTGGTGGGGTTTTCATGGCAAGAGACTAACAGAAGTGGTTTGCCATTGCCTGATTCTGCAACCCTAGTCTTTGTTGGAGGTTTCCCATCCAATTACTAACCAAGGCCGACCCTGCTTAGCTTCTGAGATCTGACAAGATCAGGTTCACCTGGGCTGTTCCAGGTCAGATGAAGGGGTTTAATTTTATGTGCTCACAGACCAGAATACAAATCTGGAATATTTCTTACTATGTTGGACCCAAACTGGCCATGTGCTCTCTGAAATTGTAGCAGCTTGACCAGTGGTAATTAGGGAGCCCATGACATCAGGGGTTCGGAGACAAAGCCAAGTGGTTGACTTGCTCACAAGAATTAGACAGATCTGATGTGATGTTACAGCAAAATTCATGATAATAACATCTAGTGAGACAGAGAATCCACAGTCCTAGGAGAAGAGTATAGAAACATATGATTATTGATTCCTAAATTACTGCATTTTGAATGTGAGCATAAGGATAATCTCTCCTCATATGAACCTATGCCCCAGTTATGATTAGACATGGGCACGAACCACATTACAAACCAAAAAAAACCCCATGAACTTCCTGATCATCTGTTCGCGATCCGGAGATTTGTGAGTGTCCATGGCCAATGAACCAGCGTTCATTGGAAGCCCGGTTCATTGCGTTCGCCCACAGTTCGTGAAGCCAGACAGTCAGGCACCATCAATCAATTCCCTTGGAAACAGAGCTGGGGGAATGCCTGAACTCTGTCTGCACTCCTTCTGTTGCCCTGGAAACCCGAATTGAAGCCCAGCTTACCTTGATCTGCAGGTCTTCCTTCCAACCATGGAGCTGCAAATTGGTTACAATTGGTTACATGGGAGAAGACACCCGGGGGAAGGGAGGGGGAAGGGGGGTGTTCTGTAGCCATGGGCACTCCAATATCATCCCTGCAAACCCTGATAGGCAGTTCTGATGGCCAACCCCTTGTACATTGGGCCAACGTCAACTGGTGGCTCTAATTGTATCGAGTGGGAGTTTCCTAGGGGCCTTGGATTGGAGAGGGCCCTGTTGGTTGCTGGCTGGAGGAGAGCCTGCTAAACACTCCCTGTGAATATGGGCTCTCTAAGTGCAACAGGGGCCATTCCAACGCCCACAAACCGCAAAACAGTTTGGTAATGGGAAATGTTCATTACAGTTCGTTTATTCGGGTTCATCGGCGGCACCGAACCACAAACTGCAGGTTCGTTAATTTTTTTTTTGGTTCGTGCCCATGTCTAGTTATGATCCTCAGATCTTAATCTGCCCTTTGCATGCTTCCTCCACAAAAGCCTTCAATTTTTCCGATGTGCCTACGTTATGGAACAGGGTTGCCAGTCGAAGTGAGAAAGGTTTCTTTTTAACGCACGTTTAGAAAGAGGTGTCAGACTTTTTTTGTTTTGAGGGTTTTAAGGGGTTGGTTTTTTGTTGATTGATGTTACTGGGCAGATTCTTTCTTTTCGGTTTGGTGATTGATATTTCTGGGTAGATTATTCTTTTGTGGGGGGCATCATCTGTTTGCAATTTTATTACTGCTTTTGCATTCATTAATGTACAGGGCTTTTTTTCTAGGAAAAGAGGTGGTGGAACTCAATGGGTTGCCCTCGGAGAAAATGGTCACATGGCCAGTGGCCCCGCCCCCTGATCTCCAGACAGAGGGGAGTTTAGATTGCCCTCTTCCATCTTCCATCTTCAAGAGGTTCCGGACCTCCGTTCCACCACATTCCAGCTGAAAAAAAGCCCTGTTAATGTAAGATATCAAGAGCCCATTCTTTTGGGGGAAGGCAGAATATAAATATTTTGAATAAACATATCTGCCTAAATCCAGGAAATGAAAAGGATCAGGGGATCAGAAGGGGAATTCTACAACCCTAATGGCTTATCATGTTGATAAACTGCTGGCTTGCAAGGCTCTGAGGTCTTGGAAGCTTCTCTATTTTGACGTTTTGCACGGCATGGCATGATTCTTTAACACAATACAATTTGTGCAGAATGAACACACATAGGAGGCAGTTGACAAACACTTGTCAATAGAACCAATGCTGTTCATGCCAACTTTGGGAGCAAATATTTATAAAAGACAAATGCAGGAAAAAATGAAAAGCTGAGGATTTTAAAAAATATATACATATCCCAGCTTCTGAAATATGGCTCCATTCAAGATGAGCGTTTTGCTCCTGGTAAATGGATTGCTTCATGACGGAGAGTCTTTGTGTACGTACGTTGCTTTGTAGGGAGGTTTGCTGTTTCAGGGTTTATTTCTGCTGCACTGCAAATCCTGTTCAAGAAGAACAAAAGCAGTCTGTTTATTGGAGAGGAGAAGGCAAAAATACATTCTGGTCACTTGTTCCACATCTTCCCTCACAGTCAAATAACTGTCCATTTCCTTAGGTTAACTATTGCTTGGGATTGCAAGATTCTACTGATCAGATGGGATAATCCTTAATATGCTACCACATCATAGCTTGGCATCATCATGTCATTTAATCCCTACCCATCTAGGCAGTATACCAGTTGAGCCAGTTCAGATCTTCGAGCCCCTGAACCCATTCTCCAGCTGCCAATGTCCTGCCTACTTTGAATCACTGTGGCCATTAGAGTTGCCATCTCCAGATTGGGAAATTCCTGGAGATTTCGGAGGTGGAGCCTGGAGAGGGCAGGGTTTGGGGAGGGGAGGAGCCTCAGTGGGGTATAATGCAACAGAGCCCACCCTCCAAAGCAGCCATTTGCTCCAGGGGAACTGATTTTTGTGGTCTGGAGATCAGTTGTAATCAGGGCTTTTTTTCTGGGAAAAGAAGTGGTGGAACTCAAGATCGCACAATGATGTCACTTTGGGTCAGCTGGAACAAGGGGGGAGTTTTTTAAAGTTTAAATTGCCCTCGGTGAAAATGGTCACATGGCCGATGGTCCCGCCCCCTGATCTCCAGACAGAGGGGAGTTTGGATTGCCCTCTGGAGCAAGCGGTATGGAGGGCAATCTAAACCCCCCTCTGTCTGGAGATCAGGGGGCGGGGCCACCGGCCATGTGACCATTTTGAAGAGGTGCCAGAACTCCATTCCATCATGTTCCCACTGAAAAAAAGCCCTGGTTGTAATTCTGGGAGGTCTCCAGTCATCACCTGGAGGTTAAACAGAAACATCTGCCATGAATAACTAACTAAACACATACTTCCTAACCTATACTATACAATAAATAATAACAAACAACAATACATCAAAATAGATTTTTTTTAGTATTGTTCATTGCAAAATAAGGAATTCATAAAGTGCAATAGTGTCCCAAAGTGCAAAGAATGTTTCCGGCTCAAATAGTTACAGAGGCTCCTAATCTCATCACGAGTTGCTGTATATGCAACCCCTTTAAATCTGCAGTTGATAACAATGTGACCAAAATTAAACGAGTTCATCTGGACTTAGTAAATACTTGGATATAAAGTCCACCAAAAAGTCCACAAAAATTGAATGGGAGACAAATGTAGCTCTGGAGAAAAACTGCAGGTGGAATACAGGGCGGCTCTGTGGTCCTACAGGTAGCTGGATTATCCACAAACCACCTGGACATTGGCAAGTCTCGTCACCATAGATATGCATTTGACTGCGGTGGAACAGAATTGTTGTTGTAGGCTAGTCATTTGCCTACCTGCAGTGGGTAAACCATTGCTCTCGGCCACAATCCCCTGCCCTTGAGAAATTGAGGAATGGGAGAAAAAAATGGCCTCCATGGTTATGCTCTAGGAATTTCCCCATGTCTCTATAGTCTTTAACAGAGAAAGTAGGGGAAATTCCTAGAGTATCCTCCAGAAATGAAGTCCAGTCCTCCCCAAATGCATCATCCTCAGGCACCATGCCCCAAATCACCCAGCATTTCCCAGCTGGGTTGCAAGAAGGCTTGCTCTCCTCAACCAGACCGGGGACCCAGCCTTAGTTTATTTCCGTTGTGAGTGCGTGCTCCCAGCCCCAGCACGATAACATAGAATTTCCCTTCTGATCACCTGATCCTGGATTTAGGCAAATGGCCTGTCCCTGAGTGTGTGGCAGGCTAGACTAGGGTTGCCAGCTTCCAGGTGGTGGCTGGAGATCTCCCTGAATCACAACTAATCCCAGGCCATAGAGATCAGTTCCCCTGGAGAAAACAGCTGCTTTGGAAAGTGGACTCTATGGTATTATACCCGGTTCCGCCAGGCCTTCAGCTGAGTGCCAGCGGGTGTCCTCCTTCTTCCATCTAAGACCACCACTTCTTCTGGGGCTGCCCTCGGTCATCTGCCATGCCCGTATACGGACTCCCAATATTTGTTTAAATAACCTGCTCCTGGACTATTTTAATGATTTTTTAAAAATTATTATTGATTGTATGTTTTTTGTGATTTTAATGTATCTTTTAATGTTGCTAGCTGCCCTGAGCCCATCTGTGGGGAGGGCAGGGTATAAATCAAATCAAATAAATAAATAATAAATACTGAGGTTCCTTCTCTCCCCAAATCCTTCCCTCTCCAGTCTCCACCTCCCCAATCTCCAGGAATTTCCCAACCTGGAGCTGGCAACGCTAGGCTAGACATTTGGGCGAGTGCGCCGGGCATGAGTTGCACATCAGGTTTGACGGTTGGGCACACGGACTGGC
Source organism: Eublepharis macularius (assembly GCF_028583425.1). Lineage (NCBI taxonomy): Eukaryota > Metazoa > Chordata > Lepidosauria > Squamata > Eublepharidae > Eublepharis > Eublepharis macularius. The sequence goes on along the minus strand of NC_072794.1, from coordinate 163,913,780 downwards.
CACTCCCTGGGTGTGCAACAGGCCAGGCAGGAGAGTGGACTTGCTGCTCCTCAAGTGTGCAGCAAGACAGCCTGTTTGCCTCCCTGGGCATGCCCCAGGTGCGCACACAGGTATCCAGTTTTTCAACTTTGTTTTCCCCCAGACAATCTGGTAAAAAAAACCCGGACTGTCCAGGGGAAAACCAGATATCCGGCTACTCTATTTTCCAAGGCAATGCTGGCCACCTTATGCTGGTCTCAGGCTTTCACAGTAGTCCAGAGAGGGTTGGGTAACTTCCACCTTCAAGGCCCCTAGTCATAATAAAATTTAAAAAGTGTCACATTTTGGTCCAGTAATGATGCATATAAAAACAATTTGTGAAATTTCTCAAATATCATAAATTAACCAGCATCTACACTTGAAGCCCTCTTTGAGCTTGGAGTAAGGTTTCCAGGTCCAGGCTGGGAAATCCCTGGAGATTTGAGGGGTGGAGCATGGAGAGGACAAGATTTGAGGAAGGGAGGGACCACAGCAGGGTATAGTGCCATGGAGTCCAGCCATTTCCCCCAAGGGAACTGATCTCTATGGCCTGGAGACCAATTGTAATTCTAGGAGAGCTTCAGCCACCACCTGGAGGCTGGCAACCTTAGCTTGGAGCTGTTGTAGTTAAGTGATTTGGCTGTGAGTCAGCACTCTGCTGGTTCGATTCCTACTCCTGCCACAGCTCAGCAGGCGGCCTCAGGTGAGCCACTCCTCTCACCCAGCTCTCCAGCTGCAATGTTGGATAATAATAACAGTGACTTTCTCCACTGCTCTGAGAGGGCACTGATCTGTCTAGAAGAGCAGTATATAAGCACACTGTTGTTCTTAATTTTTTCGATGGTGCTTCCTCTAAACTAACCTATGCACAGAGAATAATTACAAAATGTGAGAGGTCTAGGGTTGCCCGGTCCTCTTACCCTCCCCGGGCACTCCCCGGGCACTCCCCGGGCTGAGCAATAACGTCACTTCCAGGAAGTGATGTCATCATGCAGGCCATATGCCACCCTTGGGAGTACTCCCACGCTCCACAGTGGCCCAATTTCAGCCCATTTTGAGCCAATTTGGGCCCATTTGGGGCTGAAATTGGCCTGCTGCAGAGCACCGGAGAGCAGCAGAGGTGGCACGACGGGCCCTGGAGTGCTCCTGCTCTTTGCAGTGGGCCAATTTCAGCCCCAAACGGGCCTGATTCAGCCCGCTGTGGAGCACGGGAGCCCTGCTAGAAGGACCTTGGAGAGCTCCCGTGCTTCACGCTGGGCCAAGTTAGGCTCCAAACCAGACCCAATTTGGCCCGTTTGGGGCCGAAATTGGCCCACTGCAGCAGGCAGGAGTGTGCCACCCAGCAGCACCCCCTGGGATGTCAATTCCCCACTTTCCCCCTGCCAGCTAGGTAAGCGGAGACGGGGAGTGGTGTGGGTGGGAGCAGGGGACTGGTGGCAACCCTAGGAAGAACCTTGCCCGATGGCTCTTAGCTGACAGGAGAGAAAGGCAGAGAAGAAGAAAAGGAAGACGCAGTGAGTGAAGCTAAGGTCATATCGGACAGTGTGTTACACACTCCTTTGCTAATGAAGGTAAGATTGTTCAGCTAAGCACAGCAGGGTTTTTTTAGTGGTGGGTCCCAATTTGTGAAACTCCTTGCCTCGGGAAGTTTGCTTCTTCCCCTCAGTCCAGAAGATGGTAAAATCCATTTAATTCTGAAGGGCCTTTGATGGTTTTAGTCCTTGACCTTAAGTTCATTAGATTGTGCTGACCTGCTTGGAATTGTCTGCGGTTCCCTGCTTTAGCTGTTTGCCATTTTTTGTATTCATTGCTGGGGTTAAATCCTACAGGTTCATTTCTTCTAATGGTGCTGCATTGTTCCAGTGCGCAGAGCCCCCTGCCCCCCATCCACAATGCACAAGGTGAAGAGCTTCTTGCACTGAGAAAAGCCCCTTGCGCCAGGAGAAAGCGCCATCTCTAGCGGAAGAGATCTTGCAAGGTTCAACTCCTGCTACTTTATGGGCAGCCTGCTGCTTTATGTCTCGGAAGCTTGAAAATGGCTGCTGTTTCATGATTATTTTGTGCTCCTTTTTGTTTTCTGTCGCTGCTAGCCCTGTGCTGCTGTTTTTATGGCTCTGTTGACTGATTTTATGGTTCTGTTATTGTTGTTAGCCACTCGGAGTGCCAGTTTTATCCAACGGCAATGTGGGATGTACATTTCCAAAATAAATTCAAGTGATGAAATAAAGCAACTCACCTTCGTATGAAGTGCCAGAGCCAAGTAGCCAGAGAAACGGCTGGCTATTTCACACCAATATGCTCTTCCTGCCATCGGCAGTTCCTGGCGACTGAACGCTCCTTTCAAAGCATTCCTGCTCCCTGCTACCCTCACCCTCCCAGACACCCCTTTCTAATCTTCTTCCCTCTTGCCAATGCCCATTCACACATTTGCCAGAGCACGAATCCAATATTTGGGCTCTTGATAAAATACTGCCCATAAAGATCCAATATTTATGATCCTTCTCCCTCAAGGGGCATGTGTGTAAATTGAGTGTCCGTATAGTACATTCATAATATCCTTCTTACTGGCTATCTGGATCACCTGTAGGGTTTATGGGACCCGGGGCAGGTGTGACTTAGGGGGGGGGGGTGCTGCTACCTCCTACAAAGACCCATGAATGTATACAAAGCAGGGAAAATTCTTATATGCACAGACCACAGGGGAGAAGTCTCTCATGCGGCTCCCCTTTGCCTTGGGAAGGAACAAATTGTTCTCATTCATTTTCACAGCAAGGTAGGCAGAGAGTTTACCTCACAGACAGGTTACTATAGCAAACGGACATTAACAACAGACTCTGTCAATGGAATTGTGCCAATCCTAAGTCTGACTGAACAGTCTTATTTTACCTTACCATGAGGGGTTAAGACTGTCTAACAGCTGGAGCTGGAGGGAATAATCACGAAACCCCCTCCCCTTTCGGCCTCCTAAGGATATATGTTACAGCTTGCTTAAATCTGACCAAAGGAACCAAATATGTCGTTTAATGTGTTCCAGACTGCATGCACATCAATGTTTTCAGCAGTATGTTTTCCACAATCTTCCATTTCACGCACAACTACGTGTAACGTTTATTTCATCATAGGTGGAGATGGGTTCTACGCAGTCACACAACTATATGTGGAAATCCCATGTCACTTTGTACCAGGGGTCCCCAACCTTTTTGAGCCTGCAGATGCTTTTGGAATTCTGAAACAGTGGATGCAGCTGCAAAATGGCTGCCACACAATGGCCAGCCCGAAAGGCAGAGGCAACCACAAAATGGCTGTCACAGGAGGTGGAACCAGCCGCACAATGGCTACCACAGCTTACTTCCAGCCATACAGAGATCTTTGCTCTGTGGTGGCAGCCACTGCTGAAGCAATGTTAGTTCATTTTAAATCTGCAGAGCCAAACAAATCTCGAATGTACAACTAAAGGCCTTGCGGGGAAAAGACCGACTCACACATTGAGTCTGTATTAAAGAAACATATTCCCCCCCCCTCAAAATAAGAATTAAGGATTCCAGTTGAAGCTACAGAGAAGCCAGACCGCATGGCTGCTCTTCTCAGGAATGGCAATTTACCTCACTACCTTGGCAATGAAGGGTACGTTTTCTCCTTTTCATCTCTATCCAAATCATTGCCCATTTACATTGCAATTTACAAAATTTATACTCTGCCTTTCTGCCCTCATCAGGGACACCAAGGTGTTTAACAGATTTAAAACATACATAATATCAGAGCTTTTTTTCAGCAGGAATGCAGTGGAACTGAGTTCCGGAACCTCTTGAATATGGTCACATGGCTGGTGGCCCCGCCCCCTGATCTCCAGACAAAGGGGAGTTTAGATTGCCTTCCACACTACAGCGAGGAGGACAATCTAAACTCCCCTCTGTCTGGAGATCAGGGGGCGGGGCCACCAGCCATGTGACCATTTTCTCCGAGGGCAACCCACTGAGTTCCACCACCTCTTTTCCCAGAAAAAAGCCCTGTATAATATTAACACATGTTAAAAACCATCAAAACCATACATATACATATCATTAAAACCATTAAAACCAAAGCTAAAATACATGCACACAATTATTGGCACGTTTATACCCTGACACAGGGCTTTTTTTCTGGGAAAAGAGGTGGTGGAACTCAGGGCCAAGCTACACATGACGAATGACACTTGAACGGCAAGTGGATTGAGTGGAGGGCAAGTGAACAGGGAGAAATACACTTGCCGTTCAAGTGTCATTCGTCATGTGTAGCTTGGCCCTCAGTGGTGGAACTCAGGACCGCACAATAATGTCACTTTGGGTCAGCTGGGACAAGGAGGGAGTTTTTTAAAGTTTAGATTGCCCTTGGCGAAAATGGTCACATGGCCGGTGGCCCCACCTTCTGATCTCCCTCCACGCTGCGGAGGGCAATCTAAACTCCCCTCTGTCTGGAGATCAGGGGGCGGGGGCCACTGGCCATGTGACCATTTTCACCTAGGGCAATGGCCCATTTTCACCGAGGGATGCCCCGCTCCCACCCTCCACCCCTTGCCATTACTCACCGGGCAAGCAGGGGGAAAAGATAGGGGAACAGGTCTCCCAGGCAGACCAGTACCACGGCACAATGATGTCACTTCCAGGACAGCATGGTGAGAAGTGTGGGAGTTCTCCCAGGGCCTGCACTATAACATTACTCTCGGAAGTGGCATCATTGCCCCACTCTGGGAGTGTGCACACACTTTGTGGTATGTGTGAGGAAAGAAAAAAGGTATGTGCTGGGTACCTCCTCCCCGCTAGGAGGGTAAGGAGACCTGGCAACCTTACCTGTCAAGTAGGTTAAGCTAAGAGATAGTGACTAGTTCATAGATCACAGAACTATCATAAGTCATAGAATTTATAGCCATACAAAAGAGGTAGCTTGCCTGGCTTCCGAAGACCCCTGAGTGACCAGAGCCCCTGGAATATTGACATTCTAGTTCACCATGGTAGGATGTCCTACATAAACAGGAATAGGTATTTTACTGTGCTAATTTTATTATTTTCCAAAATAATTGTTAGCCAAGCCCAAGGGACAGTGTATATGTGTGCAGTGCCGTCAAGTCACAGATGACTTATGGTGACCGCCTCAATAGGGTTTTCAAGGCTCTCCCATCTTCCTGATCTCCCATCCGAGTACTAACCCAGGCCGACCTTGCCTAGCATTCAAAATCTGATGAGATCGGGCTAGTTTGGGCCATCCAGCTTAGGGCAGAGGGCTAGGAATTTGAGGGATGGAGAGGGCTAGGAATTTGAATACAAAATAAAAGATGAATAAAACAAGCACTGGGCTCCCTCGTTACTATGCACAGCACAGGCCTTCCTAAGCAACTGTCCATAGGAAGCGTGCACAGAAAAACAAGAGCTCAGTGTATGTATAACAATGTGCACGTTTTCATGTGAGAGTTTGTGTCATCCAAAGTCTGTGGAAGATACGCCGGGCATTTCATTTAGCTGGTGTTTTGCAGCATGCAATTTGTCAGGATCAACTGAGGGCAACACAAGGGATAATCGGGCAATCTGTTGGCCTTGTAAATGTCCAGGCTTTCCCAATCAATCAGGGAGATTGCTGAACATCAGAGTAGAGGGAAGAAGGACTTGGTGCTCTGGCTGTGTTTGGCGATGATCCCATCCAGCTCAAACCAGCTTGCTTGAATTTTCAGTAAGCTTTGGGCAGACAACAACAGCAATAACAGAAATCCTTCTTCACATGCATATAAGGAGGACTGTGTAGAATCTGTGCCACAGGAAGTGGTTATGGATACAATGCTAAGCATTTAAAAAGGGTGAAATGAAACTTGCACCTTATGAAGGCAACATACCAGGCCTTGCTTGGATGGGAGGCCACCAAAGAAGACCCTGCGGAGGAAGGCAACGGCAAACCACCTCTGTTTCTCAATTGCCTTGAAAACCCCTTGTTAGGGTTGCCATAAGTCTGTTGTGACTTAATGGCACTTAACAGACACACATACCAGGCCCAGTTGCAGGATACAATGGGATCTTTGGTACAGGGTGTCCATAGGTCCTCTGTCATTCATTTCATTCCGTTTTCAACTATTCCCTCCAAGCAACAGCCCTGTGGCACAGAGTGGTAAGCTGCAGTACTGCAGCCCAAGATCTGCTCACGATCTGAGTTTGATCCTGGCAGAAGCTGGGTTCAGGTAGCAATGTTAGCCAGGAAGCTGAGTTTTAAAAGAGATTGGAAGGCTGTGTTAATTTTCCCTCTCTACACAGCCAGGGAGATGGCTGCTCAGAGAGTTCGTTAATTTCCTCTTTGCCTCCCAAAGACTGTCAGTTTCACCTCCCCTTCTAAGAGGCGGATCTCCCTGGCTCTGTAGATTTCATGATTTCATGGCTGCACTCTGATTTCATTGCGGCAGTCTCCCTTCGGGTTGATGATTAAGACAAGGAATAGAAAATCTTTCACAATTTCAGTTTCTTCACTGTCAGCCTTATAGTTGTGTAATTCCTCAGCAGTCTTCTTGATGTTCGGCTGTAATCCGGCTTTGGTGCTTTCCCCTTGAATCTTTATCAGTAATCATTTCAAGTCATTTCGGCCGGTAACATGATGTCATCTGCATACCTTAAATTGTTAATGTTTCTTTCACCAATTTTCACTCCACAGCTCATTTCTTCAGATCCAGCTAGAACGCGAGTCCATCTGTTCTTATATCTTGGTGAGTGGAGTGGTTTCAGATGCCAAATGACAATGCATCCACCTGGACTGAATCAAGACCTAGGCTTCCTGTCTCATTTCCAAGGCTAATTTCTCCACACCCACTACCCCTCTGTACACCCCACCCTATACAATCACACCTGCTATTGTCATTCACCAGCTATTGTAATTTACCTGTTATTGTCATTCGACATCTGAAACCACTTCAGTCACCAAGATATAAGAACAGATGAACTCTCATTTTCGCGGTATCTGAAGAAGTGAGTTGTGATCAGGGCTTTTTTTCATCTGGAACGTGGTGGAACGGAGTTCCGGAACCTCTTGAAAATGGTCACATGGCTGGTGGCCCCGCCCCCTGATCTCCAGACAGAGGGGAGTTTAGATTGCCCTCTGCGCTGGTGGTGTGGAGGGCAATCTAAACTCCCCTCTGTCTGGAAATCAGGGGGCGGGGCCACCAGCCATGTGACCATTTTTGCTGAGAGTGATTTAAACTTTTAAAAACTTCCCCCTTGTTCCAGCTGACCCAAAGTGATGTCATTGGCCCTGGGAACATGCGTGCACTTTGCACGCACACGTGTGGTACCAGGGGCACCACCTCCTGCCAAGAGTTACCCCCTGTACTGGCAACCCACTGAGTTCCACCACCTCTTTTCCCAGCAAAAAAAGCCCTGGTTGTGTTCATACCTGTTCAGCCCTGCTCATACCCTACCATAAATTTTGTTAGTCTTATAGGTGCCATTGGACTCTTACTCTTTTCTACTGCTGCAGACAGGCTAACACAGCTACCCATTTTGATCTGTTTCTTTAAAAAATACATTATAAATCAACTCCTCATGCTCAGGAACAGACATTCACTTGTAATGTTCCTGCCTATATGCATTGTTGCAATGCCACTTGGGAATTGTAGTGCAGGATTCAGATAGAAGGGCATGTATTGCCTGAGTAATTTGGGGGCACTCCTTTTATGGTGTTGTGTATAATGTAGTCCTCGCTGAGCTCTCATTGGCTAACTGCTTGAACATGTTCCGTGTTTATATGTTGAGCTTCAGTATTTTAAATGGAGAAGGAAAAGACGAGAGAGGCGCTATTAAAAATTCTTAGTGAATTGGAACAGAAATATAAATGAATAATTCTCCACATTCCTTTCTGCTTTAATGGGAGCAAGAAAGAGAACTTCAGGACTGCAGATAGCATACTAATGAACGCTGATCACTCTTGGCACAGAAACAGGACACTTGCCTGAAATACAACTCGATATTTATTACAAACTGTGTAAGAGTTTCTAAGTGAGGCTTGTAATAAAAACCAGGATTATAAGTAGAGGAGGGCATGGACTGAGAAACCCCCATGGACCACTGGCCTACAGTCCATCAATTTTCATGGGCCACAGACCACGAACTTTTCATGAACCAGCCCCATTCATGGACCAGTTCGTCAGTCCATGGTCCGTCACTTCCAGCAGCCCTGGCTCTGCCCCTTCACGCCCAGAAAGCCCAAACTCACAGAGAAACTTCAGCAGCCTCTCCTCCAGCCACCCTCCAAGTTTGGTCAAGATTGCATTTTGGATGTCCGAGTTACAATCCCCCAAAGCGGCCGCCCCCAGGAAACTTCCAATAGATACTGGAGTCACAAATGGGAGCTCTCTGCTTGGCAGACAGAGCTGCCTATCTTCATTTTGAGGACTAAGATTGGTGTTTCTATGGCTGCAGAATGTCCACCCCTCTGTTGCCTAGATAATTAATTCTTTCTCCTTGCTCTATAGAGTAGAATTGGAGCTCTCTGGTTGGCAGGCAGAGCTGCCTATCAAGGTTTTGAGGGCTAAGATTGGCTGCAGAACATCCACCCCTCCATTGCCTAGGGAATTCATTCTTGCTCCTTGCTCCATAACAACAACAACAACAACAACAACAACAACAACAACAACAACAACAACAACATTTGATTTATATACCACCCTTCAGGACAACTTAATGCCCACTCAGAGCAGTTTACAAAGTATGTCATTATTATCCCCACAACAAAACACCCTGTGAGGTGGGTGGGGTGGAGAGAGAGCTCCAAAGAGCTGTGACTGACCTAAGGTCACCCAGCTGGCTTCAAGTGGAGGAGTGGGGAATCAAACCCGTTCTCCAGATTAGAGTCCCATGCTGTTAACTACTACACCAAGCTGGCTCTCCATAGAGCAGAATGGGAGCTCTCTGCTCAGCAGGCAGAGCTGCCTATTACATTTTTAAAGTCTGCAAAAGGTCTGCGGACATCCTCTCCATGGCCTAGGGAATTGATAGATCAGTGCCAGGAAGTCTGCATCCATGGACCACGGACCAACAGACCAGCCCAAAAGGACCAAAATCCATGAAGAAGGTCAGTTCCACCAACTGTGTGTTCATGAACCACAAACTAGGCTGGACCATGCAAAATTTTGGTCCGTTTTCTGGACCGTGCCCACCTCTAATTATAAGCTATGGAAATTCATGTTTTTGAACTCATTCCTTGAGAACAGCACTGCTAGTAGAAGTTCAGATATTCTCTCTTTATCTGGCCTCTTGCTTGCTACAGCAGGTAAGGAAAGCGAGCGCAGGAAATGGCCAAGGGGAATCGATCAGGAGAGCTTGTGGCAGACTGAAACAACAGAAAGTGAACCATCTTGGGTTGCAACCTGGCAACCTTCACCGTTAGGGCTGCCAACTTCTAGGTGGGGACTGGAGATCTCCTGGAATTACAACTGATCTCCAGACTACAGAAATCAATTCCTCTGGGAAATATGGCAGTGTACCATACAGTATTGTGCCCCCACCAAGGTCCTTTCCCTCCAGGAATTTCCCATCACAGAGTTGGCAACCCTACCATGCTTCTCTGAACCTCCTGATAGATCTTTGTTTCTTCTGTCTTTTCTTTACCCTGGACACTCTGGTGTGAGGTTCCAACATTACTCACTTAGGTTTTGTTTAATTACCAGTGGCAAGGCCTAGGAGACCATGCCTTTAGCAGTTGGAACAAAGGCAGCAGACAAAAGCATTGTGCCACAGGGCCAAGCTACAAGTGACGAATGACACTTGCCTGGCAAGTGAACAGACTCACATGTATTCCTCCCTGTTCACTTGCCATTCACTTGCGCTCCACAAGTGAAGCGCAAGTGAATGGCAAATGAACAGGGAGGAATACGCGTGACTCTGTTCACTTGCCAGGCAAGTGTCATTCGTCACTTGTAGCTTGGCCCACAGTCAGCTACTGAGGCCAGCACCCCTTTGACTTCCTCGTGTTCTTGGTCACATTAAGCATGCTGTATGCAAATACTCAGGAGTCAGGACTTAACCCCTAAGAAGGCTGATGAGATAAGAATGCGTTGTAACAGCTCTGTGACCGTGTCACAAAGATAGAGCAACATTTCTGCATCTCAGTCTTTGTATTGCCACTTTGTTCTATAGCAAATCAAAGAATGTAAGATTGGCATGGGCTGCACTCAGGAGCAGGGTTGGGTTATGTTCAAGATGCTGTAAAGCACAGCCCTTGTCTCTTGCGTTCCCTTCTGTATCGCTGCTCTCTTTTTTTCCCTGGAGCATCTCTGGTGGAGAGACCAAAATAGAAATTATTAAAGTTATTATGCACAGAATGGGGTTCGTCACTGAAAGGGTGATATTTCAGGATTTAAAAATCGCCAGGTTTAAGTGGTTTAAAATAGTACAGATGTTGCAAGAATTTTTCAACAATGCAAGCAAGATGACTTTTAAAAGCATAAATAATGAACATGGTTTTAAACTGAGAATTTAGATTTACACTGGAAAAAAAGGTATTTCCAAAAATTCCCATTTATGGACTAAGGAATTTGAACATTTGAAAAAAGCGAGCCTTTATTGTCAACACAGACGAAAATAAAATTTGAAAATGCTACTTATATTTGTCGTGGAGAAAAATGGGAAGACTTTTTTTAGTTTATATCATTTTTTCTCTGTTTTCAGTTTTGTCTGTATGTTTTGTTATTTTTGTTTGTTTGTTAGCTGATTTTTTCCTTTGGTTCATTTTTGCATAACTGTCTTTTTATGCTTTTGAATTATATAAAATGTTTAATTAAAAAAAGAACAAAAATTCACATTTCAAAAGCCCAAGCTGAAAATAATTCATTAAAAAAAAAGCTTTATGTTTTGTCTTATTTTATATTTGTTTGGCATGTGTATTAAACAAAAGTTGGGTGGGTTTCTTAATTGCCTTAACCAAGAACAGGCCCGTGATCCTTTCGAAGAAAGTTGATACTGCTCACTGGGTCTGAGTACTGTCCAAGAGCTGCCTCAGAGGTTGCTTTATCAGGTGCCTACACACCTAGACAGCTTATGAATTCCGTCAGCAGGAGGGGAAGGCACCATTGAATCCATTGTTCTCTATTTAGCCAGACCAGAATCGTGTATGAGCACTAACAAGACCTTTGGTTTTGTGCAATAACTGGCTATTATCCCACCTGAAGCAGCTGCGGGGTGTCTAAAGTATCCAATTACTTGGGCAAGAAGGAAATGAACCTTCAGGATATATCATTTTGTTAAATTTGTTGGATAGCGCAGCTAAGTTTCTCCCTGACCCTTCTAACACTCAACCTTTGCACCAAATGTTAGGTAGGTATAAAATGGGTTACGTTTTCTCATGACCAAAACTTTTCACACTTTTGAGCGAGGAAACACCATAGCTAAGCATCCTTCACCACAGCTGAACACCCATTCCCCACCATCTCTGACCCCTTCTTTCTGTGGTGTATCTTTTCTCAAGCTGTCAGTTTGCAAGTTAGGACTTTCCATTTTATCTCTTTATTTTTGTAGAATCTGAAAATTAAAAAAGGATAGAACTCAGTGTAAGTGGGCTGGACATGGCAGGTCCCTTCAGCCCAATTACTTGTAATGAACAGGTCAACTTTTGCCACAACTGCAGGCGGCCATTTTGTTTTCCTAGGGCTCAGATAAGAAGCAGAACATTTGCAGTGACATTCAAAATGGTGGCATGTCTCATGGAGAACAATGCAAACAGCTAGGGGACTGATGTCTCCCAAGCAGCGAAGACACTGCCAGCATGCCTTTATTAGGAACATGGCTCTACTTTTCCTTCTTTTTATTGATATCAGTGGATGCATGCCTCCCTAAAAAGTGGTGACCACAACAGTAAACAGTTCAGAAGGTAACAACCAGAATGACCCAGCCCTGTAAAAATAAGCAGCTTCTGTGCACTGCAAATCTGCTCGACACAAACTTTGGAAACAACCATGGAGACTCACTTTGCATTAAATGAAGGGAGTTGAGCAAGGTACTTTTGCCTGGCAATCATGTTCCTTTTGAAGGTTGCGGTATGCTGTTTTCCCCCCTTTATCTCCTATCCTAGGTAGATTTGGAAGCTGCTGATCAGAGGGCTGCCGAAGCAGAAGACCCTCTTTTGGCAAACTTGCTGATTCGGCCTGCACAGTACCTATGGTGGCATTTGGACTTCATCTAAACTTTAAAGCTGGTGGTCACACCTTCTATTACATTTATAGATGGTCCATGAGACCCATCTTCATAATTCCAAATGATGTCATGTACATTGTTTGTCCTCCATTGATAAGAATAATCGGGTGAAGAGATAAAGTGCAGCTGTTGTGGGGAGAGCCACAAAATATCACAGGAACCCTATACTGATGTCCCATCTAACCTAACTTTCAGACCTTCCTTGGTTCACCTACCTTCATTCTCCCATTACTAAGGGAAGAATTATTAGCCAGTTTGCTGTAGCGAGCCAGTTTGGTGCAGGGCCAGTGCCAGGGTTTCTGGCACCTGAGGTGAGATACCTACTTGTGCCCCTTGCCTGTGCTGTGCCCCCACACTCCATCCCTGCACAATGAAGTCATTCATAACGCCATCGCGCAGAAGAGTCCCCCTCACCTGAGGCAGGTGGCAGCAGTGAAGGGGCAGGGAGGTGGCCCACTTGCCCCACTTGCTGCTGCGCCACCTGGGCACCCAGCTTGCCGAGAGCCGAGCAGAGGCAGGCGGCAACGGCAAAGGGGCAGAGAGACAAGCGGGGACACAGCCCACTTCCAGGTCGGGGGGGTAATTGGTGCCCGGCATGATGCCTCCTTCAGAGTTCAGCGCTCGAGGCGGCTGCTGGCACTACCTCCATGGACGTGCCAGGCCTGGTATGGTGTAGTGGTTAAGAGCGCAGGACTCTAATCTGGAGAACCGGGGTTGATTCCCCACTCCTCCACTTGAAGCCAGGTGGGTGACTTTGGGACAGTCACAGCTCTCTCAGAGCTCTCTCAGCCCCACCTACCTCACAGGGTGATTATTGTTGTGGGGATAATAATGACATACTTTGTAAACCGCTCTGAGTGGACGTTAAGTTGTCCTGAAAGGAGGTATACAAAATCAAATGTTATTATTGCTATTGCTATAAAAAGGTCATCTTAAAGAATCTACTTTGGGGGCTGGGATGATTATACTCTTTGACTGTCCGTATTTTCAGTTCCCCATAACAGTGTTATTAAACGAACTCTTTGCGCCTCTGCTGCCTCCGGTGGCTGTGGAATTCTATTGCATGTGCCATTTAGCAAGCCAAAGGGAGGAGGCGAAGAGAAGCTTACCTCACTTGACCTTCAAATCATTCCACTGTGCCGTTTATAAAGAGAAAGGTGTGATGCGGAAACCAAAGGGAGAAAAGAAAGCGAAAGAAAAGAAACATTAAAATCCACACAGCCGCCTAGTGCACAGAGAACACCCTGGTCTTTTGTGGCTGTGTCACTGGAGAAAGCCTCTCGTAAAGTGCGCAACGCCACCGCTTGATCCGGCTGATGGTGCACTGCACGCATTCCAGCGACCCTTGGCATCCCCTTTCCTTCTGGCACAGTAAAGTCAATAAAATCAGATCAAGGCTTAGCAATCCTCAACAAAAGGAGGGAGGGAGGTGAATTGGCTTTTCAAGTACTGGATCCTCTCCAGCGTTCTGAGAAGCGTGGGGGGGGGGGGAGATTGGCGGTGCCAAGCTTTGAGAAGCAGGGCACTTGTGAGCAAAGTTGTTGGAAAGTCATCCCGTTGGCCCTCGCATGCCAGTTCCCACTTGTGATGCGATGGAAGGGGGGGTTATGGAAGAGATTGGCAGTTCCTTGTGATAGTGGAAAAGGGAATGGATGCAGGAGGTTGGCTTTGGAACGGTGCCAAGGTTCCATGGCATTTTGCCATGAAAGCAGTGGTGGGGTTTTTTTTTAGTCTTCTTCCCTTCCTCTTCCACCAAGCAGGCTGGCACGGAAACCATTGCTGAAAAGGATCTGACAGTCTGAACAACACTTAACGGCTTAGTTTGTTGTCCTCAGCCTTGCTGCCAGCCAAGCAGGTCGGGGGGGGGGGGAGGGATGGAAGACTTTATTAGGCGATTAAAGCTACTGACATTGGGTGTTTCGTTCCCTTTTGACCCGAGGTACTTGAGAACAAAAGAAGGCAATGGGCAACATTTCAGGAAAGCTGAAAAGATGCTCAAACGGAAGACTGCCATTCAGAAGAGGTACAGAGGGTCTCCAAAAACACTTCCTGGGGTGAAGTGGAATAGAACTGAGAAGGATGAGAGAATTCTTTCATGGCACAGTCAGGGAGGAAGGGGACAGGGAATTTAACATGGAAGCAATCCAAGCTGGTTAATTAAGATACATCAAGAATATAATAGTAAAGATTCCAGTAGCACCTTTAAGACGAACCAACTTTACTGTAGCATAAGCTTTTGAGAGCCACAGCTCTCTTTGTCAGATGCATCTGATGAAGAGAACTGTGGCTCTCGAAAGCTTATGCTACAGTAAAGTTGGTTAGTCTTAAAGGTGCTTCTGGATTCTTTACTATTTTGCTACTACAGACTAACACGGCGAACTCGTCTGGATCAAGAATATAGTTTCCTACACCAGGGTTCATCACAAACTGGCCTTCGTTTGCCTGCTGAAAGCAAATATAAGAGGAGAAAGCATTCACATTCAGCCTTATATCAAATCAGATCTTTTGTCCATCTAATTTGGTGGGTGAACTTGGGCCAACCGCTCTCTCAACTTGGCTGGGGTGTCATGAGGATAAAATGGGGAATGGAGAGCCAGGTATGCCACCCTAACCTGCCTGTAGAAACGCTAAGGTAAAAAAGTACTTGGCAGATAGATAAAAAAGTTATTCCCAGAAAAACTATCCGAGATTCTTTTTGAAAAGTTGTGATAGGCTGAAGCTAGGGCTTTTGCAGTGAATGAGTTCTAGCACCAAGAATCAGTCCTTCAAAACAGCAATGAAATTTTGACTTAAAAAAAAATCTTCAGAGTCAAAGAATCTTGGCCCGCCATGTTCTAAGGAAGCAGCTGATCCCTGGCCCCAGGGAGGTTTGGCTGGCCTTGACCAGGGCCAGGGCTAGAGATGGGCACGAACCGAAATACAAATCAAAATTAAGCATGAACCAGACCAGTTCATGCTTCGCAAACCACGGTTCATCAGATCCCATTTCTGACGAACCACCACGAACTTTAGGCTGGTTTGTTTGGTTCTTTTTTTTGGTTCGTCACTACAGACAGCCTGGTGCCAATCAATCAGTTTCCTAGGCAACAGGGGATGGAGTTCCTGCAGATCTTCTTCTGACCCGGAAGTGACCTTCTGCTGACCCGGAAGTGCTGATTTTCACCCACCCTGGCTGTGACGTTTTCACGAACCAAACAATCTGGTTCGTGAACCAGGGGCAGGTTCGTGAAAGTTCGTGGTTCATGGTTTGTGAAATTTGACGAACCATGAACCACTTGGTTTGGTTTTTATCCGGTTCGTGCCCATCTCTAGCCAGGGCCTTTTCAGTCCTGGCCCAACCTGGTGGAACTCTCTGTCGGAGGATACTTGGGCCCACCAAGACCTTATATCCCTTCGGCAGGACTGTAGGACAGAAATGTTCCGCCAGGCATACGGCTGAGGCCAGTCTAAGCTCTCTAGAAATGCCTCCTTACCAGTATCCCGTCAAGAGGGGGCTACATAATCATCTGCCCCCATTTGCTTAGTCATCAAAGTGACACCAGTTTGTACCCCCTTTTCTCCACCTTGTTTACCTGTTTATTTTTTTATTGTGAAAGAGTAGAGGGGGCTGCCATCTTGGGACTTTGATTGTATTTATATACTGATGATTGTATCAAATGGTTTATTTTTGTATTATTGTATTTTGTATAACATTTGCATTTTGTATTATTATACTGTTGTAACCCACCCTGAGCCCACTTGTGAGGAGGGTGGGCTATAAACTGAATTAATGATGATGATGATGATGATGATAAAAGAATAAGGCCAGCATTTAAGATCTACCTTTAAAACCCAGCAGGTGATGACTAGAGACAGGGCATTTTCTGTGGTGGCACCTCATTTTCAGAATGCCCTTGTGGCTCTCCTGACAAATAAAGTGGTTTTTAGACAAGGCGCTGGCCACCAGGGGTCACCATAAGTCAGCTATGACTTGACCATTGATCCAGAGGAGTTAGCTGTGTTAGTCTGTAGTTGCAAAATAGTAGAGTCCAGTAGCACCTTTAAGACTAACCAACTTTATTGTAGAATAAGCTTTTGAGAACCACAGCTCTCTTCATCAGCATCTGACAGAGCTGTGGTTCTCGAAAGCTTATGCTACAATAAAGTTGGTTAGTCTTAAAGGTCCTTCTGGACTCTTTACTCCTATGACTTGATGGCACTCTCCACCACCATTGACCACTCGTTCAGTATAATCAAGCTTCCAAATTCACAATCTATTTGTATAATTTATTTTGCATCCACTAAACATGGAGAAATATGGGAACTGAAGTTGGAGGAATACATGAAGCTATAAATTCTAGGTTCTTTTAGGGTTCACTTTTGTTCAAATTCTTCCTGCCTAGATTCTTTTTTTTTCAAAACTCGGAAATGGCTTTACTGCTTTTTATTGGCTTTTAAACATATTTTAAAATGCCCTTTCCCACCTTTTTTGAAATGCATCAATTTTACCATCATTCGTAGCACTTTTGCAATTGCTGGTTATATTCCCTTATACGTAAATTACTTTGAGTGCTGCATAATTAATAAAAAAAAGTCTGTCCACATGTTTGTATGTATACACTGCTTTGATCTTAGGAGAGAAACCATCTTATCCAGATAGTAAACATTGATGAATGTATTTGAAATGCAGCTACATTTGAAAGAAAACCATATCCACTGTGAGAACGAACAGTTTTGACAACGGAGATTTATCATGGGCAGACTGGAAAGTTAAGCCCTAGAGCAAGTTAAACCCTGGAGTGCAGTTGGGACCACTCAATGGGTTCTGTGATGCAGCAAAAGTGAAAGCAGAGACAGGTTCACCCATTATTTCTATGGCTTTGGTCTCAACTGAGCAATCTCACCAATATGGCAGATAGGGTTGCTGGGGAGTGCCTGGCAACCAGCGGTAGGGCAAGGATATGGGCAGGGGGCGGCCACAATGCCTGCTGCAGGTAAAAAACCAAAGGTGGCATAGGTTGCTCTAAGAATTGCCGGAAACTCTATGGTAAAACCATAGAACTTCTGGCGATTCCTAGAGCTACCCTGTGTTACTTCCTGTTTTTTAACAGAAGTGACATGACACTGCACGTGATGTTGCAGGTGTTTTTGTTTTCTCTCACTGCTTCTTTGAGCTGCAGCAGGGGATTCTTTGACCCCACCAGGGGAATAGGACCCCAGCTGCAGTGGGCCTTTGCCTGACTTTCCCTCTTGGCTGCCAGCGGACCTGCAGAGCAGCACTTCACTGATATCTTTCCCTGCCAGTTCAAGGGACAATCTGCACTTGACTGTTACGGTCAGTTGACTAATCCACTTGCTTCAGAAATCTGTACAGGGCACTCTTCTGCACGGCAAGGCATGGTCCAGATATGCAGTGGAACGAGGTGACAGAATGGGCTGTACCACGCCAGGTTGAAGGTGAATAGAGTCATTTTTAACATTCTGCGTGAAAAAACTCTCTGGCCGAAAAAGTATACCAGGAAGAAATGTTCTAACTTAGTCCATTTGCATGCAGTGCTAGTTTTCAATAGTGGTATAAATTTCAGTTATTGATATAGGGGATTTTGAATAATGTAATTCCTCCCTGGTGTAGACTAGTCCATTCTGCCTTGTCAATATTCCTGACACCCTCGTTACCATCTAGTTCTGCTGCATGTGTAACAACCAGGAGGACTCAGAGCTAAACTACAAGAGATGAATTACACCAGGACGCTCACGTGAAGAGAGTCACAAGGTTAGCTGGGAAGCTGAGCTTGAAAAGAGATTGGAAGGCTCTGTCCATTTCCCCTCTCTACAGAGCCAGCAAAGATCACTCCTCAGAGGGTTTGCTAATTTCCTCTTTGCCTCCCAAAGGCTCTATCAGTTTCACCTCCCCTTCTAGGAGGCAAAGAGGAAATAAACAAACCTCCTGAGGAGTGATCATTGCTGGCTCCGTAGAGAGGGGATCTGTCTTTTAACATTGCAGCTCTCTTCATGTGCGCATCCTCATGTAATTCATTTCTTGTAAGCGAACATACACCAGATTGCTTTCAGTAATGTGCAATTCTTCATTTAAATGTATCAAATGTATTTCAACATTTATTACCCACTGTTCTACCCCACCCAACACCCAGAGTCACAAATCATGTGGAGTGCGTGTGGATGAAGGTTGCCAGGTTGAGCCATGTAACCAGCAGGAGGGTTGAGGGTAGGGACATGGTGGGAGGCTGGCATTGCAACACTGATTATGTAACTTCTGGGGAAAACCCAGAAGTGACGGAGGTAGCTCTAGGAATCACATGAAACTCTATGGTAAAACCATAGAATTTTTGGCATTTCCTAGAATGACCACTGTCATTTCCTGGTTTTCCCTGACAAGGGTCTTGGTATCCCTGGGGTGAGAGTTGTTGAAAAGTATACAAGAATATCCCTATTTTCTTTTAGAATTTTGGATGCAGGTTGAATGCTGGGTCTTCCACATCTTGTCCTAATGGTTCCATCTTGTCCAAAATGCAGAATGTACAACTGGATGACCTTTGCATGTTTTCCAGGTTCTTTGAATACTTTCTAGGAGTACTGAATGGCATTGTCACCTTAACCACAATAAGATGATGTCACCAAGGGATCATTTCCCCATTAACATGCATTGAAAGTACCAATCACCTTGCAGCACCATTATAGACACGAACATTAGAAACACTCAACCAAAAACAAAGTCTAAAGCAGAGTATGTGCAGAATCGCACACCTCTGCCATGGAACCAAGGGACTTTACCCCACTGGAAAGCTGTGGTTTCACTAATAGGTGTGTGCATGGCACATCAGCCTGTGTACTAAGGCTAGAAGATACAGATACACACACTGTTCTCCAGTTGCTCACAATAACACTGGCTTCCTCTTTTTTTTTCCTGCTTAGGAAAAAGAGTTCTTTATGGAAATAAGCACAGTAACCTCTTCTGAAGAATGGCCTTTTCCACCCAAGGTTGTGAGTTCTGCTCGCAACACACAGGCTCATCAATTAGAACCAATCAAATCACTCTACTGTCGCGTCATGTATATGCAGGGCTGTGTGTGTGTGCCTTTTTAAGCCATTGAGCTCAGAAGGATGGTAAAAGATGATAATGAATGGGATTTAGTTCCCTGCCCTCCCCCCCCCCCGGCCAGTTTGGCCCTCCAGTTGTGGTTGGCATAAAGTAATTCTGGGCCAGATGACTTCCAGGATACGGCCACTCCTTTTGGAAGTCTGTGTTCACATTAACCCAATTCTGGGAGTTAGTTCTGCAACGGATCTTCATCACATCTCACTTACATCTCAGCCGCATCCCAGACTCATGCGATTGTGCATTTCAGGCACACAATCTGCATACATTGGAGATCTGATCATGGATGTAGGATCCTCAGCAAGTCGAGAGAAGAACTGTCTTGATATTCCCTTGGAGGTTAAGGCATAAAAAGAAGGATTTGGAAAGGTTTTACAAAGGGACGGTGGCATTTGTAACTCATCCTCGGCTTCAGATAGGGATACCAGGTCCTTTACCCTCCCAGCAGGAGTGGGGGACCGGGTACTTAACTTGTGTCTGTTGCACGCTCTGGTGCTTGTGCAATGATGTCACTTCCGGAAGTGATGTCATCGTACTGGCTCCCGTGCTTGGCATGGAGCTGATTTAGCCTGTTTGGGACCAAAATCAGCCCCAAACAAAGCACAGGAGCACTGCCATGGCTGATGCAACAACATCACTTCTGGAAGCAGGGCTGGATCGAGGGGGGGGCAGGGAATAGCCTGCCCCTGGCACTGCCAGGCACAGCTCCCAGGCACCAGGAGTGTACCATGGCTTGTCATGTGGGAGGCCCTCACCTTCCCCCGCCAATGGGGTGGCTGGCTTGCCATGCCCAGCCCTGTGCTCAGACACCCGCGTGATAATCCAGCCACCCCAGCAGCGTGCTCTGCGACGCATGTGTGCACTGGGATGGGCAGCTTGCTGCATGGGTGGCATGGGGCAGTGGGGCAGGCAAGCCACACAGAGGGCCTCCTAGCCCTGCACTCAGCCACCCGCATGGCAAGCCAGCTGCCCCAGCGCACACACGCACACACCGCCGCCGCCGCCAGCTCCACAGCACACTGGGCACTTGGGTGGCCAGCTTGCCGCTCAGGCGGCATGCCTCCCGCCCCTGTGTGATGATGTCACAGAAGTGATGTCATCACACAGTGCCGGGAGTGCACGTGGAGGTTGGAGCAAGGGTTGCATCGGGCGCTGACAACCCTAGATCTGGCCCTGTGCCCTCCCAGGAGTGCAAACACTGTGCATGTTCCTTGAGTACCTACCGGTGTCAAGCAACCTCCAGGGGACTTGCCACCTCCCATGATTTCTGGCAGTTTAGTGAGCAATGGGGCAAACCCCTTGGAGTTTACCCACCACTGGCGGGCACCTGGGCACCCTAGCTGCAGAGTTTGTTTAGGTGACATGATCTGAGGCCATGCAGTTAAGAGTCTGCTCAGTTGAAGCCTGTTTCAGGTTTGGGGGGGGGGGCGGACAGAAAGTGCCCAAGGGCCTTCCCCTGCCCTGTGCCCCAGGCCCACCTCCCTTCCTGCCCGCCCCCTTGGCCGCTACCTACCTGTTCTTCTACCTGTTCTTCCCCCACCTGCTCACGAGTCCTCCTCTCACCTGCACATGAAGGCACCCACATATGCCTTTTCCACCACAACACTAGATGTTGCGTGTGATTAGAAGCACCTCCTCCCTGGCTGCCAGGACTGCTACACTCTTCCCTAGAGCCTCTAGGCATCACAGGTGGCCAGGAATGCTTGCTGTGGAGCACTCACAAGCAAGTGGTTGGAGGAAGGGTGCACCAGGGGGGAATTGGCAGCAGTGGGCCCCCCAAAAGCCCTAGGCCCTGGCAGCTGCATCAGCTCAGTGTATACTAATGCCACCCTCAATCTGCAGTACGGTGATTGGTGCTTCCTACACACAGTTGCTGGTGGAATAGTCCATGGGTGATACCGGGATTGCTAGAGGAACTGTGAGTTTGCAGTGGATGCCGTATCAGTTGTTGCCATGGTTGCTGTGCATTTTCCTTTGCTTAGCATGCAGCTGAGTTGGTGCTGGAAGCACATAAGCTGGGACTGTGACCCTCTGTGGCTAAAAAGGTCCGGCTCTACAACACTCGGCTAACTGCAGAAAATAAGAGTAAGGATTTCGATTGCTGCACAGAGAGAATCTCAGCATGACTTACAACAGACATCTAAGGCAGGCTAGTATTATCATTCTTTCCATGTTGTATGTCAGGTTGAGATTGATAACTTGAAGCTAGTGAGTTTGGGACTCAGTTCAGATTTTAAACCAGGGACTTCCTAGCTTAAGCTTGCGATGTCATCCTGAGCAGATTGACTTACTATTCTGGCTTACACCCAGGAAAGCATCCTTAAGATTGCGTTGATAGCCACTATGCAATACCACCTTTAGAATCCCTTGAAGGAGCTGCTACCAAGGCTTTTCCAAACTGATGGGCCCCAGTGTTGGCCAGAGTCTTCGCACAAATTAACAACACAGGTTTAATTCTCTTTGGTTGGAAATTAAGTATTATTGTCCCCATTCATAAAAAAAGGGGACAGATCAGTTCCACAAAATTACAGACCCATAAGCTTGCTTGATTTTGCATCCAAATCATATAGCAAACACTTTCTAAACTAGAAGACTGAGTAGCTGAGAAGCAAATTATTCACCCAGTCCAAGCAAGTTTTAGAAAGGGCCTGGAGACTATGGATCATTGCCAAACTCTCTATTTGGGTATTCATGGTCACTTGAAGGTTTTATATGGAACATTTGTCAATTTGGCTGCAGCATTTGATTCTATCGTTTGCAGGAGCTGTTTGCTTTGGTGCAACTTTGCGATCAAACCGTTTGTGCGAGGGAGCCATGGCAGTGGCAAAGTACTTGCTTTGCAAGTAGAAGGTCCCTGATTCAGTTCCCAGCATCTCCTGTTTAAGGGTCATGTCTAGCAGGAATCAGCAAAGTTCTTTCTCTACCTGAGACCCTGGAAGCTTACTGCTAGGATTTCCAGGTCTCCTGGTATAGCAAGAGGCCTCCAGCGCCCCACTGCCATTGAGTGCCACCGCTCAGCTGGGCAGAGGAAGGAAATTCCTTGGCAAAATGGGGCAGAGAGAAAGATGAGTTAGACGGACCAATGGCCTGCTTGTTGTTTCATGCGCTCTCTGCCCCATTTCCTCAGTTGCAAAATGAAGACAACGTTTGTGACTGGCGAAATGGGGGCCTCTCCCTTCTTTTTTGTCTTAACTGGTAGACCCCGCTCTGCCTACCCCTCTCTTGCCTAGCCCAGCACCTGAAGGGGCTGTCTCCCTTTCCTGTCTCCGGGTAGTTGCTGCCACCGCTGTCCCTGTATGGGGTCCTGGTTAGGCGGGACAGCCTCCTAACCTCCCTCCACTGCTAGTGGGCCCAAGCGGTTGGGGGACTAAGTGAAACAGAAGAGCTTTCTTGCTTCATAAATTCCAAAACGCATGTATTTAACTTCTAACTATACATAGGCAAATATAAAGTGAATGGAAGGAATAATACAACCTAAAAAGAAACCCCTACTCTATCTCCCTCATGCCCTAATTCAATGTTGTGTGCGCAGGCACTACCTCTCCCCTCAGAGCCACCTCTCCCTCCACTCTCCAGCCACCAACGGTCACCTTCCAACTCCCCTCCACCAACTGACTCGCTCTCCCTCCAATCAAATTCCATTCCAGAACTGGCCCCTCTCCTCTGCAGCCCATAGAAAGTTAACTCCACCAACAGAATGGCGTTTCTCCACAGTGACCTACCTTACAAATCTGTCATAAGAAATAGTGAGATAACAGATGTGAAGTAAACCACTTAAAGAAAAGCATTATCTAATGACTTGGATCCTACGAATGAGTTCCATCCCCACTAGATAGTCTCTGCTGAAAAGCTTACTTTCACTGAAATTTCCATTTGCACAAGATCAGTTGCTTCCAGTGGGCCCATGCGAAAAAAAACCCAAACCTAAAACTGAAGTTCTAATGGAAGAAGGATGCTCAGTGACCGAGACACACATGAAACTCATTCATAGGATCCAAGCCATCGCCCTGTATCCTCCCACTCCACTTGGCAAAATCTGAACGAAGCCTTTCTCCAGCCTCAGGAGGTTTACACCAGCCACTTCAGTTGGAGGAAGTCTCTTCAGACTGGAGAAAGTCTCCAAACTTTGCAGAGTGGAGTGGTAGGATACAGGCAAAGATGGTTGCCAAGAGCCAGTTTGGTGTAGTGGTTAAGAGCGGCAGGACTCTAATCTGGAGAGCCGGGTTTGATTCCCCACTCCTCCGCTTGAAGCCAGCTGGGTGCTCTTGCGTCAGTCACAGCTCTCTCAGAGCTCTCAGCCCCACCCACCTCACAGGCTGTCTGTTGTGGGGAGAGGAAGGGAAGGTGATTGTAAGCTGCTCCGATACTCTTTTTGGGTAGTGAAGGACAGGGTATAAAACCAACTCCTCCTCCTCCTCCTCCTCCTCTTCTCCTCCTCCTCCTCTTCCTTCTGCATTTGGCCAGTGCTTTCACATCATTTTTTGCTTGCATTACTTATCACAAAAATTATTGAGTATTATTACACCTTAAAAGCCACCTCAGCACAGTAAGGCGGGTGGATCTCATCCTAGCAGTTTACTAGCTCTAACTGGTCTTAACTGTGTCACCTCCCATGGCTTGGGGACATATTTGTATCTTTAAAAATTAATCCAGCTTGCAGCGGGATTAATCGTGGAGCATCCCCTTAACTACGGGCGCAGGAGGTTAAGGCAGATGCTGCGATGGGAATACTGCGGGCTCTGAAGAACAGAAACCAGCTTTTGCCCTGATTTTAAAAAATGTCTTGGTTTGCTGAGGGTTTTTATTATTGTTTTTGTTGTTGTTGTTGTTGTTTAGGTGAGAGAAAAGGAAGTGAAATGGGTGCAGGTGAAGGTGTACGGTCATGAAGTAGAAAGAGAAAAACCAAACCACCAGGGACCGATATCTCGTAGGAAGATAAAGAGTTGTCAGTGTTATCAGCTACTCGTCGTCAGCACAGTCCACTCCTAAGCAGAGTTACACCCTTGTAAATTGATGAATCAACAGACTTGGAAGGGTGCAAGCAGGGCTTTTTTTCAGCAGGAATGCGGTGGAACGGAGTTCCGGAACCTCTTGAAAATGGTCACATGGCTGGTGACCCCGCCCCCTGATCTCCAGACAGAGGGGAGTTTAGATTGTCCTCCACACTGCTGATCTAAACTTCCCTCTGTCTGGAGATCAGGGGGCGGGGCCACCAGCCATGTGACCATTTTCTCTGAGGGCAACCCACAAAGTCCCACCACCTCTTCCCCCCCCCCAAAAAAGCCCTAGGTGCAAGTGTGTTTAGAATTGCACTGCAGAGGCATACCATTCCCTGTCTTGGGCATTATAGGGCTGTTTCCACACTACTCACGTTCAATTGGAATGCTGCAGAACGTTGCGAATAAAACACGGAAGATAGCGTTTTCTCGCACGAGTTTTGTGCAACATCGTGCAAAACTTGCGCGAGAAAAAACTATCTTCAATGTTTTTTTCACAACATTCTGCGGCATTCTGATTGAAGGTGAGTAGTGTGGAAATGGCCTAGGTTTGATCACAGCGGTAGCATCCACATGTGTCGAGAAAAAAGCTGTATCGATGCTATCTGGCCATATGTTTTTTTATATAAAAAAGCAGCATTTACAGAGGTTTAAACCTTTTTTCATTTTTAAACTCAGTTTCAGACACAGTTAATTTAGTGCTGACCATACAGACTGGTGATTGGTGCTTTCTATGTACAGTCACTAGGGAAATTGTCTGTGAGTGACAGATACCCTAATCGAGGGCAGAGCTGCATAGTTGCCAGCCATTCTAACAGACTGCTGTGCCAGTCTTTTCCTTTCCACCATCCTCGTAATTTAGGTCACTGTTCTGAGCCTGCAAGAGTACATTTGCTACTGTACACAAATGACCATGAAGCTTGCCATCGGATCCTACACCCACTGTCACACCATTGGGCCACAGACTCATTTGTCGATTTTCAAGTTCCATCTACCTGTTACAAAGACCTTGTGGTTGTTGGGAAACAACACAAGGACTTTGTATCACACATGCAATGGGAGTTTTGTGCCTCCCAAATGTTGGGGGAAAGGGGGTTAAAAATAGCTTTTCTTCAGAGGTGCAATGCATCTTGAATCAACAGAGAGTCACACGAGTTTAGCTTTTAAAAACATTTACTTCTTAAGGGAAAAAGTTAACAGGATTCCTACAAAATAACAAATGCCTGGAGCTACATTCTCACTACTGGTTACAACAAAGAGCTGGGATAACAGAATGGAGAATCTTCTTCTTCCTCCTTCTTCTTGACCCTAGAAAGAAAGTCACCTGACCTGTTGACCAATAACAGTTTACAAACACTCTCAAGTTTCCCGGGCTTGCAGATTATTGGCTTTGAGGCAGGTTCCCTTTCCAGGTCAATCTAAACAATAGCATGGTAGGTAAACACATTAACCCCATAATGACTGAATCTCAGACCTTGCAACACACATATATTCCAACACAAAATGCACACCAGGAGTTTTCTGTTTGCAACTACAGCATGCAGGGAGAAGTGGCTTTAGCCTCCTCCCCGACAGCTGTTCTTACATCCTCAAACCACCTCATGGAGCCACTAGGATTAGGATCTGGGATACTGAGGTTTAAATTCCTATTCTGCCATGGAATATTGCTGGGTGATTTTGGGACAGTCATACACTCTCAGTCTAAACGAACACACAGGGTTGTTGTGAGGATAAAATGGAAGAGTAGAGTATTATGTGCCCTGACCTGGACAGCCCAGGTGAGTCTGATCTCATCAGCTCTCAGAAGCTAAGCAGGGTTTGCCTTGGTTAGTACTTGGATGGGAGACCTCCAACAAAGGCCAGGGTAGTACAGGCAGGCAATGGCAAACCACCTCTGCTCATCTCATGCCTTGAAAACCCCGCCAGGGTCACCATAAGTCAGCTATGACTTGACAGCACTCTCTACCACCAGAGCATTATGTAAGCCACTTTGGGTCCCCATCAGAGAGAAAAGTAGGGCATAAACAAAGTAAATAAATATGGAGCCACTATTGGCTCTATTGTAAAAATCTCGTTACTTACATGGCTACATGTACATATCCCAAGAGACTAATATGGGCAGTGTGAGGCTGTCAAAACAGCATTGGGCTGGAGTGGGGGGACTGGATCTGATGTGATGCTAATGCCATTTCTCCCTGCCTGCTGTGGTCACAAAGAGAAAAAAGCTGGTGTGCATCTAGGAGGCCCAAAACGTCCATCGCTCATGTGACAAAAAACAAATACAAGGACATTGTAATGTGTAGATGGACCCTCAAAATGCCCTTAAATGTTTCTATGCTTTATGTAAATGAGAAGGCACCTCTTCCAGGTAGAAGTCAAGGCGTGGGGAGCCCAGTGGTAGAGCATCCGTTTAGCATGTCAAAGGTCCCAGGTTGAATCCCAGCATCTCCAGGTAGAAGGATCATGTAGGAGGTGATGTGAAAGATGTCTACCTGAAACCCTGGAGTGCTGCTGCCAGTCTGAGTAGACATTATTGACCTAATTTATTATTATTATTTATTACATTTCTAACCCTCCCTTACCGCAAGGGGCTCAGGGAGAGGTACAGCAATTATCAAAATATAATACAAGTATTAAAACAATTCATAAAACAACAGTTCATCATAAAATCAACAAACAGATAATAACTGTCCCAAGATGGGGGTCAATTCCAGATTCCTGCCCATCGACATATAAGGGGAGGGAAGCGGACAGATAATGTACTGCAACCCATACGTGGGTCAGCAAACGAATGGGCACTGAATAGCCCCGTGCTGTACCCATGTGTTGGGCAGCCAGCCGGTAGACACTGTGTAACCCCACACTTAGTGGGAGACCAGTGGGAGGCTCAGTGAGGATCTCATGCTGGCCTCAACCATACGCTTGGTGGAACATTTCTGTCTTACAGGCCTGCCGAAATGATAGAAGATCCTAACGGGCCCGGGTGTCCTCAGACAGAGAATTTCACCAGGTTGGGGCCAGGACCGAAAAGGCCCTGGCCCTGGTTGAGGCCAACCGAGCCTCCCTGGGGCCAGGGACCACCAGCAGATGTTTTCCAGCTGATTGGAGCATTCTCCGGGGTACATACAGGGAGAGACGGTCCCTTAGGTATTCTGGTCCCAGTCCGTTTAGGGCTTTATAGGTCAAAACCAGCACCTTGAGCCGAATCCAGAATTCCCCGGGGATGGACCAAGAGTCTGATTCAGTACAAAGCATAGTCCCATATAAAAGAGAGTTACCCAGAATGAAAGAAGATGGGGAAGTGGGTGGAAGGCTAGAGAAGAAGTCTTTCACAATGCACTTGCTAACTGTTAGGGACTTTCTATGACCCTTATTCTAAGAGACCTATGTATGAGCATTTATTGGAGTTGACCTGTCGCACAGAAGGCAAAAGTTATTATTATTTGCAAGCAGGGGTCATTTTGTAGAAAAAGAGCTGGAGGAACTCATTAGCATAACTCATTAGCACATGCCATGCCCCTTGACATCACCAGAACTGTGTCATTAGCATAACTGATTTGCATATGCCACACCCCCTGACATCACCTATCTTGGCTGCTTTGGACCGTATCCTGGCAATTCAGGGCCGAAATTGGGCCCAAAAGGGCAAAAAGGGGCTGAGAACGGCCGAAAAGGGGCCCACAATGGTCAGGATTGGGCTGTAACTGAACAGGAGAGTAATCCACCACCCATCAGAGGCCTAATACGGGCCATTTTGGCCCCAATCCAGTACAAAACGGGCCCAAAATGGCCGAGAGTCAGGTGGGTGGGTCCACCTGAAATGTGACCTCTTTGGGGAACTGCCGGAACTGTGTTCCGGCCCGTTCCCCCTTGAAATGAGCCCTGTTTGTAAGCAGATTCCTTTCTGACACTGGTTAAGTAAAGTTAGAAAGACCTATTACAAGGACATTATCTCTCTTGTTTTGACTTTGTACTCAAGAATCTACCTTGGATAATTTGATTCTGAAGAATTGTTTGTATCTAGTTTTGTATAACAATTTTATCTCTTCTGTAAACAATGAACTTTGGAAAGTGTATAAGATTCTCTGCTATGGCTGATCTTTATGCATGTCTTGGAGCATGGCACTCTGGGTTTTATTGTTAAAAAACGCTCATTAATTCTTTATGGATCACAGTTTTTTGGTGTCTTGATTACTAGTGATGGCTATTGGGAAACATAATAATAATAATAATAATAATAATAATAATGATAATGATAATGATAATGATAATAATAATAATCAATTTATATACCGCTCTCCAGGACAACTTAATGCCCACTCAGAGCAGTTTACAAAGTATGTCATTCTGAATGCAGAGTACCTTTAAGAAATTTTCCTTAACACTAACAACTTGATTCTCTTCAGCTCTGCATCTGGGGCTCTATAGACACCATCACTTTCCTTATCAAGTACAACTGCCTGTCCTTTCTGTTTTGACAACTTTCTAGAATGGATGGTTCAAACCAGTGGCTGCTTTTCATTACTGCACTCCTCAGCAGAAAAATTCCTCTTGACAAAGATGTGCTGAATCTGTTTTCTGCAGCTGTCCATTCAGATTTTCAAGCTCTTCTTAGCCTCAGTTTGGCATGCCCAAGGCCAGGTGGGTTGGACAATTCAGCTGCAGTCATGTCAGGTGCTGAGGCAATGTCCTTGTAACACTCTAATCAACATCACTTAGTTAGTTAGTTCGTTAGTTCGTTAGTTCGTTAGTTCGTTAGTTCATTAGTTCGTTAGTTCGTTCGTTCGTTCAGTCGGTCGATTGTTCGGTCATTCGTTAGATTATTGAATTTCTAGCCCACCATCCCTGCAAGCAGACACAGGGTGGGTTACAACAACAATAAACACAAATAAAAGGAATAAACAATTTAAAATCAAGAATCTAGAAGTATATAAGTAAATATAGATTAATGACATTAATCCAAGTTATGGCATCTAATACAGAGATCACAAACACTCAAAGCACTGCAGGGTTAGACAAGTAGATAAAAACCTGCTAAGATGTAAGCAGCAGAAACAAACTGGAGCCCAAGCAGAATCAAGGGGGGCAGGAGGACAATTCAGCATTGCCTCAGCCCCCATCCTAGGCCTGGTGGGACAACTCCAATTTACAGGCCTGGCAGAACTACAACAGGTCTCACAGGGCCCAGATTTCAACAGGAAGAGCGTTTCTCCAGGCTCTGGTCGAGGCCAGATGAACATCCTTAGGGCCGGGGATCACCAACAGACGTTGACCAGTTGAATTCCAGCCACATAGCATCACACAAAAGAGATAGATGCAGAGAAGTTAGCCGTGTTAGTCTGTGGTAGCAAAATCAAAAACAGTCCAGTAGCACCTTTAAGACTAACCAATTTTATTTTAGCATAAGCTTTCGAGAATCAAGTTCTCTTCGTCAGATACAGGCATCTGACGAAGAGAACTTGATTCTCGAAAGCTTATGCTAAAATAAAATTGGTTAGTCTTAAAGGTGCTACTGGACTCTTTTTGACAAAAGAGATAGAAAGGACTGGCCAGCTGTAGCTGTTTGTACACTGGAAGCAAAGCATTAGTATACTTAGTGGTAGCTAGAACCTTTTCTTTCCACTCCAAGATCAGGATCTCTATTTCTGGATGCCTCCTAATCCAAAGGAGAGGCCATGCTACTTTCTGGAAGTGCAGAGAACAATGGATTTTGTGGCACTTGAAAGACAAATAAATTTATTGAGTGATGTTCCTCCTCGGCTTGGTTCAGAATTGCAAAATGCGAGTGGCACCTTTTGCTTTATACTGATTGTTCTAAATTGCATGCCATGCAAATATTTTGCTTGCCATGTCCTTGTATTATTATTGTTCTCTTAGGGTTGTTTGTCCCCCATTTTCTATCTGCTGATCCCACTTGACAGAAAGAAAAATATCTTCACCACTGTTTCTTTGGATGTCTTGCTCTGGCAGGGCGCGCGGGAGATGCACATGGCCTTTTGCCCTCAAGTTCCAGCCTTTCCCATTTTGCTTTCTTAAAACCCCAAGCCAAGGATGTTTGTGCATTTGTTGTGTGGTTCTTGTACTGCTGCCTGGAAACTGTTACTTCTGGATGAACGAACAAACAAATAAATGATTTATTACGGTCAAAGATCAACTCAGAAATAAATACAACAGCAGCAATGATACTTTTAAAAAAATACAAAAGTTGTATTAAAATGAGCAAGTATGATTCGTTATTAGAGACGGGCACGATCGGCATTACGATAGAAAAATACCCACGATAATGGCATTCGCGCGATCAGGACCCGGCAAATCAGTGCCGTCCATGGCGACCAATCCAGTGTTCGGGGGGGGGGGCCTTCATTGGGGCTTGATCGGGGCGATCAGTATCTGATCGGAGATCCAGTCACTCCGGCGCCAGTAATCTATTCCCCTGGCAACAGAGCCATCAGAGAGGCCAAACCTCAGTACGAACTGGGTCTGGCCAGGAGGGCTCGCTACAACAAGAAAAACTTCTACAGATATGTGAGAAGCAAACACAAGGTAAAAGAGGCAATTGGACCACTGTTGGGAGTAGATGGAGAAACTCTGGTGCAGGACAGAGAAAAAGCAGACAGGCTTAATGACTTTTTTGCCTCTGTTTTCTCCCTGAAGAACTCAGGCACATCTAGAGATAGTAGAAAATGTGGCAGGACACCTGAGTGGCTAATTGACATTGACAGAGAGGTAGTGGAGAGGCATCTGGCAGCACTGGATGAATACAAATCCCCTGGGCCGGATGGGTTGCACCCAAGAGTGCTGAAAGAACTTTCCAGAGAACTTGCAGAACCCCTGTCCATCATCTTCAAGGCCTCCTGGAGGACTGGGGATGTGCCACAAGATTGGAGAAGAGCGAATGTTATCCCAATCTTTAAGAAAGGGAGGAAGGATGACCTGGGAAACTACAGGCCGGTCAGTCTGACTTCTGTTGCTGGGAAGATATTAGAACAGATTTTAAAGGGATCAATCTGTAAGCATCTGAAGGACCGCTCAGTGATCCGGGGAAGTCAGCATGGTTTTGTTCCTAACAGATCCTGCCAGACCAACCTGGTTTCCTTCTTTGATCGAGTGACCAGCTTACTGGATCGGGGGAACTCTGTTGACGTGATTTATCTGGATTTCAGTAAAACTTTTGATAAGGTCCCCCATGACATTCTGATGGGCAAACTAGAAGACTGTGAAGTAGACTATAGGACAGTTCGGTGGATAGGGAACTGGTTGGAGGACCGCACTCAAAGAGTGGTGGTCAATGGCGTTTCATCAGATTGGAGGGAGGTGTCCAGTGGGGTGCCGCAGGGCTCAGTTTTGGGCCCGGTACTTTTCAATATTTTTATCAATGATCTGGATGAAGGAGTGGGAGGGCTGCTCATTAAATTTGCTGATGATACCAAATTGGGAGGGGTAGCAAACACCCAAGAAGATAGAATTAAAATTCAACAAGACCTGAATAATGGTTGTTGTGGGTTTTCCGGGCTGTATTGCCGTGGTCTTTGCATTGTAGTTCCTGATGTTTCGCCAGCAGCTGTGGCTGGCATCTTCAGAGGCGTAGCACCAAAAGACAGAGATCTCTCAGTGTCACAGTGTGGAAAAGATGTAGGTCATTTGTATCTACTCAGGAGGGGTGGGGTTGATCTGAGTCATCCTGTGAGAGTTTCCCAGGGTGTGGAATGCTAATGGAGGGAGGCTTCACTGTATCCTGAGGAGGTTCTTTTTCATATGGATTGGTACTTGATGTGCTAATCTTCTCTGCAGGGCTATTGTCGGGGATAGAATGTGTGGATGATACATTTATCATTTGGAGCCATGGGGAGGAAGAATTGATGGGGTTTTTGAATCATCTCAACAACATCCACCTGAACATACAATTCACAATGGAAAAAGAAATCGAGGGAAAACTCCCATTCCTGGATACCTTGGTCATCCGCAAAGCAAACTTTCAGTTAGGTCACAAGGTCTACAGGAAACCAACTCACACTGATCGGTACTTACACAAAAACTCCAATCACCACCCCCAACAGAAAAGAGGCATAATGAAAACATTAGTGGGTCGTGCAAGACGGATATGTGAGCCGCACTTTCTCAATGAGGAAATTAACCATCTAAACCACGCACTTCGGGCAAATGGCTACTCCAGAAATGAAATCCGGAGAGCAATCAAACCCAGGATGAATCAAACAACCAAGGAAAAACAGTCTCCTACAGGAAAAGTGTTTTTGCCATATATCAAAGGAATTACTGATCAGATGGGAAAGCTTATGAAAAAGCATAACCTTCAAGCAGTATTCAGACCCACCCGAAAAATACAACAGATGCTACAATCAGCAAAAGACAGTAGAGACCCCCTCACCTCTGCAGGAGTATACCGTATACCCTGCAGCTGTGGACAAGTTTACATCGGGACCACAAAGCGTAGGATCCAGACAAGAATAAAAGAACATGAAAGACACTGCAGACTCGGACAACCTGAAAAATCAGCAGTGGCTGAACATAGCCTAACTCAAACAGGGCACAGTATCTTATTCCAGGACACCAAAATACTGGACAACACTTCCAACTACTTTGTCAGACTGCACAGGGAAGCCATTGAAATTCACAAGCATAAGCAAAACTTCAACAGGAAAGAAGAAACCTTAAGAATGAACAGAGCATGGTTTCCAGTTCTGAAAAACACCGGGCTAACAAAACATTCTATCCCCGACAATAGCCCTGCAGAGAAGATTATCACATCAAGTACCAATCCATATGCAAAAGAACCTCCTCAGGATACAGTGAAGCCTCCCACCATTAGCATTCCACACCCTGGGAAACTCTCACAGGATGACTCAGCTCAACCCCACCCCTCCTGAGTAGATACAAATGACCTACATCTTTTCCACACTGTGACACTGAGAGATCTCTGTCTTTTGGTGCTACACCTCTGAAGATGCCAGCCACAGCTGCTGGCGAAACGTTAGGAACTACAATGCCAAGACCACGGCAATACAGCCCGGAAAACCCACAACAACCATCGTTCTCCAGCCGTGAAAGCCTTCGACAATACAAGACCTGAATACTCTGGAGAAGTGGGCAGCTGTGAATAGGATGCAATTCAACAAAGACAAGTGCACAGTATTACATCTGGGCCACAAAAATGAGAAGCACAAATACTGGATGGGGGATACACTTCTGGGCAGTAGTATATGTGAAAGGGATCTTGGGGTAAGAGTGGACTGTAAACTGAATATGAGCAGTCAGTGTGATGTGGTGGCAAAAAAGGCTAATTCAATCCTGAGTTGTATCAAAGGGGCCATAGCATCGAAATCGCAGGAGGTCATAGCCCCTCTCTATACTGCCTTGGTCAGGCCACACCTGGAGTATCGTGTGCAGTTCTGGAGGCCTCACTTCAAAAAGGATGTGGACAAAATCGAGAGGGTGCAGAGGAGAGCGACGAGGATGATCAGGGGTCTGGAGACTAAGCCCTACGAGGAAAGGCTGAGGGCCTTGGGAATGTTTAGTTTGGAGAAGAGGAGGTTGAGGGGGGACATGATTGCTCTCTTTAAATATTTGAAAGGCTGTCATTTGGAGGAGGGCAGGGAGCTGTTCCAGTTGGCAGCAGAGGGTAGGACGCGAAGCAATGGGCTAAAACTACATGCACAAAAGTACCGACTGGATATTAGGAAAAACTTTTTCACCGTCAGAGTAGTTCAAAAGTGGAATCAGCTGCCTAGGGAGGTGGTGAGCTCCCCCTCACTGGCAGTTTTCAAGAAGAGGCTGGATGAATACTTGTCAGAGATGCTTTAGGCTGATCCTGCACTGGGCAGGGGGTTGGACTAGATGGTCTGTATGGCCCCTTCCAACTCTATGATTCTATGATTCTATGAATGCCTGAGCTGAGTTTGCCCTCCTTCTGTCACCCTGGAAACCCGAATGGAAGCCCAGCTTGCCTTGATCAGCAGGGCTTCCTTCCAACCACGGAGCAGCAACGCACTCACCAGTTGGGAGAAGACAGCCGGGGAGGGAGGGGGAAGGGGGTGTTCTGTAGCCACCGGCACTCCAAACATTTTTTGCTTTTTTAAAAAACGGGGCTTTGTAGGAGGAATGGCTGTTTTTCTGTCTGTCACTCTCTGTTTTTAACCTGCTTTTAAAACACTGTATTTTGTGGGAAAACCTCATTCATGGCTCTGTGTGTTTAAAATATGCTTTTGGAAGACTGGCTGCTTGCTTTTAAAATTGGGTGGGGAGGAATGGAGAATTCTGTCCCTGCTTTTTTAAAAAAGCTGGCTGAAACATGTTGATGGGGTGTCTCTCTCCCTCTATTTAGAGAAGCAGGGACGGGTTAAAAACTCCCCCCCCCTCTGTTCTAAGTGTGTGTGTGTGTGTAAACGTCATAGCGAAGACTTACTTCGCTATGTTCTGGCTTGTCCTTTGTATGCAGAACCCAGAAAGAAATTCCTGACCAAGACCCTCAATAACATATACTCCTTCTCTAACTCTGATAAGCTAGGGCCAAACTACAAGTGACACCTGTCACTAGTTGGACTCTTGTCAGCTTCCCTCAAGTCTTGATGGGAAATGTAGGCGTCCTGGTCTTGCAGCTTGGCTCTCCGACTGCTGTCCAACGGGCTTTTCAACTGTCACTCGTCCAACATTCTGCCAAGCTGCCTACATTTCCCATCCAAACTTGAGGGAAGCTGACAAGTGTCCAACCTGTGTCATGCGTCACTTGTAGTTTGGCCCTTAGGCTACATGTTATCTGACGTAGATGCTTCTGTAATCTATAAAGTGCTAGAAAAACAAGAGCAAGTGCGGTCTCTAAGAAAGCTTCTGATCTGTCTGAGCAGCAAATCCAGGTCTTCCTTGTATTTTGAATAATTTTAACGTTTTCTGGTATTTTAGAATTCCTTTTAAATTTTATGGTTGTAATTTGTATTTATGTTTTGTTTTGTAAACGCCAATGGCTGTATACAATATATTTACCTATCCACTTAGGTCAGTCTCTCTGAACCATCCCTTCTCCTCTGATGCTGAGATTTTGCTGTAGCTTCCCACCCAATTATGAAACATCTTCCTTGAAATAATACTCCTTTTTTTTTTCTCTTGGATTCATAAAAGTCTACAAAATCTGGCTCTTCTAGTTTGCCTTTTGCTGACAGTTATTAGACACTGAATGGTTGACTCTGAGCGATAAAATTTGGAAGCTGCTAAAATTTGCTTTTTTTTACAAAGCATTATTTTGTTTTCAGTCATCATATAATCAAGTGTTAAGTATGGTTTGGTTTATAATGGATGACGTTAACCGCTCTGAGCTTTCATGAGAAGAGAGTGCCATAAATATTTTAAGTAAGTAAATAAAATAAAGAACCTCTATGCTAAACTTCAAGCCCCTTGCTTTGACCTTTTGTGGCTCGGGATTACATTAGATGTTGATTAACAGTTTATAGCAACTTCCAAAATCATGATGGCTAGAAACTTTTTTTGAAGAAAGGAAGGAAGAGAGGGAAGGAGGAAGGAAGGAAGGAAGATCAAGATGGGTCATGTTAGTCTGTCTGTAGAGTAGAAAAGAGCAAGAGTCCAGTAGCACCTATAAGACTAACAAAAGCTCATACCCTACCACAAATTTTGTTAGTCTTATAGGTGCTATGGGACTCTTGCTCTTTTCTACAGCAAGCAAGCAAGCAAGCAAGCGAAAGAAAGAAAGAAAGAAAGAAAGAAAGAAAGAAAGAAAGAAAGAAAGAAAGAAAGAAAGAAAGAAAGAAAGAAAGAAAGAGATGAGTGCCACTTTGAGGCCCTGATACCAGGAGAGAGATGCAATGTACAAAGGCCCTGAGCATCGTCTGGCATTGATGAGGGGGAAAAATAAGCCTTTCGAAGGCCTTCA
Source organism: Eublepharis macularius (assembly GCF_028583425.1). Taxonomy (NCBI): domain Eukaryota; kingdom Metazoa; phylum Chordata; class Lepidosauria; order Squamata; family Eublepharidae; genus Eublepharis; species Eublepharis macularius. Next base: position 163,877,582 of record NC_072794.1, on the reverse strand, counting down.
TTCAAGTATAGATCTGTTGATAATACAAAATGCATTTTAAAAAAAAATCCTTCGGAGAACTCTAATTACACTAGAAAGATGCATCTATCCCTTCCTCCCCCACCCCCAACCTTCCCAAAAATCTAATTAAAATGGAAAGGGAACCTTCCATATTACGACAGCATTATGGCACTCCAGGGTGTGTTTAACTGGGCTGTAAATGCATTTCTCAGGTGGTTCAAGTGCGGATGGCCTTCACCCTGCACCTCTCCTGGCTCCACTAATGGCCCTGTACATCACGGACCTGTCACATTTTTAATCGTATGTTGCGCGGCAGGGCTTCTGCTGAGAGGTAAAAACCAATCACGACACGGGTGGAGATTCTTGTTCCAACCACCCCTTCATTTCAGCGATGTCCTTACTTCCCCCTTTGTCTGAGTAGGAACTCAGCATGGAGTCATTTGTATGGGAAACACAGTGGTTTGATTCCTTCCATCGGCTTCATTCGCTTCCCAGAGGTGGCCAGGAGGGAACAGAGGGTACAACTAATAATGTGACGTCCCTGGGGCATCTGCAGGCAAACAAACAAACAAAAAATGGAGACTTTCAAGAGGGACAAAGCTCCCCCTCCTTTTTTGCCTGACCTGGACAAAAAAATAATAATTAGAAATTTGAAAGACTTGCTGGAGAGCAACATATTGTATCATGATGCTAACAGATTTGGGGCAGAATCCAGCAAAAACCTCTCTTGCACGAGTCCCCCTTAAATGAATGATAGATCCAGAGGAGTTAGCCGTGTTAGTCTGTAGTAGCAAAATCGAAAAGAGTCCAGTAGCACCTTTAAGACTAACCAACTTTACTGTAGCATGAGCTTTCAAGAACCACAGTTCTCTTTTGTGATTCTGTGACACATCTGACGAAGAGAACTGTGATTCTCGAAAGCTTATGCTACAGTAAAGTTGATTAGTCTTAAAGGTGCTACTGGACTCTTTTCAATTAAACGAATGAGAGTTCCAATGGCCAACACTTTCAGTGATATCCTAAGCAGAATTACTCCAGTGTAAGCCCATCAATTTCAAGCCCATTGGTGTGCTTAGACTAAAGTAACTCTGTTTAGGATTTCACTGCCTGTGCCCTTTGAATTTAGGGATGCTTTTGGATTATTTATCCCTGCTGTTTTAACCCTCAAATCTCCATTTCAGCTTAACTCCTCTCTTAAGCCAATCAAACTGACAATTTGTTATTTTCCTGCCATTTCCTGCTTCCATTCACCAAATTGGTTCTGTACAATCCACACATTTTCCATCATGATTTGTGTTTTTCAATAAATCAAAAAATAATAAATGTTTCATAAATCAATAGATTCTGATTTGTGTTTGTACACACGTGTGCATGCGTAATATGATGTTGCATTGTGCATATCAATGACATTCATTGTAAGTGGGAATACTGTATTAATTGCGTCTATCGACAGTATAACGTGCATACAGACAAAAAAAAATCTACAAAACCGGCAGTGACAAGTGGAGAAGCAAAACTATTGATGCAAATATATGGGGGAAATGATTCCATTGCGTTATGCCCTGCTGAGGTCCCTCCCCTCCCTAATCTGGCACTCCTCAGCACCCCCCCATCCCCATCTCCTGGAATTTGCCCTACCTGAGAGTCTCTCTACATGAGACACCTCAGTGAGTTTTTGTCAAGTGTGGGGAGAGGCACTGTTAGCCAGGAAGCGTAGTTTAAAAAGACAGAGCTGGCGGAGATCACTCCTCAGAGAGTTTGTTAATTTCGTCTTCGCCTCCCCGAAGGCTCTGTCAGTTTTAGCTCTCCAGTCTAAAACTGTGTGGGATAGCAACCAGAGGGCAGCCAGGAATGGAAATGGGCTACAGCTGCCTTCCAGAGCCAGGCTTGGACCTGGAAAGGCTATAATGGGCTAAAGTTTCCTTTCTGGCATTTCACAGCCCCTTCACACAGCTCCAGAGTATAGCAAAGCCTTTGCCCTGCCACCAGCTCTATCTTTTTAAACTACCCTTCCCAGCTAACATTGCATTCCCTGAAATGTGTTCTTCACATGTCAGATGTGACATGTAGAGAGATTCTGAGTTGGCATCCCTACTTGCGAATAGGCCCATGTAAGGCCAACATGGCTCACCATCTGTGAACTGTAAGCCTTTTAGCTAGGACTTTAAAAAGAGACTAAGTTTAAAGAAGTTATTAAAGAAATGGGACTATTGTTTTGAATACCTGTGGCTTTGGAGCTGTGAGAAAAAGACACCATCGCGAGATCTGCTGTGGGAAGACGGGAGACAGGAAGTGCGTAATAACAATAGAGTGGCTGGAGAGAAGCGGCCCTTGCTGGAGGGCAGGAAGTAGGGAATTGCCATTTTTGAAAGGGGAAGGGTTGCGGCTTCAGCGGAAGAGGAAGTAGGCCATCTTGGATTACAAAATCATAGAGAAACCATAGAGAAAAGACGCCCGACATTTTGGACTCTTTAAAACTTAATTTCTATAAGAAGACCGGGACATTTAAAATAGAAAAACGTTAAATTTTACGCCACGGAGTTAAGGAAGAGAGCGGATTCGTGGGAGCGAGCTAAAGCAAGCCCCACGATGTCAAAAAAAGAGTGGCAATCGGCAATAGAAAACCTGGATAAAAACCTGGACAAAAAACTTTTAGATATGATTAAAGAACTTAAGGACACGAAATTGGAGCTGATAAAAGAGGTTAAAGAGGTTACACAGACAGTAAAATCGGAGCTGTCAGAAGTGAAAAAAGGTATGGAAACAATACGAAATGAATTACAAGGAACGCAGCAGAGAGTTAAAACAGTAGAAGACGCGATGGAGAATTTAGCAGACACGCAACAAACAGAGATGAGATTGGTGAAGGGGAGAATGTCAGTTGCAGAAACTAAACATATGGAGAAGCAGCTACGTTTTCGTGGCTTGCCAGAAGTGGAAGGAAAGTCAGCGCAAGAACAGATGACTGAGGTGTTGGCTGAGTACCTGGGGAAGGAGGAGGAGGAAGTTGTGGCTATCCTAGATGTGGCATACCGTGTGAATTCGAGAATAGCAACCCAGAGGAAACTACCAAGAGATGTGATTGTGCAGTTTACAACACGAAATATGAAAGAGAGGATTGTGACAAAACAGTTTCAAGATCCATTGGAGATTGATGGCAAGACGATTATTATAATGAAGGAACTGCCCAGATCAGTGTTACTGGACCGGAAAAAATATAAAGTGCTAATTCAGATTTTGAAGGACATGAAAATCAGGTACAGATGGGAGTTACCGGAAGGAGTGTCCTTTGAGTTTGGAGGGGCCAAAAAACGCATCAGATCTGAGCGAGAGATGGAGCGATTTATTAAGGACAATGAAAAAGACTTACCAACAAGATCATGAGTATGGAGTGTAAAGTATTATCTTGGAATGTAAATGGACTAAACTCACCGAATAAGAGGAAAAATACTTTTCACTGGCTACTAAAACAAAAATGTGACATTGTTTGTTTGCAAGAGACCCATATCAGAAAGCAGGATGTAAAATATTTAAAATCTGGAAAATTGGGCAAAGAATATGTAGCGGCCTCCAACAAGAAAAAAAGAGGAGTGGTGTTGTACATAAAAGAGGAGCTACAGCCAAAATTTGTTATGAGAGATGTGGAAGCTAGATTTGTAGCAGTGGAATGTATTTGGAATTTAAAGAGAGTGTTGGTAGTCGGACTTTATGCACCTAACGGTGCAAAAGAAAGCTTCTTTGAGGATTTAAGGAAGCATTTAGACGATCTTGCATACGACCAGATAATTCTTGCTGGAGACTTCAATGGAGTGACAGACTTGGAACTAGACAAAAAGACTACAACGGCACAAAAGAAAAGAGGACTATTACCAAAGCTTTTTTTTGAGTTGATTCAACAAGAGACTCTTGAAGATGTATGGAGGAGAGAATATCCTAAAAGCAGACAGTTTACCTTTTATTCTGCAAGGCATTCTACATTATCAAGAATTGATATGATCTGGGCCTCAAAAGACTTAGCATTATGGACTAAGGAGGTAGAAATAATGCCTATGGTAGGCTCAGATCACAACCCAATTATGTGGAAATTTGGAAAAAAGAGAAAAAGGAAAGCATGGAGAATAAATGAGGACTTGTTACAGGAAAGAGAGAATATGGAAATACTGAGAAGAGAGACAAAGTTTTTTATACAATACAACGTGAATAAAGAAGTACCAACCAATAAAGTTTGGGATGCTTACAAGGCGGTTGTAAGGGGCATACTAATGGACTTAAATGGTAGAGCAAGAAAGAAGAAAGAGGAGAAAAGACAAGAGATTGAGGAGAAAATAAAAGCCAAAGAAATACAGCTAAAAAAGAGACCAGGGAAAAAGAAGGTATACCAGGAAATTAAAATACTTCAAGAACAGCTAACAGCAATGAGCAATAAAGAATTGGAGTGGAATCTCAAAAGACTGAATCAAAAAGCGTTTGAGGGTGCTAATAAACCTGGGAAGTACCTGGCATGGCAATTGAAGAAGAAAAGGGAAAAGAAGATAATAAATAAAATTTGCGAAGATAACAAAACGTATTTGGAGCAGGCTACCATTAGTAGAGCCTTTTATAAATTTTACGCTAAGCTGTATAATAAAAAAGAAGTAAACAAAGAATCAATAGCGTCATATTTGGAGAAAACCAAACTTCCAGAAATCTCGGAAGCTTGGAGAAATAAGTTGAATAGTGAAGTAACTGACGAGGAAATAAGTAAGGCAATACAATCTGCAAATCTAGGAAAGGCGCCAGGGCCAGATGGACTTACGGCTAAATTCTATAAGACAATGGCTAATGAACTGGCACCATTCCTAAAAGAGGTGATGAATGGGGTTTTAAGGGATCAAAGGATTCCAGAAACTTGGAGTGAAGCGAATATATCATTGATCCCAAAAGAGGGCCAAGACCTGACTAATGTGAAAAATTATAGACCTATATCGCTACTCAACAATGACTATAAAATTTTTGCGAAGATATTGGCGGAGAGATTGAAGGGGTGGCTCTCGGAAGTCATAGAGGAGGAACAAGCAGGCTTTTTGCCAGACAGACAAATAAGAGACAACTTAAGGACAGTGATCAATGCTATTGAATATTATGACAAGCGTTGTGACAAAGAGGTTGGTTTCTTCTTTGTTGACGCTGAAAAAGCGTTTGACAATTTAAACTGGGACTTTATGTTTGCCACTATGGAAAAGCTACAATTGGGAGAAAGATTCATCAGAGCAATTAAGGAAATTTATAGAGACCAGACTGCAGCAATTGTGGTGAATGATGAATTGACCAAGAAATTGACGATAAGTAAAGGAACAAGACAAGGTTGCCCGTTATCTCCATTGTTGTTCATTTTAGTATTGGAGATTCTGATGATACAAATACGTCAAGATGATGAAATTCGTGGAATAAAAATAAAGGACTATTCATACAAGGTCAGAGCATTTGCGGATGACATAATGTTAATTGTAGAGGACCCATTGGAGAACATGCCAAGAGTGATAGATAAGATCAAGGAGTTTGGAGACTTGGCAGGTTTCTTCATTAACAAAAAGAAGTCAAAGATATTATGCAAAAATATGACTAAGCAGAAACAACAATTGTTAATGGAAACAACGGATTGTGAAGTAACAAGTAAAGTGAAATATTTGGGAGTCGAATTAACTGCAAAGAACATAGATCTATTCAAAAACAATTATGAAAAACTATGGACTCAGATAGAGAGAGACTTGATTAAATGGAATAGATTGAATTTGTCATGGTTGGGCAGGATTGCAGCAGTTAAGATGAATGTGTTACCAAGAGTAATGTTTTTGCTACAGACAATACCAATCATCAGAGACTCCAAACAATTTGAAAAATGGCAGAGGAAAATATCAGATTTTGTTTGGGCAGGCAAGAAGCCTCGAGTGAAAGTGAAAGTTTTACAAGATGCAAAGGAAAGAGGCGGAATGCAACTGCCCAATCTGAGACTTTATCATGATGCAATCTGCCTAGTTTGGTTGAAAGAATGGATGACATTAAAGAACAAGAAACTATTAGCCCTAGAGGGATATAAAAAAATATTTGGATGGCACGCATATTTATGGCATGACAAAGTAAAGGTCAACTCGATGTTCCTGCATCACTTTGTTCGGAGAAGTCTATACATAATCTGGAAGAAGTACAGAATTTATCTACAAGAAGGAACCCCTTTGTGGGTGGTTCCATATGAGGTGATAGACCCGAGAGCTGTTGATAATGAACAACAATGTTTAACGTATAAAGAAATAACTAAAACTGAAGCATCCAAACTTAGAATAAAGACACAAGAGGAACTATCACCTAACTACGATTGGTTCCAGTATAGACAGATCAGAGACTTATATAATTCGGACTCTGTAAAGGGAGGTATACGAATAGAGAATTCGGAACTAGAGCAGACCCTTCTTAAAGAAGATAAGAAAAGAATATCCAAGGTATACCAAGTACTGTTGAAGTGGTATACCGAGGATGAGATAGTTAAAACACAAATGGTGAAATGGGCTATAAACTTTAATAAAGAAATAACAATGGAGGCATGGGAATACTTGTGGAAAACTACAATGAAGACAACGACATGTATTAATATCAAAGAGAACATTTATAAAATGATCTATCGTTGGTACATGACACCAAAGAAGATTGCGCTAGGGAATTCGAATACTTCTAATAAATGCTGGAAATGTAAGAAGCATGAGGGCTCCCTCTATCATATGTGGTGGTCGTGTGAGGTAGCCAGGCAGTACTGGGGGGAAATAATAAGAGAAATGAGTGAAATTTTACAATTTCAAATTAATAAGAACCCAGAACTCCTGCTACTGAACTTGGGAATGGAGGGAATTCCAGCCCAACACAGGACGTTGATATTTTATATGACAGCAGCAGCTAGACTTTTGTATGCGCAAAAATGGAAAGTACAAGAAGTGCCAACTATTGAAGATTGGACTTACAAATTGCTGTATATGGCTGAAATGGACAAGATGACAAGAAAATTGAGAGATCTGGACTCAGGGCAGTTCAACACAGACTGGGAGAAGCTGAAACAATACCTGGAGAAGAAATGGGAGGTGGGAGGAAAACTGTGGCAGTTTGAGAACTACTGAAGTATTGAAGTAGAGGGGGGAGACTTTACCGGGGGGAGAAGAGATAAATGTGAATTAATAAGCAGTCAGATTAATAGATTGACATATATATAGATATATATAGGTTAACAAACAGAACATAGAGAAAATAATTAATTATAAGGACTAAATATAAGGAGCGATTAACTAACAATATTTTCTTTTTTTTTCTGACAAGTTTTGTACCAAACTGAATGTCTGAAGATATAGATGGGTCAAATTGATTGACTACGTGAGGAGAGATATATAGAACTATTATAAAAAGATAGAATGAGTAATATATAGAGAGAATAAGTCAAATTGTTTGATATAAACGAATGTATGATCTATATGGTTTATGATATATAGAAATACCTGAAATTGAAAAATTGGGATAAATTGTTTATCTAAGATGGAAACAAAGGCTTACAGTTTGGGCATATAATGTTAAAAATAGTTAAGGATGTACTGCTTAGAATAATGGAGAATATATATTTGTTTTAGATAGAGGAAGCTAATAAAAGTAAGGGAAAGGGGACAAAGGGTTGGAAAGCTGTTGGAAGTCAACAAAAAGGGGGGGGGAAAGGGAGGGGGTTAGAGATGAAAAAATTGGGGAAAATTGAATGTAAATGTGGAAATAATGGATTCTAACCCAATAAAAATTTTTCAAAAAAAAAAAAAAAAAAAAGCTAGGACTCCGATTTAGCCAGGTTGCATCCACTTTCTGTCTTTTAAAAAAGCTGTTTTGCATCCTTTCTTGTATATGAAATCCTTTCTTTTTTCATTATTTCTCCCCTGCAAGTGATTGCATCCATCACTTTCCCTACTTGCTCTGTTTTCCTCAAATAAAGTTAGGATTTCTTCTTTCAGAGAGCCTGTGAGAAAGACAGGGCCACACCAGACACAGAGATTTTTTAAAAAGCTGGGGGGGGGGGGAATGGTGCAAGTTGGAAAAAATGGTGCCAATGGTGCAAGTTGGAAAAAATATTTGTTTGTTCAGATTTAAAATTCCCCATGCCTTTCACCAAGAAGGCTTTTTGGGGGGAATCTCATTTGTCTTTCAGTATTCTTTCAATGAGAATACATTGTGTTTGCATTCTCATTGGAGGTATATTGAAAGGGGAGGAGTCTTACTTGTGTGTATTTATTCCATTCATTTGATTTACATTCTTTCTGTTCTGTTCGTCAAGTGTCGGGGGATGCAATGTTAGCTGGGAAGGGTAGTTTAAAAAGACAGAGCCTGCAGAGATCGCTCCTTGGAGAGTTTGTTAATTTCATCTTTGCCTCCCTGAAGGCTCTGTCAATTTCACCTCTCCAGTCTAAAACTGTGTGGGATCGCAACTGGAGGGCAGCAAGGAATGGAAATGGGCTGGAACTGTCTTCCAGATCCAGGCTTGGACCTGGAGAGGTTATAATGGGCTGAATTTCTGCATTTCACAGCCCCTTCACCCAGCTCCAGAGTATAGCAAAGCCTTTGCTCGGCTGCCAGCTCTGTCTTTTTAAACTACCCTTCCCAGCTAACATTGCATCTCCCAAAATGTGTTATTCACATGTTATATGTCTCATGTAGAGTGACTCTGAGACTCAAGGCAGATTACAAAGTGCTAGTCAATACAATCAAGATTGTTTGCATTGATTACAACCAATAAAATAATGCAACAAGAGTTGGATTGCAGAAATCTGAACCAAAGCAGAACTTTGATACAGAGCTAAATAACACACAACTTACATAGTAATATTGATATTGTCATTGACATGGCTTCACATGACTGACCAATTCTGGACTATTGGCATGAGTGTGACACAGTGATAACTAATGGGCCGTCAATGGAGTGACTGCAAACTGGCAGTAATGAGCATACAAGCATCTGTGACCTAGGCCATTTAGGGTTTAAAAGATGAATACTAACATCTTGAATTTAACCCAGAAAATCACAAGTAACCAGTAAAATTATCTAAGAACCTGTGCTTTATCTACTACCCAGCTTGCTCCGGACAGTAACTGAAGTGCAGAGTCTTGATCAACTAACATTCTTAAATTGTCTTCAAGGGAAGCCCCATGTATAAGTTCATTACAGTAGTCAATTTGAACAGTTACCGCAACATGCAAAACATGATTCCCCCCACCCTAAAAGAGGTACAACTGATACACCTCACAAAGCTGGTAACTTGTGATCTCATCCCCTGCTGACCCTTAAGAACACAGGAGGATTTGGGATCCAGCAACATATGCAAAAGTACTAAACGGTTCCTTTCAGGGGAATATGATCCCATCCAGAAAAGGCATGTATACTTTCTCCCTCTCTTTTGCACCAAGAGCAGTTCCATTGTGTCCCGACTGGGCTTCAGTTAATTCATTCTCGTCCACTCCGTTACTGATCTCAGTGATCTCGGTCCCAAGGAAAAGGAGACACAGAACTGGGTATAATATTGTACAACTTATTTCTGTGTTATATGATTGTTTCTTGTTACAGTAGTTTATGCATTATTGCATGTTTTCTTTAGTTGCGGTGAATATATTTTGCCCCTGAGGAGGTTGTGAACACGAAACAGCGGTACCAAGCCGGCGCTGCATGTCGGGCATTGTGGACTCACTCAGCTGCAATCATTTGAGGTGGATTTTTTGTTCCGCACACACAAAAATCAATTCCAAATGATCTATAAAGAGGATTGGAAGTGCATTATCCAACGTGTGCGGAATCACCCTGTATCTGAAAAAAGAATACTACTTACTGACTTTATTGAAGCTGTTTACCGACTTCATTGATACTTACCTGCTGTATGTCTTCCTTAATTGGACTTTACTTTGTTCCATAGGTGGACATTTTTAGGTGCACTATGTTACTTCATTAGGTGCATGGCGTTTTGATTATGATGTATTTGATTCTTTAATTGGTATCGGAGAGTTTCCTACTCCATTATATCATTTTGATACTTCTTGTGATTGAGTTTTGTTTCCTACTCGTGTGTTATCCACTCTTTCTGCTTACCTTTTGAGTAGGTCCCTCTCTTATAGTAAGGGCACTTTATTAGCTTGGGCCATCTCAGTCTTCGGTTGGAGATCACCTCTGCCGACTTGGCTGGGGGATCAATAGGATATGAGGTGTGTGTGTTATGTGCCATCAAGTTGCCTCCAACCTATGGTGACCCTATGAATGAAAGACCTCCAAAACATCCTATCATTAACAGACTTGCTCAGATCCTGCAAATTGGAGGATGTGGCTGCTTTTATTGAGTCACGCCATCTCATTTTAGGTCTTCCTCTTTTCCTGCTGCCTTCCACTTTTCCTAGCATTACTGACTTTTCCAGAGAATCTTGTCTTCTCATGATGTGACCAAAGTACGATAGCCTCAGTTTTGTCATTTTAGCTTCTGGGGAGAATTCAGGCTTAATTTGATCTAGTACCCACTTATTTGTCTTTTTGGCTGTCCGTGGTATCCACAAAACTTTCCTCCAGCGCCACATTTCAAACGAATCAATTTTTTTCCTGTCAGCTTTCTTTACCGTCTAACTTTCACATCCATACATAGTAATGGGGAATACTATAGTTTGAATTACCTTGATCTTGGTTCCAAGAGAGACATTTTTATCTTTAAGGATCTTCTCTAGCTCCCTCACAGCTGCTCTTCCAAGTCTCAATCTTCTTCTGATTTCTTCATTGCAGTCACATTGAGCCAAGGAATAGAAAATCTTGAACAATTTCAATTTCCTCATTGCCCACTTTAAAATTGTGTGAGGTACGCCAACAGAATCCCTACCTCTGTTTTACAATACCCAATATGTATACAGTCAATAATTGCCATACAATAGTATGCTCTCTGTTTCCTAAACTGGCTATCTCGGTACCCAGCTAGGACCATCTGAGCTAATATTGGTCCTCCAGCATTGTCCAGTCAGGTGTTAGTAATGCACACCAGGTCAGCAGCTCCATCCAGAACCAATTTCACTTATCCCAGGATGAAAGACAGCTGAGTCAAGAGGTCCTCAGGGGCTGTGGGCTTCTTTTCATGTCACTTGAACATCTAATTTACCCCCTGAAAGTGTAAAGAAAGTAAGGTTGAAGAGCATTCAGGGTTCCTTGTTAACCCAGGATGACTACTTTATAGACAGGCTGCTGTCTCTCCCAACTACCTGGCCAACATAACCACTCGGTGCAGAGGAAAGTAAATTGATTGTCTGCACAAGTGATTCTAAATTAATTCATTGTGACGAAACTGAGACATTTTACAGCAATCTTCTGGAACTTCAGCATGTCCTTGTTTATATTTTTTATTATGCTTTGTTTTAAAATTCTGGGCTCATTAGATGCCATAAAAAGAAACATTTGCATAGTATTTTTTCATTTTCATAAAAGAATACACCTTTAAATCAAGTCACATAGCCAGATTGGCATCTTTGAAGAAAGAGAAGCTTCTATTCCCAAACACAATAAACAGCCATCTATTACTATGTTAATTTGGAAAGCAGGTCATGGGAAATTAAATTGCTTAAAATAGGTCACCAATTATAATTCTGCATTCTATTAAAACAAGCACATCTCTGAAATCTTTATTAGTTTATTTTAATTACAAGCACAAAAATATTCAGTGCGAAATGATTACCATTTGTGTGTTTTACACTGGTCTGGGTAACCATCTTTTAGAGCCCCCACCCCACCCCACCCATATTTCTCCAGCATTAAATTCTAGTGATCACACTCTCTTAGGTTGTATGTATTTTTCTTAATTTATTTACTCATAATTGTAATTTTATGATCAACTGGCATTTGGAACCAAAATACAGGAGTGGAGGAGTAGAATATACAGAATATTAAATATTGATGCACTTTTAATTAGCTTGCAATCGAAATGCTAGAAATACGGTGTCTAGATGAGAATTAGCAGTGAGTAACCCATATTAAACCTACTGCCATATTCTCCAGAGGAGTTAGCCGTGTTAGTCTGTAGTAGCAAAATAGAAAAGAGTCCAGTAGCACCTTTAAGACTAACCAACTTTACTGTAGCATAAGCTTTCGAGAACCACAGTTCTCTTCGTCAGATGCATCTGATGAAGAGAGCTGTGGTTCTCGAAAGCTTATGCTACAGTAAAGTTGGTTAGTCTTAAAGGTGCTACACCCCAAACAAAGGTCTGCAATAGGCAGTTCATTTGTATGAAACTGCCAAAATAAATCCTATTTTCAAATATTCGAAATCATGTTTCCTACACTGAAAACCAAAATGCTTATTTTGCCATCTGCATCTGCAAATCTTGACCCACTAGATTTTAAAATCGCAGCAGACACCGACCCTCCTAATGAACGCTGCCTCTTGTCCCACACCCGAGATGGAGCTGCTAACCCTGCATCTCTGCTTGTTCCCCAGGTATCTTTCATACCTTGGCTTCTTTTAATGCCATTGGCCTCTTTTCTTTGTCAATCATGCTTTGATGGAATTGGCCTGTTATTTTAATGATCATATTTTAATGCTCATGTTTTAATGTTTTTTGTTTCAATTCTTGGGTGTCAATGGTTTTGTTTTATTAGTTGCAAGCCAACTCGAGCGAGTCTGTGGAGAGGCAGCGTATTAATTTCTGTAAATAAATAAATAATAACGCCAGCAAGGCAATCCGTGCACATGCAACGGAGCTTCCTCTAGCTTCGTGTTTCGTGACAGTTCTGGAAGACCTATTGTGCAAGCACAGTTTCTCACGCTATGTTTCAATCAACTGAGCAATGAATGAGAAAGGACGGTTTACTGATTTAAGGCAGCCAGGGGGTGGCAGAAGCAAGAGGGAGATGATGGTGGCAGGAGAGGAAGCACAGTCTACCCCCCCTCCAAACAACATGAGGCCAATGCACCATCTTGCCTCATTATATGGGCTAATCTATAAGTGACACCAGCAGGGCTTTTTATCAGGGGGAACGTGGGGGAATGGAGTTCTGGAACCTCTTGAAAATGGTCACATGACTGGTGGCCCCGCCTCCTGATCTCCAGACAGAGGGGAGTTTAGATGGCCCTCCGCGCTGCCAAGCAGTGCAGAGGGCAGTCTAAACTCCCCTCTGTCTGGAGATCAGGGGGCGGGGCCACCAGCCATGTGACCCTTTTCTCCAAGGGCAACCCACTGAGTTCCACCACCTCTTTTCCCAGAAAAAAAGCCTTGGACACCAGACACGTGTTTCTTAATATGTTGGGGATGCAATTTTACCTGGGAACTGTAGTTGAAAACAGTGTTATGTCCCTCGCATGAGGTGGCATGAGAGGGGAAGAGCTACTTCAAAGACAGTCATGCAGGAACACTGGGGAAGAGGAACTTTGCAATTGTTTTCTTGCTATCTCAATGGCGAGATGAATAACCAGCTCTTCCCTCCCATCTCCTCGCACTAGGTACAGGGTCCTGTTTTCTTCTCTCCATTGAGATTGCAAGAAAACAGTTTTAAAGTTCCCCTGCCCCAGTGATTCCACCTGGTTCTGTTTTAGAAAACAGTCTTTGAAAAGCTCTTCCCCTCCCCTGCCTCCCCGCGCTAGGGACATAATGTTGTTTTCAACTACAGTTCCCAGGTACAAATGCATCCATGACATGTTAAAAACATATGTCTGGTGTCACTTGTAGCTTGGCTCTGAGACTGGCACTACCTGTCCTTTTTGTTCCCTGCTCATGGCAATCCATAAACTCAAAAGATTTTCGGAACTCTTCTGGAATACAAAGGTATCATCTTGCTACACGGTGCAGATTGTCACCAAATCCTCTTTGTTTTAATTTCATTCCTTAATCTTTCGGAATTGAATTAGTTTTTTTTTTAATTAACTCTTTTATTTCTGAGCTTATATCTGAGTTATGAGATTTTAAAAATTCTAAATCTTTAAACTGAGAGTGATTCTGCACACGTTGGATAATGCACTTCCAATCTTCTTTATAGATCATTTGGAACGGATTTTTTTGTGTGTGGAACAAAAAATCCACCTCAAACGATTGATAAAGTGCATTGAAAGTGCATTATCCAACGTGTGCAGAATCAGCCTGATAAATCAAATTAACTATCAACTCGCCAGGCTGATGTATGTTTCATTTTGCCTGTTAAAGAGCTTTAAGGCATTGCACATAAAATAGTTTCAATGTTCAATTCATGTTGATTATTAACAAAATCTCCAATGATTCAATCTACGATTACTTTATTTTAGGAGGAGTCCTTTGAGTAAACGGAGTATCTGTTCCATCGGTTTGCTTTCTCACCTTGACTGCCTAGATACCAAACCATATATTTACCTTTGATCATAAACAACTCCTTCAGAGCTATTATAATCCACTGAGTAAATAATCTGTGTGCTTCCTAAATACATAACACACAAATGTTCCAATGCATAATTAATGTTGGCTTTCCCCCGAGAGCCAATAGAGGACTCTTGAATGTGTAATAGGCCTATTCTTCAGCAGACAGAGAGAACTTACAAGACCTTTTCAAGGCCTCTATGCCCTTATAAATATAAGCAGAGTCTTTCTTTAGTTTATATTTTGTGGCAATGTACGTTCTCGTATTGTCCTGACTTGGATAGCTCAGGTGAGCCTGATCTCGTCAGATCTCAGAAGCTAAGCAGGGTCAGCCTTGGTTAGAAATTGGATGGGAGACTTCCAAGGAAGATCAGGGTTACAGAGGCAGACAATGGCAAACCACCTCTGTTAGTCACTTGCCATGTAAACTCCACCGGGGGAGGGGGTTCACCATAATTCAGCTATGACTTGAGGGCATTCTCCACCACCACATTCAGATACTAACTACTCCAAATCTGATTCCCCTAAAGATCTTTTCAATTAAAATTAATCTGCATTGAAAAGGTTAACTAACAGCAACTAGTGATACTCCAAAGTTTTCAGACCTGTCGCTAATTCTGGTACCAGTTGGTCTTAAGAGTTTGTGAGGGTCAGAAGGCAGTGGGAGAATAGCAGAGATTGAATCAGAGAGAAGTGGGTACTCATTTTACTGACCTCGGAAGGATGGAAGGCTGAGTCAACCTTGAGCCGGCTACCTGAACCCGGCTTCTGCCAGGATCGAACTCAAGTCGTGAGCAGAGCTTGGGCTGCAGTACTGCCGCTTACCACTCTGCTAGAATAGCAGAGATTGAATCAGAGAGAAGTGGGAGAATAGGCAGAGACCGAATTAGCAACTCACAGAGCTGGTAGGGATATTTTCAATCAGCAGAGACACCCATATTTTGCAACAGAACAGGATCCTGCTGAGAAATATTTCCCAGATGTTTAAACCAATCACATTGCTGGCTCACTGAGAATAAAAAGAAAAATCTTCTATTTATTATTTATTTATTTATCCAACATATAGGCTGCCTGTCCACCATGTCTGGTGCTTGAAGTGGTTAAATGTTTTAAAAACATATACCCTTCCTCTAAGGAGCTGAAGGCAGCCTACATGGCCACTCTTCCCTTTTATCTTCTCTCCCCATTTATCCTCAAAACAACCCTTTGAGGTAGGTTAGGCTGATAGCGAGTGACTAGATCAAGTTCACCTAGTAAGCTTCACAGAAGAGTGGGAACATGAACCCAGGCCTCCTGGTCTAACCATGTTAGAGTTGCCAGGTCCCTTTACCCACCCATAGAGTTGCCAGCCTCCAGGTGGTGGCTGGAGATCTTCTGGAATTACAACTGCTCTCCAGGCCACAGAGATCAATTCACCTGGAGAAAATGACTGCTTTGGAGGGTGGACTCTATGGAATTATATCATGCTGAGGTCCTTTCCTTCCTCAAACCATGCCCTCTCCAGGCTTCACCCCTCAAATCTCCAGGAATTTTCCAAACTGGAGCTGGCAACCCTAGTCTCCCGGCAGGAGGGGGAGGCTAGCTCTCACCTTAATTGTCCTCTTTGGCCTGTTTGGGGCCTAAATTGGCCAGCTGTGAAGTGCAGGAGTGCTCCTGGGGCGGCACAATGATGTCATTTCTGGGAGTGATGTCATCACACCACCCTGGAAGCATGTTCGGGGGGGGGCTGTTCCTCCACCTTTCCCCCCTTGCTGGCTAGATGAGTGGGTGTGGGAGCCGAGAGTGGGAGCAGGGGATTCCCCACCACCACCGAAGGAACAGCAACCGTAGACCGTACTGTATTGGAATATTTGGTAGGTAGGTAAAGATAGTCCCCTGTGCAAGCACCGAGTCATTACTGACCCATGGGGGGATGTCGCACCACATTTTTTTGGCAGACTTTTTAATGGGGTGGTTTGCCATTGCCTTCCCCAGGCACTTTACCCTCAGGAAACTGGGTACTCATTTTACTGACCTCGGAAGGATGGAAGGCTGAGTCAACCTTGAGCCGGCTACCTGAACCCGGCTTCTGCTGGGATCAAACTCAGGTCGTGAGCAGAGCTTGGGCTGCAGCACTGCAGCTTACCACTCTGCACCACGGGGCTTGTTTGGATTATTACCAGACCAATATCTTACATCCCATGTGCGTAGGGCTTTCATGACATTGTTTTCTTAGCAGTCTAGTTCCTGTCACGTGACAGGTCCCAAGTCAGGGCCATGAAACATGGGCTTGCCTCCAGGTGGAGCCTGGTGAATTACAACTGACCTCCATGTGACAGAGATCAGTTCCCCTAAAGAAAATGGTGGTTTCAGAGGGTGGACTCTATGGCATTATACCCCACTGAGGTCCCTCCTCTCCCTAAACCCTGCCATCCCAAGTAGGGTTGCCAGCCTCCAGGTGGTACTAACAACAAAAATGACTAATTACAGGTAATCAGAACAACAATACAGACAAAAGGCCCTGCAATACACTAGTCATTGTACAACACACAGTAACAAAATCTAATGTAAATTTTGTACTTTTTATAATTTTATACTAAAGTGCTCAGTATCAATGAACATATAATATGCATCAATGAATATATAACTTAAATAACTGGCATTATATAAATTACAGCCACCGGCATCAACCAATAATCCTATGCACTGGAGAAGATTAGTCAAGTAACAATAAATAAACGATATGATAAATCACATTCACAAACACTCATTGACTGTCAATATCAAGGCACCATTTACAATAAATATAAGAATAAATAGTACAATAAATACAGTTCCAGTATCCTAAAAACAGTGTCACAAAAATAGATATCTATGGTACAAGGCTGCACTCTGTATGTTTAAGTTCATCTGGGGCAGAATGGTAGTGGTGAGTAGTGGGAATATCTCTTCAGATAGGGTTCTTCAATATATCAAGAGGAGGATGTTATATCTGTGGACTTCACCGCTGTCACGACATATTTCTCACACTCAAAAGATAGCACCAATTGCGACTCCAAGGTACTGTAGAAGAATCGTGAGTCCAGACCTGAAGCACTATAGGGTGATCCAAATCAACCCGATTCGTCCCAACAGGATGCTAGCTACTTGCCTGTTTCGTGTAACTACTTTCTCAGGGGATAATAATCATTTCGGTTTTTGTCCAGCGTATAATCACAACCGAGTTCTTTCCTCAGTCAATGTCACGTGACAGGTCCCAGGCCAGGGCCATGGAACATGGGCTTGCCTCCAGGGCCGTTTCCACACGGCTTACCTTATTCTGCAAAATAGCGAAATCTCACATGAAATCTCACAAGAAGACGCTGTTATCACGCGAGAAGATGTTGTTATTGCACAAGAAGACACGATAACAGTGTCTTCTCATGAGATTTCGCGCGAGATTTCGCTATTTTGCAGAATAAGGTAAGCCATGTGGAAACGGCCCAGGTGGTGGCTGGAGATCTCTTGGAATTACAACTGATCTCCAGGTGACAGAGATCAGTGGCCCTAAAGAAAATAGCAGTTTTGGAGGGTAGACTCTATGGCATTCTACTCCACTGAGGTCCCTCCTCTCCCCAAACCCCGCCCTCCCAAGGCTCCACCCCCAAATCTCCAGGAATTTCCTAACTTGGAGCTATACCAGGTTCCAATTTGTATGAAGTGCCTCTGACAAAGAGGGGTCAGGGCTGAGCGCCATCATATCCCGCCTCCTCTCCCTTAGCTCTACTCCCTTCTGAACTGGGAGCCGAGAGCTGGTATGTCCTCCTCAGCGTCCTCCTGCAAACCTCTTAAAAGCCCTAACCAGGCCTGGGGCATGCCCAGTAACCTCCCCCTCCCCAGAAGCCCTGTGGGGGCATGACCACAACCACAACAGACAAATAGCAGCCTTGTAGCAAGCTAGCCCCAGCCACTCCCTTTTCTCACAAGTGCTCCTGTGCTTTGTGCCAGGCCAATTTGGACCCTAAGCATGCTGATTCTTAAAGAATTGCAGGAATGCGCCTGGGCCCTGTGAGATGACATCACTCCTGGAAGTGATGTCATCATGCTGCACTGGAAATAAACACACAAGGACATTCCGAACTTGAGTTCTGAGTCCCCCCTCCTGCCAGGAGGGTAAGGGGACCTGGCAAACCTTATGCCGAGGTGATGGGATCCGGGATCACCTCCTTGGAGACCCTGTTTGGGTGGAAAGGCAGTACACAAATGTTTTAAATAACCATCCTATCATGCCCCAATAGTTCTCAGGTCTGCAGTATTGTTTGCTCATGGTTTGATAATAGATCCAGAGGAGTTAGCCATGTTAATCTGTAGTAGCAAAATGGCAAAGAGTCCAGTAGCTCCTTTAAGACTAACCAACTTTACTGTAGCACGAGCTTTCAAGAACCACAGCTCTCTTCGTCAGATGCATGGAGGGTAAGAAGAAACTGGCCAGAAACTCGCCACCTATATAGATCTGGCCAGTTTCTTCATACCCTCCATGCATCTGATGAAGAGAGCTGTGGTTCTCAAAAGCTCATGCTACAGTAAAATAGGTTAGTCTTAAAGGTGCTACTGGACTCTTTGCCATTTTGGTTTGATAAAGAAACTGTTTACAGCCTTGTTATCATGTAGCTCACATTGCTCATACTTGAGCTACAATCCTACGAACTTTTTTGTGGCAGTAAAACAAGGCTTACTTCTGAGTAGACTTTGTTAGGATTTGCTCCTTTTTTTCTTTCAGTGGCAATTGCTATGCTCTAGTTGAATTTCAGTTTCAGGTTTCTAAAGATTTTGAAAGGGGGGAGGATGTAGAAGAGGCATTTTTAGACTGGGGGTGGAAGGAGAAAGTCAGTTCCTATTATATACAACTCTGCAAATAGCATTGCTATCATCTGCATAAAAATGTGTCCAGAAGAACGGCAGCATTAGCAATTCATTAATATGCAATGAAAAGCTTATTTGCACTTTGTCTAAAAGTAACAGTAACCATGGTGGGTTTTTTCCCACCCATCTTCCCCGTTCATCTGCATAAGTGATGGAATGCAGGCTTAAGCCCATTTAGCCACGGCCCTTTTCGGGGAGTCATAATTTAAAGATTTTATGTATAGGCTGGTGAACTGCCCACTTACATGCATTTAGGCTAATGTACGTCCCGGACCCAAATGATTGCGTTCAGGAATGTGCTAATTTACTGCATCTCGTTTGCACGGAACCATTTATTGAGGTCATTTTTCATGAACCGCCGTAGTCACTTAAATCATCATATTTCATAATAAGCTCCGAAGGTTACTTATACAGTGGGGATTGTGAAAGTAAAGGAGAACTGGTGGGGAGGGGGGGAAAGTGGGGAATTGTGTTTGTAGGGTGCGTGGCTGTCTCACTTGCACCTAAGGTAGGGTTCTAGTTTTTGATTCATTACATATGTATCTCATCCTTCCCTTCTGAAATGCTCAGCTTCGCTTATATGAGTATTTCCTTATTTAATCCTCATGCCAAAACCTACAAAACAGCCTTGCTAGATTAGACTGTAGTCTAATCTATAGACTAATCACTATGAGAACTATACCATTTTAATATTTCATGTCTGACTATTAGTCCATCAAGGCCAATGTCTCTGGCTGATAGCAGTTCTTCCTGACACCTGCTGCTTAAGATCCTTTTAGCCAGAGATGTCAGGAACTGAGACCTTTTACATGCAAAGCATGTGCTTTGTGCCAGTTCCACGGCCCCAACCAAGAGAAAAGTGGGCTGGCAGGGCCAGACTACACTTTCATATTTTTCATGTTCCCTGCAGCTACATTGTAGGAAATAGCTTCTTTAAAAAAATAATAAGTAATAATAATAACATTAGGGCCAAGCTACACATGACGAATGACACTTGAACGGCAAGTGGATTGAGTGGAGGGCAAGTGAACAGGGAGAAATACACTTGCTGTTCAAGTGTCATTCGTCATGTGTAGCTTGGCCCTTAGATTCATATACCACCCTTCAGGACAACTTAAGGCTCGCTCAGAGCAGTTTACAAAGTATGTTATTATTATCCCCACAACAAAACACCCTGTGAGGTGGGTGGGGCTGAGAGAGCTCTGAGACAGCTGTGACTGACTGAAGGTCACCCAGCTGGCCTCAAGCGGAGGAGTGGGGGAGTGGGGATTATCAAGCCCGGTTCTCCAGATTAGAGTCCTGCGCTCTTTAACCACTACAGAGAGTCATTTGGTGTAGTGGTTAAGAGCGTGGGACTCTAATCTGGAGAGAAGGGTTTGATTCCCCACTCCTCCACTTGAAGTCAGCTGGGTGACCTTGGGCTAGTCACAGTTCTTGGGAGCTCTCTCAGCCCCACCCACCTCACAGGGTGTTTTGTTGTGGGGATAATAATGACATACATTGTAAACTGCTCCGAGTGGCCATTAAATTGTCCTGAAAGGTGGTATATAAATTGAATGTAATTGTTGTTGTTATATTACACCAAACTATACCAAAAAAATAAAGAGACCCCAAACAGGCTCAGAATGCCGCCATGGGCAGCGGGTAGGGGGTTTGGGGCTTCTACCTTCCTTCCATGGAAACAGCAGGGGGGAGTTATTTCCCTGTTTTTGCTGCTCTACACAGAGTATTTGTACACACGAAGCAGTAAAAACAGTGAAATAACCCCCCACCCCCAGCAATTTTTCCATGCGGAAAAAATGGCTTGGGGGGAAGGCAGAAAACCTTAACTACAACAACATTTAACTTATATACTGCTGTTCAGGACAACTTAACACCCACTCAGAGCGGTTTACGAAGTATGTTGCTATTATCCTCACAATAATCACCCTGTGAGGTGGGTGGGGCTGAGAGAGCTCCGAGAAGCTGTGACTGACCCAAGGTCACTCAGCTGGCTTCAAGCGGAGGAGTGGGGAATCAAACCTGGCTCTCCAGATTAGAGTCCTGCCACTCTTAACCGCTACACCAAACTGGCTTGGAGGGAAGGCAGAAAACCATCCTACACCCATTGTGGCAGCATTCCAAGTCTGTCTGGGCTCCCCCCCCGTCTTTTTTTAGAAGCCATTTCCTGCAGCTGCTGCCTGAGAAGCCTGACTTTGGGTAGGTAACCCGGACCCAACTTTTTAAAAAAGGCAAAGATCTAGTTTGGCCCTGAGAAGTATGGATCTGGGAAATTTACATGCATGGCCATGAAAGTAACAGCCCTTTTCTACTTTTTAGTGGTATATTGCTTCTGAGCACGGAGACAGCGTTGCCAGCTTCAGGTTGGGAAATTCCTGGGGATTTGGGGAGTAGAGCCTGAAGAGGCCAGGGTTTGGGGAGGGGAAGCAGCTAGGTGGGGTATAATGCCAGAGTCCAGCCACCAAGACTGCCATTTTTTTCCAGGGGAACTGATCTCTGTGGCCTGGAGATCAGTTGTAATTCCAGGAGCTCTCCAGCCAGCACCTGGAGGTTGACAACTTTACATGGAGACGTATCAGGGCTAAGAGCTGTTGACAGACCTGCCTCCCATTATTTGTTCTTTTGGAAGCCATCTGACCTGTTTGCCATCTCCCCTTCCATGGCACTGGATTCCATTATTTAATTACATATAGCATAAAAGGGATTGTTCCATTAATCTGACCCAAATATCATTGATTTTACGGGGAGATCACAAGATCTAATATTATGAAAGAAGGGGGAAACTCTTCTCTCTTTCTCCTTCTCCACACCAGTGGAGTGTAGAGTCTGGAGCGTTGGACTAGGATATAGGAGACATATGTCCAAATCTTTATCCTGTCATGGAAGCTCACGGTGTTACCAGGCAACCAAGGGGCCTACACAAGTGCGGCCTTCATACACGCACCCCCAAATCTCTGGGTAAAGATCATTTCAGCTGTGTTTTACACAAGTACAAAACTCAACATGATATCTGGGATGAAGTTATGGGGGTGGGGAGGGGACCAGGGAGACAGTAATGGGTTTTCTTATTCTTATTGAACATATAAACATTCACAAAGAAAAAAACGGAGAGAAGTAGACAGATTGAAAAAGCAGCATAACCTACTCATTTGGGTGGGGGGGATGACTAAGTTATGAGGAACTGGTCTGGATGCCATATAAAAGCACGCTATTTGGGGAATAAGCAAAAGCTAGCAAATTAAATGATTCCCAGTGGAATCTGTCCCAGTTAGGCTAAATATCTCCTCCCTCAGGCTAGTCTGAAGTTGAAACCCTGTTTTAGTGTTTGTTAGGAGCGTGGTGTCCCCAGAGAGAAGGGGAGAGAAAAGGGGGTGGAGGTGACAGGCCCAAATACTCAGGGCCAAGCTACACATGACGAATGACACTTGAACGGCAAGTGGATTGAGTGGAGGGCAAGTGAACAGGGAGAAATACACTTGCCGTTCAAGTGTCATTCATCACTTGTAGCTTGGCCCTCAGTTTCTCCTGGAGCAGAACTTTGGGAGAGGGGGAGTGGATCGATACAGGACTGAGGAGGCTATTTGTGGGAGGCAAGGCTGTTAAGGAGGAAGGGAGCAGATGAGAGAAAAAAGGCAGAAGGTTCCATACATTGCCTCACTTCATAATACCGACATTCAACTCAGGGCCAAACTATAAGTTACGAATGACACTTGAATGGCAAGTGAACAGACATAGGACCAAGCTACAAGTGACTAATAACACTTGAACGGCAAGTGAACAGACTCACATGTATCCCCCCCCCCGTTCACTTGTGCTCCACTTGTGCTTCACTTGTGATCAAGTGGAGTGCAAGTGGAGCACAAGTGAACAGGGAGGAATAGATGTGAGTCTGTTCACTTGCCCATTCGTCACTTGTAGTTTAGCCCTCAGTGAGTGAAGAATTCAGGTCGTAGGGGAATCTCTGTCCTGAAGTACCTGCGGCGCATGAGCAATCAAGATTGGGTTGAACAACCTTTGCCCATTTCGAGGTGCCGTTCTTAATACAGTTTTATCTGGTTTCTCTACTATTGAGGCCCAAAGTCAGTTGGCTGCACTTTGGGAACTTCTTTGTAACTGGGCCAAACTTGAGAATCCCGCCTGTGACTGGGGAAATTGGAAGTTGCTCTGTAATTGGTGAACTAGTAGAATCTATCCTCCCATTGGAGAAAATGTTAGAATTTGACTTGTCGTGGGAAGGTTTGAGGTGCTAATGATGGGCCAAGGTAGAACTGTCAAGCCCTCAGTCAGGGTGGGGGATTCCCTAAGCTCTCATTGTCTGTTGCTGCTCCAAGGAGCGGTGAGGGGAAACTCACCGGCATCTCGAGCATGATGATGTTACTTCTGGGGAAAACCCAGAAGTAACGAGGTAGCTCTAGAAATCATCAGGAACTCTGTAGTTTTACCATTGAGTTTTTGAGGATTCCTAGAGCTACCACTGTCACTTCCTGGATTTTCCCATAAGTGATGTCATCATGCTCACAATGATGCCCCCACCATGTCCCTACTCCCAACTCTCCCACCAGTTGCCTGGCATGGCCTGGCAAGCTAGGCCTAGATGATGTACTAGGTTACCTCAGGGTCAACTGAGTAAATTCTGGAGGAAGCTGCATTATATGGGAAGTTCCTAAATTTCCCCGAAGGATACCCTATTGTCTTTCAAGCCTTGATCATTAGCTATCGCCGATAGTTGATAACTTCACAGGATGAGCCCATTGAACAGTGTGATTCCAGGTTCCCATGGAAATCAGGTGACTCCATCTTAATTGCCCTTAGCCTGATCTTGATTCCTTGGTTTTAATATAAAAGCATGGCCCTCTATAGCAGCCCAGACATTGAGAGAGTGTTCAGAAGAAAGGTTTCTGACCATGGGGGTTTGGGAATATATAATCTGGGTGACTCTGAGCCACTCATTCTCTCGTAGCCTAATTTACCTCACAGGGTTGTTGTAGCTGTGAGCATAAAATGGAGGAGGTGAGGATTACGATGTAAGCCACTTTGGGTTGCTGTTGAAGGGAAGTGGGGTATGAAGTGGGGGGTGTTAAAACTTCTGTCATGTGTCCCCTCCACCATTCGTCATCTTTGTTTTGAAACTGAAAAGGGTGCCAAGCAATGTGCTTGACTGCAAGCAACTAGTTCAAGGCCCCTTTGCCCACTAGGGTTGCCAGGTCCAGGTTGGGAAATTCCTGGAGATTTGGGGGGTGGAGCCTGGAGTGGGTGGGGTTTGGAGTGGAGGGGCCTCAGCGGGGTATAATCAGGGCTTTTTTTTCTGGGAAAAGAGGTGGTGGAACTGAGTGGTGGAACTCAGGACCACACAATGAGGTCACTTTGGGTCAGCTGGAATAAGGGGGGAGTTTTTTAAAGTTTAAATCGCCCTCGGCGAAAATGGTCACATGGCCAGTGGCCCCACCCCCTGATTTCCATACAGAGGGGAGTTTAGATTGCCCTCCGTGCCGCTGGAACAGCACAGAGGGCAATCTAATCTCCCCTCTGTCTGGAGGTCAGGGGATGGGGCCACTGGCCATGCAATCATTTTCAAGAGGTGCCAGAACTCTGTTCCACCACATCCCTGCTGAAAAAAAGCCCTGAGTATAATACCGTAGAGTTCACTCTTCAGAGCAGCCATTTTCTCCAGGGGAACTGCCTGGAGATCAGTTGTAATGCCAGGAGATCTCTGGCTACCACCTGGAGGCTGGCAACCCTATTCCTCACTCCCAGTGCACCTGATTGGAAAAAAACTAAATCTCCCTGGCCCAGCTCTATCTCTTGGCCTGTTCTTCTCGTTCTCTCAGCAGAGGAGAAAGCTGCTTAGTGATACAACGGAATGTCATTTCCTCCAGCAGGTTTTCAAACGTCCGGGCAGACATCTGTTGGAGATGAACTGCACTCTTGCCATCCCAGGTTTGATCCTGGGCACAGAATCAGAGAACTGAAAGCCCCCCTACTCCGGTCCTTTGTAGGCAAGCTCCCCACACTCACTGCCCATCGCTGAGTCCAGACAACACAGACCAAAGCGTGCCCAGAATCAGGCAGCCCCGGAGGACGCCAGCTGCTCCAGAGAACTCGAGCTCAGAGCCAAGCCATGGAGTTGGAAGGGGGAAATGCAGCCGCTTCACTGCCGTCTTTCCTCTGGGGATGCTTGTCTCGCTGCTGCAATGCTGGCGCATGGCCCTCAGAGAGGCTTTGCTGTGCGATTCATGAAATCTGGTTCTTTGTCTGATGTATTTCCCACCTCTTCTCTGCCTTTGCGTGTATAGGAATGCTATCGCACAGCCCAGCAGCTGGGGCGACTGATATAGCTCTGTGTCTGTGCGCACACATGAATGCATGTGCATCTCTGTGTAAAGGCACATTTGGGATACCAGCCAATACCAATACAACACAAATAGCCACAGTTTTAAAACTCTTGTAATACATTTTAAGATTTATGCAATCAGGTTCACAACCACTGTGGCTGACAATTAGGGAAATTTTCATTGGTGTTGCAGTGGTGCTTATCTTGACCAAGACTCTGTTTCGGTCACATACAGGGCTTTTTTTCAGCTAGAACACAGTGGAACAGAGTTCTGGAACCTCTTGAAAATGGTCACATGGCTGGAGGCCACGCCCCCTGATCTCCAGACAGAAGGGAGTTTAGATTGCCCTCCGTGCCATGGCGCGGAGGGCAATCTAAACTCCCCTCTGTCTGGTGATCAGGGGGCGAGGCCACCAGCCATGTGACCATTTTCTCCTAGGGCAACCCACTGAGTTCCACCACCGCTTTTCCCAGAAAAGAAGCCCTGGTCACATATAACACCAGTTTTGCATCAGCTGCACTGGCTCCTAGTGGAATTCCAGGTCAGGTTCAAGGTCTTGGTCTTAACCTTTAAAGCCTTTAGCAGACTGGGGCCAGCATACCTGTGGGACCACCTCTCACCATATGTTCTCCAGAGGCTGCTCCATTCGGCAGACAAACATCTACTGGTGGCCCCTGGCCCTAGGGCGGCTCGTCTTGCCTCAACCAGGATCAGGGCCTTTTTCAGACCTAGTACCAACCTGGTGGAACTCTCTGTCTGTGGAAACCTGAGCCCAGTTAGGTTTATTATCTTTCTGTCTTGACTGCAAGACAGAGATGGTCCATCAGGCATATGGTGGTTGAGGCAGTTGGGTCACCAAACAGCTCTCCTGCTGGGGAGGAAGTGTTTCCCCCCCCCCCAAGACTGTTTTCATCTGGTAGATGGCCACCCTGCCCCATGGGTCTGTTCAATGTCTGGTGGATGTATAATATGTGCGCGATGGTCCTATACAGAATTTATTGATTGTCTGAAGTTTTAATTTATGCTACCGTGTTTTAATGTATATATTGCATTTTGCGATCTGCTCTGAGCCCGCTTGCGGGGAGAGCAGAATATAAATTGAATAAAATAAAAAAAATAAACATTATGGGAAACTTTGCACTGAACATGTTCGATTGGCAAACGTACCGTGCTACCACTGATTATTTATGGACATTCCGTTTGTAAATATATCCGGCATTAACGATATATATTGAACCTATCACATTGGATGACGAAATTGTATTCCATTGGTCTGTAATTTGGGCGTTATGGTTCTGTATGTTTGGGACTGTATGTGATGTAAATATCGGAATTACACTGTAATAATAGTGTGTGGTTGTGACTTCCTTGAGCCTGCGTGCTCTTTTGGGTTTTGTAGTGTTTAAACGTACCATGTTTGACAGCCACAATCACCCTTGAGTGTGATATTCTTCAGGAAATGTAAGAACAGTTGTCCATCTAGTCCACCAGAGGTTTCACAGAGTGGTCAAACTAGTTGCCCTGGAGAGTCAAACAAATGGCATAGAGGGCTGAAGCCTTCCTTTGCTACTGCCTCCCACCACTGGTAGTCAGTGGTTTGCTACATCCGAACATGGAGGCTACCTTTAGTCACCAAGGCTAGCAGCCACTGCTGGACCTCTCCTCCATGAATCTTTTAAAGGTGTTTTTCATACCCCCTTTTAAAGCTATCTATGCTCGAGGCCATTGTTACATCCACTGGCAGTGATATACAAGTTTGGTGTTGTGATTAAGAGCAGCAGGACTCTAATCTGGAGAGGCGGGTTTGATTCCCCACTCCTCTGCTAGAAGCCAGCTGGGTCACCTTGGGTTAGTCACAGCTCACTCAGAGTTCTCTCAGCCCCACTCACCTCACAGGGTGATTGTTGTGAGGATAATAACAACACACTTTGTAAACTGCTCTGAGTGGGTGTTAAGTTGTCCTGAAGGGCAGTAATATAAGTCGAATTATTATTATTATTATTACTTGTTGAGCAAAGAAGTATTTCCTTTTGACCTACTGCATGTTCCCAAGTTGGGCAGAGGGAGAATAAGCTCTCTCTATCCCCTTTCTCCACCCCCTGCATCATTTTATATCATTACCCACCCATCCTTTTTCAAGTCTGAAGATTGCTGCGTGGCTTTGGGCCTGGCCCTCTCACCGTGGGTTACAATTCGTGAGAAATTCAGGGTCATTACTTTTTCCAAAGTTTTCCGAAAATAAAAATGACTCTTGCTGACTTTTCTCCCAGCTGAATCAGTGTTCTGAGAGCCGCCCTCCCTCCTCCAGGCTACTTTCAAGCGAGCAATTTCAGCTGAGTCAGTTGGAATGACTCGATAAATGAGGGGGTGCTGCAGTGGTGGCTCAGAGAGCAGGCGGGACGTCGTCATTCCTTCAATGACTCAGCGAGGTCGATTAAAATTGGAAAGTGGAGCTGATCTGCTGGGGAGTGTTAGCAAGACTGCATGCCTTCACACACCGGGATACAGATGTGGCTCACAATCCCACTGTTGTGCTCAAGTACATGTGTACATTGTGACAGGACACACACTAACACACACACTGAAATGGATTCCAGCCAGGTCCGTGCACCCTACGTGATATTTGAAATGTTTGATTTGTTTCTGGTCACCCACTGCCTCCCTTTCCCTGAGGATTCGTTTGCACCATGTTTCGCTGCCACGTTACCAGCTACCTCTACCGAATACTTTGCATTCTAGGTAAAGCCTTTATGAGAAATCATTCGTAGCTATGGAATTGGATGTCATCAATATACAGATGACACCCAGCTCTGTATCTCGCTATCCGAATCCCCTGGTGCAGCAGTAGAAGTCTCGAGTCACTGCCTGACAGCTGTGGTTAAATAGATGGAAGCCAACAAATTGAAACTGAACCCAGACAAGACAAATGTAAGGCTGGCTGGGAAGGCAGAGATCTTGAGGATCAGGGGTCATTTTGAGGGGGAACATGCAGGAATGCAGTTCCGGCAGTTCCCCAAAGAGGACACATGTCAGGTGGCCCCGCCCACCTGACTCTCGGCCATTTAGGCCTGTTTCAGCCTAGATCGG
This sequence comes from Eublepharis macularius, assembly GCF_028583425.1. Lineage (NCBI taxonomy): Eukaryota > Metazoa > Chordata > Lepidosauria > Squamata > Eublepharidae > Eublepharis > Eublepharis macularius. The sequence continues at coordinate 163,848,897 of NC_072794.1, read as the reverse complement.
GTCTGAAACAGCCTGGGTCAGGCTTCTGACGGGTGGTAGATCACTCTCTTGCTCAGCAGTGGCCCAATCCTGACCATTTGGGGCCCCTTTTTGGCCACTTTCAGCCCCTTTTTTCCATCTTGGGCCCAATTTTGGCCCTGAATGGCCTGGATTGGGTCCAAAACAGCCAGGATAGGTGATGTCAAGGGGGTGTAGCATATGCTAATGTGTTATGCTAATGAGCTGTGCTAATGAGTTCCTCTAGCTCTTTTTCTACGAAATGACCCCTGCTGAGGATATTGTGCTCCCCACTTAGAGTATTGTGCATATACAGTACACAATAGTGTAGTCGACTGTCCCTGTCAATCTACCAAAGCTTCTCTCGGAAACATTAACAGACAGGGCAGCCCTCCTACTTGTGTGAAAAAAGCCCTCCTGAATAATTCAGTTCTGCATATTTTGCGGAAAGCCAGGAAAGTGGGAGCTTTCCTGACCTCATCAGGCAGGCCATTCTGCAAGGTGGGGCACATTAGAGGGGGAAAAGTCCCGCACCAACAAGGGTTTAGGGGCTATGCATCCACACTGTCCTTATGCTACCAACAAATGCTGGCCACTGAGTAAGCTTCTGGGCATGTGTGTGTGTGGGAGGGGAGGGGTAGCCCCAATCTCCTGCCCTTGAGAAATTGAAGAGCAGGAGAAAAGATTGTCTGCATAGTGACTCTCTAGGAATATCCCCAGTCTCTGTGGTCTTTACAATGGAGACTAGGGGATATTCCTAGAGTGTCACCCATAAGCATCATCACATTATTCCCCACTTTCACCTTCCCCAGGCACCACCCCCAAATCTCCCAGAATTTGCCGAGGCAGTATTGAGTACCCTGCCACTCAGTGTAAAGACTTCATCCAGCAGACATTGAGCAATTGAAGCAGGAAGTTGGATTCAGAGCCCGTGCACTCTCTGAGATGTGTCTCTGACTCTAATTCCCCCACCTATAGGGTCCTTTAACTGACAAGGGGATTGCCCCTTCAGAGCCAAATCCGAGCATTGGACTCAGGACCAAGATACCTGAGTTTAAATCCCCATTCTGCCATGAAGCTTCCTGGTTGTCTTTGAGCCATTCACTGGCACTCTTATTTGTTTGTTAGTTTATAGTCTGCCTTTCTCACTGTGCCATGGATTCAGGAGGCCATATCAGACTTCTCAAGGTAGGGGGTCCTCTTTCAGGCTAGACTGAGAGTCTCCCTACACAAGACATCTTACACAGGGACGCTCAAGTGTAGGGAGACACAATGTTAGCCGGGAAGCATAGTTCAAAAAGACAGAGCTGGAGGAGATCACTCCTCAGAGGGTTTGTTAATTTCATCTTCGCCTCCCTGAAGGCTCTGTCAATTTCACCTCCCCTTTGGGGAGGCGAAGATGAAATTAACAAACCCTCTGAGGAGCGATCTCTGCAGCCTCTGTCTTTTAAAACGATCCTTGTGTAGAAAGGTGAAACTGACAGAACCTTCGGCTCTGTCTTTTTAAACTATGCTTCCTGGCTAGCATTGAATCTTCAACACTTGAGCATCCCTGTGTAAGATTCCTCGTGTAGAGAGACAGTGAGTTTATAGAAGCCATTTTTTTGCGACTGTGTTAACTTGCTTCTCTAGTAGCGCCGCTGGTTTCAGTAGAACCTCCAGACTCCTAACCAAGTCTACAAGGGCCAGTCTAAATAACTCTCAAGCTAACTGACCTTGCAGCGTAGTTTTGAGGACAAAATGGTGAAAGACAGGGAGCAGACTGGCCCTATAACTGATAGGGACATTTTCTGGCGGGCTATTCCCTTGGAGGGCTGCTGTCAGTAGGTTTGCCAGCCAAACGCACAACATAACTTCTGGTGAATACTTGGAAGTAACGTGTTGCTGGTGTGCTGTTAACACAATGCTCTAGGATTTGAGCAAAACTCTGTGGTTTTGATGTGGATGTGATGTCTCTGGAAGTGATGTTGTGCTGCTGATGCAAAACAACTCTCCAGGAAATCAGTGCAGATTCATAGTGAAACGTAAGCTCATGCGGCATTGCTTGTAAATGCTGGGACTCGGCGGAAAAAAATACGTATTTTTTCAGGGAGGGATTTCCTGACTACCAAGCAGCTGGAACTGACGTTTCTGTTCTGGAGAGTCAAAATTAACATCCAGAAACCGTTTGTGATTTGTATAGCTCGTGATTTTCATTACACACACCCCTAATCTGCACATTATTTTTGTCCCTGTGGCACTGCACAAAAGTGGATTGTCAACCTCTTGATGGGGCCTGGAAATCTCCTGGAATTACAACCGATTTCCAACCCAGATCTGGCAACCCTAAACAACTGTCTCTCATTCCTGCTCCAGCTGCCGTACGGGGAAAGAAGAGAGGTGAGGCAAATTCACTGCTCTGTTACTTTCATTCTCTATATCAGGCTAAATCGTTTCCAGCAGGCCAGCTTTTTACAACACTGTTTTCTTCAGCTATAAAATCTTAATGCACTTAGTGCCTTCAATCTTGCCTTCCAGTGGGGGAGTAAAAAAAAAAAAGGTGAGTCCCTAGTAGTCAATGAAATATTAAATATTATTAAGTATGAACTAGCAAAACCTGTATTCCATTAAAATGAATCTTTCATGGTTTTCCCCATGGGTTATTTATTTATTTATTTACTGCCATGGTCTGGGGCACAGTCTCCCGAGTTTTGATAGAGCTCTTTTCAAGATGTAAAAATCACAAGTCATTTATTATTCTGCTCTATATTGTAGCCAGGAAACAAATCAAGGATGTGAACCTTTCCCCTTGGCTTCGATATACCCATTGCTGAGCCGGCTTGTGATGTATTATCCAGAGGTCACCTAAAAGCACGGCTGAAATGCAAACTGACAGGTGCCATCAATGCAAAAAACTTGTTTCCCGTTATATTAGCGACTTTCGTTTGTGACGGTTTTAATCTTCTGGTTTTTTCTTCTCTCTCGTTTTTTAAATCTTCCTGAATTCAACAGAATCTTTAAAGACTTACCTCTGTGGCTATTTGTGATGTTCCTTACAGTGCAATACTAAGCAGAGTCACTCCAGTCTAAGCCCATTGAAAAACAAAGGGCTGAGACTGAAGTAAATTTGCTTAGGATTGCACTATTCGCATTCTAGGGCAATAGGGACAAAAAAAAAATAGGAAGGCTGAGAAAGAAATTGTGTCCCCTAACATTTCACAGATGGAAACCAAGACAGGATGATTGGGTACTTTCCCATCTATCCTAGGATTGCCAGCATCTAGGTGGGGCCTAGATACTGGCATTTTCATCCTGCCCTCCCTTGAAAGAGCTCAAAGCAGCCCTTTGCTCATTTTGCCCTCACAACAAACCTGCAAGGTAGGGTAGTCAGAGAAAGAGTAACTTTCCTAAGTAGGGTTGCCAGGTCCCCTTACCGTCTCAGTGGGAAGGTGGGGGGGGGGACAGATGCTCAATGGTTCTTTGAGTGCTTCTCATGCCTGTGAGGAATGAGAGCCAGTTTGGTGTAGTGGTTAAAGAGCATGACTGTAATCTGGAGAACCAGGTTTGATTCCCCACTCCTCTGCTTGAGGCCAGCTGGGTGACCTTGGGTCAGTTGCAGCTTCTCGGAACTCTCTCAGCCCCACCCACCTCACAGGGTGATTGTCCTGAGGATAATCATTGGTTATCACCAGGGGTCATTTCGTAGAAAAAGAGCTGCAGGAATTCATTAGCATAACTCATTAGCATATGCCATGCCCCTTGACATCACCTTGACATCATTAGCATACCTGATTTGCATATGCCACACCCCTGACATCACCTATACTGGCTGTTTTGAACCCAATCCTGGCCACTCAGGGCCGAAATTGGGCACAAAATGGTAAAAAGGGGCTGAAAATGGCCAAAAAGGGGCCCCAAATGGTCAGAATTGGGCCGCTGCTGAGCAGGAGAGTGATCTACCACCCATCAGAGGCCTGATCCTGGCTGTTTTGGGACCAATCTTGGCTGTTTGGGGCCTAATCCTGGCCATTTAGGGCCCAATCCAGGCCAAAACGGGCCCCAAATGACTGAAAATCAGGTGGTTGGGACCACCTGACATATGACCTCTTTGGAGAACTACCGGAACTGCGTTCCTGCGCGTTCCCCCTCAAAGTGAGCCCTGGTTATCACATATAAAGCTCTTCATGGCTGACATACCTACAGGATTGCCTTCCTCCATAAGTTCCGCCATCGCAGCTTCGCTCATCTGAACAGGGTCTCCCGCTGGTGCCACCCTGCACATGGGCAAAATCAACAGCAGTCCGTACACAGGCTTTCTCTGAGGTGGTCCCTACTCCATGGAACGGCCTGCCTGAGGAGGTCAGGAGAGCCCCCACGCGCCTGGCTTTCTGCAAACGATGCAAAACCAAATTATTCAAAAAGGCTTTTTACTCAGGTAGGAGGGAAGTATTGTAGGGAGGGGGTCTCAAATGCTTCACTAATGAGTTAAGGACCATAGACTTCATCACTATGTTGCCTTGTATATTTTTTGTTGCTCGAATATATACTCCTATACTACCTGTGCTTCACGTTATCTAATGCCAGTCCTAGAATTGTTTATGTTCTGTTTTAGCAATTCTTCAGCTCTGTATTGGATCCTTGCTAATGCTGCGTCTTTGTAAAACCCTATGACGTTGTTGTGGAAATGTCCTTGACACTGTATGGAAATGTCCTTGATACTAATTGTACTAATCTCATGCTATGTAACCCGCATTAAGTCTCAGTGAGAAAAGCGGACTACAAATAACAAATTAAATAAATAAATAAATAAAATAAATTAGTTTACTAGGGAGCATTGATCTGAAATGATCAGGGAGACATCTAGAGCAGTATTGTAAGAAAATCTGGAATGAATGGGATCGTGTGCCATGGCCCATTGGAAGGCCTAGGAGGTGGTGGTGAATGCGATGAAGAAAGTGTACTCCTCAACTACCATTGCATCAGGAAGTCTGTGTCCAGCCCAGTTGATTAAGGTATTCCAACACTTGCTGACTCCTAAGTCGGAGGGCCAAGCTAGATGTGCAGGTTTTTCAGGAGTCGGGTTTGAGTTCCCTTACCCAGAGTTCTCTGCAGCTACACAGCAGCTTTGGAGAATGGCTGTTAAAAGTAAAGGAGAGCCCAAATGGCCTCAGGATTTTGCCACAGGTGGAGGAGGGACTCATTCCTCTCCCTTCAAGCTGTCCCCCCATCTCACTGGAATGCCAATCCGAGCCCATATCCATCCTGTGCTGTGCCAGCTGCACTGGCTCCCAGTGGAGTTCTGGGTCCGGTTCAAGGTATTAACTTGGGGGTTTAAAGCCTTTCACAGACTGAGGCCAGCATACCTATGGGACTGCCTCTCCCATCACGTCCCTTGCAGGGCATTGCGCTCTGCAGACAAGCAGCTCCTGGTGGTCCCTGGCCCGAAGGACATCCGTCTGGCCTCGACCAGGGCCAGGACCTTTTTTGCCCTGGCCCCGGCCTGGTGGAACACTCTCCCGCTGGAGATCTAGGCCCTGCGAGACCTGTTACAGTTCTGCAGGGCCTGTAAAATGGAGATGTTCTGCGGGATCTTTGACTGAGGACCAGCGGATGTCCTTTCACCCTTCCACCTAAGACCACCACCTTTTCCGTGACTGCCCTCAGCCATGTGTATGCCCATATGTGGCTGCCGATTGTTTATTTAAGTGACCTATCCATAGAAGGTGCCTGAACTATTTTAATGTTTTAAATTACCTCTGATTTTATAATTTTTTTATGATTACCTTATTGTAGCCCCTGGCACAGAGTGGTAAGCTGCAGTACTGCAGTCCAAGCTCTGACCTGAGTTGGATCCTGGCGGAAGCCGGGTTCAAGTAGCTGGCTCAGGGTTGACTCAGGGCCAAGCTACACATGACGAATGACACTTGAACAGCAAGTGTATTTCTCCCTGTTCACTTGCCCTCCACTCAATCCACTTGCCGTTCAAGTGTCATTCGTCATGTGTAGCTTGGCCCTCAGCCTTCCATCCTTCCGAGGTCGGTAAAATGAGTACCCAGTTTCCTGGAGGTAAAGTGTAGATGACTGGGAAAGGCAATGGCAAACCACCCCGTAAAAAGTCTGCCAAGAAAATGTCATGATGCGACATCCCCCCGTGGGTCAGTAATGACTTGGTGCTTGCACAGGGGACCTTTATCTTTAAAAAAAACTTGTACTGCATGATTAACGTATTGTGCTGTATGCATGCTGTTAGCTCATTCATGGGGAGGGTTGGGTATTAAATAAATAAATAAATAAATAAATAAATAAATAAATAAATAAATAAATAAATAAATAAATAAATAAATAAATAAATAAAAATAGCAGGGGAGAGAGGGTTTTCTCCCTGGTTTCTTTTCCGCTCCATGTGGAGTATTCTGTGTATGTGGAGAAGTAAAAATGGGGGTGGGGGGAGACTCCCTCCATGCTATTACAACACAGGGAAGTGGCTTGAGGGAAGGAGGGAGGAGTCCCTTCTTCCCCCGCGGAGGCATTCTGAGGCCTTTTGAGCTCTCCTTTAAATAAAAAAAACCCCAACCATTTAATTTTTAACTGCTGTTTGGCTGCAGAAACCCTAGTTGGGTCTGGGTAAAAACCTGAACATTCAGAGAGACTGATTCTTTGCATTCTCAGGAAATGGTGATGATTACCTATAAAACATTTGCAAAGTTTTTTGCTGGTAAAATATTTCAAATTCGTTCTGATTTGGATGCCAGGTATAATTTCAGCTCTAAGCAGGGCTTTTTTTCTGGGAAAAGACATGGTGGAACTCAAGACCACACAATGACATCACTCTGGGTCAGCTGGAACAAGGGGGGAGTTTTTTAAAGTTTAACTTGCCCTCGGCGAAAATGGTCACAGGGCTGGTGTCCCCCCTTCCCCTGATCTCCAGACAGAGAGGAGTTTAGATTGCCCTCCGCGCCGCTCGGTGGTGCAGAGGGCAATCTAAACTCCCTTCTGTCTGGAGATCAGGGGGTGGGGCCACTGGCCATGTGACCATTTTCAAGAGTTGCCAGAACTCCGTTCCACCGCATTCCTGCTGAAAAAAAAGCCCTGGCTCTAAAAACAAACCAAAAAGGAATAGATAACTTTATTTAGATAAGCATAGATAGATAGATAGATAGATAGATAGATAGATAGATAGATAGATAGATAGATAGATAGATAGATAGATAGATAGATAGATAGATTAGCATATATATATATATTATATTTATATATAATATGCAGAACAATAATGTATGTAAAACAAATAACTTTGTAGTACACCTCTGCTACCTCTGGTAGTATGCACCTTTGCCCTTGGTTTTTAAAGGTGTTCTCCTCTTTCTTCTTTGGGTGTCATTTAGTCTCAGACAGCTGAAATGCTTGGTGCATTTCAATTTATGGATCACTTCGACCTCTTCACCACAATGGACGTATGTTGATATGATCTTTATCTGTCAAAGCCACCACTCGTGCCTTTGATCCTTGTCCATCCTGGCTACTTTGGGCAGATTCGTGAGCCCCTCATCCATCAATCACTGACTCAAGATGTCTTCTCTTGATAAAAGAAGCATTTATCTGTCCCCTGCTTAAAGAGCCATCGCAGGAGAAGAATGCAGCTCTCTTCTGGGAAGGTATTATCCTGCCTACATTTTATGCTGACCATCACTGACCTTGGGGTTACACTGGATCCAGCATTATTGCTGGAGAACCAGGTTAATCCATCTGCAAAAAACCGGCTTTCTTCTACCTTCGCTTAGCCTGGAGCATAGCTCCATATCTTGATCCAGTCACTCTATATCATAGCAATGTCATGGCATTGCTCTCTGCATTTTGTTTGCTTTTAAAGACTACCTGGAAACTCTAGTTCTGAACAGCAAAGCTCAATTACAATACGGAGCTGGGTGGAGTGTGGATATTACACCTATTCTGCAGTCTCTTAGGTAAAAGGTAGTCCCCTGTGCAAGCATCAAGTCATTACTGACCCATGGGGGGATGTTGCATCATGATGTTTTCTTGGCAGACTTTTTACGGGGTGGTTTGCCGTTGCCTTCCCCACTGATCTACACTTTACCCCCAGGAAACTGGGTACTCATTTTACTGATCTTGGAAGGATAGAAGGCGGAGTCAACCTTGAGCTAGCTATCTGAACTTGGATTCTGCCAGGATTGAACTCACGTCATGAGCAGAGCTTGGACTGTAGTACTGCAGCCTACCACTCTGCGCCATGGGGCTCTTTACTGCAGTTACTATCTATTAGTTTCCAGAGAGATAGATCAAGATGGGTAACCATGTTAGTCTGTCTGTAGCAGTAGAAAAGTGCAAGAGTCCAGTAGCACCTATAAGACTAACAAAATTTGTGTAGGGTATGAGCTTTCGTGAGTCACATGAAGTGATCTGTGGCTCATGAAAGCTCACACCCTAACACAAATTTTGTTAGTCTTATGGGTGCTACTGGACTCTTGCTCTTTTCTATTGGTTTCCAGGTACATTTCAAGGTATCACCTACAAAGTTGTTCAGCACCTAGGATCCACATACCTGAAGGTCAGTCTCTTCCATTATACCTCAACACAAAAGCTGCACTCACCTGAGCAAAGCCTTTTGAAGATGCCACCCTACCAGGAGGTATCTGAGCAATCTTTGTTGCAGCTCCCATCTGGCAGAACAGCCTGCCTTATAAAATCAGGAAGGTTCCCATTAGAGATGGGCACGATCCAAAAAAAATTAACGATCCAGCTGATCGTGAATTGGCGCTGGCGACGATCCCGAATTAACAATCCACACCTATCATCTCCCGTTCCCAAGCCGTGGATTGTGGATCGTGGAGGCCAAAGTGGAGCACGCTGGTATTATGTGGGGAAGTGGGTGGTGCCGGCGGCCACCGGGCCTGGCGGGCACGGAGAGGCGGCGACAAGCTGCCTCCCCTCAGGGGGCGGGGGGTCTGGCCACTCATCTGTGTTTGGCCGTCAGAGCTGCCTATCAGAGTTTGCAGGGATGAGATTGGTGTTCATGGCTACAGAACACCCCCTTCCCCCTCCCTCCCCTAGGTATCTTCTCCCAACTTGTCACTGCTTTGCTGCTCCGTGGTTGGTAGGAAGCCCTGCTGATCAAGGAAAGCTAGGCTTCCATTTGGGCTTCCAGGGCGACAGAAGGAGGGCAAACAGAGCTCAGGCATTCCCCTGGCTCCGTTGCCAGGGGAATAGATTGCTGGTGCCTGAGGGTCTGGATCCCTGATCCAAGCCTGAATGCAATGATCCAGGCCTCTCCCAATCGCTGGATCGTTGGCCGTGGACGATCATGATCCACCAGGTCACAATCGCGCTATCGCCATTATCGTGGGGTTTTTTTTATCATAATGCGGATTGTGCCCATCTCTAGTTCCCATACTCCAAACAAAACAGAAAAGTCTTCACTTGCTGGCAGAAGACAATAATGCAAGGGGACAAACACAACACCCTGGGGACGAAATTTCATAATGTCAGTGCTGAAACTGAGAAGACCCATTCTTAAGTTGCAACCTGTCTAACCTCAGATGCTGTGTGTGTGTGTGTGGAGCCCTTAAGTCATAGCGGACTTATGCCGCCCCCTGGTGGGGTTTCCATGGCAAGAGGCTATCAGAGGTGGTTTGCCATTGCCTGCCTCTGCAACCCTGGTCTTCGCTGGAGGTCTCCCATCGAATTCCTAGCCAAGGCTGATCCTGCTTAGTTTCTGAGATCTGATGAGATCAGGCTCACTTGGGCTACTCAGGTCAGGGTAACCTCAGATGCTTCCAAAGCAGGGTCTCTGACAATGACCATAGGGGTTGGCTAGTTTCATATGGGAGAAGGCAGTATTACTCATGTTGACATGGGGGGGTGCTTGATTGTCCCAGACAAACCTATGCCAGGGCTATACCACTTCAGACTGTAGGCAATTGCTACCATAAAAAAGTATCCTTGAAAATAAACAACTAGGATATCCGGGATAAGGCTCCTTTATAACCCTTAATTCTGACCTTTAGTTTTCTATGAGGATAGAAGTATTTGTAGGAAGGAGGACTCAGTCAGCTGTGTTTCCAGTCTAATATCTGAAGCGGTACAACATAGATATTGTGAGAAATGGACAAGAAGTTAAGCAGGTGAAAGTTTTCACTAGCTTAACCAGCGGTACTCAATATGGTGCCTGTGGGTGCCATGGCACCCATTGACACCTTTCCTGGCATCCACTGACTATTTTATAAAAATGTGTGGGGACAGTTGGGGCTTTTGCTCAGCAGAGCTTCTGATTGGCTTTGCAGATTTTCAAAATATTGCTTTGGGAACAGCTGCTACCACAGCACTGCAGGATTGAAGGTAAGCTCTGTGTAAGCAAGATTTTTTTAAAAAAACAATACGGTCATTTAAGAAGGTGTCCTGTCAAGCAGAGCTTCTGTTTGAATTATTGAAGAAATGCTATTATGGTTATGTATAATCTCACTTCCTGACATTTTGTGGGTAGCTCTACATCCTGTGGCAGCCATTTTGTGGATGGCCGCACCTCCTGTGGCAGCCATTTTGTGGTTGCACCCACCACCCTGCATTAGAATTCAAAAAGTGCCTGAAGGGTCAAAAAAGTTGGTGACTCCTGGGCTAAATCTTAGGCTGTTGTGAAGGCACAGGGCTGCCTCAGAACTCTGAAAGCTACAGATAGTGTCCACATATGGCACCAGCAACCTTTGTGACAATAATGACTGTTCCCATTTAAAAAAGAAAAAAAAATCCTTGCAAGCTGTCACATGAAGATTGCAGGGCTTCAGAGCTCTGAGACACAGAAAGCAAGCGAGGAAAGACAATTTGAAACACACAAAATCACAGAAAATGGTGGGGAATTGAGCTTGATAACTGATGTGTTGATGCTTGTTTTTGAAGCGGACAAAAACAAAAGTGACACAGAAAGAGCAGCTCTGTCTGAGCCCAAGTTTTGGCTTGCCCTGAGCTTGAAGCCAGGCTGACTTCGAAGTATAGATCGATAAATCTGCTGTTAGCGGAGGCTCTTCTTCAAATGAGGCAATTCAGAGATTTCGAAGAATGGTGCTGCAGTTTATTTTTTTAACAATTAGGAATTACAGTTCAGTATACGGGACAGATGAGGACCAATTTTGTGGCCAGAGTAAACAGCAGAGAGTATAAATCAGTGTTTCCAATGAAGCTCCCCAAGCAGTTTTCAGCTTTGGAAGGAAAAAGAAGGGCATTGTGAATGTGATGTGCCCATCTTTTTTCCTACCAGAGCTTAAAGCAGCCTAAGAGGGCATATTGTCATTTGAGGTAACAACGTGGGATGCAATTACTCAGCAATGAGAAGTGTCAGGAACTATTATCTCTATTAATTTTTACCCCAGCCTTCTTCGAAGGATAAATGGGTGGGAACCATGATTCTCCTTTTCCCTATTTCATCCTCATACCAACCCTATGAGGTAGGTTGAGCTAAAAGAAAGCAACTAGCTTAAGTTCACCTTGTGAGTTTTGTGGCTGAGCAGGGATCTGATCTCAGGGCTGCCGAGACCTAATCCAACACACCCATATCTATATCTAATCACAGACACACAGTCATCATTTGATGGCTTCATCAAGGAATGGTTTGTATGAATAGAAGAACAATACAAGCAAATATCACAAAGGTTACAGATCCCCTCAAATGCCAGACTTCCCAGGGGAGCCATTTCACTCCTTCAGTCTTGAGTAACCTGGAGATGAGCGGAGCAGAATTATTCGGCATTGGCACGGCTTTAATAAGAGCCTGTGTGTGGAAAGGGCCAACAAGTTGCCCCCGTAGGGTTTTCAAGGCAGGAGATGCTCAGAGGTGTTCTATTTAATTTTATTTGATTTTTAGGGCCAAGCTACACATGACGAATGACACTTGAACGGCAAGTGTATTTCTCCCTGTTCACTTGCCCTCCACTCAATCCACTTGCCGTTCAAGTGTCATTCGTCATGTGTAGCTTGGCCCTTAGTCTGCTTTCCCTACAAGCGGGCTCAGAGCACAGCACAACATAATAATAATATATATAAAAGATAAAAACAATGGCAGCAATTTAGTATATTAAAAACATCATAGTACAGCACGCACAGTGCATCCCCGTTTCTCTGAGAATCAGGGCCTGTGGTGTGCCATATGATGGCAACCTATATCAAAAGGATACAAGTCCTGCCCACCCTGGCAGGAGGTCAGTTGGAGAAGCCGCCCACCTCAATCCCCATAAGCCCAGGGCCAGTGCCAGAGTTTCTGGTGCCCGAGGCCAGGGTCACCTTCAGGGCTGTTGCCGCCCCCATGCATGTGCGCGCTTGCATGCGCGCACCCAGACTGTGTGATGATGTCACTGTGTGTGACATCATCACACAGCATGCCACTGTGAGCTGGCCCCATTGGCGTGGCAGGCAGCTGGGATGGCACGTGGGTAGTCTCTCAGCCCTCCCACTCAGTTGCCCCATGCCGCCCTGGCCACCTGCCACACCTGGCCCACAGTTGTGGGCAGGTGGCGGGGGCAGCACAGGGCAACTCTGTGGGAGGGCTGGGAAGCTGCCCACGGGCCACCCCAGCCACCTGCTACACCTGGCCCGCAGCTGCTGTGCCCAGCCAGGAGCGCACGCTGGTGATGGCAGCATGGGGCAGTATGAGCGGGCAGCCTCCCAGCCCTCCCGCTCAGTTACCATCACTGCCAGCTCCATGGTGTACCCGTCCGCCCCAGGTGCCCCCTCCAGCACCTCAGTGCTCGAGGCGACTGCTAGACCCTCCTCCATGGTTGTGCCAGCCCTGCATAAGCCTGGGAGAACATCTCCATCTTACAAGCCTGGTAGAACAAGAAGTCCCACTGGGTTTGGGTCACCATTGCCTAACTTTCTGTAGTGACCCTGGGCATCCTTGGTGGTCTCCTATCCAAGTGCTAACCAGGGCCAGCCCTGCATCTCCAGTTAAAAGGATTAAGTCTGCCTAAGACCTTGGAGAGCTGATGCCAGTCTGAGTAGACAATATGACTTTGATGGACCAACAGTCTGATTCAGCATAAGGTGGCTTCATGTGTTCATACGTATCCCACTATTTTACTTCAACAGTCCCTACCTACCAAACCTGTTCTTCCCTTCATTGCAAATAACAGGTTGGATTCCATAGATCCATACTGCTTACAGTAGCCTTTTCCCCTGGTGCAACGAGCCTTCCCTGGATGGAATCCATCCCATGAATCTGGAAACTTGGCTGGAGGAGGGGGAAAGCAGGTGGGAAACAAGTCCAGTGGAAAGGACTGGGAGGAAGCCTAAGCACCTTACTTATTTATCATTATCATTATCATTATCATTATCATTATCATTATCATTATCATTATCATTATCATTATCATTATCATTATCATTATCATTATCATTTATGTCATTTATTGTCCGCCTTTCTCACCGAAACTCAGGGCGGATTACACAGTGTGTGATTAGTATAGTCAATATCAAGGACATTCCAAAAACAATGCCATAGGGTAAATAAATACAAGTTTATAAAAACAGAGCATTAGCAAGAATGCAATACAGAGTTGAAGGAATGCTGAGCAGACCATAAGCATTTCTAGGACTGGCATTAGACAACACCGAACTACCCAGTAGGGTCATACATGAAGCACATGTAGCACATAGTGGCACATACTTAAAGCAACAGATAGTATGTAAGGCAACACAGTGGTGAAGTCTATGATCCTTGACTCATTAGCGAAACATCCGAGACCCCCTCCCTACAATACAGCGCTCCTATCTGAGTGAAAAAGCCTTTTTGAATAATTCGGTTTTGCATCATTTGCAGAAAGCCAGGAGGGTGGGGGCTGCCCTGACCTCTTCAGGCAGGCTGTTCCGCAGGATAGGGGCCACCACAGAGAATGCATGTGTACGGGCTGCTGCTGATTTCGTCCATGTGCAGGGTGGCTCCTGCAGGAGACTCTGTTCAGATGAGCAAAGCTCTCATCTGCCACTTGTACCTGGATACTCATCCCAACCTAACACCACTTCACAAAGGCAAAATGATGATCAGGGTTTCGAGGCAACGATGGAAGTGGAGCATAGACCTTAAAAGGCCTGCGACTTTCAGGAAGAGTTACAAAAGAAGAAAGAAGATTGCATGTGAACCTTAATGTTGTTGTGGTTAACAATTTGATGTGCCTCCAACAGTTTGCCTCTTCAACGAACGCCAAGAATAGAACTCCCAATGATGGATGCGCATATTTATCCGCTCTGTGATTTCTGTGTCAGGTTTGTCAAATTTCTTTACTTGTTTAGTTAAGCCATGTTCTTGGTTATTGGGGGCTTTGTTTTCCTTGCTCTGAAGCCCGTGGGCTGTGCCTACCTTATGAAAAAAAAATCAAGTGGTAATTTTATCCGCTTCATATATCAAGTGCGACAAGAACAGCTTCTGAAATCAGAGCTTGCGCTTTGATGCTGAGCTTTGTCGATGATGATGTATGAAGTCCAGGATAGGAACAGCCATTTTCATACTTGAGCAATAAAGAAAACACAGAGAAAACAGAACATTTATTTGAGTTAAATGGTAGAGAGATGACTTGTGAGAAGAGATTATATGTGGGATGCAATATTGAAGTATAGTTTTCAACAGCGCATGGCCATATATGTGAGCATGAATAATAAAAAATAATTAAATTAGAACTGCAAAGTTGGCAAAGCCCATTGGTCTATTTTGTTGAGCCTTGTCTTCTGACAAGGGAGTTTTATGCCTCCAAAGGGGGCCCGTTTCCACACGTCCCCCACTCCTGAAAAATGGTGCAAAACTTACGGAACAGCGCGCCTTCATAGCGCGATTTTCCATCATGAATTCGCTTCGTGGCGCGTTTTCTGACATCATCACGCCACGAAGCAAAGTCATGTTGGGAAATCACGCCATGAAGGCGCATCGTTCCATAAGTTTCATGCCATTTTTCAGGAGGGGGAGAAGACGTGTGGAAACAGCAGGGGTCACAGCATGATGGAGATACCTACTTTTGTTTTTCTCCCTCAGCACTTGGACCAAGAGTTTGCCAAAGAGTTTGGGGGTTGAGCCCAAAACTGATCCCAAGATTTAATGAGTCACTGAAGACAAGGGAGGCTTGAACACCCACCAGCTTGTCTCATTTTCTGTTCACCAGTCATGAGCAGGGAGATTTAAGTTCCCTCTCAGCACCATTTTCCCAAACCCAGATGACCCTAAAGACCATCTATTTGCCCCATTGGGTAAATATACAGATGCTGACATAGGTAGCCATATATTTTCCCCAACTGTGCAAATAGTGGATTTCCAGGGCTGTTTCCACGTCTTACCTGCCTGTGGAATATCACACGACAGTGTCTTCTCGCTCAAAATCACGCCAGGAAGACGCTGTTATCCTGGAGTTTTGCAGGCAGGTAAGATGTGTGGAAACGGCCCAGGTCATTTCAAGTCAAGAAGAGTGTGGGAGAATTATGCCCTGGGAAACAGCATCAACAATTTTCTGATGTCATTTCTGGATGAAAATGTGGAAGTGACATCACGCCCACCCTGAGATGCACTAGGAATCAAACAAATCTCTATGGTAAAGACCATAGAGACCAGTGTGGAACTCCTAGAGCGTTGCAGGATCCTGTGAGATCACAGGCAACAGAAATAATGTCACGGCAACAGCAATGCTGCTTTTTTTCCTCATGTCACTTCATTGATCAGCAGTGGACAACTGAGCACAGCAGCAGGGATTGCCTCCTTCCACCTAGAAGCTGGCAACTCTTGGCAGAAGGCTTAATCCCTCCTCTTGTTAGACTGCAGTCTTGATCCTAATTGGACCCATGTGCATCATTTAACTAACTTTAAAACCTGCTGGGAGCTTCATTCTTGCAGAGTTGCAAATGTGTCTTTGTAATGGCAAGGTCTTATTTAGATGCCCATAGGAGACAAGGGCCATTTTCACATGTCTTTACTGTGGCTGTTTCCACACGGCTTACCTTTTGCCGGGATGCAGCGTGTTCTCGCGTGAAATCGCATGACAACACCATGTTCTCGCACGAAATCGCACTATAATAGCATAATCTCATGCGAAATTGCACGCTAACAGTGTCTTCCTGGCATGATTTCACACGCGAAGACGCTGTATCCCGACAAAAGGTAAGCTGCGTGGAAACGGCCCATCACACAAAATTGCGCAAAATTCATGGAACAACGGCGTCTTCATGGCGTGATTTCTGATGTCATCGCACTACGAAATGGAATCATGACAGGAAATCGCATCATGATGACGCTGTTGTTCCGTGAGTTTTGCACGACAGTAAAGACGTGAAAATGGCCAAGAACTTGCAGTGGGAGTCATTTGGAACAGAAAACTAGCAGATGTGGGAAGAGTTAACATTCCTGCCTACTACTTCTCCATTCCAAATCATCCCAGGAAGTTGATTCCCCCCCCCACAAATTATTTCTCTCTCCCTCTGTTTCTCTCTCTGTGTAACATGTAGTTAAACCTACCCTCAGCCATCAGAAGTATGGTATACAGTGCCTTGACTCTTTCATTATTTTATTTTATTTTATTTTATTTTATTTTATTTTATTTTATTTATGGTCTGCCTTTCTCACTGAGACTCAAGACTGATTACACAATGTAAGTCAATACATTCAACAGTATGAAATATCTAATAAGCAATGTAACAGCACTAAGAACTACAGAACTTTGAAACAAAGCATAAGTTTTAAACATGTCGTGTTAAACAATGTAGAAAATAGTACATAAGTAGAAATACAGTGCAGTGAAAGATTCAGAGGAGTTAGCCGTGTTGGTCTGTAGTTGCAAAATAGCAAAGAGTCCTGTAGCACCTTTAAGACTAACCAAATTTATTATAGCATAAGCTTTCAAGAATCACAGCTCTCTTCGTCAGATGCATTATGCATCATGCATCTGACGAAGAGAGCTGTGGTTCTTGAAACTTATGCTACAATAAAGTTGATTAGTCTTAAAGGTGCTACTGGACTCTTTGCTATTTTACTAAAGTTGATTAATGCAGTGAAAGCAAGATAATACATACAGCAACAGATAATGCAAACACTATACAGTAGTATAGTCCACAGTCCCATTCCCTTTATTTATTCACCTACCTGAACAATTCCATTAGAATATAGTCCTATTACCTTAATAAAAATATGGAATTCTTCCAGGGGACAAGGAGAGCAAGCCACACACATTTAGAGCTAAGGATCCCAGGTCCGCCGGTGGGGGAAAGGGGATCCCTCGCTTCCACCCTCTGCTCCCCGCCACCACTTATCTTGCCAGCAAGGGTGGGGGAGGTGTGGGAACGGGCCTCCCAAGCACGCTCCCAGGCTCAATGATGTCACTTCCTTGGAGGGATGTCATCATGCCGCCCCAAGAGCACTCCTGCTCTTCCCTCTGTGCCTGTGCGATGACATCACTTCCCAGACGAGGATTCCAAAGACAGCATGAGTGTCAGGTCCCCCCTCCCACCAGGAGGGGAAGGCGACCTGGCAAACCTCTTTAGAGTGTATATATCAAACAAGATTTGAAGAGTGTCTAAATACCATGATTACTTTGATGTGACCGTTCCCTCACCTTGTTGCCCCGTATCTGCAGTGGGTTACTTCCAAAGGTATAGAGAATGGACAAGAAGCCACTCTGGAATGTGTTCTCGTACATCCAGCTGGGAAAATCTGAGCGAAGGTGGCTCCATGTCAGCTGCTCCTCTTCTGCCACCACGGAGCACAGCATTCCCGCTCTCTGCCCAAACACGCTGCCAATGCTTTCATGTTTTATCATCTCACAGAATCCCACAACTACCTTTCAGCTGGCCCCTTTTTACATCTATTATCTGTTTACACTTTTCATCTAATTTTGTATGATCTATTTTTACAACCAGGGCTTTCAAACAGCACCCCTGCTGCAGATCAGCTAGGTGATCTTGGGACCTTTCACAGGCAAGGACTAGCTGTGATTACAGAATTAATTCACACACCCATTTTTCCAACTGGGCTACATTTTCTGCTGACACAGGCACCTGGATTTTTGCACACACCTACCTTCAACAAAAGCTGCTATTATGCCAACGCAGATGCTCGGCAAAGAGAGCGAAATTTTCCACTGGCGCTAAGCTGTGATTGAATTTGTTCAGATTAGGCCTGGAGCTGAGCAAACCCGAAATGCATCGTTTGAGGGATGCTCTTTCATTTTTATGGAAATGTTCCGCCGTCTTCGGATCTAATTGAAGGTCCCGACATTCCAATTTCCCTATAAGAATGTATTCAAACACCAACTCCATTCTTATCCTTTATTTCCTTTGCAGAATTGAAACAGCAGTGCGTCTCATGCACGTTTGTTTCAAAGCTGGCATTCTAGAGTATTGCCGCTCCCTTTCAATGAGTACTCAATAAGCTTCTATTCAGACCCTATCCTGGGGCTTTATCCATGACCTAAGCAAATCCCTGATCAATCCACTGTACAGGTAAATCCAAACAAACAAACAAAAGAAGGATACAGTCATTTCAAAAGTGGATTAAAAGCACACACACCTTAATGTGTTTGCCTTAGGGAAAAAAAAAGAACACAGTGCAGAAGATAAGGGGAAAAAAGCAAGGAAGGTTACCCTTTTACCTCTCCATTTGAGTAAGAGTTTTTCTTAGAAAGGGGGTTTTAAGTGGGTAGTTGTGTTGGTCAACAGTAGAAGAGCAGAATTTGGGTCCAGTGATGGCTTAGAATCATAGAACCATAGAGTTGGAAGGGGCCATACAGACCATCTAGTCCAACCCCCTGCCCAGTGTAGAATCAGCCTAAAGCATCTCTGACAAATATTCATCCAACCTCTTCTTGAAAACTGCCAGTGAAGGGGAGCTCACCACCTCCCTAGGCAGCTGATTCCACCTTTGAACTACTCTGACCATGAAAAAGTTCTTCCTAATATCCAGCCGGTACCTTTCTGCATGTAATTTAAGCCCATTGCTTCAGGTCCTACCCTCTGCTGCCAACTGGAACAGCTCCTTGCCCTCCTCCAAATGACAGCCTTTCAAATACTTAAAGAGAGCAATCATGTCCCCCCTCAATCTCCTCTTCTCCAAACTGAACATTCCCAGGGCCCTCAGTCTCCAGACCCCTAATCATCCTCACTGCTCTCCTCTGCACCCTCTTGATTTTGTCCACATCCTTTTTGTTGGTCTCTAAGCCTTTTTGGCTTAGATTTTCAGAGTAAGAGCTTTCAAGAGTCAAAGCTCCCTTCTTCAGAAAGGAGACGTCAAATGGAAATTGTCTTCCCGGTCATTGACCAGGACATTGACAAAGCACCATCTCCAAAGGATCACCCATTTCTACTGGATTCCAGGAATGCTGGGGAGTAACCTAAACACTGGGAACGAAGCCATGAAAGGAAGCCACGCTCCTAGACAGGATTAGGGCACCAACCTCCAGGTGGGGCGGTGAGATCTCCTAAAATTATAACTGATCTTCAAGCCACATAGATTAGTTCAGGGCTACTTTGGAGGATGGGCTTTATGGCATTATACCCTGCAGAAGTCCTTCCCCTCCCCAAACCCTTCTCTCAGGTACTGCTCCCAAATCTCCAAGAATATCCTAAACCAGAGTTGGCAACCCTGAGCTGGATCCACATGTCATTGGATATTGTGCTATTTTAATCATTGCACTATAGTTACTACTGTAGTAATTCACCTTCCTGTCCAGACAAAGAAATCTAGGAGATGAATGATTACAGCAGCACAATACCCAACAATGTGCGGATCTTATCCTATAGAAAAAGAATACAAGTCTACTTCAGTTCAGAGGGGGCTGCAACACAGTGGCAGATAGGGCTGCCAAATCCCCCGGTGAGGGTGGGGGATCCCCCACTTCCACCCTCCACCAGCTCCCCCACTCACTTGGGTGGTGGGGGGAAAGACGAGGGAATAGGTCTCCTGGGCACACTCCCGGGGCAGTGCAACAACATCATTCCAAGGAGTGATGTCATCGCACCACCCTGGGAGCTCTCCCATGGGCTGTTTGGGCCCCCAATCAGCCCGGTGCAAAGTGCAGGAGCACTCCCGGGCCCAGCACGATGATGTCACTTTCCAGAAGTGACATCATCACACCGCCCCAGGAGCGATCCCATCCTTCATGTGCATGTAAAGACAACAAGAAAGGTGAATTCCGGATCCCCCCTCCTGTTGGGAGGGTAAGGAGATTTGACAACCCTAGCGACAGAACATCTGCTTGGCAAGCAGAGGGTTCCAGGTTCGGTCCCCGGCATCTCCAGTAGAAAGCATCAGGTAGCAAGTGATCAGAAATACCCTTTCTGCCTGAACCCATGGAGAGCTGCTACTAATTTGAGTAGACACTGTTGACTTAAGGGGTCAATTAGAGCTTAAGTAAAGCATGGCGTGAAGAGGGTGGACATTTTCTCCCTCTCCCAAAATACGAGAACTCAAGGGCATCCAATGAAGTTGACAGGCAGGAGATTCAGGATGAACAATACCAAATACTTCTTTATGCAACAAGTGATTAAAATGTGGAATTGGCTGCCAGGGGGTGTAGCGATGGCCACAGGTACAGACATTTTTAAAAAGGGTCAGATGGATTCATGGAGGACTAGTCTATGAGTAGCTACTAGCCATGGTGACTAAACTAAACCTCTGAATTCCAGTGCCAGTAAGTGCCCAGGTCCTGTACACTCTACTCTATGAGTAGCTCTAGTAGCTACTCGCCATGGTGACTAAACTAAACCTCTGAATTCCAGTGCCAGTAAGTGCCCAGGTCCTGTACACTCCGGGAGTTTAAGGGCACCTGGCAACCCTAATAACAGGTTTAATTCAGCAAGGCTCCTTCTTATGTTCAATGATGTTCCATGGATTTCAGAGAGAGAGATTTCCCTTATGTAAAGATATTTCTATCCTGCACTCAGTTAAAAATAATGACAATGAATGACTTGCAACAACAAAGGAACAAAATCTACACTACCAATATTGAACAAAAGCTGGGGTGCTCTGAAGGCTTTTGATGTCTTAGGCCAGTGAATCTGAGTGCCCCCTGCTGGCTGGAATCAACATACACATGCCCCACACTGCTGGCAGGACTGCTGGCCCAGGTGGTGGCACTGGGGCTGGAGGTGCCACGGGGCCACCTATTGGTGGTGCCCCTGGTGCCCCAACTCCCTGTGTGTGGACGACCCCGTTCTGGCTGCTGTTCAAAGAAAAGGTCCTTGTCCTCTCTTTTTCCACACTGTGGGATAAGTGGCTCCTGAAGTAGTCCAAATGAAGGAGGAACCAGGTGACAATTTGACTGGTAAGCTGATGGGAGATGCTTGGCTCTCTCTCCTCCTGCAGATTTCCCAGTGAAATCAAGGAAACTTAAATGAAAACAGTGGCTGGCTACTGCCTAAAATTTGCTGTTGGGCTACTTACCACCTCCTCCCATATGGTCTAGTCTAGCAGTTAAGGTCTGCCTCCCAAGCCCTGCTCTCTATGCCCCTGCCTTCAGAGGTGAGGCGGACTGCAGAGATGGGGTTTTTTCAGTAGTGGCGCCTCGCTTATGGTGTAACGGACTCATTTATCTATACCTTATTAAAGCTTCTGAACCGTCCGGTATGCAAAATTAATTACCCCAAACCTGGGCCTTTCCCCCACAGTCTAAAAATAGCACAATCCTCAAGGAAGGCTGCTGGCTTCATCGTGTGATTTTTGACGCCATCTGTTTACAAAATGCCACAGCTAAGGTCTGAAAACGCAGAGGAAATTAACAAACTCTCCGAGGAGCGATCTTTGCCGGCTCTGTAGAGAAGTGAAATTAACAGACCATTTGAGGAGCAATCTTTGCCTGCTCTGTAGAGAGAGGTTAAATTCAAACTATGCTTCCCAGCTGTGCACCTCTCTTCACTTGAATATCCTTGTGTAATTCGTCTTGTGTAGTTTAGCTCTCAGTATAGATTATTTGTTCTTGTTCAACTCAGTCCCTTCAAGGTACATAGAGACCTTTCTTTGAGTTTAAATCTTTATTCTTTATTGAAATAAACCCTAATCTTTTTTTAATTAAGCAGGATACTAGAATATAAATGCATATTAAATTAAACTAGTGAGGAACATACATATGCAATAAAAATTAAATCTCTTAACATTTCTCAATCATAGCTATAAATGATTTAAAATCAGATCACACATAATCGACTATGAAATGCATTGGAATTCTGTAAGCACAGAGACACATACATTTCTTATTAAAATCTTTTGCGTGAGATTTTCTTTGTCAAAACCCCCGGTTTCTTATCTTTTTATACTGGAATGACATTTGTTATCTATAAAGATATCTCTAAAATCTTTTCCATGTGACAATAATATAAAAATGTGATTGGGCTTAAACTTAGTCGATTCGTCATCTATTTAATCATGTGACGATTGGCTAAAGCCAATTTATGATACCATTGCGCACCTGCACAGATAAAATTCTATAAACCTTTGAAAATATACAAAAAAACTACTACAAACTAGATTAATAGATTACATTTATAGTGCAATGCTATGCTGAGTTACTCCAGTCTAAACCCATTGATTTCAATGGGCTTCGATTGGGGTAACTCTGCACAGGATTGCACTGTAGGTCTTATCTAGCAATTAAAAATCATTTATCTACTCTTCCCAACTATTTTTAAGTGGTTTTGAAAGATAAAAGAACCTTTGTATTTTCTACAACCTGCCAATGAATTGCAATAAGGGTTTACTAAAATATAGATAACAACGTAAATCATACGGTTGGAAGGGACCTCTGGTGTCATCTAGTCCAACCTCCTGCACAATGTAGGAAATTCACAAATACTTCCCCTCCACACACACACCCAGTGACCCCTGCTCCATGCCCAGAAAATGGCAAAACACCATCAGGATCCCTAGCTGAACTGGCCTGGGGGAAATTGCTACTTGACCCCAAGGTGTATAACCAGAGTATATATGAATAAAATCAGATCTCTGTGACTATTGATTGCCCTTCCCATTTATGCTAACCTGGCACCTACGTTGCTGTCTGTTAGGCCCCAGGCCAAAATGTTCACCCAGGGCCCAGGCTTTTAATTGAGGCTTTTAAGAGGGCACCCAGAAACCAGATGAAATTGGGTTAGCGTTGCAGTTTCTTTCCAGGGGCTATCCGTTAGTCATCCCTTCTTTAAAGCAAATTCTGGGAGAAAGCTAAATTCAAAACTCATTGTAAATGAATAAATGAAGCACACATGAACATAGGAAGCTGCTTTGGACTAAATCAGGGTGAGTAGCTCAAGGGAAATATCAACTCCATTTGTGCCAGTGAAGACGATGGCTCGTTCTATGCTATTAGGAAAGAGGCTAAACACAAAATGGCCAGTGTAATCACACGAGAACACAAGTCCAGGGTCTCACAACAGTCAACTACCTGATCCATTCAGGGACTAGCCCCAGGACCTTTGGCATGCCAAACAGTCTATCACTGAACCACAGCCCTTCACTCTCCTTGAGAGCCAGTGTGCTGTAGTGGTCAGAACAGGATCTAGGAGACCAAATCTCCGCTAAGCCGTAAAGCTCGTTTGATGATCTTGGGCCAGTCGCATTCTCTCAGACAGCAGGGTTGCACTAAGGGCAAAACGGGGAGCAGGAAATTATGTATTCTACTCTGAGCTCCTTGGTAAAGATTTTGTTTTACTTATTATTTTATACTTTTATTCCGCCCTCCTCGAAGCGGGCTCAGGCCGAATCACATCATTTAAAACCACAATAATTAACACATTTTCATACAACCAATTTAAACATTTAAAATCCAGTCAACATGGTATACAAATAACTAGAACAGATGGCAACAGATGGCAATATTTGCTAATGTGGAAGCAGGATGGTGGATGACCTAATTGGGAGGGTTCAGCTCGTTCTCTTCCTTCCCTACCAGGCTGGCGGAGGCCTAGCCCAGCCTCAACCATATGCCTGGCGGAACATCTCTGTCTTACAGGCCTGACAAAATGATAACAGATCCGGCCGGGCCCTGGTCTCAATAGACAGAGAGTTCTACCAGGTCGGAGCCAGGACCAAAAAGGCCCTGGCTCTGGTTGAGGCTAAGCAGGCCTTTTTGGGGCCAGGGACCACCAACAGCTGTTTCTCTCCTGATCAGAACATCCTCTGGGGAATATATAGGGAGAGGCGGTCCCAATCTAGGATTGTTATCGGTCGAACTCCAAAATAAGGAACACACTTGATAGAGTACAAAACCAATTCTTATGCGTATCTCAAGACTGTATTAGAATACTTTTATGGAATAGACCATTCTAGTATTAAATTAAGAGTTAACTTTTTATAATAATCTCTCCTTTTCTGTGAATATTCCTTTTAATACCAAATATGGAGCAGCTTCTTCCAATCAGGAAGGAGTGACAAACCTGGCAACATCTCTCTCAACAAATCAGAAGCCTGGATTCTGTAGTGAACCTCTGCTGACAGAAGAGATTGCCATCAGCCAGAAAGGACTTGGTTGCTCTCCCCATTTCCTCTGCAGCCCCCCAAATGATCTCCAAAATGCTGGGGTTTGGGGGATCCTCGGCCACAGCAAGTGGGTGGAGTTAATAACAACAACAACATTCAATTTATATACCGCCCTTCAGGATAACTTAACACCCACTCAGAGCGGTTTACTAAATTATTATTCTCCTCACAACAATAATCCTGTGAGGTGGGTGGGGCTGAGAGAGCTCTGAGAAGCTGTGACTGACCCAAGATCACCCACCTGGCTTCAAGTGGAGGAGTGGAGAATCAAACCCGGTTCTCCAGATTAGAGTCCTGCCGTTCTTAACTATTATACCAAACTGGCTCTCAACGTCTACAACGGAAGGTCAAATAGGCAAAGACTGCCCCACCCTTCTGTTAGAATTCTCCCACAGGCTTCCAGACTGTTTCCTCTTCCTGCTGCAATTCTAGAAATCAATGTATTCACTTGTCAGTAATTATTTGGAAGTCTGGGTGGGATCCAAATGTCATTGGATATTATGCTGTTGTGATTATTTTCCTGTCAGAAAATCTGGGAGGTGAATGAATATAATAGAACAATATCCAACAATGCATAGGTCCTACCTGGCTGTTTTTTGGGGTTTTTTTGCCACAGGGTGTGTGTCTGTGTGTGTGGGCGGGTGGGTGGGGAGGTAAGAGTTTGCCACACTCTTTTCTGCAGAGGCTTAAGGCCATTCTTCTCTCAGGGATCTCTGGGCAAGCAGCCCTTCCCCACCGCATCCCACATCCAGACCGCCTCCTACAATGACTTCAGCTCCCTGCATTGCAACACTTCTCCCTGGCCGAGTGCTGAAGTTTGCTGGTTTGGTGCATTTTCACTGGAGGCCTGCTGATTCAATCATTTTTAAAGACGCCCATTTCTTCCACGCCAGAGATTTTACAGCTCTGAAGATCAGAAGCTTTTATCCCAACAAACCCTGGAGCATTATGCATTCGGCTTTTTATGGGAAGCTTCACTAATAAACTGTTTAAAACATATGCTAATTCTGTTTATTGTATTCTTTAATTATCATATATATCATTAAAGATGTATTATCCCATTTGGAATCTTAATCCACATTACCCTTTGCTCTTTATTCCCTCCCCCTTTGGGTATCAAAGCCCAGAAACACGTTACCTTAAAATGGAGAGTTTTCTTTTTAAGTATTAATTCAAGGAATTGTCATTTTACAGTACTGAGCCATTTTGCAGCACTCCATCACAAGGCATCTTGTATAGGAGTTTCTAGTGGATTGTGCCCAAAAGATGTCATCACTCTCTACCTTGGGAATAACAGAGGAGTAACCTATTGACTTCCACTCAGATATTTTGCAACTCTAATGCTTGGTATGTGTGAAAATCTCTGCAAACAAATTGCAAGTCTTATATCCTGCGGAATTTTTTTTTTAAAGCAAGAGCACAAGAATGAATGCAATTCAGGTAATGACTCCCAGCACATAGTGATCTGTCAATCATATTTTTAGCCCACCTTACTTCTAAGGAACTGAAAGCAGCGTGCATACTGCATTTGCCCTCCATTTTATCCTCACAATAACCCTGTGAGGTGATCCTATTAGGCTGAGAGTGACTAGCCCAAGATGACCCGATGAACTTGCGGTTAAGTAGGAATTTGATCCCAGATATCTTTAGTCCTCGTCCAAGACACTAATCACTTCACTACATACTGGCTCTCCAGTGAAGGGCTGATTCCGCACACGTTGGAAAATGCACTTTCAATGCACTCTATCAACTGTTTGAGGTGAATTTTTTGTTCCGCACACAAAAAAATCCATTCCAAATGACCTATAAAGAGGATTGGAAGTGCATTATCCAACATGTGCGGAATCACTCAAGGTTTTATTTATTTATTTATTTATTTATTTATTTATTTATTTATTTATTTTGATTTATGTTCTGCCCTCTCCACATCAACAGGTTCAGGGCGGTTTACATCATATCCATTATAAAAAAACGTTAACATTTCAACTTTAAAACCAATAGACAATACTATATCGTTTAAAATCTAAAATACAGAGTACAAAAAGCAGTAGCACAGAAACAGTTCATATAATCCATCCTCCAACCGCCCCTAAAAGAATATCACAAAGGGTCAGGTGGTAGCTATTTCCTGATAGGGAGGGACGATCCCCTCTATTCAACCCGTGGGGGGCCCTGCCCAGCATCAACCATACGCCTGGCACATGGTTTGATAGCGAGGCAGCCAAGGTGCTTCTCCGGCACCCAATTACCACAACTGGAGCTGTCTGTCACTGAACTGGGGCTGCCAAGACATGGACTGGAAGAAATTAATGATATTCAACAGCCCAGCCTGGAAGCCTCAAAAAGACACACACACCTCAAACACACACACCACAGCAGCTGAGAGAAGCCCAGAGGGAGCAGGTTGTCTAGAGCCCTTGAAGCCCAGTTTGGAAGTTAATAGGATGCCTGTGTGGTCGTTCAGAATATGGGGAGCCCTCACTGGTTTGGAATCCGAGTTTGCAGGCAAGGAACATGAGAGCCAGTTTGGTGTAGTGGTTAAGAGCCCAGCCAGGACTCTAATCTGAAGAACTGGGTTTGTTTCCCGCTCCTCTACTTGAAGCCAGCTGGGTGACCTTGGGTCAGGCACAACTTCTCAGAGCTCTCTCAGCCGCACCCACTTCGCAGGGTGATTGTTGTCGGGATAATAATAACTTATTTTGTAAACCGCTCTGAGTGGGTGTCATGTTGTCCTGAAGGGCGGTATATAAATTAAATGTTGTTTGTCCAGATTCTAACATCACAGTCAACTGTGCTTTGATCAAGAACTTTGAAGAAGTCTTGAGTCTCAACGCCACGCAGGATCGAAGGAGAGGGATGTGAGAGACCTAAAAGGAAGACTGGTTTTCTCCTTTGGGGTGTCTGCAGTGGCTGTCCACGAAAGCTTTAAAAAGCTACTTTCTTTACTGTAGACTAAGGGCCAACAGGGGTGCCATAGTCAGTGTGCTCTACCAGAGCTCGGAACACCCAAATTCAAATCTCCACTTGGCTGTGAAGTTCAAGACATACCTTTAGACCAGCTACTCTCTCTCTTGGCCTATCCTATGTCACAGAGTTCTTGTAAGAATAACCCAGAAGGAGGAGAGACCCACATAACAATAAAGAAAAAACCAGGCTTGCTCTGACACCACAATTCCACCGTTGTCATCTTCAGATTGCTATGATCAGATTTTTTTTCCTTCTGACCCAACACCTGAGATTTCTTTATTTTTATTTATTTATCCCACCTGTCCTTCAAGGAGCACAGGGTGCAATGCATCAGCCTCCCATCCTCCATTTTACCTTCACACAACCTTGTGAGGTAGTTTAGGTTGAGTAACTAGCCTAGGATCATCCGGTAAACTCCATAGCACAATGACAAATTGAACCTGGCTCTCCCAGACCCTCATACAATGTTTTAACTGGTACACCAAGTTGGGTCTTTTGAACTCCTGTTATGTCATGAACTACCTCTTTGTACTGGGTACAAATGAACACCTGGGCATCCAACACAGACTCCATTTATCCCAGAACAGCGTTAAATGGAAATGAAGGTTTACATCTGAACTAGGGGTGAGACAGAACTCTTGAAAATAATCTGGCTAAAAAAATGCGTACAAGCAATTCACACACACCCACACAAAACACATACACCAGAATCCCCGAAAGGGAGATTTGCTCTTCCACATTGCTGTACACGGATTTACAAGTGGAAATTTTGCATCTAAGAAACCAGACCCAGAAGAAGATGGGGAGGAAGGGTTACCAGAACCGAAAGAAAGTATTTTTTCTCAGGCAACCCATGTGTGAACGGAACTTTATGAATGAGATAATAACTCTAGCAAAGTAAATGATGTCACCGAATTCAAAATGTGGTGAGAAAAGCGAAGACTTTCTACAGGCTTTGCACCAAAGCCATCAAAAGTGTCCATATCTATAAAAAATGGGACTGAACAGTATTTGTAGCCATCTTGTCTATCAACTTCCCCAGGCTTTAGAAAAACTCCAAGAGTCAGGTAGCAATTTTCCCCAAGCCAGTTTGGCTAGGGATCCTGACGGCCTTTTACCATCTTCTGGACATGGAGCAGGGGTCACTGGGGGTGTGGGGAGGGGAGGGAGTTGTGAATTTTCTGCTTTGTGCAAGGGGTTGGACTAGATGACCATAGAGATCCCTCCCAACCCTATGATTCTATGATTCTAAGAACTTTCTGTCCTTTGGGATGCAATGTGCACCAATCTATTCTTTGCATTTTCCTTTGAACTCCAGTTTGCTCCTCCCTTTTCAATCTGGTTGCTACACTGGATATTGTTGTGACCTCAAAAAGCCTATCCTGGCTATGTTCCATCAGTTTTGATATACATCCAGGAACTCAGTATACAGGCTGAGCTCCACATAGGCAGAGGCTTTCCTGTTTCCTGTAGATAGCCAGAGACTTCTTGCACTGTAAGCTGCTTGCACCTCAACCTGAGATGACCAGCTTACCTGTATGATGGATGGGTGCTGGTTACAGGTGGAAACGAACCAAAATATGAACCAAAGTCATCACCAACGGGGCCGGTTCATGGTTCACAAACCAGCGTTTCGTTGGAGGGCATTTCTGATGAACCACGACAGGCTGCGATGATTTTTAGGGCAATTCACTTGGTTCATTTTTCAGTTTGTCACTGCAGACAGCCTGGTGCCGATCAATCAGTTTCCTAGGCAATGGGGGGGGCCTTTCTGCAGACCTTCTGCTGACCCAGAAGTGACGTATTCATGAACCAAACAAACTGGTTCGCAAACTGGGCAATTTCATGCCAGTTCATGGTTCGTGAAAAACGATGAACCACAAACCGCAACGAACCACCGTTTCCCCAGTTCATGCCCATCTCTAGTGCTGGTGTGCAGAACATAGGCTATGTTAATTATTCTCCTTATCACTTTATTGAAGGGAATGTCTTTCATAGTATAAGTGTCCCCTGGGTTTCATGCTTTGATGTTTTATATTGGAAACTGCCTCAAAAGCACCTGGCGGATAGAAAACTTAAGCAATAAAAATACAATTGGGCCAAAGAGGACCAGGATGTTTACCAATCCAAAGGAAATCCATATTTGCAGAAAAATCAGAATCCTTTAGAAAAAGTGTTCAGGGTAATCCCTCTCCTCCCCAAGCACTGCCGGCGCCAGGGTTTCTGGTGCCTGCGGCAACCCCGTGCATGCACGTGCACCACAGACTGCGTGATGACATCATCACGCAATGACGTCATCACACAGCACAAGCTGGGGGCATTCGCCAGCAGATGGCTGGGGTGGCAGGTGGAGGCTGCTCTGTGCTCCACAAGCCGCCCCAGCAGAAGCTCGTGGCTGCTACACCCGGCTGGGGGCATGTGGCGGTGGCATGGGGCTGGCTGGCTGGCTGCAGCAGCAGCGGGCCAGCCATGCCAGCTCTGCAGCATGCACCTCCGCCCCCGACACCCCCTCCAGCCCCTCTCCAGTGCCCTTGCGCCCTAAGGCCACCGCCTACCTGGCCTCAATGGGCGCGCCAGCCATGACCCCGTGGACCAGCAATATCAGTGCATATGCAGAGCTTGGGCGGGGGGGAGACATAACGGGCTGCTGTAGAAACCTCAAATGCTGCAGGTGATGACAGCCTCTAGGAGCAAGCAAAGAGGGGAGCTACAGCGACCTCTGGCTTGCTTCTAGTGTGCACGTGTATGTGCTGTCAAGTTGCAACCGACTTATGGCGACCCCAACAAGGGGCTTTCAACGCAAGTGAGGAGCAGAGGTGGTTTGCCACTGCCATGCTCTGCAGAGTCTTCCTTGGTGAGCACCCATCCAAGTACTGACCCTGTGTGTGTGTGCATGTGAAATGCCATCAAGTCACAACTGATGTATGGTGCCCTCTACTGGGGCTTTCAAGGCAAGTCAAAAGCAGAGGCGGATTGCCATTGCCTTCCTCTGCCAAGTCTTCCTTGGCAGTCATCCATCCAAGTATTAACCCTGTTTATCTTCCAAGATCTGACGAGATAGAGCTATACCATGCCACCTTCCCTCCTGCTTCCAGTGCAGTCACTAGCAATAACCCCCTTACTCAGTGAATCGACCATCTCTTTGATAGGGATGATTTCAAATATGGGATCTCTGATGTTTTGATCCTTAAAATTTCCATTTTGCTTCTTCCTTGTATGAATCAAACCGAAGATAATGCTGTGCCATTATGTGTCCTTGCACCAGTTATATGTGTCAATACGCCAGCATTGTATGTTGTGTTGGACCTTGGCTTCAGACCTCTACTGGCCGAATCTACTGCTGGCAATGGGAGTCTTGGTCTAGTAGAAGAAGCTTGTTCTGCCAAAAGAAGATTCCTTGACTCAACAGAAAACTTCATCACTAGTAGAACGGATTCATAGGATCCAACATCATCCATACATTTGGATTGGTGATATACAGGGCTTTTTTTCATCTGGAACACAGTGGAACGGAATTCCGGAACCTCTTGAAAATGGTCACATGGCTGGTGGCCCTGCCCCCTGATCTCCAGACAGAGGGGAGCTTAGATTGCTACAGCACGGAGGACAATCTCAACTCCCCTCTGTCTGGAGATCAGGGGGTGGGGCCACCAGCCATGTGACCATTTTCTCCGAGGGCAACCCACTGAGTTCCACCACCTCTTTCCCCAGAAAAAAAGCCCTGGTGATATAGATTGTATCTATAAATGCCATATAAACTGCATAGAAAAAACTGTATAATGATCACAGACAGTATAAGAAGCAGGGGATGGAAACGGCTGACAATAACAGAAGCAAAACTAACGAGAGAGAAAACAGGGAATGTCTCTCCTTCTTATTATACAATATATTTTATACTTCTTTCGCCGCCCCCTCTCTCTTGGAAAAAGAAACGATTACACTGTTTCCAAAGTAGAACAGATTTTGAACGTCAGACTCCAGTAGCCAAACAGAAATGTCAGGACCCCGGCACTTCTCCGGTTGTTAGCAGTTAATTTAATCAACATTCCAAGAAGTGATTTCCATTCATTCGCCTTGGCGGAGTGGCTGGTTTTACAAAGAATGCGCTCAGCTGAAAGGAGACTCGATAGATCTTAGGAGGACCACGTGTTCCTTTTGGAGAAAGGAAGCGAGAGCATTGTGGATGAAATGTGTCCAGGAAGGGGGAATTCATCCCGGGCACCCTGAATGGCACAATGTGACGCTGTTCCCTGCACCAAATACCTTTTTTAAAAAACCAGTGGGGAAGGACCCCATTTGGATAGGAGAACCAGCAAGCAGGAATGAGGGTCTTCATCCTTCCACCACCTACTTTCTTCTGGCTAGATGTGAGAACATCTGGCAGGCAAGGAGAGAGTTAAGCATTCCTTCCCTCATTACCAATCTGCGTTTCCAGCCCCAGAACTTGTGCTGAACGTTAAATTGGGCTCTTCCGTTACTCTAGCAGGTCCGTAAATTAAAAAGTTACTTTGGGGACACCCAAGAGCTTCTGCCTGTCCAGTGGGATTTTTTAAAACTCGTCCGCTTTTTACGGCAAACATCTGCGATGCCTGATTCTGAAACTCACCACCGTTTCGAAAGTGGTTTGCCGTGTAGTTATTGTTTTGAAATAACAAGCCAAGCTCCTTTGGGATATGGAAGAAAGCTTTTTTTTAAAAAAAAATCTCTGGGCAAGGAATTCAGCCCTGCCCCCCCTCCCCCAACTGCCATTGCAGTCATGGATTAAACCATTGCTTAAACTACGGCATTAGGGTCTCAACCTCAGTGAAGTTTCACAATCTTCCCCGTAAACCAAAAGCCAAGCGTGAAATTAATCAGTATCTTCTAGAATCATTTCATGGTATATTTCGGCAGCTCTTCTCCTCACTAGTACACCCCTGAAGATAAAATGTCTTCTTCCTTCAAAATCCTGAAAAATACCTCCAGAGTGACCAGAGATTGGAGTACTTCCTGAAGGAAGCCCCACCTCCTTCTCAGCTTGGCACCACCCTACTAAGATTCTGGGTGGAGCTGGGAGCAGCAGGACCAGGGTCCAAGGCAGTCTTGTGAGTAGGCAGGAGGGCTGCCTCATGGTGGGCCCACATTCTCACTGGCCCAGTGGTGCTGTCTCTGCTCCAGTGTTGGTGGCTTGCTTGCCAGCACCTGCTGTTGGTCAACTGGGGCTCCCTATGGCTTGCTTGCTGCCCCATCCCACTCCACAGGTTGTGTCCCGAGGTGAGTCAAGTGTCTTGAGGCTGAAGGCATGGGGGTCGGGGAGGCTTCAAGGGGTTGCAGCTCCAGGGGACAGGCTGGGCAGCAAGGGGGTCTCATCTGGAGAAGAAAGGGATGCTGTCTCCAGATGAATAAATTTAATGAGATTATTGCAATGTGGAGTTTAATTTGGATTGATTCACTGGTTAAAGGATGAGCTGTGAAAACCTCACCACACTGAGTACATTTCATACTTCTGGCACCCGAGCAGGCTGTTTAACCACCCACTGGGAGGTTTGAACACGTAGAACATGTCAGAACTAGACCCTGCAGAATGCTGGGATCAAAGGCAAATCCAGGGATATATCCATCGTGCAGTACTGCAGCCCAAGCTCTGCTCACGACCTGAGTTTGATCCTGGCGGAAGCTGAGTTCAGGTGGCCAGCTCAAGGTTGACACAGAGCCAAGCTACAAGTGATGCCTGACACAGGTTGGACACTTGTCAGCTTCCCTCAAGTTTTGATGGGAAATGTAGGCATCCTGGTTTTACAGCTTGGCTCTCCATTACAGCTGTAAGACAAGGACGCCTACATTTCCCATCAGAACTTGAGGGAAGCTGACAAGTGTCCAACCTGTGTCAGGCATCACTTGTAGCCTTGCATCCTTCTGAGGTCGGTAATGTTGGCAGAGTGCAAACAGAGCAGAGAAGTTACGCCATGCTGATTAAAGTGGCTAAAATGTTTATTTAAGAAACATATACTTGAGAGTGAAGGAGAGAGATAGAGATAGGGTCCTTGCTATCTGACTACATCTTGTAGAAGAGTGAATAGGCAGGAGAGAGAAGAAGCAGGATATTGCCCTGTTTAGCCCAATAGGAGACAAGACAAGGAAATGACCCCCAGGAAACAAGAGAGGTGCTACTCTCACTGTCCTAACTAAGTGATTCTTGCTGCCCCCTGCATAGAAGGCTCTCCTTCCCTTCTTGCTGCTGCAGTACACCAGACATTGCAATTTCCAACAGGTAAAATGAGTTCCCAGTTTCCTGTATAGATGACTGGGGAAGGCAATGGCAAACCACCCCAGAACAAAAAGTCTGCCAAGAAAACGTCATGATGCGACGTCCCCCCATGGGTCAGTAACGACTTGATGCTTGCACAGGGTGCTTGTACCTTTATCTTTTTATTTTGGTCAAAGATGTAAGCTGAACAATGCTCACAACTTTTTTAAAAAAAACATACAAATCAACAATTACCTTCCATGTGGACTGTTCAGACAATGCAATCCCCTTAAACACTGTGCAATGCTGATAGACAGCCAGTTTGTTGTAGTGGTTAAAAGCGGCAGGAGTCTAATCTGCACTATATGCAAAAGAATATTAGAAAAAATTACAATTGACATTAAAGTATCAGCTTTTTCTTTCTTTTTAAAAATTTAAAATCCCTCTAAAATTGTAATGATTCTCTCACCTGCTAACATTTGAAATCGAAACGAGAAAAGCTAAAGATGGAGGGTTACCCACTGTACTTGGGGTGGGGAGGCACATTCTTTTCTTGAAAAATATCCTCCTGTCACTGAGAGCCAAGCGACAAGTGATGCCTTACACAGGTTGGACACTTGTCAGCTTACCTCAAGTTTTGATGGGAAATGTAGGCGTCCTGGTTTTACAGCTTGGATCTCCATTACAGCTGCAAGACCAGGATGCCTACATTTCCCATCAAAACTTGAGGGAAGCTGACAAGTGTACAACCTGTGTCAGGCGTCACTTGTAGCTTGGCTCTTAGTCGGACTGGAAAGAATGGAAGAGAAGGTCAATATTGCTTTAAATGATACCAATGCTTTGCTTGATGTAACAGATCAACGATGGAATTTTCCAGATGATTGGCGATTTCGCTGTTGGGGCGGGGAAGGACAAAAGTTAAACTCTGTGCACAAAAGTGGCAAGAATTCGTTTCTGCCACTTTGCCGCAAAGTAACCTGTTTTAAAGGAATGCTGAACCTCAAAAGCGTGCTCAGGTAGAGAAAAGAAAGTGAGGTAGCCATCTTGTCTTGCAGGTGGGCATGCAATGAACATGACAGACAAGGCTTAATGGAGACTGAAATCCTGGAGAGTAAGAGAACCCCTCATAACATGTGCCTCATTTATAAAATGGTTTCTCCAAGTCTCTCCTTCAAAGCTCCCCAAATCAGTAGCCACCGAGGATTTGAAAAATCCAAAAGTTTAGTCATCACCCACTACAAAGCAAGTTCATTTTACGTTAGCTCCCCAAGTCAAGAAGGAAGGAACCAGAGGGGATATCAGGAGCGCTGTCATCTCATTCAATTCAAAATGAATGTTCCATTTTGTCTCCCGGGACGAACCTCAAGAAATACATTTTTCAGCTTTCTGGAATGCTTCGATCTGAAAAAGGGGGAAAGCTGGTTGGAGAGAGTACCGATTGAGCACCTGAGACTCTTACCTCCCCAGAGAAGTTTGCAACAGCTGCCATTCCGATTTAAAGCAACGGCAAAAATGAATTTGAAGATGGGAGGGGGGTCCAACTCAATTCTGTATATTGTCTATATAGATAAAATCAATCTTTAAAGGGGAAAAAAACCTGATGAAGCAACCTTTTGAAGCAAAATGAAAAGCAACTCATTCCTCTACCTTTGAGAGCCTTGTAATCTTGGAATGTCCCCGAAGGCAAACAGCAAACAGCTACTAAATTTTTTTATTTCAAACTTCAAACTCCCATTTTGCTACTGTCTATCAAAATGGGGAGAGAACATTTGGGGCAGATGAGGGTTAATTATTCAGAAACAATATACGAAACTAATACAGTTGAATCAGTTCAAAGAACAGAGTGCAGACAAGCCCCTAAAGACGCTGACAAAGATTGCCAGTGCTGAAATCATGCCGAAAAGCTTTCCCTTTTTTGACAATGCTGTCAGTATCGCCAGTAGCTCATATTCTAGGAACTTGACAAGATAATTAAGTATGAAAGGACATTGGATTTAGTAAGGCCCCCATGAGTCAACAATCTCCGATTACTTCATCATCCCGGCTTTGTGGAGTTCTGTCTCATCAGATTAGATAATAATCCAGGCCCTCTATGAGCTTGAATGGCAACACGAATCGGCTCACACTGTTAGGCCACCCCTCCCCCAAATCAGCACATATTTGAATAATCTCATTTTGGAAACCTCCAGATAAGAAACAACCAACCTCTTCAAATCAAAAAGATGTCCTCTGGTTAAAATTCCAATTGGGATAGTTACCTATCCCGGGATATCAAAGTGTCCCTGATCGAAAGCCAAGAGAATAAATCTGGTGTGCACTCACATATACAACAGGCAAGCACACTCCCCTAGCAGGATGGTAATGTGGTTTATTGCAACACATCATATAGTTAAGCGTTAAAGATATTTGTGCATCTGTTATGGATAGGAATATCCATCTGCCTCTGAAATTTTGTAAATCCTGTCAAAACTCTTCTGGCTTCCCATGAACTTCCTCAGAAATGTCGCCTGAGCAAATACATTTGTGAATTTTCCTTGAAAAGGCCATTTTTTCCATTGGTAGACTCATAGAATCACAGGGTTGGAAGGGACCTCTTGGATCATATAGTCTAACCCCTGCAAAATGCAGGAAATTCCCAAATACCTTCCCCCCCACACACACACACAGTGACCCTTACTCCCTTTGAAGTTCTCATCCACAAGTTTATGGGGATAATCAGCCTATTCAAACAACTAAATTGGTGCATCAAGAATAACAGCTAGGCAAAGGACTGAGGACTATCTGGGAAGTATTCATAGGCAGGTCAGCAAGGTATACAGGTTAGAGTGTCAGAGCCGAACCACACGATACGAATTACACGTGAATGACATGAAAACGCACTTGCACGTGTTCCAACATTGTTTTCAACTACATGCGGCAGGAATGCAGGACCTCCATTGAACCTATGTTCACGGTGGCATGGGTTTTCTCCGCGTTCCTCCAAGACACGGGAAGGATATCCCATCATGCATCTGCACTCTGCGTATAGACATGAGCACCATCTGCCCGCAGTTCTGAGAGCACGGTGGAGTGAGCTGCAGATAGGAAGTGGAAGATCCAGGAAAAAAGGACACTCTGCATTGTTGACTTACTGGTTGCGACTGTGAACACGCACCATTGCGGTCACACTGGAGCATAACATTAAGAATCCGTGCCTGGACCAGAACACGTGCTCATCGTGAGAATGCTGGACATGTACATTTGGGGTAAGACAGGACTCCTGACACTCACTCGGTCTCGTGTAATTCGTATTGTGTGATTCGGCTCTCTGTCTACGATCTGGGAGACCCAGGTTCAATTCCCTGCTCTGCCATGGCAGCTTGCTGGGTGACCTTAGACCAGTCACGTACTCTCAGCCTAACCTACCTCACTGGGTTGTTGTGAGGATAAAATAGAAGAATGATGCTTTGAGTCTCCATTGGGGAGAATGGCTAGGTACGAATGAGGTTTTTTAAAAAAAAAATGCTGAGGTGGTAGAATGGACTGATATGAACGATCCCTTGCATTTTTTAAAAAACCCTCTATGCAAGAAGAAAACTAGCACAACAGTGCAAATGCTTCTACCCCCCTCTCTTTTTTGCTGACTTGCCTTTTCTATTTGCAGAGTTTTTAATGCAGGAAACATTCCAACATTCAGTCCTCTACTTGGCGCAGATGGAAAGGTGCAACACGGTATCATCTCAGCACTTTTACCACATCATTTGCACGCATGTGTATTCAGGACAAAAAAATGGAGGGGAGAGGAGAGGAGATGCAGTATAGTCACTGGCCAGCTCCACTGCTCTGGTTCTCATACATTTGCTCCTAGC
Organism: Eublepharis macularius; assembly: GCF_028583425.1. NCBI lineage: Eukaryota > Metazoa > Chordata > Lepidosauria > Squamata > Eublepharidae > Eublepharis > Eublepharis macularius. Next base: position 163,811,390 of record NC_072794.1, on the reverse strand, counting down.
TCTGCAGAAACTTATTATTTACTCATTTCCTTAGCAAACACAGAAGAAGCACCCGGTGATCTCTCTTGCAGGCAGACTTTAGGTCCATTATCGATGTAGCTTTAATCCCAGCCCTGTTCATGTGCTACACTGAATACAAGAACATTGCGCATAGATGTGCATACATCAGTTTGTAAGGAAGAGCCGACGTATATTCACTTTATAAATAAAAATGAAGAACAGTACCTGGAGAAATGAGGGATTTAAATCACACGTTCAGCTGTATATGCATTCAACGTAACATGACACAAGGTACAATTCTGACATTATTTCAGTAGCTGGAAAATATGACTGCATGAACCAGTACCTTATAGGAATGTCAGACCTAATTAGGTCCTTGAGAGCTCCCTCCAGCTTTAAAGTTTTGTTCCCAAAACAAGGAAGACCACTATTAAGGAAGTAATTATGAAATGGCAAACAAAGAATGTTTGCCTTTACACAAAAGGATGGTATTGATATATAGATTGGTGAGCTAAACTGACAAGGAAGACTTGAGAAAGGCATAATTGCATTCTTAATAATATTAAAGCTGACACCTGCCACGGCTGATACCGCACAGGCCCAATACTACTTCCTAACAATAAGGACACATGAAAAGGATGAAGAAAGCACAGGAGAGAGAGAGAGAGTGTTGTAACTCGTATGGTTGAAAGAACATAAAAAGCAAGAATATTGTTCATTGCCTGACTTTTTGGTTGTTCACTCAAAGAAGACGTAATTTGGTTCCTCAACGAGGAATGAGTCGCAATGACTTCCTAAAAACTGGTGCATGATGGGCTGGATCTAGATGGTAACAAGATGCACACACTGGAATCAGGGAAGTGTGGTATGATTTTACTTTTTTAATGATTTTAACTATTTGACTTATTTAAATTGTGGTTTTTATGATTTTATGATGTCGTGACCTGCAGGATATAAATTGAACAAAACGGACGGACGGATGGACAGACAGACAGATAAGAGAAGTAAAAACAGTACAGGTAGTTTAAAGTAATAGGAATCTTGCACTGGGGAGGGAGGGGAGGGAGATGGAAAGAAACTTGTAAGAGAATTTCTCCTTTGTAAGACTATGATGCTGTTTTCACAAAGAGCCCAGTAAGGGACAGAAGCTGGAGACACCTGCGGTGGGATTCATACTGTCCGTAACACTTAAGGACTTAACGGCTCTTACTTCGCTGAACTGCTGTTCTCCTGATTATGCAAAGAGGTGAGCGTAATGATTAGTAAGGAATTTTAAGGACACAAGGATTGGACTGCAGACTGACAAAGGGGAAACCGTGGCATGGCTGTTGGGATTTCTTAGAGGCTGATGATCAGAAAAGCATGGAACATGGCTGTTTTATTTTCCCATGCCCAGTTAGTTTGGAGTGGTAGCCTGAAGAGATCGATCCATGTTTGTGCTGGGCTGGCTTCATCCCCTGCAAATTTCAGGGGATGTCTGTCACTCTAACTCAATTTTATCCCGTCCTTCCACCAAAAACGTGAAGGGCAATGTTCATGGGATCTCCATTCTTCCATTTTATTATAATAACAACAACATTAGATTAATATACCACCCTTCATGACAACTTAATGCCACACTCAGAGCAGTTTACGAAGTGTGTTATTATTATTCCCACAACAATCACCCTGTGAGAGGAGTGGGGCTGAGAGAGCTCTGAGAGAGCTGTGACTGGCCCAAGGTCACCCAGCTGCTTCAAGCGGCTCTCCAGATTAGAGTCCTGCCGCTCTTAACAACTACACCAAACTGACTCTCTCAGCTGAGCCTGGCAACTGAGATTGGGGACAAGGCAGCATGCATGTGATGTCCCTGATTTCACTGTGTCACTTGGAAGTGACATAGGGTAGCTCTAGGAATCTCCAGTAACTCTATGGTAAGTTGACATTGGTGATGTCACTTTTTTAATTTTATTTTTCTCCAGCTGCTGCTTGGAGTGGCAGCGGGCAACAGGGCTTGCCAGTGGGAGGCCATAGCAGGAGACCTGTCAAGCCAACTGATCCTCCTCATAAGAGAAGAGAAGCCACAGTGTGTTATGCATAGATGGCAGCATTGCCTTTCAAAGGGCTAGGGAGGAGGGCCAGGGAGCCAGAAAGTTGGCAATGGCAGTGAGTATAAATAAGAATAATAGAATCATAGAGTTGGAAGGGGCCATACAGACCATCTAGTCCACCCCCCTGCCCAGTGCAGAATCAGCCTAAAGCATCTCTGACAAGTATTCATCCAGCCTGAGGGTGTCTAATATAGGTCAATAAAATCTAGATGATGGGATGTTTTTAGGATGACCAAAGTACTGGTTGGGGGTTGGGCCCCCATACGCCACCTCATAGCTATGGGCCTAGGTCCAACATTAAAATGGTTACATATTAATGGTCATCACTGAGACATGAAAAGATTAGGATCCCAATTGGCTTCACCTGTAATCTGACAGGAACTTCCAGGCTCCACCCACAACCACCAAGTTCTGCCTCTCCTCCGTACCCCAGATGTATCTCTGGCTGATTCCGCACACGTTGGATAATGCACTTTCAATGCACTTCAGCTATTGTTTGGAAGTGGATTTTTTGTTTCACACTCGAAAAATTCAGTTCCAAATGATCTCTAAAGGAGATTGGAAGTGCATTATCCAATGTGTGTGGAATCAGCCTCTGTCTCTTTCAAGCCAAACGTGATGCCAGACACGTATTTTTTAATGTGGTGGGGACACAATTTTACCTGGGAACTGTAGTTTTCAAAGACAGGGAAGGAGAAGAGAGGTAGTTCCTCTCTCCATTGAGATTGTAGGAGAACAATTACAAGATTCCTCTCCCCCACCAATCTTGCATGGCTCTGTCTTGGAAAACTACAATTCCCGGGTAAAATTGTATCCCCGACAAGTTAAAAAACACGTGGCTGGCATTGTGCTTAGCTAGGCCCTCTGTCTTCCTTCTTCCTGTAAATATCCCAACAACCATTGCTGCTGGTACCCCTTCTTTCTCTGTCTTGCTGTTGCTCTCTCTCTCTTTCTCTCTCTCTCTCTCTGATCTCCTCCTCCAATCATCCCCTTGAGTGGATAAAGTAGATGTAACTGAAATGAATGCATTTTTTCCTTTTTTTAAATTATATCTCCCTTCCCTCACAATAGCCTTTTCACATAAATGCATTCCCATACAGCTTGATCACGTTCTTCCTTGCTGCACAACTGCTCTTCTCTGCAAGCAGCTGTTGAAATAAGCAATTAGATCACTCATACATCATATAAATCAGTCATCGCTTAATGCATGTTTCAATAAAGTCTTACCCTTTGGCATTCCTATAAATAGTCTTCCGCATCTTCAGTGACACTAATGGCTGGCAATCAGTTTGAATCAACAGTGAAACAGCAAACGGGCCCAACTCAGCTCATTTGGGGCCCAAATTGGCCCACGGTGAAGCACACGTGCGCTCCCAGGCCTGCACAATGATGACAGTCCCAGGAGTGACATACTCAGGAGGCTTGTTCCCCCCCCTTTGCTCCCTGCCAGTCAGGTGAGTGGGGGGAGGGAGGATCCTCTCCCCCACCAGGTGACCAGGGATCCCTAAAGGGTGACCAAAGCTGTCCCGTGGTGGAAAGTGCCCTCAAGTCATAGCTGACTTATGGCGACCCCTGGTGGGGTTCTCATGGCAAGAGACTAACAGAGGTGGTTTGCCATTGCCTTCCTCTGCAACCCTGGTCTTCGTTGGAGGTCTCCCATCCAATGACTAACCAAGGTTGTCCCTGCTTAGCTTCCGAGATCTGCAGACATCAGGCTCACCTGGGCTATCCAGGTCACGGTGTCTGTACCCCATAAACAGGCCTAAAACCAGACTGGAAAGGATCTAAACAACGGACAGTCTCTTATTTAAGGAAATCAGAGAGATGATTTGGTAAAAGGCACAAAGTCTTTTGTTAGCTGACCTAGATTTTGTCATATGAGTCAAAATGTTTATAAATTTTTAAAAAATCAGTTATTATGGCTAGGGAACTCAAAATCCGGAAGTGGCTTGATCCTCACTGGACCTCTGGGGGGCGGGTATAGGGGACTAAGCCAGTAGTAGTGTTAGGGGCTTTGGGGACTGTAATGGTTGGACGTGGGACTCTTCTATATTCTGTTGTAATGTTTGTGCTTTAAAGCTGAACTTTTCTGCATTCTGGTGTGTGTTGTCCTGATTTTTGCCTGCATTTGGGAGAAGCACACTGCTCAACCTCAGTGTTAAGCTTTTCAGTCCAGTTTTAGATGATCACACACACACAAAGTATGCTGCTTCTCTCATATATATAACATCTTGTTACAACCTATGTAAAGAGATTAATTACCAAAAAAAAAACCCAAACCAACAACGCACAACCTTGCCTTTATATCTTACCTCAGAAACAGCTTTTCATATCTGAAAGCACAGCGGTTTGGTTCAATAGCGTTAAAAGCCCACAGGGCTTGTGTATGTATATTGCATTGTGTGTTGTACAGGATATATTAGATTCTGTTCACCAGAAACTACAGAAGAATCTCTGAAGAATTTCTTTCTGTATTAATGGCTCCCTGCCCCCCTTCCTAGTCCCAGAATTGGCTCTATTTTCTTGCTTTCTTCTTATCTTGTCCAGTTGCTAAGACATCAGCGCAGTATCTGGTGTGCTGTTGTGACTTTTCAAATATAAAATCTTACTTTACATGCTTGACAGTTTTGCTCCTTTGAATTTGGATGGGCTGATTTAGACTTTTGCAGCTCCTGGTGAGCTCGTGTGATTTTGCTGGCGGTACAAAATGTAGGTGGAGGGAGAGGTTAGATAGACAGACAGACAAAGAGACAGATAGGCAGGCAGGCAGGCAGCCATGACTGTGTGTATACTATACTATACTATACTATACTATACTATACTATACTATACTATACTATACTATACTATACTATACTATACTATACTATACTATACTATACTATACTATACTATACTATACTATACTATACTTATATACAGATCTCCCTGTAAAGCAGGCTCAGAGCGGATTACATCACAGATAACATAATAAAACCAGCATAATAAAACAGGTAGCATAATAAAATCAGATAAAATCCAGCGGCACATTATCCTTCCCTCACTAAAGCCCTTGAGGTGGGTGGTGAACTGACAGATGTTATACAGACTGGGGGCAGTCCCCCCCCCGATAGGAGGCCGGGCGAAGAAGGGAGGGGTCCTCTCACCTCAACCACCATATGCCTGGTGGAACATCTCTATCTTACATAGGCGAAGGGCCCATGCTTCCACAGACAGAGAGTTCCACTAGGGTGGTGCCAGGGCCTTCTTGGCCCTGGCCCTGGTCAAGGTGAGACAGACCTCCCTGGGGTTGAGAACCACCCGCAGATGTTAATTTGCCAAACGAAGGGCCCTCTGGGGAACATACGGTGAGAGGCAGTCCAGTAGGTATATTGGTCCCAGTCCACTAAGGGCTTTAAAGGCCAAAACCAAAACCCTGAACCTGATCTGGAACTCCACTGAAAGCCAGTGCGGCTGGTGCAGTATTGGTATTATTTGTGACTGGAATGGAGTTCTGGTCAAGACATGTGGAGATGATGGAAAGTGCTGCCAAGTTATAACTAATTTATGGTGACACCCTTCCCCCTGGGGTTTTCAAGTCATAGCTGATTTATGGTGACCCCTGGTTACCCCTGGTGGGGTTTTCAAGGTAAGAGACTAACAGAGGTGGTTTGCTATTGCCTGCCTCTGCATAGCAGCCCTGTGACCTTCCAAGGTTTGTACTGGAGAGAGAAAAATGGTCTTCTTGAGCTTTTTAAATGAATGAGTCTCGTGTATGAAGAAAAGAAGTTTGCTTCACATATCTTGAGACAAGATTAATATTTTACCTCCTGAAGATCATTCGAAAGATGCTTTGCTAGCGGCCGTAATGTTTAGATATGTATGTTTGTATATGTGATGGTTGTTCGATGATGTCTCCTAGGCCTATGTAACTTTTTATATGCTTTGCAAGGTTGAATGTTTTGTATGAAGCTCATTTGGTTACATATGGTTTCTTGTTCAGTCATTGGATAGATTTTGATGTATTGTACAAGTTCATATATTTACTATTAGATTTTTCACTCTGTTTTCATTGTTTGTGGGTGTAGGGTTTTGTTTCCTTTTGTGTGGTTTCACACTCCTTCCCAGGTTAAATTTTGCTCTACATTTAAAAAACAGTCCATGCTCCCCGCCAAAGCATCTAGTCAAGCATAAAGTTAAGCACATGGTCTGCTTGCTGGTTATGAATAGACATGGGCACGAACAGAAAAAAAACTAACATGGTGTTCGTTGTTTGTTGCCATCCACGAACAATGAGCAATGAACATTGATGAACATGACCTGTTCACAAACATGTTCATTGTTTGTTGTTCGTGGGGGCCAGCAGGCTCTCCTCCAGCCATCAAGATCCCTACCGCACCACTCCCAGAAACCCTACCTGAGCAGGAAGCAGGAAATGTACCAATAATATTTATTTTATTTGATTGATTTTATTTATACCCCGCCCTCCCCACAGATGGGCTCAGGGCGGCTAACAACATTCAAAAAATACAAAATAATAGCTTGGCCCCAGAGCCTGGCAGCAGCCCTGGAACCTGAAAGGGTGGATCCCTACTGCACCACTCCCAGAAACCTTACCTGAGCAGGCAGCAGGAAAGGTACCAGTAATAAATAATAGCTTGATCCAGAGCCTGGCAGCAGCCCTGGAACTTGAAGAGGTAGATCCCTATCCCACCACACACAAAGAAAATTCAAGCTCCAATGCACTCTCCCTGTCTCTCTCTCAAAATGCCAACAGCAACTGTCTCTCCTTCACTGTCTGCAAAACCAGAACTGGGAGCCCCCCTCCCAGCTGCTCTTTGCTTCCTTGTAACAAATTTGGAGCTCCACACTTGAAAGGATGACCTGCCTATCAAGCTAAATTGGGCTTAGATTGGGGTTTCCAGGGCAACAGCAGACAGAGTTCAGACAGTCCCTGCCTCCGGTTGCCAAGGGAATTGATTGCAGGTGCCAGATTGTCTGGCTTGATGAACAACAACAAACAGCAACGAATATTTAGAATGGGGCCTTGTGAACAGCTGATTGGGCTGTTTGTGGGTTTTTTAGTTCCTATTGCTGTTCGTGCCCATCTCTAGTTATGAACAGAGAGCTGATTTTTCATTGGAAGTACAAATGGGAGCAGCCCAAACCAGTTTGTTGGGTTACTTTCCACATATTCAAACAGTGCAGTACAGGGTAATCGGCACCATTTCATAATGTGCATGTTCTCACAGGCTAACAATAATCCTACATGAAACACCACTGCTGCATTATTGTGCAGCTGCAAAGCTATTCGGCAGGTGGCAGAGATTTCAGCTGTCAAAAATAGTATCACCTATTAAACATATTTGCCGCAAAGTTTGTAGCATCCGTTACCCAGTCATGTACTCAGCAGTTGTACAAATTAGCCCAGGTTCCCAAAACCTAGTGTCTCTTTGCCCCATCAGATACTTGGTAGGTCTACAATGAGAGCAAAGGAATTCATCTCCCCCCCCCACTCTCTCTCATCCCGTGTTAAATCTATGACAAATAATTGAATTGAGAGAGACAGCAGAACTTAGAACGAGGCCATTTCTAAATGCATTTGGCTGTCAAAGGCCTAAATGGACCAAAGGCAAAGAATTACTTCACCAAGCGAAAAGGAAAAAAAATACAATGCATTGATATTCTCAGCTAAGGAATTGCAGTCCAGTTGGAAGTAGGTATTCATTATTATTGATGGGTCGTCTCAGGAGAACCTTTAGAAGTAGTTTAATGGCTTGATCTGATATACCATCACTGGGGAAAGACAAAAAAATAACCAAGATGAAAGGTTTTTTGAACCGTAAAGTTGAGGAACTCACAGAGCTGTGGTTGGTTTTTCAATTACTCATGGGAACAGAAGAACATCCAAAGATCTAGATGGCTTCTATGACATCTTTGGAGATAGGATCCACCACCATGGTTCTTGGCTTCTTAATTTGAGAAGCAAAATAATCACCTCTGGAGGCTAAATTCCAAGATATAATAAAACTCAGCCTACACAACAAATATCAGTTTTCCCTCCCCCTTCCCTAAAATGGTCAAAAAGTTGGGTTCCTTTCTTGAAAAAAACAAAACAAAACTGAGGATTCAGTGCCAACATCACTACAAATTCAATTCAAGCAGTTCTTTGGGGCAATCATGTTTTAGGAGGACCAATGTATCCACAGTGAACAGCTAACATTTTTGCCCAAAGCGAAATTTGGTGCAAATAAAGGAGAATGTTTAGGAAAACCGATGAAGAGTTCTGATGAGGCTAGCAAAACTTTTTCAGAACAGGACAGGGCATTCTACACAGGACAGGACATTCTATACATCCCTTAGTTATCATCAAATGAGAACCAGTATGATGTAATGGTTAGAATGTCGGACTAGCATATGGGCGAACCAGGTTTGAATCTTCCCTCTGCTAGTCAAATACTCTCATCCTAACCCACCTCGCAGAATTGTTGTGAGGATAAAACAAGCAAGAGAAGAAACCACTTTGGGTTCCCATTGGAGAGAAAGATAATATAAATGAATGAAACAAAACTAGAAGCAGATTTGTCAGATTTATTTCATTGAAGAATGCTAAGTTTGTTTTATTGTTTTTGTTTGTTTGTTTGTTAATTTGCTCAATAAAATGGCCAGAGGGGGAGACTGAAGTTTCTCTTCCTCCCATGTTGAACCCCTGAACCAAATCAGACCCTGGAGTGCTTGGGAACGTTAGTACCACAACATGACATCTGTCTGCAAAACTTGCGGCAAACGTAACGTCTAGTTTGGCCCATAGGGTCTATTTGCTGACAAAAGTGAGTGTCAGCCCATTATCTTGTAGGCAACTCCTTTTCTTTGTAACTTTGCCTGCGTTATTTAAAGGGGGAAAGTCAGAAAACAATATTTCTACAACAGGCACCTTAGAGACCATCAAGATTTTCAGGGTATAAACTTCCATAATTCAATGCTCTCTCCTACAAATACAATATTTCTAGCCTTTTCTTCCTGTGTCAGTGAAGGAGGGGCAGAGAGAGTTTCAAACTTTGTGCAAAGTAGGAGAAAGTAACACTTCCAGCGCTCAAGGTTGTTTTATTTTCACTTGCAAAGTAACACCTTAGCTACATTCTTTGCTGTGTTGCATGTGCCCTCTCTCTTCTCCCCTTTCTGAAGCAAAATCTCTAATGAAACTTGGATAAGCACTGAAACTGTTATTTCACACTTTGGTTCCTGGCTGTTTAAAAAAAAAAATGGGGAGATAATCCAGAAAATTAACAAAAAAATGTTAATCATTCTTCCATGTTTTCTAAAGACTTAATGTAAGGGGAACCAAGACAGAATCTCACCAAGAAGACTATGTTATGATTGAAGAAGGTGGGCCAACTCCCGCTAGCTGCCCATGGAGGGGCTAATATGAACTCCCATGCAATAGCCCACCAAGAATCCTCCAATCTGCAAGCTTAAAGGACACACAGTACCCCAGAAGACTTTTGTTGAGATGATTCATGCAAACAAACCCCATGCCAGGTTCCTTTAAAAAAACCCACAAAATTTTACCTGCCCTCTCATCTTGGTGCAAGTAAAGAGTAGGAATGAGTGGAAAAAAATGTTTCTTTCTGTATTGATTATATTTGTCTCAACTGTTCCAGTACTTTGCTTTTCACTGTTGGTTGTCAGATGTTTTTGTATTGTATATGCAAGTTGTGTGGTTTCTATGTATATGTGGACTCAAATTAGGAGAACTGGGTTTGATTCTCCACTCCTGTGCTTGAAGCCAGCAGGGTAACCTTGGGTCAGTCACAGCTTCTCAGAGCTCTCTCAGCCTCACCCACCTTACAGAGTGATTGTCGTGAGGTACTTTGTAAACTGCTCTGAGTGTGGCATTAAGTTGTCTTGAAGGGTGGTATATAAATTGAATGTTGTTATTGTTGATGATGATGATGATGATGTAGTACTTAAAAGCTAAGATCATCCACACAAGCTCTGAAATCTGTTCCCCACCCCTAATGGTGAGGCACATGGTAACGATAGACAGACTATTTTCCGTAGTCCCACCTCATTTGTAGAGTGCCCTCCCCTTTGAGGCTTCTCAGTCCTATTCTCTTTGAGTTTCCAGGCCAAAATGTTTCTTGTTATCCAGACTTTTAATTAAGGGGTTGAACATTTAACATCATTTTTATAGTCTGTGTGAAGGAATGGACTCACAAGTCTCATTCCCTCTTGGTCTTCAGCGGGCAGAAAAAAACTGCAGTTTTCCTAAGTCTCTGCTCAGTGATGCTGCCCCTTTCTCTTACTCCCAAGATACCAAACTTCACTCTCAATAGTAACTACTGCCACCAGCAAATTGAGAGTATCTCCTGCTGGACAGATTTGCACATTTAGCACTCTGTATTTGTGTTGCCATTTGAAGATGCTACCTAGTCTCCTGCTTTGCTTGTATTAATTACTATGTGGATGATATATTGCACTTCTGAGTTATCACACTCAAGAGATGGCAAGCTTATCCTCTTCCTCTCCCCTTTACTGCTCTTTGGATAGCAAGACCAAATAGGTATGGTGTGGCTAAATTGATCAGGCTTTGAGCATTCAAAATATAAGAAAGTTTAATAGACAAAAAGAAGAAGAATACACATGGTCTGTTCAAGCATCAGGCTGAGCAAGGATACAAAGAAAAAGTTAAAACAAAAATCTGCATAATCTCAGATGATATTTAAGTAGGATAGCCTAGTAAATCTTGAAGTTGCAGCATTTAAAAGTCCATCCTTACCTTAAGCCTCAGAGTTGAGAGACTTCTTCCCATTGTCCCATGATACATGATCAAGATGGAGTCTCAAGGTAAAGATTTAGTCCTTCATAGCTTACACTTCTCTGGCCAAAAGCCAAAAGATAAGAGAAGACGCCATCCTCCTTGAATCCTCAGAATTTATAAACTCCCCTTTGAGAATCTTCCCACTCTGGGGTGTTTTATCTTCCTGACTCAAGAGAAAGAAGATGCTATCTAGCCATTTGGCTGTCCCTTGTAGGTATGACATTCCATACATTGTTCTTACTGAAGCCAGAGCCACTAGCTTGACTAAGAGCTGGATAGCTCTATGCTTGTCAGAAAGTGTTGACATCTCCAGTAGTTGTTCTTTTGCCAGATTTTTTAACAGCATTGCAAACTCTGGAGCGTGCATAGAACGTAGCCCCATTTCCTACTTGTATCTGAAGAAGGGATCTTGACTATCAAAAACGTATGCCCTGGAAACTCTTTGCTGGTCTTTTAAACCCAGATGCTACTGGATTTAAAACTTGCTCACCTTGAGGCTTGTCACCCTAGAAGGCAAATACTTGTCTTCAGAGGCTCCAGAGAGCAAGACTAGATGTAATTGACGGGAGATTTCAGTGGAACGTTAGGAGAAGCTTCCTAGCAGTAAGAACGGTTCAGTATTCTCCCTTACGGGATGTCTTCAAGCAGAGGTGAATGCTCTTATTTGGATTTCCAGCACTGAGCAGGAAGTTGGCCGATAAGGCGATCTGGACTTGGAGTCTGACTTTGCTGCTGAGCTAGGCAAGTTTGTGCTCCTCCTGACTTCTAGGACCTCCAAGGAAAACAACCCCATTGAGGTTAATGATACAGCCGGGGTCTTGTGCAGAACACGGAAAAATTCCCAAAAAGTGTGGTTCTGTAGCATAGGCCGAAAGATTTGACCTTCCCCGGTATATTCAAGCAATCCATTAAGGGATTTATAGGTACAAATGGATTGAGTCCAGACTGCTGATTGATTTGTTCCTTCTTTCTGAAGTTTTTAACATGCCTTTTGCCTTTCAGGATTCAATGGGCAGTTTGGATATACTGACCTTGGGGTATCCAGCTTTGGACCAGCAACCCTCTGAAGTTCAGCAGGCCGAACTGACAAGTTGGCACAGAACAGCCCGGCTTCTGCAGGCATCTCTGTGAAACAGAGAGTATGGGACCCAATCCAGCTGCTCTGCCACCTGCCAACAAGCCTCCCCAACCTCCACATACCGATGAAACCTCCTCCCCAGCTGCCGAAAGCTGCTGGGGCATAGACATGCCAGCTGGCAGCCAAGGCAAGGCAACCGAAGGAGGAGTTACAATTGGAAATGGAAGGAGGTGGGGGGGGGAGGCTGGCATCGGGCCTTGCAAGCCTGCAGTGCCAGCCGTACCGATAACGGAGGGGGACTGAGCAGAGACACGGCACAGAGCATTTGTTGCAACCGGAGCTTCTGTCGCCTTTTCAGAAAACAGCCAGCTTTCGCCAGCTGCCTTCTCTTTGGCGAGGAGCACTGCGTTCCTGCCATGCCATCTCAAAAGGGAGGCAGAGGTTATTCCGTTCAAACCCCTTCAGGATGAGAGCAAAAACAAGCATAGCCCCCACCAGAGTCGGAAAAATTTTCCCCTGCAACTTGTTCGATGTTTTTCTCCAAACCGTCTGGGTGTATGCTATTTTTGAAAAATATTTGATCACTGGCATCATTAAGCGGATTTTGGAATTACAATAGAATGTTATGTATACATTTTGTAATTTATTCGTACACTGCTTTTCTCCCCAGTGGTGATGCTTATGGCATCATTCTCCACTGCAAGTGGGAGCAAAAGCAGGGGCCGGGGAGCAAAGTTGCAGCGGTACCTGGAAGTGATGTCATGACACTCCAGGGATTCCACAATCTCCATGGTAAAAACCATAAAGATTTGGAGAAGTCCTACACAACTGGAAGTGACATAGCAAGATTGCTGTGCTCCCCAGTTTTGCTCCTGCTGGAGTGAAAACAATGCTTTGTAACTCTAGCAGACAAGCAGCTAACTGCTGTTGGCAAGTGAGATGGGAGGCTACACCTCCCTCCCCCAAAAAATTGGTAGCCTGAGGCAACCACCTCCAGTTACCTCATCATATACAAAGCTTTCCTTGATTACCAGTAGCGTTGCCAGATACCCTTACCCTCCCATCGGGAGCAGGAGAACTGGCACTCACCTTCATGCTGTCCTGAGTTTGTTCCTCGTGTGCGTGCACTTGTGCGATGACATAAAGTGACATCATTGACCAGGCACAGGGGTGCTTGTGCTTCAAAGTGGGCAAATTGGGGCCCCAAATGGGCCCAGTTTGTCTCATTTGGGGCCCAAATCAGCTGCTGTGAAGCACGGGTGCTCTCATAGGACAGCGTGATGACATCAGTCCCAGGAAGTGACATCATCACATCACCCTGGAAGTGTGCCCGGGAGGCCCACTCCCACACCTCCCCCTCCACCAGCCAGGTGAGTGGGCACAGGGAGCAGAGGGTGGAGTCAGGGGATCCTCTGCCCCCACCAGGGGACCTGGGATCCCTAATCCCCACTCTAGGCATTGGTATCCAGTCAGTGGTCCAGATTAGAGTCCTTGCCCGCTGCCCCTTTTGCTGAGTAAATATCGTCTGCTTCCACAAACGTTGGATAATCCACTTTCAATACTCTTTAGTGAACATTTGGAACTGCTTTTCCATGGCTGCTTCCACACACATTGAATAATGTACTTTTGATGCACATTAGTGATTGTTTGCAACTGGATTTTCTTGTTTCACACAGGAAAATCCAGTTGCAAACAATCACTAATGTGCATCAAAAGTGCATTATCCAATGTGTGGAAGCAGCCCATGTGTGGAACGAAAAATCTACTTCCAAAGGATTGCTAAAGTGCATTGAAAGTGCATTACTCAATGTGTGTGGAAATGGCCATTGAATCTCCATGCCAGACGTGGAGGATTTTGTGCCTTTTTCATTCCCTCAACCCCCCCCCCCACACACAATTTCTTTTCATAGCAGGTTATTCCCAAAGGAGTCGATCTCAATTTCACTGAACTTTGTTACCCACAGAGCAGCCATAAAGTAGGACTGTAGACTCAGGAAGTGGCTTTAACTATTTAATGGCAAACATGCATGTATTAATAGAACAGAATGTTATTAGAATCATTTTTTACCATCCATTAGAATCGTTTCTATTAGGAAAGCAAATTAATAGAAGTGATTCAAGCATCATAGTAGGTTATTCAATCAAAACGCGCAGTGGCGGCTCAATGGTATTTTGCTGCTTGGGGAAGGAGTGACGGCGGCCTCTTTGCCAAGCCCACCTGCCCAGGAGCCCCAGGAGATATTCTTCCTGACCTCTTCATTGCCAGTCATTTTTAAAAACAGTTCGTTCAGCCATGCAATTCTCATGAGGGTTCATCTTGTGAAACTTCGGCCTCCATTTGAGTTGCCTTAGCAATGGGGTGGGGGGAGGAAATGAGCCCAGAAAAGGGCAGGAATAGGCAAGGACACCAATCAACACACAAAGAGGAAGAACGGGAATGGAGAGAAACTAACAAAGGGGGGGATAAGAACCAATAATGTAGCCCTTGCTTAGGCTCTGCTTTCTTTGTCAATGAGGCCAAAGACAACAGGGAATTTCGAGGCTCTGAAGGGAGAAGGGCAGCATCACATGGGCGTTTGTGGCATCGCAACCTACCTCACAGGGTTATTGGGAAGATCAAATGGAGGAGAGGAGAATGAGGCAACTTGCATTGGGTCCCCATTGGGGAGAAAGGTAGCATTACCATACAAATGAAGTAAATAAAATTAAAATAAAATACACTTCTGCAGGTTCTGTCTTTCTCTCCCTAGGATCAGGGAAATTTGTAAAGTGACATTCCCGGTCATGCAGGTGGCACCTCCATGCATACAAACTCAGTGCCAGTGTAACCCCCAGGGCTTTTTTTCCGGGGAAAGAGGTGGTGGAACTCAGTGGGTTGCCCTCAGTGAAAATGGTCACATGGCTGGTGGCCCCGCCCCCTGATCTCCAGACAGAGGGGAGTTTAGATTGCCCTCTGTGCCGCTTGGCGGGGCCACCAGCCATGTGACCATTTTCAAGAGGTTCCAGAACTCCGTTCCACCACGTTCCAGCTGAAAAAAAAGCCCTGGTAACCCCTATTGTACGGGTTCTAAGGGGCTAATTTAGGAAGGAAACGTTCCCACAAATGTAAGTTAAGGATGTTTTTTTAACCAAACCGTTTAACAATTAGAACGATGCAAGTTTTTTCCCCCCTTTCTTTAACCAAATTTGTAGTGCAACAAAAGCACTTTTGGCCGAGAATGGCTTCGAAACCACTCAAGGAATCCAAGTTCAACTTGTAGGATCCCACCAAGTGATAAGAGTCCTTTGCCACAATCTTTCCAGTTATGAAGCAGCTGGAACACAGGCTTCTGTCCTCTTTTGGGGGAATTACAGCCCTGCAAGAATAATATGATTCCAATAATAATACCAACACACATACACCACTTTTATTGTTCACATAAAACGTGTTTCTGAGTAATGGTTGTTGTGGATTTTCCGGGCTGTATAGCCATGGTCTTGGCAAGACCACGGCTATATAGCCCGGAAAATCCACAACAACCATAGTTCTCTAGCTGTGGAAGCGTTCGGCAATATATCGTGTTTCTGAGTACTTTATTCAAGGTGATAAGAGCACATTAATTGATGGTTGTTGTGGGTTTTCCGGGCTGTATTGCCGTGGTCTTGGCATTGTAGTTCCTGACGTTTTGCCAGCAGCTGTGGCTGGCATCTTCAGAGGTGTAGCACCAAAAGACAGAGATCTCTCAGTGTCACAGTGTGGAAAAGATGTAGGTCATTTGTATCTACTCAGGAGGGGTACAAATGACCTACATCTTTTCCACACTGTGACACTGAGAGATCTCTGTCTTTTGGTGCTACACCTCTGAAGATGCCAGCCACAGCTGCTGGCGAAACGTCAGGAACTACAATGCCAAGACCACAGCAATACAGCCCGGAAAACCCACAACAACCATCGTTCTCCGGCCGTGAAAGCCTTCGACAGCACATTAATTGTTATATCAAGCTCCCCAGCAATCTGCTTCTTCCTCAACTGCCTGGCTCTAACTATTAACTCCGCCCTACTGGGCTAAACCAATTAGGTCATAGGGGTTATACCAGCATTAACCTGAATGCCTCTGTTAGGTCAAAGGAGATGTTAATCTAACCAGCCCTAATCCTGCTCCACTCTCCGTGACCAGTATTGCCTACACGTAATTTAATTTTTCTGCAATAGACTAACACACCTACCGCTCTGGAATTATTATCATGGAAGTTACATTGTTGGACCGGGGATCTAGTGTACCCCCCCCCATTTGTTTAAATTTTTTATTTTAAAAAACCCGTCTCTGTAGAAGAGCACCATTGTTGAACTGGCTAATCCTACTATGAAAACATAATAGCATTCTTCTCCATGCCCGTCTCTCTTGTATCTAGTCCAAAACTGACAATTAAATGTTAGAAAGAACATGAAATGGAGGAAAAATTACAGCAATTTATCAACCAATATATTGCTGTAATTATAGGTGTAGACACATGTCAGCGGTGGAAACGGCTTCGATCAAAATTAAAGTATTTAGAGATTTTTTCCCCCACCTCAAATTTAAAATTATGCAAATCCTGGGCCGGTGATACCGTGGTGGGGTTGCTGTAATTGCAGGATTACCACGCCAGCGGCAAAGATACCTTTGCAATGCCCGGTTTCCTCCTTCCATCTGCAAGGGAATGTTATTAGTTTGACAGAATCGCCATCTCTTTCAACAGAAATGAAATCTGTCTCACCAAACCGGGGAGGGGGGGGTGTCTTTCTATATATTTGCTTCAGTCTGTCAGGAAGCCCCTGCTGTTTACAGAGGTTATTTGACAGCTGGGATAGCAGACACGTTTGAGTCCAAACATGGCTTCGCATGCAGACTGATACAGAAGAAATATTTATACCACAACTTGGCAAAAACAGCTTGACTTGTGAAGAGAAAGGGAGTGATTGCAGCGGCAGAGAAAGTGGGGGGAGGGGCTGATGTCCCTCTTCACTCTTCTTTAAAGAAACTCTTAACATGGAATGGAGACTGGGATACTGGGAAGCAAACAAAGATTCCTTTTGGGGTCTTACACACCCCACTCAGATTCAACACAGTCATTGTTTGAAAATAAATCTCATGGCTCGCCCAGCTCCATGATCCCACCTAGCCTCCCCCCTCCCCGCCAATAGAGATCAAAATTTCCAGATATCCATCCAACTTGGCTGCTTTATACCTGAGTTGGGACATCCAGGGCCCTTTTCACACTACTTGCCTACTTCCAGAACGTTGCGAAACATCGCACAAAAACCGAGGAAGATAGTATCTTCTTGCAAGAGTTTTGCGTGACATCGCATTTAAATATGTTGTTGCCCTGGCATCCTACAACAACAACAGCAGCAGCAGCAGCAACAACAACAACATTCAATTTATATACTGCCCTTCAAGACAACTTACCCACTCAGAGCGGTTTACAAAGTATGTTATTATTATCCCCACAACTATCATCCTGTGAGGTCGCTGGGGCTTTGAGAGCTGAGAATCTCTCACCCAGGGTCACCCAGCTGACTTCAAGTAGAGGAGTGGGGAATCAAACTCGGTTCTCCAGGTTAGCTCTTAACCACTACACCAAACCGGATCTCTATTCTAGAGGTACCCAGTCAACAGAGAACTTTCACTCTGGCAAGACGGTGAGTCTTCCTATTTGCAGTCTTAGAGGGGAAATATAAAAAGATTCCTGTGAAGGAGAGAAGCTGTTCATGTGGCACCGAAGAGATGGAATCAGTTGATCATGTACCGTTTTACTGCCGTTTTTATCAGGAAGTTTGGTGAAATACAATTTCCCCTCTGTTTAAGAATTATCCTGGCTCTTCTGATGTTGATATTTTAACAAAGCTTTTAATGGGTGTTAATCAACAGGTTGCTATTAGCCGCGCTAAATTTCTTTCAGCCTGTGGAATTCGTCGCGAATTTTTATGTATGGGTTTTAAATTTTAACTATCAGTCATCGGTTGGACCGATTTTTGACTTTATTATATAGCTTGCTTCTGTTTTGTACTGGTCGAAGGCTGAATAAATAAATTGATTTGGTACCCATCCAACCTGGCTGCTTTATACCTGAGTTGGGAGATCCAGGGTAAGAGCTTTCTGATGTTTTTAAAAAGGAAAAATGGTGGCGTGAAGTCTCTGGTCAAAACCAAATCTGTTCTTTGGGCTGCTATTAGGAAAAAGGTGAGGAAAAGAGGGACATCTTCTCTTTGTTTTCTCTTCCAAGGAGATACATGGAAGGCTCAATTTCAACTGAAGAAACCAATCCAAAACTTCTGCTTCCCCCCATTGCAGCCCTGGTTTAAACCAAGGCCCCACACAGATGCTATTTTCCTGTGAAAAAATGCTGAGAAAAAATTATTCACAGATCTCCCAGCTTCACACTGAGTTTGGGCTTGGCTTACTCAAATATAAGTTATGTTTCCAAGATTTGCAAAATATCACTCTATCTAGCAATAGTAAGAGACAGAGAGAAACCTCAGAAGTAGAGATGGGCACGAATCGAAATAAAAATGATAATTCATGATGAACCAGGCCAGTTTGTGGTTCATGGACCAGCGGTTCCTCAGATCCCATTTCTGACGAACTGCCACGAACTTTAGGCTGGTTCCTTTGGTTCGTTTTTCAGTTCATTACTGCAGACAGCCTGGTGCTGATCAATCAGTTTCCTAGGCAACAGGGGATGGACTTCCTGCAGACCTTCTGCTGTCCCGGAAGTGACCTTCTGCTGACTCGGAAGTGGTGATTTGCTGGCCCGGAAGTGACATTTTCATGAACCAAAATGAACCAATTCGTGAACAGGGACAGGTTTGTGAAAGTTTGTGGTTCGTGAACCGTGACCCATGACGAACCACGAACCATGAGATTCATTTTTTTTCTGGTTCGTGCCCATCTCTACTCTGAAGTACAGCTTTCAGGCCTGGATTGCCAACATTCAAGAATGGGACCAAGAAGATGGAAAGTGTTTAGATGAAAGCAACAAAAGATTTTCTCTCTCTCTGACACGTTTTTATCCCACCGTTCATCCAAGGAGCTTCAGTGTGGCGTGCTTTATTCTCTTGCCCCAATTTTACCCTCACAACAACCTCATGAGGTTAGGCTGAAAGCAAATGACCGGTCCAAGCTTGTGTTAGGATTATGCTGCCAGCGAGTTTTATGACAAAATAGATATTTGATCTGAGATCCCCCAGTTCCTATTCTAAAAACTTGAAAAACTATACCACTCTGGTTCTTGTACAAGTGGCCCTAGAAGTGGCACAAGTGGACCACATCCCAGTCTAAAGTGGATTACACTAGTGGCATCCACACCCTTTGTTTTGCTTTACACTTTCTGAAAATAAAAGAGAAAGAAAAATGGAGAAGACGAAAACATCTTCATATAATGCATATGTATTTGTGAACCAGCCAAAGATAATCTTCCAGCTCCCTTGGTAATATTCCATCTTTCCCCCCTAGTTATTCAGAAGTCTGGTTATAATTTCTTCTGCATCAATGTTTTTTTGCAAATCCAATGGCAATTTCTTTCCATCCTTCTTTCATCCTTGGTCCTGCTCCATCATTAATCACAGAGGTTGCATCCAATGTTCTTATACTGCTTGCAATCCAAGGGGCACCCTATCCACAGGGCTGGGGTGAGACTTTTTAGAATTTTACTATTATTTCTGTTTAAAACAGATTCCCCTCCCCCCCCCAAAAAAACCAAAAACAAAAGAGAACCAGATGCTTGGAACCTATTTGCATATGCCAGGAAAAGCAGGCATCTGAGAGGCTACACCCAGCTTCAATAACTGCAATCGACTCCATCTGGTGACACCCCGGCACAAGAGCAGTGGGGAATCTGTATTGCCAGAGGCACTGTCCTTTAACAGCTGAATGGCTGAACAGCTGTGGAATCAACCGAGGACACTTTGCACAGACAAACAAGCTCATCGTCCTTGCTTTCTTTATTGTTTTAAGCTGGTATGTGTGGAGTGAGTGGTAAACTTGGTAAATAAGGAATGTTTCCAACTATACCTTAAAGAATGCTTCAGCTGACATTCCAAGTTTGCCCTAGAGAAGTCATGACAAAATAAACAGTTCCTTCTGCCCAAGTACATTGCAATATCTATAAATGCTTCAATGACCAGAACAGATGGAAAGAGTCAAGAGTGCTATCCTGGCCTGTGCCCTCTATAAGCCTCCCAAGAAGTTGGCATTGCATCCTTGAAAATATCTGTAAAGATTCCATGTTGAAAAGAAATCATTGCATTCTATTGTATTGTGCTCATGGTGGCAGTGAAGCCTCTGGTGCTGATTGGCTGAGATGATGTGGCCGCCCGGAATGTTCACTTACTCAGAGAACTGAGAAGTTTGTAGTCTAAATTCTGTGGGGGAAAGAGAGGTTGTCAGTTTAGCTGAGAGTGCTCCCTGACACAGGAGCAGACTGCAGAATGGGAAGAAGACAGCGTACTTAGGGCTGCCTGAACAGAGGTTCAGAGAAGGCAATAGCCCAAGGAAGAATGATGTGTAGGAGGAGAATGGGCCATGAAGAAAGGAGCTTAAAAGACAAGGAAACTGAAGCAAAAAAAGGACTGTTAAAAATAGGCTTTGGGAGAAACATTATACTGTTTAAGATAAGGTATAAGTAGAGGGAAAGAGGACAGCTGAAAAGGCTAGCTATTTTAACAACTGTCAAAATATATTAGATTTTTTTTTATGCTCCTGTTTAAGTCTTCCTTGATTAGACTTCCCTTTTACTTGTCCCGGGCAGGGAATTATCATCACCCAGCCCCAATTTCCTGCACTCATGAGATTGAGCAGTCAAAAAATTGCTCCCATACTCTAGGAATTTCCCATAGTGTCTATGGTAAAGACTACAGAGACTGGGGGAGGCAGCTTAGAGCATCCCTCAGAAATGGCATCACATCCTCCCCAAACTCCCCAGGCACTGCCCCCCACTCTGCCAAATCTTCAAGCATTTGCAGAGGCATTGTTGGAAACCGTATCCCTGATGCTGATGTCCTATTTGCATTGCCAATCAGCTCATAAAGAAGAAACAACAAATGTACCTATCTACATCGAATGTCCGTCCGTATGTATGTGTGTATATCCAAGGCAGAGGGGCTTCAGTTTATCATGCCAAGTGTCTGGCTGCAGTCGTCCTCGCCAGGGGACTCTACTAAAGAACAAGTGTCCCCGTGCGTGATGGCCAGCTGGCTTGCTTTCACTCAAGCAAATGTACTCATGAGTAGGGCACATATCCATGGAACTTCCTGTGTCTACAGACTGCCTGTGCTCCAAGAACACTCAAAACAATATGCCAGGCACTGTACAGAACACAGGCTGAGCATACCCAATGGGATCTTTTCTTTTCCCCTTTGAGCCACAGGCCTCTCTCATGCCGTAGCACAAAAAGCTTTTGAAATTCTTTTGCCTTCCATAAGCAGTTTTCCATGTGTTAGCAAGGTGCTGCGAACTTCAATGCAAACACAACCACCAGGTGAACTTACCTGGCTCAACTCCCTCCGTTAGATACCAGGAGAGCTCCCAAATGGATCACTGATTATTGTTGTTGAAGTTCATGTTGAGCACTTATTTTACAGGGATGGGTCACTGCAACCTCAGTTGTTGCAGTTCAAGATGTAAACCTCTGAACCTCATGCCACAGCTGCCATTTATATTGTGTGTGTAAGTACATACGTGTGTGAGTATGTCCATGTATACAAATGTATGATATTGGTACAATTATACCATTGCTCTGTTTCTTTCAATAGCCATCCAGTGTCATAGCTAATAATACTAATTGGTGCAAAATGGGAAAACAAATTATAGAGGTAAACTGCCAATGTCCGTAACCAGAAAAGGAACTAAAGTCATGATTCCAATGAGCAGGCACCAAAGGGACACAGTCTCAATTCAAACGGATATTTTCCTGTTAATTATGTGCCATTTAAAATTGGAGGTAGTAGCAAATGGAAAGCTGCCAGAAAAACCCAAACTGTGTGATCATTCACAGGGCCGGCGCGCCCATTGAGGCCAGGTAGGCGGTTGCCTTGAGTGCTGGGGCGCCGGAGGGGGTGCCGGAGGAAGCGCTGGGGCGGGGGCATGTGCCACGGAGCTGGTGGCAGCAGCGCTGAGTGGGAGGGATGGAAAGCCGCAGCTGCTGCAGCCTCCCAGCTCTCCTTCCCCAAGCCGCCACCGCCGCCAACACATGCCCCTGGCCGGGCACAGCAGCTGCGGGCCAGGTGTGGCAGGCATCTGGGGCGGCACAGGGCAACCGAGTGGGAGAGCTGGGAGGCCACCCGCGTGCCGTCCCAGCCGCCCGCCGCAGCAATGGGGCCGGCTCACAGCACATGCTTGTGTGATGACATCACACATGACATCATCACGCAGTGTGGTGTGCGCATGCCTGGCTGCGGGTGCTGGAAACTCTGGCGCCGCCCCTGATTATACAAGAAAGAAGCATAAATCACACAGACATATTCACATTCATTCAGACACATGTGAATGATCAAACTCCTGTTCACAACCAGCTTGCAGGACATAAACCAAACCTCCAAGTTAGGGTGTCAGCCCAACTCTAGCAACTGTTGGGATCTTTAGGAGGTGAGGAGGACATATAAATAGGCATCATGCCAACCCAACAATGTCACTTCTAGTACGGACACAGAAGAGCTCTTATCGTGCTGGTGCAATGCCTTAAGATTCCGTCAAAGCTCTATGGTTTGGAAGGAAACCTTAGAACATCATGCCAAGGCAATGACATCATTTCCAGGTTTCTGCTGGAAGTGACATTGTGACACAATGCCTGCCTCCCCCCATTTTTGCTCCATCACTCTATCAAGCAGCAGAGAATAACCAGGACTGGTGGGTAGGAGGTCTCTTGTCAGAGAAGAGACCTGACAGCTCTACTCCAGGTGCTTAAGAATGCCCCTGAGTTTGTGACTGGTTGTTTATTAAGAAACTCTCCTTGGACTCACAACTACGCATGGAGTTCTTTGGACTATTTGTGTCAGGGTACTGCTCTGAGTTCTCACAAAGTTGAAAATCCTCAATATTTTGGTTCATATTGCCTTAGGTTCGTGGATCAAAAAAGATGCTCTATAGTACCTCATTCCTGTGGAGCTCCCACCCCTCACCAAACTCCATTCTCCACGGGCTCCACCCCCAAATTGCCAGGGATTTCCCAAACCAGAGTTGGGAGGTTAAAAGACACAGTTAGGAGAGCTTGCACTGAACTATCTGGGGAAAAAATCATTTTCAGCTTTGAACAGTGGTTAAGTGGTTCGGCTGCGAATCGGCACTCTATTGGTTCAAATCCCACTACTGCCATGAGCTCGGTAGGTGGCCTTGGATAAGCCCCTCCCCTCAGCCCCAGCTCCCCAGCTGTAGTGTGGAGATAATAATAACACTAACTTGTTCACCGCGCTGAGTGAGGCACTGATCTGTCTAGAAGAGCGGTATATAAGCGCAGTAATCATCATCGTCGTCATCATCATCATCGTCATCATCATCATCATCATATAGAGCCAGTTTGAGAGCCAGTTTGGTGTAGTGGCTAAAAGCGCAGGACTCTAATCTGGAGAGCTGGGTTTGATTCCCCACTCCTCCATTTGAAGCCAGCTGGGTGACCTTGGGCTAGTCACAGCTCTCTGGAGCTCTCTCAGCCCCACCCACCTCACAGGGTGTTTGTTTTGGGGTTAATAATAACATACCTTGTAAACCGCTCTGAGTGGGCATTGAGTTGTCCTGAAGGGCGGGATATAAATTGAATGTCTATTGTTGTTGTTGTTGTTGTTGTTATAGTAAGAAGAATCGAAATGCATTCCACATGTTTGAAGACAATCGAGGTATCTGCGGAAGACACAGTCAAAATGTTTTGCTTGCATTCGTCATATATATCTTTTCAAACTTTCAGGGACAGCATACTAATTTGACATCTGGCCTTTTGATGCTCTTTACACATTATTATCAAGGTCACAACTGTTTCCACTTTCTTACGAGGATACATTGCAGTGTAATCTCACCTGTTTACATTTCTTGTTAATTGTCATTGTATAATGGTATCGCTCAAGATATTTTCTAATAGATTATCTATTTTTGGTATATTGGGGGCTGAGTGTATTTCCCCCCCCTTGTGCTGCTAACTTTTTGTGTTTATACTGAATCAGAGCAATGGTCCACCAAGGCTGGTATTGTCTATTCACACTGGCAGTGGCTCTCCAGACCCTCGAGTAGACCACAATATTTTCTTGCTAACTGTAGAATAATTAGAATTAAGGCCATTTCCACATGTCCTTAAAGGGACGGCCCACTCACCAATGCTGGCAGCTTTTCACCTTCACTCTAGACATCTCCATTTTCAATACAGTTGCAGGCTGTTTGGCTTCTGGTTTCTTGTTGCCTTTTCTGGGAACACACTTTCCTGTGGACCCCGAAAAGGCGCCGAAAGAACAGAAGCCAAACAGCCTGCGACTGTTTTGAAAATGGAGATGTCTGGAGTGAAGGTGAAAAGCCACCAGCATTCAGTGAGTCGGCCATCCCTTTAAGGACGTTTGGAAATAGCCTAAATAATATTTTACTTGCTCAGAGGTTTAGGGAGGGCAGCAGGCTAGGCAAAGCTGCTGCTCTGTTGCTGCTTTAAACTGGCCCTTTGTGCTTGAAACCTATCACATTAAATATTCTTCCTGGGAGTGGAGACAATTGGAAATGTGTGCCACTGGACAAGATCCACTGTTAATATATTGACTTGGGGGGGGGGACTGCTTCTGAGCAATGTTGACTTTGAATTTTAGCACTGAGACTGTTGTTGTTGTTGTTGTTGTCGTTGTTGTTTATTGTCCCGGTGCTAGGGCTACCAGCACCGGTCTGGAAAATTTATGAAGAATTGGGGGTAGAGGATGGGGTTTGGAGAGGGGAATGATCTCAGTGGTGTTTAATGCTATAGAGTCCACCCTCCAAAATGGCCATATTTTCCATGGGAAGGCATCTCTGTTGTTTGAAGATCAGTTGTCATTCCAGGGGATTTTCAGGCCCCACCTGAAGGTTGGCAACTCACTCAGTGTGTGTGTATGTGCATGTGTGCACACATGCATGCATATCTGAGTGTAGAAACATGGAAACATAGAGCTGGAAAAAACACCAAGAGTCATCAACCCCTTCCACCATGCAGGAAATTCACAGCTACTTCCACTTCTGATCCCTGCCCAGAGGAAGGCAAAAAACCCTCCAGTATCCCTAGCCAATCTGGCCTGGAGAAAAATTCCTTCCTGACCCCAAAGAGGAGATCAGCATTACCCCGATCATGTAAGAAAGGGCCATGAAATCATTGTACCAGCTCATCCTTTTATGCTCTCCCTCTCCCAATCGGCGTACATTAATATTGACCCATAGAATCATTGTTGCCATCAGGCGACCACCTAGCCTCTTCTTAAATACCTCCAAGGATATGTGTGTGTGATGAACCCAGAAGATCCAGAGGAGTTAGCCATGTTAGTCTGTAGTAGCAAAATAGAAGAGTCCAGTAGCGCCTTTAAGACTAACCAACTTTACTGCAGCAAAAGCTTTCGAGAATCACAGTTCTCTTGCATCTGACGAAGCAAACTGAGAACCCAGAAGAGCGAATCTTTCCCAGGTACCGATACGAATACGCGCAGCTCCGAAAGAGGGAAAGAAAAGAACAATCAGGGCCCACCCCCACAAAACAAATAACCCGACTGTGATAGATACAAGACTCCCCCCCTCCTCCTTGCAAATAAT
This sequence comes from Eublepharis macularius, assembly GCF_028583425.1. Lineage (NCBI taxonomy): Eukaryota > Metazoa > Chordata > Lepidosauria > Squamata > Eublepharidae > Eublepharis > Eublepharis macularius. The sequence goes on along the minus strand of NC_072794.1, from coordinate 163,785,665 downwards.
TCCGCCATTCTCATTCAGCTGGTGCTTTTCTTAAAGACCAAAAGAGCCTCTATGATAAGCATATTTTACAAATTAGGTAGCGATTTATCCTGCTTTTGTTTTAATGATGGAAATGAATGATGTCGTGCCGCTCACGGCCGCTGCCATATTCAGCGCCCGCTGTTCTCGGGAGCCGAAGATGGGGCCGCATTTGCATACTTAATGCCGGGAACTGGCAGCAGCTAAATAGCCCCTTTTCTTTGCCTCTGTGTTTGTAGATTTAGTGCCGGGCTTAATCAAAGACTTTTTTAAAACGCAGGCCGTGTGCCGTCGTACAATGCCGAACTGGCCGGCAACAAAAGGCTCCTATTTGTGACTTATCTGCTTTCGGGGAAAGACCACAGGCTGTTCTAATTAACGGGACAGGGAGGCTGGGCCCAGCTGCCGCCCCCCACACCCCATTTGACAGTTTACATTTCTAATCCCTAATCAAGCCATGGCCAGGGTTTCTGTTATATCTTTTGAGAAAGTATGGTTTCCAGACATTTCTTGGAAATAACCAGTCACAGGATCAGAGATGGGGCTGGTATTACGGTCAAGGGAAGCCATCTGGATCCACGCTTAGTCTACAAATCATCTTTCAAGGACCTTAAATTCTCCATCCTCCTCTGGTGAATGGGCTTTTCCATTGCAGAATGGATTGTCCTATTGCAGAGCTACACGGCTACCTACTTGAAACTATCCAAAAGGAAGCTGTTCAATATCTTTTTTGGATACGTTTTGTTCCCCCAAGGATCTAACCCAGTCTATTCACATAATCTTTTTGCGGGGGGTGAGGGGAAATGGTTGCCAACCAGCCCAAAATTTAATCAGCTCAGCCAGAATTTCATTCTTCTCGCCAGTTGCCAGAAATGGGGGCTGTAAAAAGCCAGGGAACAAAAAGTTTGAATTGAATGGTTCTCTCTTTAACTTTTGTAATATTTTTAAGCAAAATATTATATCCTTCAGAGGCTGGGAAATTGTTCCGAGCATGTCCAGATGTGCGCTGACTTTAAGTCCAGTTCATGAAAAACAGATGCTGGTTTCCTCTGTAAAGGAATTATGTTTTGTACATGAACAGAGGCACACCTTAGGACCTTGTACCCCCTCACATCCCCAAATGACAGTGTTTTGCACATGATGAGACAACCTAAAATTCTGTTCTTACATTCATTTTTTTAAAAAATATGTCCTGGTTCTGCTTAAAGGTGCACACTGAGAAAATGTTCATTTCACTTTCAAATCCAAGGTTTTCGGACTATTTACCATTATGGGGGGGGGGGGGTGGAGCATTGCCATTTCAGCTCTAATCCATTTTTGTTGTTGTTATCATGAGTTTCAGACCCATTCTTTGCAATGAGGTCTTTGAATCTCTTTAGGACTGCTGTTTTTGCAGTTAACAGCATCGAAATCATGCAAAGCACAGTCCTCCTTCTAAACCATCGACCTTAATCAGTTTGAGCACACTCAACAATGGGGTTCAGTGTTTACGGACCTCGCAGAATGCTGGGGAAGGCATCAAGGCAAGCATTGGCTGAACACCTGCTCAATGTTCTTTTCAGGGGTGGGGAAACAAGGCTTTGGGGGCGCTGTTTTCACACTTAAACCCAAAACCACAAAGACAATTAATTCTCCTCCTGCTAAACAACCAATCCACCAAATTTTTCCTTACGTATACTATACACACACACACAACAATGGACCCCCAAAAAGACGAGTGTTAGTGGGTGCATACTATTGTGGAAAACAAGCTTGCGAGGAGTGATTGACAGGAGCGATGTCATTGCCCATGTAGCGCCACAGAAGAAAAACAAGTCAGACATTCCCCCTTCCCTCCAATGGAGTTAAACAACGTTTCCAAAGTCGATAGGTGGGGAGGGATCAGTGCTCCTCCCCTTGCAAGGATTCAGTTGGTAGGGAAGTAATGTCGTTGCCTATGTAGCATCAAAAAAAGAAAAAAAACACTCTGTGCATTGTGCACATCCCTCCTTCCCGCTAACTGAGTTCATTAAGTGGTATGGCATAACATAAGGGCTCTCTCCCCTAGGGATCCAATTGATAAGGAAAACAAGATGCTGCAAGTGGTTCCTCTAGGTTACACTCAGACCCAGGGGTCATTTCATAGAAAAAGAGCTACAGGAACTCATTAGCATAACTCATTAGCATATGCCACACCCCTTGCCATTACCGGAAGTGTGTCAGCATAATTGAATTGGGCCCAAAATGGCTGAAAGGGGCCCAAAATGGCCAGGATCGAGCCTGAAATGCCTGGGATTCGGCTGCTGCCAGATAGGGGAGTGTTCTCCCACCTGGCAGTGGCCCAGTCAGGGCTGTTTTCACCCCAATTCTGGATGAAACTGCCCAATCCAGGCCAAAATGGGCCCAAAATGGCCATTTTGGGCATGTTTGGGCCTTGATTGGGCCCCAAACGGCCCAGATCGGGTCAATGCTGGGCAGGGGAGGGGTCCCTCACCAGGCACCGACTCAATCCTGGCAGTTTTGGCCCTGATCCTGGCTGAAATGGGCCCCAAATGGCTGACCCGATATGGTCATTTTCCTGTGTTCATTTCTGCAGTCCCTTTTGACCCTAGAAAAGTCATTCCTGGGGTTGCTGGGCCTGAGCAAAGGAATAGCCATGAGAGTCAGGGGGCTGCAGTGAGGAGGCTGAAATGAGAAAGAAACGGCCGGGATCAGGTTGGTGCCGGGCAAGGGAGGGTTCCCCCACCCGGCACCAACACGATCTAGGCCGTTTTGGCCCCGATCTGGACCATTTTGGCCCCAATCCAGGCCAAAAGGGACCCAAAATGCCCCAAAATCAGGTGGGCGGGGCCACCTGACACATGACCTCTTGGGAGAACTGCCAGAACTGTGTTCCTGCATGTTCCCCCTCAAAAAGAGCCCTGCTCAAACCAATCTTTGAGTAGTGAGACAAATGGTGAAATTCTTGGGACCGATTTGATGTGCAGGCCACCAGTCACTGACCACTAACGTGGAATCCTGTGGCACTTTAAAGAGGCCCATGGCACAGAGTGGTAAGCTGCAGTACTGCAGCCCAAGCTCTGCTCATGACCTGAGTTCAATCCTGGCGGAAGCCAGGTTCAGATAGCCGGCTCAAGGTTGACTCAGCTTTTCATCCTTCTGAGGTCAATAAAATGAGTACCCAGTTTTCTGGAGGTAAAGTGCAGATGACTGGGGAAGGCAATGGCAAACCACCCTGTAACAAGTCTGCCAAGAAAATGTCGTGATGCGATGTCCCCCATGGGTCAGTAACGACTCGGTGCTTGCACAGGGTACTACCTTTACCTTTATAAAAAGACAAACTATATTTTATTTCAGCACAAGCCTTTTGGAAGTCAGGAAAGCATATTCTGAAATAAAACACAGTCATTAAGGTGCCCATACCTGGATAGCCCAGATGAACCTGACCTCATCGCATCTCAGAAGCTAAGCAAGGTCAGCCTTGATTAGTACTTGGATGGGAGACCTCCAAGGAAGTCCAGGATTGCAAAGGTAGGCAATGACCAACCACCTCTGATAGTCTCTTGCCATGAAAACCCCACCAGGGAGTCACCATAGGTCTGCTATGACTTGAGGGCACTCTCCACAACCACCACCAGTCATTAAGGTGCCACAGGACTTTATTTTTATTACAATAGACTAACACAGCAATGGTTGTTGTGGATTTTCCGGGCTGTATTGCCGTGGTCTTGGCATTGTAGGAACTACAATGTAGGAACTCCAATGCCAAGACCACGGCGATACAGCCCGGAAAATCCACAACAACCATCGTTTTCCGGCCGTGAAAGCCTTCGACAATATAACACAGCAATCCTGCTGCTATTATGACTACTAACATCTCAGGTTCCTGTTCAAGCTGCCAGGAATTCAGTTTTACAAGATGACTCACATTGGGAAAGCTTTGCATTTGGGCAGACACTGGGCTTTAGCGAGTACTATTTTTCAGCTTTCTTGCCAGCCAAACTTTCTTTGAAACTTTGCCGCTCTTTTGAAAGTCTGATTCACTTTCTCCACCTCTTGCTTTGCAGCTTCCTCTCTTAGCTCTGCTTGGCAACAGTCGCCGCACACTGATCACCTTTCCTCCCACATCACCTGGAGCAAAGGAACACTTATTTTCATCACTGTGCTACTCTCCACCCCCTGCCAACCCAGGTGCTGCTGTTACATTTGGAGTTTCCTTTCACAACCCACCAGGATACCATTTGTACCTTCTGCTCATAAACTAGGTCAAGCAACCGCAGGTTTCTTTCCACTTTTCTGCCTCTTTGTCTGATGGCAACTTCAGTACAAAAGATCGCCCGACAGAATCCACGGCCATGTACCAATCGGTAAAATAGCGGGCACATTTTGGAGCAGATTCCAACAGATGCTTCAAGGGCTTAAGTCAGTCTTGAAAGACTGGAGGGGGGATATAGAACAAATGCTTTTGGGGAAATAGGTTCTTCCAATTTTGCTCACTGGAAGGGATATGGACCTCAAAAGCACAGAAGTTGCTCAGGAAGGCTGAGCATTCAGCAAAACAGTCAGGGGATGCTGCAAGCCAGACATAGAGTGGAAACACACGAGACGAATTACACGTGAAGAGCTCTTGAGTGGTCCCGCAAACATCCTGGGAGTGGTAGTCTAACCCTCCCCCTCTCCAAGCAACTGGAGGAAAACCGAACAAAGTGGCTTTTCTTGCAAAGAACAGCCACTTGACTGGAGAGATTCTATCTTTCAAAAATCCAGTTGGCTGGTTTTCCTTCAGGAGCTCAGAGATGGGGCGGGGGCGGGGATTTAACAGGATCTTGCCAAAAGAAGAAGAATGGGAGGGACTGGGTTTCTCTCTCACTTGCAAAACACCTCGGCTTTTTTCTTGCCTCTTGTTACATCATTGCCAACCTCCTCCCACTCCCATCCTGAGCTCCTGGAGGATTTTTGAAAGAGAGAAAGCGTGTGTGCGTGCGTGTGAGAGAGAAAGTCCCTCCACTTGCGATTCTCTCTGGCTGAGCTGAGATTCACATTGAGCAGCTGGGTTTTTTTAACTACAATTCCCAGGGATCTTTGCAGGATCCGACACTCGCCCATGCATCTCGTGTGTTTTGACCCACAGAGAATCTGCAGCAAGAAAACTCCTTCTGCTAGATTTGGGAGTGGTTTAATTAGCACTGAGCCAAAAGGGGGGGGCAGTTTCTTGAACTGTCCCAATGAGTGGGGGGAGAGGATTGGGAGGGGAGGGCAGAGAGTTTGCCCTGCTGGCCAGCAGGCTGCCTGGTAAGTAGCTGTCCTGGTGGCCAAAGAGTAAGGATGGGATTGCCTGAATAAATCTCACCAGTCCCCCCCTGCGTGTGTACATTCATGATGGGAAGGGTGATGGTGCTAGATGATTTTTGAAAGATATGCCTCTTCTCTCCCCAAAGGTTAATGTTCGTCAGACTTTCTCCACTTCAAGTATTCCACAACGAACAGGGTTTACAAATTGAAAGAAGATGGTCAGCGGATAAAGAACTGCCGCACACTGAAGTCAAAATGTTGGTCCTGGTATTGTCTACTCACTCTCAGAAATCAGAAGAAAATTGAGACTTGGAAGAGCAGCTGTGAGAGAGCTAGAGAAGATCCTTAAAGATAAAGATGTCTCTCCGGGGACAAAATCAAGATAATCCAAACAATGGTATTCCTCATTACGATGTATGGATGTGAAAGTTGGACAGTGAAGAAAGCTGACAGGAAGAAAATTGATTCATTTGAAATGTGGTGCTGGAGGAAAGTTTTGTGGATACCATGGACAGCCAAAAAGACAAATAAGTGGGTACTGGATCAAATCGAGCCTGAATTCTCCCTAGAAACTAAAATGACAAGACTAAGGCTATTGTATTTTGGTCACATCATGAGAAGACAAGATTCTCTGGAAAAGTCAATCATGCTAGGAAAAGTAGAAGGCAGTAGGAAAAGAGGAAGACGTAAAATGAGATGGCTTGACTCAATAAATTCCAAATTCAGATTTATTGAGGTCAAATGACCAGCAAGAGAAAGATCACATATACAAACCACAGTTCCTATCTACATAAAAAGAAAGAGAGAAAAGATTTAGTTTAGCTTGACTCAATAAAAGAAGCCACGTCTTCCAGTTTGCAGGATCTGAGCAAGTCTGTTAATGATAGGAGGTCTTTCATTCATAGGGTTGCCATGGGTCGGAGGCGGCTTGATGACACATAATACACACGCATTGGCTGATTCCGCACATGTTGGATAATGCACTTTCAATGCACTTTTTGTTCCACACACAAAAAAATCCATTCCAAATGATCTATAAAGAGGATTGGAAGTGCATTATCCAACGTGTGCGGAATCACTCATTGTCTACACCAATTGCTAATGGCTTTCCAAGGTGAATGGTTTTCTCTGTTGAAAACAGTGCAAGATGGGATGTATGGAAAGGTGAAGCCCCTGCTGCCCCAGTGCCATGCTCTCCTGCCAATTCAAGAGACCACAATAACAACAATAACAACAACAACAATAATAATAGCAGTCAGGTCGCCCTGACTCCTCTCGCATTACACGTCTCATGTGAATAAGGGCCCTGGTCTCCAGACTCTTCCAGAGAGTCTGTGCATTCACTTCTAACTTATATGGGAAACAGCATAAGAAGAGTCCTGCTAGATCAGACCAAAGGAGCTATACATGCCAGCTTCCCATTCTAGAAAGCATATCAGCAAGTACTGAAGGTATCAGTTTTCTCCCGCACCCTTTTTCTACTTCAGCAACTGGAATCTAAGATATACTCCCTCCAGACAAGGAGGTTCCATTTAACTATCTCAGCTAACAGACATCCTGGCATCTCTCAGCACATGTCAGATATGAAATTCTCATGTGAGCCATCCAGAGTCCACCCATTGCATGTCATCTGTCAAATATGTTCAGCGATCAAATATGCCCAGTCATCAAATATATACTCTGCCCTGGATAGCCCAGCTGAGCCTGATCTCATCAGATCTGAGAAGCTAAGCAGGGTCAGTCTTGGTTAGTAATTGGATGGGAGACCTCCCGTGAAGACCAGAGTTGCAGAGGCAGCCAATGGAAAACCACCTCAGTTAGTCACTTGCAATGAAAACCCCGCCAGGGGTTGTCATAAGTCAACTATGAATTAAGGGCAGGATTTAATTCCTTCAAATAAACATCAGATATCACCAGACCATGAACTCTAGAGCTATCTCTCAATTACTATTGCATGCCAGCCATAAAACATTTAATATTCAAGTCAAACCTCAGAAGTCTAATGAAATCATCGAATATCATCCAAAGTGGAAAGTGGTTTTAATTATTTGGCAGTCAGCAGATAGGTGGCTGTTCAGAGAGTCAGTGTGTGCAGTGGTTAGTGTGACTTCGCCCTGAGAAATCAAGGTTCTAATCCCAATTCAGCCAAGAAGTTTGACTCCAAGCAGCAGTTCAGAATTGTTGTTGTTGTTATTGCTATTATATTTCTAATCTGCTCTCCCTACAAATGGGCTCAGAGTGGAATACAACATATATAAAATACACAACCACGTTAATTTAAAACCAGATAAAAACACCAATAAATACAACGATACACTTTCCACAAGCCAGCAACACACACATTGCATGACCCAAACAGCCATCTATGGGACCGGATGGTCAACTACTAGATATTATCATGGCAGAACATCAATAGCATCACTGGGTGACCACTGTGTGACCTCAGACCAATCATCCTCAGCATAAACTACCTCGCAGGGCTGTTTTGAGACTAACATAGGCCTGAGAGAACTATGGATGCCTGGTGAGGTTGCCATCTTCAGGCTGGGAAATTCCTGGAGATTTGGGAGGTGAAGCCTGGAGAGAGCAGAATTTGGGGAAAGGATGGACCTCAGCAGGGTATAATGTGTCGCGGTTGATTATGCTACACAGGCGTCAGTGGCAGGTTCAAGAGAAGACACGACACACCAAGCTTCAGTACAAATGGTGTACTATACAATTTACAGGTGGATACATTACATATATGTTACGTTGGCTGACAAAGTGCTTCGCCAGCAACCCACAGAGCTGGAGCTCTTCTCAGTATAAGACTCTGCATCTTTATATATTACTCAGTAGCCTATCCCTACACAGTGCTGACTCACTGTGCCAGCCCAGGTGTCCTTGACATTTACAGAGAAGTACATCACCTGCCTGGTATCACATGATAGCTACCTGTCATCACTCTGTTACTACTGATGACTCTGATCAGTCACTGCTAGCTGCCTCATCTCAGTGTTTACTTCACTATCTTGACATAATGCTGCTATAATAGTGTTATAGCACTATAGGGTATAATAGTGTTCACCATCTAAAGCTACAATTTTCTCCGGGGGAACTTTTCTCTATGGTCTGGGGAGCGGTTGTAATTCCAGGAAATCTCCAGCCATTACCTGGAGGCTAGCAACCCTAATGCCTGGTAAAAAACGTGGCAGAATATTGAAAGAGTGGACATGGCGGAGACTGACCAAGAGAGAGATCTTGGAGTCATGATAGATAACTCACTAAAAACGTCAGCACAGTGTGCGACTGCCATAAAAAAAGCTAATGCTATGCTAGGGGTTATTAGGAAAGGGATTGAAAACAAATCAGCCGGTATCATAATGCCTCTGTATAAATCAATGGTGAGGCCTCATTTGGAGTACTGTGTACAGTTCTGGTCGCCACACCTTAAAAAAGATATCATAGCACTGGAAAAAGTACAGAGAAGGGCAACTAAAATGATTAAAGGGTTGGAACACTTTCCCTATGAGGAAAGATTGAGGCGCTTGGGGCTCTTTAGCCTGGAGAAAAGACGACTGAGGGGAGACATGATAGAGGTTTACAAGATAATGCACGGGTTAGAGAAGGTAGAGAAAGATGTGTTTTTCTCCCTTTCTCACAATACAAGAACTCGTGGGCACTCTATGAAATTATTGAGCAGTCGGGTTAGAACAGATAGAAGAAAATACTACTTTACACAAAGGGTGATAAACACATGGAATTCGTTGCCACAGGAGGTGGTGGCAGCTACAAGCATTGCCAGCTTCAAGAGGGGACTGGACAAATATATGGAGCAGAGGTCCATCAGTGGCGATTAGCCACAGGAGATAGATGGTATTCTCTTTGTGGGGAGGTGGTGCTCTGTTGTCTTGGTGCTGGAAGGAAGGCAGTGGGAGGGCTTCTGGTGTCCTGGCCTCACTGACAGTCCTTTAGATGGCACTGGATTTCTAGCCACTGTGTGTGACAGAATGTTGGACTGGATGGGCCACTGGCCTGATCCAACATGGCTTTGCTTATGTTCTTATGTTCTTATGACATGACTGGGAATTCACGAGGAGGTGGGGGAGTGGATTTTGAGGAGCTGGCTTGTCTCTGCTGTAGGACGGCATCAATTTTAATACAGCTCTGTAGCACCGCTTCTTTTTTTTTTAGCTGCCGGTCTACTACAAGCAGGGAAGCTTGTTTTCCCCTTCTAAAGAGCAAGCCTGAAGCACAGTATTCTGGGTAGCCATATGCAACCTCCCTTGACACCAATCTGGAAGCAAAATCATTAGCTGGGCCACGGAGTCAAAAAAAGACGGGCGGCGTTTGCATTCTGTCCACTGCGCTTGTGGCCACGGCTGCACGCTGTAATGGCCTACTTGAGTCTCATCAGGTCTGTGGTGCAGATGTTACTTCAGCCTGGGCAAAAGGAGCCAGCGGGGAAACGAGAGACTCCAGTTTGGCGACCGCAGCAGCTTCGGCCGCCTGATTTATGTACTCCATCCCATTCATTCATTTGCTTCGAGTGAAGGTCGTTGCAAAAACAATACATTCCATGCGAGTGTGTGTGCATGCGGGGGGTGGGTGGGGTGGGGGGAGAGAAATATCTTATCTACACAGCTCAGGGTACTAGATTTACACTTGCTAAGCAATATTGAAAATTACTGCATTGTGATCAAGTTGGAAATAAACTGGATTTACATTTCAAACAACAATATTGCTAAACAGTGAGCTGCGCTCACGGTGCTGCGTCATTTCTGTTTTATTTTCCTGTCTCGTAATGATATTGCTAGATCCAGACCAAACGTTTGGAGATTCACCTTTCTCCTTGACCTTGGTCGGAGGCAGAGGCGGAGCAAGGGTTTACCTCGCTCACGGCCGGCTGGCCGGGTGCCCCCACGTGCGCACGAGCACGCGCACGCACCAGCCTGCGTGATGACATCACGCGTGACGTTATCACGGGAGCGCACGCGCCGCCGCCGGCCCGATTGCTGTGGTGGGCGGCCTCCGAGCTCTCCCGCTCGGTTGCCTGCGCCGCCGCAGATGCCTGCCCGTGGTGGCTGCGCCTGGCCAGGGGCTTGTGCTGGTGGCGGCAGCGGCGCGGGGTGGGAGGGATAGAAGGCTGGTGCTTTGTGGCGCGCGCTCCCGCCTGCCGAGCCTCCTCCGGCGCTCCCTCCAGCACCCCGCGCCTGCTGCCACCGCCTACCTGGCCTCAATAGGCCCGCCGCCCCTGGTCGGAGGGCATATTAAGGACACAAAGACACATCTACCCCAGGAAATGCAGATGTGTTTCTCAGTACTGTGTTTGTAACGTGCTGGTTTTCTTTGAGCTTTTAGAAATCCATTGCTAACACTTGGGGGTTTTAAAGGCACAGTGGTATTCCGTTGTTATCTCCTTTACATCTGTCTTGTAGTAAACTATCTCTAGATACCATTCTGGTTTTGTTAATCTGTTTCTTTACTTTCACTTCTGCTTATCATACCTTTTACTTATACTTTACCTTTACCTTCAAAACTTCTTGACATGCAAGTTTCCAATTGCAGATTTACCAGATCTGATGCATGAATCAATATTTTAAACCCAGCAGGATATGAAAATCCAGCAAAACTGATGGTTGCCCAGACCAGTTGATTGAGCAGGACTGAGATGGTCTACGGTTTGGATTTGTTATTATCTGAATAATGGCAAGGAAGTTCTGGTGCCATATAAACCCTCATGCCCATAACCAGTTTGTTGGCCCAGGTGTTCTGAATGTAGCAGTGAGATCACGCCATTAACCCATTTTCTTCAGGTCTTTTGCCCCTGTTCTCCATATCACTGTTCATTTGCAAAACATGAGAAAAATGCCTCCCAGTTGCCTTTCTAAGGCCATGTCTTAAAACGAGTGCCCTACTCACAGAACACTGGTGGCTCTTTTGCACAATTTCTGACATCATCGTTTCCAAAATGGAGGCAGGCAGTTATGATTCCATTTACATGGCACCACAAAAGAGCTACCGGCATTCCATGATGTTTAAGATGTGGTGAAACAGCCTAAACCCTGCCCCCTCTCTTGCCAGAAAAGCTATAATCTCTTTTGGAATTAGAGAAGACACAGTGCTGGCTGGGTATGTTTCATCTGCTGAAGAGCCAGGATATGGTAGGATCAAAGCTGAGAAAAATATAACTCATAGGCAAGACCCCAAGTTGAGCATGTGTGTGTAGTTAGAACACAGTTGCATAGGAAATGCCCATTACAAATGTACTTGGTATTTATTCTTTATGTTCTGGGGCTTTTCTGTTAAATAAAACACATGAAGTCACATATATATTTCGTAAATAAAACACTTAAAACAACCCACCTATTAAAAATCCCCAGTTCTTATTGCAACAGTCTGCCCTTCTTGCTTTTCACAATGGCCGTTTCCACACACGTTGAATAATGCACTTTCAATGCACTTTCGCAATCCTTTGGAAGTGGATTTTTTGTTCCGCACATGGAAAATCAGTTTCAAATGTTCACTAAAGAGTATTGAAAGTGGATTATCCAATGTGTGTGGAAGCAGCCCATAACAGGAGTTAAGTAATCTGCTGCAAAAGATTCTCAACCCATCGTTCTTTCTCCACCAGGTAACTGCATCTCAGAGCTGAGCTGCTTGGAAATGTAAACAACGGCCGTTGCTGGAATTTTCCGATCAATACCTGAGGTTCTTGCTTCGGCACGGCTGCCTGTGCCCTTGGATGGAAGCCCGACTGTCCATCTTTTCTTCCACCTATGGGATTGCAGAGACCCATCTGGTTCATGCCTGTGACAGAGCTTCCATTTTATCCAGGTTGCCTCACAGCTCACCCTGTTGAGTCCGATTATTAATGGGAACTGTGAAACACCGGGTGGTTTTATATACACCATATGGGCCAGAAGGCAGAAACAGAGTGTTGGGAATGGTTGGTGTGGCATCCGCAATTCTTAATCTTCTGTATTTTTTTCAATTATAAATCGCACTTGCACTTCTTTAATTTTACAATGCAAGAAACAGCTCTGTGTGTGTGTGTGTGTGTGTATGTTTTCATTGAATTATTTTATATATTATTTAAAATGCTGTTTTAATGTTCAAATGTTTTAATGTTTTGACATTTGCTGTCTTGAGGGGACTCTATCTGAGCGGAACGGTGGCATAGAAACATTTTAAATAAATGAATGGTAGAGAATTTGATATTGGCAGCTCTTGATCCAAAGACATCTTAAAGTACCTCAACAGTGGAATCCTAAACAAAACAGTATCTTTCCAAGTCCATTGAAATCAATGAGTTCAAAAGGGATCACTCGGGTTACAGCTGCTCTGGAGACCAGTTAGTTCTTGTCTCCAAATGAAATTAAGCTCAGGTACTAACAGCTGACGTTGCACTGATTCATTCTCTATTATTCTTCCCATCTGTAATCTTCTCTTCCACTTTTCTCTTTTGTCTTCATACATCGTAAAAATTCAGATGGATAGCTCCTTGGAAAAGTCACCTGTCTGTAAAGCACAGTGTAGAGCAGGAGTCCCCAACCTTTGTGAGTCTGTGGGCATCTTTGGAATTCTTCTGACACAACCACAAAATTGTAGGCTCTGGTATGTCTTAGGAATGATCTTGAGTCTGATTAAGGAGTGAATGAAAAGAGTTTACTCAGGAACTACAACTTTGACAGAAAGGAGAGAAACAGATATTACCCACCTCAGTAAAAAGGGAGGTGGGACTTCCAGGAAGAAGCAGGAAGCAGGAAATAGCCTAAGAATACCAATCTGGAGACATGCAAAAAGGACAGAAGAGAGGAAGAAAGAAGGACCCCACTCTGCCAACTATCTAACTGTCAGACCCGCTGCCCCTTGCAGGTATTCTTTGTCTTCTGCCTTCTCTGTACACAAGATACTGTATTTCCAACAAAAATGGCATCCGCAGGGGATGGAGCCAAGCACAAAATGGCTGCCACAGAAGACAGAGCCATCCACAAAATGTCAGAGAGGGAGGTAACGTATAACTCTAATAGTGACTCTTCAACATTTAAGACAGAAGCTCTGCTTGTCGAGACATCTTCTTCAATGATGTCCTTTAAAATAAACATTTTTTAAAAAAATTGCATACACACAGGTTACCTTCAGTCACACAGTAAAGACCCTTGCGTTGTGTGACAGATGCTGCCAGAGTGATTTTTTAAAAATCTTGTGCAGCCAATCAAATCTCCAACAGCCTCTCAGAAGCACTCCTGGGGAAGTCCTACCTAACCCTGCCCACATTCTAAAAAGTCTCAGTGGACACAAAGAAAGGTGTCAGGGGGTGTCATGGAGCCCGTGGACACCACATTGGAGACCTAGACTGATATTGATATATATTCCTAACAGTTAGAGTAGTCCCTAAGTGGAACAGGCTTCCTCGGGAGGTGGTGAGATCTCCTTCCTTGGAGGTTTTTAAGCATAGGCTAGATGGCCATCTGACAGCAATGCTGATTCTGTCATACATGTTTGTGGCTGTTGAAAATAGTATGCTCTCCTGCCATGTTCACCACAAAATAACCCCCTGGTTAGGCAGGGGCGGGATTCAGATGTGACTGGCAGAAGAGCAGGTCCAGAAGGTCCTGTTGCTGCTTGCCAGGGGTCATTTCGTAGAAAAAGAGCTGGAGGAACTCATTAGCACAACTCATTAGCATATGCCATGCCCCTTGCCATCACCGGAAATGTGTCATTAACGTAACAAATTTGCATATGCCACACCCCCTGACATCACTTATCCTGGCAGTTTTGGACTCAATCCTGGCCATTCAGGGCCGAAATTGGGCCCAAAATGGCAAAAAGGGGCTGAAAATGGCTGAAAAGGGGCCCAAAATGGTCAGAATTGGGCTGCTGCTAAACAGGAGAGTGATCCACCACCCGTCAGAAGCCCAATCCAGGATGAAACATGCCCAAAATGGCTGAGAGTCAGGTGGGCAGGGCCACCTGACATGTGACCTCTTAGGGGAACTGCCAGAACAGCATTCCTGCACGTTCCCCCTTGAAATGAGCCCTGCTTCTTGCACTGTTGATTCATCAGCACTTTGCTAGAGTTGCCAAATCTGGATCGGGAAATTCCTGGAGATTTGGAAGGGAAGTCTGGATAGGGCTGAGAAGTGCCCCAACCTCCAAAGCTGCCATTTTCTCCAGGTGAACCGATCTCTGGAAATCAGCTGTAATTCCGGGAGATATCCAGACCCCACCTGGAGACTGTCATCCCTAGTGCCCTCCTAATTCTCTCCCTCCCCCCAAATCAGTCCCTAGGGAATCTTGGTTGCAGAGGCAGTCCTGCATTAAGAAGTGAAATCAAAATGAGGACTGGAACCATACGGATGACGGATTTAAAATTCCCAGGGGTTGCCTTGTCCTTGAAGAGAGGAAAGTTTATGCGCAAGATGAAGATGAATCTTTAAATGCTTCCCAGTCTTCAGGGGTCATAGATCAGGGACTCCTTTCGTGAATTCATTGTGGATCAGCCGCAGAGCACAGGAAGATACCAGCAAGTTCCCTTCTCTATCTGTTTTAACATGCAGAGTCGGTTGGCTCGACAGAGCAGACAATCGTTAGGTCCAAGGAGGGGAGGGGATAATAAATTGCCTCCCCACTTTCTTTTTTGTCGCAGGAACCCTTGTGGGATTTTTTCGGCAGGCTGAAGCTGTTATCTGCCTTTGGGCAACAGCATTATCAAGCTTTCATTTTTGCTCCCCAGCAGGATAGATGGCCTGCAACATATGATAACCTCTACTTATGAAACATACTCCAGAAATTGTGGATAATAGAGCAGCTTAAAGGGGGAAAGCAAAGAGCAAAGTGAGATGGCTTTAGTCTCTGGTGAGGATTAGAGGCACAGACGTGTACTCTGCATAACTACTTGCAGCTCTTCATGTACTTCCATGTGAAATATCTACACACAGGGCTTTTTTTCAGGGGGATCGCGGGGGAACGGAGTTCCGGAACCTCTTAAAAATGGTCACATGGCCGGTGGCCCCACCACCTGATCTCCAGACAGAGGGGAGTTGAGATTGCCCTCCACGCCAATCAGCGGTGCGGAGGGCAATCTAAACTCCCCTCTGTCTGGAGATCAGGGGCCGGGTCCACCGGCCATGTGACCATTTTCTCTGAGGGCAACCCACTGAGTTCCACCACCTCTTTCCCCAGGAAAAAAAGCCCTGTGTACACACGAATGATTTTTTTTTTTTACCAAATGACAGGTGCATTAAGAATCTGCATCATGGCCCTGCCTGTCAAACAGAGCCCAGAATATTCAAAATCAAATAGGGAAGAAACTAAAGAGATTGGCCAATGGGCTGCTGCTATAAATGTAGTACTTAAATCCATATATTTCCTGGCAACTGTTCCTTGTAGTGTCTGCGGTGGGGATTTGGTGGTTGAGCCGGGAGATGGCAGGGTTTGGAGAGGGACCTTGGTGGAGTTATAGTGCCACAAAGCCAACTCCCTGTAGGTGCCATTTCCTCCAGGAGAACTAATCTTCGTGATCTGGAGGTCAGCTGTAATTCTAGGAGATTTCCAGATGGTTTATATATGTGTGTGTGTGTATATATATATATTAAAAAAAATCTGGAAATCTCCTAGAATTACAACTGACCTCCAGATCAGTATGTGTGTGTATATTTATATATATACTGATCTATGTGTGTGTGTGTCCGTCTGGGGGTGAGTACCCCAAGCACCCTGGACTTGCCCCAGTCCCTTTACCTGGAAGCCGATGGAATGCTGGCAGCAGGCATAGAAATGTATGTATGTATATATATGTGTGTGTGTATTTGCATACATACAGTATAATCTTCAGCCACACAGTGGAGATCCTTGTGCTGTGGTCAGAGATGCTACCAGAGCAATTTTTAAAAAATCTGTACAGCCAATCAGATCCCCAACAGCCAATCAGAAGCCCTCCTGGGCAAAAGTCCCAGCAGGCCCTGCCCTCTTTCTAAAAACACTTGGTGGGTGCCTGGAAAGGTGTCAGTGAGTATTATGGAGCCCACGGGCATCATGTTGGGGAGCCCTGCTCTAATGCATTCCTCTCCACTGCACCACACACCTCTCAACCACACTGTCCAGGAGAAGATACACTAGGGTCAAACAGAAGGTTTCCTAAAGAAATCAAACAGGGCCTAGAAAAGTACTCATGGTCTATAATGTCACAAGACCCCAAGAATTTCACTTTACACAACCATAATCCTGTTCATCATAAGAACCTGGTTTGGTGTGTGCCTGCACACACGCCAACCTGCAGTGCTCATTTCTCTACCCCTTAATTACTCCTACAGGTCTAATTATTTGCATTTCACACACACTCCCATCGTAGGGTGCAGACAGTTGGAAGGAGATAGAACTCACCCTCATTCTCATCTCTGTGCTAAGAGTAGGTAATTATCTTTGCATTCCTGGAGGAATGTTACAATAAATATGGCTGTCATTTTTCATTACTGCTCAGCGAACAAAGAAAGCGGAGAGAACAAAAGAGATTGTGATTACGCTATTCCCACGTACGGGCACATGTGTTGCTGAGGATAGTGATGAAGAGGTCTTTATTGCAGTTATTTATTTGGGGCACAAAAGATCGGGCAGCCATGTTGCAAACAATCATTGATAAATTGATTTGATTTTCTTTAAAATAATCGTTGTGAAAATTTTGAGAGTTACTGTGGTTGTCCCATCTTTAAATCTGCCACATCAGCAGGATATGAACTGAACACACACACACAGGATATGAATTGAACACACACACACCCATTTCATTCTCAGGTTTGATCAGGTTTCCAAAAAAAAAAAAAATCTTTGGGCCTTTAATAGGATGTGCAATAATTAGTAGGCTGAAGTTTTTTGAAGCATGAAATAAACATTTAAATCAGATAATGGCCATTTCCCCACGTCTTAAAAATAGCACCCACCCACTGAATGCTGGCGGCTTTTCCGGATGATTTCTGACGTCACCGTTTCCAAAACGGATGCAGGCAGTGATGACGTTTTCAATGAAAACGATGAAAACGGAATCGTAACTGCCTGCATCTGTTTTGGAAACGGTGACGTCAGAAATCGCGCGGGAAAGCCACCAGCGTTCAGTGAGTGGGGTGCTATTTTTAAGACATGGGGAAACGGCCAATATCTGAATGTCAAGTCATTGTTAAAGGCACAGCTATTTTTCTTGTGTAAAAAGTTGGCAACCTTAGTCTTGACCCCTCCCCTAAACCAAGGTTGAGCAAAATTAAATGAAACCAAGGCTGAAAACTATTGGTTTAATTGATAGATTAAACAATTAATACCAGAGCTTAAGATATCCTCAACCATGGTTCCCTTCTGGACAACCCATTAAAACAGGGGGCCAAGCTACACATGACAAATGACACTTGAACGGCAAGTGGATTGAGTGGAGGGCAAGTGAACAGGGAGAAATACACTTGCTGTTCAAGTGTCATTCGTCATGTGTAGCTTGGCCCAGGGAGTAGGTTGTATATGCAGTGATCTTTGACATGATCATAATTTCCAGGCATACTTATATTGGTTGATCTTCTTTGATTACCTACAAAGTGAGCTCTTGATCAGAAATGCTTCAATGCAGAACCAGGTCTTGCTCGGTGACAATAGTGATGTGTACTGAGAAAATTTTCATTATAATTTCTGATCTGGATTTTGGGTGATTTTTTTTTTACCATGGTTGCTTATTTCTAGGTGGAAGATTACTGGTTTGGGAGTCAAATCCATATTTTTTTTCTTGAAGACCATTATTTTTCTATGGAAAACCTATTCAAAGGTCTGGGGCAGCTGTTTATAAAGATAAGGGCTCCAAATTTGTGTAGAATACAGTCCTCCCTCCAATCTAAAGACTTGTTAAGTTCCAAGCAAATTGAACAAAGGGGGTTTAATTTAATTTAATTTAATTTATTATATTTATATTCCGCCCTCCCATCAGAGTAGGTCCCTCTCTGCACAGCCACACTTACTTCTACTGAGAGTGCTCTGTGCTCCTCCCTTCCAAGCAGCAGCGGAGCATGGGTTGCCAGCTTCTGGGGCACCTCCAGTCAGGTTACGCCCCTGTCACCACCCACGCATGCAAAGCACATGTGCACGGGGTCCCAGGACCGTGCAGGGCTCCCATCCACTAGCCTGGCCAAGAAGAGAAGGCTGCTAATCCCAACTTGGACAGGAGGCTGGGGGAGTTGCCAGCAAGGCACTCACTTCAAGGCCCTGAGTTCTCCAGGAACTACAACTGATTGCCAGACTACAGAGATCAGTTGCCCTGTGGGAAAAAAAACAGCTTTGGAGACTGGACTCTATGGAACAACATCCAGGCTGAGCTCCTTCCCGCCCCCAAACTCTGCCTCCCCCAGGCTCCATCCCAAATCTCCAGGAATTTCCCAGTCCAGAGTTGACAACCCTAACTTCAAGACAGCCTCATGTACTTTTGCAAAACCTGATGTTTTTCCAGCACTGAAGTGAGTGCCTTGCTTTGCTGGCAAAGCAAGCCGAGGGAGAGGGCAAGCTCACCCTCTGCCCGGTGAAGTTCTCAGGCAGTGGAGGCAAGAGGAGCATAGCAGGGACGGGGCTGTGGGCAGAAGGGGTACCGCCCCTGTCTGGCCCATGATTGTGCATAAGGCACTCCCTGACTGGTTCCTCTGGTGCCTGTGGTAGGGATGCGGCGGGCAAATCGGGGAAGGGCCATGAGCCAAGAGGTGGGGAGGACTGGGAAATGCCACAGGGGTGCACCACCTCCCACCTGGCCTGGCCTCCGTGCTGAGCGCTGCTGTGCCTGGTGGCTGCCTGTGCCACTGCCACCAACTCCACACAGTCCCAGCCAGCAGCTGCCCCCGCTGCCTTCTCTTTGGCAGTGCCTGGGGCAAGCGACCCCCCCCCCAAATCTGTCCCTGCTTGCAAGGGTCTGATTGGAAAGGAAAGATGTTATTATCCAGGAAATCAGTAGATTGGATGGGAATTCTCTTCCTCCTACCTTGCAAGGGTCTGATTGGAAGGGGGAGATGCCATTTCCAAAAAATCAATACAATATGTACGTCCCCTGCAGGGCATTGCACTCTGCAGACAAGCAACTCCTGGTGGTGCCTGGCCTGAAGGACATCCATCTGGCCTCGACCAGGGCCAAGGCTTTTTCTGCCCTGGCCCCAGCCTGGTGAAACGCTCTCCTACTGGAGATCCAGGCCCTGTGGGACCTGCTACAGTTCTGCAGGGCCTCTAAAATGGAGATGTTCCACCGGGCCTTTGGCTGAGGACCAGCGGTTGTCTTCTCCCCTTCCACCTAAAACCACCACTTTTTCTGTGACTGCCCTCGGCCGTGTGTTATGCCCATATGTTACAGTCCATACACAGACACCCAATTGTTTATCTAAGTAGCCTATATATGATTACTGGTTTTTAAGATTGCTAGTGATTTTATAGATTTTATGATTAATTTATTGTATTGTATGGATGTTGTGAGCCACCCTGAGCCTGTTCATGGGGAGAGCAGGGTATAAATAAAAGAAAATAAATAAAAGAAAAACATGTCCTCATGCTGCATGGCTGGTAAGCATTGGAACTTGGGAAAAATGGATTTTTGATGGGAGATTTGTTTTGAGGGGGAATTTTGCAACCTAGAGCTAGCAACCCTAATTTAATTTATGCACAAAGTTAAGAAATTTTACTTCTCTGAGTGTTTTAGGAACTAGTTCTAATTTTGCATGGTTAATTGATATTTCACTGATTCTTGGATTTTTCTCAGGCTTTTCCTACTTTTAGGATCATTTTATGTACTTATTATTATTATTTTAGTCAGAGGCATTACTAGCATTAATCATGTTTTTTCCCCTTGCATGACACTTTGTGAAATTTCAAAGTGGAAAGCCAGTTTATGAATTACCTAAATGAAATAAATAATTCATTCATGTTGCTCTTGGTGCAGCTTTAATCTGATTTGGCCGGAGATCTGGGGCAATCATTTTATCTTGGTTTTAATTTGGAAAATTTTTAAACAATTATTGTAAGCCGCTTTGAATTCCGTGGAACAGCAGGATAGAAGTGTTTTAATAAATACATAAATTTCAAAATGGCATCACAAATAAGGATTTTAAAGGCCTTTCTTGGCACTTGGCATCTCTATAGCTGTCCGTGTCTTCTTACATGCTTTAATTCTGTAGAAACTGTTAGTATAAATGAGGAGTCAGATCAAGAACAGCATGAGGGGGTGTTGGAGATCTGCAGCACAAAGGGGAATTGAAGAAAATCACCCCCCCTTTCTTCTTTTAGAAATATTACATGGGATTCAACCCATTATCAGAGGATTTTAAAGGCTATAGCCTGTAATCAGATGTGTGAGCAAATGAATCAACTAAAGCTTTAGTTGAGAGCAATTTAAATGACTGCGTCTGCAAATTAAACGTGCGCTTGTTTATATTTTGAGGATATTTTGGTTTTAGAGAGAATAAACAATGAAAAAAAGCATTTAAAATAGCCTCTTCTTCCAACAATGATAATAGCAAGCTCTGTCATATTTCCTTCAGTATATTTAAAAGGCACTTATGCTGCAGATTCAGATATGGAAATTTGCTTGAATTCAGGTAGTTAATTAATCCATCATATTGTATTGTAGGAACAGCTCAACAAAATAAGTCATTTCAGCACTTAACAACAAGCTGTTTATTTACAAAAACAACCTGGAATTTGTTGCTATAAATGTTCCAAGAAAAATTTCAGGCTGCTGAAAGAATGTTTATTTCCAGCTTGTTCTTTTTGAGTCTAGTTCCTCCTGTGTTCTTTATAGGGTTTCCACGCAGTAGCTGGAAACATCGGGGTGAATTGGGGGTGGGTCCTGGCATGGCAGCACTGTGCCACCATGCTTACACTTCCAGAAACACCTAGATGTGATATCTTGGGACAGTCTGTGGCACTTAGAGTTTTTCTAAAATGCTAGAGTCCATCATGTCATGACCAGTTTTTACTGGAAGTGATGTAAACATGCCAGCATGTGCTTCTCTCGCCTATTTCCTTTTGTTGGCACCTGAGGCACCAGTGGACAATTAGTTGGAAGGCGTGGAATCCCTAGTCCTTAATAGACATGGGCACGAACAGCTTTATGAACAGAAAAAAACCACGAACAGCCTAATCTGCTGTTCTTGAACAAGCTGTTCGTGAGGCCCCATCCTAAACGAACAGGTGGTCGTTAAAAGCCTCATTCGTTGCCTTCAGCAGCCATTCGGCAAGCCAGACAGTCTGGCACCTGCTGCAATCAATCCCCTTGGCAACCGGAGGCAAGGAGGGACTGAACTCCTTCTGGCTTTCCTTCTGGCTCTAACCCTTCAAAGTACTTCCAGCAGAGAGTCCCGTTTTTGGCACTGTGAAGAGAAAATGACAGCCAATGGGGAGACCCGTGGATCATGCCTTTCCCGGGGTGCAATCTCTCTGAAACTTGGGAGGTCTTCAGAGGACAGTGAGGACTATGTCCCCTGCAAATTTGGTGGGTATTGGACATTAGGAAGGTCAGTTTATGGAGTGTTTAAAGGGCCCTGCCCCTTGCACGTGGCAGGAAAGGGGCCTTTAAACTATCAGCTGGCAGGCGGCAGGGGGGAATCCCCCTCTGCCACTTGTCAGCTGATAGCTTAAAGAGATCTTTAAAGGGCCAGGTAAGTGGGTTTGAGGGGAGGGGGGCTAAGTGGGTGGTGGGTGGGGTGTGGTGGGGGTTCTGGCCCCCATGAACAACGAACAACAAACATGTCTGGGAACAGTTCATGTTTGTCCATGTTTGTTGTTCGTGAATGGCACCAAACGACAAACAAGGTGCTCGGGGCTTTTTTTCTGTTCGTGCCCATGTCTAGTCCTTAACATGTAAAACAACTGGCAATGCACTGAAAAGTGGTTGTGTCACTTGACCACTGTGCTGCAAAATTGCTGTGAAGCTGCCATTAAGCATACTGCTGGGAAAAACGATGTCTCCCCTCTCCACCTAAGACCACCACTTCTTTTGTGACGGCTCTTTACCATGTGTTATGTCCATATGTTATGACCTATAGGTGGATTCCCAATTGTTTGTCTAAATAGCCTATGTATAAGGTGTCTGGACTATTTTAACGATGGTTAAGATTGCTACTGATTTTATAGCTTTTATGATTAATTTATTGTATTTTATGTATGTTGTGAGCCGCCCTGAGCTCAATTAGATCTTTTATAACATCAAAATCTAGAGAAGTTTTATGAGTCAGTGAATAGTCAACCTCAGAAGAGATGTCTGAAGCAGGGGTGAATTGGTCATTAAGACCGCCAGGGAAAGCCCCAATAGGCTGATGGTCTGGTGGGGGCATGCCCCATTGGGGTGGCTTCTTTGCCATACACACATCCTACTGGGGCCACTCGCTCCCCACTGGGGTAATCGTAACCCCTTCATTAGGTCAGTGGGAGCTAACACTACTGCAAGTTAGAAATCCATGGCTCCTATCCTCTCTGCTTCCCTGGAGCCAGCCAGTGGCCACAGCATGTGCCAAGCACATAAGATCTGCTGCTGCCATGAGACAGGTGTGACCTGCTGTTCTTACATGGCAGCAGCCACTCGTGCATGCAGGGTCAGGCAATCAGCAGGGAGACTTAAAAGCCGCTGAGGCTCTCACAAGTGATGTAATGACTTCACTCCCCATGTGCCCAGAAGTGATGTCAGCATGTCACCAGAGAACACTGGGGGTGCTGTGATATTTGAGTTTAATCATAGAGTTTTGCCCAAATGCCAGAGCGTCCCCTGCATCCTCCAGTGATGTGCTGGTGTCACTTCCAGGTATTGGGATGCTGCTGCCCCCCACCCTCACCCCCCAGTTTTCCACCCCCTATTCACCTGCCAGCCATCTGAGTGATTGCAGGAAGCACCAGCTAGCAGCAGGGGATCCCCCACAAGTACTGGAAGAATGGCAGCCCCAGTTACATCAGAGATACTGCTGCAACATGCCCCCAAGCATGGCAGGTAGTCGAAAGCTCAGTAGGAGCCATAGTGAATATAGTGTGGAAGAAAACAAAATTAAAACCCCACAGCATCACATTCTGTGTTTTGTTACTACTGGTAAAAAAAAGAAAGTGGAAGTGGCATAGGGAAGCTCTAGGAATCGCCAGAAACTCTATGGTAAAACAGAGTTTCCACTGATTTCTAGAGCAACCTATATCACTTCTGGCATTGCAGCCCCTTTCCCCGTATCCCTGCCCACAACCTTCCCGCTGGAATCCAGGTTTCTGGCAACCTGATTCTGAATGCAAAAGGACGGTCATATCATAAGGGACGGGCTGTAGTTCAGTGGTAGAAACAGAGCTGGATCTATGTACATGCTAATTAAGCTACAACTCAGAGGCTCAGGTTATGAGAGGCCTCTCTACATTAAAAACAATTACTAAATTTCAGTTTTTGGTAATGCTATTGGATATCTTAATCTTGATATAATTTAGGACCCTTGTATGTCGTAATCCAGCTCTAGGTAGAACCCCAGCTCTGTGTGTCTGACTCTTCAGAGCTCAAGGGTGTATCAGAGTGAGCTTTAGTCTAGGTAGACCAAAGGTTGGAAACAGTATAAGGCTAGTTCATCAAGAGAATTATGGCTCCCTGTCTGGAATCTGCTACTCAAAGCAATGGCTGCATGTTACTTTGTGATCTGTCCGAGTTTTGCTAGGAAATCCTCCATTTCCCATCCACCTTCTTGCCTGTAGCCCCCACAATGACATCAATAGTGTGGGATTCTGGGGCATCAATAATATGCATGAGAACAAGAGCTGCAACTCAAGAAACTCCTGCTGAGATTAATTTTAGAATCTAAACATCCCAGTGCTAAAACACAGGGGCCTACGATTCAATTTACCAGGTGAATTCTGAGCAGTATACTAAGTGTGAGGTTCCACTGTTCATTTGGAGGATTAGACGCAAAATGTCTAATTTTCTTCTCCCAGCCAGTTCTACCCAAGAAGCACAGCTACACCACCCCCCTTCTTTCTATAATACACTGGACTGAATTTAGAATTAATTGGTTGCCTGTTTTTTCATTAACCTCCTTGCTGCTGCTGGAAGGCTATCATAAAAACTTGTTTCAGATAGGATCACAAAGAAGGGAAATTGAAATGAGTATATCCCCCCCCCCATTACTTCCTACTTGCGGCAAACAATTGACTCATTGGTCACTATTCAACAGAGAGTTAGGCGTGCTTAAGTCCACTGATTTGTGTTGGACTGTGGCCTCTATGAAATCAGCAATTGCAGCGGTACATCCAAGTTGCAGAGAATAATACACGGTTACTAAACACTGGTGAAGAGGAGAAGGTTCTATTAAATAATCCTTTCTAAGGATATTCAAACAGCCACTGATTTGGCTCATGTCTTGTTCACTTGTGAACAGGGATCTGGTTCTTCAACAATCAAGGCAACTATTTGTCAACCCTTTTGTGGCTACACGGGAGTTTGCTTCACAAACATTTGTGGTCACCATTTTCTTTACTGTACTGCTGGAGGGGGATTTGAGAGCTTTAAAAAAAACAGTAATTGCTATTGTGTAAGTGCACAGTAATATTCTTAACAATCTATTGTCACAATCCCTGAATAACCAGCTTTTAAAAGGTAATAGCGAAAACAGAAATACAATTACCCCCTTCTAAGCCCATAGACTTTAATGTACCTAGAAGGGTATAACTCTGCCCTCCATGTCTCTACTAGCCCTGTAATATCTAGAAGTCCAGTTCATGTTTTATTATAGTCCCAGAGTACCATAATCTGGAAGAGTTCCAGACAAGGTTTTACTTCGGGCTCAGAGTAAATTGCTAGGAAAACTGCTATGAAGACTTCTGTTAGGCCTTATGTTCTTTCGTTCTTTTGTAGATTGTGAATACATTTATACCATGTTTAAAGCCCTTCTGAGTGATTTCAGCATTTCACAAGCCCTTTACAAGGAAAAAATCTGGAGTAGGGTTGCCAAGTCCCCCTGTTCTGCCAGTGGGAAGTGGGGGGCCCAACACTTACCTTTTCCCTTTCTTCCTTCCAGGAAGTGACATCATCGCACGGGACGCAGCCACCCTCAGGAGCACTCCTGTTCTCTACAGGGGGCTGAATTGGGCCCAATACCAGCCTGATTCGACTCGATTCAGGCCAGAATTGGGCCCCTGCAGAGCGCAGGAGCACTCCCATGCTCCGCAGTGGCCTGATTTGGGCTGGATCAGGCCTGCAGCATAGCACAGCACCCCCTCTGAGCATGCCCACGGGAGGTGCATTCCTCCCCCATGAGCCAGGTAAGCAAGGGCGGGGGGTGGAGGGTAGGAGTGGGGGATTCCCCAGTGGGGAACTGGCAACCCTAGTCTAGGGACTTTTTTTTAAGTTGGAAATTTGATGAATAAGGCAATGAAATGTTGATGCACACTTTCGCAGTAGCATTTTAAAAAAATTAATAAACATTCTTCAGTGGCACAGCGTGGCGGGGGCACAGGGGAAATAGCAGTTCACTTCTTGAGCATGACTATAGACAGTCAAAAATCATAAGCAGTCATAAATAAATGCCTTAGTGATGTTAATGGCTGGTGATCTATTTGGATCTGCAGAGTTTTGGCACATGTTTAGGTTTGAAAAACCTTGATGGAAACCTCTTCAACAGGAGATCAAGTCACCTGGTGTGACCTGAACAGATCCGGTGATCTTCTCATGACTGATCATCACAATGGAACACCACCTAAGTTCAACTGCCTACCTTGTTTGATGTGAAATTTGAGACACCCTCTAATACCTTGATCTGGAAAAGATGTATTAAGGCCAGATTGGGGAAGGGTGTGTGTGTGTGCAACCATATCTAGTTTAGTGTACTGCTGAAGACTGGAGATTTGGAGGGAGAAGGCAGTTCTCCACAGACTAGGAAAGAATTGGAGGCCTTGGCTACTAATACTTAAATCAAGTCTGGCCAGTTTTGAGGTTTTCCCTCGAGTTCTGAAGCTTCTAGTCAGAAGTCTGATTACTAATGTGTGAAATATGAAATATCCTTTGTCAGACACTATGAAAGGCAAACTAGAATCCCTTTGCCATAAGGATCATCCATTCCTCCCAGGATGTCCCTAGATATGAATCGCCTCTCTACGCTAAGTGGAGCCTTTTGTTACTGCCTAGTTTGAGTGACCCTCCTGTGCATTATTCCCTGTGATTGGCTGTCATAATTCTTTCTCTCATTGACTAAAAAGACACACTTATCAGCCAATGCCAACTGTACGATTTCAAATGACCAGGGCTCATTTTGAGGGAGAATGCACAGAAGCACAGTTCCAGTAGTTCCCCAAAGAGGTCACATGTCAGGTGGACCCACCCACCTGACTCTCAGCCATTTTAGGCCCATTTCGGCCTGGACTGGGGCTGAAATGGCCTGGGTTGGGCCTCTGACGGGTGGTGGATCACTCTTCCACTCAGCAGCGGTCCAATCCTGACCATTGTGGGCCCCTTTTTGGCCATTTTCAGCCCCTTTTTGGCCATTTCGTGCCCAATTTTGGCCCTTAATGGCCAGGGTTTGATCCAGAACAGCCAGGATAAGAGATGTCAGGAGGTGTGGCATATGCAAATCAGTTATGCTAATGACACATTTCCGGTGATGTCAAGGGGTGTGGCATATGCTGATGAGGTATGCTAATGAGTTATGCTAATGAGTTCCTCCAGCTCTTTTGCTACGAAATGACCCCTGCAAATGACTATCTGTAAATTTCGCTGTTTCGTTTTTTAGTTTGGTAAAACATATCCTTAAGAATAAGAAACTGTCACTGGAGACCGAGATCAAGATAATTCAGGGAGCTTGAAAAACCAATTAGATTTCCAAGGTATGAGCTTTCAAGAATCAAAGCTTCCTTCATCCGATACTTCATTAGTATCTGAAGAAGGGAGCTTTGACTCTCGAAAGCTCATGCCTTGGAAATCTAGTTGGTCTTTGAAGAGCTCTTGGACTCGGATCTTGCTTCCCATTACTAGCTATGGAAGTGAAAGTTGGACAATGAAGAGAGCCGACAGGAAGAAAATTGAGTCATTTGAAATGTGATGCTGGAGGAGAGTTTTGCAGATACTGTGAACTGCCAAAAAGACAAATAAGTGGACTTTAGATCTAATCAGACCTGAATTCTCCATAAAACCTAAAATGACAAAACTGAGGCTACCATACTTTGATCACATCATGAGAAGACAGGACTCCCTGGAAAAGTCAGTAATGCTAGGAAAAGTGGAAGGCAGTAGGAAAAGAGGAAGACCTGCAATGTGATGGCTTGATTCAATAAAGGAAGCCACACCCTCCGGTTTACAAGATCAGAGCAAGACTGTTAATGAGAGGATGTTTTGGAGGTCATTAATTCATAGGGTCGCCATAAGTTGGAAGTGACTTGATGGCACTTAACACACACACAAAATAGATTGGAAGAATGAGAGTCAATGTCAGTGGATATGCTCAGAACTTACTCAATTAATGCTGGATTTCATTTGCTCTTTGTAGAACCATATAACGGTACCTGGAAACCTAGATAATGGCAGTATATAGGTTTTTCGTGATTTCCTCTACCAACTGCTTCTCCTTCAACCAGCTCAGACTCAAAAGTCATGTTTGAGATTGAGGCTTGAGGAAACACTGCGGGAAGAACAAATGTGGCTTGGAAAACCAACAGGAGAGGTTCATGTTAAGTACTTTCCTCTCCCCCCCCAAGCCTTTCAACAGTAAATTGCACCCTCCTGACCTCAATTTGCTTACAAGAAGCAGAGGCCAGGCTTTAAAGACAACGTTCCAGAGAAACCAAGAGAGAATTTAGACAGAGATAGGAATGTCGATTCCCCCATCCCCCCAGTTGCTCACCTGAATTCACAGTGGCTTGTCTGACATGTACTATTTAGTTAGTTTACCTAGGTAGGGTATTACTTTCTTATCTTGCTACATTAATTGATTCTACACCCCTTAATAGCTCAATAGCTTATCAGGCTCTTCCACTCAGTAGACTCGCCGCATGTCTGGCGGCAATTAGAGTGTCATTTCCAGTAATAACAAGTTTCCTTGAGAAGTTACTGATGAGCGGCTTTATTGCTCAGATTATAAAACTGGAGCTCCGTCCTGTTATGAATACATGGTTCAAATTGACACGACTCCTCAAGAGCACAGAAACCCTGTGTTTTGAGCAAAGTGACGGATTTCAGAGTTACATCAAGGACTTCCTTTCCCTCCCCATTCCCCCACAATTCTCTCCCCTTCATCTCATGTGCCACATTGTATCACCTCATGGTCTACGTCCAATTTTCTGTCAGTCAGAGGTGATTTACAGCCCTGGAGATTCTGTGACAAAGTCCCTCGCAGTTGGCTGCTTTCAGTGTTCAGTTCATTTAGGAGATTTTTACCTCAGGGGTACGGAGCTCAGCATCACAGTTTAATTATTATCGCTCTTGTTCTTGGTTGCCAATAGTACGGTTAAGTGTGAAGTTGGGGGAATAAATATTCTGACTTCAAATTTTAGTGTTCAGTTGGCCAGCTGAGAAATAGCCGTTTAAAATAAATACTTATTTGTAATTATTTCATTCACCTTGGAATTAATTCCCACTGGAAAACCCTGAGGCCGTACTGCAGATGAACAGTGGTGAGGAATTTGGATCCAATCAGTCGGGTTTTGGATAGAGATTCTGTTTCAGATTTCAGAAGGGAACAGCAACAAGATTCTTAGAAATGTTTAAAGGTTCAGTCTTGAGAATATTAAAGACTAACCCCCTCCATGCCAGTACCTAGCGTGTTTTAAAACCATTTGTTGTGGACATTATAGTATTTCAATATAATAAAAGAAATGTTATCACCCCATATTGTACTGGGGATATTGGTTAGTTATTGCAGCAAAGTTGCACGGCTGGGAAAACCTGGGACCACATGTGGTGAAGCACTCTCCAACCCTGTATATTGCAATAGATAAAACATAACTTTTATTAAAGTTGGTTCATATACAGTTGCTTTCTTGTAGTACCAGGAAAAAACATAATGACTAGAGATGGGCACAAACCAGGAAAAAAAACCCCGTATGGTTCATGGTTTGTCACATTTCATGAACCACGAACTTCCATGAACTTGCCCCGGTTCGTGAATCAGTTCATTTGGTTCATGAAAACATCACTTCTGGGTCAGCAGAAGGTATGTAGAAAGCCCATCCCCCCTGTTGCCTAGGAAAATGATTGATCAGCACCAGGCTGTCTGCAGTGACAAACTGAAAAATGAACCAAACAGACCCACTTAAAGTTTGTGGCAGTTCGTCAGAAATGGGCTCTGACAAACAGCCAGTTTATGAACCACGAACCAGCCTGGTTCGTGCCGAACTTTGGTTTGTATTTTGGTTCGTGTCCCTCTCTAATAATGACTTAATCTAAATAGCTCTAATCCCTAAGCAGCCAACTAATCCAGCTGTTTGTATATGGGAGTGGGTGTGCATCTTGCAAGCTTGCACAGGAGAGTTCTGTTGAATTGTCTGGCATCCTGCAAGACCAGCAGGCCAGAGAAGAACAAAGAGCCCAGAAAGAAGAGGAGGAGTCAGACAGAAGCTTCCAGATCAGACAAAGAAAGGCTTCACATATATCATCATCATCATCATCATCATCATCATCATCATCATCATCATTATTTCAATTTATAAGCCGCCCATCCTTAGGGGCTCTGGGGAGAATACACAGAGAAAAGGAAAAAATAGTTTCCCGAGTGTCCAGGCATCTGAATCACCTCTATTCCAACAGATTATTCTTCAGTTACGGCACAGCCTTTCTCCAAGGACCTCAGTGTGTGCATGTGTGTTTGTGTTTGTGGAATTGTTTTTAATACGATTTTAAATGTAAATGGTTTTCAAGTGTTGCTTTAAATTGTGCGTTAGTGCTTTAAGGTTACCACCTCGGAGGGAGAAGGAGGTGACTCTTGCAAACAAATGGCATTACATGTTAGAGAGCGGGACAGCTCTGTCTGTCCAACCGTGTCTCATGGGAATCAGCATGTGATTCAACAGACAGTGCAGCCGATTGGAGTGGCATCAGCACATCATGAGCAATAAAATAACATCACTGGCAGGCCTCGCCCCCAAACCAGTAAGTCCCTCCCAACCTGTCATATATGCTTGTCTGCATATCTGCCATGAATGTATTCTGTGTTCTGTACTGGTCCTCTGAGGACATGAGAAGTTTCTTATTGATGTTAATGCAGTAGGTTATCTCACAAGTATTTACTTTCTCTTCCCCGCTGCCTCCAGCAAGTGTCCTTGAAGGCTGGCTGTGGCCAGCTCGAAATGTATCTTTCTTGGGAACTGAGATGATTTCATTCTTTGTTCTGTCTAGCCTAAACCTAGCTTCTCCCTTTCAACCCCCTGGCTCTTTCTTTAACGCGTTAAACTTTAACACTCCTTATCCTGATGGCAGGAACTTTCCCTATAACTGACATCACCAACCCCATTAACATCACTTCTGCCAATCTGTCTGAGCCCCTTGTACTTGATAGATCTCTAATAAAGTTACTTCAACCAATACACCTGCATGTTTGCTGTGGGGAACTTAGGGATTCTACCTGCCAAGGACTGACACAACCCCTTGCTGATTGCCCGAGGAGACCGGGCAACCATATGCAACAGTAATTTCAGAAAACAAACTTTTTTCATGGCACATGAGATTGTATGTATGTATGTAAGGGATTGTATGTAAGATATTGTGGGCAAGAGGTGGGGATTTTACAAGTTTGTAGCAAGCCCTCTTAAAATAACACTTGACACTAGAAAAAGGAAGAGCCAGTTTATCGTTTGGAGCATCCAAAAGTGGACACAAATATGGTCTTTAGGCCAAAATAAATTGTTCACTTCTGCTCTGAATAATATTCCTTATAATAATAAGGAATATTATAAGGAATATAATAATATATAATAGTATATAGTATATATAATAACAAGAGTGCCCCACTCAGAGCAGTGAACAGAGTCAGTGTTATTATTATTATCCCCAATACAGATGGGGTGCTGAGCTGAGAGGAGTGGCTTGCCCAAGGCCACCTGCTGAGCTCATGGCAGTAGTGGAAATCGAACCAGCAGAGTGCAGATTTGCAGTCCAACCACCTAATCACTGTGCTACAGCAGTTTTTCTAGGCAGATCGATGCCCCACTGAGAGCAGAGAACAAAGTCAATGTTGTTATTATCCCTACAGTACAGCTGGGGATCTGGGGGGTGAGTGGAGTTGCTTACTCAAGGCTTATCTGCTGAGCTCAGGGCAGTAGTGGGATTCGAACCAGCACCCCCAACCACTTAACCACTATGCTATAGCAGCTCCACTCTGTTCCACTAAGGCATTCGTCTGCTGTGAAAGCAACTGCCATGAAAGAATCTTAATCATATGATTTAGCTTGCTTTGCCAGAAGATCAAGCAGCCTGCATTTCAACACAAAATTCAAATTGCCTTTGATCTATCAGCATCCTTCCATCACAACGTGCTCTGCTGCTCATCCATTTAGTTTTGTGGACAGACTCCCCCAAAAGATCACAGTTCTGCTTTTCAAAGCCTTGTCCCGTAAGAAGGATATGTTGCTACTGTTCATTAATAATACCAGACACGCTAAACCCTGTGGAATTATCATTCTCAAATGTTTATCAGAAATATTAATGTTATTATTTTTGTGTGTGCATGCGTCCTGAAATTACAACAAAATCTCAGAAGGGATTAATAGAAATTTTAATTAAGATATGGAAATAAGCTTCTTTCTCTCACGTATCCAGAGAAAGCTGCAAGTTAACGTGATTGACAATCTCCTTAGACGTGCTCGAGAAACCATTTCTCAATGTGCGCGGCACCTTAGGGCCAATTCACACAAATGGGGAGGGCATCCTGGAACTTTTTTTCTGGTCTAGATTGTGAAATGCTTCTGGCGAATCAGTCTTACCAAAGTACATCACGGGCTTGAATTGTACTTGGGTGTACCAGTGATGTACCCATCCATGAGAAACGTTATTTTCTATGCAGGAACCCCCCAAATCCTATTCAGTATATTAAATAAAATTCAGTAGCCAGTCTCCTTGCAGCAAGATGTGCATCCGTAGTCCGGCAAATTATTCTCGGTATCCATAATTCACAACAAAGATAAAGAGGCAATTGATGCAGAAGAAAAAGAATCTTTAATAGTTGTACAACCCCTACGCGTTTTGCATAGAGCTTTCTCGGGGGGAATCTTCTAGATTCTTTTTAGTTCCATTCCCGTATATACACTTTAGAAGAGTCCTATACGGGAACGGAACTAAAAAGAATCTGGAAGATTCCCCCTGACGTAGCTGCATGCTAAACGCGTAGGAGTTGTACAACTATTCAAGATCCTTTTTTTTCTGCACCAATTGCCTCTTTATCTTCATTTTGCCTTGGTGCAGCCCCCCTTCGTCTTCATCCATAATTCACGGGCAATTTTCTGTGCATTCCCTATACACAAATGTTCTTGTTTTCATTGTCTTTAGCAGAGTTCCTGTACATTTTTGAGCCTGTGGACGCTGTTGAGGGTGGTAGGCACAACTATGAAATGTCTGGGAGGGAGGTTATGTGTAATTCTAATAGTAAATCAACAATTCAGGCAGAAGCTCTGCTTAACAGTCTGTCTTCTAAACTGAATAAACAGATTCCCATCAGTTGACCAGTGAAGATCTCTGTGCCGTAGAAGCAGCAGCTGCCAAAGCAATTTTTAAAAAAATCTGCACAGGCAATCAGATCTCCAATAGCTAATAAACAGCCCTGTTGGGCCAAAGCCCTACCAGGCCACACCCACATTCTAAAAAACACTTAGTGGACCCTATGAAAAGTACTGGAAGCTGCCATGGTGCCTCTGGGCACCACAATGGAACCCCTTGGTCTATAGGGACTATCTTATGTTATTATGAGTTGATAACGTTTGAGCCTAAAGAATGTCACTCAAATGTTGCATGGATAACCTCTGTCCTCCCTCTCTGGCCCCTTTTGATTGAGTGATTTACTTCTTTCATACTCTTCTACCCAAAGTTGCCAGGTTCCCCTTGGCAACTGTCGGGGGAGGGACTTACTGAATTGCACAGGCGGCATGCGGATGTCAGAAGCCTACCAGAACTGCTCTGATATTTGGGCAAATATTTTGCCCAAATACCAGGGCTTCAGTGAGTAGCATGATGATGATGATGTTAATTTTGGGTGTACAGGAAGTGATGTCATCATGCTGCTGGTGACATGATGACATCACTAGGAAGGGCCCACACCTTCAGTAAGTCCCCCAGTTTCCCATCATTTTTTCTCCTGCCAGCCAGCTGAGCAGTGGTGGTAATCATCAGTTTGGAACCCTAGCAACCGCATCTCCAATGGAGACCCAGAGTGGCTTACAATATTCTCTTTATCCATTTTATCATCACAAAAACACTGTAACATAGGTTAGGCTGAGAGTATGTAATTAGCCCAAAGTCATCCAATAAACTCCATGGCAGAGTGAAGATTCGAACCTGAGTCTCCCAGATCTTAGTCTGGTACTCCAACTACTGAACCATGCTGGCTTTCTTTCGTAAAGGGGGGGAAAGAACTGCAACCTCCCTAATAAAAACAACAACAACATTTGTTTCATATACTGCCCTTCAGTACAACTTAATGTCCACTCAGAGCGGTTTACAAAGTATGTCATTATTATCCCCACAACAGTAATCACCCTGTGAGTTGAGTGGGGCTGAGAGAGCTCCAGAGAGCTGTGACTAGCCCAAGGTCACCCAGCTGGCTTCAAGCGGAGGAGTGGGGAATTAAACCCGGCTCTCCAGATTAGAGTCCCTCACTCTTAACCACTACACCAAACTGGCTCTCAGTTTGGTGTAATAGTGATAAACTATATATATTTCTAAGCTTAGTGTGAGCACTCTTATCCTGTGTCTAGAGGTCAAGGAGGAACAGGAAAGAAGTGTTTAGACCTGTAGCCTGTCTTAAGGACTCATGACAGAGAGAATCCTAAAAAAAAATATCAGCCGATAGATGTGAAGAAGCAGGCATGCAGCTGCTATGAAGCTATTCTATACTCTGTCAAACAACTGGCCCATTTTGTGTGCTCAAGTCAATTAATGTTTATGCCTGAATAAACATTTACAACTATTTAATAACAACAACAACAACAACAACAACATTCGATTTATATACCGCCCTTCAGGACAACTTAATGCCCACTCAGAGCGGTTTACAAAGTGTTATTATTACCCCACAACAATCACCCTGGGAGGTGGGTGGGGCTGAGAGAGCTCCAGAGAACTGTGACTCGCTCAAGGTCACCCAGCTGGCTTCGTGGAGGAGTGGGGAATCAAACCCGGCTCTCCATATTAGAGTCCCGTGCTCTTAACCACTACACCAAACTGGCTGATTAAGGTGTCACAAAACGTCTGTAGGAACTACAGCAATGCTTCCCAAGACCTAGGCTTGCCAACTAATCTGCTATGATGAGCAATCTCACACCTCTGTCTCTTGGTCGTCACTTCTGCTCAAATGAGCAGTGGGAGGAAAATAGGGGGAGACATCATCAAGACCAAAGAAATCCTAGAACGTCAGTGACATTGACACATTGATGACATCTTTTCCTCCCATGTTCCTTCTGCCCAAAGTCTCCTGAGGGTTCCAGCTATGCACTCAGCAACCTTACCAAGACCTATAATTGCTAGCCTCCAGGCAGGTCTTGGAGATCACCCAGAATTACTACTGACCCCCAGACAATAGAGATCAGTTCCCCTGGGGAAAAATGGACTTTATGGCATGATACTCTGCTGAAGTCCCTCCCTTGCCCAAGCCTTGCCCTCCCCAGGATCCACCCTTCGATTCTCTAGAAATATCCCAACCCAGAGTTGGCAACCGTAATTATGGTAGATCTGTGGAGGCCTACCTTCTTCTTGAGCTAGGATTCCATCTCTGGATAGGAAGCTTTTCGTGTGAAAGAGGCCGTTTCCACACACATTGAATAATGCACTTTCAATGCACTTTAGTTATTCTTTAGAAGTGGATTTTTTGTTCCACACATGGAAAATCAGTTACAAATGTGCACTAAAGTGTATTGAAAGTGGATTATTATATAATCAAAATAGAATGAATACAAGATATGTAGAAGGAAGTAAAGAGTAATATATAGAGTATAAGTTAAATTGATTGACTTATATTGAATGTATACAATGTTTATAGAAGTACTTAAAGCTATGTAGAATGAGGGACAAATTGTTTGTCCCATATTGATGAGACAAGAATGCGTAAGATATAGAGTACAAAAATTAGATAAATGATTATTATTATTAAAGAATATATGCCAGGAATGTAATACTTAGTTGATAAGTTAAGTGGGAAAGGGAACAGAGATAGCACTGTGTTATAATAGATAAGCTTAGAAGAGAGTGAAAGTATATGTTTAATAGAATAAAATAAGTATGAAATGAGTAGGGGGAAAATGGATAAGGGGTTGGAAAACTGTTGGAAGTCAACAAAAGGGGGGGAAGGGAGAGGGTTAGAATTGGAAAATTTAAAGGAAATTGATTGTAATGAGCATAATATTGATTGATTTCTAATCCAATAAAAATTTTTTTAAAAAAAGTGGATTATTTAACGTGTGTGGAAACGGCCAGACACAGGTCCTGATGGAGCCAAGATCAGTGAATATTTATATATATATGTTTAGATACAAGTCCAACACACTTGAAATGTGATGCTTCATAGAAGAGCCAGTTTGGTGTCATGGTTAAGAGTGGCAGGACTCTAATCTGGAGAGCCAGGTTTGATTCCCCACTCCTCCCCTTGAAGCTAGCTGGGTGACCTTGGGTCAGTCACAGCTCTCTCAGACCTCCCACAGCCCCACCCACCTTACAGGGTGATTGTCGTGAGGATAAAAATAACACATTTTGTAAACTGCTCTGAGTGGGCATTAAGTTGTCTTGAAAGGTAGTATATAAATCAAATGTTGTCATTATCGTTATCGTTATCGTTATCGTTATCGTTATCGTTATCGTTATCGTTATCGTTATCGTTATCGTTATCGTTATCGTTATCGTTATCGTTATCATTATCGTTATTGCTAACAACAGCCTTCTCATTGGCAATGAGGAAGACATCTACCATCTGAACTTTTCAGAAGATCAGATCCACTTGGCTTCCTCATGTGAGGTGACAGCAAAACGTCATTTTGCTATAAAGAGAAGAACTTGTGCATAGAATCCACCATGTGTTTGCAAAGGATTTAAATTGAACTCAAACTCTGTGGCCACAATCTCTACTGATTAAAATTGTTTTAGAATGTAGTTAGCTCTTGACTTCCTCGTAAAAGATTAGAAAGCTATTATAATTTTTAAAAAAATTCCGGAGGGTAACTTGATTTTTAAAAAAAGGAATGAAATATGTGTACATGTAAGTGTTAATAAATTTACTGTTAAACAGTATCAATCCCTCCTACTAAAGAGAGAGATAATGTCAGTCAATGCCTTTTGCCTTTTTTAAAAAAAGAAGCGCCAGTACTCATGATGTCTTGAATGTTCAAGAAGCCCTGGTACACCATAGAGTACCAGCACGTACACCCTGAAAAAAAGCTCTGATGTCTGTTATTGGTACTTGATGATACAATTTATTGCAACTTCTTATCTTGAGTTAGTGATTTCTCACAATCACATTCACTTTGGAATTTGTTCCAGACTGTTTTTTTTTTTAAAAAAAAAATAGTATTTGGGGAGTGGAAGAATAAATCCAAGCTTTAATTCCCCCACCCCCCTTTATCCCCTACTGTGCTTTATTTGGAAGTTTAATTTGCTGGAGAACCCTTCAAAATCATTCCAATTTAATGCTGTGCAGATTTTCTGTCACTAGCCTGCCCATCTTTGCACAAATGCTGCAGAGTTGTAATCTTCGGCTTTATCCAGTGTTTGCAGTAAATGTCAGATTTTCTGCTGCTAGAGTTTGGAAGGAAGTTGATTGAAAATGATGTATTAGCTTCCGTGCCTCTTAACAAGACAAGTGAGCCACTCAGTCTCTAAGAACCTTCTGCATGAGGACTTGGCGTGGTGCTGTTTCCAAGGATAAGGGAAGCAGACTTGACAAGTTACTGAGTCAGGTTGCGAGTGCACAGCCATACAGATACCAGGCAAAAACTCGACCTGTGTAGCATTCCGAAGTTGTGGTAGAGGGAACTACAGGAAAAGCCAGTCCAGCCTGTAAGCCTCTGAATAGGTACTAGGCCAGTGTACATCACTTGGTACCGGTCAACGGTTACAGAAGTTTTTAGATCTGGTTGTACACATCTCTAAGCGGCAAGACAGAGTCAGGGGAGCTGCATCTGCAGTGAACTGTGCTGGCTGTGTGGAAAAACAGGTATTAAGGAATACAGGTCTAGTTAGGATGCCATCTCTGGGCTGGCGAAGTCCTGGTGATTTGGGGATGGAGTTAGACCTCAGCGGGGTATAAAACCAGAGAGTCCACCCTCCAAAGCAGCCATTTTCTCCAGAGGAACTGATCTCTGTAGCCTGGAGATCAGATGTAATTCTGGGAGATATCTAGCTCCCACCCGCAGGTTAGCAACTCAATATGTGGTGGTAAGGTTGCCAAGTCCCCTTACCATCTGGGTGAGATGTGGGTGGCCTGGCACTCACCTTTAAGATGCTCAGGCCACATGATGGCATCACTTCTGTAACGTGACGTAGTCATGCAGGCCACGTGCTACCCCTCAGAGCACTCCTGCACTCCACAGCAGGCCTATTTTGGCCCATTTGGGGCCAGATTGAGCCCATATCAGGCCAAATCAGACCCATTTCAGCTGAAACTGGCCTACTGTGGTGCACAGGAGCATGCCGTGCCATACGGGAACGTGCCCCAGGAGGCCTTTCCCTCACCTTTTCCCTCGCCAGCCAGGTAAGCGGGGGGTGGCAGATGAAGGGTGGGAGTGGAGGCTCCGCTGCCCCCAGAGGGGGACTGGCCCCCAGAGGGGGACTGTGTGGTGTAGAGTGCCATCAAGTCATAGCTGACATATGGCAATCTCTGCTGGGGTTTTGAAGAGACTAACAAAGGTGCTTTGCCATTGGCTGCCTCTGCAACCCTGGTCTTCTTTGGAGGTCTCCCATCCAACTACTTACCAAGGCTAACCATGTATAGCTTCTGAGATCTGACAAGATCAGGCTCACCTGGACTATCCAGGCCAGGTGAACTCTATATAAATGTGTAATAAAATAATCTGAAATTAAATTGGCCCAATATTTGTATTGTTTCCTATTAATACAAGTGAAAGGTTAATTACTGAGACTTTAAAAAAGTAAAAATGGTAAACCCCAAGATAATAATAACTAGTTTAGACTGGTTCCACCCTTTAAAATAACTAAGTAAAGTGGGGCAACCTCCTGTCCACCCTAATTTCCTCCACTATCTTTGATATGATAACCTCCCATGCACCAGAGAGCACTATAGAAAAGACTGTACTACTTGAGAAGTGGATATTTAGCACCGGACAAAAGAACTGAGGAGGGAGATAGAGTTTAAGGACTCCCGATGCAGTTTATAAACACATCTAATGAAGCTAGATCAAGATGGGGAGCTGTGTTCATCTGTCTGTAGCAACAGAAAAGAGCAAGAGTCCGCCGGTAGTACCTATAAGACAAACAAAATTTGTGATAGGGTATGAGCTTTCCAATGGATTCACATCCTAGCAGTATTTGAAGAAGTGAGCTGTGACTCACGAAAGCTTATACCCTACCACAAATTGTTAGTCTTATAGGTGCCACTGGACTCTTGCGCTTTCCTATGTCTAATGAAGTTAAGTCATTATTACGGAGAGGTGGGGGGTGTCTCTTGTGAACACAGAAAAACATTATAGGTCAGGGGTGGGGGGAATAACCATTTTCCATTCGCTGAAAATCTCACCAATATAGCAGCTTCCAGTTTGGCTATGAGTCCAAATAATATTTGGTGATTCTCATGATACTTGGAAGACAGGAAGGAAGGGGGGAAAGGGATGAAAAAAGTGAGGGAGGAAATGAAGATGGAAAGGAAGGAGATTATTTAGGGAGTAAAATGGTATGTTCCTTTCACCAAGGAGCCTCATAATTCACTCCCTGTAGCAACTGTGCTTGAGAAAAGAGAGGGGTGTTATATTATTTTAAATATTTGTAGATGTTGTACATTATTGTGAGCTTGCCCTTTATATTTTTGTTATAATCTATACAACTGTATATTAATATCAGCGCTTATTACTACCTTGCCCTCCTTTCGAGGAACTTTAAAATCCCGTAGATGGATTGCGAGAAGGAAGATATCAATAAAATATATTAAAAATGGATAGAAAAACATTTATCTGGCAGCCCTCAAGATAACACCATCAGGAGAAGCAGCTGCAGCAAGAGGGGTGGGGAGGGGTGGAAAAACAAGATGTCTCTCTGGTTTTTTTAAAGAAATTGAGAGCAAAGCACAGATTTGCTAAGGAAATGAGCTTAGAATGAAAAGGAGGCAGCAAAATACAATATAAGTACACTGGATCTGTTCATTAAAAAGGGAGAGAAAGGAATATGTTGGAAATTGCATTCTAGGCTTATAATCTTTTTGCAAGAGTCAAGCTTCTCTCATAGGGTTACGTTTGTATCTTAATCTTTTCGGTGAAAATGTCCAGAAATATTATTTTATTTTCTATTTTATCTTGATGGATGTTTAATTTTCTCTTGTATTGTTGCTATGGCTTTTTGCTAACGCAATAAAGATTGATGAAGAAGATGGCATACGGTTAACAACAGCCTGGAAAGAAAAAAAATAGTTCTGTCCCTTTAACAGAGGCTTAATATGTGGAAATCAGTAGCTGAAGCTTTTCATGGCATGGAAGTAAAGAACATCACCCAGATCCTGGCCATTTTGGGTCCCTTTCAGCCATTTTGGGCCCAATTCGAGCCCCAAACAGCCAGAATCGGGCCCAAAACAGCCATGATTGGGCCCTGAAACAACCAGGATTGGGCCTCTGATTGGTGGTGGATCACTCTCTCGCTCAGCAGCGGCCCAATCCTGACCATTTTGGGCCCCTTTTCGGCCATTTTCAGCCCCTTTTACCATTTTGGGCCCAATTTTGGCCCTGAATGACCAGGATTGGGTCCAAAACAGCCAAGATAGGTGATGTCAGGGAGTGTGGCATATGCAAATCAGTTATGCTAATGACACACTTCCGGTGACGGCAAGGGGCATGGCATATGCTAATGAGTTATGCTAATAAGTTCCCGCAGCTCTTTTTCTATTAAATGACCCCTGACCCCAGTATATAACATCCCATTAAGCCTCTTATAAAGGGACAGGGCTTTTTTTCCCTCCAGCCTGTTGGCAACCTTATTCTCACATCAGCTTTGTGTTGTTCAGTACCAGCTAGGTACTATCCAAGGTCAGAGGCTGCAGTGGTTTGGTCAAAGAAATATAGTGTTCAGTGCCATAAACCTATTGGCACCTTAGTCTAAGCTCTGAACAATTTCATCCAAAGATCTGCAGGATTTGAGTCCATCAGCACCTTAGAAACCAACAAGATTTTTAAAGTGTACTCCTTCAAGAGCTTCAAGGAAGCTCTGACTCTCAAAACGTATACGCTGAAAATCTTGTTGGTCTCTAAGGTGCCACTGGACTCAAATCCTGTTGTTCTACTGCAGACCAACACGGCTGCCCACCTAACTATCCAAAGATCTAATACTGATATTGATGAAAGGCCAGGTCCCTGTGGAGTGCTACTGACTGTCCCACACTGCTAACTCAGCATGATCTGTGACGTCTTTCTGAGTCTATCCAGAACAACAACAACAACAAAATACATTAAAAACGACATTAATGCAGTCCCTTTTATACCCGCTCTGATCTCAAGGAAGAAATATAGAATGATCTGGTGTGTCAAGGTTAGCTTTTTCCTGGTTGGAAGAGGGCTGGGAGAGAAGCTATTGCATGTCTTATGAGCAAGTGGCTTCGCTGCTTAAAATACCGGGTACATTTTGTATCCCCGTTCCCCTTTCTCAGGGTCAGGAGAGCAAATAGAATAGCCTGTTATGTATTGGGCTAGCTACAGGTAAAGCTAGGCTCCTCAGGTCTGAAATCCTATTGGATAGTAAATCAGCAGCAGCCAATCGATTCTCTGGGAGGCGGGCCAATTGCTGTTTTGTAAGCAAGTTGTGTTGTATTCAGGGCATGCAAATGAAGGATCCTAGTTGCATGTGTTCCTATTGGTGGGTCAGTGAAAAGGGGCGTAGTTTGGGTGTATATATCTGGCTCTTTCGGGAGTGTGATGGTCCATTGTACTTGCAATAAAGATGTTCTGATGAGCTGAAATCACTGCCCGGCTGAAATCACTATAGGCCGAAATCTAGGGTTGCCAGGCCCCCTCGATCTCCCAGTGGGAGATTGGGGCCTGGCTCTTACTTGAGGGTGTGTGTGTGCGCACTTAGTGATGTCACCACACAGCCCATTTGGGCACGGATCAGGCCTGTTGTGGGCCCCTGTGGAGCACAGAAGTGTTCCTGCACTCTGCAGGGGCCCACAACAGGCCCAATCCACGCCAAAACGGGCCCAATCTGCACCCATTTTGGCATGGATCAGGTCCGTTTTGGCACGGATCAGGCCTGTTTAAGGCCCCTGTGGAGCATGGGAGCATTCCTGCGCTCCGCAGGGGCCCACAATGGGCCCGATCCATGCCCGTTTTGGCGTGGATTGGGCCTGTTTTGACGTGGATTGGGTCCGTTGTGGGCCCTTGCGGAGTGCAGGAATGCTCCCGCACTCCACAGGGGCCCTGATCCAGGCCAAAACAGGCCTGATCCAGGCTGCTGCTATGCGTGGGGACGCGCAGCTCCACAGGAGGGCGCACATTGAAGGTGCGCCCCCCCCCCCGCTGGCCAGGTAGGTGGGGGCGGGGATGGGAGGGTGGGGTCGGGGAATCCCCCACCCCCACCGGGGGTCTGGCAGCACTACCAAAATCACAAACCTATTATAGTCTATCTCAGGAAGCTGATGAATTCTCTTGGTTTCCATAATACTAGCGGGGCTTTTCACAACCGCAGTGGTGACTTTTCGATGGGAAAAAAGGCGGGATAAAAATGTAATGAAATGATAAAGAGCAAGTAAAATCAAAACAGACACATTTTCTCATGTCCGCTTGAACCTGGAGATTGTCCCCCAGTGCAATTAATGCCGCCTGTGTCTCAAAACTGGGGCTGAAGCCAGACTGAAAAGCAACAAGGGCAGATGTATCATTGCCGAAACCCTGAAGTTGCTCTACCTCTACTTTCTCAATCGTTTTCCAAAAAAAGCATATATAAGAACATAAGAAGAAGAGACCATTGATCCATCCAGTCTAGCATCCCATCTCATTCAGCAGCCACCATTTACTCCGGAGGGCCAACAACAGGGCATAGAGGCAGAGGCCTCTACCTGAAGTTGCTTCCTGGCATTGGTAATCAGAGGTTGACGGCCTCTGAATGTGGAAGTTCCCTTTAGTCCCCATGGCAGACAGCCACTGACAGTCCTTTTCTGCATTATTTATTTATTTATTTATTTCGATTTATAAACCACCCCTCCTCAGGGGTTCTGACGAATCCCTTTTTAAAGCCATCTATGCTTGCGGCCATTACTACATCCCTCGGGAAGGAATGTTGCGTTTTAATCGCTTGCTGATTTAAAAAGTATTTACTTTTCTTGGTTCTGAATCTACTACCCATCTACTTCATTCGATGCCCTCGAGTTCGAATATTTTGGAAGAGGGAGAAGAAGTTCTCTCTGGCCATGTTCTCTACCCCATAAATAGTTTTACACACCTCCATCTTGTCCCCCCTTAGTCGTCTCTCTTCTATACTGAAAAATTTCAGATGCTTCAGCTTTCCTCCTAGGAAAGACACTTCAGCCCCTTAATCATCTTGGTTGCCCTCTTCTAGACTTTTTCCTGCTTTGCAATGTCCTTTTTGAGATATGGTGATGAGAACTGCACAAGAGTATTCCAAATGAGACCGCATAATAGATCCATACAGGACGTTATAATATTGGCTGTTTTATTTTCAACCCCTTTCCTAGTCATCTCCAGAATAGGGTTTTCCTGATTCAGTGCTGT
Source organism: Eublepharis macularius (assembly GCF_028583425.1). Taxonomy (NCBI): domain Eukaryota; kingdom Metazoa; phylum Chordata; class Lepidosauria; order Squamata; family Eublepharidae; genus Eublepharis; species Eublepharis macularius. The sequence continues at coordinate 163,742,330 of NC_072794.1, read as the reverse complement.
GGCATACTGGGTTGACATTTTCATTGAGCTATCCACTATGACCCCAAGGTCTCTTTCCCTCTCGGTCTCAGCAAGTTCAAATCTTATTGACATATATTTAAAGTTGGGACTTTTTGTTCCAATGTGCATCACTTTACCCTTACTTACATTGAACTTCATTTGCCATACTGTTGCCCATTCACTCAGGGCCAAACTACAAGTGACGAATGACACAGGTTGGACACTTGTCAGCTTCCCTCAAGTTTTGATGGGAAATGTAGGCAGCTTGGTGGAATGTTGGACAAGTGACAGTTGAAAAGTCCATTGGACAGCAGCCAGAGAACCAAGCTGCAAGACTAGAATGCCTACATTTCCCATCAAAACTTGAGGGAAGCTGACAAGTGTCCAACCTGTGTCATTCATCACTTGTAGCTTGGCCCTCAGTTTGGGGAGATCTTCCTGGAGCTCTTCACAGTCAGCCTTGCTTCTCCCCCTTCTGAATAATTGTGTCATCAGTAAACTTGGCCACTACAGTGTTCGCACCAGTTCCAGATCATAGAAGCAAATCCTCCACTTTTTAAAAGGAGACTTTTTGCCTTCTATGGCTTCCTTAATTTAGGTCAATAACCATACAGGCATCTTTCCTAACCTGGGAAATGCATTTTCTGTGGCTTTCAATTAATGTGGCTTTAATATTTGACACTGGTCTTTAATTCTGTCAGCATCAAATGGAGTATCCCATCAGAAGTTATCCACACAAAATAGACTAGACAGGGCATAGGATGATTCTACTGCATGATTTATGCCTAAACTTGTATCCAAATCAGAATAGGGCAAAGAGATTTTGCCCACGAAGGATGCATTTGCTGAACAGGATGCAGCTGACAAAAGATTACCCAGTAAGCTGCAAGGCAAAGCATGGATTGGAACTTGGGTTTCTCAGACCCTAATCCAACACTCCAACATTCCACCACCACTGGCACATAAGCTTCTGATGCAAGTCCAGAGTTCATAGAATCATAGAATCATAGAGTTGGAAGGGGCCATACAGACCATCTAGTCCAATCCCCTGCCCAGAGCAGGATCAGCCTAAAGCATCTCTGACAAATATTCATCCAGCCTCTTCTTGAAAACTGTCAGTGAAGGGGAGCTCACCACTTCCCTAGGCAGCTGATTCCACTTCTGAACTACTCTGACCGTGAAAAAGTTCTTCCTAATATTCAGCCGGTACCTTTGTGCATGTAATTTAAGCCCATTGCTTTGGGTCCTACCCTCTGCTGCCAACTGGAACAGCTCCCTGCCCTCCTCCAAATGACAGCCTTTCAAATACTTAAAGAGAGTGATCGTGTCCACCCCTCAATCTCCTCTTCTCTAAACATTCCCAAGGCCCTCAGCCTTTCCTTGTAGGGCTCAGTCTCCAGACCCCTGATCATCCTCGTTGCTCTCCTCTGCACCCTCTCGATTTTGTCCACATCCTTTTTGAAGTGGGGCCTCCAGAACTGCACACAATACTCCAGGTGCGGCCTGACCAAGGCAGTATAGAGAGGGGCTGTGAATCAGTTGAATCAGTGTCAGATCCAAGTAGATAATTATGGGGGTCAGATGGCAGAAAAGAGGACAAGACAGGCAAAGCTGCAGAGGAGGTGGAATTAAGGGGTAGCTACTAAAGGGACTTCTCTCTCCCTTGCCACAGCTCATTTCTTCAGATACCTGGCTCATGAAAATTCATAACTTACCACAAATTTTGTTAGTCTTATAGATGCTACTGGACTCTTGCTCTTTTCTACTGCTACAGACAGATGTGTTGGAAATACAATGTCTTGTGTACAGAGAAGGCGGAAGGCAGAATACCTGCAAGGGGCAGAGGGTCTGACAGTTAGATAGATGGCAGATTGGGATCCTTCTTTCCTTCCCTCTTCTGTCCTTCTTGCATGTCTCCAATTGGTATTCTTAGGCTATTTCCTGCTTCCTGCTTCTTCCCGGAAGTCCTGCCTCCCTTTTTACTGAGGTGGTTAATAATTGTTTCTCTCCTTTCTGTCAAAGTTGTAGTTCCTGAATAGTTTTCTTCATTCACTCCTTAGACTCAAGATCATTCCTAAGATATAGCACAGCCTACAAGATGAACACAGCTACCCATCTTGATCTGCCCCATTCTAAGACACCCTGTTACTTGCTTTACAGATTCAGGGTCTGAGCGCCAACTAGGCTTGCCAGCTGCCCACTTACGGCAGGCAAACTCCTAGCAATTAAAGCCTCTGCCCTCTGATACTCAGCTAATTGGCAGAAGGAGGTGGGCCAGTGAAGGGGGGGGCTGCACTCCTTGTCTTGAGCAATGATGTCACTTCCATTATGACATGGAAGCAACGGTGTCACGCTGGGGCTCATTCTTTAGTATTTGGCCAAAAAGATAGCCGTTTGGGCCCCAAAATGCTGTTTTTGAGCGGACATTAAATAATCAGTCCCAGTGAGATGCTGTCACTTCTGTGTCACACTGGAAATGATGTCATCATGTAGAGACAAGTATCACACACACAGACCCTTCAGTAAGTTCCCACCACTCCCCACCTCCATCCTGTTGCCGGCAATCCCAACACCAAGCTAGATATTATGCAAAATGGTAGACAGTGTCAGACTGTGGCTTATTAAAAGTTGCAATCCGGACTATCTCTTGCAATTAGACATGAGTCCATTGGTTTCAAAAGATTTTACTGAATATAAACAACCATTATAGTCCACTGGCCAAGATGCAATATCTTGGTTGGTACACGGGTATTGTTATGAATGAAGGTAAAGATTAAGGTACAGAATAGCATAGCCCAGCAATTCCCATCCTCCCCCCACAGTTCTCAAAACAAACAGCTTGAAGCTGAGAGAGTGAAACTTTCCCAGGGCTGGAAAGGCTGTAGTCAAAACATTCCTCTTCTTCGAGATAACTGTTGCTGGACTGCTTGTCACCTGCAAAAGAAGAGCTTAGAACACTGACAGGATTAAAATGGAGTCTCTCTGGTTAGAATATACAAGGAACTTATGTCAGACCTGACAGACAGAGGCCTGATTTACAAATGCAAGAGCATGGGGTAGGATGGAATGCCAAGGTGCTAGAATGGCTTGTACCACTTCAGGCTGGGGGGGAGGGGATCATGGAGGCTCACATTTTGGAATGTTTCTCTATAAAGCTTCTTACACATAGAAAACTAGTGCAGTGTTCTCCCTGCTGTGCTAGCTTTCTGTTTTGTATGCAAAGGAAAATTCAGAGCTAATGGACTCCACCACCTGTAGTCTGAAGTGATGCATTCCACTTTACCTTCTCAACATTCTGCCCCTGCATTCTCTGGCTTCTGTAAACAAGGCCTCGGGGACAGGTAGTTTCTAGCCTGCACTGATAGTGCCTTCCACATTCCTTTGTATGTGTCAGATGAGCACAACATTGGGGGAAAAACACTACACAAAAACAATCCTGATGTGTATAATTGCATCTAGATTCTTTTTCTGCAGTGTTTTACTGAAGCACTCCTGCATCTTGGCACAAAACCTTGCAAAAAGAATATCACTATAACTGTACGTACAAGCCTGAGTCTTTGTTTTTTTTGTTTCACAGTATTTTATCTTCTAATGGGTAATGGGAATGCAAACCCTTAGAAGGAACTGAAAGCTGCATACAAAATTAAGAAATGTTTCTGGAATTTTCAGACTCCGACATTCAGACAGTAATTCAGATGTGAAGAATTTTGGAGACATCTCTGAATTGGGAACAGGTTCAAAACCATGACCTTCGTACCTGTTGTCTGCAATGCTACATTCCCGAGTTCTTCCACCTCATTCTGTCCAATATGAAAAATGGGTCTTGGTCTGGCCAACTACCAGGGACTGATGAAAAACTGCCCAATCCAAACCTAGTTTGGATCGAGGCCCAGCACAGGTGGAGAAAGGGTTTAACCATTCCACATTCACATCATCTTACTCAGGGCTTTTTTTCTGGGAAAAGAGGTGGTGGAACTCAGTGGGTTGCCCTCGGAGAAAATGGTCACATGGCTGGTGGCCCCGCCCCCTGATCTCCAGACAGAGGGGAGTTAGCGGCGGGCAATCTAAACTCCCCTCTGTCGGGAGATCAGGGGGCGGGGCCACCAGCCATGTGACCATTTTCAAGAGGTTCCGGAACTCTGTTCCCCCACGTTCCTGCTGAAAAAAAGCCCTGATCTTACTAATCAAAAGTGAGCCTCCCTCTTCCTCCATGGAATGATAAAAATGACAGATTCTTTCTTTTTTTTAAAAAAGATCTTATTTAAAAAGGAAAAGATATGAAAATAAGAAATGCATAATAAAATATACAGATACTAGATTGAAAATTAGGTTGAGACTTATACAATCCTATAGTAGCAATACATATAGAATAGTTTTGAGAGTTAAACAAGCAGTACATTTAAACTTATATTGCCTAATAAACAAGGACATTCTAAATTTATCATATCTAAGCATAGATGCATCATAATTTCCCCTCCCTCCTCTTCCCCTCTTCTTGGTTAGTTTTATTTATACAAACTTCTATCAGTTAACTTCTGCCTAAGTAATTTTTGATTAAAAATGACAGACACTTTTATAATTTTTTCCTTCCATAGCTAAGAGCAGAACAGAGGGAATTTGGCATCAATTAGCAAAACTGTGCAGCGGTGGAAGGGTTAACCCCTTTTCCCCCCTGCACTGGCCCTAATCCCAATAGCGGCTCTATGCAGCAGCTGTACAGTTGCTAAAAACCCAGGGAAATGCTGATCACAGATCTCTGGTGTCCTGTCCCTTTCACTCACAATTACTTCTTTACACTTGCAGAAAGCAGGGCACTCCCAAATGAGGTACAAACACAACATTAATAATGGATTAAATTTGAAAAATGTTCATAACTGTTTCCAGTATTTTTGAAACAAGGAAAGATCTTTCTTCCCTTGATAAATCAAGACTATCGAATAACCCTTTCTCGGTATTTCTTTCCTAAGTATGAGAACTAGAAACTACATTTTACAATTAAAAAACAGACTAGGTTCTATGGTGTTTGGTGTAGATTTATACAAAAATTACACTCATTTGGGGGCTCATGATACAGTCCTATTTTATTCTAATTAGTTATGCAAAATGGTATTCCCCATTACTATGTATGGATGTGAAAGTTCGACGGTGAAGAAAGCTGACAGGAAGAAAATTGATTTGTTTGAAATGTGGTGTTGGAAGAGAGTTTTGTGGATACCATGGACAGTTACTAGATCAAATCAAGCCTGGATCCTCCCTAGAAGCTAAAATGACAAAACTGAGGCTATCGTACTTTGATCACATCATGAGAAGACAAGATTCTCTGGAAAAGTCAATAATGCTAGGAAAAGTGGAAGGTAGCAGGAAAAGAGGAAGTCCTAAAATAAGATGGCTTGACTCAATAAAAGAAGCCACGTCCTCCAGTTTGCAGGATCTGAGCAAGTCTGTTAATGATAGGACGTTTTGGAGGTCTTTCATTCATAAGGTCACCATAGGTCGGAGGCAACTTGACAGCACATAATACACACACGCATGCAAAATGTAACTCCCATTTGTGATTTTTTTTCTTTTTTCACAAAGAAGACTGTTCAAACAACAACAACAACAACAACAACATTCGATTTATATACTGCCCTTCAGGACAACTTAACACCCACTCAGAGCAGTTTACAAAGTATGCCATTATTATCCCCACAACAACAATCGCCCTGTGAGGTGGGCATGGCTGAGAGAGCTCTGAGAGAGCTGTGACTGACCCAAGGTCACCTAGCTGGCTTCAAGTGGAGAAGTGGGGAATCAAACCCAGTTCTCCAGATTAGAGTCTTGCGCTCTTAACCACTGCACCAACCTGGCTGAGCACCTGTTTGGATCACCTTCATCTTCCCTGGCAAATGAGGGAAAAACAGCCTACATGCTGTGAGCGGACTGGTTTTTACCTGCTTAAATAATAAAAACAACCGAGGTAAACCAAACTGTAAAGAAATGAACTTTTTTTTAAAGTATGAATATAAAAATTACCCATCTCATAAATATGAAGAATGTGGGCCACGGAATCCAACACACAGCAGTAAAGCTACCCCGTTATTAAGTCTGTAATTGCCAATAATTAATTTGCTAATTGCACACAACTAATCTGTGTCCTTTTTGTTTTATATCAATTAACAGAGTAATTAAAAAAAAGCAATCTTCTTGATAGTTCCTAACTGGCAGACCTAACCCAGCTCAGCTAATGAAACAGGGCAGCCCCTTTAACTAACCTCATTAGGTTGCCTTCTTTTGTTGAACGCCTAGTAAGAAATAGTTAATTTGGCTGCAGGAAAGTCTTTGATGTTAAGAGTGCTAATGAGGGGAGTGAATTGCTCTGATCTGATGTTTGTTTAGGAGGCTACTTCGGCAGTGGCAGAGGGAATCGCTCGTGTTCTTCATCGCCGTTTCTCAAATCCAGGTACAATCCAGACGGGCAATTTTTAATCTCACTGCACAGAACTGGAAGATGTTGCACATTTGGCCTCATCACAACTTTTATACCAGGCTGATGTCAGATTTTACGGAACTTCAGAACTCACAGCCAGCTCCAGGGGTATTCGCGCAGTCCCCTGTCCTCGGCACTACGCACAGCGGGGAGACTTTTGTAATGAACATGCTGGCCAGGCGTGTGTTCTTCATCAGTTACATGCAAGCTGAGCACCTGATTGGATCCCCTTCATCTTCCCTGGCAAAGTTTGTCATAAGCACAGTATTGGGCGGATCAGATTTGCACCTGCAGGGTTGGTGCTTGCTCATAACTGCTGCTTCTCCCCAGCCGAATAACTCAATCATTTCTTTTACTGCTCAAGTCATTCAATTAACCAGTACATACAAAGCATGGAATCGCTTGCTGCTGCTCCTCTGTTTGCGTTTGTGCAACATCACAACTCAATAAACTTCAATTAAATGGAGAGACAAGATACAAGTGATGCCTAACACAGGTTGGACACTTGTCAGCTTCCCTCAAGTTTTGATGGGAAATGTAGGCATCCTGGTCTTGCAGCTTGGCTCTCCATTTAATTGAAGTTTACAGAGCGGCTGTCTATGGGAACCAAGCTGTAAGACCAGAACACCTACATTTCCTATCAAAACTTGAGGGAAGCTGACAAGTGTCCAACCTTGACTTGCATTGGCTTGCAGCAATTGGCAGAGCCCTAGGCTAGCCCAACACCCCACAAGCAAATAAGAATCGAAAGGGGAAAAAACGAGACAGAAGAGTGAGCCCTCAAGGATCTCAATAAGCTTGGTCCCAGAGCCTGACTGCAGCCTTGAGACTGGGTTGGGGCAGAGCCCTAGGCTGGCCCACCACCCCATAAGAAAATAAGAATTGAAATAAAAAATATTTAACAGAAGAGTGAGCCCTCAGCTGAGGAAACAACAACAGAAACGGGAAACCACTTCCTTACATACAGAAAACAACCAGGGGAGCTCCCCTGGTTGTTCTCAGCTGAGGAAACCCAATAAGCTTGCTCCTAGAGCCTTGCTGCTGCACAAGCCCCGAGCCTCCCTCTCACACAATCCAAAAAAAGTTGCACAACAAGCAGTTCCTTCCTTGTTAACCAGCTGGAAAGTGAAACCATGGCTCAGCACTGGGTGTTATATATACTGCTTGCTCTCATTGGGCCAAGCTAGAAGTGACGAATCACACTTGAATGGCAAGTGAACAGACTCACATGTACTCCTCCCTGTTCACTTGTGCACCACTTGTGCTCCACTCGATCAAGTGGAGTGCAAGTGAACAGGGAGGAATACATGTGAGGGCCAAGCTACAAATGATGCCTGACACAGGTTGGACACTTGTCAGCTTCCCTCAGGTTTTGATGGGAAATGTAGGTGTCCTGGTCTTGCAGCTTGGTTCTCCATTTAATTGAAGTTTACAAAGAGGCAGTCTATGGGAGGGAGAACATGCGGTCAGGAGGGGAGAGCAGGTGTTGGGCTCTCGCTGGACACCCCCTTCCCCACTGCTGGGTGTAGGGGGGGTTTCTGTAAAATTCAATTAAATGGAGAGCCAAGCTGTAAGATCAGGACACCTACATTTCCCATCAAAACTTGAGGTTAGCTGACAAGTGTCCAACCTGTGTCAGGCATCACTTGTAGCTTGGCTCTCACTGGTGTGGGACATACAGCTTCAGCTACATTTTAATGTAAAAGCATAGACCTCTGTGGCCCACCTGTGAGAAATGCACACAATGCCAGAGAGTCAAATAGATTTAGCCCAAATCTAGAGTGTATTTAGAAACCTTAACTAGTAAATATAAGTTTTATCCCTGCTCCAGTGGTAAACATGAGTCCCCTTTAGTTTAAGCCTTTTTGCCCTTCCGTTTGGCTCGGCTGAGAAAACTAAACTAACCCAAAGAATGTAATTGCTCTGTTAAGTGCCTGGTAAGCGGGGCTTTTTTTCAGCTGGAATGCAGTGGAACAGAGTTCCGGAACCTCTAGAAAATGGTCACATGGCTGGTGGCCCCGCCCCCTGATCTCCAGACAGAGGGGAGTTTAGATTGCCCTCCGTGCCACTGGAGCGGTGTGGAGGGCAGTCTAAACTCCCCTCTGTCTGGAGATCAGGGGGCGGGGCCACCAGCCACGTGACCATTTTCGTCGAGGGCGATTTAAACTTTTAAAAACTCCCCCCTTGTTCCAGCTGACCCAAAGTGATGTCATTGGCCCTGGGAGCATGTGTGCACTTTGCGCATGCACATATGGTACCAGGGGCACCACCTCCTGCCAAGAGTTGCCCCCTGTGCTGGCGACCCACTGAGTTCCACCACCTCTTTTCCCAGAAAAAAAGCCCTGCTGGTAAGTATAAATTGATAAGGTACCAGGGCCCCAGAGCAGCAACAAGCATTTGAGTCTGTTGACTTCAAGGCCCTGGGTGATAGTTTATACATATCCAGTCAGAAATGAGGTACCTTTAGTTGTAGACGCGATATTTAACACCTCTATTTCCAAGGATGCCTCCTCCATCAGCACATAGATGGATTTACAATAGGACCATGTTCTGGTTAACATATGCAAAAGGATGACAACAGAGAAACACTAGCCTTGAAGATGGCACATATCCACTGAATGATTCCTTTTATTGCTATAGAAGGTGCCAAAGGAAGAATTGTTTGTTCTTTGATATTATAACCAAATGTTAATTTGTGGAAGGACAACCCAAAAGTTGAAATTACCCAACGGAACTTTGCCAGATCGTATGGACATTATCTGTTGAGCCAATAATGTCTCTTTTGTCTAATTCTTGCCTATGTCATGAAAAATATAAGACTCTAGGTCAAAGCCTAGACCCTCGAAGAGCTGTTTGGCTTCTGAGGGTCTTTACTGTATCCAACTCTCTTCCAGTTTATTAATAAACATTCTTTTCAATTATTCCCTTCAGAGGACTTCTCCGTGTGTTCCTTAATTGGGCGAGGGACACATTCGTCCACTGTTTGTGTGGAACACTGGCATTGCAAATGACCGACCTTAGACGGCAAGAAAAGAAGAGCTGCACCAAGCACAGAGCAAAAAAACCCAAGAGACAATTGGTGTAGTGGATGAATTAATTTTAATTTAACTCTGAGACCCCTATGTGTTTTACATATGCTTCATCGGGGGAGTCTGTAAAACATCATAGCCAGAACAGTTCTCACAGCAACATAATTTGAGCAAAGATACATAGGACAGATTACCTACATTTTGCACCTGAACAGTCAGTGACGTCTATTCAAGAAGTGTTCATAAGAACCAACTGCAAGATTAGCTGGTTCACAAGTAGAGATGGGCATGAACAGCAATACGAACAAAAAAAAGCCACAAACAGCCCAATCTGCTGTTCACGAGCAAGCTGTTCATGAGGCCCCATTCCTGGCGAACATGTGTTCGTTCCAAGCCCTCTTCGTGGCGTTTGTCAGCTGTTCGTAAAGCCGGACAGTCTGGACTGTCTGAACTCTGTCTGAACTCCTTCTGGCTTTCCTTCTGGCTAGTAACCCCTCAAAGTAGCTTCCAGTAGACAGTCCAGTTTTTTTCACTGTGAAGAGAAAATGATATGAGATCCATGGACTCTCCTTTCCCCGGCTTAAGTTCAGCTAAGTCCAAAGGGGGCTGTTCTGGCTCCCACGAACCTCCTACTATGAACATGTTCGTGAACATGTCATGTCCATCAATGTTCATGAATCCCTGTTTGTGGATGGCAACGAACAACGAACATCGTGTTCGGTTTTTTCCCCTGTTTGTGCCCATATCTATTCACAAGCGGGCATCAAGACACTAAAGTAGTAAATCTCAACTCAAAAATTTCAAACTTTTTTTTTCATTTTAACTCTATGAGGCAGCAACAATGGGGAGGTGGCAGAGAGAAACTCTAATCATACACAATAACAGAATGTTCAAAGTAATTTGGTTGCATGTTAACAATCAGATCCTTGCTCACAACTCACAACCAGGACATGAGCCAAAACAATATAAAGCATTTTCAAAAAGATCAATTTTACGAAATTTGCATGCAATATTGGTTACAAGGTATGCACTCTCACATTGGATACATATGTGTTCGATCCGCTATATCAATTCTGGTAGTGGTGGTGCTTTCCTCCGTGCTGCAAGGCATCTTTTCCAGACATGAGAGCTTGCCAGAGGAAGCAGCACTGCTAGAGAAACAGATCTATGGGATTGTTCAATTAGGTTTTAAAACCAAGCTCTTTTCATATATTAATTTCGGGACAAATGAACATGTGAAGGGGTCCCCTAGAGACTGTGCTTGCTGAGTGTGCTCCCAGCCAATCAGAGATGCCTTTACTATCCCTAAAATTAGAAGAGACTTAATAATATTACTTACAGCAGCTAAAAGCTTTATTGCGACCTTTTGGAAGCTAAAGATTATTGGATTGTCAAAATATAGGACCACTTAATCTTAGAAAAATTGCATGATAAAATCTATCAGTCTGAACATTTTCCAAATGAAACTAATTTTTTAGTGAAATGATCTCCCTTCATTGACTATATAGAAAAGAATAATTTACAACCTAACTCAGAATTGTTCAAATCTATACTCATTTCTTGAATCATTTCACAGAAATGATAACTGTATGAAGGTTCTAACTGTGAAAACGTATCTGTTATTTATTTTTCATAGTTGTTGTTGTTCATGTCTGTTGATATGTTAGATATATGTTATATTAGTAATTTATACTTGCTTTTTCTGTATTATGTAAGATATTAATAACAATTAATTTTAAAAAAAATTAAAAAGAGAGAGATGCTATTTGCAGAGGGAATATGTGTATACGCTCAAATAGGATATAGGCTCCTGTAGGTTAGGGATAATATTGATCTTTGCAGCCTCATTTCAGTTCAAAAAATGCCCGTTTTGTTTCTGCTTTCCCCTTGTGCAACTTGAACTCCCTTCAAATTAGGCCCTTTTCACACTGCTTACCTTGAGCCACAATGATGCGGAACATCACGCTAAAAACGCAGAACATCGCATTTTCTCACGCGAGATTTGCGCGACGTTGTGCAAATCTCACGCGAGAAAACACAATGTTCCACATTTTTAACGTGATGTTCCACGTCATTGCGGCTCAAGGTAAGCAGTGTGAAAAGGGCCATTGTTTCTTTTTTCCTTGTAAATGACTTGCATTTTCCCATAAAAAGGCACTCCCGGTGCGCGCCCGCGCGCTTATCCGGGTGCCTCCATTTGCCCTCATGCACGGAGGGGAGCAGACAGCTTTCCCGGGCATCCGGGTGCCTGTCGGGGGCGGGGCTTGTAGCCGTTATAGGCTTCCCCGCCTTTCCTCCTCCGTGCAGTCCTCGGGCAAGCTCGTGGAGGGAGGATGTGAGGCCGCGACTGCTCGCATTGGGCCTGCACGCCTGGCCGGCGCTGTTTGCGTCGACTCGACTGCTCCAGCTTGGGCCAGCGGGCTTTGGGGCTGCTCGGCTCGCCGGTGCTTTTGCACGGCGGCGATGGCAGGTTCCTCTGCGGGCTTCCCTTCTTGGCGGCGCCGGCGGCTAGGTTTTTTCGGTGGAGCCTTCCGGCATCGAGGCAGCGTCAGGGCAGGAGCCTCCTTCGGGGCAGCGCTGCTTTTCCCGGCGGCGTAGCCTCCGGACCTCCGCCGCTGCGCCGCACCTTCTCCGGGCCTGCAGAGGCTTCCGGAGTCACGATAAGTGGGGCATTTGGGGGACGGGGGAGAGGTTTCGCGTTTGTGGCGCCTGAAGGGGGTACTTTTCGGAGTCTGTTTCTGCCTGTCGCCCCCCCCCACCTTTTCCCCAGGCTGATACACTTCCAAGGGTGCTTGCTGGTTTACCCCCCCCTTCCTTTGGGTAGGGAGCTGGTTCCTGGTGGGGCTGGCTGTTATATAAGGGGTGGTTTCTTGATTTCTGCTGCCCTGAGTATTTAGGGGCTTTGAGGGCCTCGTTTCTCTGCAGCCTCAGTTGGTAGGCTAGGGCCAATTTAGGTTTCTGGGGCTCCTTTGGGCTTCCCTGTAAGTATGCCTTACAAGAAGGGTGTGGGGACTAGCAAAGGCAAGCAGCCTGCTAGGCGCCCTGCTGCCAAGCGGCCATTGCCTGCGCCTTCCTCGGATGAGGAGGACGTGGAGGCTGCTAGGCAGGAGATCTTGGCCAAGTTGGCCGCTCTTGAAAATGCTGGTGGTGGCTCGTCTAGGCAAGTGGCTGGGTATCGGGCTGGCCGAGCGTCTAAAAGAGTTTCCCAGGCCACTTTTCAACGGGAGGTCCTCACACGTCTCTCTGCTTTGGAAGGCTCGGCAGGTGGCGACTCTGGTGAAGGGAGGAAGCAGCACGAAGACCGGGACGCCATAGGGACCACTGCGCAAGTGGAGGAGGAGGAGGTCGCTGAGGTGGCTGAGATGCCTCCAATAGCAGTTGCAGTGGATCCGTCTGATCAGGAGGGTAAGTCTCCCGCACCACATGCATCACACTCTTGGCCCTGGGGGCCTATTGGTTCAGCTGCCAATCCAGTTGGTTGGGGATCCCAGTTTGTACACGCCCCGGCTGCTGGGTCGGCTATTTGGCCTGGACCCTCCTACCAGCAGCAGCCGGTTGGGATGGGCCAATTGCAGCCCTGGGGTCAACAGACCCTATCAGTGCAACAGGGGTTTTCTCCTTGTTCAGCTCCAGCCACAGCCGCGCCCTCGGCTAATGCTGTTTGCGGCGTTCAACCCTTTGGGCAACCCCAAGGCTTTTGGCCTACCTATCAAGTGGGGCCTTACTATCAACCTACTCCCCTTGGGGCTTTGCCATACAGGGCTACTCCGTTTGGGGATACAGCGCTCCCCTTGGGAGACCATTTGACACCGGCTACCAGGGATAAGATCCTGCGTGGCGAGTTTGTTGATGTCTTTACCCTTCTTTTCCGGGAGTTGGAAAAGAAGGATAAGGAGGAGATGGATGAACGCGACAAGGAGAGGCTTAAAAGACGCAAAGTTGACCGTACCTGGGCCAATTGGCTTCCTGGTATGCTGATTTATGCCGGGGTTATTGCCCGGGCTCAGCCTCAGAGGGCATCCTCCTTGTTTCAATATATTGATATTGTGTACAGGGGATATACGGACTTCGTCGGTGCTGCTTGGATGCAGTACGACGAAGAATTCCGTATGCGAGCCGCTGCCGATCCCACGATACCTTGGGATCGGATCCACCAGCAGCTCTGGCTTCAGTTGATGGCCCCTGCCAAGCCCAATTTGGGCGATAGGGCGGATAGTGGTCATTTGTTGCAGAGACTTAGCACCCCTTCTGGTACCCACGCCTCAGCGGGGCAGTCGGTTCAGCCCCGGCTGCTTTGTTGGGAATTTGCATACCAAGGCGTGTGTGCTAGGAAGGGGTGTGGGTTCAAGCACGAGTGCCCGCGTTGCAGGGGTTCCCATTCCTTCTCTGCCTGCCCCCGCCCCAAGCCTCGGGGGGGGGAGGTAGACGCCCCGGGGTGGGTCAGCTCAGTCTGCGGCTGACAAGGGGTCCTACCCCCATAAATCTGAGAACACTGGCTAATCTTTTGCGGGGGTACCCAGATCGCGCAGCGGCGCAGTACCTGTTAGATGGTTTTACACACGGCTTCCGCATTCCCTTTCAGGGCCCTCGGGCCCCTTTCATGTCGTCAAATTTACGTTCAGTGAGCGGCATGGAAGATATTGTTAGTCATAAAATTGCCAAAGAATGTGCTGAAGGGCGGGGTTTAGGCCCTTTCGCGGCTCCTCCGGTGCCTAACTTGAGGGTGTCCCCTCTGGGTGTAGTACCTAAGAAGGCTGCGGGTGAGTATCGCTTGATACATCACCTGTCCTTTCCCAGGGGGGACTCCGTCAATGATGCCATTCCGGAGCATTTGTGTACCGTTCGGTACACGTCTTTTGACGAGGCAGTAAGGATGGTTCGGCACAATGGTCCGGGTGCGGAGATGGCGAAATGCGACATTAAGTCTGCCTTTCGTCTTCTTCCAGTTCACCCTGGGGACTTTGAGCTGTTAGGTTTTTCTTTCAATGGCCAATTTTATATGGATAGGGCACTCCCTATGGGGTGCTCGGTTTCCTGCTCGGCCTTTGAAAAATTTAGTTCCTTTTTGGAGTGGGCCTTCCGTCAGAGGCTGCAATGCCGTGACTCCGCCCACTACCTTGATGATTTTATTTTTTGTGGTCCCCGTGGAACGGGCCAATGCGCCCGGTTATTGGTGGGCTTTATGGCCTTAGCTGAAGAGCTGGGAGTCCCCCTGGCCCACGAAAAAACTGAGGGTCCAGCTCAGGTCCTTACGGACCTGGGGATTGAGATAGATACTGTGGCGCAGACTTTTCGTCTGCCGTTTGCTAAGGTGGCTGATCTACGTGCGCGCTTGGTGGCGCTCTTGGGCAAGCAGAAGGCTTCTCTCCGCGAGCTGCAACAGCTTGTGGGCCACCTGAACTTCGCATGTAAGGCCGTTGCGCCAGGACGTGCCTTTTTGAGGCGCCTGTGCGAGGCTATGTCTGGTCTTCGCCTTCCCCATCATAGGGTTAGGCTGTCGCAGGGGGTCAGGGAGGACCTCAAAGTTTGGGAGGACTTTCTCTCATCATTTAATGGCGTTACGATGTAGCGAGAGGAGTTGCTGTTAGAGGCCGAGTTGCGGGTGGCATCGGATGCCTCTGGGGCCCTGGGCTTCGGTGTCTTTTTCCGGGGTCACTGGTGCGCTGAATCCTGGCCGGCAGTTTGGCACACTGAAGGTATTACCAAGGATTTGACATTTTTGGAATTTTTTCCAATCTTGGTAGCGCTCTGGCTGTGGGGGGAGGAGCTTGCCAATCATGCGGTCCACTTTTGGTGCGACAACATGGCTGTTGTGCATGTGATCAATTCCCTCTCAGCCCGATCGCCCAGGGTCATGAGACTGGTCACGCTCCGGTGCCTTCGGCTGAACATTATGTTCAGGGCGAGAAATGTCCCCGGCATTGATAATGGTGTGGCAGATGCTCTGTCTCGCCAGCAGATGGAGCGGTTTCGTCAGCTTGCCCCGGGGGGCCGATGCCTTGCCATCCCCGATGCCACAGGAGTTGTGGAGTCTTGGAGGGACGAAGTCCGCAGAGCCATCCGTTTAGCCATCGCCCCTAGCACAAGAAGGTCGTATGATCGCGCTGTGCGGCAGTTTGCGAGCTTCCGAATGGAGGCTGGGTTGGAGCAGAGTTGGCCCATTCCAGCAGAACATCTCATGCAATTTTGTGTTAACAGGAAGTTAGGTGCCCTGTCTGTAAAGTCCATTAGGGGGCTTTTGGCTGCCCTAGCCTTTGTTAGCAAGGCACGGGGATTTCAGGATGTGACTGGGGATTTCAGGGTGCGAAAGATGCTGGAGGGTTGGTCTCGGGAGGCTGGCTCTCGGTCTGACGCCAGGCAACCTATTTCTCCGTCCATCCTTAAGGGTTTGGGTGGCACCTGGCAGTCGGTTTGCTCTTTGGACTATGAAGCCGTGCTTTTCCACGCTGCTGCGCTTACGGCCTTCTTTGGAGCCCTTAGAATTGGGGAGTTGGTGGCTCAGTCCCGCACTGATTTGTCGCATCGTGCACTGCTTGTTCAGGACGTGCAGTTTGCAGGGGACGGTGTTTCCCTACGGATTAGGGGGTCCAAAACCGATCAGCGCCACAAGGGAAATTTGTTCGGCTTGGCTCCTGCGCTGATGCTGAGTTATGCCTGGTACGCGGGTTGCGTTTGTATCTCAAGAAGAGGGGCTCTGGCGAGGGTCTCCTATTTCGCCATTGTGATGAGTCCCCGCTAACTCAGTACCAGTTCTGGTCGGTTACCGGACGGGCCTTGGCCAAGTTGGGTCTCGTGGGTTTCAAGTTTGGCACCCACTCATTTAGAATAGGGGCGGCTTCCACGGCTGCTGCAATGGGCTACCCAGAAGCGGCCATTCGCAGTGTAGGGCGGTGGTGATCAGCGGCTTACCGGGGGTATGTCCGTCCTCTGCCGGCCCCGTTATGATCTGTGGCTGATTGTCTTTTCTTCTTCAGGTGCTGTTGTTCGCCGTGGGAGGTGTCGGATCCTCATCTGCGGACACAGCATGATCTTCTGGGCCACTCATCAAGCCAAGAGGACCCATCTGGGGTCCCAGCTTGGCCTCAGTCGTTGGGCTCAGATCGAGTGGCAGGGCCGTCGGGGCCTACGTTGGCCGGGCCTGTTGCCTCTCTTGTTTGAGGGAAGATGTGCCCCTCCTCCGCATTTTTTGTTATTACATTTAGGTGGAAATGATTTAGGTTGGATCAAGGGCAAGGCCCTCACGCTGCAGGCGCAGGCTGATTTGAAGCTTATCGCTCAGCGTTGGCCGGGGGTTCTAATAATGTGGTCTGCCATCCTCCCACGTCGTGTTTGGAGGGAGGCTTTGGATCACGAGGGAGTCGAACGGGCGAGGCGTAAGGCCAATAAGGCCATGTTCAAGGCTTTGGGTGCCGGGCTGGGGGTTTACTTACCCCATCCCCAGATTAGGGACACGTACGCTGACCTCTACAGAGGTGACGGCATCCACCTGTCCTTTAAGGGCAATGAGATCTTTTTGACTGATTTGCGGCAAGGGTTGTGGTTGGCCCTGCAGGAGATGTGGGGCGTTAGGGCCTAAACAGAGGTTTGGCCCTAACGGTGGCAGGTTAGCTGGGGTAGGCAGAGCGGGCTGGTGAGCACCCGGTGGCACATCCTCATTGGTGGGGAATGGGGGTCTGTCTCAGATCGGCTGGCAGGCTTTACGGCTGCCAGCTGAGAGGGCAGACTGCCCTGGGACCCCCTGGAAAAGGCCTCCCCTCGGGCTTTACGGCTGGGGTGTATGGCGCTTTAAAGGGGGGAACCATTCGCCTGGCCGGCTGGGTTACAGCCATGCACTCTATGGCTCGCGCCTAGGGCAGGGGGTTGCTCGCCCATGCAGTACGAGGAGCTGGTCAGAGTGACCCCCTCGCTCGAACTGTACCGCTAGTTACACCCTTGCCGTGTTTAAGTTCCTAGTTCAAGCTTAGAGGTTATTTGGTCAATAAATGGCCCTATTTTACCCAAGCCTTGTGTCCGTCTCTTCTTTCCGAATATGGGGGCAAATGACTTACCAATGTCATACAACACATAAAAGATCTAAGAATGCCAGAAAAGTGACCGATTTGCATAAAAAGAAGTTGAGAACACCAGCAACAGGAACTGGCAAATCACAAAACCTTGAGGTGCTGTTAGCACCTCAAAACAAAAAAAACTAAATAAAAAGGGCAGGTCCACACAGCTTTCCAGGAAGCATGATTTTTAAAATGGAGGATCCTGAACTGTGTGTAAAGAAGCATATATAGATTGTGCTTACGTAGGTTGTGTATGGAAAGCTTTGATGGAAAGCTTTTACTTCTGCTTAATAAACAAATGAAATACCCTTACCTTGAAATTCATTCTCTGCTGTCTCCTTAATCTCAGTGAAAGCACTAATTGCAAATGATTTCTGCTGAAGTTGTACACTTTTTCATCTTCATCATTTTTTCTCGAGCCCCCTTTTCTTTACAGTCATACACATGTGGAGTTGTCTTACCCCAATTTTCTTCCTAGTTGTCTGTGTGGATCAGATGGTTTAGTACAAGAAGGTTAGTTAAAAGTTTAGGTGAAAGTGAAAATGACTAGGAACTAGGTATACTGAACACCCACGGGTTCAGCTCAATTTGTTTGCCAGTTGCAAACAGAGAACCAGTTTTTCGTTGAGCAGTTCGGCTTTATGTGATCATTTCAAACATGGTAATTGGGTTTTCATGCAAGTTCTCACACACCTCAATGTTAGCCCTAGTTTTCTCCCACCCACCACCCACCCCCACAAACCTGTTGTTGTTACATGCTGCTCAGCATACAGGGGTGATTTAGCAGACATACAAAACCTATCAAGCAAGTTCACTGTGAAATGGGAGATGGTGCTTGAGTCAGAAACAATAGTATATACTTTCAGGCCCCCGTTAAGTTTATAGGTAAACTGAGACTGTGTGGATCTACCCTCTACATTCCACAACTGCTGCACGGCAACAGCTTCTGAAGCCGCATCCTGTTGTCACATGCTTCAGTGAGAATTATGCCCATGTATGTTTCAATGCCAGTGTCCTTGGGCACTACTGCCTGTAACATTCAAGGCAAGTTTGCTAGCCATTGTCTGACAACTAGTTGGAGAGGAAGGTGATGGGGACAAGGAGAATGATCTCACACCAATGGCACAATGCCACTTCTGGCACAAAACCAGAAGTGATGTCACCATGTTGGCATGATGCTTTAAGATTCCCCTCCTGTAGAGTTCTGGGGGATGGGAGATCCTAGAGCAACACATCAATGAGGTGATGTCACTTCTGCATGCCAGAGGTGACATTATATCATCAGTATGATAACTCTTTCCCCCACCCCATTTTTCCCCTGCTGCTGTGCCAAGCAGCAGTGGAGGCAATGGTTGGAAAGCAGAGATCTCCCACCACAGAAGGAGAAGTGGGAAGCCTAATGCAAGGCCTAGTTTTCATTGAAAGGGCAAGTACCTGTCTACATTATGATGATACTTCAGTCTCACACGACTGAACTACTGCTGTAGCACAGTGGTTGAGTGGTTTGGCTGTGAATCAGCACTCTGCTGGTTCGAATCTCTCTACTGCCATGAGCATCACATGTTATCATTGATTGGCCTTGCTGAGGTGATACAAGTTTCTGCCAGAGACCTAAGTATCAGCCAGGTATCGGAGCAATTATTGTTGTTGTTGTTGTCATTGTTATCTGAAACACAATCAACAATAAGCAGAGGTCACGTTATTATTGACTGGCCTTGCTAAGCGGATACAAGCTTCCACTGGAGACCTAAGTATCAACCAGTTATTGGCGTAATGTGTGCGCTGTTCCAAGTAGCACCGTCTTTTGCAGTTCCATAGGCGTTATGTCATCATCATCATCATCATCATTATTTTATTATTATTATTATTATTAACAGTCCTCTGAAAAAGATCCTTTCACACAGAAAAATTAGAATATCAGTGAGAAACATTTTAGTCCAGCATTCTCCCCGACATGGCAGTTTCCTATTTTTAAACATAGGAGAATTTATTCCCCTTCATTCACAATCCAAACACAGGTATACCAGTTCAATGTAGGTCTCTCATTTACCCACTTGGGGCGGGAATTACCAGCTCCCAAACCTACTTTCCCATACCTGGAGAACTGGGAGAAAAATGGACTCCACCTAATGACACTCTAGGAATCTCTCCTTGTTTCCGCGGTAAAGACCACAGAGACTAGGGAAGGCAACCTAGATCATCACCCAGAAGTGACATCACATCCTCCCCAAACTTGGCCCTCTCCTGGTACAGGACCCCAAATTGCATGACAGTTACTGAGGCAGTGTTGGGAACCTCCTCCAATGGCAATTCATTCCCATAAAATTTGCCTGAAAACCATTATCTAAAAGTACTGCATTACCTGCATAATCTCAGAGAGATTGACTTCTTGTACACAAATAAAGAGGTCCTAGTTGTAGGGAGCAATGGAAATGGTTTGCTTCTTAGGGCTTCTCCTGCTCTCAGCATTCAGTATAACTTAAATATATGTGTCAAGTTTTCACTGACCCTACCCCATATACAGTTCTCTTGAGATTTGTTCTGATATCCCGGGCTGTCCCTCTGTGCTCTGTCGGCCATGTGATAAATGCAACATTAACTGGGACAGAATGTCTCTCTTTCCACTTGCCTTCGTTCCCTCATGCACGCACATGCATCCAGGCACTCCCAAATCCCACGACTGAGAGTTTAGCAATTTTCCTCCTTAATCAGCTTATGTAGTAAAGTTAAATGAACTGAGTGAGGGAGGCCAGTGCTGGCGGACATAACCGTCAGCCGAAAAATTAGAAATCATCTGTCAGGGTGAAAAGTGTGTGTATGCGTGTGTCTGAAACCAGCCATTTTCTCCATATTTCGTACATCTCGCCATGGCCTCCAGTCAAACAAGTTTGGGAAGCAATTCATAAACTCGAAACACTTGTTTACCAAAGGCAAAAATGCCAGGATTTTTTTTTATCATCTTGTGCATTTGTGTCCCACATATATGGTCTTCCCTTCCTTATTTCAGCCTCACAATTACCCAGTAAATGTAAGTTAGGCTAAGAACTTGTTATTAGCTAAAGGGCGTGCTTCATGTCCAAGCTGGCTCTCTTGGAGAGAGCCGGTTTGGTGTAGTGGTTAAGAACGGCAGGACTCTAATCTGGAGAGCCAGGTTTGATTCCCCACTCCTCCGCTTGAAGCCAGCTGGTTGGCCTTGGGTCAGTCACAGCTCTCTCAGGGCTCTCTCAGCCCCACCCACCTTGCAGGGTGATTGTTGTGGGGATAATAATAACATACTTTGTAAACTGCTCTGAGTGGGTGTTAAGTTGTCTGGAAGGGTGCTATATAAATTGAATGTTATTGTTATTGGAACATAGGCCAGGGTTCCCCAACATGGTGCCCTGCCAGTCCATCTCCTGCTGCCTCCTAAGCTTTTCAGAAAGTGGGCAGAGGCACTACAAGGAAGGGCTTTTTATTGGCTTGCCTCATTCCAATTAAAGGGTTATCCGTAGCTGCAGTAGCTGCCAGAGCCGCAGGAAGATAGGGAAAACTGGTAAGCAGTCCTTAGGCAGAATGTGTTCCTGTTCCCCCTTCAGGCTTTTCTTCTTTTAATTCCCCCTTCCCTCTCTCTTTCTCTTTATTCCCCTTTTCTCCTCATGTGTTCAACATAGGATTGCCAGCCTCCAGGTGGTGGCTGGAGGTCTCCCAGAATTACGACTGATCTCCAGGCCATAGAGGTTAGTTTCCCTGGAGAAAATGGCAGCTTTGGAGGGTGGACTCTATTGCATTATATCCTGCTGAGAGCCCTCCTTTCCCTGAACCCACCCTTCTCCAGGCTCAACCCCACCCCGCCACAAATCTCCAGGAATTTCCCAAGCTGGAGCTGGCAACCCTAGTTCAACATGGTTGCCATGCGGTTCTTGCGAAACAAAGATGGAGGTATTGCATTTAGTTGCACCTCCAGCAGCAGCCATTTTGGATTTGGCTCCCCATTCTGCAATGGAGCATGCCCACCATCGGACATGATGACATCATTTCCGGAAGATCAGCAAAGGTAAGTGCCAGGTCCCGCCCCCTCATCCTGCCGGGAATGTTAAGGGGACCGGGAAACCCTACTATTACATCACACTCTGAGCTGTGCTCCCATTTTCAAGCCATTCTCAACTCTCAATTTCACAGGCTGCTGTTTCATTTCAAAGACCCCAGTTTCTAACACAGGTTCTCCCTGCTCGGCATGAAACAGCAGTCATCTTTCCCCCAACCATACAAAATCGGATGAAATTCTTACCCTTAAAATAGATGCCTGGTTTTGTGCCAACTATACAGAGACAGCCTAAAAATAACACAAAACATACAAAGGATGCAGAACGGTGCAAAAAAAACAAAGAATCAGAAACATATGATTTTCCTGCAATACGATTTTTCTGCAAACGACTGCTCAAATCTCCACTCCGTATTTCTTATTCCTCCTCCTTCTTCCAGAAGCAGCTAGGCCTCCCATTCCTCTCACCCGTTGGTACCTCATGCATGTGTAATGTATGTTAATGAATTCCTTACTTTGGGGGCAAATGGTTAAAACACATAAATAGAGCCTAACCTTGGGAAGAAAAAGAAAGGCCATCCACATGACAAGCTGGGGGGGGGGGAGGTGTGTCCTTTAGGCTAGAAGGAGGAACGCCAGTTAGCCTTGCAATGAGATTGAAGTTTAAGAACCGAAGAAGGGGAAAAAAGGAGAAGGAGGGGCATATGTGATTGATTTCTCCACTGGATAGGGGAGGGACCCCAGAGAAGGCAAAATGTGCCTCCAAGATGAGGGATTAAATGCAAAGATTTGCCCCTAATTAAAAAAAAGTGTTGCTTGTATAAAGAAGGAAGGGAACAAGGACAAAGGCTTCTCGATCCATTCATGAAGCTGGATTGCTGCAATAACACTCTAAGTGGGGTTTCCTTGAAGTCAGCCTGGAATTGTCAGTTGCTACAAAATGCAGTCTCCAGTCTATTGATTGGGGACCATGGTGGTGGCAGAGAATGCCTTCAAGTCATAGCGGACTTATGGCGACCTCTGCTGGGGTTTTCATGGCAAGAGACTAACATAGGTGCTTTGCCATGGCCTGTCTCAGTATAGTAACCCTGGTCTTCCTTACAGGTCTCCCATCCAATTACTAACCAACGTTGACCCTGCTTAGCTTCTGAAATCTGACATGATCAGGGTCACCTGGTCTAGCCAGGTCAGGGGATTGAGGCGAGTAGTTATGATTAAAGAGTTCTAGTGCTGAAACAACTGTAACACTTGTCTATTTGACTTCCAGGTTGAACGCAAAGTGTAGGTTATTATCTTTAAAGCCCTTTGCAATCTTTTGCCCCATCTCTATAAGACCACTTTTCCTGGTAGTAGCCCATGTACTCCATTTGATCTATGTGACAGCTCAGCAGGCTTCATCAAGGTTTTTTTGACATTTATATTTATTTATTCATATTTGTGTACATATTTATGTTTTACCTTTCCACTGTTGGCCCCAAGCAGCTTATATGTGTCATTCTAAAAGGTCGTGTTTTAAATGGCCAGAACTGTCACATCATAACACAATTGTTGTGACAAGAGTTCACTGGGTTGGATCCAAAACACCACAAGGAAGGTTCCACGCACCTCTACCTTCTGTGGCTGTCCACCGAGCCCCTGGAAATTCTACCTGGGGAGTCAGGGATATTTACATTTTGGAGAGCACAAAACTAATAAATAGTAAGGAGAGATGTTAGGCCTTTTTTTGGAAGTGGTACAGAGCCACTCAGGATTAGATGTGGGTACAAACCAAAATATAAACCAAAATTCGTCATGAACCGGGCCACTTCACAGTTCGTGAACTGGCAGTTCGTGGGAACTCATTTCTCATGAACCGTAATGAATTTTAGCCCAGTTCGTTAGGTTCGGCACTGCAGACAGCCTGGTGCTGAACAATCAGTTTCCTAGGCAACAGGGGGGATGGGCTCTCTTCAGACTTTTTGCTGACCTAGAAGTGATGTTTTCACAAACTGAATGAACCGGTTCGCAAACCGGATCAAGTTCATGAAAGTTCGTGGTTCGTGAAACGTGACAAACCATGAACTGCATGGTTCAGAGTTTTCCCGGTTCATGCCCATCTCTACTCAGGGTACATTTTAACAGAGAGAATGCTTGTGTTATTTCAGTTTAACTCAGTCCATACTATGGAGCACAATGCAATAGGAGTGGAAAGGTACACCCTAGATTTGTCCTATAGCCCCCAGACTCCATTCTGATCAGCATCTTAGGAAAGTCCTTTCCATGTATGCCTGGAGCCTTTTCTGGGGTGATGGAGTTTGAGGATCTACCCCATAGGGGTGTGCAAGGAAAAAACTTTCGGCTTTCTTGTTTCGGGATTACCCGAAACAAGATTCTCTACCGTTAAAGCCGAAAGCCGAAACAAGAATCTCTTTCGGGATTCGGGATTCGGGATTCTTTCGGCATTCTTTCGGCATTCTTTCGGGTTTTTTGGGGGGAAAATGCCTCCGTCTTTCAGGACGCCTGGAGGAGGCATTTTCCCACCTAATAAGCCCAAAATTGGTGGGGACCTTCCTCTAACCCTTCTCTAACAACCACCCAAGTTTCAGACAGATTGGACTTTGGGGGGCCATGTTATGGCCCCCCAAAGCAGGTCCCCCCATCCTCCCATAAGAAAGCGAAGGAGCAGCATATTGTTAGCATGCTGCTGCTGATCTTTCTTCATTATTTCCTATGGGGAAAAAATGAAGAGGCAGGCTTCCTTTGCCAGGGGTGGCATTTTGCATGCAAAATGCCCCCCTACCCTCAGGGGCCCTTCTCCCACCCCTCCTCCCACCCCCCACCAAGGCTCAGCCTGCTCCCACTTGGGGGGGGCCATTTCATGGCCTCCCCAAGTAGGTGCTCTAATCTCTACCACTGACAGCTGGGGGAGGCTTGTGTTGCCAGGGGTGGCATTTTGCATGCAAAATGCCCCCCAACCCTCTGGGGCCCTTCTCCCACCCCTCCTCCCACCCCCCACCAAGGCTCAGCCTGCTCCCACTTGGGGGGGCATTTCATGGCCTCCCCAAGTAGATGCTCTGCTCTCATCTCTACCACTGACAGCTGGTAGAGAATCACCCCAAAAAATTGCTGTCAAAAGCACTTTATTTCTGTAACTGCTTTAGGAAGGCACCACAGAGCAGGAAAGCAGTGTACTACACAAAAATAACACAACTCACTTCACATCAGAGAATCACACAAACACAATTGCTGTCAAAAACGGTGAAGTGGGTTGTATTATTTTTTGCAGTACATTGCTATCATGCCCTGTTGTGCCCTCCTACTGTGTAACCTAAAGCTGTTCAAGAAATAAAGTGTTTTTGCCAGGAATTGTGTTTTTGTGATTCTCTGATGTTAAGTGAGTTGTGTTATTTTTGTGTAAGATAGTGCTGCCATGCCCTTTGGTGTTCCCCCCTGCTGTGTAACCTAAAGCTGTTCAAGAAATAAAGTGTTTTTAACAGGAATTGTGCTTTGTGATTCTCTGATGTGAAGTGAGTTGTGTTATTTTTGTGTAAGATAGTGCTGCCATGCCCTTTGGTGTTCCCCCCTGCTGTGTAACCTAAAGCTGTTCAAGAAATAAAGTGTTTTTGACAGGAATCATGCTTTGTGATTCTCTGATGTTAAGTGAGTTGTGTTATTTTTCTGTGTGGGGGACTGCTGGTGTAATGTGTCATAATGCTTTGCCTACTTGTACTTTGGAAGGGAGAATATAATTTTTTTAAAACTTTATTTTGTGTTGTTCTTGTTTTATTCTTTGTTGTGCAGTTGGTTCCCATCATAGGGAACAATGGGGCTGGCTGGCCAGCCATCTCTGTAGGTGGTGGGGGAATTTGAGGGAGGGTGTCTGTGGTTCAGGTGCTCTTTCACAGGGACCAGCTGGCACTCAGAAGTGTGCCCACCATTGTGGCACCCCTGGGCTGTGCAGAATTGCCTAGGGAAAGAGAGTTTAGAAGTTCCCAGCATAGGGAACAAAGGGAGAGGGCTGGCCTTTGCCAGCCTGTTCCTGGGGTTATGGGTGTGGGGCAGGTGGGGGTGGATTTGGGTCTGTGAGGGGCTAATGTGGGGATTTGGGTCTGTGTGTGGCAGCTGGGGGGGAATTGGGTTTGTGTGGGGCTGTAAGGGGTGGACTTTAGGGGCTGAGAGGACCTACTTGGGGAGGCCATGAAATGCCCCCCCCAAGTGGGAGCAGTCTGAGCCTTGGTGGGGGGTGGGAGGAAGGGTGGGAGAAGGGCCCCAGAGGGCTGGGGGGCATTTTGCATGCAAAATGCCACCCCTGGCAACACAAGCCTCCCCCAGCTGTCAGTGGTAGAGATGAGAGCAGAGCACCTACTTGGGGAGGCCATGAAATGCCCCCCCAAGTGGGAGCAGGCTGAGCCTTGGTGGGGGGTGGGAGGAGGGGTGGGAGAAGGGCCCCAGAGGGTTGGGGGGCATTTTGCATGCAAAATGCCACCCCTGGCAACACAAGCCTCCCCCAGCTGTCAGTGGTAGAGATGAGAGCAGAGCACCTACTTGGGGAGGCCATGAAATGGCCCCCCCAAGTGGGAGCAGGCTGAGCCTTGGTGGGGGGTGGGAGGAGGGGTGGGAGAAGGGCCCCTGAGGGCTGGCGGGCATTTTGCATGCAAAATGCCACCCCTGGCAAAGGAAGCCTGCCTCTTCATTTTTTCCCCATAGGAAATAATGAAGAAAGATCAGCAGCAGCATGCTAACAATATGCTGCTCCTTCGCTTTCTTATGGGAGGATGGGGGGACCTGCTTTGGGGGGCCATAACATGGCCCCCCAAAGTCCAATCTGTCTGAAACTTGGGTGGTTGTTAGAGAAGGGTTAGAGGAAGGTCCCCACCAATTTTGGGCTTATTCGGTGGGAAAATGCCTCCTCCAGACGTCCTGGAAGACGGAGGCATTTTCCCATAGAAAAGCCGAAAGAAAGCCGAAAGAATCCCGAAACGTTTCGGCTTTTTTCTTTCGGCTACCCGAAACGTTTCGGCATTCCCCGAAACGTTTCGGCATTCCCCGAAAGAAGCCGAAACACTTTTGTTTCGGCATTCTTTCGGCATTCTGAATGCCGAAACGCACATCCCTACTACCCCATCCTGTGCTCCCCTGGTTTCACTGGAAGAATTACTAAAATTAATTCCAAAATTGGAGCATGTAAAGTTAGCCTCAGCATCCATTTTGTTCCATCCTTATGTACCACTTCTCCCTTCAACATTACTGACTGGCAGGTGTGCATTGAAAAAATGCTGCAAGCAACGTGACTGTATGACTATTCCTTTTCATGTGCTGTCCTCCTCATGTGCTTATGTGCTTCTGCGCACTGGTAAAATCCACACCAAGAAGAATCTTGATGCCCCTCAATGTGCAATCCATCTAGTCTATTTGTTTTGATGATAAATATGTGTATAAGCAGTGTGAAGGGGGAAAGAGATGCAAATGAATGATAGGAACCCAGAAGCAGTATACGCACACACCAACACTGTCCAAAATTCAGAAATAGAAGGAGAACAATGGAGGACTCCTTATTCATCAACTGCACTTTGGAATCAAGACCTGATCTTTCAGAACTCCAAATTACAGCAAAAAAAATATTCAGAAACATCCAAAATACTATTGCTGCATTTTGAAACGTGGCCTATAAGTGTGGCTGTTTGTGTACACAAGAGAGCTTTCCATTTGTGAGTGCAGCGAGCTAATGGGGTATTAGTGCAGCTGTCTGCTCATGCACATTCTTTGTCGTGGCGCACACCTTGTGGAATGGCCTACTTGAGGAGGTCAGGAAGGCCCCCGTACTTCTATTGTTTTGCAGAACGTGCAAAAGAGAAATGTTCAGGAGGGCATTTTTATAAACGAATTATACGCATAATACAGTGTAACAGCTCCGGAGATCACTTCTATAAAGAAAAGGATTGTAACCTGTGTTTATTACATGTATTACTTCCCTTTCTTTACTGCGGTGTCCTCTACCTTTGTATCCCCTTTTCTTCGTTATGTTCTGTTCTGTCACTGTTTCTGTTGCCTCGGGCAGCTTTTGTTTGTATTATTTTCTGCTTTATTCAATCTGGGTCCTACGACGTTGTTTATTGGAGATCTTTGCTGCCTGCTTAACTTGCTTTACATATTTTGTAATCTGCTTTTAGTCTCAGTAAGAAAGAAGGGCTATTCGTGAAGTTATTATTAATAACCAGGGCTTTTTTTCAGCTGGAACGTGGTGGAACGGAGTTCTGGCACCTCTTGAAAATAGTCACATGGCCGGTGCCCCCGCCCCCTGATCTCAAGACAGAGGGGAGCTTAGATTGTCCTCCATGCCAGCGGCGTGGAGGGCAATCTAAACTCCCTTCTGTCTGGAGATCGGGGGACGGGGGCACCGGCCATGTGACCATTTTTGCCGAGGGCGATTTAAACTTTAAAAAACTCCCCCCTTGTTCCAGCTGGTCCAACGTGACGTCATTGTGCGGTCCTGAGTTCCACCACTGAGTTCCACCACCTCTTTTCCCAGAAAAAAGCCTTGTTAATAACAACCAAAGCAACATCAACATCATCATCAACATCATCAACAACAATAATAAATAGTGGTTAAAGTGTCAGACCAGGCAGTAGAAGACATACATTCAAATCCGACTCACCATGAGATTCACCACGTGTTCCTGGACCTGTCACTCCCAGCCCAACCCAATCTCACATGGTTGTTGTAAGGACAAAATGGGGAGAGCTACATATGCTACTCTTGGCTGTTTGGAGGGGGATATATATATATTATTTATTTATTTTATTTATTTACCTTCAATTTCTATTCCGCGCTCCCTGAACTAGCTGGCTCAGGGCGGGTCACATTCTATAAAACAGCACATTAATAACAATATTATTAAAATTTAAAAAATTAAAACAACAATATAAAAACATGTATTGTCGAAGGCTTTCACGGCCGGAGAACGGTGGTTGTTGTGGGTTTTCTGGGCTGTATTGCCGTGGTCTTGGCATTGTAGTTCCTGACGTTTCGCCAGCAGCTGTGGCTGGCATCTTCAGAGGTGTAGCACCAAAAGACAGAGATCTCTCAGTGTCACAGTCACTGAGAGATCTCTGTCTTTTGGTGCTACACCTCTGAAGATGCCAGCCACAGCTGCTGGCGAAACGTCAGGAACTACAATGCCAAGACCACGGCAATACAGCCCGGAAAACCCACAACAACCACAATATAAAAACAGTACAATAAAAGTATTTAAAAGTACAAAGAAGGCTGCACTGGAGTAATCAGTTTATCAATTTCAGTCCGCCACCAAATCTGCCATATTAAAATTCCTGTATGGACACTTGATTGAGACTGGGTTATTGGAGGGGCCATGGCTGAATGGTAGAATGATAGAATGTACACTTAGCATCGCAGAAGGTCCCGGGCTCAATCCCCAGCATCTCCAATTGCAAGGACCAGGCAGTAAGTGATGAGAAAGACTTCTGCTTAAGAGTTTGGAGAGCTGCTGCCAGTATGAGTTGGCAATACTTTGATGGCTCAACAGTCTGATTCAGTATAAGGCAGCTTCTTGCGTTCCTATGGAAAGCCAGTTTGGTGTAGTGGTTAAGAGCAGCAGGACTCCAATTTGGAGAGCCAGGTTTGATTCCCCACTTCTCCGCTTGAAGCCAGCTGGGTGACCTTGGGTCAGTCACAGCTTCTAGGAGCTCTCTCAGGCCCACCCACCTCACAGGGTGTTTTGCTGTGGGGATAATAATAACATACTTTGTAAACCACTCTGAGTGGGCATTAAGTTGTCCTGAAGGGCGGTATATAAATCGAATGTTGTTATGGTGGTTGTTGTTGTCATCATTGTTCCACCTGCAAAGCTCTCCCTCCTTTTTAGCATGAGGCACTTTTCCACAGGAGAAAAAATACAGACTTGGAGCTGCTCTCCTTTTGTATATAAAACCAGGAAATTCCATAGGTGCATGAGCCCTGTGCACACTGTCACATCCCCAGGATTTTGGCATCGGGTGTACACTTCTTTCTCTCACGTTGGCAAGGTTGTCAAACAAAAGGCCTGTAGGCATTTGGAGAATGTGCAAAGGAAACCTGCATTTTCTTTGCAAGTCAGATAAAGCTCCGAGATAAAGCCCCTTTACCCCAGCTGTGGTGTGCTCTGTGGCTGGTACATCATAATGACATGAAAATGAAGCTGAGTGACACTGTTATTAACCTTTGTTACCTCAATAAATCATAGCAAACAGCAGCAATTACTCTGGTTTTCTGACAAATACTACTTACGCAGCAGATCTTTCCCTTGTTCTCGGCTCCGACAGTCTCTGTCTTGAACAACTGGAAGCAAAGCCATGCAGCTGCACATATCAATTTCTTGAAAGCGACGGCAATAATTGAGTGCTCTTTCATAATAGCCGATAACAGACTTTCATAGGGCTCTGCTCTTCTCTTCCCATAGTTGAGGGGGATGGGAAGTGGCTCTGGAATTCCTGAAAGGCTGAGCATAGGTAGAAGCAGGGCTTTTTTTCAGCTGGAACGCGGTGGAATGGAGTTCTGGCACCTCTTGAAAATGGTCACATGGCTGGTGGCCCTGCCCCCTGATCTCCAGACAGAGGGGAGTTTAGATTGCCCTCCGCACCACTCAGGCATGGAGGGCAATCTAAACTCCCCTCTGTCTGGAGATCAGGCGGTGGGGCCACTGGCCATGTGACCATTTTCACCGAGGGTGATTTAAACTTTAAAAAACTCCCCCCTTGTTCCAGCTGAACCAAAATGACATCATTGTGCGGTCCTGAGCCCTGGGTAGAAGGCCTGGAATTCAGATGCCAGGTTCTTTGCCAGGAGCAGGATGTACATAGGTAATCTAGGATTGGGGGAAAGCTGCAGTGCAATAGCAGATTCCATGCTTTGTACGCAGGAAATTTCAGACTCAGTCCCCAGCATCTCCTGTTAGACATACAGATGCTCGAACACTCGACAGTTCGGCTCAAAACCCGTTTCCCTGTAGTGAACAGGGAACCCATTTTTCAATGGAATGTTTGTCTGTTCATCAAACCATTCGTGGCGGTTCAGCAGGTTGCTTCAAGGTATTCCTTTCTAACAGTGCAATACCGTGCAATCCACTTTTCATGCTTGTTCTCACACAGCCCAGTCGAGTTCTACTTCCCCATCCTAGATGAGCCGCTGCTTTGCTTGGCAGGCAATTTTTTAAATGGACAGTTGAACCAGTCACAAATCATATGAATCAGGCTGTTTTCACACACGTTGGATAGTGTATTTTCAGTGCACTTTCAATGAGCTTTGGTGATCGTTGTGTGAAACAGGAAAATCCACTTGCAAACGATGGCTAAAGTGCATTGTTTTATATAAAGGATAAATTATGTTGTTTTGTCGCATTAGACAGTTTTTTTGTTTACTTGTACTTACAATTCTTCAGTCCCAGCCAATCACATTATTTTGTTTTATTCCAAATTTTTATCGAAAGTGTGAATTATTTTATTGTATTTTGTACTCAGACCTGTAATCTGCTCAGCCCCGTTGCATTATTCTGGCTTACCAGGAATCTCTGTGGTTAGATTCAAATTTATTTTATCATCCTTTTTAATTCCGTTGCTGATTGACTGAATAGTTCTTATCATATTTATCATCTGCCTTGAGTCACAGTGAGAAAAATGGACTATAAATGAAGCTAACAACAACAACAATAATTTTGTCATTGGTGCCTGCCAATACATGAAAATAGTTCTCTAAATGTGATGAGGAAAATGTATTTTAGCATATGCTAAGAGAACAGGGGTGGACTAGAAGAAAGAAAAGGACTTGGGAAAGGGCCATGACCCTCGGCAAGGCAGGGAGGGAGGAACAGTCAGCCTCCTTGCCCAGAGAGCCCCACCCCATGCATGATATAACAACAACTGTGTTTATATTCCACTCTTCTAGGCAGATTAGTGCCCCATTCAGAGTGGTGAACAGAGTCAATGTTGTTATTATCTCCACAATACAGCTGGGGAGCTGGGGCTGAGAGGAGGGGCTTACCCAAGGACACCTGCTGAGCTCATGCCAGTAGTGGGAGTTGAATCAGCAGAATGCTGATTCACAGCCCGACCACTTCACCACTATGTTACGGCAAGTCTTCTAGCTGGATTAGTGCCCCACTCAGAGCGGAGAGCAAATTCATTGTTATTATCCCACAATTCAGCTGGGGAGCTGGGCTGAGAAGAATGGTTTACTCAAGGCCACCGGCTGAACTCATGGCAGTAGATTCACCCAGCAGATTGCTGATTAGCAGCCCAACCATTTAATCACAGTGCTACAGGTCAGGCACTGCCTTCCACATAGCATTGCCAGGTCCCCTCACCCTCTGGGCAGGAGACCTGACACTCAGCTTTTGGTCATCCTCGCACACACGCAAAACCTGCACGTGCTCTGGGATTACATGATGATATCACTTCCCAGAAGTGATGTCATTGCACATGCCATATGACACCCAGGGAGTGCTCCTGTGCTCTTCAGTGGGCCGAATCAGGCTGCTGCAGAGTGCAGGAGCACTGCTGGGGTGGCAAGATGGACTACAAAGTGCTCTTGCGCTCCACAGCAGCCTGGACAGGCCTGTTTGGGACCAAATTGAGCCCATTTTGGGCTGAAATTGGTCTACTGTGGCACACAGGAGCACACCACGCCACCAGGGAGCACACCCCAGGAGGTGCATTCCCTCACCTTTCCCCCCAACAGCCAGGTAAGCAGAGCCAGGGATCCCCTGCCCTCAGCACGGGACTAGCAACCACATGTGGCCTTTCCCGCTACACCACACAAGGGCTAAGTGCCTCTTTTCCTGTGCTGCGCAAGGCTCAGTTGGGCACCTCCTTCCCCACATCACACAGGGCTTGCCCACTCTTTTCTCCAGGGCTCCAGAATCACTAAGGCTGCCCTTGTCTACTGCCTGGAACTCCTTGGAGAGAGGGTTCAAAATGCATAGATAGCGAGAAACTCTCCAGTCACACCTCCAATTCATGAATGGGACCTTCCCCTTTAATACATGAATGGAATCTTCCCCTTTAATACATAAAGCACCAGTTTGCACACCAAGTTCTTCATGCCAGCTGGGATTAGCAAATGGGAGCTGAATCCTGCACCAGTGATGCCCCAGCTGGATCAGAGCATAAGAACAGCATAGCGGCCAATTGCACAGAAATTTTCTACAGGGGTCCATCAATCACATTTTTGTCTCCTCCTTCTTCCAGTTGTTGAAGAAGCAACAGCCTGCTAAGAGTCTAGTTACTGTAAATACTGCTGAAAGAGGAGTTTAGTCCACTTGTACCCTAGGGGAAGCTGTGGAATATTCTCTAGTTTTTAGGGTTTATTGAAAGTTTTCTCTTGCAGCTCAACATACCTCTTGTTGTTTTTCTCTCTTTGTCATATGTAGTGTGTGTTAGTGCATGTGCTCTGAAAGCCTCTCTGCTGCATTAACGCCCTGTAGTCAGTGACTGTCTTTTGCAAACATTGCATTGTAGCAAATTCATTGAAAGCAAACTCCAAATCACGGATTGGATTGGTTCCTGAACTCTGTCAACACCAGTGAGCTCAAGGAAGCTTACACAGATCTCTGCCCTCTACATACCCACATTTTATTTTCACAACAACTCTATGAACTACATTCCGCCAGGCGTTCGGTGATTGAAGGGGGCGGTGCCATGTCAGCCTCCCACCTTTGGGGTGGGGGAGGGTTCTCCTCACCACTGCACTTTGTTAATTTGTTTTATTGTTTGTATATTGATTTTAGTTCTTGTTTTTATCACTTTTAACTGTTCACCGCCCAGAGCCCCTGGGGATGGGTGGTATATAAATTGAAATGTAAATATAAATAAATAAAAATTAAGCCAAGTGTGACTGGCCGTACGTCATCCTGTACGCTTTATGAATGAGTGGAGATCTGAATCAATCCCAATCCCAGTCCGGCAATCTAGCCACTACACCATACTGCTCTCACATCTGAATCTAAATAAACCTTCAGATACATTTAATTTCTTTTAAGGTTAAGAAAAACCAAACAAGCACCTAGGATCCAGCCCACAAACACATTAGTGCATTGTAATTCTGTATCTGTGGTTGTTCCATAGAAAGAAAAAGGAGCTCTGCACGTGCTCAGAGACATTCTGGCAGCCCATGGCAAAGCCTTTGTATTGAAAAACACAGTTTGGAAGCAAACCCCAAAGCTAGACCTCTTTTATCCTGCATGGCACAGAATGGTAAGTTGCAGTACTGCAGCCCAAGCTCTGCTCTCAGTCACTACCTGAGTTCGATCCCAGCGGAAGCCAGGTTCAGGTAGCTGGCTCAAGGTTGGCTCAGCCTTCCATCCTTCCGAGGTCGGTAAAATGAGTACCCAGTTTCCTGGGAGTAAAGTGTAGATGACTGGGGAAGGCAATGGCAAACCTCCCCATAACAAAAAGTCTGCCAAGAAAATGTCCTGATGCGACGTTCCCCATGGGTCAGTAATGACTCGGTGCTTGCACCTTTACCTTTAAGGAGGGTCGAACTAAACGAGCAGGTTTTTCAAGAATTGGGTCTGCCCCGTGGTGGCATTCTGACACCATTTGGAATCTCCTTTATTCTTTAACAGCCATTCCCCATAGCTGCTGTGTGGCTGAAGGGAACCTGAGTTGGGTCTGGGGAACCCGGACCCATCTCTTAAAAAACCTGCACGTCTAGTTTGACCCCAAGTCAAACAGTTTAAGAGTCATTGTTCAGGAAAGAGAAGCCACTTCAACACCTCTCTCAAACGACTGCTTGTTTGTTTTTAAATGAAGTCCCTGCTTGCGCCAGAGCTTGTGTTATCGATAGATCTAGAGAAAGTCTGCTTGAATCTAATTTAGGAGAGAAAAGCTTTGTCATAGTCCTCTGTCTGTGACTTATGTGTTCCGAGTTGACTTTGTTTCCCCCCAATCTTATTAAGAACCTATTACACAATGAACGGAGCCTGCGGAGTATGTAAGGTTAGGGGAAAGCCAAGCTTTATTGCTGACAGAGGGGGCACGCTCAAAGGACAGACAGAGAGAGGAGAACCAAGTAGCATCAATCAGCCAGAGGATCAGCGAGAAGAGTCCAAAACCCTCCAAGAGTTATTCATTTTGCTGTGTCCCTTGGAAGAAGATGCAGAACCCAAAGGAAAACGCTGAAAATCACAGCACCGCAGAGCTCCAGAGGACCCAAGCAACTCATGGGGTTCTAACCCGTACTAGGGTGGCCAGGTCCCCTAACCCTCTCGGCAGGAGTGGGGTAGACCAAGCTCTTACCGTCTTCTTGCCCGCTTCAGGTTTTACTCACACACACATAGCACACATGGTTCTGCAGCTGCGTGATGCTGTCATTTCCAGTGACATCACTTCCAGTTACATCTTCTCGCAGGTGCAGGGGCACACGTGTGCTTCACAGCAGGCTGATTTGGGCCTCAAATGGGCCCAATTTAGCCCATTTGGGGCCCAAACCGGCTTGTGGCAAAGTGTGGGAGTGTTCTTGGGGCAGCATGATGATGTCAGTGATGTCGTTGTGCCGCCCCGGGAGCACGCCTAGGTGGCCCGTCCCTGTGCCTTCCTCCCCTGCTGGCCAGGTAAGTGGAGGCAGGGAGCAGAGGGCAAAAGCAAGGGGTCCCCCACCCCACCCTCCAAAGCAGCTATTTTCTCTGACCTCTGTAGCCTGGAAATCACTTGTTGTTAAGGATGCTAACCTCCAGGTGGTGGCTGGGGATACTCTGGAGTTACAACTGATCTCCAGGCCACAGAAATCAGTTCCCTTGGAGAAAATGGCAGCTCTGGACATTGGCAAACCCCACCCTCTCCATCCTCCACCCACTCCAAATCTCCAGAAATGTCCTAACCTGGAGTTAGGGTTCCCAGGGGATTTGCATCCTTGCCTGCCAATCTACCAGGGATCAGCAGGAGGTAGCAAGCCCCCCAGAGGTCATCCACCACCAGCTGGCATCCCAGGAACATGCACAGTGCTCACACACTCCCCGGGGCGCAACAACATCACTCCTGGAAGTGACATCATCGTGCTAGCCACAGGAGTGCTCCGCACAGAGCATGGGAGTGCTCCCATTTCTGGCGTAATGACATCACTTCCGGGAGTGACATCATCATGCAGGTGTTGGAGCATGTGCATGCAGGAGGACAGATAATGCTGCTGGCACAAAGTAAGTGCCAGGTTCCCCCCCCCCCACTTCCTGCTGGGAGGGTATAGGAACTTGGCAACCCTACCTGAGGTCAGTAACCCTACTATAATTCCAGGACATCTCCAGGCCCCATATGGAGGGTGATAACCTATAAAACATACTAAATACATTACAGTTGTTAAAAGCAAGCAAACCCACAACAATAAATGAAAACAAGGAATATAATGAGCCCCAGGGGAGGGGCCATGGTGCAATTGGTAGAGCATCAACTTGGTTATGTAAAAGGTTCCAGTTTCAGTCCCCGGCATTTCCGGTTAAAAGGATCAGGTAGGAAGTGATGTGAAAGATCTCTGCCTGAGTCCCTGGACAGCTGCTGTCAATATGAGTAAACAAGACCGGGTAGACCAATGGTCTAGGTCAATATTCAGCATCATGTGTTAACCAGCAGTAAAACATCTAAACCAGAACACAAATAAAATAGCTGCTTTTTTTTTAATCAGTGGGAGAAAATAATTTAAAAAACCTTGATCAAAACAGAATAGCTGCAAAAACTGAAGATGCCTACTTAAGAGGCAGTGGAGGAATAGTAAACACCAAACACCTGGATAAATAGAATTATTTTGACCAGGCATTTGACAGAGAAGATGCCAGATGAACAGTGGAAGAGGAAGCTTCATAGGCAAGGCACCACCACTGGAAAGGCCCTGTACTTTACGGCTACCTTCCTCACTTCAGTGATTGTGGGAACCTACAGTATCTCTGAAGTAGGTCATCATGCTTGGGCAGGCCTGCCTAGGAGTAAGCGTCTCCTATAAAGTACCAGGAATATAGTACAAATCGTAATAATAATAATAATACCCAGACTGACCTTTCATAACCTCATTTGACTGGATAGGAATGCAGCTGGAGAGGTCACCAAATTTCATGAGCATATGGTTTCAGTTTCAGACCCCAGTTTCTGGCATGGGTCTTCTTCATTTAGGAGCAGTTTGTCTCCCCGCACCTTGATATCTCTAATGAAGTTCATAATGTTGTCTATTTTGGGTTGGGAAATTCTTAGAGGTGGAGCCAGGAGAGATCAGGTTTTGGGAAGGGAAGAGACCTCCGCCGAGTATAATGCCATAGACTCCACCTTCCAAAGCAGACATTTTTCCAGAGGAATTTATCTCTGTCATCTCTGTCAGCAGTGGGATTGGCTGCCTACGGATGTGGTGGGTTCCCCCTCATTGGCAGTCTTCGAGGCGCGGCTGGACGAACAGTTGTCAGAGATGCTTTAGGCTGTTCCTACATTGGGCAGGGAATTAGACTGTAAGACCCCTTCCAACTCTATGATTCTATGAGCTGGAGATTAGTTGTAATTCCAGAAGATCTCCAGCCATACTGGCAACCCTAGAGATTCAACAGGATTATTAAATTGCATATAAATAGCACCAAAAATTGCACAGAAGATATAAACAGCATGAAAATGCCTTAGAGCAAATCAGAAATGCCAGTACCAAAAATGGAAGGGAAAAGAAGGTTTATAACTTCAACATGAGGGCGTTTCTATAATGGGGCTATATTACAATAAAATTGTTCAGGACGATGCTTTTTTAAAAAAAGAATGGGACTGTGAAATAGACCACTGTATAGTATGCATTATCTGGTAGCTGTATGCATTATCCAGCATTGTCCATCCCGTATCTTCTCCTTATGTAATACCATTTTCTGCATTGTTTAACATATTTCGAATAATTTTCCTTGTTTCACATTTCTGTAATCGTACTCTGATTATTATCGCTCCTTAGATATCTCATCCTATGGATTGTGTGGACTTCCACTGTGTCTTCTGCTTTGAGTTTCAGTGAGAAAGGCTGGCTATAAAGGGATAAAATAAAAATAAAACAAGAAAACCAGAAAAGGGTGTGTTTGTGCAGCCCTAAATAGCATGGGTTCAACACAACTTTGGGATCATTTTAGGGAAGGGATTTTTTTTTTTAAAAAAAGCATTGTGTTGTAATGGGTTTTTTCCCCCTTCAAAACTACAACAACCAAAAACCAACTCGTCACCAATCTGATGCTAATGCTTCTTAGTTCTGTCAAACGCGAAAAGAGAGCCCTCCTGTCAATTATAAGAGGGACATCTGGCGCCTCCTCTCTCACTGTCAGAATGTGGACATATTGTATGTCAAGGGGAAAGTAACAAATGCGGCAGGACAGCGGCACCATCTGTCACCGACAGAGACACAGCGGGAACAAAGGGCCAAGCTTTTCTGAGAAGATGCCCGATCCAGAGACAACCTCTCTTATCCTCTCCTTGCCAAACGCCTTTCAATCATCGTGCTGTCCCAGAGATGTATTCAAAGCGGGGGATAAACCCAGACACGGTTTTATCGCCTCAACCAGGATAATACCCAAAAGGGTTTGTCCAAAGATTTATTTATATATTTCGCCTATTTCTATGCCGCCTCTTTCGAGTCCTGCTCAAGGCGACTTACAGTTAAAACAATATAACAGTAGGAAAACAAGCCATTAAAAAAAACAAAGTCATTAAAAAGTCATTGGACATAAACAGCGTGAAGACTATTCATAAAACTGAAGCAGGCCGTTTGAAAAGCTGCTAAGATAAAAGCTCTAATTAAAAGTCAGGGTTAAAAAACGTGCTTTGGCCTGGTGCCTAAAAGAAAGTAAAGAAAGTGCCAGACAGGCCTTAAAGGAGGGAGGGAGATCCCATTATTTATTTATTCACTGTATTTATACCCCACTGTTCTTCCCAATGGGGACCCAAAGCAACTTATATCATTCTTGCCTCCTCCAGTTTATCCTGACAACGACCTTGTGGGGTAGGCTAGGCTAAGAGTGTCTGACCAGCCCAAGGTCACCCAGAAAGCTTCCATGGCAGAGCAAAGGTTTAAACTTGGGTCTCCCATATTGTAGTCCTGCAGTCTAACCACTGCATCACACTGCCTCTCGACTTGATTGTTTGTGAAACTGAATTGTTCCCTGGACGAAGTACTGATCTGAATGGTGTTAGAATCAGGAAGGCGGCAGACAGGGAACAGACTAACAATCGCATGTCATTTGGAGAGGGGTCATGGTTTAAAGCAGAGATTCTTAACCTTTTCCCTGCCATGGACCCTTTTGGCAGTCTGGTGAAGCCTACAGATCCCTCTACAAAATACTGTTTTAAAGGCATAAAACAAAAGGCATAATTTTAGTTAGAGTTCATGCCTTATGTTTAGGCAGGGTTGCCAGCTCTGAGTCGGGAAATTCCTGGAGATTTAGGGGTGGAGCCTGACAAGAGTGGGATTTGGAGAAGGGAGGGAGGTCAGCAACTATATGATGCTGTAGAGTCCCCCTTTCAACGTTGCCATTTCCTTCAGGGGAACCGATCTCTGTAGTCTGGAAATCAGCTGTAATTCTGGGAGCTCCTCAGGACCCTTGGGTCAGCCACTCCTCTGAGCCCCAGCTCCCCTGCTGTATTATGGGGAATTAGGGGTCATTTTGTAGAAAAAGAGCTGGAGGAACTCATTAGCATAACTCATTAGCATATGCCACACCCCTTGACATCACCAGAAATGTGTCATTGGCATAACTGATTTGTATATATATGCCACACCCCCGACATCATCTATCCTGGCTGCTTTGGACCCTATCCTGGTCATTCAGGGCCGAAATTGGGCCCAAAATGGCAAAAAGGGTCTGAAAATGGCTGAAAAGGGGCCCAAAATGGCCAGGATCAGGCTGCTGCTGAACAGGAGAGTGATCCACCACCCGTCAGAGGCCCAATCCAGGCCGTTTTGGCCTCAATCCAGTACGAAAAGGGCCCAAAATGGCCGAGAGTCAGGTGGGTGGGGCCACCTGACATGTGACCTCTTTGGGGAACTGCCAGAACTGCATTCCTGTGTGTTACCCCTCAAAATGAGCCCTGATGGGGATAATAACAACACTAACCTGTTAACCACTCTGGGTGAGGCACTATCTGTCTCGAAGAGCAGTTTATAAGTGCAGTTGTTGTTGTTGTTTGTTGTTGTTGCCTAGTTAAATAAAAAAGGCCTTTCTCTGCCCAAGATCACTCAACAACATTGCCAGTTAGGCTTTCCAATCTCCAGGTGGGGCCTGGAGATATCCTGGGATTACAGCTGATCTCCAGCCAAGATAGATCAGTTCCTCTGGAGAAAATTGCTGCTTTGGAGGGTGGACTCTATGGCATTATACCTTGCTGAGGTCTCTCCCCTCCCCAACCCCTGTCCTCCCCAGGCTCTACCCCCCAACCTAGAGCTGGCATAGGGCTTTGGGGGCCTTGGGGACCTTGGGGGCCAAAGCAGGGGTCCAGAAGGCTGGGGAGGCTGGGTCAGCAGGCGACTTCTTCCCCCTTCAACAAGAAATGTGTTTATCCCCTACAGCTTTTACAGATGGAATTACTCTAACAGCACCAACAGTAAGTAAACACTTCTAGACTGGGACCTAAAAGCCGTATTTCCATATCTGCTCATCTTACTTCTCAGTTAGGAAGTGGCAAAGACCTGTGAAGAAATGATTTTTTAAAAAAATTAAGGAACATAATCAAGGGTAAGAGAAAGGTCTTGATACAAACCAAATAAGCAACAAAAATATAGAAAGTAAAATCTTTACCCGGGTGACTTTTGAAATCAAGAAACCGTGACTGGGTCCAGAGATAAACATACAGAGGCTTGTGCTGCATTTATATAAAGAAAATTATCAGGAGAGATGGGGGGAGGGCATTGTTCACAAATCCACAAATCCACTGTGCATCACACTGACCTTATGAACTCTCTCGCTCGCTCTCTTTCCTCGCATCTTGGCTATTTTGCCCAACTGCCTCCCCCCGCTGTTCTCCCTGTGCCTTTTATTAAGGGTGTGATTTTCACATCCTCTTTTTCATCTTTCAGATGATCCTCAGACTCATCAGCCGGTGAATCAACACACATGGATGCCTCGCCGCAAAAACACTTCCCCAAACAAAACCAACTGGAGCATTAAATGACACGCGGCAGCCGCACCGCAGAATGACTAAACCAACACGGACTGCTTTATTTGGGATTTCCATCTCTTTGTGCTGTTTAGTTTCCTTAATTTCAAGCGGGTTTTCAATATTTTTTCAATTATCTTCTTATGCTGTATATTATTTTAAAGCCTGCTCAAGAACCACGCATTGATTTATTTTTCAAAAAGGGCTCAGGGTGCATTTACAGTGCTGTGAAGTCCCCCTTCACAACTGCGCTTCCAAACATACTAGCAATCTGAGCGACGGTTCATGCTGGCCTATCCGACTCCTCCCTGCCTACTTGAATCTTCACGTGCCCGATATTTTCTTAATCTTGCAGGATAAATCCCTTCAGCCAGGTGCCTGAAGCAAGAGGAACACAGCCCCATAGTAAGAGCTTTTTTTCAGGGGGAACGTGGGGGAACGGAGTTCTGGAACCTCTGGAGATCAGGGGGCGGGGCCACAAGCCACGTGACCATTTTCTCTGAGGATAACCCACTGAGTTCCACCACCTCTTTTCCCAGAAAAAAAAGCCCTGCCCATAGTCATCTGTGTTCTAGGTGGGTAGCCATGTTGGACTGCAGTAGAACAGCAGGATTTGAGTCCAGTGGCACCTTACAGACCAACAAGATTTTCAGGTTGTAAGCTTTCAAGAGAGACCTCCCTATTTTAGACCTCTGAAGACAGGTGTCTGAAGAAAGGAGATTTCACTCTTGAAAGCTTACACCCTAAAATTAGTCTTGCCAGTCCCCTGGTGGGGGCAGGGTATCCTGTGATCCCAGCCTCCACCACCACCCCGCCACTACTCACCTTCCCTGTGTGAGCGGAGGCACAGAAACAGGCCTCCTGAGTAGAGATGGGAACGAACAACAATAGGAACCAAAAAAAGGCACGAACAGCCCAATCTGCTGTTCGAGAACAAGTTGTTCGTGAGGCCCCATTCTAAACGAATAGGTGGTCATTGCAATCCTCATTTGTTGCTATTCGTTGCTGTTTGTCAAACCAGACAGTCTGTCACCTGCAATCAATTCCCTTTGCAACTTAGGCAGAGATTGTCTGAACTCTGTCTGAACTTCTGCTGTTGCCCTGGAAACCCCAATCTAAGCCCGATTTAGCTTGATAGGCAGGTCTTCCTTTCAAGTGTGGAGCTCCAAATTTGTTACAACAAGGGAGCAAAGACCAGGGGGGAGGGGGGCTCCCAGCTCTGGCTTTGGAGAGGGAGAGACAGCTACTGTTGGCATTTTGATAGGGAGAGTGCATTGGAGCTTGAATTTTCTTTGTGTGTGGTGGGATAGGGATCTACCCCTTCAAGTTCCAGGGCTGCTGCCAGGCTCTGGGCCAAGCTATTATTTATTATTGGTACCTTTCCTGCTGCCTGCTCAGGTCAGGTTTCTGGGAGTGGTGCAGTAGGGATCTTGACTTGGATGATGGCTGGAGGAGAGCCTGCTGGCCCCCACGAACAGTCAACCACGAACATGTTCGTGAACAGGGCCATGTTCGTGGTTGTTCGTGAGTCCCTGTTTGTGGATGGCAATGAACAATGAACATCATGTTCGGGTTTTTTTTCTTTTCATGCCCATCTCTACTCCTGAGACACACTCTTGGCATGGTATGATGATGTCACTCCCAGGAGTGACGTCGTCACTTAGGCCTCCATTTAGGGCCCAAATTGGCCGACCGTCAAGTGTGGGAGCACTCCTGGGGCCTGTACAATGATGTTACTCCCAGGAGTGAGATCTTCGCATTGCACCAGGAGCTCATACGTGCATTGCTCATGCACAAGGATGTTCGACAGGTGAGTGCTGGGTCCCCCCCCCTCCTGCTCGGAGGATAAGGGGACCTGGCAACCCTACTGAAAATCTTGCTGGTTTCTAAGGTGGCACTGGACTCAAATCCTGCTCTGGAGCTGTTCATTAACTTTCCACATCTGCGACTGTGGGGCTTGAACCTGGAACCTTCTGTATGGAAAACAGATAGTCTGGCATTGGCCTCTCCCCTCCAGATTAGTGAGGAGGGCCAGGTTGGAATCAGCATTTGCTTTGATGAAATGCTCGCCAGACAGTTCAGTTAGTACCAAAGGAGGAGGATAATAATAATAACAACAACAATAACAACATTCAATTTATATACCACCCTTCAGGACAATTTAACACCCACAGAGCAGTTTGCAAAGTATGTTATTATTATCCCCAAAACAATCACCCTGTGAGGTGGGTGGGGCTGAAAGAGCTCCAAGAAGCTGTGACTGACTCAAGGTCACCCAGCTGGATTCAAGCAGTGTAGGGAATCAAACCTGGCTCTCCAGATTAGAGTCCTGCTGCTCTTTACCGCTACACTAAACTGACGGTCCAGTAGGAGCTGCCTTTTTACTTAGTGTGTCTCCTGCAGTACACTCAGAAGTGAATGATATACATTGATGGTGTGATACAAATGAATGAACATTACAATAACAGGCCATCCAATGTATTGCCTGCTTCTCATGAAAGCAATTTCTCTTTGCCTTCGGAGCCATCGTGGTATGATGATTAGTTTGTTGGACTAGGATCTGCGACTCCCAGGTTCGAATCCCCACTTTGCCATAGAAGCTCGCTGAGTGACCTTGGATCTAACTTACCTCAAAGGGTTGTTGTCAAGATTAAAATGGAAGAGAGGAGCATGATGTAAGCCACATTGGGTGTCCACTGGCAGGATATAGATGAAGTAAAATATAAATGATAAAAAATTATATCTCCAGTCACTAATTGTATTAGATTCCTTATTCCCTGCCTCTTCTACCACAAGTTGAGGGCAGAGCTGAACATTCTGCTTCTACCTGGTCTTTCATCATTCCTAGTACAAATTAACAAACTTAATGAACGTTGTTGTTGTGTGTGTGTGTTTTGTAAAAAAACAGGTAATAGTTTTCTTCCTCCCCCCCCCACGCACACCCCGCTTAAGTTTCCAATTACATCAGCTATCTCATACTCATTAGGAAGACAGTCCCATATTCATTAAAAGCATAAACTAACTTTCCAGCGAGGAGGAGGAATGGGTGAAGAGGCTAATGATTTAATTTTCTTCATTTCAGAGAATTACATCTCTTGTCCTGGGGCGATATGCCTGTAAATGCAGACAAAGTAGTACTTCAGACTCTATTTGCATGGCTAATTGGTCTGAGGTAAAACATACAGGCCTGGGTAAAACATGGTAGGCCTCTGGATGCCGCCATTTTGTTGGTATATCTTCTGCTTCTGACAAAAAAGTAGAAACCAAAATGGCCGGGGAGCACTTGGGTTAGGGCTGTTTGGTTGTAAATTCGTATCTGTAGGTAGAAGCCAGTTTGGCGTAATGGTTAAGAACAGCAGGACTCTAATATGGAGAGTTGGGATTTATTCCTCACTCCTTGTTTGAAGCCCGCTGGGTGACCTTGGGACAGTCACAGCTCTCTCAGAGCTCTCTCAGCCCCACCTACCTCACAGGGTGATTGTAGTGGGGATAATAATAACACACTTTGTAAACTGCTCTGAGTGGACATTAAGTTGTCCTGAAGGGCAGTATATAAATCAAATGTTGTTGTTGTTATTGTTGTTGTTATAAGATACTTGCAGGCTCACCATTTA
Source organism: Eublepharis macularius (assembly GCF_028583425.1). Classification (NCBI taxonomy): domain Eukaryota; kingdom Metazoa; phylum Chordata; class Lepidosauria; order Squamata; family Eublepharidae; genus Eublepharis; species Eublepharis macularius. The sequence continues at coordinate 163,698,036 of NC_072794.1, read as the reverse complement.
GAAAAGGAAAGGGGCATTACCTTTCTCTCTTCCTCTTATCCTCTCTTCAGACCATGTCTCATTATACCACCTCTATTTCTGGACAATTCATTGATCTTCGCAGACACACTGGCTTAGTTCAGACATTACAGGAAACCACACAGTATCTGAAGAAGGGAGCTTTGACTCTCAAAATCTTACACCCTGAAAATCTTGTTGGTCTCTAAGGTGCCACTGGACTCAAAGCCTGCTGTTCTACAGGAAATCACATTCATTAAACTAACCATGGTTAGTATGAGAGTCCTTTATATGGTTAGATGAGGTTCATTAAACCAGGATCTGAATCATGATTTGAAATTAGTTAATTAACCACTATTAGTCTTAGGTTTCATATGGTGTACAAAAGTGGCCAAGCCATTCTAGTTTAAGCCCAGTGATGAAACAATTTATCAAGGCAAACCAGAATTTGAATTATTGTCTTATGAGCCAAGCCATGGTTTCATAAACTAACCACAGGTAAACCATAGGTATAGTTTAGGTAAAATAAGCTATAGTTTCACATGATTTATGAAGCAAGCCACTGTGTGACCTTTGTTATAAGGACTTGAATGGGCCTATAAGTTTGCCTAGGGTTGCTGGTCGATGGTGGGGCCGAGGGATTCCTCACTCCCAGCCTTCTCCCCTGCTCCCCTGGCTGGTGGGGGGAAAGGCATAGGAATGGGCCCTCTGGGGCTTGCTCCCAGCACACCAAGATGCATCACTCCCATTATTGCACAAACCCCAGGTGTGCTCCCGGGCTTTGCACCAGCCAATTCGGCCTGCTCGGGGCCCCAACTTGGCATGAAGTGAAGTCTGGGAGCACTCCCAAGGTCTGCATAATGACATCACTCCAGGAAATGACATCATCATGCTGCACTGGAAGTGCATGCTTGTGAAGCATGCACATGAAGATATCCTAGAGGTAAGTACCAAGTCTGCCCCCACTGGGAGGCTAAGAGGATCTGGCAACCCGTGGGTACGCCTGCCAATTTGTGCCAACCACAAACCTGCTTCCTTTCTAATTAAGCAACTATTGCCTTGTGCTAATCACATTGTTATCATGTATCTAGGCAGCAACTGTGGCCCCTCTGAATAAAAAAAAATCCTCACCTTGGGATAGAAATTTTTTTTTCTGCAAAACTGGGGAACTCCATAGGTTTGTAGAAAAATTCCAAGATTAGGAAAAAAATGGAAGGAGAGTCCCCAAAACTGGAGAGGCAAAGATAGCATAAAAGCAAACATTGCAACTAAAAAAGTGCCAGCTAAGTTCTCATAATACTATGTCCTTTGCAGGTTGCTAAGCAACCCCATACAATATCTCCAAGGCTCCATTGCTGCCTGCCCACTGTGGTCTAGCCAGAGAGTAGGAGGGGAAGGGGGAAACCCTTCCTGCCTCCTCTGGCAGTAGTGTTCAACTCTACCCTCAACTTATGGTGGAAGAGGCAGGGCATAAAGAATCCAGTGCAATTAGTGACTGGAGATATAATTTTTTATTATTTTTATTTTACTTCCGCTGAGCTTCTGAGATCTGATGAGATCCGGCTCACCTGATCATGCACTGAAAGGGGAAGGGGAGCGAAGGAAAAACCAGTTCCACAAAGGACACCAGTCTTCCTGCTGCTCTTATCACCTAGAGTCAGAGTTAGAGGCTGCCCTTCTTCTAGATGCAGAGGCTCCTCCTAGCTAGCTTAGCTTTCTGCTCACTTGTCTAGGAAGCCGTCAAACTTGAGTCAGCCACCACCACTCAGTCCTTGACCCTCTTTCGCCGAGCTGCTCACATTTCCACACCCGTCCTGTTGAATAGCAGCTACTCCCAGCAGCCTGTGCAACTTACTAGCAGGGGCAGAGAAGTAAGTGAAAAGTAGCCAGTCCTCTGGAGTAGCATCGAAGGACGAAGAAGATGAGTCATTTGCCACCATTGCAGGGAGCAGTCTGCTACAGAGAGACACAAGGAAAAGGGTTCAGATGGGCTAAGGGCAGGTAGTGGTTGCTGAAGGGCAGGAGCTGTGAGATAGGAAGCATGCCTGAATGCCTCCACCACTGCTCAGCAAGGCTAAACCTTGAGAGTGACCTTGTCTCCAGCCAGCTCAGCTGTAGAAGTATGGGCAGGAGATCTTCCTCTGGGTTCGTCCTGCAAGGGCAAGAGAAGGACTCCGATGCGGCGCACATTCGATTACCCATGCTTTATTGACTTTTGCGGCAGGCCCCAAAGAGGACATCTTGACCTTGCAATAGCCCTTTCTAGATGAATGCTTCATTGTGCAATGCTGTCTGGTTGTCAACGACAGACCGGAATGAAAATGGCACAAAAGGCCAAAATCCAACATCACGGCGCCTCATGAGTGATTCAAGGAAATTAAAGGCGACTGCCTTAACCTTCCTGCTGTGCTTGGGTACTTCTTGAAAGTTCTGGAGAACTCCGACTGGAAACAGAACGTTAAGAGTCGATAAACTTTGATCTGACGATCCATCAAATCTTTCTAGTTTTGCTTTTTTATGTATATGGAGGAGGCTGGTGGACTCCCAGAAGTGAAGTTGGCATAACTTGTATCCAGGGTTTTTTTTCTGGGAAAAGAGGTGGTGGAACTCAAGACCACACAATGATGTCACTTTGAGTCAGCTGGAACGGGGGGGGGGGGTTAAAGTTTAAATTGCCCTTGGCAAAAATGGTCACATGGCCAGTGGCCCCGCCCTCTGATCTCCAGACAGAGGGGAGTTTAGATTGCCCTCTGCACCGGCAATCTAAGCTCCCCTCTGTCTGGAGATCAGGGGGCGGGGCCACCGGCCACGTGACCATTTTTAAGAGGTGCCGGAACTCCGTTCCACTGCGTTCCCACTGAAAAAAAGCTCTGCTTGTATCTGTCTTTAACAGCAACAGGAACCAAAAAGTGGAACCCAGAGAATCTTTTCCTAGCAATGGGTAGAACGAGAAAAGTGATGTTAGCTATTGATCTAGAGTTGCCCACTCTGGGTTGGGAAATTCCCGGAGATTTGGGGGTGGATCACGGAGAGGGTGGTGTTTAAGGAAGAGAGGGACCTCAACGGGGTATCCGCCTTCCAAGGCAGCCATTTTCTCCAAGGAAATTGATCTTTGTAGTCTGGAGATCAGTTGTAATTTTGGGCAATCTCCAGGACTCACCTGGAAGCCGGCAAGCTTAATCTTCACCTTTCAGTATTTTTAAATATTTGAAGTATCATTTTTATAAGAACAGGGCTTCTTTGACAAACCACATAGAAATCGCTCATATTCTAGCTCTAGGTTTCACTCAGGTTTGTGCCACATTTCATGAACATCTGATAAGCAGTTTTGCATGAATTCCTCTGGGATGCGGATATTTCGGATTTCTTTTCCCTTTCTCACATCTGTTTTCTGCCCAAGTTTGTCCATTAAAGGCATGGCCTCGATTTATTTTATTTTATTTGTTTAGATATTTATGCCCTGCTCCCTCACTCCCAAATTGGGGATCCAAAGTAGCTTACAACAACATTCTCCCCTCCTTCCATTAATATCCCTGTGAGGTAGGTTAGGTTCCGAGGGCATGATTGGCTCGAGTTCACCCAATGAGCTTCCATGGTGCATTGGAATCACCCAGGTCCTTGTCTGAGAGCAGAACTACAAGTGACAAAAGACACAGATTGGACACTTGTCTGCTTCCCTCAAGTTTTGATGGGAAATGTAGGCATCCTGGTCTCGCAGCTTCGCTCTCTGACTGCTGTCCAATGGACTTTTCAACTGTCACTTGTCCAACATTCCGCCAAGCTGCCTACATTTCCCATCAAAACTTGAGGGAAGCAGACAAGTGTCCAATCTGTGCTTTTTGTCACTTGTGGTTCTGCTCTGAAACTCCAACCAGCACACCATATGAGCTCCTCGTTTAGTGTGTGCTCATACGCAAAGCCTGCTAAATGTGACCAAGAAAATACGTATGATTAAAAAGAATGTCATTAAAGTCATTGAAGCTGTTAGAGATGATCAAAATCAAGCTTTGGGTTTATGAAATAAATGGAGATGGCAAAACATGCAATTAAAAAAGCACCCAAACATCACTCTAGCCCACCCCATTGCCTGATTCCTTTCTGTGCTGATGAAAACTTAAGGAACAAGCCTCTTGAAATGCTATTAGCACAGTATAATAAGGCGCTACGCCTGTGTCGATGCTCGCTCTATCGTCAAAATCGCCACCCCACCCCCCAGCCACATGTATAAAAAAGGAGAGAATTAAATTAAAAGAGAAGGGAAAAATTAAAAAGAAAGCGTTATTTTAAAAATGCTCATTAATCACCATAATGGCACGCTGAAGAGTGAATTTTCCTGCCCACCTGCTACTCTCGTAGTTCTGTAACTTAATTGCTTCAAAATTCAGCTCTTAAAGCTAAAAAAAAAGCTTCTCCCGGTCTAGAGTCAGTAATGTTTAGGCAACCCGCTGCAGCCCATCTCAGAAAAAATGTTGGGAAGGGAAACAGAGCAACCAAGGATAGAGAGGAACTACTTAGAAGGGAGACCCATACTCCCAAAACAAAGAGAGTACATTTATTTCAAGGTAAACAGGGATAATTTCAGCATGCATCACAAAACTGGAAGTGACGTCAGTGTGTCTGGATGACACTCTAGGAGTCCTCCAAAACTCTGTGGGTAAACCCAGAAGTGTGGCCACAAGCATCTCAGGATGCTCTACGAAACCCACCCACCCCAAATCTCTGTGGTATTTACCATAGAGATCTGGGGAATTCCTGGAGCACTGTGGGTGGCTTTTGTGTCACTTCTGGCTGGGTTTTCAGCAGAAGTGACATGGCAACAGATGCAACTCTGGGTTTTCAACAGTCCCCTGCCCCAAACTCATTTACTTCATTTGTACCTCACCTTTCTTCCCTGATGGGACTTCATTCTTCTCTCCTCCATTTTACCCCCACAACAACCCTTTGAGGTAGGCTAGGCTGGGAGTGTGTGACTGGCCCAAAGTCACCATAGCAGAGAGGGGATTCGAACTTGGGTCTCCCAGAACCTAGTCCAGCACTCTAACCACTATACCACACTGTCCATGACATAGTAGTCAGCATTTCACACTAGGATCTAACATGATGGAGAGTTCTGGAGAACCTGCAAGCTTGACCACTGTTTTGTACTGTTTGATTTGATCTCAGTAAAATAAAATAAAATGTAACCCATGGCTTTTGTTTAGAGGAAAGGTAAAAATGAAGCTTGGCTACTGGCAAGGACCAAAGATTTAGGTGAAATACAATAGGACATGAAAGAGAGTGTCAAACAAGGACTTGGGAAACCCAGGTCCATATCCCCCCTCTGCCATGGAAGCTTGGTGGGTGACCTTTGGCCAGTGGTTTTGTCACAGCCTGTTGTGAGAATAAAATGAAAGAAGCAGGGATGGGGTAAGGTGCTTTGGATCCCCAGCGGGAAGCAAAGCAGAGTATTTGTAAATAAAAATAAAGGAGGCCATCATAATTACTTCCATACACAAAGGCTCCTCAATGAAGTACAGAATGACTCTTCGTTTTCCAGCAATGCATATCCACCCTGCCATAGCCCACTCCCAGCAAGCCAAGATCTTCCACTCCTCACTATGAAGAGTCCTTGGCCAATCCCTTCCAAAGACCCTGAGTATACAAGCCCTGGAGACAGAGCATCAGGAAGAACCATCTTATCTATTTCATTTTTATTCTGTCCTTCCCCTAAGAAGCTCAGGATGATCAACCTGCCTCTCCCCCCTTCCCCTTTTATCTTCAAAACAGCCTCGTGAAGTCAGTTAGGCTGAAAGAAACCAGCTATTACAAGATTACCAGTCTGGGAAGTGATGTCATCGCACAGGTCATGTGCTGCCCTGGGTGCACTCCCATACTCTGCAGGAGACCGAATCTGGCCCGAATCTGACCGAATCCAGTCCAAATCAGGCAGCTGCAGTGTGGGAGAGCACATCATGCTGTGCAGGAGCACGCTGCGCCACCCAGGAGTGCACTCCAGGAGTATTCTAGTGAACTCTGTATGAACTGTACTGTAGTTTATTTTCTAGTGGGCAATTGGCAACCCTATTACCCGGTGAGCTCTATAGAGTGTGGATTTCAACTATGAAGTCTACAGAGATGTGATGGCACATGAAAACAACATCCCAGAAAAAACTACGGTCAAGGTTCCTGTGCAATGGTAGTGGGGTGAAGGTCAGCTGTGGGATGAAAAGTATTGATCGGAGCAATGGCAAGCAACTAAGGCTGGTGGCCTGGCAGCCCTGCTTGGGGATAGACCTCAGTAGACTATAATGGTACATAGTCTGATCTCCAAAACAGCCATTTTCTCCAGGGGAACTGATCTCTGTTGTCCGGAGGTCAGTTGTACCTCTGGGAGATTGCCAGCCCCCACCTGGAGACTGGCAACTCTACATGCATAAGATCCTCACCGTGCTACATACAGTTTCATTCTAATAACATTTTCCTAGGAGTAAGACCCATTCAGTAGACCTACGTAAGATCTACTTATGTGTGTTATGTGCTGTCAAGTCCCGGCCTACCTATGGCGTCCCTATGAATGAAAGACCTCCCAAATATTCTATCATTAACAGACTTGCTTGAATCCTGCAAACTGGAGGATGTGGCTTCTTTTATTGACTCAAGCTCTATCATTTTAGGTCTTCCTCTTTTCCTACTGCCTTCCACTTTTCCTAGCATTATTGACTTTTCCAGAGAATCTTGTCCTCTCATGATGTGACCAAAGTACGATAGCCTCAGTTTTGTCGTTTTAGCGTCAAGGGAGAATTCGGGCCTTCTTAGCATCAGTCTTTTGGCTTGGCTGTACAAGTCCACCCTTTCCCTTGGTATTTTTTTAAATTATTTTTTTTCTATCTTGTGCTTAAAGAATTAAAGTACAAAAAAGTCAATGTGACTTTCACAAATGAAAAAAGATGAGAGTCTGTATTATACTGAAGTCGCTCTTAGGGAAACCTGCCTTGGTTATGCAGCAGATAAAAAAGCATCTTGCCTCTGAATGCCGAAAGGTTTAATACTGCAAGATACTGAGCAGTTTCACCGCAGCAGAGGGCATTCATTCCACGCCTCCCCGAATCCCGTCAGCTCCTCACAGGATAGGGCCCTTGAACTTCTCATGTGCTAAATTGGCTGGTGAGTGCCCTAGCAATTAAAATGTCATTCCTCGTCTATTATGTGTAAAGACCCCCTTTCCCCACAAGAATTTCTTCAGAAAGGCACAAAGGACTGCTCTCTTGTGTATTTTCCCCCTCCAGATTTCCTGCCTCCTTTTATTTAGTGCCAAGGGTGGGGGGGGGGGAATCCTGTTTCTTTTATTGTCCTTCATTAACACTTTCCAATTTGGGAGGAGATGGGGGGATTATAACCGTTTCAATGCATGACATCATAATAAGTTCCTGTCCCAGAAAACAAAAGTCTTCGGGAGACAGCTAGAAGACAAGTCCTATTTATGATGTCACAAAGAAGACAGTAGTAGAAATAAAGAAAGGAAGGAGGAGGGGAGGGGGAAGACAGGAATAAACATCTGTATATTGAAGATAACAATAACATTTGTTCTGTCTTTTGTATTTTTCAAAGAGCCACTAAATGGTGTATGGCAGAAAGCAGATTTTTTTTGTGCATGCAGGTGCAATAATAACAATAATAGCAGTAATAATAATAATACTTAATTCACTAAAATGCAAATTTTAGGATTCCTCTCCCATCTTTAAAAGTTAGTTTCTGTTGCGAAGAGTTTGTGTGTTGCCAGCTGTCTTCTGGGATCGCAGTCATGTGTTTCCCAGCCTGGAACTAGATGTTCAGATGGATATGTAACTGCTGCAGATAATGACAGCCGTGTATCCATTTCTTCCATTTATTGTCTCTCTGCAATTTCCAGTAAATCTGTACCAGTATCACCAGAGAGACGGAAGGAAGCTACTGGGCATTCTTCCATGATGCTCCAGTTAAATATTCTCATCCTTCCAACTTCCATGAGTCAAAAGAAGAAAAGGCACCCTTCTACCACATTTGTACACAGCTCTTGATGAGTATTCCCTTTCTAATTAATAATTTGTTGTGGGCTTTAACTGTCCACTTGTATTAGACTTTGGATCCAAAATACAGAGTGGAGCAAAGCTCATGGGACATGACTTTCTTACCTCCCCATCCCTTTGCAGCTAATAATAACAACATTTGAGTTATATATCGCCCTTCAGGACAACTTAACACCCACTCAGAGCGGTTTACATTTTATGTTCTCAGAGCAATCACTCTGAGAGGTAGGTGGGGCTGAGAGAGCTCTGAGAGAGCTGTGGTTGTCCCAAGGTCACCCAGCTGGCTTCAAGCGGAGGAGTGGGGAATCAAATCTGGCTCTCTGGATTAGAGTCCTGCTGCTCTTAACCACTACACCAAACTAGCTCTCACAGATGTCCCCAGATTTATGTTCCTGTGTGTTAAGGAACTCTCATGAACAGTGTAAGGGGCAAAGTGGGAGACTGTCTTCTACAGAAGATATCTAGCGCATGTTCTTCAAGTGTTGGGTGACGCAATGTTTCCTGGGAACTGTACTTTTAAAAGCATCGCTTGGGATTGCTGTGGAGAGGAAGGTTGAAATACAAGCAAAATTTCTCTAGTGTAGTTAATGGGCGCAATCCTTTAATATCTCCCTCCCTCATTCTGAGTGGAATCTTAAAATAAAAGTTTTCAAAGATAGCTGTGTTGGAAGAGGAGGACTCAGCTCTGTCTTTTTCCTCTGGTTTCAGAGGGAGACAAACCAAAGAGTTAGAAAGACAGAGAGGTCAGGGCATCCTGCTTACTGTCTACAGCTCTTGACTATCCCTTTGTTATGTAGATTACTATTTTCAGGACTTCCTCCTTGTGACTTCCTCCCTCTCACTTCTCCTCCTGGCTTTGTTCCAGGCACCATCTCTCTCCCTTCTCCTCGCTCCATCTTGGAATCATGGATGCAGGACTTGTCCTAGCATCCATGTGCATCCTTAGACTAGATAGATATGATCTGTCTCTCCTCCTTTCCTATCAGAGTATGGAGTTCCTACAATAAAGAACTCTTATTTCCTTTCTAAATATAAAAAGTGTATGCTTTATTTTCTCTCCTGCACAAATACCAGCTAGCAGAACCAGCTCACAACCACCTATGATCACATTTCCATTGATAAATGATAAACTCTACAAACATGGACTCCTTTAATTAGGTTTCTGGGACCAACATACAATTTATTTATCATGCTGGAGGAGAGTCCAGAGAGGGGGATGAGAGGGAGGGTAGAGACTTGCTAAAGTGACTCTTTTAAAACTACAGTTCTCAGGAAACATTGCATCACCCGACACTTGAAGAACACGTGCCAGATGTCTTGTGCAGAGAGACTCTGTGTTTCCCACCATACTTAGAATCATAGAATCATAGAGCTGGAAGGGGCCATACAGACCATCTAGTCCAACCCCCTGCCCAGTGCAGGATCAGCCTAAACATCTCTGATAAATATTCATCCAGCCTCTTCTTGAAAACTGCCAGTGAAGGGGAGCCACCACCTCCCTAGGCAGCTGATCCCACTTTTGAACTACTCTGGCCGTGAAAAAGTTCTTCCTAATTTCCAGCCGGTACCTTCGTGCATGTAGTTTTAGCCCATTGCTTCGGGTCCTACCCTCTGCTGCCAACTGGAACAGCTCTTTGCCCTCCTCCAAATGACGGCCTTTCAAATATTTAAAGAGAGCAATCATGTCCCCCCCTCAATCTCCTCTTCTCCAAACTAAACATTCCCAAGGCCCTCAGCCTTTCCTTGTAGGGCTCAGTCTCCAGACCCCTGATCATCCTCGTCGCTCTCCTCTGCACCCTCTCGATTTTGTCCACATCCTTTTTGAAGTGAGGCCTCCGGAACTGCACACAATATTCCAGGTGCGGCCTGACCAAGGCAGTATAGAGAGGGGCTATGACCTCCTGCGATTTCAACACTATGGCCCAAAAAGCCTACTCTTTTTAGTTGCCTTGTTTTATTATTTCAGTTGTAAACCACCTTGAGTAAGCCTCTGGTGAGGTAGCATATACATTTTCTCAATAAATCAATCAATATAAGCAGAGGCCCAGAGTCCAAAGATTTCCCTTGCTATTATCCCTACCAATTGGTATTCAGACATATACTGGCTGAAAATTTAGCCCATATGGCTAATAGCCAGCCATTACTGGACATTTGTTTAATCTCCGTGAAAAGTCTTCTAAGCTGTGGCCATCACTTCATCCTGCAGCAGTGAGTTCCACAAGTTAACAATGTGTCTTATAAAGAACTACTTTTCCCTATCCTGAATCACTGGGTACTCCAGAGTTCTAGTATTTGGGAAATAGTAAAAATGTCCAGTAGCACCTTTAAGACTAACCAACTTTACTGAGGCATAAGATTTTGAGAACCACAACATCTGATGTATCTGATGAAGACGCTGTGGTTCTTGAAAGTTTATGTTACAATAAAGTTGGTTAGTCTTAAAGGTGCTACTGGACTTTTTACTATTTTGCAACTACAGACTAACATGGCTAACTCCTCTGGATCTAGTATTTGGAGAAAGAGGTGATGTTCCTGCTGTCCATCTTCTGTCTGCTGTATTTAAAAACTTCATATCCCCCTGCTTAGTTATCCTTTTTTTAAAATGAGCAGTCCCAAAATTCTGTAGTCTTTTCTCATAGGAAAGATGCTTCTACTCTTCGCTCAATTTGGTTGCCCCCTTCTTCACTTTTTCCGGTTGTACAGTTTCATTTTTTGCGAAGGCACCAATAGCGTCTTATGCAGTATTCCAAGTGCAACATCTGCAAGTTCCATATGCGTGTACCCACTGGGAGTGACAGGTGTAAATTAAGCTCCAGGTTCAAGATGAGCTCTCCTTTGGAAATTTTTAAGAAGGGGCTAGATCAGTGATGGCGAACCTTTTTGAGCCCGAGTGCCCAAACTGCAACACAAAACCAACTTATTTATTTCAAAGTGCCAGCACGGCAATTAAACCTGAATACTGAGGTTTTAGTTAAGAAAAAACGACTCATACAGTTGTCCCAACTAATTAACATCTCTCTCTCTCTCTCTCTCTCTCACTCACTCACTCATGAGCCACGAATGAAAGTAAAGCAAGTTAAATCAAAGCAGTTTGCCCTTCTTTAGACCAGTAGCCCTGCTTGCAAGCACTCACTCACTCACTCACTCAAGAGCCATGACTGAAAGTAAAGCAAGTTAAATCAAAGCAGCTTACTCTTTTTTAGAAAGCCAGCCCGAGCAGCCTGACTGCTGCCTCCACTTCCTGCTGCTAAAAAGCCGGGCAGCAGGGAGGCAGCCTTTAGGAAAAGGAATCATGTGGGCAGGGCCAAAACCCATGTGATCTCTGCTCAGAACACTGTTCCAGGCGTACCCCCTCCAAATGAGCCCTGGAACTAGCAATCTGGCAACTTGGCTCGCGTGCCCACAGAGAGACCTCTGTGTGCCAGCTGTGGCACGCGTGCCATAGGTTCGCCATCGCTGGGCTAGATGGTCGCCTGACAGCAGTGCTGATTCCATGATGTGATATGAATTTAGGCAGATCGAAAAAGGGCAGGCATGAAGGAATGAGCTGGTGCCAGGCTCCCTTGGACTTTTCTTAGATTCCCAGGTATGCCTGCATACCCTGCCATTAATGTGTTTTGCATTTTGTGCTGATCATAACTGTGTGCTAAGGTTGTATTCTGTATACTGTAAAAATCATCTGAGAGTGGGTTAACTGCTAACATGTAATGTACTGGGCCCATGGGGGTTGACTGTTATCTGTTGAAAGTATTTACTTTCACTTCTATGCATCCTTGGACGCAAGCTGCGGGCAATGAGTGATATATCTTTTCTCAGAGTCTGAGATGATTTCATTCTGTGCTATGTCTAGCCTAAACTAATCATTTCCCACGTCACTCTTTGGGGTTTTCACACCAGAATGTCAACGGACCCAAAGGGTGGGAAGTTTCCCTATAATTATCAGTGCCCATTTTTGAACAGTCACTTCTGCCAATTGCTACCTTTGTGTGAACACCTTGAACTGTATGGATCTCTTAAAAAGTTGCTTCAGCTGGAACACCTGTGTGCTAACTGTGGAGAACTTAAGGGACCGAACTGCCAAGGACTGACAGCAATGCCAATTGCCACTTTGGGATCAGGAAGGAGTTTTCCTCCGGTCCAGATTGGCCAAGGATCCTGGAGGTTTTTTGCCTTCCTCTGGGCATAGAGCAGTGGTTACTGGGGAGGGGCATGGAGAGGAGGTAGCTGTGAAGTTCCTGCATTGCGCAAGGGGCTGGACTAGATTATCCTTGGGGTACCTTCCAGCTCTATGTTTCTACGTTTAAGATACCGACACAGAAGTTTTGGCAGAGGGGATGCTTCTGTAATTCACTTTGAGTTTTACAGGAAGTGAAAAATCAGCCTCAGTTCTGCTACCAACAACCACACAAACCTCCTTTGTGTGAAAACTTCTGAATTTCCAACTTAGCTGAACTGTCTTTACAATTTCTCTGCTTAAGGTACAATTCAGAGAGATTTAATATAATGAATTACTCCTTTGGGGGAAACAGAGCTCCGTTCACCACTGCATTCTTCTTCCTCTCCGCAAAGAAACTGCCAGGATTCCGGCCAAGGCATCGTGCCATATGGTGCACATTTGAAAACCAAAGCTTTGCTGGATGGTAGCATTTAGATACAATCCTGCCTTGCTAGCTAGCGTAGATTTCAAAATCTGTCCTCTTCCACGCCCTGAACTTTCTGAGGACAACTGATGAAATGGTGCAATTTCAGGGCCCCGCCTGATTGGTTGATGTCCCTGCGCCACTTTATGCTATGCAGCCTATGCAGCCCTGCAGCAGCCTGAAGAGACAGAGAGCTATTTGAATTTATGATCATTTCGCAGCTGCAAACTGTCGTTGCAGGGATAATGACCGAGAAGCTGTTCTGTCCATTAAAAAGAACCCCAGACACGGCTAGCACATATAGGCGTTCCCTTCTGCTCCAGGCATTCAGCAACAGCTGAAAACACTCAGATGTACATCTCTGGACACCTTTCCTGCAAGGCACGTAGCGCAGTGTTATTGACCACGTACAAGTTTATACACTACATCCTGCAGAATCAGGCCATGAAACATTTCCTAGAATGTAGTAGCTCAGGCTGCAGGTAAAGAGGTAAGTTTGGAGCAAACAAGATCCCTGCCTGTAGAAAACTAGCAAGTCAGGGAGTGATGGACAGCCTAGCCTTTCTCCATGAAATACTGTTTTTTTAAAAAAAAAAATAGGGAGAGTTCATCCTCAAGGGAGAGGATTCAAATATTCAGTCCCATCACATATAAACCAAAGGGGACTGGGCGGGGGGACTCTACTGGATGTCTCAATCAGCACTGGAGGCCTAACTTAGAAGCAGGGTAGATGGAAAAGCCAGCATGGCATAGTTAGACTGGAAAGTGGGAGAACCCAGGGTCAGATCTTCTCTCTCTGACATGAAACCTTGCTGGGTGACGTTGGGCTGGTCACACTCAGCCTAACCTACTTCACAGGGCTGTTGTGAGGATAAAATGGAGAAGGGGAGAACGTTGTAAAGCGCTTTGTGACCCCTTTGAGTAGAAAGTATAAACTGATTAAATACAACTAGATACTGGCTTGATTCAGACACAGGATTGGATCCCATTGATCTGTTTTGCTAGCGGAGGCCCTGTCCTCAGGCGCAAGGAAAGCACTTCTGCTTAGGGAAAGCATCCATGTGATCCATCCCATAATAGGAAACCATCATTTATTTCAGTCCATGAAACCAAGATTCATCTCATTCAAATCCTATCTCAGCAAACGTTGTTTCACCCGGGCCCCTGCCTCCTCTGCAGCTAGTTTCCTGCCCTCTTTTGCAGCAAGAGAAGACTGCAGAAGAAGCATCATATTGTTGGAAATAGCAATGTCTGGTGTACTGCAGCAGCAAGAAGGAAGAAGAGCCTACCATGCAGGGGGCAGCAAGGATCACTTAGTTAGGACAGTGAGAGCAGCATCTCTCTTGTTTCCTGGGGGTCATTTCCTTGTCTTGTCTCCTATTGGGCTAAACAGGGCAATATCCTGCTTCTTCTCTCTCCTGCCACACTTCTTCTCTCTCTCTGCAAGATGTAGTCAGATAGCAAGGAATCTCTCTCTCCTCTTTACTCTCAAGTATGTAATTTCCTCAAATAAAACTTTTTGCCTCTTTAATCAGCACAGCGTAATTCCGCTGCATTATTTGCACTCATCCATCACATATCACCCCAAATGACAATTAAAATTAACATTGATTTGTGAAACCAACTTCAAACCATTTTTCAGTTCCTGGTTGCTGTACCTTAACTAAACATAGTTAGTGGAGTAGCCTAATGTGGATAATCACGCTAACTGTCATTACTTTAAATACAGCATAGTTTGTGCCATCAAGTGACAACTGACTTATGGTGAACCAAGCAAGGGCCTTTCAAGGCAAATGAGAAGCAGAGATGGTTTGCTGTTGCCTTCTGATGCAGAGTCTTCCTTAGTGGTCCCCTATCCAAGTACTGAATCTTCTTAGCTTCTAAGATCAGGCTATACCAGGGGTTGCCAACCTGTGACTCGGGAGCTGCATGCGGCTCTTCTATACATATCATGCGGCTCCCAGAGGTCTCTGAGCATCACTGTGTCTGTAAAGTTTATTTTATTTTAGTTTATTTCCTTTCCTTTCTTTCTTTCTTTCTTTCTTTCTTTCTTTCTTTCTTTCTTTCTTTCTTTCTTTCTTTCTTTCTTTTTCTTTCTTTCTTTCTTTCTTTCTTTCTTTCTCTCCCCCCCGGCCTCCTTCCTTTCCATGTCTTTCCCTTCCTCTCTTTCCTTCTTTCCTTGTTTCTTTCCTTCTTTCTTTACATGTCTTTCTCTCCCTCCCCTTCCTTCCTCCCCTTCCTTCCTTCTTTCTTTCTTTCTTTCTTTCTTTCTTTCTTTCTTTCCATGTCTTTCATATTTTCAATAAAAACATCAGAGTTGCCAGGTCCAACTTGGAAAATAGCTGTGGACTTTGGAAGTGGAGCCAGGAGACTTTGGGGGTGGTTCCTAACAAGGATGTGACATCACTTCTATCATGTCACTTCCAGGTCATAGGCCAGGTGATAGCTCTTCCCAAGCTCCACCTCCTTCTCATGATATCACTTCCCACATACTGCACCAAACCCCCACCCCTTTCTGTGATGTCACTTTCAGGACACTCCCCCAAACCCGCCTTTTCTCCTCAAGTCACTTCAATGCATCATGTCTAGCGGCTCTCAAACATCTGACATTTATTCTATGTGGCTCTTACTTTAAGCAAGTTTGGCCACCCCTGGGCTATACCATCCTTCAAATACAGCATAGTTTTGCATTATGTCCGAACCAATCCATTATTGCAGCAAATAATGGGGGGGAAGAGTGAGAAAAATGATCAAGAGACAGGTATAGGGTTGCACAGGGTTTTTTTTTCTGGGAAAAGAGGTGGTGGAACTCAGTGGGTTGCCCTAGGAAAAAATGGTCACATGGCTGGTGGCCCCGCCCCCTAATCTCCAGACAGAGGGGGGTTTAGATTGCCGAGGGGACTCTAAACTCCCCTCTGTCTGGAGATCAGGGGGCGGGGCCACCAGCCATGTGACCATTTTCAAGAAGTTCCGGAACGCCATTCCACGGCGTTCCTGCTGAAAAAAAGCCCTGGGGTTGCATAACACCTCACCTGCCCACTAATTCTTGCCTGCGAACACTCTGCCCCGGCATTACCTTTTCAACTTGCTTGAGTTTTTTGCTCCCAGCTGAAGAAAACCCTCCTTGAAAAATGGCCTACAGCACATTCCATGGGGAATTGGCAGGCCAGGGACAAGGGATGGAGCCAACAGAAAACATTAATTCATCTCTGGGCACAACTAACCTACTCTCTTCTCTCTCCCTCTGACTGAGGAAATATTAAGAAGGAAAGAAAAACAGAAAATGCAGTCAAAGACAGCTGCAGTGCTTAGAAAAGCTGTTTATAGACACAGAAAAGCCTAGGCTACAAATGAAATTACAAATCAGCTCCAACCCTACTGCTGTGAAGGTCTTAAAGGCACAGCACAGCCAATTCTTTTTCCTTAAATGCGACCACACAGTTAAAAACTGGTCTATTCCCTCCCTTTACACAAGCCAGAAGGGACAAAGCAAGTCATATTATTGGAAACCTGGCCAGTTGTCAACCCTCTGTATATGCCTGTGAACAGGGCTTTTTTCTGGGAAAAGAGGTGGTGGAACTCAGAGGGTTGCCCTCGGAGAAAATGGTCACAGGGCTGTTGGCCCCGCCCCCTGATCTCCAGACAGAGGGGAGTTTAGATTTCCCTCCGTGCCACTTGGCGGTGCGGAGGACAATCTAAACTCCCTTCTGTCTGGAGATCAGGGGGCGGGGCCAACAGCCATGTGACCATTTTCAAGAGGTTCTGGAGCTCCGTTCCACCGTGTTCCAGCTGAAAAAAAGCCCTGCCTGTGGAAGACCCACACCACATGCTGGTTTGTATTAAATGTACAAATGGTAGTCAGAGACATACGCTTCAGCACTCCACAGATGATAACAGAGAGACACTTTCAACACTCCGCTTCTCACACTACAGACTAGTTCCTCAGCCCCTACCCACCAACTAGCCAAGTTACTGAAGGCTTTATCCCATTCTCTGTATGCTGTATTCATTTAATCCACAATAACCAGTTTTGAATTGGCTGAAACTGAACATTTAAATTAGTTGATGGTTTTCATTTACCGATTGAATCAGAAAGGTTGGATGATCTTGATAGAGAACTACTAGAAAAACAAATGTCCTGTGAGGATTTCAAAAGATACCTCAGCAGCTGCAGTGTCTAAAATGAGATCAGTTCTAATTCTAGGAGATCTGCAGCCACCACCTAGAGGTTAGCAACCTTACCTCATGGTCAGGGTCCCATGGACTCTCTACTCAAGGCTCTCCAAAACATGGGAAGTAATAATAATAATAACAACAACAACAACAACAACATTCGATTTATATACTGCCCTTCAGGATGACTTAACACCCACTCAGAGCGGTTTACAAAGCGTGTTATTATCCCCACAACAAAACACCCTGTGAGGTGGGTGGGACTGAGAGTGGCTCTGCATTCCAGTTTGGAAGAAGGGAAAGGTTGTGTCATTTTCCCGGTCAGCAAAAGGCAAATCAAATGAACCACAAAGGTCTTTCTAGGAACGTACATAAGGTCTACGTACAACAAATAAGTAATACGAAATGCAGCCACCATCAAGAAGGTGCTAGTAACTGGTAACTGTTACTAGTAATTGGTTAAGTAGTAACTGGTACTAGAGTGAGCCTGTTCTAGCGATTAGAATGTCAGGCTCGGATCTAAAAGAACAGAGTTCAGACTTCTGCTCTGCAGTGAAAGCTTGCTGAATGACCTGGGACCAGTCACACACCCTCAGCCTAACCTACCTCGTAGGGTTGTTGTGTCTTGAGGATGAACGGAAAGGTAAAGGAGAGCAGTGTAAGTCACTTTGGGTCCCTCTTCAGGAGCAAGGTGGGGTATAAATGATTTCAAGCACGGGAAACTCTGAGTGATGGTGGCTTTTACAAGACTGTGGGCTGGATAAGGAGTTCCAGCTAACTGCTAATGAAACCATCTTCCGTGGAAACAAATCAGGTTTTAAGTGATCGGCTGCAAGCCAAATCCCACTTTCACAAGGTCATTACAATCAATCAAGTTTTCACGTTGAATCCAAACCAAGCTGCCATTCCGCTGAAGCAACCTTCAGCTCTCTGACGAAGAGAGCTGCGGTTCTCGAAAGCTTATGCCACAATAAAGTTGGTTAGTCTTAAAGGTGCTTCTGGACTCTTTACTATTTTGAAGCAACCTTTGGCACTGAGTGAGAATTTGAACCCATATCTCCCTGATCTAACCTATACACTGCACTGACTCTTGATCTAGTGATTGCTGAAAAAAACATGCATTTCTCTAAGGGAAATGGCTGCTATTGTTGTTAGCAGTCAGGCTCCCTCCTCACACTGATAGGGCAGTTTATAGAGGAAATATCATAAACCCCCTTCCTCATATTCCGTAAGCACAAGGCACTGCCTGGCCTAAGGCAGAATGGATGCCAGCTGGACAGGAGCCTGGAAAATTACCAGGAGGTGAGTCAGAGCTGCTGGCTGACCAACGGCCCCCTCCACACCCCAGAGGGATGCATAACTTAAGATAATGATGTTCCCAGAAAGCTTCTGATTCATCCCATCAAGACCAACCTTTCTTCCCCTTACCTGTCTACCCTAATCAAGCAACACCCAAGCTATTCAGCAAACCTCGTAGCTTTGCCCACTCGATGATAAAAGGGTCATCAAGCACTAGGGATGCCAGACCCCCAGCAGGGGTGGGGGATCCCCCCCACCTCTCCCGCCCCCCACACCCTGCCCCCACTTACCTGGCCAGTGGGGGGTGCGCATCTTCCATTTGCACTCTCCTGCAGCGTTGCGTGCTCCCGTGCACAGCAGCCGCCTGGATCAGGCCTATTTTGGCCCGTATTGGGGCCACTGCAGAGAGCGGGAGTGCTCCTGCGCTCCTCAGCGGCCCAAAACGTGCCCATTTCGGCCCAAATCAGGCTAATTTCAGGCCCATTTTGGTACGGATTGGGCCCGTTTGGGGCCGCTGAGGAGTGCAGGAGCGCTCCCATGCTCTGCAGTGGCCCCAATCCAAGCTCCTGTGGAGCGTGGGCATGCTCCCAGGGGCCGCATGATGACGTCACTTCCCGGAAGTGCTGTCATCGTGCTTCATGTGTGTGCACCCCCCCACCACAAGAGGTAAGTACAAGGAGCCAGTCCCCCGCTGGGAGGTTAAGAGGGACTGGCAACCCTTTCACACCTATAGTCAAGCACCTTTCACACCTATACTCCACCTTAGGAAACCTCTCCCAACTCCATTGTCCACTTCCGGAGACAGCCATTAAGCCGTTGTTTGGGGGGCAAAAATGACAGCTTGCCCCAGGAAGCATTTCACCCTATAACTGGTCTCCCTAGCCATGTGCTGTTGTGTGTGTTAGAACCTGCCATACCCCTCCCCCCCAATCTGGGCTTCTTCTCTTCTCTTCTCTTCTCTTCTCTTCTCTTCTCTTCTCTTCTCTTCTCTTCTCTTCTCTTCTCTTCTCTTCTCTTCTCTTCTCTTCATAAAATGCTGGTTGTTTTGCTGCCACTTTTGTGAACCTCTATCTTCAACTGGTAACTATCACCCTCCCGAAACTGCTTTCTCCCCCTTCCCTTCCTGATTTCTTAGTTAGCCTGTGGTGGATCTCTGTACATTTGCCTCTTTATTTCTCTTTAATTAAAAAAAAAACCCTTTCCGGTTGAACATCTGCTTGACTTAGGCCGTTTCCACACATCTTACCTGCCTGCGGAACATCGCGCGAAAGACCTGGAAGATAGCTTCTTCTTGCACGAAATCGCACCAGGAAGATGCTGTTATCTGGGAGTTTTGTGCATAATCTAGCAAAATTCCCAGATAACAGCGTCTTCCTGGCACGATTTTGCGCAAGAAGAAGCTGTCTTCTGGGTTTGTTGCACTATGTTCCGCAGGTAGGTAAGATGTGTAGAAACGGCCTGAATCAAGCAGATGTTCAACCGGAAAGGGTTTTTTTTAATTAAAGAGAAATAAAGAGGCAAATGTACAGAGGCCTTATTTGAGAGTTCTCTAAAGGAATAATCCCCATAAATATTGGTGGAGATTCCTAGTTACTTCCTCTTGCTTGTCTCTTTAGTGCTAATTCCCCCAACCAATTAAGGAGACATCCTATTTGGGTAACTTTGCTGCTGTTGATCCCATAGAAGATGGGCCATAGAAGTAAAATTATACATTATAGATAATTTTACTTCTTTGGACCTAGTTCTCACTCTGATAGTAAACCTCTGTAAAATGACACCAACACTAGCCCCCATTGTCTTGTTAGCAGCTCTCACATTGATAGGTATCAAACCGTTAGCATATAAGAATTAAAAAATTAAGATCTTTACACAGTAAAATAAAATTAAAAGATTTCTATCTTGAATGAATCAATTAAGAAAGGTTCCGGTTATTCTGGCAAAATCTAATTGAATCGCAGTTTATCTGAGGCATAGATGTCACTGAGGCGATAAAGCAGCTTTCCAGAAGGTCACCAGAGTTGCTTTCACACACAGAGTTGCCAACATCCAGGTATAGACTGGAGTTCTCCTGAAGTACAACTGATCTACAGGCTACAGCAATCAGTTTCCCTGGACAAAATGGCAGCTTCGGCAGGCTTCCCATCACTGCTGAGCTCTTTCCAAACTCTGCCATCCCAGACAGTGCCCTCAAATCTTCAGAAATTTCCCAAGCTGACAACACCCCGTCAGTCCATGAGTCTCACACAGATGGTTCTTGTCGGTCTATGTGTCGTTTATGGTTTACCTTATCGGAAATGATGAAGAAATGCGGGTTAAGTTTTAGATTTTAAAAAATACTAAATAACAAATGTAGCCCTGATATCAAACAAAATAAATGCTTTTTAAGCCTCCACGAAGGGAGAACGGCTTTCAGTGAAGTTTCATATGCCTAGCTTCTGAGGTAAATAATGATTTCTGTCGTGTTTGAGAGGCCTTGAACAATTTGATGGGGGTTGAGGGGGAATGAGAGAGAGGTTACTAGAGTTTTATTTTGTATCTCTGTGTGTGCGATCACTGTGTTCTGTCAGCAGTTTTTTAATTTTATTTTTAGCCCAGTTTTTCTTGCTGTCATTCACAAGACAATAGACTCCTACCCTTGGATTTTGTCCCACTACCAGAGGAAGTTTAACAGCCTCAAGAATGTGAGATTTCCATGGTGTGTGGACTGTAAAAGGAGAACTTCCTACATCCATTGATTAACAATTAATTACATGTAAATAATTATGTTTACTTTCTATGTAAACTCATTTACTTGTTAATAAGAAATTTCTAGTTTACTGGAGATCTTGTAAGAAGGACTACCAGTAAAGTTTTCTTTCCTGTCCATCTTTGAATACACTCTCAGAGTTCATTTTGTGATTTTTTAAAAACTTTTATTGTGTTTAATTAAGAGTTCTGTGAAATCTGAAAACTTGTGCGGATCTCTGTGTCTCTCTCATACACATACAGTGATTGCTTTTTGCATCTTTTAGACACTTTCAGCTAAGGTTCCATAATGTGTGTGGCATATGTACATGATGCCCAGTGAAAACTTTGTAAAATTCAAAAGACTGACTATGTACACCAAATTCTTCTAAACAGATTATACAGATATACTGTGCTAACCATGTCTGTTTCCTCACATCTTAAAGGGACAGCACACTAATAGAACACTGGTGATGTTTCCATTTGCAAAGTGCTAGCGACATCTCCGTTTGCAAAGTGCATTCCCAAAAAAGGCGCCGAAAAAACGGAAGCCGGACAGCCCACAACCATTTTGCAAATGGAGACCTCTGAATCCATGAAGAAAAGCCTCCAGCATTTGGCTGTCCCTTTAAGGGCATGTGGAACCAGCCCACTTCTCACTGCCAGGGACCCTTGTATATTTCTACAGTTCAAAAATGTGTGCACCCTGTCTTTGATCCAGAGGAGCTAGCCGTGTTAGTCTCTAGTTGCAAAATAGTAAAGAGTTCAGTAGCACCTTTAAGACTAACCATATTTATTGTAGCATAAGCTTTTGAGAATCACAGCTGTCTTCGTCCATGCATCTGACAAAGAGAGCTGTGGTTCTTGAAAGCTTATGCTACGATAAAGTTGGTTAGTCTTAAGGTGCTACTGGACTCTTTACCATTTTGTGCCATACACACAATTGCTACATTTTATTGATTGAGGTGCACCTTTAGAGCAGGGCTGCACCTGCAGAAATAGTTCACACTCTCACCTAATGTGATGCAATGAAAGTCAGTGAGTGTGGTTGGAAAGGTACATGGGAGCCCCAAGGATGTGTTACATGCAATGTGTACAAAATTGCCACAAGGAGGTTCAATCAGACCTTGGTTAGAAACCATTCCATTAATATACATCAGATTGCATTTATTTTGCCCTAAGCCATGATATTGTCTTGCCTAAGACTCCCCTCCCCCAAATAATGCAAATGATCACACAATACAAGCAAAGTTGATTTTTTAAAATCTTTGCTTCTCGGCAGATGTGAATGTTTGAATATAGCCAGCCTTAACTTTTTGTATAAGGGGGTGCTGGTAAATATGTTGTTACTGATTTAAAAATCTATTTGTTCAGTAATTTCGGCTGGAGCCGTCATTATCTTGCCAAGGCAGCTGTTGGAATATTAACTAGGCACTGCAGTAACAAGTGGAATATAATTAGTCCTCCTTGTTCCAGTGAATTTTTCAGTTTTAACTGGGAACAATTTGCAATGAATCTCCACACGGTTGTAATTAACTTAACGAATGTGCCGTGCATACAGTACAATGCTGTCAAATGCCATAGGAAATCACAAAGGTTTTTTTTAATTATTTTTTGCTGATGGAGCAAAGCTATTTCTTAATCCTGACCTTGTATTACTCACCATGGGTATGATATGATATCCTTCTCTAGTTTTAGAAATGGCCAGCTAAAGACTTGACTAGCAGCATTTAAGGAAAGACCTTCGGCAGAACTGGAACCCGTGTCTGTGGCCAGAAGAGTAGACAGTGTCATTCTAGACTGCTGCTCTTACTAGAAGAGATCTTGTGTTCTTCAAGGTGGCCTGCCTTCCTTCCTTCCTTCCTTCCTTCCTTCCTTCCTTCCTTCCTTCCTTCCTTCTTCCTTTTGTTAATTTTCTTTTTCCAAATTCCAATGATCACAAAAGATACATGAATTGCATGTAAATTTTAAATTTGAAAAATATGCAAAAATATATAAATGATGTGTTGGATCCAACAGTCGTTTTGCAGAAGGGGAAAGCCAGAATATCTCATTCCGTGGGCAAACTCCACAAATAGTTCATTGGATAATTACAATTAATAATTTGAGTTAAGTACTGGGTAAGCATTAAGTAATGGCTTTGCTCGTAAGATCAGCTTGATATATAGAAATCAACACATGAAGCAGTTTAGAATAGAGATGGGCATGGACAGAAAAAAACCCGAACATGATGTTCATTGTTCGTTGCCGTCCACTAACAGGGACTCACGAACAACCACAAACATGGCCCTGTTCACGAACATGTTCATGGTTGGCAGTTCGTGGGGCCAGTAGGCTCTCCTCCAGCCATTATCCAAATCAAGATCCCTACTGCACCACTCCCAGAAACCTGACCTGAGCAGGCAGCAGGAAAGGTACCACTAATAAATAATAGCTTGGGCCCAGAGCCTGGCAGCAGCCCTGGAACTTGAAGGGGTAGATCCCTATCCAACAACACACAAAGAAAATTCAAGCTCCAATGCACTCTCTCTATCAAAATGCCAACAGCAACTCTCTCCCTTCCACTGTCTGCAAACTAAGCCAGAGCTGGGAGCCCCCCCTTCCCCCCTGGTCTTTGCTCCCTTGTAACAATTTTGGAGCTCCACACTTGAAAGGAAGACCTGCCTATCAAGCTAAATTGGGCTTAGATTGGGGTTTCCAGGGCAACAGCAGGAGTTCAGACAGAGTTCAGACAATCCCTGCCTAAGTTGCCAAGGGAATTGACTGCAGGTGCCAGATTGTCTGGCTTGACGAACAGCAACGAACAGCAACAAACAATGCTTGCAATGACCACCTGTTCATTTAGAATGGGGCCTCACAAACAGCTTGTTCGCGAACAGCAGATTGGGCTGTTCGTGGCTTTTTTTTGTTCATATTGCTGTTTGTGCCCATCTCTAGTTTAGAACATAGAAACGACTTAGATTACCTGCCGGTATTGACATAGCAAGCTACAATTGCCAGTAGAAAAGTTAATGATCTTTCCTGAGCTAAATGTGGAGAAACTGGTTTTTTTGGGAGGGGACATTGCAGCAAGGAAAATACACCACCTTTCAGTAATTTTTCAGGGCTTGCTCCCAAAAGGGGGGTGAAAAGTTCTGTCCTTTCAGAATAAAAGTAATGCTAAATCCGGAACCATTGCTCTCACTCTCGATTGGCTTTGCTTGCCCTCGATGAAGTTACCGCTAGTCGACTGTGATTGGTTACATAGTATCATGAAACCGTCACATTTACGATGTAATTTTTCCATTGGTTAGAAAACCAGGAGAAAAAAATAGCATCCAGGCAACAGGAAACAATGGCAGTGAATAGGAATGTGAATATTTTCATAATGTAGAAGGTGGGTTTGGGGGGACATTTTGATCGCCAAAAGCACTACTTGAACCTACTTGAAAACTGAAACAGGCAAATATTTCATTCATTCTTATTATTAGTGTCATGTAATATCCTAGATGTACTTATGGATGCCATTCCCCTGGTTGTGGTGTGGGACCTTGAGTACCCATTGCTCGCTGTTGCTTGGAGCAGTGGTGGCAGATTTAAAAAACAAACAGTGAAATTGTGGGTATGATGATTGGAAAAAGTCTGATTCTATGAGTTTTTTACAGTTTTACCATAGAGTTTCTGACAATTCCTAAAGCTGCACACTGTCACTTGGAAGTGATGTCATCACGCCCATGACGACCCTGCCACGACCTTTTCTTTGTCAGCTCTCTCGCTGATTGCCAGGCTCAGCTTGGTAACTCTAGCTATGCCCAAGCTACTCCAGCCTCTCCAGAAAATCAAAACGGGCAATTTTTTTAAACAAATGTTCAGTTTTAAAACACATATGCATATATAACCAAAAAATTTTAAAAAATAATTCAAGAACAAAAAACATACATCAGACCAGCATCCTCTTGAAGATACCAAGTAAATGTCAACGAAATGACCTCCAGAGTCAATAAGGACGTCCTGAAGGAGGTCCAGGGGAAGTTTTGAAGCTGTGCTTGGGGAAATCTCAGTTCCTGACATGTAATTCCTTGCATACAAGAGGGATGGGTTGAGTGGGGGTGGGCAGGTGGCTCCTTCTTTTCTTATTACTTCATGTTTTATCATCATTCTCCATTAAGAACCAGCACACGCGGACATTCGTCCCCCCTTGGCACGCAGAAGCCAGACTGTTTGTCGTAGTGATAGATGAAAAATTCATTTCATTTTTTTTCTCCTTTGCAGGATGCTTACACATTCAAAGCAGGCACGCGACTGGCGGCTATGTTACCATGTTAATAGTTTGGCTCTTCCCGGCATGTCTCAGGTTGTAGTATTATTTATTTGTTTACACATATTTATTTTTGTTTTCAATCCAGTGCGCACACAAGGCAAGTACCGTGATATGTCAGAACTGGCTTGTTGTTCTAGGCAGAAAGGACCAACTAGCAGGCCAAGAGCCACCGGTAGCAGGGTGTGGGGGGCCTGGACAACATGCCCTCCAATGACACACACTGTCAGCTCTAGGGACAGTGGTCTATGGCAGATAGATCCCCAAGCCCCTCACAGCAAGCAATCCAGTGCATTGGTTGAAAGACTTTTATTTAGAGATCCAGTAAGTTCATGGGTACATCCATCGATGGGAAAGTTGGCAGGAATTATTATACGGGCAAAGGTACTATTGATATAAGGAGCATCATTTCCCCCCCTCCCTTGGGATAGATTGCATTTAGGCACGAAAATCAGTTACAAGAGAACACAATCGCTTAGTCTAGACAGAAAATGGCAGAAGGTTACAAAGAAGTCAAAGTCTCTCTCTGCTCTGAGAAACGGTTTGCAGCTGCAAGGTCAGTGAGGCCCGGTTTTGTAGAGATGACAGGCTGGTTACTTGGTCTGCATTAGCAAGCAAGGCAAGCAAGGTTTTAAGCAGGCCAACATTGGTATGACTACATTCCAAAGTATAATTACAAGAGCACGACATGAGATCAATATATTAGATCAGAGAACACATAAATGGCATGGATGTGTGCAGACATCACACACGCACACAAACACACAGTTCTGAGGAAGATAGGGATGAAAATGTTACAGAAGATAGCTAGCTGTGTATTTAATTTTATGTATTTATTTTGAAATATTTATACCATGCTTTATTTCCACATACTCAAGGTGGAGAGAAAGACTAGGGGGCAAACTACAAGTGACAAAAGGCACAGGTTGGACACTTGTCAGCTTCCCTCAGGTTTTGATGGGAAATGTAGGCAGCTTGGCAGAACGTTGGACAAGTGACAGTTGAAAACTCCACTGGACAGCAGTCAGAGAGCCAAGCTGCAAGACCAGGATGCCTAAATTTCCCATCAAAACTTGAGGGAAGCTGACAAGTGTCCAACCTGTGTTATTCGTCATTTGTAGCTTGGCCCAAGTGCACAGAGAGTTTGCCCTCACTTGCTCCCTTTTCTCCTACAACAACAACAACAACAACAACAACAACAACAACAACAACAACAACAACAACAACAACAACAACAACAACAACAACAACAACAACAAACAACATTTGATTTATATATTACCCTTCAGGACAACTGAATGCCCACTCACAATGGTTTACAAAGTGTGATATTGTTATCCTCAGGACAATCACCCTGTGAGGTGGGTGGGGCTGAGAGAGCTCTGAGAGAGCTGTGACTGACCCAAGATCAACAGCTGGCTTCAAGCAGAGGAATGGGGAATCAAACCTGGCTCTCCAGATTAGAGTCCTGCCACTCTTAACCACTACACTAAACTGGCTCTCCTACGGGGCAGAACCTGCCACCACTCAAATTCAATTGTCCTCCCTTCCTATCAGCCATTTGAGGCACTGACAGAGGTGGCTTGCATGCATGCTCACTGGCTATATGCCTCCCATAACCCTCCAGCCAGTCAGGTTGTTGAGTCTGTACATTGTTAGCTGGCCAGGTACCTGGGTAAGAACATTTTGGACACAGTGCAAGGTATTTGGAAAGGTTAAAAAAGTCTTTATTTGCTAACATAAATTTCTATTTTTCTAGGAGACTCAGGATAGCTGGTATCACTAATGTAATCCACGTCGAGTCTCAGTGAGAATGGTAGGGCATAAATACATTAAATAAATAAAAAATAGCAAGTTAGAGGTGAGTCTTCTGTTGGGCAGTAGGCCATAGCAGATGCCCCTGCATGCCAACCTCTGATGCCAGCCCTGAGTTGCGCTCTCTGCCAGTAATTTTTCCTCTACCACATGACACAAAGATGGCCGTTTCTCCCTTTTCCTGATGGGAAGGATGCTTACCCCCCCGGGGGCAAAGCAGAATCTCACACACTACTTTTAACATGTATTTACTGATCTAAACTACAACAACAACAACAAAGTTTATTAGCCAGAGGCCATCACATTCTCAAAATCAATTAAAAATTACACGATTGCACATCAGCGAGACACACACCATTTTAAAATAAATATTTAAAAGGTACATATTTCCACAAGTTACCACCTTTAAAAATGTACTTATAAAATTATAAGTAATTTACTTATAATTATTTATAAGTAAATAAATACATTATTTATAAATAATTTATAAGTATTTATAAGTAATTATTTACTTATTTACTGATAAAATTAATCAGTCCTAAAAGCATATTTGGCAACAATATAAACTTAAAATATCTAAACTATTGTTCACCCCATTTTCCAACCCAACGTTCCCGAAGGGGCTTGCAGCATCAATAAAGACAATAAACCCTAACTAACAAAACAGAACGAGAAAGCCACAAAAGAACCTTTGGGGCGGCATCATTTACACAATATTTGTTGCCTGGACAAATGATCTATGTTAGTTAATACATGGCAACTTGAAATTATTAAGACTGGTACCAAATAAATGAACATGGGAGGGACAGATCAGTCATGGCCTACTTTAATTCCAAAAGCGGGGGCGCTTGGAAATGGACCTTCCCACAAAGATCTTAACAACTGGACATGTTTGTAAGCGAGCAGGTTTGTTCTTCAGATACTGAGGTCCCAAATGGATGAAGATTTTTTAGGTCAAACTTAGAGCCAAGCTACAAGTGACGCCTGACACAGGTTGGACACTTGTCAGCTTCCCTCAAGTTTTGATGGGAAATGTAGGCATCCTGGTTTTACAGCTTGGCTCTCCATTACAGCTGCAAGACCAGGACACCTACATTTCCCATCAAAACTTGAGGGAAGCTGACAAGCGTCCAACCTGTGTCAGGCGTCACTTGTAGCTTGGCTCTTAGCCTTTTAACTGTGCTTAGAATTCACAGTGGTAACTTGTGAAGCTCTGAGAAGTTCCTTTCTATTTATACTAGTTAACAGCTTGTCGCTTTATTCTGAAGCAGATGAAATTTCACAGGAAGCCCCATGCAAAGCACAATATAATATAATATAATATAATATAATATAATATAATATAATATAATATAATATAATATAATATAATATAATATAATATAATATAATATAATATAATATAATATTGTCAAGTCAAGGATAACTCTGATCTTTTTCAAGATGAATGAGACTATTCCTAAACATGCATCTGCAGAGATGGATCTAACAACACTCTCAAGTTGTGGTCCTTATCCTTTAGAGACAATTCGGGAACATTGCTGTGTTAAGTGATGCTCTAGGAATTTCCTCAGTTCTACAGTAAAGACCACAGAGTTTGGGAGAATTCCTAGAGAGTTGCTTGATATGGTGATGTTATCCGTCTCCATTTTTCCTCCAGGGACAAGGACAACAGGCAAGCCTACCTCAGAGCTATTATATATACAGAGCCAGGATGCCTGAAGGACCAGCTGTTCTAACATATCCCTCCTCATATATCGGTTGTTTTCTTTCATGCACTTTGATTGCTGGGATGTTTTGATTTAACAATGGTTTCTTGTCTTACTACTATTTAACCTTTTTATTGTATTTGGGAACTTATTTGTGGATTTTAGTTGGTTAAAGCTTACTTTTTACCGAAAAGCAGAGTAGAAACATTTTAGAATGTTCGTTCTCTCCCACTCTCCTGGTTTTCTACACAGGTAATAAGGTTGTACTGTACAGAATGGTTTAGAAAGCTACTTGGGTACAACTTCAAGACCTGTTGTCTATACTAGCGTGTATAGCTTATACTGCCTGTTGCTGTAAGGAGGATTCTACTATATAGTTTTTGCATCATTTAACGCGTCATGTTGAAACATACATTTTTCTTCACTTCTGTTTTCAGATTTCTGGTGGGTACCAAATTTCTATTGTAAAGATACTACTGCATTTTTATTGGGTGCCCAGTCCTGTTGATTGATTACACATATTCTTTTTTCCCATTTATTTTTTATTTTTATTGTAGAAAAGTTAAAAGAGAGAACAAAAGAAAGTAAAACATAACAAAAAGACAACTACAAAGAACCAAGAATGGCCTACAAATCAGTCTACAAGGTAAAAACTGTAAAAAAAAACATAATAGGAATATTATTAATCCATTAAAGTTTTTTGCCTACAGCAATTCCTCCTTTATTATCAATCAGCTTGTGGTGTCATTAATACCTTTTTTCTGTGTCTCATCTTGATATCTCAGAATCTGATTCTTAAAAATCAAACCCACAGATCATTAATTCATTTTTCTTCATCTCTCACAGATATGAGAGATAAAGACAGATAAAGGGTTTCCAATTTGCCATGAACATAGAGAGTGTTTTATCTCTTATTAATGCTGTAAGTTTGGCCATCTCAGCTAAGTCCATCATCTTTCCGGTCCAATCTTCCAATTAAGGTAGCTCATTGCACTTCCATTTTTGAGCAGATTGATTACAATTACTCTATGTAATCCACTTTGAGTCGGAGTGAGAAAGGCGGACTATGAATGAATGAATGAATGAATGAATGAATGAATGAATGAATGAATGATACGACACTGTAATCTAGAAGCATGTGTCACACTCAGGGCCAAGCTACAAGTGATGAATGACACTTGAACGGCAAGTGTATTTCTCCCTGTTCACTTGCGCTCCACTCAATCCACTTGCCGTTCAAGTGTCATTTGTCACTTGTAGCTTGGCCCTCAGTATCATAGACCAGTGGCCTTCAAATGCACACCATTCAGGGAACACTTCCTGCATCTGCTCAGAGATTCCTGCACATCTGCCATAGAACATGTGGTTTGTGCAAGCTAGTGTCCATGAGCATATTCTTGGACCCCAAAAGCCTAACTCATTACACGGTGTAAACTAAGAGTACTCTTGAGAATGCTGCACATCCCAGAAGAAAATTGTCTTTCAGAGAAGCCGTTATGGATCACCTTGAGGTTACCTTGTTAAACAGATGAAGCAGTCCACTGGAGTGGTAGAAAGTGCTCTCAAGTCATAGCTGACTTATGGCAACCCCTGATGAGGTTTTCATGGCAAGAGACTAACAGAGATGATTTGCCATTGCTTGCCTCTGCAACCCTGGTCTTCACTGGAGGTCTCCCATCCAATCACTAACCAAGGCTGACCCTTCTTAGCTTCTGAGATCTAGTGAGATCAGGCTCACTTGGGCTATCCAGGTCAGGATTGCTAATATGATAGCAGCTGCTTGACTACTGATGTCTATTCAGGGTTCCAGGTAGAGAAAGGGCTTCTCCAGCAGCTGCTAGCTGAAGTTTCTCTAAGTGGAAACTGAATCTGGGATTTTCTCCATGCAAAACATGTGAGCTACTACTGAGCATCCAATGCATGCCACTTTTCCCTGGAACACAGTTGGAACCCACGTCTTGAACACCAACTTCTGTAAGTTGGATGAGCTGCAAAACTTGAAATCCTTGCTCACAGGCATTGATCTGTTGTATTGCCTGAGCACCCGTCTCATACATTGCGCAAGTTGCTCTCCTTCCCCATTTCACTCTAAGGCAAAGGGGGTTTGAATCTCTTTTGCTAGATGACTGATAACCATACAGAATCAAATTCCTGAAGACAGAAATGGTTAGATGATGAATTAAGTTAATGGAACTTCAGTCCCTGCTGGGCCTGATTAGGAGACCTGGTGTGTTTATCTGATACAGGAGCCAAGAAAACCCAAAGTGTCGGCTGACCTTGTAATGAATGGCAGCTGAAAAGCAATTAATGAAGGAATTATCAAGGAAACAAGGAGAGTGGGTAGCACAACATGTGAAAAGGGCAGGCGTTGATTTGCCTAAAATATACCTCCTCAGCTCTGTCCTGATGTTTTGGAGAGCCTGGGTTTGTAACTTTAGTCGAGCAATGAAAAATAATAATTGGGCCAGTCACTGGCAGTCAGCTGGGAGTGACATTTGCACCTGGCTGTTGTTACTGACCTCCAGGCAGGGCCGGTGCCAGGCTTTCTGGGGCCTGAGGCTGGGGGCAGCTCCGGGGCTGTTGCTGTCCCCATGCGCACATGCAAAGCGTGCACATGTACCCAGACAACATGATGACATCATTGTGTGTGACGTCATCACGCAGCATGCTGCTGTGAGCTGGCCCCATTGGTGCAGCAGGCAGCTGGGATGGTACGTGGGTGGCCCTCCAGCCCTTCCGCTCAGTTGCCCTGTGCCGCCCCAGCCGTCTGCCATGCCTGGCCCTCAGTTGTGTGCTGGCGGCGGTGGCGGCGGCAGCATGGGGCAACTAAGCGGGAGGGCTGGGAGGCTGCCTGCTCAGACCGCCCCATGCTGCCGCCGCCAGCACGCGCTCCTGGCTGGGCACAGCAGCTGCAGGGCAGGTGCAGCAGGCGGCCTGGGTGGCATGCAGGCGGCTTCCCAGCCCTACCCACTCGGCCGCCAGCAATGCCGCCGCCAGCTCTGCAGTGCATGCTCCTACCCTGGTGCCCCCTCCGGTGCCTCAGCACTCGAGGCGGCTGCCAGACCTGCCTCCATGGCTGCACCGGCTCTGCCTCCAGGTGGGCCTGGAGCTCTTTTGGAATTACAAGTGATCTCCAGATTGCAGAGATCTGTTCCCCTGTGATGGATATAGATTTGGAGGTTTTTTATATACTTATTTTTATATACTAAACCTGTGCTTTTTCAGTATTACATGCTTTGCACTTTTTCTATGCTCAGGAGCCAAAGTAGTACTTGTAATGTAACCTGTAAGAATTTGACACATGAAGCAAGAAGACTTGAAACTCTGTAAGAACTGGTATACTGCTTTTAGGGCTGCACTTATATTATATGTTATATTATTCTATAGATTCCAATAGAAATCAGCACCAGAAAGCCTTTTGTAGAAAACTGATTTGACGCAGCAAGCTGGTTTTGGCCACCTGTGGTATTATCTTCCTTAAAGCTGAAAAGAAAATGGGGAAAAGGGCACGAATAGGAAAACATCCCTTCCAATCCACAGATTTCAGTTATCAGAAGATATCAAGGCACCAGATTGAGACTCATTGGTGCCCTTGAAAGTATTATGCCCAGAAGAAAGTAGGTAAAAGGTTAGACAGTGTCCTTCCAAAATGAGGGCAGAGAAAAAAAACCTGTGAAGACTGGAATTCCCTCAAATAGAGGGGCCAGCCCAGAATTGCATCTTCAAATCAGAACTGACCCTAGATATGTTACGAGCCAGTAAGATATCAAATATTAGGATATTGTAATATTGTTATGATTATCTGAAAGTATTAATTGCCTGTGCTTCTATTGTAATTTTGATGAGCTCCGGACACAAGGAGACCACCTACTCCTGTGTAAAAGGGCTCCTCCATTGTTTAAACAATCATATATTGCTTCATTCTACAGGACTCCGTGGTGTGTGTGTCTCTTATTGTGATTGGTGAGAGGGACACCTAAGGCACAAGTTTGTGCATAACACCTGGAGGAAATGGCAGCTTTAGACTCTATGGTATCACGTTCTTGCTGGGCTCCCTCCTTTCCCCAAACTCCCCAGGCACCATTTCTAAGTTACATTAAACTTAATCTGTGCATAGAATTAGAATAGAAAGACAGACATGGTGCAAATTATCCCTGCACACACACACTTGTAGCTAGAGATACCAAGACTCCTGCTATCGAGGGAAGCCTCCTGGAGTCCTGATTTGTTGCCTGCTGGCACCTCAGGAGGAAATGGAGCAAAGAAAGGAACATGTACCAGTATTGCTCCAGCATGCTCTCATCACCTCCAGTAAAACCTAGAAGTAACACAGCAGACCCTCTTGCATTTTGCAAAAACTCTATGATTTTACCATAGGGCTTTTGCAAAATGCTAGAGCATCTGCCATGTCACTTCCAGTTTTATAGGAAATGATGTAAGCATGCTGGCACAATGCCCCTCCTCCTGTTTCCTCCCAGGGGTTGCCAGCTGCAGCCTCGCAATCCTACTTCTGGTTTAAAGCCACTCATAGACAGAACATTGCTGCCCAGGGAAATGGCATGTGGGAACAGTTAAGCCCTCCCATTCTCTGGCACTGCATCGTCCTTCCAAATGCCAGAACCAGCGTGGTGTAGAAGACTGGACTGGAGGCTGGAAGACCCAGATTCAAATCCCAATTCTACCATGAAACTTGCAGATTGACCTTGGACTAGTCACTGTTTCAGTCCAATCAACTTCATAGGAACGTTGCGGGTATAAAATGAGAAAGGGAGAGTGACCGACACTGCTCTGAGCTCCTTGGAGGGGTGAAGTACAAATTTACTAGGTAGATTTGCCCAGTTCAGGCAACTGCTTCTTACAGCGAAAGTTACATGAATTATCAGGGCTATCATTTATTGCCCAGGTCTTTTCTCCCAGGAAAATCTCCCCAGGAAAGGAAAAGACAATTCCGTTTATTTCTTTGCCTTCTTTATCTTTGTAAAGATGCTGCATCAGGTAATGTGGGGTGTCTTTTAAGAACGGAAAAGACTTTGTGTTTTTGCATCAAAGGTAACAAAGATTTCCCATGCGACAATATTTATTCTTCTCAGATCCGTTTCTACGAGAACGGACAGGTCAGCAGCCCAGAAACCCAGCCCTGGTTTTGCAGAGGGAATCAAGGCAACGCCATTAATCATATATGCTGCAACAAAGCCGTGCCTTTTTTTCTTAAGCTTGTAAAATTTCAATATGCAATAAAGCTATGATTTTAGCTCATAAACTCTCAATATGTAATAAATACAAGTAACACTAGCATTTCATTGCACCGAGTCTTTATTGCCCACCATATATCCAGGACAATTTTTACAAGGATATTCAAGTAATAGAATATAGCAAATTTAAAGAAATTGCTGACCTTAGTCACCTGCCTTGGGGCATGTCATTGCTCTCTTTCACTGAGAGAGATCGAGATCTTCAAGTTTGCCTTCTCTGTGTCTTAAAGCTCTACACTTGCTCCTGAGACTTTACAATTTGGAAGCCTCTAACTTTATTCCAACTATCACATAAGCTGGATAGCTCAATGGAACCTCCAAATACAGAGGCAGTCTACCTTTAAACTCCACATACTGGGGAAAGCCATCACTTTCCCACCTTGCACATAAGTGCCTAGAGCTATCTGGCTGCTTGCAATTAGGAAAAAAGATTGCCAGACTAGAAGAATTTGGGGTTGAACTTACAAGATAATTCTTACGGCAACTATTGGCAGAGTTGGGATGAGGCGATTTGCCCACTCAGTATCATGCATCATATCTCTGCACGCAGGGGTTGGGGTGGGGGGGACCTGATGGATTGGTGGGAGCAGATATAAAAGCTTATTTTAGCAGGACACCTATTCTCCTTTGCTCTGACGTTGGTCACTCTTACCAGCAACAGGACCCACCTGTTTGCTCTGGGAATTAACTGTATTACCAAAAAAAGGCTCTCAAGGGAGATATGACTAGGAGTGTGCATGCTGGAAATATTCGGATTTCCTGTTTCGGGTTTCCTGTTATGAATGCTTCGGGAAGCTTTGCTTTGTGATTTCCAAATCTGGCCCCGAGTCAGAAATCACGAAGCTTTCCGGATCAGGTCCGATTCGAGTATTTTACCCGATTTGGGTATTTTACCCGAATCGGATTCCCGAAGCACACACCCCTAGATATGACTGCAAAGCCAAAAAGAAGTGTCAATAAATAGTAATAAATACAATCAACAAATAGCTCAAGTGCAACATTCATCAGTGACATCCATACAATATCTATATATCATTTACAGCATAATAGCCCATAATAAACTAGCAGTACAATCCGTGTAAATGTCAATAACTCCTCCTTCGTTGGTTTTAGTTAAGTCAGTCAATTTTTTTCATCATACGTTCGCCATCTGGATTCCTCCCGTGGCTCCCAGGACAGAATGCAGAATATGAAGTCTTCAAGTGTTCAAGGATAATAATCTCGGTTCTCTATCTTTTTAGATGCCACTTTGCTTGCATGGGACGCCACCGGTGAAGGCTCCGCCCAACTGCTAGCCACATTTGATTTGCTCGTAGAGCTTCTTGAAGGGCAGCAATCTACAAGCCAAATCAAGATGGACCTAATAACAACTCATCTTTTATATGCATTTTCGACGACGCGCAAAACTCACGCGAGGAAACGCGATATTTCGCATTTTCCCCGTCGTGATCCGGAAGAGGGCAGCATGAAACGCCTTAAGGTTAGTCATCTGGAATCGGCCCAGGTTGGCTAAGGACAATAAAAATGAGGTGGTGGTGACTGCTCTTCTTGTGCCATTAAGGCTTCCTCTATAACCAGCCTTGCTTCTTCATGGGGTATTGGTGTGTACAATGACACATCATCAAGTGTCATTAACAAGGCTCGCTCCAGTGTCTTAGGCCTTGTTCTGGAGATTAGGAGGGGGATTCCTGGGGAGTGGGGGGAGCTCATTGGTTATGTGATGTCACTATAGAACGAATTTTCTCCAGACTCTATGATGTGCCCATACAGTCTGCCCCCTGAAGCTGCCATTTCCTCCAAGGGAGCTGATCATTGTCTGGAGATCAGCTATAATTCTGAGACATCTCCAGGCCCCACCTTGAGGTTGGCAACCCTAGCTGCAGAAAGGCAAAAGAGGTGATTTATGCCTCGTGCACACATGCAGTTCCATGTGGACA
This sequence comes from Eublepharis macularius, assembly GCF_028583425.1. NCBI lineage: Eukaryota > Metazoa > Chordata > Lepidosauria > Squamata > Eublepharidae > Eublepharis > Eublepharis macularius. The sequence goes on along the minus strand of NC_072794.1, from coordinate 163,662,148 downwards.
GTGAATTGCCAGGCCCATGAGATACTGAGTATTCATTCCAGTAGGCCACTCTAGAAATGCAAAAGTTCAGATTGTAAAAGAAGTTAGTTGTAACAGAGCATCAATGCAAGCAATGGAGCGTCTGCAAGATGGAGTACCCAGTCTACTCTCTGTTGCTTTAATGGCTACGCATAAAAGTGGTGATGGGTGTGGTAAAGAGTTACATAGAGTGGTGGTGGTGATGATGATGATGATGGTGATGATCAGGGTTCATTTCGTAGAAAAAGAGCTGGAGGAACTCATTTGCATAACTCATTAGCATATGCCACTCCCTTGACATCACCAGAAATGTGTCATTAGCACAACTGATTTGCATATGCCACACCCCCTGACATCACCTATCCTGGCTGTTTTGGACCCTATCCTGGCCATTCAGGGCCGAAATTGGACCCAAAATGGCAAAAAGGGGCTGAAAATGGCCGAAAAGGGGCCCAAAATGGTCAGAACTGGGCCGCTGCTGAGTAGGAGAGTGAGCCACCACCCGTCAGAGGGCCAATCCGGGCCATTTCAGCCCCAATCCAGGACGAAATGGGCCTAAAATGGCCGAGAGTCAGGTGGGCGGGGCCACCTGACATGTGACCTCTCTGGAGAACTGCCAGAACTGCATTCCTGCTCATTCCCCCTCGAAATGAGCCCTGGTGATGATGATGATGATGATAACATTCAATTTATTTACTGCCCTTCAGGACAACTTAACACCCACTCAGAGTGGTTTACAAAGTGTGTTGTTATTATCCTCATGACAATCACCCTGTGAGGTGGGTGGGGCTAAGAGAGCTCTGGAAGAGCTGTGACTGTCCCAAGGTCACCCAACTGGCTTTAAGTGGAGGAGTGGGGAATCAAACCTGGCTCTCCAGATTAGACTCCTGCCATTCTTAGCCACTACACCAAACTGATAAAGTTAAGAAACAGTTAATGTTTGGAGGAAAGGTTGCCTGTCTCGCAGTGGTGGCTAGGAAGAAGCAGTTACGGTGATGGTTGTTAAGATGATTGCTGGAGTTGTGGCAGTTGGAGTACCTAGGCCCAAGTTGTATATATGGGTGTGTGCCAATCATATTGCAGCTGACTTACAGAAGCCTCATCAAGGGATTTTCAAGGCAAGTGAGGAACTGTGGTGGTTTGTCATTGCCTTGAGCCACCTGAGTCTTCCTTGGTCGTCTCCCATCCAAGTTCTGACTGAGATTGACCCTGCTTAACTTCCAAGATCTGACAAGAGCCAGCTCTACCATTCCACCCTCCTCCAAGTTGTACTTATATAAATGAAACCTGTTCAGTTTCTTTCACAAGCAGCTGGGATAAGTTCTTCATGAAATCTGGAGGGTTTTCCTAAGTTCCCATTATAATGAGAACTTATAGACGATTCCAGAAAATACAGTCTATGGGCATAGTCGCACTTTATGCATTTGGGAGATAAAATTCTACCCAGCAACAGCATCTTAGCGGTACAGAAGCTGGCTTTAGTCGCCTTGTAGCTGTTCACTGGAGAGAAGCTTAATACGGTGGTACAGCTGTCCAGGTGTTCAATGTTCTAAGGCTAAAAAGAAGAACATACTGACATATGTGACCTAGAAAATACAGAATCTCTATCCAGCTGTTTTGCATCTTGGCCATCTCTTCCCCTGCAGTGATAAATATTATTTTGGTTGTTGGGGGTTTTCCGGGCTGTATTGCCGTGGTCTTGGCATTGTAGTTCCTGACGTTTCGCCAGCAGCTGTGGCTGGCATCTTCAGAGGTGTAGCACCAAAAGACAGAGATCTCTCAGTGTCCTGCCTTCAGCACTGCCTTCAGCAGTGTCCTGAGACACTGAGAGATCTCTGTCTTTTGCCTTAAATCAAGAAGCAAGCATGAGATCAAACCTGGGGATTTGGGGGCAAATTATAAGAGGAAAATAACACCAAAGCCATGGTTCTCATAGCAAAACTGTCGAATACATTTCAGAAAATCCCACTAACGAATTTTGGGAATGTGTTTCATTTGTGCTTACTATTTCTTATACAGAGGTGGGGGAGTATATTTGACTTCAGGCGGATTTTTTGGCACCTCCTGTCTCAGAATCCCAAGGATGTACATTTTTCAGTACCAGACCTCCAAACTATCAACTGTGTTTCCGGCCTCCTCCTCCTATGCAGCCCCTCATGGTAATCCATAGTAAAGACTGAAGGGTTGTTTCTCATATTACATATGCAAGGCCTATGTTGTCTTAAAATGTCATATAAATGTGACAGATACGAGTTTAGGAATGTGTGCATACATATAAATTCTGATGCTCTGGCAGGGGCCATAGTTTCTTGACAAATGTAACTGATAGCAAATAACATGGCCTCAATATAATGTAAAGTGTAACACGTACACTGGTTATATTGATTTATTTTTTTAAAAAAAATGCTTTATTTAGCATCGACTCTGGGTTCACTGCTGCCTCTAAGAGCTTATTGTCTGAGCTGAAGAGGATAAACCCCTTCTAAGTACTCAGGCCCTGTTCCCAAAAGGTTTGCCAGTACCAGGTTGTGAAATTCCTGGGGATTTGGAAGAGGAACTTGGGGAGGGTGTAGTATAGGGAGGGCAGGGAGATCAGGAACCCTGACCTGATGGCCCAGGCTAGCCTAATCTTGTCAGCTCTTGGAAACTAAGCAGGGTTGACATTGGTTAGCAATTGCATGGGAAGTCCACCAAGGAAGTCCAGGGTTGCTACGAAGAAGCAGGTAAAGGCAAACCACCTCTGTTAGAGTCTCTCCGCAGGAGACATCTTACACGGGGATGCTCAAGTGTTGGGAGATGCAATGTTAGCCAAGAAGCATAGTTTTAAAAGACAGAGCCAACAAAGATCGCTGTTCAGAGGGTTTTTTAATTTCATCTTCACTTCCCCAAAGGGGAGGTGAAATTGACAGAACCTTCCAGAGGTGAAGATGAAATTAACGAACTCGATAGGCTCTGTCTTTTAAAACTACCCTCCTGTAGAGAGGTGAAATTGACAGAGCCGAAGCTTCCCAGCTAATATTGCGTCTCCTTACTCTTGAGCGTCCTCGTGTAAGATGTCTCATGTAGAGAGACTCTGAGTCTCCTGCCTTGAAAATACTGGTAGGGGGTTACCATAAGCTGGCTGAGACTTGACATCACTTTACACACATGTACATACGTGCATGCACACACATACACACATACACTGGGGAGCTCAGTAGGAAGTCTGCCCTCCAAAGCTGCTATTCCCTCCAATGGGGAATTAGTCTCTGTTGTCTGAAGATCAGTTGTAATTCTGGGAAAACTCCCGGCCCTCCTGAAGGTCGGCAACTCTACCATTGATACATACCAGGGATAGCCTACCCGGGAGTATCAAGAGACATGCTCTCATGTGTTCCTGCTTGGATCACTCACTGTCCACTCCCCTCAATATGTACATGCCATGTTATATCTCCCAGGGGTGCTTAAGGGCAATCCTGCTCCAATTGTTTAACTGCCTTGATGTTATTTTTGTTTCTTTATTTACCAAATTTGTATGCTGCCTTTCTGCCCAAGAAGGGCTGCTAAGGTGGCTAACAGTTAAAACAAAGCATAAAAAGCATATCATAAAAACAGTTCATTAAAACAATTAAAACCAAAAGTAAAATGCATGTTACAAACACATAAAACGATAATTAAAAACATAGGGCAGAAAAGTAGGATCATTGAATGAATGTCAGACAAAACAGAATAGTAAAGAGTCCAGTAGCACCTTTAAGACTATCCAACTTTACTGTAGCATAAGCTTTCGAGAACCACAGCTCTCTTCATCAGATGCATCTGATGAAGAGAGCTGTGGTTCTCGAAAGTTTATGCTACAGTAAAGTTGGATAGTCTTAATGGTGCTACTGGACTCTTTACTATTTTGCTACTACAGACTAACATGGCTAAGTCCTCTGGATCCAGACGAAACAAAAGGGTCCTCCCCAACTGGTAGAAGACAGTGGCAGAAGGGGACAGAGCAATCTCCCTGAGTAGAGAGTTCCATAGTTTAGGTGCCATAGCTGAGGAGGCCCTCTCTCAGGCTGCCACTCGCATAATCTCTGAAGGTGGGGGTACCCAAAGCAGATGTTCGGAAGATAACTTTAGTGGTCCGGTAGGAAAAGCAGCTTTCTCAGTTATGGGAATTCTACACATAGATATGGTGTTCGGCGCACAAGTTCTTAGCCACCATTATGCTGAATGCCGATAGGCATGGAGGGCAGGGAGTGGGTTTAGCTGGCGTAATCCCACTCCCCCCTTAGCAAGGGTCACCCATACGCACAACTATCATGCATAACAAGGATCTTCATCCAAGCTTGGCTCTGTGATGAGTCTACTGGTACAAAACACATGTTTCCATTCCTTTTTTAAGGAGCATGCTTGATGAAGGGCTGTGCCTGAAAAACTTAATGCACAAAGCGACATGTTGTAAAAAAATAAAGACATCCATAGGTTTGAAGGAAAATACGACATCATCCAAGCAGCACAGCTGATGTGTCTTTTGTTTGAGAAAGCTGCCAAGATTCACTGGAAGGCTTTCTTAATAATAAACATTAAGCCGGATTTTCTTTCTCTCTTTTTTTTTTGCTTTAAACTTTCTGCTGGTTGGTTGCTGCCTTACATCATGAGTGCAGCACAGAGGACAAGAACATTATATGGCTCTTTCTGTCTTGGGAAACAGAGTGCATGCTTCCAAGTAATTACTCCGTAATTACCAGCTGATCTGCAGGCACAAGCAGTGCGGTGGCTTTGAGATGTGGCACCATTAGCGCCCCATTAGGACGGCATGGCGTCGTTAGCACAAAGCACTCTCACATCCTCACTGCAAGGCAATAGTTGTGCTTGTCTTCCCTTCGGGAAACTCGGACTACGGCCAGCCCTACCAAGTATGGCTTTGACTCCAGGGATTTTACGGGGCAGTTCACCATTCATTCCAAACCTCCCTTTTCAGCAATAACAGCTAGAAACTCAGTGCTGAGTCCAGGGGCAGTCTTGGTGGTTCTGGGACCCCAGGCAGAATTCAAGGATGGGACCCCCGAATCACTGCCCGGGGAGGTGGCCCTGTCCCCCAATGGAGGGAGAAAGAAAGAGCCAGACCCCAACCTGCCTGTCTAGCCAAGTAAGCAAGATTTAGCTGCATAGAGGGCCTTCTCACACAGCTCAGGGCTTGGTCATCATTTCCTCTCCATGGGGCACAGCTGTAGGGTGGCTTCAAGGCAGTGCCCTCTCAGCATGGAGCCTGAGGCAAAAAATACCCTGTGCCTAAGACTGCCTCAGTTGGGTTAGATTGCCAGCAATGACGGTTACACCCTCCCGGGGATCACAATTCACCAGTGCAAGCAACAAACACAGAAATCTGGCAGTCACAATATAATAAAGTGCAACAGTGCCTATAGTGTAATAAATAGTGAATAAATAGTATAATAAATAATTACAATAAATAATGCTGAACAAGAGTCCTAGCCATACAGTCAAAAGTCGGTCCGTGCAAACACGTTCATTAACCGTTTCTGCTTTCTTCTTTCCAGGTTCAGAAAAATGGATCAGCCACGGGGTCCCACCGGGTATAAATATGTATGAGTTCTTGTTAGTGATGATGTACTAATCCGATGCTTTTATTTCCAGATTTCCCACTAGCCCCGAGGATGCCCCTGGCGCAAGCTGCGCCCAACGGACTGCTAGCCCCGTCTGTTTCGCAATGCTTTTGCTTTTTCAAGGGTTGCTTCAATTAATAACACAAAATCAATAAAGCCATTCGGGTTCTCTAGAGCCAGATGTCAGTGTGCAGATGGAGTGACAGACAATGGGTTAGATTGCCAGCTCCAGGTTGGGAAATCCTGGAGATTTGGGGGAGTGGAGCCTGGGAAGGACACAATTTGGGGAGAGGAGGGTTCCCAGCAGAGTATAATGCCACAGACTCCACCCTTCAAAGCAGCCGTTTTCTGCATGAGATCTGATCTCTATTGTCCGAAGATCAGTTGTAATTCCAGGTGATCTCCAGGCCCCACCTGGGGGCTGGCAACCCTAGGCTGGGTCCTACAAAGCATGAGCGTAAGAAGCTCATGGAGGCAGATCTGCCCCTCCATCCTTTTCCCCCTTCCCCCAGAGATCCCTTAAAAGCCAGTGCTGAAAGTCAGGGGACCCTTCTGAACAATATGCCATGTTAGCTCTGCCAAACATTTCCTGCAAGCACAAGGAGGGTGGGTAAATTGGGTGCAAAGGTCCTCTGATTTTCAGCCGCAGTTTTCCAGGGATCACGGGGGTGGGGGGTGCTGGGAGGGGAAGAAGGCAGGAAAGGTCTGTCTCTGCAAACTCCTTGCATTCGAGTCTGTAGAATCCTTAGCTTTGATATATTTTACCTATTACATATTTATCCTTCCCCTTCCTCCAAGGAACACAGGGCAGTGAACATCAGGATTTGGGTCCAGTGGCACCTTAGAGACCACCAAGATTTCTGGGGTAAAAGCTTTCAAGAGACAGGGCTCCCTTCTCTAGGTCTCTAAGGTGCCACTGGACTCAAATCCTGCTGGTCTACTGCAGATGAACACAGCTACTTACCAGAGAACAGGGAACAATATTCTGGTTTATCATCACAACAACCCTATGAGATAGGCTATGCTGAAAACAGTGACTGGCCCAAAGCCACCCAAGGAACTTTCTGGATAAGTGAGTTTTGAATCCAGGTTCTTCTTGGTCCTAATTAGAGATGGGCACGAACAGAAATACGAACCAAAGTTTGTCACGAACCAGGACGTTTTTTGGTTTGCAAGCCAGTGGTTTGTCGGAGCTCATTTCTGACAAACCACGATGAACTACTATGATTTTAGAACAGTTCGTATGGTTTGGTGTTTTTGGTTTGTCACTGCAGACAGCTTGGCGCCAATCAATTTGTTACCTAGGCAATGCGGGGGTGGGGGGTGGGAAAGCTTTCTACAGACCTTCTGCAGCCCTGGAAGTGATGAACCGATGAGCCAAACAAACCGGTTCACAAACCAGGCAAGTTCATGGCAGTTCGTGGTTCGTGAAACGCAACAAACCACGAACTGCAATGAACTGCCATTTTCCTGGTTCGTGCCCACCTCTAGTCCTAATCCAACACTCTAATCACTAGGCCATATTCACTGCTTTTTTTAAAAAGGAGCTGAGACTTCCAGGAAGGTTAACTATGCATTCAAGGTCATCTGCCGGGTTTTTTTATGCATTGGCATAGAACTGCAAAACACCCCTGGTTGTGCCCCCAAAGGCCAGAGCAGAAGATTCAATGCTCAGCATCTCTAGTTAAAAGGACCAAGCAGCAGATGATGTGAAGGACCACTGCCTGAGATGCTGGAAAGCAGCTGCCAGTCTGAGTAGGCGATCTTGACCTTGATGGACCAAGGGTCTGATTCTGTATAAGGCAGCTTCATGCATTCATGTGTCCAAGGATCAATGTTCTGGTTTTAAAAGGGGGGGGGACCAAAAAATATCAGATTTGACACTTGTTTCACCTCTGCAGTGTGTGGGAACAGCAATTGTGCATTACCAACCGAGCCTGAGCCACAGGAATGAAAAAAACAAGATTTATAACAGGTCAGATTTCATCGGAATAATTTATCCGGTGAGATTTCCAAGCCCATTTTTTTCCCCACGGGAACCCCTGCTGTTCGTTTCACAGTTATGATCGGAGCACTTAATCAATCATCCTCCGAGGACCGATATATGTAACCCCAATTAGAATAAACTGGGATGTATTTTACATGTGAGCAGCCCAGGTCTGAAGGAAAAGGCTTTGGCAGGGAAATTGCATGAGCAAAAACTTGTCTCATTCTCTATCTGGCATGGGCAAATAAATCTCTAGCAGCTTGGTAACCTTGGACATTGCAGACACATTCAGGTTTCGGTGACCTCATCCTCTAAAACAATTTGAAACCCATGTTATATTCATCCATCCATCCATCCATTTATTATTATGTTCTCTCAAGAAACACAAAACAGTGTGCCAAGAAAAGCAAAATTTTGCAACCTGTACAAATCTATACATCTCTACAAATTAAGCATTTTTGCAATATTTCATTTGGGTGGCCAGGCAGCGGGGGGAGAAGCAAGGTGCTATGTAAAATATATAAGGACTATCCTGTGACCAACCCATAAGATTTGTGTCTAGCTTCTCAGGTTTCCTCAGGCCTTGTTCTCATACCTGTCTTCACAGTAATATGGGCTAGGAACATGATTTTTTAAAAAATTGCTTTGAAGCGTATTCTAATTTTCCTTCTTACCTTTCTGTTGGTTTCTGCACACAAAGATAGCGTGAGTTATAACTGGTGAGAATTCACCTTGGTAAGGAAGTGGTTTCAGACCCATGACTTGGACCCCTCACGTGGCTGGGTTGCCAACCTGCAGGTGGATCTTGAAGATTTCCCAGAATTACAACCCCTAGATGACAGAGATAATTTCCCCTGGGAAAAATGGCTGCTTTGGAGGGTGGATTCTCTGGCATTATGCCTCACTGAGATCCCTTCTTTCCCTAAACTCTATGGTCCCCAGGCTCCACCCATAAAACCCCAGGGATTTCCCAACTTGGAGTTGGCAACTCTAGTCTCAAAACCCCTGATAATGAGGTAGATTAGACTGGTAAACAAGTAAAGGTAGTCCCCTGTGCAAGCACCGAGTCATTACTGACCCATGGGGGGAGGTTGCATCATGATGTTTTCTTGGCAGACTTTTTACAGGGTGGTTTGCCATTGCCATCCCCAGTTGTTTACACTTTACCTCCAGGAAACTGGGTACTCATTTTACTGACCTCGGAAGGATGGAAGGTTGAGTCAACCTTGAGCCAGCTACCTGAACCTGGCTTCTGCCAGGATCGAACTCAGGTCATGAGCAGAGCTTGGGCTGCTGTACTGCAGCTTACCACTCTGCGCCACGGGGCTCTTTTATGTTAGACTGAGAGTGTATGATTTGCCACAGGTCACCCAGTAAGCTTCCTTGCCCCCAGATTCTAGTCTGACACTGTAATCCCAGGCTCCCCAACATGGTGCTCACGGGCACCGTAGCTTCCACTGACACATTTCCTGGTGCCTGCCAGTGTTTTTTAGAAAGTGAGTGGGGCCAGGTGCAGATTTTGTCCAGCAGAGCTTTTGATTGGCTGTGCAGATTTTCAAAGCATTGTTTTGGCAGCAGCTGCCACCCCGACACAAGGATCTTCAGTGTGTGATGAAGGTAAGCTATCCGCATGCGATAAATGTTTTCAAACAATACGTTCATTTTAAAAGGCATCCCGTTAACCAGACATTCTGCCTGAAACGCTGAAGGGTAACTATTAGAGATATGCATAACCTGACTCCTTGACATTTTGTAGTTGGCTCTATTAGGAATTTAATTGTATTTTAGTTTGTGGTTACACATAGTTACTTAGTCAGAAGCGCTTCACCCCAATGTGCATTCATTAATCTTCAGACAAATTGCAGAAAAATACATCTTACAGTTTTATTGAAGTAGATTGCATCCATAGCAATATCTTGGAGGGAAAGAGTCCTAATCTAAAGAGTCAATTTCCCTATAACTAAACCACGCCCTGAGATCGGCGGTGAGGCTGAGGTGCGAGTCTGTGAATAAGGCCTTCATGGCAGAAGCTGACAGAATCACATTCTTCTCTTTGGGAGGCCATGAGGCAAGAGAGAAGGCAATCTCCCAAGAGGCACAGACACAGAGGAGGAGTCAGGAAGCATTCCCACCTTAGACAAAAGATAAGCAGCATATTTGGTGTCGGGTCTGTTGCCCACAGTCCCTCCATACTGCCCCACAATCTAGCTAGTATGTTGCAATAGCCTCGTGCACCTGTTGCCCTGTTGCTTTCCATATTCCAGTACGGCGGAGGCCTTATCTCGGATGGCTCGCCACAATGGCCTTGGTGCAGCTCCATCCTGATACTCCCATCCTGCTACTGATTATGTTCCTGCTTGATGGGCTAAGCGGGTGGGGGACATGTAGAGGGGTAGTTATAATGTGCGTCATTCTTAACAAGGAACCTGGGTACAGCCAGACGCCTTTAATTGCTTCTGTGTATCCTATGGACACATGTATGGCGAAGCCAAGATATCTCAATAAAACCCATTTACTCAAGAGCCTGGATTTCTTGCTGCAAGGCTTGGGAGTCAGCTTCAACGTATCCTGTCTTCCATAGACTGACATTTGGCTAGAGTTACATATACACACAGAGAGAGATGCAGCGCCCCCCAGTGTCCAAGGCATGCTGAGTCGCCTATTCCAACAGGCTTCACCTTCTGCGGCAGCCATTTTGTAGTTGCACCCACCATCCTAGGTTAGAATTCTAAAGATGTCCGTCGCCACGAAAAGGGTGAGCCCCCCTTGCTCTGACCACTGCACTATGCCTGAGTACAATTGTACAAATAATAAAACAGGTCCAGCTAGGCAAGTTCAAGCACACAGAGAGACATAACTAGAAAACGATCAGGTCTGAAGCTACGGGCCTACCTAGACTGTAGAACGAATCTCGCTTAAGTCATTCTCTCTCCCCAGGACTCTCCTATAAACTGTGAATGGATTTGGAATAGGACTCAAATAGTGCTAGAAAATCCCTGATGCGATTCTCAGATTCGTATCTTGTTTGTCCCACAGTAAAAAGCTTGGCCCCTGCCGACATTTCCTGGCCATTATCTTGCAAGCATTTGTGGGGGGGAACTGTGTGGGGATTAAAAAGCATCAGGGGCCTTGCATAATTTTTATCCCTCGGACAGACATGAATGCATCGCCCGATGCTCTGATGAGTATCCCGTGGATGTGCGAGTACCATGTACTACGTATAGAGAAATAAGCACACAAGGAGACAAAGTGTCCCTTCTCTCCTCCTTCCCTCCTCTGGCACCGCTCGCGTCAAACAGTTAATTTGCACATCGTATTACATTCTCTCACCCCAGCAGTGGCCAATCTTTCCCTCTATCTCACAGAAGGTCTGCCTTTGCCAAAATGCCATCTAAGATCTGGTTTGTCACACTGTTCCTGGTCAGATAGCGCCACAACCCAAAAGTTCCCATGTGCTTTATTTTCACACCAACCGGACCCACGATCCCCCAGTAAGAGGGTAAGTGCGGAACTGCCCATGGTGTCAAAATAAAATGAACTAATTGCACCAGTGCAAAGTGGCTCCTGTCCCAGCGGCCAGCGCCATTTGGCAACAGGAAACCATAGCTGGGTGGTACTTTGTTTTGCTAGTCACACCATGGCTGCTATCACACATTTTACCTTGTTCCTTTTCAGCTGCAAATGACCACTCCCTTGGGAGATGTGGGGCCCGGCTGAGAGGGAATGCAGTTTGGCAGGCATTTCACAAATGCCGGAGCAGCTCGAACTTCAACCGGTTGTTCAAATTCAGCACCAACACAGACAAAATACCTGCAAGTTTGTGTATGGCGCTGCCAGCATTTTTCTTTAAATGTACTGATCAGGTACACAGGGACCCCATTTTGGCCAGGAATGCAACAGGAGTGGAAGGGGTTTCAGCCTTTCCCTCTATACTTTGTCCCAACCTAAACTGACCCCAGAAGGCCAAAGGGTCAGATCTAGATCAAACTGGCAATTTCTGCCAATTCACCCTTCCCAGAATACCCTACCTCCCAGTATTATATATTTGAATGTATTTAAGGGCTAAACTAATGTAATGGTGTCCATGCATCTGACCCATTTTAAAGCAATTTAAAAATGTTGCGAGGGTCCAATCTTGACCAGGTCCTCAGCCTGCTGGACTCTTTTCCCCTGTCCCCCAGCATGCCTTTTCAAGTGCCAAAATGGCTGCACTTCGCCACGATTGCTGCCATGGTGCAGGTCCCCCTTGAGTATTTTTAAATTGATCTAAAATGGCAGAGGCATCCAGAAGTCCTACCTACGGATGATGTCATGTCTAGTTTGGCCCTAAGTTATGTTTCATTTAGTAGTTGTTTATGTTGAATCCACTGAATCTACTGTTGTGTTGTAACTACTAGATTTACTTATTGTGTTTGTTTAGAGTTGCCAGCTAAGCATCTTTCACCATGAGACCTTTTACACAAGGATCCTCAAGTGAAGAGAGATGCAATGTTAGCCAGGAAGCATAGTTTTAAAAGACAGAGCCAGCAGAGATCGCTCCTCAAAGGGTTTGTTTATTTCATCTTCGCCTCCTAGAAGGGGAGGTGAAATTGACAGAGCCTTCCAGGAGGTGAAGATTAAATAAACAATTCCTTTGGGGTATGATCTCTGCCAACTCTGTATTTTAAAACTATACTTCCCAGCTAACATTGCGTCTCCCTTCACTTGAGCGTCCTCATGTAAGAGGTCTCATGAAGACAGACTCCAAGTGCTGGTAACCAGTGGGAGGCAGCAAGGGGCAGGGACAATGAAATCAGTTTCATGCCAACACCACACACACCATTGTTTCTCATGTAGACTCAGAAGTGATACCACCGTGGCAGGATGATACTCTAGGATTCACTTGACCCTCTGTAGTGAAACCATAACATTTGGGGTGAATCCTAGAGCACTGCTACAAGACAGTGACATCATTTCCAGGCTCGCATCAGTGGTGAAGCCACAGTGTTGGCACAACACCCGTTTTGCTTCCAGTTTTGTTTCCACTGATTCACTGAGCAGGCGGCAGAAGGTATGGCAGGGATCAGGTCAGGAGATCTCCTGCTACATCCATCACAGGAGACCTAGCCTACATTTGTTACTGACCTACATTTGTTACTGACCTTTTTATTTATTTATGTCTTTTGTCGTCCACCTTTCTCAGTGAGACTCAAGGCAGATTACACAGCGTGAGCCCAGAAAAGTCAATTTCAAGGATATTTCCATAAACAATGCCATAGGGTAAATGAACACACCTTCACAAAGACGTAGCATTAGCAAGAATCCGATACAGAGTTGAAGAAATGCTGAAACAGAACATAAGCAATTCGAGGGCTGACATTCGACCACATGAAGCACAAGTAGCTCATAGGAGCACATATTTAATACAACAGGTAGTACGTAAGGCAACATAGTGGTGAAGTCTATGGTCCTTAGCTCATTAGCAAAGCATCTGAGAGCCCCTCCCTACAATACAAAAGCCTTTTTGAATAATTCAGTTTTGCATTGTTTGCGGAAAGCTAGGAGAGGGGGGGCTCTCCTGACCTCCTCAGGCAGGCTGTTCCACAGGGAAGGGGCCACCACAGAGAGAGTCCGTGTACAGACTGCTGTGGATTTCGCCCATGTGTAGGGTGGCACCTTCAGGAGACCCTGTAATGGTACGAGGGCAGGTGTGAATCGTCTTGCCTTTGTTCAGGATCAAATCAGGGCTTCTGATCAGGTACACACTTGACCAATATTCATTTTATAAAATGCCAGGAGAAACTCCCATCATATTATCTGTTTTCACCAGAGTTGTATTTTTGGAATGTCAAGGGTTACCTGATCTCACGGGACTAAAAAGCTGAAAAATGTTCTCTAGCTGTCTGCCAGTTGGTGATTCTCTAGCTTTCTGCAGGTCTCCTCTGCCAAAGGCCAAGGCAGTGTTTGCTTCAAGATGCAGGGAGGAACGGTTCCGGGGCTGTCCCCCAAGCATCCCCAGTCTGAAACCCCCGAGTCCATTAATGCACCATCTACAAAGCAAAAGAACAGGGCTATTTCGGATAAATAAAGATGCCTCTCAGAAAAGCAGTTAGACTTGCAAATGTTCAGCTATCCTGGCTTTATGCTGTCTGATCCCTTCTCTTCCTCTCCGCCCTCCTTCCTTCCTTTCTCATCTCTCCCTGGTCTGTTCCTCAGGAGCTGTCGGCCACACTGTTCCAGTCCAGGGACTCGTGCAACAGAAAAGATCAGCTGTTAGAGAAAGGCAGGAAAGGCCTTTGGGGAACAGTGTGGCCGCAAGGTAATCAGCCGGCGAAGTTATTATCATTATGCCGCTAATTAATTCCCAGCTCATTACATTTCCTGTGGCTAATTTGTACTCGCCACTGATTTGATTAAACTCATCTCTATGCTAATAAATGTGTTTTTCCATTTGTTTCAGCGACTGTAGGAAAGAGAGCTCTGTATTTACATACTTTGACGTTTATCAAATAAAACACAGCATCTGAATAAATCTTGCTCTGATTTACAATTCTGGTTAATCAACACGGGGCGGGGGGGGGGGGGAGCCAAGAACTTAAGGGTCATTGTTAATTCACAGACAGCATGCCTTTGTGTGTATGTGTGTATTTGTATATCTATATTTGTATATACACATATGCACGCCCTACCACCCTGTCACTGACCCAAGGGGCCAGCTTGGCTTCAGAAAACCAATAATGCTTTTTAAAGGAGCTTTGGGATGGGACGGCACCTTAAGAGAGCTTCTCGCACTACATACCTAGACCCAGTGAATATAAAATGACCGCTGTGAAGGCACCTCTTTAAATTACTGCCCTTGTTTCTTTGCACAGTAAGCCCATCTTGAGTTACACCTGGCCACATTTCACACAAGCACATGAATTCCTTGATAACTTCCACTCCACTCACCTGTGTGGGTGCGGTTGTGTGAAATATAATTTCTTGGTTTATTTAAGAAAGGTACTGTTCTGTTTTTCTCTTTCCAAAGCATGCAAAGAGGCGAAGCCCTCCCCACTGGTAACATCCTCTATCGGTTGAATCCCCCCCCCCCAATGCTCTGGTGCTAACTAAAGGGTATGCCTATGTACTGTACAGTTATTTTATTGTGCCTTTTAAACTGTATGAATCATCTGACGTAATTTTAAATTTGTGTGCAAATTGTGATCCGCCCTGAGCCTGCTGGCGTGGGGAGGGCGGAATATAAATCTAGTCAATTAAATTAAATCCTGACAGCGATATTTTAACCAGAGCGGAGCATTCCCACACAGGCAAGGTTCACATTTCTGTATGTTTCATTCTTCATTTACCTTGTGACCAAGAGGGGTTTTGTATAAACCAAAAGGCAGCCACTTTAGAGTAGGACCACAGTGCAGGAGGAGAAGGCAGCGAACTCTTCCACCGCTGCACAGTTTGACCCATCAAAAGTGATCCCTGTCCCAGGCTATTAGTCCTGGAAAGGAGAAAAATCAGATACTCTCTCTTTTTCCTCTTCCAGGACTCAGAATGTTGGAGTGGGTCCAACTGTTCTCTAAGAGCCAAGCTACAAGTGACGCCTGACACGGGTTGGACACTTGTCAGCTTCCCTCAAGTTTTGATGGGAAATGTAGGCGTCCTGGTTTTACGGCTTGGCTCTCCATTACAGCTGCAAGACCAGGATGCCTACATTTCCCATCAAAACTTGAGGGAAGCTGACAAGTGTCCAACATGCATCAGGCGTCACTTGTAGCTTGGCTTTGAGTCACATCTCGGTTCTCAGGAAACATGGCCATCAATTCTGAGTCAGAAGAAGAAACTACTGCTTCCCACACACCATGACCACACAATGGCATGACTACTGTGTGCTGATATATTGATTTAGTTATTTTATTTTATTTATTTAAAACCTTTTCCTGCCACCTTTCCACTCCAACAGGGCTCCCAAGGTGGCGAACGTGATAACATTAAACTACTTGAGCATTAAAACAGCATTTAAAATACTATATAAAACTAGTAACAAAGCCTGTTATGGGAAAAAATACAATGGGCTCTACAAAGGGGGGAGCAAGCGGGCATTGCCTCCTCCTCTGTGACTTATCCCGGCCGGGTGAAGGGGGGCAGGCATTACTTCATGCGCCGCTCCTAAGTCCGACTGATGAAGGGGGGCGGGCATTGCCTCCTGCTCCATGCCTGATTCCAGCAGCATGGATAGAGAGAGGGCATTACCTCCTGCTCTGGGCCTGATTTCAGCAGGTGGGGGATGGGCACTACTGTCTGGTCCTGATCCTGGCCAGATGAAGAGGGGTTGGACATGGAATCCTGCTCTGTGCCTGATCCCAGCCGGGTGAAGGTGGGGGGAGGGCATTGCCACCTGCTCCACGCCTGATCCTGGCTGGGTGAATGCGGGGGCGGAGGTTGCTTCGTGCTCTGCGCCTGATTTCGTCCAGGTGAAGAGGGGTGGGTATTGTCACCTGCTTCACTCCAGATCCCAGCTGAGTGAAGGCAGGGGGTGGTCATTGCCACCTGCTCCCCTCCTGATCCCAGATGGGTGAGGGGGTGGGCATTACCACCTGCTCTGTGCCTGATTCCAGCTGGGTGAAGGTAGGGGGCAGGCATTGCCACTTGCTCTGCTCCTGATCCCACCTGGGTGAAGAGGAGGCAGGCATTGCTCCCTGCTCCATGCCTGATCCTGGCTGAGTGAAGAGGGGCATGCATTGCCGCCTGTTCTGCGTCCCATTCCAGTGGATTGAAGGGGGGCAGGCATTGCCACTTGCTCCACTCCTGATCCCAGCTGGGTAAAGAGGGGAGTGGGCATTTTTCCTGCTCTGTGCCTGATCCTGGCTGGGTGAAAATGGAGGTGGGCATTGCCACCTGCTTCACTTTCGATTGCAGCTGGGTGAAGGGGAGTGGGCATTCCCACTTGCTGTGCTCCCGATCCCAGCTGGGTGATGGCAGGGGAGGGCATTGCCCCCTGCTCTGCTCCTATTCTCAGCCAGATGAAAGTGGGGGGGTGGGCATCTCTTAGCACCTTATCCCAGCTGGGTGAAGGTGGGGGTCAGCATCACCACCTGTTCCACACCTGATCCCAGCTGGGTGATAGGGGGGGGGGCATTGTCCCTGCTCCACTTCTGATCCCAGCTGGGTGAAGGTGTGTGTGTGGGGCGGTGGGCATTGCCATCTGCTCCGCTCCTGATCCTAGCTAGAAGAAAATGGGGGGCGGGCATTTCCCTCACTCCGTTCCTGATCCCAGATGGGTGAAGACATGGGGCAAGCATTGCCACCTGCTCCACTCCTGATCTCAGCTGTTTGAAGATGGGGGGCAGCATTGCCACCTTCTTCCTGCTTGATCCCAGCCTGGCCTTCCTGCCATGATGTGCTCTCTGGAGGGATGGGCTGCCTTGCTTGGTCTTCCCTCTACAGCAGCACCCTCTGGCAGTGCACCAGGGTAGGAAGTAAGTTGTCTGGAACACACTTAGCCTTTTATATAGCAGGATAGTTCAATAAAAACAGATAAACACATTAACACGCAACAGCAAAACCAGAGTGCAGGGCTCTGTCAAATGAAACAAGACAGTGGCAGAGGAAACAGACAAATCTACCCGGGGAGGGAGTTCCAAAGTGTTGGTGCCATGACAGAGAAGGCCTCTCTTGGGTTGTCACCCATCTAGCCTCATATAGAATCATAGAATCTTAGGGTTGGAAGGGATCTCCAGGGTCATCTAGTCCAACCCCCTGTACAATGCAGGAAATTCACCGCCCCCCCACACCCCCAGTGACCCCTGTTCCATGCCCAGAAGATGGCAGGATCCCTAGCTGAAAATAGATACCTGACCCCAAGGTAGTGATTGGCATTACCCTATGCATGTAAGAAGGGGCCACAAGCACTGATGTATCCCTTCCTGCTCTCCCTCTTATGATTCTCAAGGGATACTTTAGTTTGGATTTCCTGCACTGAGCTAAGAGTTGGACAAGAAGTCCCATAAGGACCCTTTGAGTGCTATGATTTTTGAGGATGGGTACCTTGTATATATCCACCTTTGCTTCCCGAAGGCAGTAAAGGAGGCAATTGGGAAGCCTAGAAACAACTTCCATTGAGCGATAGCTTCGCAGGTGGTGCTCAGCTGAAATGAGTAGGGCAATAGGTGAGCTTAGTCCCTTTCTTGTCACCTTTAAGGTGCAGCTAGCAGCAGCACAGGAGAAGATGACTGGCAGGTGACCTCCATCTAGGGTTACCAACTTCCAGGTGGAGCTCAACAAAAGCAAGAATCCCCCATAAGGATATAATCATCAACAGTGTGACCACAAGACACAAACACAACACACAAACCAATGGTAATGCAAAAACACTCTTGATACAAATTGACAATTAAATCCTAATCCACAACTTCCAAAGGTAAGAATATTTATATCATCATTATCATAACCTACTTTAAAGTGACATGTGCAACAAACCAGAATAATGATAAACGCAGAATTAAAATCACAAGCATTCAAAAGTTCTAGTCAAAATTAATCAGAGTGATGTACACTCAGAGAATCCACCCTTTACACACAAATCCAAAATCGGAAAGCTGAAGTGACCAATAATCAAAAGTCCATTGTATACAGGTAAGTCATAGTCTGCAAAGTGTTGTAGAGCAGAACAAAACTTTTTTTAAAAAAATTATTTTTGTAGAAAAACTCCCAGTACTGCAGATGGTGTTTCCACGGTTTGCCCAATGAGGGGAGCGGTTTATTTGAAACTTCATTTCAACTATCTTCCTCAGGAACGCACTGCACCAGTACCACTTCAAAAGATTTACAGTTCTATTCTACAATTCAATATTTTCTGCAAAGTTCAGGTCTCAAGGGCCACCTGGGTGAGCCTGGAGCTCTCCCAAAATTACAGTTGATCTCCAGGCTACAGAGATCAGTTCCCTGGAGGAAATGGCAGCTTTGAGGGATGGACTCAATAGTGTTATACCCTGCTGAGATCCCTCCCCTCCTAACCTCTGCCTTCCCCAGGCTCCACCCCCAAATATTCAGGAATTTTGCAAACAATAGTTGGCAACCATACCCCCATCAGCATCACAGGTGTCTGGCTCCAAGCCAAGCGGCCCCTTTTAAAGACAGCCAACCATACGGAGCAATTTGATTGAAGATTCAAGTTGCAGCAAGTGAACCCTTTCTACATGAGATATGAAAAAGTTCCTTGAATAACATGGACTTAACAGGAGAGAAAAACCTTCTTGTTCAAGAATTCATTTGGTTGCGGGTACCAAAGGTGTTGACCAAAGAGAAGCTCTCAGAAGCCTTGAAAGACAGGTGTCTTCGGCTTGCAGCTGATAACGCTGACATTTTCCCTGTCTCCTAATGCTAGAGGGACTAAAGTGAACCTGTAGAAAAAAGCAAGAGTCTAGCAGCACCTGTAAGACTAACAAAATTTATGGTAGGGTATGAGCTTTCATGAGTCACAGCTCATTTCATCAGATACAGCTGGAATGTGAGTCCATCTATCCATATATATCTTGGAGAGCGGAGTGATTACAGATACCGAATGATAATAGCTGGTGCATGACAACAGCAGGCATGATTGGATAGGGTGGAGTAAGCAGAGGGGTAGTGGAGCAATCAGCATTGGTAATGGGACAGGAAGCCTAGGTCTTGATTCAGTCCCGGTGGATGCATTATCTTGAGCTTCGTTATCAGTTGCAATTCAGCAGTCAACTGAATAACGGCTACCCATCTTGAGCTAAAGTGAACCTGATGCGGCTGATTTATGGTAGATTCAGGGTCAACAGCGGGAACTGTCTACATACACTGCATAATTAGTTCATTGAATTTACTGCTGCAAGATGCGTATGATATCTATCAGAACCAAGAATAAAAATTGAGCTCATTTTTAATTTGCTAATAGCAGCAACAATCTGAATAGCACAGTCATGGAAATCTGAAGTAGTACCTGCAATATGTCAATGGAGTCATAAATTAGCAATAATGGGGTTTTTTTCAAGTTAATGTATAATTTTAAGTTTAGTACCAGAGAAACAGAGAATACCCTCCATTAATCCAAATTATTCAGACAATTGAGAGATGTGGTGTGGAAAGAACAGGTTTAATTGGTAAGAACTTGCTTATTATTTGAATTATTTGAGGTGAAGCAATCTGTTTTCCATTGTCATATCCTTTTCTCTTGTCTCTCAAAACAGACAAGAGCCAGTTTGGTGTAGTGGTTAAGAGCGTGGGACTCTAAACTGGAGAGCTGGGTTTGATTCCCCTCTCCTCCACTTGAAGCCAGCTGGGTGACATTGGGCTAATCACAGCTCTCTCAGAGCTCTCTCAGCCCCACCTACCTCACAGGGTGTTTGTTGCGGGGATAATAATAGCATACTTTGTAAACCGCTCTGAGTGGGCATTAAGTTGTCCTGAAGGGCGGTGTATAAACCAAATGTTATTATTATTCTCTTTTTATTTGTGTGTCTGTGTGGTTTTATATATTCATAAGTTTATTTAAAAGGAAATAATATTTTAAAGTATGTGATGATGGCCCCATTGTAGTGTCATGCAACAGAGAAGAATTTGAGTTCAAAGCAAGGTTTATTGTGGGACTACAGTTGCCAGGCTACGGAGAAATGATGGGTTGTGCCAAGGCCAATCCAGTAAAACTTGGCCCCAAAATAGCACTTTTTGCCGCTGGGTCATGCCAGAAATGACATCATTAGTCAGGGGCACAGTCACATGTGTGTTCGCATCACCAGCCTGCGTCTCGGTCTGCTTCCCCCCATTTTCCCTCAATTTCTCCCTGCCAGCCAGGTGAGAGGCGACAGGGCATCAACTGGGGGCAGGAGACACTCCACCCCCAGTGGGGGAACGGCGTCCCAATCTCCCAGCAGGCTTTATTGTTTATAGCCCCCAGTGTAGCCAAGAACACCACACCTGCTTTGAAAGCAGGTGTAAAAATGCCCTGTACTAATTCACAAATAAGTTCAAGGTGTCACTTTTGAATGTTCCCTCAAGTAGCAAAAAAAATCCCGCAACTACAAAATTATTACATCAGGGAGAAACAATCTAGCTCGGGCCTTTCAAAAATATGAAACTCCAGCTAACAGTCTGAAATACTAGTGGCTGTTCTACCATTTCAGCATCCTGTTGCCCTCGAAATGAGTAGATCGGTGCTTTAAAAAAAAAAGGTAAGTCCAAATTCATGGAGAATAGGCCAATCAACGTTCCAGTGCAGCACATCTCCAATTACCAGATGCTGAGAGTACATTGGGTAGCATTATCACCTCCATTCTTTCTTTGTGAGCTTATAAAGGCATCTCGCTGGCCTCTGAAACCAGATGTTGGTCCACAAAGATTTTTGGACTGGTCCAGGAAAGCGATGTCTCTGTTTTATATCTGTTTCAAGCTGCATCCTATACCCTGTGGATATTGGCATTCATAAACAAGTAATTAACACTATTGAGGTGCTTAGAAAAAAAACTTTCACAGTTTGTATTCTGGGGTATATCTGTACCCCAAGCCAAATTCTTGGGGTAGAAAAATGTCTCCCACACACACACACACAA
Source organism: Eublepharis macularius (assembly GCF_028583425.1). Classification (NCBI taxonomy): domain Eukaryota; kingdom Metazoa; phylum Chordata; class Lepidosauria; order Squamata; family Eublepharidae; genus Eublepharis; species Eublepharis macularius. The sequence goes on along the minus strand of NC_072794.1, from coordinate 163,641,008 downwards.
AACCATATACATGTTTGTGGTGGCAGATGACATTGCATTTCACAATATCCAAACACCCAGAGTCTGAAAACACACTTCCACGTGTGGTGGAAAACATCTGAGATTAGTAACTGCTAATGTTGATTGCACCCTGACCTGGTTGGTGAAGGCGAACCCAATCCAGTCAGATCTCAGAAACTAAGCAGAGTTGGCCATGGTTCATATTTGCATGGGAGACCACCAAGGAAGTCCAGGGTTGTTATGTAAAGGCAAGCAATAGCAAACCATCTCTGTTTGCCTATTGTCTTAAAAACAAGGTGCAACTTGATGGCACCTTACACCCACACGTGTTGTTATTTGGGGCATTTTTGCTTCCAAAGGGGCATAGCTTTCTTTGGTGAGCTAAAATGTCTCCAGGTTATCAGAAGGTTATTGGAGTGAGGGGCAGGGCTCATTTTGAGGGGGAACGAACAGAAACGCAGTTCCAGCAGTTCCCCAAAGAGGTCACATGTCAGGTGCCCCCCCCTCACCTCACTCTTGGCCATTTTGGGCCCGTTTCGTCCTAGATTGGGGCTGAAATGGCCCATATCGGGCCTCTTGACAGGTGGTGGATCACTCTCCTGTTCAGCAGCGGCCCAATCCTGACCATTTTGGGCCCCTTTTTGGCCATTTTCAGCCCCTTTTTGGCCATTTTGGGCCCAATTTTGACCCTGAATGGCCAGGGTTGGGTCCAAAACAGCCAGGATATGTGATGTCAGGGGGTGTGGCATATGCAAATCAGTCACGCTAATGACACATTTCCAATGATGTCAAGGGGTGTGGCATATTTCCTACGAGGAAAGGCTGAGGGCCTTGGGAATGTTTAGTTTGGAGAAGAGGAGGTTGAGGGGGGACATGATTGCTCTCTTTAAATATTTGAAAGGCTGTCATTTGGAGGAGGGCAAAGCTGTTCCAGTTGGCAGCAGAGGGTAGGACACGAAGCAATGGGCTTAAATTACATGGGCAAAGGTACCGGCTGGATATTAGGAAAAACTTTTTCACGGTCAGAGTAGTTCAAAAGTGGAATCAGCTGCCTAGAGAGGTGGTAAGCTCCTCTTCACTGGCAGTTTTCAAGAAGAGGCTGGATGAATACTTGTCAGAGATGCTTTAGGCTGATCCTGCACTGGGCAGGGGGTTGGACTAGATGGAATGTATGGCCCCTTCCAACTCTATGATTCTATGATTCTATGATATGCTAATATTATGCTAATGAGTTCTTCCAGCTCTTTTTCTACGAAATGAACCCTCACTGAGGGGAGTTGGGACTATACGTATGCGGAACACTTACAATTGTTTCCCTGACAGAACGTTTTCTGCCCCAAAATCTCATGAAGTAATTTTGCACCCCACAAAGAGTTGGGGCTGAGGTAACAAAGCTCTTCAATGGCAAAATCAATAGATATCTGGGATTATTTCATACCTCGTATCTGGTTTGGTTGGTTGGTTGGTTACAGAAAGAAAACTTTTAAGTGGCTGTACTTTGAGGGGGGGACTTTCAGAGTTAGGGTCAAAATTCACCTCCAACTACGTGAATAGTGTTTTTAAAATACTTGAACGTAAAAATTTCTGTCAGATTGTTTGTATTCTCCCCCACTCCCCCATGAAGCAACAGGAGAATTCCTCACATACTTTTTTCTGCAGACCTACAGGTGCCGTGTCTTTCTCTGTTCCTCACCTCAGGCATACTGAAAACAGCTTGATTGCTCGAGTAACAATTAGCACTCCTGTCACTCGAGGGGGTCTCGTTGATGTGACAACAACCATCTCCAACAGATCTATACAGATTTTTCACCTTGTATAGATTAATGGTGACAGTTACTCTGGACTCTGGAGAGCAAGGACTTGTCACACTGGAACTCATCTCGACTCAGAGCAGGCTAGCAGGGTATACCTTCACCTAACTCCACCACCCCCACCCCCACTTCTTTATGTCAGGAAGGCATTAATTTACGTTCGGACCTGATAACTTGAAGAAATCTCTAGAGTTACCTCAATTGTACTCTGGAGCAATCAATACACAGCTCTCCAAAGTGTGCCATTCTGCACTTTTCAGGGTGTGAGGAGTTCCTTGACCTCTTTACAAAACAACAGTTCTCACAACTCAAGGGTGGCCAGGGGTGGGAGTAGTGGTTGTCATGCAGAGACTGTAGCATAGCAATTAAGAGAATCCACCCATATGTATTCTTTGGTACACTATCCTACTATATAAAAGGCTAAGCGTATTCTAGACAACTCACTTCCTACTCTGGTGCACCACCAGAGGGTGCTGCAGTGGAGGGAAGACCAAGCGAGGCAACCTGTCCCTCCAGAGAGCACGTCATGGCAGGAAGCCCAGGCTGGGATCAAGCATGGAGTAGGAAGCAATCCCCGCCATCTTCATGCAGCTGGGATCAGGAATGGATCAGGTGGCAGTGCCTGCTCCACGCCTCACCCAGCTGGGATTTTTTGTCTCCCTCCCCTTTTTTACTATCCATGAGTTTTTAATCCTGCCCTTCCTTTAAAGAGCTTAGGGAGATGTACATAGCTTCCCTCACCTCCATTTTACCTTCACAACAACCCTGTGAGGCAGGTTAAGATAAGAAAAAGTGCCTGGCCCAAAGTCACTCAGTGAACTTCATGGATGACTAGCTACAGAGCCCGTTGTGTTTAAAAATACAACGGGCTCTAGCAGGGTTTTGTGAGGTCTGCGCCTCTGCTGTGTGGGCTTAAAAGGCCCTGCAGCCCACTGAAAAAGCCCATCATAGCTTCATGCAGCAGGCTGATTTCAGCCCAATTGGGGCCAAAATCGGCCCGCTGTGGAGTGCAGGAGCACTCCAGGCACCATTGCACCCCCCTGGCAGTGTTTTTGCACTCCAAAGCAGGCTGATTTCAGCCCATTTGAGGCCAAATCGGGCCCATTTGGGGCCAAAATCAGCCCGCTGTGGAGCACAGGAGCACCACTCCAGCAGTGCTCCCAAGTTGGCGGGAAGGCAAGCTCTGTTGTTGATGATTCACTTCTTATCCCCGCAAACTGTGCCTGCACGGGAATAAAAAGTGAGTCGTCGGCAACACAGTTTGCCTTTTACTATGGATGATTGGGGATTTGAACCTGTGCTGACCTAATTCTAGTCTAACATTTCTCCCAGGCTATGGTTATCGAGGATTGCTTAGAAATCATAGCCTCTCACATAGGGTCCCCCAATGTGGTACCCCCCGACACCGTTCTTGGTGCCCACTGATTGTTTTTATAAAGTGGGTGGGACTTTTGCACTGCAGGGCTTCTGATTGGCTATAGAAGATCTGGTTGACCGTACAGATTTTTTCCGAAGTTGCTTCAGCTCCCACCATTGCACAAAGATCTTACCTTCAGTCATGCAGTGAAGTTGCAAGTATGCAAGAAAATACTTTGAAACATAACTTCATGTTAAAAGGCTTCCTGGTAAACAGAGCGTCTGCCGGAAATGTTGAAGAGTCACAATTAGAGTTATGCGTGAACTCATTCCCTCACATTTTGTCATGGATTCCCACCTCCTGCAGCAGCCCTTTTGTGAGGTTGTGCCCACCGCCCTGTGTCAGAATTCCAAAGGAGCACACAGGCTCAAAAAGCTTGGAGATCCCTGCTCTGACACTTCCTTGAGTGAGATTTAGGAATTAGGGCCAAGGAACTGGCATCCCCACAGAGTTGAACACTGTAGCACCCTTCAGATGTCCCACATCTGGTCCCCAACTATGCATAACAACAACAGCAACATTCAATTTATATACCACCCTTCAGGACAACTGAACACCCACTCAGAGCACTTTACAACGTGTGTTATTACTATCCTTACCACAATCCCCCTGTGAGATGAGTGGGGCTGAGAGAACTCCGAGAGAGCTGTGACTGACCCAAGGTCGCCCAGCTGGCTTCAAGCGGAGGAGTGGGGAATCAAACCTGGCTCTCCAAATTAGAGTCCTGCCGCTCTTAACCTCTACACCAAATAGGAGTGTGTACTCTCAGATTATGCATGGTTGCCATTTTGTGTGAATACGGAGACATACACATTGTACAGCTTTTGTAAGTGCAAATGTGTTTGATTAAAAATCTTATGTTATGTTCATACACACCAAAGCTGGAAAACATCTGTGTTGCTGTATTCACGTCATTGTGAATTTGCATGTACTAGAAGAATAAAGAATAGTGCCTGTTCTTATTGCATGTGACTGGTGCGCCAAATCCAAATAGCTGAAAAGGTTCCGGTGAAAGAGAAGATACCACTTCCTGCTCATCAGCTGCATTTTTTGTAAGCACCATTGGTGACTAAGCACTAGAGTTGCCAACTCTGGGCTGGAAAATTCCTGGAGATTTGGCTGCAGAGCCTGGGGAGGGCGGTATTTGGGGGGGGGGGCTCAGCAGGGATGTGATGCCATAGAGGCTACCCTCTAAGCTACCATTTTCTCCAGGGTAACTGAGCTCCATAGTCTGGAGATCAGATGTAATCCTGAGTCATTGGCTTATCTGAAATAAATAAAAGAGTAATTCTGGGAGAACTCCTGGCCCCACCTGGAGGCTGGCAACCCTGCCAATTGCCCAGCTTTTTTTCTTTTTTTTTTGCCATTCCTGCCCATTGAGCAGATGGTTGAGCCCACAGACTTGGATCTTTTCCAGCCTTGTGATTCCTCTAACTGACTTGCACTATTAGAAAACGACTGACCACTCGGCAAGTTGCAGTTTGCTGCACAGCAAAGAGATCGGCGGATTCTGTTGTGGGAACAGCAGGCAGGTGCAACCTCAGGCATTTCTGTGCTGAAGCAAGGAACAAAAAAACTATTTATTAACAAAAGTTAACCTGGATGATCAAGGGCAAAACTGAGAAGGGTGTGACGATACGTTATTCTTGCTTAGGTTCCTGGCCGTTTTTTTAGCAATTGCCCCGGGTGGCACTGAACCACTGCAGAGGCTCAGCTTGCTCCCAGGTACAGGTGGCAAGGAAGAGGGTCAGTGCCCACTCCTACATTGCCAGCAGTGTTAAGAACAAACCATAGAGCTAACAACCTCCAGGTGGGGGCTGGAGTTTTGCCAGAATTATAACTGATTTCCAGGCTACGGAGTTCAGTTCTCCAGGAGGAAATAGCAGCTTCAGAGGGCAACCTCTATGACATCACATCCTTGCTTAACTCCCTCCCTAAACTCCATCCGCCCTGGGCACAGTCCAACAAATCTCCAGGAGTTTCCACAAACTATGCAAACCTGGATTATTCAGGAGGGTGTTTTTTTTTTTACTTAGGTAGGAGGGCTGTACTGCATCGAAATGATTCAGAAAAATGCTTTGGAAAAGGGACAGGGACTGCAGACTATACTACTGTGTGTCGAATGTTGCTGTAAATGATTGCCTTGTTTATGGACTGTTCCAGCCGTAGTCCATATTGACCTATGCTCTGTAATCTGCCTTGAGTCTCACTGAGAAAGGCAGACTTCAATAACATTAGATTAGATAGATAGATAGATAGATAGATAGATAGATAGATAGATAGATAGATAGATAGATAGATAGATAGATAGATAGATAGATAGATAGATAGATAGATAGATAGATAGATAGATAGATAGATAGATAGATAGATACTAACTTGAATCTTTGCTGACTAAGTTTACTTTGGTTTTTGTCAAATCTGTGCATGCACAACATATTGTGGATCCAAACAGATTGCCAGGGCTTACAACAGCACATGGCAAGATGTGGCAGCTACTGGGCTGATTCAGGCCTGATCCAGCCTGATTCGGGCCCAATTCAGCTGCCCACAGAGCACCTGTGCGCTCCCAGGGCAGCCATGGCCCGCGTGATGTCATCACTTTCTGGAAGGGATGTTATCGTGTGGGCTCAGGAGTGCATGTGTGCTTTGCGCGCGACAGACATCAAAGCAGGTAGATGCCAGGGGGGCCACCACCCGCCAGGAGGACAGGGGGACCTGGCAACCCTACACTGCCTGCTTGTGAGTGCTTTGTCACCTTTGCTCCCATCTGCATATACTGCTTCCTGCTGGAGAAGGGCATGTGGGTGGTGCACAAAGCATCAGCATTCCTGGCGGCCATGGCAGAGGCACTCCTAGCTGCACCCAGCACCTAGAGCCAAAGGGCATGCAGGCAGTGTGGGAAGCTGTGACTGCAGGTGATAAGAAAGCTTGCAAATGGGCAAAGGAAGGATGCACAGGTAGGTGGGGGGCATGTAGGGGAGGGCAAGAAGGGGAATCTAATAATGGGCATAGGGGGGCCCTGAGCACTCGCTGTCTAGCCCCCCCCCCTTAAAAAATTCCTGGAACCAGCCCTGATTTATGGACTGCTTGGATGAATGCCAAAGGGGAGTATTTTTTTTAATATAGCAGTTATTTATAGCTAATTTATAGGAGTTGTGGCTAATTTAAGTAACTGGTTGCATCTGCCTTTCCCCCTACCTCCATCCACTATTGTTCCAACAAAGGGCTTTATGAGGGTTTTTAAAAGAAAAAAATCAGTAATCGCTATTGCACTATTATGCACTAACATTCTATTGCTACAAATTCTGAAGTTCTAGCTTTAATTTTTGTTTTAAAAAACTGTCTCTATCCCTTTTCATTACGGAGCTATAAGGGGAAATATTAAGTGAGTTTCTACATAAATTAATTTATATTTTGTACTGCTGTTTTTCAGTGATTTCAATACGCCATTATTTTCATTTTTTTTAAGCTTTAAAGTGGTAAATACATTTCTGAAATAAATAAATGGAAGTGATTGCATATGTGAGCGCTGCTCAATGCTTTACAAACACATGAAGCAGAAGTGTGAATAAGTACATCACCATACAAAAACCATGCATACGATCACATCCCCAGTATTTTATTAGTGTGCTTAATCAAAATATACATATGCATCATCAGTAAGAAGTGGGGGAAGGTTGCCAATGAGTAGAAGGAATGGAACGCTGCACTGGATCAAATCAGAACCTGAATTCTCCCTAGAAGCTAAAATGACAAAACTGAGGCTATTGTATGTTGGCCACATCATGAGAAGACAAGACTCTCTGGAAAAGTCAATAATGCTAGGAAAAGTGGAAGGCAGCAGGAAAAGAGGAAGACCTAAAATGAGATGGTTGGGCTCAATCAAAGATGCCACGTTATCCAATTTGCAGGATCTGAGCAAGTCTGTTAATGATAAGATGTTTTGGAGGTCTTTCTTTCATGGGGTTGCCATAGGTTGGAGGCAACTTGACAGCACATAATTCAAACACAGTTCTGGGATTAATTTTAGGACTTCTTCTGTTTATATCAGAATAAAGGTAGAAAGAAAAGCATGCACAGCAAAAGACCTCAGTTTCAAAATTCTGAGGAAATTTGCAGTTTTCTCGTTCTAACATATACAGGGTGATGTTATCTTGATTTTAGAAATCAATAATAACACTCTTCATTTACATGGTGCATTTCACATATTGAAACTGTACCACACATACATTATCCCTGCAATCTCAACAGCCCTGCAAGATGAGGTGTAGCGGC